>NC_133658.1:623502419-624938738 GCF_037893015.1 Macrotis lagotis
TAGAATTTTTTTCTGATTATAAATTTCCTATATTCTCAATTCTCTGCATTATTAAGATCTTTCTATTCCAAAATATTAAATTTTTCCTTTACTATTTCTAGATCAGCTGTTTTTTTTTTCCTACGAGGTACCTTACATTTTCTTCCATTTTTAAAAAAAAATTGCCTTTGTTTTAATATTTCTCATGGTTCATGAGTTAGTTGCTTTGGGAAAGGTTTGTATCAAATTATTACTTCCCTTTCTAATGCCAGTATAAAAACTCATTATTATGGGAATCTTTGACATTTTTCTGTTTTTTTTTTATATTAGCATGATATTCCCCATATTTCTTCCCCCTCCCCAAGAGACTTTTCATATTCCAGATATCTATTTTTGAAGAAGAAAAAATGGTTAGCCCAAATGATCAATATATTGAAAAAGTCTGAAAACATGTGCAATGTGTTATGTTTGTGGACCTCCAAGAAGAGGTCGGTTGAGGGTGTGTTATCATATTTCTTCAGCTTTAGGTGATAATAATTTTGTTACATTTACTTTTGCTGTTCTTTTTGTTTATATTGTTGTAGTTACTATTTATATTGTTTTCTTGGCTCTGCTTATTTTACTCAGTACCAGTCCATATGGATTTTTCCTTTGTTTTATATATTCATTACATGAGGTCCACATATTGTTTGACCATTTCCCAATTGATGGACATCTGCTTTGTTTCAGATTCTTAACTATCACAAAAAAAACACTGTTATGGATATTTTGTAGCATGCAGAGACTTTAAAAAAATTGATGGTGGGGCGGCTGGGTGGCACAGTGGATAAAGCTCCGGTCCTGGAGTCAGGAGTACCTGAGTTCAAATCTGACCTCAGACACTTAATAATTACCTATGTGGCCTTGGGCAAGCCACTTAACCCCATTTGCCTTGCAAAAACCTAAAAAAAAAATAAAAAAAATTGATGGCTTCCTTGAGTCTGAAGTCCAGTATTGGACTCCATTTAATTTAGCTACTTTATTTGCAAAACTCCAAGTTGTTTTCCAAAATCATTATACTTCAAAACTCCATGAAGAAAGTACTATTTTGCCTATATCCCCAGAATCCTCTAACATTGTCCTTATTTGAAGGGTGTGAGGTAAAAAAACCTCAATGCTGTTTTGATTTTCATTTCTCTTATTATTACTGATTTTTCTTGCGACTGTGAATACTTTGCTGTTTTTTGAGAACTGTTCATATCCTTTGACCATTTTTATTTGAAAATGTCTATTGATCATATATATATGTATATATGTATATGTAGATTGATTTTTCATATATCTTGGATGCTAAACCCTTATCAGAGAAATATGATCCAAAGATTTTTTTCCTATTGTCTTCTTATCTTAGATGCAAAGTTATTTATTTTATTTTTTGTAATTGCCTCTGTCTCTTGCTTGATAGTTAAGAAATACATGATCTGCTTCTCTTCTAATTTTTTTTAACAGTATGATATTTAATATTAAGGTTACACATACATTTAAAATTATTTTGGCATGTGGTATTACATATTTGTCTTGTCTATTTTCTGCCACACTGTTTATAGTTTTCTCTGCAAATTTTATCAAAAAAAGTAGTTTTCTCTAGGTAGTTTATATTTTCTGTTTTTTCAAACACTGGGTTACTGAGTTCTTTTGTTTCTGTTTCTTTTGCCTAGTCTGTTCCATTGATCTACCTTTATCTCTATTCTCTAATCAAATACTAGATGATTTTTGATGACAGCTGTTTTATAATATAATTTGAGGTTTGGAAGTGTTATTCCCCTCTCTGTTTTTTTTTTACTTCTTTTTCATTTTCCTTCATATTCTAGATATTTTGTTTTGTTATATTTTATCAAACTATCAAACTCTATAAATTGGTAATTTGATAATTTGATTAATATAACATTAAAATGTAAATTAATTTTGATAGTTTTTGATTTCATTATATTGGCATGACCTGGTCTTGAACACTGAATATTCCTTCAGCTATTTAGGTTGTTCTTTATTTTTCAAAGGAGCATTTTGGATTTGAATTTACACAAGTCTTTTGGGTGCTTTAGGAAGTTGAGCCCCCCCAAT
Organism: Macrotis lagotis; assembly: GCF_037893015.1. Lineage (NCBI taxonomy): Eukaryota > Metazoa > Chordata > Mammalia > Peramelemorphia > Peramelidae > Macrotis > Macrotis lagotis. The sequence goes on from NC_133658.1 coordinate 623,504,499, forward strand.
ATTTTATGCATTTTGGAGTTATTTGAAATGAAATTTCCCTTTTTATTATTTTCTTTTTGTTCTTTTTCTGTTTCTATTCTGTTTTTCAATTGTTATTATAATATGGAAATGCTATTGAGTTTTTGAATCAATTTTATTAATTGTTTCAATTAGTATCTTTGCTGATTCAATTCAGGTTTTTCCAGTAAGCCATCATATTATTAACAAACAGGGATAGTTTTTTAAATCATATCCTCAATATGATAAATGCAATCAATATTGTCATTATTACTCTAGCTTATTGCTATTTTTAAATATTTTCCAAATTATATCAAATTATAGTGGGAAGAATGGGCATCCTTGCTCCACTTCCATATTTATTTGGAAAGGTCCAAGTATATCCCTTTTGCATATGATAGTCGCTTTTGATTTAGATAGATGCTGTGATTCTAAATAATTCTTCCCCTCATGTTGTGTTTTTAGCATGAGAGTATTGTACTTTGTCAAATACTTTTTTCTGCATTCATTGAGATGATCATATATTTTTGGATTTTCTGCTTTTTAATATAATTAATTATATTGATTGTTTTCCTAATGTTGATCCATCCTTCCATCTTTGACATAAGCTCCACTTGACTATAATGAATAAGTTCTTACCTAAATTGCTATAGTCCATTTGATAGGGTCTCATTTAAAATTTTTTAATCAATTTTATTAATGATACTGATCTATAATTTTCTTTCTGAGTTTTTGTCTTTCCTCATTTTAGATATAAAACTAAAATTATCTCAAAAAATGCTTGGTAGGATGCTTCCTTTCTCAATTTTTGGAAATAATTTGTATAGTATAGGACCAACTGTCCTTAAAAGTTTAATAGAAGTATCTTGTGAATTCAACAGATCTATAATTTTTTTCCTTTTTCAGCCAAATCTATTTTCTTTTCTGATCTCAGTTTAAGATCTATCTCTGATCTTCTGACAGTTTCAGTGTTGTATGTTTTTAAAGGTATGCCTCTGTTTCCTTTGTGTTCTCACACATATAGCATATAATTCTGCATATTATGTTCTTGGGTTTTTTCCTGGTTTTGCTGAGATTTAACCTTGTTTATTTGCTATTTTGTTAATTTTATTTTCTCTTCTTTTTAAGCAATTAGCTAAGAGTTATCAATTTTAGTAGTTTTTTAAAAAACTAGTTTTTGATTTTATTTATCATTTCTATGGGTTTTGGTTTACAATATGTAACATTCTCCTTTGTGCTTATTTTAAGTTTGTTTATTTGTTGAGTTTGCAATTAAAAGATATATTCATTTCATTAATCTTTTCATTTGCTATTTTGTAAATATGTGATTTTAAGGTTATGATTTTTCTACTAAGGTTTGCGTTAGCTACATCCCAGAAATTCTGAGCTATTGTTCTATCATTGTAATTTTCTTTTGCATAGTTTTTAATTATTTCTGTTTGTTCTTTGACTCATTATTTAAGATTTCATTATAATAATAATGATAATGATAATAATAATAATAATAATAATAATAGTGATCTATATCTTTTGTTTGTGGTCCCAGAATCAATCTATTCTCCTTTCATTATAGCATATAAAGGATATGCTGACTACTTCTGTCTTTTTTGTAATATCTCTGGACTCCAGGACCTCCATGTTATGCAGAGAAATGTGTGTGTTGTGTGTGTGTGTGTGTGGGGGGGCATTTAGAAGATGCCATGAATCTTTTTACTCTAGTTTCTCCAGAAATTTATTGTTTCCTATTTTCCCTTTTATCTTTTTGTTAGACTTATCCAATATTCAAAACTGAAAGAAAGATATTGAAGTCTCCTGTTACTGTTATGCTAATGTCTATGTCTTGTTGAAGCTTGTTTCCTTTTTTAATTTGAATGCTAAGGCCTTTGGAGTATATATGGTTATTATTGATATTGGCTGGCCTTTGGCAAGACACTCCTGAGTCCAATAGGTCATAAGATCAGAAAATTAAAGTTCTTACCCTCACCTGAATGGCACCTATCTCACAGAGTTATTTTGAGAATCAAATGAGATAGCATATGTAAAGTACCTTGCAAAACTTAAAGTACTCTATAAATTATTATTATTCTACAGATGAGGAAAATAAAACCTACAGTGGTTGTGATATATTTTTTGCACATGAAACTGCTAATATGTTATGTACAACTTGTAATTCCTTTAAAATAAATAATAAATTTGTCATGTAAATATTTTTTCTTTTTTTTTTCTCTTACCAACTCCCTGCCTTAGAGATGGCTACCATTAGGTATATGTGTGTGTGTGTATATGTATATGTATAAATTTTTTTTGTCTGGATGCAGATAGCATCTTCCTTCACATATTCTTTGTATTTAATTTGCATTTTTATAATAGCCGAAATGACTTATTCATTTGAAGTTATTCTTAAAATAATATTGTTATTATTTAATACAACTTTTTTCCTGTTCATTTGCTCTTCATTATTTTGTGCAAGTCTATTCATATTTTTCTGAGATCATTGAGGTAATTATTTTTTATAACACAGTTGTCTTCTATCACAATTATATGCTACAACTTGGTCAATCCTTCAGTTGATGAATATTCCCACAATTTCCAGTTCTTTGCCATCACAAAGAGAAAAGCTATACGCATTTTAGAACATAAAGATTTCTTTTTCCCTAATCATCTTTGTAAATAGACCTAATAATGGTATTGCTAATTTAATCATTTTTTGGTTGTGATTATCCATGGTCATACAAGTTATAAAAATAGAAGAATTAAGATTTAAACCAAAATCTTGAGGGCAGGATGGGTAAAGGAGTTTAGGAGGAAAGAGGGAGAAAGGATGAGAAAAACACACAGATAGAGAAGTGACTTAAAGAGAGAGAGAGGATGAAGAAGAAAAGGAGAGGGCAGAAGAAAATATAGAAGATAGGAAGGGAGAGAGAAAGAAAGCATGATAAAATAGCAAAATAGTATGAAGCAGTAGGTTGCAAAGTGAAAGGGTTGTTTGCATAGAGTAAGGTCAGGAAGGAGCCACAGGACATGAATGACAGTTTATCTCATTCCATGGCTCACTTTGAGACATGCTTTGCACAGTAGCTGTTGTTAAAGCCATGGGATGACATTCTCTCATCCATCTCTCTTTCCAAGTAGAGGGAATGGTGAATTCTGTTCATCATTGAAGAAATTTATAGCATCTTCCAAATGGGAGCACATACACACACACACACACACACACACACACACACATACACACATACACATACCTACACCCCACACACACATACACATACACACACACACACACACACACACACACACACACACACACACACACCATACATACAGACCCATAAAGACATTTTCCTTTTCTTAAAATTTGGGGCTTGGATGGAAACATCACTTCTGTGAGAATAAAACATTTGATTAAACTGGGTGTCAGCATGATAGCATGATGGTTAGACCTGCAGAGAAGCACAAGCAAAGTAGATCATAGCTTGCCTGAGTTACCCCAGGATAAATAATTCAAGGAGCTCATCAAAAAAAATCTGTAGATGGAGAGATTTTAATGAATTAGACCCCAAAGCTAGGGAAGTTGTAGTGAAGGGGGAAGGGGCATACCACAGATCTAGTTATATTCTTAGAGATATATGAAACTGCAGAAGGCTGTATTAAAATTATATTACAGATTTAACCAGAAAAGGAAATTGAAAGTTAAAGCTAGACCTACTTCTCAGACTTAATGCTGTTAAGCAGTTTTCTTATTGGGTGACCCTTTCAAGACTGACCAGTTTCACACCCTACTGTGTTAATGAGGCTCATTTTCAATGAACCCCCCTGTGGCTAACTTAACATTTAGATGAGAAACAAACGATCACAAGAAGTGATCTTCTAAATGAATGCTTATATGATGTTGTAAGGGCTTCTAAAATGATTATTGAATTTTCTGTTATTGGCAATAAGAGACAGCTAGCTGCTCAGGGATCTTTGTATGTTTAAGAATACTTCATAGAATTTCAATAGATAATAGGGCCAGTCCTGCCCATAAGATGTCATCTATAATGTGATTCTCAAACATCTACCAGATTGATCTTGCTATGGGTCTGGTATTTTCCACATTGGACAGTATAGACAAATTCTTAATTATGGCTCTGTTTATTAATTTCCAATCAATCTGTCACTCTGCAAGCATTTATTACCCAACTAGTCTATGTCAATCATTGTGCCAAGGCACTAGGTATTTACTTCGCCTCAGAGGTCTTACTTTCTCTGGGAAGAAATAACATGTACACAGACAAGTAAATTTTTTTAAAAAATTTGGGAGTATGATGATTGGTGAAGGAAACTGGGGGAAATCAGCAAAGACTCTATGAAGGAAATGCTACTGGAGCTGAACTTTGAAGGAAGCTAGGAATTCTAAGAGGCAGAGGTGAAGATTGAGTAAGCCTGGCATCCCAAATATAAAGGACGGTCTGTGAAAAAGCATAGAGAAGAGAAATAAAACATTGCATCTGAGGAATAATAAAAAGGCCAATGTGACTATTATAGAATGTGTGAAGGGGAGAAATGTATCATAGGTTAGAAAAGCTGACTGGGGCCAGGTCATACAGTACTATGTGAAGAACTTTTTCTGATACCTTCACTGTGTGGGGCAGGAACAGACATACTAAGGCATTTAAATAACTTGGCCTGACTTTGAGGCATTTTTCTTTTTTTGCTTTCCTTTTCCCCCCCTTTTTTATCTCTTACCATTGCATCTCCTGACATCAACTAAAAAAATTAGAGTAAGGGAGAATGCAGGAATCAAGGAAGATAGACAGCCATGCATTTCAATAGTGTGGCCCTATTTCTCCTAGTTATCCTGGTTCTCATAGAAATTGTTTGACTTCATATGATAATTTTCATCCTTGAATGAATACCTCTGTGACATATATAAAAAACTGAAAGATGGGGTGATTTATGGAAGCATGGTCCAATATTTTATTATCTCAAGGCCATGGACTGCTTCTTCAGTAAATCCAAAGGACTTACCATGCTTCTAGGACAAAAGTAACCCTGTGACCTTACTTGCTGAACATGTGCAATTCTGCTTGGGGGAAGGATGGCAGAAATGTTATCCTTCTGTCCTGTGTGGGGGGGAAGTCATCCTTAAAGAAAAGCCTTGATTCTTTTTCCCTTTGCTTTGTAGTTGAGCAATAGTGTTTGGCTTGTGATAATAATTAAAATTTGATGGTGACATAGGGCTAGAGAACTTGTGAAAGATGTATAATAGTGACTGGTGCTTTTGTTCGACTCAGGATACATCACCACAGACAAATTAACATAATAGGCACAGGGAAGAGTCATTGTTTAGGTATTTTTTTCTCCTTATGCAATCATAGTTTTAGAGTAAGAAGGAAACTTAGAGTATATCAATTTCAATCCTTTCATTTTACAAGAAGAAAATGAAATCCAGGACAATTGTTTGTTGCCCAAAGTCACAGAGACAAGACGTGGCAGAGTCTGAATTGTCCTGACTCCAAGTCCAGTTTCCACTTGGTGATTCCACACCACCTATGATTATAGGTATTCTTCTATTACTTCATCCCAGGAACCCTCCACCAGTATCTTCCCCAAGAACTTCCCAGCACATCCTTCCCCTCCTCCTATTTCATGATAGCCATGTTTTTATTGACATCTTTTTTTTTGTTGCACCATTACCTTTCATGATTGCCTCCCTTACAAATCCCTCCTATGTAGCAAATGCAACAACAACACAGAAAAATGGAATAAAAAGAAACCTGACTGACAGCTCCTCTATATTTCACCCCAATTTTTCTTCTTGAAATGGGGATGTGTGCCTCATCATCTATTTTATAGGACTAAGATTAGTTATTGTAATTAATCTATTTTCAGCTGCCTTTAGGTGCCATTTATTTATATATTGTAATTATTATTTATGATGTTCTTTTCTTTACACACACACACACACACACACACACACACACACACACACACACACAAACACATATAATCTTTCCCTAAATTCTTATTCGTGGAGTTGCTTATGGTATCATAAAATTCCCTTACATTTGTTCAGTCATTCATTAATTCATGGACAGCCCTTTTGTTTCTAGTTTTTGGTGTATGTGTAACTTTTATTTTTGTCTTTGATCTCCTTGAGGCTACATGGTAGTGTAATCACTGTATCAACCGTTATTTAGTTGTTAAGTAACTGTATCAATTATTTGAGGTCAATTTTTCCTCTATTCCCTCTTGCAGATCACACCTCACTTTTGTCTTCTCTTAAGGGTCAGAACATAGTATTTTTACTTAATTAATATTTCCATCACTCAACTATGTAGGGAAACTCAACAGAATATTGTGAAAAATCCTTGAAATAGGACCTTTAAAAACTAAATTATGACCCCAGTTTTGCTAAATTCCTGGACAAGAACGTAAATGTCTCCAAGACTCAGTTTCCTGATCTGGCATGAGAGAAGTAGAATGAATGACCTCTAAGCTCTAAGTCTTATAAATTGCTATTTTATATATATTATAACCACTTAGGAGGTAAATGGTGCAAAAGAAATCATTATTACATTTTCTGGATGAGGAGACTGAGGCTCAGAGGCAAAGACACTTGTACAACTAGGGTCACATGAGATGATTTCAGAAATGTAGCTATGAGCAACTAACAAATCTTAGGGATCTTGTATCATTCTAGAATTATTCTCTAGGAATGTCAGTGGTTTAATCTTCTTTTTTATTGTGCCATTGTGTATTCAGGTTTTACTACTTAGTTTTGTCCATCTGAATAATATTTAAATTAATTATTTATATAGGACTCCAGTACTGTTATTCTCTTCCATCCTCGCAGCTCCCTGACTCTATGTAATATATTTTGTATGTACTTACTTTGGGCAGCTAGGTATACAGTGGATAGAGTGCCGGGCTTGGAGTAATAGAAGACTCATTTTCTTGAATTCAAATCTGACCTCAGACACTTCCTAACTGTGTGATCCTGCCTGGAATATCACTTAACCTTGTTTGCCTCAGTTTCCTCATCTATAAAAATGAGCTGGTGAAGAAAATGGCAACAAAACATTCCAGCATCTTTGCCAAGAAAACCTCAAATAGGATCACTAAGACTTGGGTATGACTGAAATGAATGTCACCACCACCCAACAAAATGTACTTAAGTTTTATGTATATTATTTGAGCCCAGTGGAAGGCAAACTCTAGGATAAGGACCATTTTTAAAAAAAATATTTGTTGAATTGAATTAGATGAGTGAAATAATAGTAGATAAAGGGAAGAGTGGTGGATAGGGGAGGAAAATGATGCTGAAAAAATGGATGGTACCCATGCAAACTCTACATTTTTGATATTGCTGAAAGTATTGGTATCACTTCTGTGAATCTGGGCTACTTCTGGGATCCTGGGCCTTTTATCTGGGACTGGCCTGTGGTCAGTATGAAAAGAATGGTAAATCTAATATATAGGTCAATCTAGTGCAAATGTTTACCACTGAAAGAAAAAATGGAAACTTGTTTTTAGAGAACATTATGCAAAGTAAATACAAATCATCTGCATTAGAACAATGTACTTTCTCACGTATGGAGTCACTGTATATGCTGTTGAACTTCATGAATTCTCACTAAGATTCCCCTTATTTATAATGAGGAGGAGTAATACTAAAAATACTACTTTCTTGGGGGGCACAATATTATGAGCATGAAGATGAGAGTTACTTAAAAATTAAAAGACAAAAAGGATTTCAATAAAATTACTTACTTTTAGGAGTAATAAACATATGCAATACTATTATTAAGGATCTTTGAGGCAGGAAACTTTAATGAGTTGGGGAGACAACCAAATGAGTTTTTAAGTTAAAACAAAAACTATCACTACTACCACTATTATCATCATCACCACCAAAAACCAGGATGGAGATAAATGGAAAGGAAGTAGGAAAATGGAAAATGAGGAAAACAAAGAGAAATCACTATGATGAAAATAGCCCTGCCATTCTGTGGAGAGAAAGCAAATCTAATGAGTTTCCCTGCTCTCAGGTTTAAAAATAAGACACATTTCTCAGATGTGAAATGTAGACCATTATCTGTCATGGTGTTCTGGGCTATCTTTAGGTAGTAAATACATGTAGTAAAACAAACTCAAAACTTTTTCTTCCATTGTCCCTCATTTTTTGAAAGGGTGATAGAATTCAGATTTAAACTGGGGAAAAAGATAGCAATTGTTTTGACATTTTAAAAGAAATTCAGTGACTATTATTTTATACATATGTCTACATATGGGTAGGCATTATGATGCTTTTTGAATTAATACCCCCTTCCTAATTTCCCCATTAGATGGTAAGCTCTTCAGAGACAAGAAACTATCTTTGCTTTTTTTTTAGTATTCCCAATGCTTAGCACAATAAGAAATATTTTTAATTGATTAATACATGATCTTTATTTCCTCCCAGTTAGGGATACCACCGTTTATTGTATCCTATTAGCAGCAAACCATAACTTGCTATCTCTTTAGGATATCTACATTTGGGTTTATTCTTTGACTTGTCTTCTTCCTATAGTATAATTTGCCTCCTTGAATAGCATTTATCTCTCTCCTTACTGCATCATTTCTTTCTCCATTGTAGTTCCTTTTAATCTTAATTCTTTGTTCTCTTTCCCCTTTGTTCTCTTTTAATCATGTCTGTGATGCAATTTGGGCCTTGCTAAGTCCAGTGTTAGATGAAACTTTTCAATTAAGGCCATCTCTTAGATCAGTTGATACTTTGAGAAGGATAAGAAATGATGTGCTGAGTCTAACTCTGAGCTCCTCTCTGTAAGAACCCAAGATACCCATGAATAACAGAGAACTTTTTGACTGAACTTTAAAACATTTGTTTCCTGGCTGCCAAGCTCTTCTTTGCATCTGGGTTTCACGGCTAGCTCACTGTTCTTGGTTACGCTGGTCACATAAGCTGACGTTGGATGCCACGTAACCTGTGTTTCAGTTTATCAACATTGAAATGACAGTGCATTAAACAGTCCTTTAGTGGTATTTTAACCCTTTTAGGCAGTCAATTCCTTTCAGGCGATCAATTTTCTCTGACCCTTGATATAGTCTTACTTCTCATAAATTTTGTCTTATAACTGTTTCTTGTGCTTTATTAGATCCAGAGTCTAATTAGCTCACTTTGCTCTCCATTGGTAATGAAGATGGAACAAATAGTCCAGTGGCCACCGTGGCTCTCTCCTGTTCCCCCAAACCTCACTTCAGAATGTTGTTAAGTGGACTGCAAGGCACCCTTGTTCCAGGGTCACTGATGCCTGGGCTGGTGATTAATAAGGCATTTCTTTAGCCTCTTTTCTGTGCAGTGAGATAACAGAAATCAAGGAAAATAGTGTTGGGGCTAAGCAGTGGATGGAGTAGGATACTGAGGATATTAGAGGTAAGTCAGGCACAGAAATATAAGGGGAAATAACAGGCCTGGAAATATAGAGTCCACTTGAGGATTGTATGGGTAAGAAGATGTGAGAGTTTTGATTGTATGTAGAATGAATTATCAGTTAGCCCAATGCTTTGGCTATATAATACAAAAGCAAGCAGGTGTTTTTTATGATTCAATGGTCTAGATAAAGTGATTATTCCACTGGATGAAATGGTTGATTTAGGCAAAATAGCAAAGACACAGGTTGAGTCACCTGAAAACTTGGCTTTAGACCATCTCAATTTTGGAATGGTGGTGAATTTCATTTGTGTTATATGTAAATGTGTATTAAAAATGAACCCAAATATTTACTGGTTTAATCTGACCCAATCTTTTTTTCTCCCTATGAATCAAGTGAAATGCCATCTCTCACTTATAGAGATTTTTGTCAGTGACAAGAAAATAATTTCCCTCAGATACACATGGTGAGATTTTTGTCACTGACAAGAAGATAGCACCTTTTACCTTCTAAACTGATTGTTTTATAGGAAACAGTTTAAGATAAAACAATTTCCCCCTACTTTGTTGTTTTACTAGTACTGATTACTCTCTTCCAACTTTTGAATTTTGCCATGTGAATCAATATTTAAGGGGACTGGACTGAGGTCAGTTGAATAAAATCAAAGGGGGCACAGATCAAGGTCTTACTACCTAGGTCAATATTTGAGTACATATTTAGTATCCTAACCAGGGTAGGCTGGGGTTGGAGAAAAAGTAGCAAAACCAAGGGAAGTGGTAGCCATGGTCTCAGAATGTTCTCAAAAATGGTTATATCCTGCTGGTGTTGGTTTGCTCATTAGGCTATAGTTAGAAGTATTTTGCCACATAGACCAGTGATTATGCAAAAGGAGTGAAATTCTTTGGATCATAGACTCAGCTTTGGATAAGACCCTAAAGATCACTAAGTCCAAACAGTTCGTCTTACAGATTTGGGAACTGAGAACCAGAGGGATTGAATGACTTTCTCAAGGTAACAGGGCTGCTAAGAATACAATTTGTATTTGAACCCAGATTTTCCTGTCTCCAAGTCTAATGTTCTTTCCATTTGTACTGCATAACCTCCCTTGGATCATGTCTGGACACAAGATGAGGTTTGGTTCTGCCTGCAATGGGAAATTGAGCAGAAGGTAACAAAACTTGGTAAATAAGGACCTACAATTTCATTCTTACTTCATATTATTCCCTCATATACATTTTGCATTCTACCCATATTAAAATCCCAGAACTCAGATACCATCTTCCATTTTTGTGCTTTTCATGTGTCCCCACATGACTGAAATGTACTTCATTTTCACTTCTAATTTTTCATCATCATCATTTAAAGCTTAGTTGAGGTTACCTTCTCATGACCATTTCCTTAATTTCCCTAGTTGTTATCCCCCCCCCTCATATTACTTCATTTTACTTATTTGGGTGCATGCTGTCATTTTTCTCCACCCCCTACTTCCCTTATTATTTAGTCAAATGTCAGTTTTTGGAGGGCAGGAATTTTTTTTGTCTTTGTATTCCCAGCATCTAGGACTATGCCCTGTAGACAGGAGGCACTGAATAATTGCTTGTTGAATTGAAAGAGAGTAACTAATGCAAAAATATAGAGCAAAGCATGAAGAGAAAAGAGAGAGTCATTTAGGGATGAGGTGTATGAGGATAAGAGAGAGGAACAGGTGGCAGGAGAACTCAAAGGAAGGTTAGGAGGCACTAGACATTGGTCCCTTTGGTGAGACTAGCAGTCAGACAGATTGTGAATTTGAACCTGTGCCTTCTGACTTCAAATCCAGGCTTATTTTCATTCCACACTGTTTCTTTATAAATTGATCAGTGGCAGCAGTAAGGCATAAGACTGGGTCTCTGGCCTGCAAAAGGCTCACTGCTTTCTGTATAAGCCAGAATGGAGTGGGAGCATTCTGTAACCAATAATAAAAGACCTATAAGGGAACAAAAGAAGACAATTATTAGGATCCTTTAATTTGAACCTTGATTATCAGCTTTTTGTAAGGAAAGGACCTCTTAAAATTATGTGCTTTGGTTATGTTAATAAATCAGGTTAAGCATTTCATGATAAACATCCTGGGAAAAACACAGAATTTTTATTATTAGGTTCCATAATCAAGAGAGTGACATTTTAGTACCCAAGAGGAATACTGTGAAAATTCATTAGAGCTCTTAGGTGTCCACAAATGAAAACTGCCAAGGAAGCATGGCAGTGATGTTATGCTTTTATTTCAGAACCAAGATAGATTTGAATTTGTATCCCCAACAGAGGAGATGATTTGTTTACTGTTAACAGTGGTAATTGTGTTATTAATATTTTTGAGGTTATAGAACAGAATATCGGGTAGAAAATCAGCAGTTAATTAGTCAACCATCTTTTTTTTAAGTGATTACTGTAGGCTAGGTGCTATGCTAAATTCTGGGCTTAGAAAGAAAGGTAAAAGCCCTGTCTCTGCCCTTGAGGAGTCATTTTTCTACTGGGGAAGACTTTTAAATAACCATGTCCATATAAAGTATCTACATATTCTATGAAAGGTGATTTCAGAGGGAAGGCATTAGCAAAAGGAACTATTGAGAAAGGACCCCCTACCTACTAAAAGGTGAGATTTGAGTTGAATTGTAAAGGAAGTTAGGGAAGCTAAGCAGTAAAGGAAATGAGGGAGAGCAAAATAAGTATGGGGGAATGATGGAACAAAAGCATTGAGATGGTAACAAGAAAGCCAGTGTAACTGGTTCAGAGTGTGTGGAGGGGAGTAAAGTGAAGAGAAATGTAGGAAGGGTCATTTTATGAGGACCTTTAAATATCAAAAGTATTTTATATTTGAGATGGAGTATGAATCATTGGACCTTATTGAGTGGGGAATGAAATGGTTATATTTGTGCTTTAGGAAAATCATTTTTGGGGACAGCTAGGTGGCACAGTGGATAGGACACCAACCCTGGAGTCATGAGGACCTGAGTTCAAATCTGACCTCAGACACTTAATAGCCTAGCTGTTTGACCTTGGGCAAGTCACTTAACCCCACTGCCATAAATAAATAAAAAAGGAAAATTATTTTGGAAAATGGAGACTTGAGACAGAGAGACCAATTGCAATTGCAATAGTCCAGGTGAGAAGTGATGAAAACCTCTACTAGGGTTGTAGCTATGTGAGTGAAGAGATGTTAAGGAGGTATGAACTACAAGATCTGACAACAAATTGGATATGTGGGGTCAATTCTAGTGAGGTATTCAAAGATGATGCTGAGGTTTGAAGATTGGGTGACTGGAAAGATGATGATACTCTCAACAATAACAGGGAAGTTGGGAAGTGGGGAAGGTTTTGGGGGAAAAAAAGACAATGAGTTAAGCTTAAATAACTATAGGACAGCAATTGAGTTGTCCAAAAGGTAGTTGATAATGTGGATCAAGAGTTCAGAAAAGCTGTTAGAGAAGAAAATATAGCTCTGAAATTAAGTTGCATAAATGAATCCTGAACCCAGGGAGCTGGTGAGATCACCAGAGAGCATAGGAGAGGGAAAAGAGAAGAAGACCTAGGACAAATCACCATTTTTTAGTATGTGTGACCTAGATGAAGATCCAGCAAAGGAAACCGAGAATAGGGAAGATGAGAACCAAGAGAACCCAAAGTCACAAAAGGGAGACTATCCAAGAGAAGTCAAGAAAGTTGAAGACTGAAATTTGGCAATTAAGAGAGAATTGGTGTTTTTGGAGAGGATGGATTCAGTTGAAGGATTAGCCTGTAAGCCATATTGCAGAAGATCTCTAATTTATTTTAACATGGGTTCTATGAATTTGTCTTTTAAAGAGAACTTTATATTTAGCTTTCAATCTAATTCTTTTTAATCCTGGGTATCTTACTTTATGTATTTAAAATTATTTTGATAGGGTGTCCATAGCCTTCACCAGAGTGCTAAAGGGTCCAAAACACAAAAAGCATTAAGAAAGGTTAGGAAGTAGAGGGAGCAAGTGATGATACAATAGCTAGTGGGTATGGTGGTATCAAATGAAAGGTTTTAAAAATAATTAAATAATTTAAATTTACTTTTAGGACTTTAAGAATATTTAGGCAATAAAGAAAGAGTTGGTAGATTAGGAGAGGATAAAGGTTAGAGATAAAGTAGGAAATGATCTTTGGGATACTTTATTTCTTGGCTACCTTCTTACTAAATTTCCAATTCAGACCAGGGAGCATTCTCTGAAGGACTTTATTCCTTCATTTCTGGGTCTCTTATTTTGTGAGTGCTTCACCTAGTCTAATCTATTAGACCAGTACAAATCCAGTCATTCTTCATTTTTTCCCCCTTGGCCATCTTCTCACATATGATCTGTCATGTTTTTCTTCTCTCCTTTTCTCCATTTTCCTATTCTAGAAGAGTAATATTTTTTTTTTTCATGTAAGGCAATGGGGTTAAGTGACTTGCCCAACAGCCAAGTAATTATTAAGCATCTGAGGTCAGATTTGAACTCAGGAGTCCTCCTCTATCCACTATGTTACCCAGCTGCCCCCTAAAGTAATATTTTTAATAGTAATATTAATGTAATATTTAAAAGTAAAATCAATACTGTTATGCATACTAGAAATAGTATGTTAGTCTACTCTGTGATACAAAGGATAGACCATAGGGTAGGAAGCCCTGAGTTCAAATCTGTCAAACCTTTATTAGCTGAGTGATTCTGCATAAGTCACTTAACCTCTGTAAAATTATAATAACACTTAATAAATGATTATTCCCTTTCCTCTTTCTCTATGGATCATCTTTGCAATTCTCTGAACCATAATATCTCTCCCTCACCTCTATTTACCTTTATATATATATATATATATATATATATATATATATATATATATATTATCTTCCAATTTTAGAATGTAATATTTATGAGAGCAGGGACCATCTTTCTTTTAATTTGAATTTCAATAATGATGATTAAATAGCTAACATTTATTATAATACCTACTGTGCACCAGACACTGCTAATTACTTTACAATTATCATCTCATTTGATCTTCATAACAAATCTCAGAAATCAGTGTGATTATTCTCCCTGTTTTACAGTTGAGGGCACAGAGGCAAACAGAAATTAAGTTTCTTGCTCAGGCTGGCACGACTCATAAATGTTGGAGATTGGTCTTTCTGACTCAACACACAGCACTCTATCCACCTCACTCCTTCCAAACTTAGAACAGTGCTTGATAAAGGCATAATAAAATTTATTTTTGCACTCATAATTTTATTCAAAGAAATAAGGAAGAATTTATATAAAGTGATTCAGAGTAAAGAGAACAGATCTAAAAGACCAGTGGACATGATGACTATAATTATACAAATGAAGATGACTTTAAATGCCACAAAATTCTGATTAATAAAAAAAAGGGGCTAGCTAGGTGGTGCAGTGGATAGAGCACCGGCCCTGGAGTCAGGAGTACCTGAATTCAAATTTGACCTCAGACACTTAATAATTACCTAGCTGTGTTGCCCTGGGCAAGCCACTAAAACTAAAAAAAAATTCTGATTAAAAAAATCTAGTGATTACATTAGTGCTAATTTATAAAAATGAAATTATATGGCCTTCTTTTCTTTTAACAGAAGGAAACTACTGGTGTTAAATTTAATATACAATTAATCACAATTGTTCTTTCATGCTGTTTTGCTTGATTTTCAGGGATTATACTTTATGAGGGATTTACTGTAAACGTGTTGATGTGTATGTAATATAATATTTTGAAGGAAATTTAAAATAATTATACATGCATTGGTTATTTCATTGGACTAGGTCAGAACCAAATTAGATAATATGTGTTGCTTGTTAAGTGCATTATAACTGTAAAATACTACATAAATTTAAGTTATAGAGATGGCAGACTAAAGGAGCATTGGATTGCATTCAAGAAGGCTTGGGTTTATGTCCTTGCTTGCCAGTTTATTAGCTATATTGTTGTGTCCAACTCTTTGTGACCCCAAATGGAGGTTTTCTTGGCAAAGATTCTTTCTTCAGGTTATTTTATAAATAAGGAAACTGGGGTTAATGAGGTGAAATGTCTCTCCCAGCTAAATAATTGTCTTAGGCTAAATTTGAACTCAATAAGGTGAATGTTTCTGACTCCATTTTTGGAAGTCTATCTGCTATACCTCTTAGCTGCTCTATTAATTCTGTACATTTAGGCAATTCATTTAATCTCTATAAACCTCAGTCTTCTCATCTATAAAATGGAGAAAGAATTCCTATTGCTCATTATATATTTATAAATTATAAATAGGGCCTCATATAGTCTACTGTATCTTAATAAAATTATATATAGGCAACTGAATGGTTCAATGGATAGAATGGAAGACTTAGAGTCAGGAAGACTTTTCTTCATGAGTTTAAATCCAACCTCAGAAACTTACTGGTTGTGTGACCCTGGGCGAGTCATATAACCCTGTTTGCCTCAGTTTTCTCATATGTAAAAAGAGCTGGAGAAGGACATGGCAAATCACTCCAGTTTCTTCACCAAGAAAACCCCAGATAGGATCACAAAGTGTCAGATGTGACTGACATGACAACAACAAAGCAAAGAAATACATCATAAAGAAATTATTATCTACTGTCTGGTAGAATGCTTGATAAGGAAATGTTTTAAATGTCCAATTGAGTTTCTTAATTCACAAAGCATTAATTATGTGCCAATTATATGCCACTCACTGTGTACAAAGATTAAAAACAAAATAGCCCCTCAAGAAACTTACACTTCATTGGCACGTTGAGCAATAGTGGTATGGGTATTGCATTCTAGTCCTGGTTCTCCCACCAATTAGACTTGTGACTTGAGCAAGTTATGGTAACTCTATTTACCTCAGTTTCTATGCCCTCAAAGAAGAGGTTTAGAAAATAGGTATAAAAGACACTTCCCAGAATCCCTGGTACTCACAAAGTTTTCAGACTTCAACCTTTATTTGTTATTCCTTGCCAACTCTGAAGACTTAGTAAAATCTTTTAGTTCTTATTCTTTAAAACTTCAGTATTAAGATTTACTCAAAAAGTTTTCAAAACTCTCCTTGAAGAAGATGGCTTTATTTTCAGGTGGCACGTACTGTCATTTTTTCTAATTTTCTCAACTATGTTTCATTGTGCTACCACCCCCGCCCCCTAAACATCTGAAAAGCAAAAAGCACACCCATTCAGGCTGATAAATGTAGACTTCAAAGAGCTCCCTAATCTTATTTCAATAAACGACAATACATGGCTGTTGTCCTAATTTCTCTTTTTTAAAGATGTCATCCCTGACTGAACACCTATTTTCTCCCGTTCATTCTATTTCCTGTAGCTGAGGAGAGTTGTGCTGCATGGATTACTTATGGTTCCCTTTTCTCTCCGCTCTGATTTCTTTCTTTCTTTCTTTTTTTTTTGTGCTTTACCCATTTCTTCCTGTCCCCCTTCCTCCCTCCTGCTAGCTATCTTTCCACAGAATATCAGAGTTTCTGCCCCTACACCCTTCTACAACATTCCCATTTTGCCAGGTGGTCCTCCTGCCATTACTTGAAGAGCTCCTCTGCTGGGGGGAACCTTCTGCCCCTAGGGTAGCCCAGGTTGCTTTTGGACACTCTCATTGTTAGAAAATTTTTCCTTGAATCCAAGTTTGCTCCTGCTACTTATACCTATTATTGCTGATTCCCCCATCCTGTCAAAACTGAATAAGATTAATCTCTATTCCATATGACACAGGATATAATTATTATGTTTCCTCTGCCTTTTCTTTTGTAACAGTTGCCCCATAGTTTTTCATATTATACATTTTGGAGGAGGGTGATTAGGTGACACAGAGGATAGATCACTGCCCCTGGAGTCTTAAGGACTCATCTTCAAGAATTCAAATCTCACCTAGAGACTTACTTGCTATGTGGCCCTGGGGCAAATCACTTAACTGCATTGGCCTCAGTTTCCTCACATATAAAATTATCTGAAGGAGATGGCAAATCACTTTAGTACCTTTGCTAAAAAAAAGAAATCCAAATATCAGGAACAGTCAGACACAACTAAAATGACTGAGCAACAACAATATTCTCAGAATCTTTGATCATTCTGGCTATCTTCTTTAAGATAGGTAAGATAGGGGTGGCTAGGTAGTGCAGTGGATAGAGCACCAGTCCTGGAGTCAGGAGGACCTGAGTTCAAATCCAGTCTTAGACACTTAATAATTGCCTAGCTGTGTGGCCTTGGGCAAGCCACTTAACCCCATTGCCTTGAAAAAAAAAAGATGGGTAAGATAGGGGCATCTAGGTGGCACAGTGGATAGAATACAGGCCTTGGAGACAGGAGGATCTGAGTTCAAATCCGACCTCAGACACATGATACCTAGCTGTTTGACCTTAGGCAAGTCACTTAACCCCCATTGTTTTGCAAAGGTCCCTCCCCCCCACCCCCAAAAGCTAGGCAAGATAACTAATAGTTGTCCTTCAGCCTTTTTTTTTTTAACTTTTGCTCCTATATACCTTCTGTTTTTTCTAATACGTTTTCCAATTTCTATTTGTCTGTTGATACTGTTTTACAACCTTCATTTTTTGCTTCTTGTTTTCAGTGAACATAGAGGTTATACTCCTGGATATACATGACCAAGATCGACAGACAGTACTGAATCCAATTGAGTTTGATGTTTCAGTTGTTTTCTTATGAAGTTCATTTTTTGGACCCAAATATAAGATTTTACATTTATATCCATTATATTCATCTGAAAAATGCATAGTTCTAATCTTTTATGATTTTTCTGGGCCTGAATTTGCAATCCAATGAATTCTCTTCAGTTTCCTGTCATTTGAAAATCCAATAAACTCACTATACCTTCATCGATGACCTTGTTAAAACATTTGAACAGATTTAGATCCAAGGCTAAATTCCTAGGACAATTCATTAGGGCAATACTTCAAGATTGATGGCAAATACATTTAGTGGGATAGCTCTTTTTTTTTGCCATTCAACTAATTCCAAATCTATCTAAATATGTCAAAAATCCAGCCCACATCTTTCCATCTTGTTTGCAAGGATATAGTGAGATACTTTTTCAAATGTTTGTTGAAATCCAAATGTACAATATTTACGGTAATCTCTGTTTAAAATATTGCTTGATCTTCACATCCCTGAATAGTCATCCCATAAGAAAGAATTATTTTTTAAATAAAGAAAAAAATTTCAGCCAAACTAACCAACATAGCCAAAAGTCTGATGTTATGATTAGTGTTTAGTAGCACTGTAAAAAAACTGGGCACTTTTTAAATAAATAATATTGAATTAAATTTGCACTAATTATTATTGTTGTTATTTTTTCCATCTACATTGTAGTCTTTGTGCATATTGTTTTCTTTGTTCTTATTTCAATCTGCAGGAATTCATATGTATTCTCGTGCTTTTCTGTATTCATCACTTCTTGTAGCACTTAAATATTCCATTATATTCTTGCACTACAAGTTGTTTTGCCAATCCTCAGATAATGAATTTTTATTTTATTTCCAGTTATTTTCAACTACAACTTGCCTTGGTATTTATGATGTCTTTCTTTTTGTCACTGACTTCTTTGAGTATGTAAGTGTGATGAGGGTGATATTTCTGGGCAAGAAGGTATTCCCTTTATATAATCCTGAATTGCTTTCAGGAATGGTAATCCACAGCTCCATCAGTAGTACATTTGTGTGAATTTAACAAAATTGGTTAGTCCCACCTTTTATCATCTTGGTCAGTTTTGGGGGGTGTCAAGTCATGCTTGAGATTTTGATATGTATCCATCTTTCATAAGATAATAGTTTTCAAGTCTTCTTTTGAGAATTTTTCATTCATATTCTTTGGTCACTTGGGAGATATATTTCATGATTTGATTTCTGGGACAATGGGTTTTCAGTAACTGAAGATTTGGCTTCCTATTGATGATCTTTTCATTTTCATTATTGCAGACATTTTATATATATATGTGTGTGTGTGTGTCTGTGTGTGTGTGTATTTTTTCTTTCAATTCTTTTTATTTCATTCTGC
Organism: Macrotis lagotis; assembly: GCF_037893015.1. Classification (NCBI taxonomy): domain Eukaryota; kingdom Metazoa; phylum Chordata; class Mammalia; order Peramelemorphia; family Peramelidae; genus Macrotis; species Macrotis lagotis. The sequence goes on from NC_133658.1 coordinate 623,523,946, forward strand.
ATTAGATCACCCAAATGGTCCCATGTTTCTCTGAATCTTTGCATTTATGTACCATAGGTTTTCCCCTTTCCTTATTCCACCCCTTCCTCCTTATTCCATCTTGTTAAATATATACTAGCTCCTAATGATCATTAATTTCTTTATTAAGGGTTTGTTTCTTTAGTAATTTATTCTAAAATTTTTCAAGAATTGAAGTTCAACAATCACCTTTAGTTTGAAGAATCTACCTTCTTGGCATTTAGAAAGAAATTTGTCTTCTCTAGTTCTACAGAATCTTTTTACCATGGATTTTCAAAGATCACTAATAGCAGCTCAACAATCCCATCTGCACATTAGTTTTTATCTGACAACATTACTGAGAACAGCTAAGAGCTCTCTTAGAATTATCTCACTTATGTTGTGTTTCAAAGCACTCTTTGTGATAGAATAATAAGAAAAAGAATTAACTACTTTCTTTTGGCAGAGACTGGATTATTAAAAATTTTAAAATTAATTTAGAAAATACTATTTTTTGCTTTCTGTTCCAGTCCACATGGAAAAGACAAAAGATAATAAAAAGTCCCATAACAAATATGCAAGGTAAAGTAAAACAAATTCCCAAAATGTCAAATTCTCATTTTGTCTTCATGTCTTCAGGATAGTACAGTGCTTTACACCTAGAATTCATTTGATTAATGGTTATTGAACCATAGGATTTAGAGCTGAAAGGGAAAGTCTAGATAATTTTCCTTTTATAATGAGGAATCTGAAGTTCAAGGACTTAAGTGTCTTGACTAAGGTTATCTTGGTAATAAGGAGCAAAACTTGAATTCAAATTCATGGTTTGTTTTCCATGATGAATTCATTGCATTTTCCATAGGTACCTTAAGTAATTCTTTCCTATGTGTCTCAATTGAAGTTATCATTCCAACCAAAGCAAGCACAGGTTTGTTTTTATGACAACTTTTTGTAAACCTTAAGCTATTATTTTCATTATCATCATCATCATCATCATCATCATCATCATCATCATCATCATCATTATGATCATTATCATCATCATCTATACAGACATGCCAAATGCTCCTTGACAGTCCAAGGTCATTACTTAAAGATGTTGTTGATTTTTTCTTAATATTTGCTTTCTTCTTGTTCAGAACATTGTTATTAGATGTATAGAATAGCACTTTTCAAGTCATTGATTTAAAACTTCTTTTCTTCAGATATTCTCAAACTTTAGTCTTCTCCCTTCTCTTTTACCTTAACCCTATATGAGCATCCTTGGTGCTTAGCTCTTTAGTTTCAAAAGAACACAGAGTGACAGTGTTCAGACACCCTGGGTTCAAGTCTTGCCTCTGAAAGGCATTTTTAGGTCTTAGTACTTCAGGAATATAACATGATAATCTGAAGAAAAGGTGCTGACCTGCACTGGAAGAGGAAGTTTTCTTACCAAGTAGATTATAGATTCAGTCACTTTTCTTCTTCCTTATAGATTATACTTTATTTCCAAGAATTAACATGAGTTCGTTCACTTGTTTCTTTGACATTAGAATCAGTCTGAATTGCAACTTGTACATGTTCTAAGTTTGTTGCTGTTCTCTGCGCTTTTTTTTTTTAACAGGAGCACTTTTGTGCCTCTGTTCAATTTTGTCATCTTGCATTTTCACACACAAAGCACGTGTGGAAATGATTGTTTGGTTTGCAGCTGCTGTTTGAAAAGCTCATTGTTAGTCCTTCAAAGAGGACCTGAACTCCTTACTCAAAAAAGAGGTGGTTGATTCCTTATATATGTGCATTTGTTCTGTAGATACAAGTGTTTGGAGGGCAGGATCAGTGGATCAGGACTTGTATGAACCCTTTTATAAGAAGAAGAGGGATGCGTAGAAAGATCATACTCAGGTTGGCTCCTCTACACTGTCAGTCACTTGTCTTCTGGAACTTATAGTTTATTTTGTTTGATGATTCCTGAATTCATTCCTTAAGCAAGAATGTAGGCATCCAAGCATCAAGAGGTTTATTTCTTTGCTTGGTAACCCTACCATATAGTATATTCTTTGATGAATTGTTAATCTTAATCAAGTAGATAAGCCCCAGCAATGCAAATTGATGCCCCTCTATAGTTGCACATCCTCTATGACTTTGTTTATATTCTTTCACAAATCTTCCACAGGAAGTATACACATTGTGCTGAGGTACTTCCCCTAGACTTGTAGAGTTGTTGTTGCTATTGTTTGTCCTTCATTCTTGAAGAGGACCAATGATATCAAGAGAAGGGTGTCTTGACTCGCAAATGAATTAGATTTAAGTGAACTCTAGAGTTGAACCAAGGCATCAGACTCACTCTTTTGTCCAGGTTTGTCTGGGTCCAGTATTAAGACATAGATGAAGACAACTGGCAATGACCTATATGCAGTGGAAGACCTTGGCTTTTTGAAGTTATGTCTTTTTTAAATGTTAATTTGTCTGAGACAATGCCCATACAGTAATTAAAGGATTGATATGAATTGAGGCAAATGATGACCTAGTTTGCCATAAAAAAATCAGTCTAGGAGAGGAAGGTCCTCAGAGTTTTTGGCCAGAACAGAAACAATTGAAGGTCTTGTATAGTAGATGTTTAAAAAAAAAGAATTATTGACTTTTATTGAATTGAATTGCAATTTGTATTATGAAACTGGCATTCTGGTACTCCATTCCCCTTTCAATTTGTTAACTTCTAAATTTCTGATTGATAGTTTAACAATCAGATTCCATTTTATTACCTATTTGATTGCCAAAATCAACTTCTTTTCCACAAGGTTGTAGCTGACATATGCAGTTCTTTGACTTCCTGACCCCAAGCCCTAAAAGGTCTCTAAACGAGAAGTCATCAGTTCCCATGGCAGGATTTGTCTCTCTGCCCTCAGTTAGTCCTCCAGTGCTAGCCTTCTACCTACATGGCTGTTCTGCATCTTGACCTGTGTGACCTTGTGTTAATCCTTTCAGTCCCAAGACTTTCTGGGAATACAATATCCTGACTGACACAGAATTTGTAAACTCCAGATGACCCACTGCAGGGATGGGAATCACATTCTCTGCATTTGTATCTGAGGGTAAGGATATAAACAATCCTCTAAGACACCTGGAAGCAGTTTCATAGTGTTTTTCAAGTGAGTGATGCCATCTTAGTTGGTCCAGGTATATGCCACACTCCTATTATTCTAGGCTTATAAGTTCCAGAATTCAAAATCTAATTCCCTTATTTTATAGTTGAGAAAGCTGAGATGTAGAGAGTTGAAGCAATAAGATTTGCCTTATATCACACAAAGAGTGTGGAGCAGAGGCAGGTCTTCTGCCTCCAGTTTTAGGACTTTTCTATGTAAGAATTGATCACAATATGAGTGGGTTAATATCAATCAAACAAAACTCCATTCCTGAGCATCCTTGAAAATGTGAACAGAGACACAATGGGTCTCTTAAGCAGGTTTAGATACAGAAAATCAGTCTTAGTCCTCCTAAGATGAAACAGTCTCTAAAAGGGTACTTTGATAGAGGCTCAGTATTTTTCTCCAAGTTTTCAGAACAGATTTCTAGCTTTGTCTGTATCTCTATCTATCCCACAATCACTATTTAGCTATCCAAAGATTTTTGACTCTGTGAAGCCTGCCTGCTTCCATCCTTGGCAGTTTTATAATTATCAACATTCCACTTAATTATTAAGGGGATAACATAGTAACTCACCAAACTCCCACTCAGTTCTAGTCAGAACAAAAGTGATCTCTAAGGCTTGCTGCTGACTGAATTGTGGAAGGAGTTTTCTTTGTTATTGTTATCAGGGAAGGATCCCTTTGATTAAAAACTGACATCTCTTTCCAAGTTGTCTGGGTCATTTTATCTTCAAATTTGTCATAGAATTTTGGAATGCAGAGTTCTAGGTTGCCTTCATCCTTTGAAGGAAGTGTCTGAGATGCAGGCAAACCAAGGAACAACATTACTAGAATTATGTAACCTCTCTAGACCTGAAATTTAATGAGAATCTTAAACCTCTAGTTTCTTTCTCTTCACACTTTTGGAAAGATAAGTAGACTTCTGTTGTCTTTTTGGTATTTGGCTCTTTCCCTCTATGTGCATATATGTTTATGGGTATTGTGGAATTTTGTTTTGCTTGACTATTATATATTCATACTGTTCTCTTTTTCCTTTTTTGTCAGGGTTGGGGAAGAGGAGAATGTATACCCCCAAATAAAATGAAATTGACTTTAAAATTAAGAACAAATCCTCAACTCACAGAAGTCATTTGGGGTTTTTTTTATGATCATCTAATCTATAGTCAGTTAGGAACCTTAGAGACTTTTTACTTTAATATATACTTGATCAAGAATACCTTCTTTTATGTCCCTAACAAGCAGTCATCTAAGCCTCTATTCTAGTATCTCCAATGAGGAAGATAAATCCACTGACTTTTGGATCTTTTCTACTTGTATACAGATCTAATTGTTAGGAAGTTTTCCCTTTGATCAAACCTAATTTTGCAACTTCTATCCATTACACCTAATTCTTCCCTCTGGAGAAAAATGGAGCAAATTTAATTCCTTTATCATATGATAGCCATTAATATACTTAAAGACCTATATCTTGATTATTTTAAGTCTTTTTCTCCTCCAGGTTAAATATTCCCAATTCCTTCAATCAAAATCCTCTTGTCTTTTTTCCAGTTCTCTCCTGGTCATCCCTTTCTCAACATAATTTAGTTTGCCAACACATAATGTGGTATTCAGAAATAAATAGAAAATTTTAGATTTGGTTAGCCAGAACACTTGTGGACACCAATGAATCATGTTGGTTAGATTGAGGACATGCCTTTCTATTGTCAGTAGGTCAAGTACTGATTTGAAATTCACTACTCTTTTCGTAAAGTACACTAGTCTTCAATTTTGGTTCCTCCCTCATTTTAGATACCATACATCTCAAAATGAAGCTTAGGATAGATTTTTGATTGCCAAGTGTCTGAGGCAGGATTTGAACTCCCATCTTCCTGACTCTAAGGTCAATGATTTATCATTGTGCCACCTAGGTGGCCTCACACTTGACTCTTACTAGTTGTGTGACCCTGGTCAAGTCACTTAATCCTAATTGCCTTGCATCCAGGGACATCACCCCTCACTGAAATACAAATCATGTGCTTGTCATGGCATTACCTCCCTGATGCTGTGGTTTACTTTGAAAATGAAGGACAAACATTAGCACCAAAATGTAATTCAGTTCTATCCATCAAGCATATATGACCAGATGAAAGAAGGTAGGCACAAAATCCTATTTAAGTAAGTTTCCTGAATTTGCTACCAAAGTTCAACTTCTTTTTTTTTGTTTAATCCAGAACAGAGATACCATTCAAACCTTTGGGGTAAATTAGAAAAGTTTTTAGTTCAGAACTGGAGAATGGTGGGAAGAAACTTTAGATTCAGAGGTCAAGAAGTACTTTTGGAGAAGACCTTCTGTTTGCTTTAAGATGGTAATTATTTGACATGATAATTGTAGAAGACATTAATGTTCCTCTTTCTGAGAGAGACAAATCTAACAAAAGTTTTTTTTTTAAAGGGGAAAATATAGAGCTGTCAAGTACTACTATGCTTATAACTGCTTGAAGAATTTAAAATAGAAATGAGTTTTTCTTAGAACTGAGGTAATTAGTCTTTTAACTGATACCAACACATGTTCAAATTCACTTTCCTATTTATTCCCATCCACAGTGGTCGTTTTTTGATTTTGGAAGAGCAAAGTTTATATTATGTCCAAAAGGAGAGCATCTCTTCTATAATGATCTCATTATCTGGAAAGCTTAAATTTTGTTGCCATCTTTTTGTTATTACTGTGAGCTTTAAGAGTATTCAGGTCCCTTGGACATTTTACTATAATCTACTTATTTGGTCAGGTAAAGGGCAGTAGAAGCAGCAGAAACTATCTTTCAATTTTCAAACTCTCCTGGTAGAATGTTACTTATTTTTCTTTAAAATGTGGAATTTTTGGTTTAACTTTTAGTAAATAGTAATGAAGGAAATATTTGTGAGAAAGGCAATAGATTTAGTCTTTCATTTTTAGTGTGGGGACTATGTATGAGTCATTTAGTTGAACTGAATTGTTAATTAAAATAAAAACACATTGTATGTATATTCTTGTAAAATTGTAAACATTTGAATGTTTAAAGACAATGCAAAATGGATAAGGGAAAAACTACCTCTATCTATTTAAAGTCAGGGAAAGCTGAGGCCATATTTAAGTAAGAGGCAAAACTGAAAAATATAGTTTAGGAAGAAAGGGAACTGGGTTTTTGGTATTCTGGCAGTTTTATATTGGATTTGAAAAAATTCTATAAGAAATGAGAAAAAATTTTGCAAGGGTAGAAGTCACATGGAGCCAGAGATAGCTATTATAGTTTGGGTCTCACAGCTAGCATGCTTCAATATAAGAATCATTATTAGCCTCATACAGATAGAAAGACACTAACCTGAAAGGGAAAATAAAGCACCTCTATCCTTATACTGTTGGGAACAGACATGAGTTGTAGCCACAGTCATCTTCCAAAATCCAAGCTGAAGCTCACCTCCAAATACTGGTAAAGGCATATTAATGTCTAAAGAAATACTATTAACTTAGGCCCATAAATATCAATTTTAGTTGGCTGAATATATTTGTTGACTAGTTCTAAAACCTCAGGAGTAAGAACACCTAGATCAGACCATATCTGATGTTTACTAAACCTTTAATTTCTTGGTAGAGTCATTTAACTTTCCTGGGTCTCAGCTATTTCACATGTAAAATGAAGGGTTGGATTAGATGAACTCTGAGTTCTTTCCTAGCACTATAGATATAATTCTGACACAGAGAATTATGAATGTGGGAGATTTGTGGTGGGAAATGGATTTTACAATCTTTTGTGCTGTTGGGTTTTGTTAAGGTGTAAAATGTGATCTGCTCCTGATGTCAGTTGATTCCTATTATTCCAGTGTTAGATTTAAAATTTATATCCTGTCTCCTCATTCCTAACCCCCAGCTTTCAATCTTCTACCTGGTTTTGGTCACATGGGGGGGAGGGATTTTCCCTTTGCCATCAGTGCCCAGATAATGGGCAAGGTTATAAAAAACTGAGCTGGACCACCACTCAGAACCATTCCCCTCTCTGACCCAGTCAGCTCTGCCTGACTTTTTCTTTCTCTGTCTCTCCTTATCTCTCTCTCTCTCAGTCTCTGTCTCCATTGTTATTCACTCTGTCCTTAAGGTACTTATCCCATCTCTGGGAGGAGAAAAGTTTTAATTTGAATACTTTGCAACAACTGATAATAAATCCTGAGCTATTTTAAAACCCCAGGGGACATGTGAATTCCTTCACTTTTCAGTAACCCTTGATCTCTATGTTTAATTGCCAAGCCTAATTCTCATCTACAATGATTCTATGATCTTTTAGGGCTGATCTGTCACCAGTAGAAGGGTAGGCTCCAGCTAGACCTAGTTGGCTATACTCTAGGTCATTATCATTCCTGTACCCAAAGGAGGGATGTTTTCTTTTAGGTTCTGACACCTTATATGTGCATTCCTCTCCTCTCATTCCTACTTGTCTCCTTATATGAGAGACCCAATCTGCTTCTCCATTAAGGATGAAACTTGTGGGATTCTTAATCTCTTTAATTTCGTTTTTTGATCTCTATTTTACTATCATCATTAAAAAAAAAATCAGAGGGCAACCTTAAAGGGGAAACAGGACAACCTTAGGAATATCTCTGAAAGGTGTCAGGGAGAGCCACATTTTTCTCCCTTAGAAATGGTTATGTAGGAATATTTGTAATCTATTTGTATTTAATGGTAGTCATCTCTAGGGTGAGGGGAAGAGGGAAGGAAAAAAAGAAATGTATTTTATATAATCTTTATAGATAACTTTATTTTATATATATATATATATATATATATTAATGAAATAGCAAGTTGTATGTAATAGAATCTCAGTTACATGTGAAATCTTTTAAAAATTATATTATGTTATGGAAATTCTTACTTTATCCCATTAATTAAAAATAAAATAAAATTTAAAAATAATAACAATCCTTAAAAAAAGATGTTTGAATGTCTGAAAAACTCAGTTGCAATTGGTGTTCTCAGCATCAGTTAAAAGTCACTCTTATGTTTCTCCTCTTCCCATGCCTCCCTCATATTCACTAAATGAGTTCTTCAGAGGAAACTTCCAAATCAATGAGTTAAAGATGTAACAAGTGAAGCAGAAGTTTTTCTTGGATGATTTTGAATGAATGGATCAGTAACATGTGGGAATTGATTGTAACTTCTATCAGTTTAGCTTTTTCCTGTAAAATGATGGTAATGATAGTTATACTACCTAACAAGGGAGTATTGAGGAAAACATTTTGCAAATTTTAAAGTACTATGGAATATTGTTATTAATTATTAGATTCAATAAGATATTTACTGAGTACTTTGTAAGGTCAGGCACTATAATTACACTGAGGTTTGTGTTTATGAATTTGTATATATATATATATAAAATATTTGCTTTTATTTTTTTAATTGAAGTTTATTGTTATACACTAGGAGTTCTTAAGCTTGGGTTCATGAATCCTTAATAAATTAATAACTGCTTCAACATAATTAATTTCTTTTATAATTCTGTATATTTTATTCTATTGATTTAAAAATATTATTTTGAGAAAGGGACCATAGGCTTCAGCAGATTGACAAACACTAGTTAAGTACTCTGACTATAGCTAGAAAAACTAGAGGGGATATTGCTCTAGATGGTGTCATAGTTCTGGTTATTGCGGTTCATGCTAAATGGAACTCATAGACAAAAATCCAAACAAAAAACCCTCAAATTTTTCTTTGCCTTGTGACCATGTACCTGCTTTTGATGAGCCTGATATGTCTGTCTCTTTACTTCTTAGTCAGTCTTCTGATTATCAAATGCCCAAGCTGGTCATTCTGCTGCTTTGGTTTCTCAGTCAAACCCAACCAGGCTACTTTATTTGATTCTCATCTTCCATAAACCCTAGAAGTATTTTGTTGCAGTCTCCCTAATGATTCATTCTTCCCTCTACTTCTTTAACTCCTCATATGACAGTTGCTTGGCTATCCAGCTGTCATCCATAAATGGCACATGGCCAAGCAAGTCTCACCAAGTTGCACCAGCTTTCATGCTGGTGTACTGGCTGGAAGCCAGTACCTTGTGAGAATAGTCTTGTCCTGCCATTCTGTATTAAGCAAGACTTGTATAAAATGGATGTAAGTATTCTCCTGTTGATGATTTTATTTTGTATGAATGTGAACATGTGTTTATTGAGATCAAACAAAGTGATTGAAGGGTTGTATAATAGACCCTACCTAGGAAAGAAATGCTTTAAGGAAGAATAAATTGATAACATATTTTTTATTTTGGCATTTTATAATTTACAAAAAGACTGTACTAAAAAGGGCCTGTGAATGATATATTAATGTGGGAAGGATTTTAGGGTTTATTTAGAGAGTTCTGTCTCAAACTTTCCCTCTTAGAGTTCCCTGCATTTTATCTGTACTGCTCTGGGACATCAGTGAAGGAGAAACAGCATGGTGTATTGGATAGAATGCTATGTCTACAGTCAGAAGATCTGGTTTCCACTCTATACTAAAATATGGTCAAAATGGGTACAGGATTTAGACATAAAGAGAGACACCTTAGATAAATTAATAGACCAAGAAATACTCTATCTATTTGATCTATGGAAAGGGCACAAATCTGAGAACAAATAGAATTATAATAAATTGCAAAATGCATGATTTTGACTATATTTATTTTAAAAGGTTTTGCACTAACAATATCAATGCTATCAAAATTAGAAGGAAAGCAGAAAGCTGGGAAACTCTTCACAACTAGGAGTTCTGAAAAAGGTCACATTTCTAAAATATATAGAAAATTGCATCAAATTTATAAGGTTGCAAGTCATTCCCCAATTGATAAATGATCAAAGGATATGAATAGACACTTTTCATATGAAGAAATTAAAGCTATATATAATCATATGAAATAATGCTCCAAGTCATTATTGATTAGAAAAATGTAAATTAAATCAACTGTGAGATATCATTCTATCAGATTCTATCTGACGACAAAAAAGGGAAAATTACCAATGTGGGAGAGGCTGTGGGAGGATTGGGACATTAATACATTGTTGGTGGAGTTTGTGAAGGGATCCAACTTTTCTGGAGAGCAATATGGAACTATATATGAAGAGCAATAAAACTGTTCATCCCCTTTCACCCAGCAATTCCAATTCTGGGTCTATATCCAGAAGAAATCATAAAAAATGGGAAAATTCCCACATGTTTCAAAACATTCATAGAAGTTCTTTTTGTAGTGGCAAAGAACTGGAAATTGAAGGGATGCTCATCAATTGGTGAATGGTTGAACAAGTTATGGTATAATATTGTCTTATAAGAAATCATAAATGGTTGAATTCTAGAGAAGCATGGAATGAATTACAGGATCTGATGCCTAGTGACGGGAGCAGAACCCAGAGAACAATGTACACATCAACAACAACATCGTGTTGTGAGTTTATCAACCCTGATGGATGCAGTTCCTCCCAGCAGTTCAGAGAGCTAGGACAACCCTATTAGACCAACTATGGACTGTGCTTATCTCCATTCAGAGGAAGATAAAACAAAACAAAACAAATCAAAATCCTTCTGAATCTGATGAACACTACATTCACTTTTTAAAAAAAAAATCTCATGTATTTCTTTCCCTTAATCCTAATTCTTCATACAAAAAATGACTAATCTGTGAACTTGTTTAACACAAATGTGTATGTAAAATAGTAACCTGATTGTTCATTGCTTAGGGAAGAGGGGTGGGAAGGGAGTGTGAAAAGAAATTTTGAAATGTAAAAATATGCATAGGCATACGGATGAATGTTGAAAATATTTCATAACATGTATTTAGAAAAATAAAACAGTAAAAAAATTTTTAAAAAGAAGATATGGTTTTAATACCCGACTCTGCCAGTAATATGGAGATGACTTTTTCTTCCGTAACCTTATCTATAAGATGAAGGAGGTAGACCTGAAGATTCTTAAGGTCCATTCGACTTAAAATTTTTTAACCCTGTCACCTGAACCAGATTTTTTTTTCACAAGTTGATGAAGGGGCAATTAGGTGGCACAGTGAATAGAGTGCTGGTCCTGCAGTCATGAAAACCTAAGTTTAAATATCACTTCAGACACTTGATACTTACTAGCTGTTTGACTTTGGACAAGTCACTTCACCCCATTACCTTTCAAAAATAAAACAAAACAAACAAACAAAAACCAAGCAAGCTGATAGAGAGCCTAATGGCAGCTTTAAAAAACTTTTTCAAATATGAATTGGGAGACAAAGGTTGTTCGTCCTATTTCTGTGAAACCTAAATGTGATGATCATTTTATTCTTCTGCCTACAACTAGATTATAAGCTATTATTTCCCTTCTATTCCTGCCAGAGAAAAACTGGGTAAATTAGGTCCCAAAGAGTCTTTATCTTAGCAATCATTTTCACATTTTAGTTTATTTTTTCCCCAAACCCTTTAATCAATCTATAGTTGATTGTTTCCTGTATTCAGGGCTCAGAATTATACACTTCTATGTATCTTGTTGCCTTGAAATAGAAAATACTTTACATTTGATGAAATATGACCACTGGAACCTCTCTTTGCTTAAAATAGTCTTTGAAGACTTATCTCATCTTGGCCACTATTTAAATATTGTGGTGAGGAGTCATGAGCTCTAAAGCCTTTAAAGACTTCAGGATAAAAATCAACATGGGATTTGTTACTGTATATTCATTATTCTTTGTGACTTCAATGACCATATAATACAAAAGAGATTCCAAGACATAAACACAGAATTTCTGTTTCTCCTTTGGGGAACTTAACAGTGCCCATGGATTCTAACTTTGGCATAGATATGTCTTTGTTACTGTGAATTTATAGTTCATCCCAAATCCAAAACAGAAATCATTTATTAATCATTTATTAGCTATATCTCCTATATATATATATATATATATATATATATATATAAGGTCTCATACTAGAGATATTGGGAATACAAAAGCAAAAAAAAAAAAAAGCCCTTAACTTCAAGGTACTTACATTCTATCAGACTGATGCCATGTGAATAACTATGTAAAACACTCATATGTGTGTGTATACTTGATATGCATATATACATACATGCATGTATTCCTTCATACCAGAGAAGCAGATTTTATAATCTCATTTTGTAAGATATTCTAAAGAAACTCAAGGGAAGTTCTTCCAATCTACAACCTAAATTATCTGAATTTCAGGCCTGAACCACCAACTGCCTAATGCACATTTTCCTTTGAATGTCCATAGATCCTCTCAAACTTAACATGTTTATAACAGAATTTATCATCATTCTCTATGTTAATATAGGTATTCCTCCTGTGATACATACATATATATGTGTATATATATAATATATAATGTGTGTGTGTGTGTGTGTGTGTGTGTGTGTCCAGGCACATTTGTACATTTGTATACATATGTAGTGATTTTTGTATACCCATACATAGATATGTATATATGTATGTATGTAATGTATCATATATGTGTATATTCCTTCTCCACATGCACAAGCTTCAACCTGATGTATGTAGTTACTTAAATGTTGTATCAGTCTGATATATCTAGATATATACACTATACTTAAAGCATGCAGTTAAATTCCTATAAAAGAAATTCGATATAAGTTAATATATAGTTATTAACACCATATGAGTTAATATATATCCAATGATTATATTCATTTATGATTTTATATATATATACATATATGTATGTATATATATATATGTATATACACACACACACATACATACACAAACACATGCAATCATCAGAAAGAGAGAGCACTAATAGCAAAGACTATCTTGAAAAGTTTCCAAAAGGAAGAGAGACATGGTGTGAATCTCAAAGGAAGTCAAGGTTTCTAAAAGGCAGAGGTGAGGAGTGAATATATTCCAGGCATAGGGGTCAGCTTGTCTGAAGACTTAGAGATAGGAGATGGAGTGCCAAACAGGAAACAGTATATAGATCAATTTTGCTAGAACATAAAGTATGTGAAGGGCACAAATGTGAAATAAGCCTGAAGATGTAGGGTAAAGGAAGATTTTGAAGGACTTTGAATGTCAAACTGGATGCTTTCTACTTTATCCTAGCAGCAATGGGGGGGGGGTAGCTCTGGGTGGTTTCTTGAGTCGGAGAGTGATGTAGTCACATTCGACTTTGACTATTTCTGGGTCTTTGGAGGTTGGACTGGAGAGAGGTGAGGGCAGAAGCCAGATGATGCTGTTTCATTAATCCATGTGAAAGGCAGTGAAGCCCTAAACTGAAGTGGCAGTCCCGTGAGTAGAGAGAAAGCGTTGAATGAAAGATATATTAGGAAGGTAGAATCAAGTAGACTTGTAAACTGATCAGATAGATGGGAGGTGGTGCCATATGAGAGAGGAAAGTGAACTGAGACTAACTGAGGTTACCTTCCTGAATGACTGGGGGGTGGTATCCTCACCAGCATTTAGAGAAGACCAGTTTATTTCAGTTTTCTGACTTGGTATATGTTGGTCTTCAACAGTTTCAGTCTGTTACTTTGCTTTGTAGCTCGCCACTTATTGACTGATAGTGTGGTCAGTAGAAGGAAAAATAAATAGTTGATGCTAAGGGACTAACATTTTCAGGGAAATGATAAACCACTGAGAAAATTTGGGGGGCCAAATTGAGAGCTTTCATCTAAATAAAACCACTTTTCTTCCTGAAGAAGTTTGGAAAGTCACTTGAAAATTCTGGTGTGTTGGCCAAGTCACACAATTAACAGACTGTCATTTCTTGACCTTGCCAAGTATCGACAAGAGACACATCCTGTTGTTCAGCAAGGTCACTACTCAGCTGCATTGCTTCATTATTGATCCAGTTCAGGCCTGAGATCCCAGTGGAGCAGGGATAGATGGCATTCTTGGCTTGACAATACATTTTGGTTTCAATTTGACACTTACTCCAATAGACAGCTTAGGTTTCATGCACACTTGACAAGGAAAAAATAAGCTCAATGTATTTGGTAACTCTCTTATAGGATATCAGGGGAAGTTATTTAGAAGGAAAATATTCATGGCATTGGTTACTTGAAATGAGGTGATGGAAAGACAAGAGAGTCTAGACAGTCTGTGTCTTTTCAGAGCCCAGTAAATGTGCTAATTTTTAATATGTGAAGATAAAGATAATGACCCATTATTAAATGTACTTTTTCTTACCCCCAACAATGGTCTTGAGACATCTATTGTGCCTTTCCTTTAGTGACTGTTATGACCATAAGTGAGATGTTTTATTGGATTTATAAGTGGTTTTTTTTCCTATCTGTGTAATGGTTCTGTTGCTGGGGGGATTAATTCTGGACTCAGTAGCAAGCCTATAGCATTCTAAGTTCACTGTCATTGGTCTGATATGATGTACTATTATCTGATGAAGAATTATATGAAGAAGTATCCCCATCAATTCTATCTATCTATCTATCTATCTATCTATCTATCTATCTATCTATCTATCTGTCTGTCTATCTATCCATCTATCAATTTAGAATTAAGTTTGATTTTTGAATGCATCAGAACCTGAAGTTAACCCAAAGTTATTAAATGGAGACTTCAATCTCAGTAGTAATGAATTAATTCACAGTACATTTCCCAGACTTTATTGCTCAAGATATTCAATTACCTAATGCAATTCTCTTATCCCATTTTCTCCAATATGTTGGAGTCTCACTATGATGTAAGGAATGTACTTTTGAATTACCTTTCTATAGGAGTTTTTCCACTACAAATATCAGAGGGATAATAGTAGAGTACTATCTCACATATACTATGGTCTTCCATCATGGGTGCTGATGAAATAGCATGAGTCTCTAGTATCTTCTGTTTGAATGGATTTTTTGATTACCTTAATTATCACTAAGGTATCTCTTCCAAGATCCATCCCCATTCATTCATTATTGCCTGGCCATGATCAACCAATGATTTTGGGCTTTTTGAATGTCATGATAGCAGAATGTAATTGGTGTTTATCTCAGGGATGCATGATGTGAGAAGCAGATAGCTGCATATAGAAAGCAAAAAAAGGTATGCAGTTTTCTGTAATAAGTAATTTTCTCCAGGATACATTCTCATGAAATTGATAATTGGCCCAGTAGATATGTCTAGAAACTAGACTCTAGGAAGATTATAGAATGGGCTTGAAGACTGGGAGTAGAGTTAGCATTATGGTCCTGTACTTTGAATTGATGCAGAGATGAGGAAGGGGAGTCTGAGAATGAATGAGTAAGTAATGTGGTTATAAATCAGGACATACGTGGTAGAAAGAATGATGAGATATTGGAATCAGAGCAATGGTCTAGAAACTGGCAGTTTGGGAGCTGCTAGGATAGGTCATTTGAATCTGAATCAAAGGTAGCATGTGAAATGTGAGGATCAGGGCAAGTATCACCTTAATTCATATTTCCCTGGAGATACTGAGTAGAGGCTTGGAGTCTTAGTGACTCCCAAGACTCCCATCCTACTGAATACCACACAGTTGTTTCAGTTGGAGAGAAATGCTCACTTACCAATTTTGGTGTTGTTACACAACTTTACAATGGTTTCAAAAAGTTCTAAGTCTTTTAAGTGACATAAACCCAAACTTGATTAGTCATCCCCCAATAATTGGAATTACAAGATGATGAGGATTGGGGTGTGGCGGAGCAAATTTAGGACATGTGATTAAAACAAGGAAGTGTTTTATATGAATGACAACAAAATGAGTAGAGAGAAGAGTCTGAATTCAAGAGACATTGTGATGGTAAAAATGACAAGATTTTGCCACTAATTAAATAAGTTAAGTGAGAGAGAGTGTTAGAAGAAAGAACATAATGTCAAAATAACTAATCTTGGAGACTAAATTAATGATATGGATTTGATTGTGTCAAGGAAGCTCTGAACAGGAATGGGTAAGAGAAAGATAATGAGTTCTTTTACAGATATGTTGAGTTTGAACTGGAAATGTGCATTAGGCACTTGGAGATTCAGGACTAGAACTGAGGTGATTTAGGTGGTACATTAGGAAGAATTTCCTTCCTGAGGTAAGTTAGGCCATATTACTAAATGAGATTGTATAAACTGCTTTTCTAGGAAAGCATACTTCATATGTGCTGCAAATATATCCTTAGGATGCTAGATCAAGACTTAGAATAAGCACCATATCAAAAAGAAATCCAAGTCTTACTCTTAAAGTTCTTACAGTAGAATATGTACTTTTTGAAAAAATAGATTTCCTGCCATGTAAAGATTTGATAAACCAGCCTGTGCCATAGTACTGCCATAAGAACATCTTGGAAAGAACATTCTCTCTCAAGTGGTTCCCTGAAGAACATCAGGTAAAGATATTGAAACATACCCTATATCAAGGAAATTTCTGTGAAGGGAAATTGGACAATATAGTATGTACCTCCTCAGAACTTGAACCTAACTATAGCTTTCTCTCTATGAGTAATCCAAACTAAGGAATGTGATCAAAGTGACCCAGTTGACTTAAAAATTTTGAAAGAAATTGTAATAGCCCTCTTTTCCTTCTTAAATATCCTAAACATTTCTACCATGTGCATCCTGAGAGAATGATGCACCACTGCAAGATCTCAGGCTTAGTATTGATGATGTCCATAACTTCTTTCCCTTAGTCTTGGTATTGAAAAGAAGGCTGATAATGTACTAACAAAAGGGAGAGCTATCATTGTATAACAGTGAGTTGTAGTTTGAAAAATCCTTAGTTTTCCTGCTTTGTCTTTCTCTCTTCAGGAACTTATCTGTGCTCTAGTTGTCTTTTCTCATCTTGACTTCACCCCTTTCCTTCTGCTCTGTCCTCTGGAACCTCTCATATCTGGATTTTCTACAGTGCCCTCCAAGGTAAAAACTTATAATTTCATAACTAACTGGCATATTATCTGTATTCTCATAAATCGGAAAATAGACCCACTTGAGTGAGACCCTTCCACTCAACACAAACTTGGTATCACTAATTCTAGAATTGTCCTGACATGTAGAGTAAGGATGAACCCAGATTTGATATAAAAGTGCATTATAACTCTGAGAACAAATTATAGTAAAACCATCATGAACTCCCACACTCCTCATTCTGTCATGTCTTGAAGATTGACATACTTTTCCCACTTTTCCAGTTCTGCTTTGGAGGTGGCAGCCCCAACTTGTATGTGTGTGTGTGTGTGTGTGCATGTATGTTAGTGTGTGTATGTATGTTAGTGTATGTATGTGTATATGTGTGTGTGTTTGGTGATAGGATACTCTAATATCCTTTCTTTGTTGTCCTTGGTAGCCTACAATTAATCCCTAAAATACCAAATTAAAGGGTCTACTACTTTCATCATTGATTGATTTTGAATTCTTCTGTGGAACTCCTTAAGTCAATGAAAAATCTCTATAGAAGAAGGTAAGCTACTTGAGGGTAGGGATTGATTTTCACTTTTTTTTTGTCTTTGATGAATGAGTTAATGAATCAATAAATGTCATTTATTAAGTGCTTTCAGATAGTTGGCACTTTAGAAATTTATGTTAAATTGAATTGAGATGATGTAATTATATTTCTTCTAGTTAAAGAGATTCCAAGTCTGAAAAAAAATCTGGATTCAAAGCCTAGTTTCTATTTATTGACTGATCTTGAGAGAGTCATTTTCTCTGTTTCCTATTCTATAAATAGAGTTAGATTAAATGATCTTTATGGTCTCTTAACTCCTGAATCTATCATTTTCAGGTCCTTCAAAATGTGAGGATATGAATATTCAGAATTTTTTATCATATCCTTTTAATGAAGGCTATTCAAAAAAGGAACAAGTGATCATTGGGGGTAGTGGATTCACTAGAGGTTTTAAAGAAAGGCAGGAAGACATATCACTTATTGATTGTGAAGTAGAAGGAACTTTTTTCCAGACATGAGTTTTTTTCTAGGCCTTTTTTCTATCTAGTGAATGAAAAATGGCCAGTTGAATTGTCTAATACTCTAATGCCATCTTTAGGACATTTACTAGTCAAGAAACTCTAATTCTTCTCCCACCATCCCAAAATGTACAGAATCTGTCTTTTTTGATAAAAAGTGGGTTTGTCATATGTATCATTTACTCAAAAGGCATTCCTCCTGGCACCTTCCACTTGACAACTGTGTAGCCTCTTGCCATATGCCATCCCTTGCCACCATCTGTCACCCATCCAGTTCGAATGCCAGCCTGCTGCTGTGACCTAGCAGGGAAAGGGTCACTGAATCAGTGTAACCAATCTAAATCACACCAGTAACAAAGACAATGTAAAAACTTGGAGTACTGCAGGTGGGAAGCAAGAAACTACTGAAGCTTATCACCTTTCTTAATTAGCTGAACTTTGTTGAATGGTGGTTGATCATATAAAGGACTAATGACATGATACTTGTCTGGCTTCTGGAGAGTCCTGATAGTTGTCTGTCTCACATAGAAAATTGACAGGGAAGGAGTTGAAAACAGCCAATGAGTCCTTATGTTTTAGTCCCTACTGTACATTTCAAGCTTTTTCCTTGTCCCAATTGTCATGTCTTTGTGAGAGGACCAGCTGGCAGAATAGAACGAACTCTCTCTCTCTCTCTCTCTCTCCCTCTCTTCTTCTTTGCCCTTTTTTGGTCTCCTTTTATCTCTCTCTTTCTCCTCTCTCATTATTCTCCTTTCTCTTTTTTCCTTGTCTCTATTTCTTCTTTCTCTATGACTGTCTTTGGTTCTCTGCTCCCCCCCCTCTCTCTATCTCTTTCAATTTCTATCTCTGTGTTACTATCTTATTTCTCACTCTATGAAGGCCTTTCCCACTTCAGTGAATTCTCACACATTCACATCTGTGATTTCAATTATCTGGGTAACTCTTGAATGGAAATTTCCCTCTCTATTTAGAGAAATTATAACTCACAGTCCATGTGGTTGTTCTTAATTCTTTTTGTGTCATGGACCCCTTTGGCATTAAGGTGAAGTCTATAGTCTCTTTATCAGATTGTTTTAATGTGTACAAAATGATAGGATTGTAGAGAAGATAAATTATATTGAAATAATTATTAAAATGTTAAAAAAATTTTGTGGACCTCAAGTTGAAAAACTGTGTAGGTTCCCTTGATCACTGAGAAATTATGTGATTCTTCCTTTGTCACACACACAGAGTATGTGTGAGAGGCAAGATTTCAACCCAGATTTTCCTGACTCAAAAAGTTGACCCTGCATCCACTGTAATATTGTCTTTTTGTTTTTTTAAAGCACACACTTCCTAATTACCTTATAACAAATATAAAGCAGTTCATCAAAACAAACCACCACAGCAAGTATATATGGCAGTGTGTATAACATTTTACACCCATAATCAACTATTTCTCTGTATACAGGAAATAAATTTCATTACAATTTCTTTATTATTACTGCATTTAATCTGATTTTTTATGACATCAGTGATATCTTTGAATGCATGTATGGACTAATATACCTATATCATTTGTTTTGGCAACCTGGCTATGTGGAAAGTTATGCAGTGGAAATTTTGAGTAGATTCTTTTTAAAAAATTCATTGTTTCAAAATAAGATTTAGCATAAAATGGACATTTTCTTTAATGAATTTGAAAAAGGATACAATTTATGCAAAATTAATTTGCACACTTTTCAGGATGAATCTTTTTTATGAAATGAAATGCAGTTGAAATACACTGTATTATCCCTGACTGCCAAGATATGGTTCTTCACCTTCCCACAGTTAATCCCTTGCTTTGCATATGCTCTTGATTCCATCTTCTCTATGTCTTCTAGGACTTTTCCTCCCTTGATGATTCATCTCTATTCAATTTGTTCAATATTTCCTTCTTCACTTTTTCTTTTTACTTTGCTCCTCAGTTTTCTCCTCTGTTGGGAAAATTTTCAGCCTTTATCTGACCCAAATTTCTATCCTAATTACCAATCTGTTTCTCTTTTTTCTTTTCATCAATCACTTCTTTAACTCTCTTTGATACCACTTAAAATCAACAAATATTTTTTCCTTAACACAAAAACTTTGGCTTCTACACCTTATGCTGTACTGAAATTGTGTTCTGGAAAGTAGCAAAATGGGGTCTCATAAATCTGTTGTTATTTTTTTGGTCTTTGTCATGAATTTCTCTTTACTTTTATTTTTATTGGTCTTCCCTTCTTAAGACTCATTCCAAGTTATTATATTATTTTGTTTTCTTTTTTATTTTTTCTGACTCCTTTAACTTACTTGTCTTCTTTGCTAGGCTCCCTCAATGTGGGCATTGTCAACTTTCAGACCCTGCACCTTTGCACTTCTTCCTTTACACTCTTTTCAGTGAAAAACTCATTTACTTTCATGATTTCAGCTATTATATTTGGGGGGAATGACTGTCAGATTTTTATTTCTAACCCTGAGCTCCCACTATTGTTTCAGTCCATTTCTAATGGTCTATTTAGAACTTGTACACCCCAATTCAGTAGATGATCTCTTCATATCTGAACTATTACAGTTAGCTTCCAATTAGTATCCTTAACTCTGATAATCCCTTCTATAGTATATCCTATACATTACTTTACAAACAATATTACCAAAATGTTTAGTTTCCTCTTGTTGCTCTCCTACTTTAAAATAACAATTCCTCATCCCTTCTCCTTCTAACCAAAATCTCTAAAGACTATAAGAAAAGATCTGGACTTCTCATCCTGGTATTCAAAACTCTCCAAAGTCTAGCCTCAACTCATCTTCCTCACTTTATTTTCAGTTCCTACCTTTCTAATATCTCTGCTCTAGCCAAAATTTCCTAATTTTCCTTAAACATGTCTACTATTAAACTGTTTTCTGTTTCATTTGAGATTCTACTCCCCCCCCCCCCACTTCATACCTGGAATATACCATATCTCTTCTGCTTTTCCAAATCCTAACTATGCTTCAATACCTAACTCAAATTCTTTCTCTGTGAAAATTTTCCAGATCATTTAAGATTATAGTGATCATCCCTTCCTGCTAATTTATCCAGGAACTATTATCTGAATTACTTATTTGGCAATTATTCACATTCTGTCTTAGTAAGATATTTCTTCTGAGATGGAAAGGGAGTGTGTACAAAGCTGGATTTAGAGGCAGGGGATTTGGGTTTAAATCCTAGTTCTACCATCTGTGCAAGCTTGGACAACTATCTAACCTCTCTGTTAGATTTGCTCATCTGCAAAGTTAGAGTTTTAGATTGTACAATCTTTAAGGTCCTTTTCAATTACAGTTCTTTGTTTTTGGCAAGGCAATGGAGTTAAGTGACCTGCCTAAGGTCACACTGTGACATTAAATGTCTAAGGTCACACTTGAACTCAGGTCCTCCTGACTCCAGAGCTGGTGCTCCATCCACTGTGCCACCTAGCTGCCCTTCAATTCTAATTCTAATCCTTTATTCTAAAGCTACTAAATGGTTTTCTATGTTATTTTACTTTTCATGTGTTTATTTTTTGCTTCCTTAACTAAATTAGAGGGGAGAGATCTGGTTTTCTGAATCTTTGCACACAGTCACCCACCACAGTACCTCACATGTACATAGCCCTCTGTTTCCTAATGTGGATATGAAGTATGTATAGCACACTAAGCCTCAAACTTAGGTGTCTACACTCTTTTATTCCTATATTCAATCTATTGCCACGTATTATTGCTTCTACCTTCTCAACATCTCTTGCATACTTTTCTTTCTCTCCTCTGACACTACTACTACTACCTTGGTTCAGGCCCTCATTGCATCGTACTTGGACTATTGCTAGTCTGATGGCACAGTGGATAAAATACTAGTCCTGGAATAGCACAGGTCCCATAGATTCATTGTGAGGATCAAATAAGACAGTATTTATAAAAACACTAAGCACTGTGCCTAGCATATCCTCGCATAGAGACTTCATAAATGTCTTTTTCCTTTCTTGCTGTTTCCCCTTCTAATTGGTCTTTCCTTCTCACTATTCCTATTCATCCTCTAAACCAGGGATGGGAAACATTTTTTTCTGCTAAGGATTTTATTATTTAGAATATCATTTGTGGGCTATATTTGGTCAAACATTTAATTAATTCATCCCTAAAAAGTTCCCAGATTTATTGAATTTCAAGTCTCACCTATGAGTGCCTTGGCAACACCGGATTAATATAGCCCCCAGGCCAGAGGTTTCCTGCCCCTGTTCTAAGCAGATACCAAAGTGATTTTTTTTTTTTTTTTTAGGTTTTTTGCAAGGCAAATGGGGTTAAGTGGCTTGCCCAAGGCCACACAGCTAGGTACTTATTAAGTGTCTGAGCCTGGATTTGAACCCAGGTACTCCTGACTCCAGGGCCGGTGCTTTATCCACTGTGCCACCTAGCCACCCCAAAAGTGATTTTTTTAAAGCTCAAGTTTGACCGTATTACTCCCATACCCAAACTTTAGTAGCTCTCTATTACTTTCAGGATTAGATATAAAAAATCCTCTGTTTGACATTTAAAGTTCTTCAAGCCTCCCTTTCAAATCTTCTTCTACCTTACTGCCCTCCAAGTACTCTTTAACACAGGGATGCTGGCCCCTTTGTTGTTTGTTGGCAAGATATCTTGGGATTTATGGCTACAAATTATTCTGGCTCTCCATTATTGGTCAACAATAGGTCCTTGGTCAACTTGACTTGGTTATTGTTTGGTCCCAGATTGACTCAGAGTGAATGTAAATAGGAATTTTTTTCTGTTTTGCCTACAAACCCTAAAGATCTTCCCCTCCCAAAATGATTCTTTTTTTTGTTTTTGACTAGATTAAAGATTCTTTGCTTTATTTCTTTCTTTCTTAGTCTAATCACTGAATGGGTATAAACTGAGACCTATTAAAAATCCATGTATCCATGGCCATCTTCAGTGATCCTGATCCATATCTGGTCACTGACAGATGGCTCCAGAAGAGAAACTGAGATTGGTGACTTTGCATAGCCCTCTTCCCCTTAAATCCACTTCACTTGTATGTCATGGCAGCACATCCCGGATGTCATGATACTCTTGGAGGAAAAAGGATAAACAATTCTTGCTCAAGATATCTCCAACTCAGTGCATTTTCACTGACTCTCCACATTGCCTGAACTTTTCTCCCTCCTCATCTCTATCTACTCTCTTTTCTTGATTCCTTTAAGTCTCAGTCATAATCCCAGCTCCTGTGAGAAACTTTTCCCAATTCCCCTTAATGCTAGTCCCTTCCCTCTGTGATTATCTCCAATATATCATGCATGTATTTTATTTATCCATAATTGTTTGTATATTGCTTGCTCCATTAGACTCAGAGGTCCTTGAAGGCAAGGATTATTTTTGTCTTTCTTTGTATTCCCAGTGCTTATTGCTTATTGATGACTTGATGGAGAGCATCATAGTTATGGTGGAAACACATTATACCTTTGTTTTTAAGGGAGAGAACAAATGAGAATCTTTTTATATGTAGCTATAGTTTGAGTGGGTCCATGGTGTGACTAGAAATACTCAAATCCATCTAGAAAGGAAGGGTCTTTAGTGGAATAAACAGTGAATATATTTGAAATGGGTCAGATTTAATATTTATTTTTGTATTTAAAGACTAGAGATGGAAGGAAGAGTAGCACTATTTTTGATTCACATTTATATAATACTTAAAATTTGCAAAGTCCCTTATTTGTCATACCATGTGATTTTCATAACTCTATGGAGGTAAGTTCTGTTGTAATCCTCATTTTATAGGTAGTAACATTGAAACTATGTGCCATTAAGTAACTTTCCTACAGTTACATACCTAATCATTTTCCAAGATAGAATTTGAAACCAGGCATTCCTGACTCCAAGTCCAACACTCTTGAAGTTTTTCATTTCTACAAAATGAACCTTGGAGAGCCTCCTTTGCCCATGTGTTGTTAGTTATTTTCCAACATATGTTCTCTTCCCCTTATTTCCCCAGTGGTATAATTTTAAATTCTGGTCTATAAGCCAATATCCAAAAAAAGGTTGCCTATTTATGTTTTGTGAGTGGAAAAATGAACAAATAAATCTCTGGGGAAAGTAGCCTTTTCTTTCTAGTCTCTTCTCCCCAATGTAGCACAAAGACAGTTTGACCTGTATTTCCCTCCCATATTCCTGTAAAGCTGCTAAATAAAATAGCTAAATTTAGTACCCACACTGAGTTTCATAATGACTTCTTGTCTCTTTCCACATGTTGCATGAGAAAGATCAAGAAAGATAGCGTTCTTTTCCCCCAGGGTATATAGAGAGACTGCATTCATTGTTGAGTTTCACAGGATGCAAATAGTTTGAATACATTGGTGAAGTGAAGAGAAAATCACAGGTTCATTTAACTTATCAGTGAAAAAAAGAGAGAGATGTGAGACCTTGTTGTAAGTGAATTTTAGATCAGTTGGAGAAAGAATCCAAGAATGATCACTTAATAAAATGTAAAATTTTAATTTAAATATATATGTGTGTGTGTGTGTGTGTGTGTGTGTGTGTGTGTATGTGTACATAGGTATACACACACACTTCTTAATATATGATTGGCTCCAATCAGACTTAAACTTAAACATTTTTCATCCTCTGAATGCATATACCAATGCTAGAGATGACTTAATTACACTGGAGATCTTTGGCCAGGTTCTCAAAGCCACGGTACTTCTATATTCATCACTTCTCAATCCTGTGTAATTTTGCTTCTGTTTCTACCATTTTCCTGAATTAGAGTCTTATCTGGGGATCTGTTCCTTACTGTCTTTTCCATCTCTCCACTGGCAATTTTCTCTTCAGTACCACTCATGATCTTCCAGTTGTCAAATAAATCATCTTTTATCAGTCTTCTTTCTATAGAATTTGACATTGTTGACCACCAGTTTTTTTTAGAAACTGTCCTTTGGTTTCCGTGACATTGAATACTCTTGCTTCTTTTTGGTCCCTTCTATTATCTCTGTTGGCTCGTATTCCTCTTCTTGTATTCTAAATGTTTGTGTATCCCAAAGCTCAATTCTTGGCTCTCTATTTTTCTTCATTTTTTCTCTCACATGAAGATCATGGGGTCATAAATGTAGTGTCTTCTCATTTACTCTGTTGGGTTCAGGAACTCCATTATTTGTTTCATTAAAAAAAAATCTCTGACTTATGTCCCTATCTAGGAAACCCTGGAAATTTCAGTATCAGACTTTTATGCTTCCCAGAAAAGGGTTGTCAGTTCCCCTGAGAACTCTCAATCTAGCAAGAACATAAAAGTTAAAGAAAAAGTTTTACTTACATGACAATATATAGAATGCACTTATGCTAAAGTTTATTAATGATTAAGAAAAGGCTTTCTCTCTTCTTATAAGAACTAATGTGATAAATTCAACTTAAACTACTCTTCCAATATGTCATTCTGAGTGGCTGGAACATTGACTTCCCCCTTATTCCCAGACTACATGGTTCACATGATCCTGCCAATAAAGGTCAAGGTCTAGGTTTATTCGTCCATAACATGGGAACTCGATGCTTCTTAGATTCAATCCCTTCTCTGTTCTTTTGTCTTATTGTTCCAATTTCTGTTTATATCTCTTCCTCTGAAGCATGGCATTATGTTTTATTCCTCGGATACCTCTAATTGTCACTGAAATCTTAAGGCTCCCTGGAAGGAGGGGGTCAGAGTTTAAAACATCTGTACTACTTTTGGGATCTTGTATTTACAAAAAAACAATGAAGTGGAAAGAGCAGTGACTTTGGAATTCAGAACATTATCACTTAATACATCTGTGATCTTGGGCAAGCTACTTAATATCTTCATGCCTCACTTTTCTCCTCTGAAAGGCAGTAGGTTGGATTATATGGCTTAGAAGGTCCCCTCCAGCTACGTGGTTTGATTCTTATGTATCTAACCTTAGTGAACAATTTCAGACCCCCTGCTCCATAACAATCAATATTGTTTGATTGACTCTTTGACTATCTGAGTGTTGTACAAACAGTGTGGTGACTTGTTGAAGGTGAATTGCTCCACTTGGCAGCTTATTTATGAGTCCTATTTATTTCTATTGATTTTAATTATGTGCAATATTTCTATAAATATTCTACATGGGCCTGGAGGCCTTTAATAACTTAGGGGATATTTTTCAAATTGAGTAGAACAACAAACAGAAAGGAAAGTAGTTTGCAGAACTAGTTTCTCCTGGTGTAGAGCTCTTATAGTTCCCCTGTCCTGTCCCAAAGCAGGTGAATTTTGGGCTACATTGGTCTTCTCACTACATCTGACTACATTTAGAGTGGTTTCCATATTGTGTTGGGAGGTGGTTACAGTGATGGATGAGTCTCTGCAGTCTCAGTGATGTCAGAGTGAGCAAGTTTTTGTCTCATTTCTATATCTTGTACCCCACACCTGAACAGTCCTCTCTCCTCATCCTAGCTTCTTAGTATCCCTAGTTCATTCAAAACTTACCTTAAATGCTCATTCTTATGTGAACCCTTTCCTCATCTTCCATTTCCCCCATCCCCCACATATTTGTACTTCCCTTCTGAAATTACCCAGTTTCCTTGAATGTATTTTGTATACTCTTTGATGTATAGAAGTTGTCTCCTCCTGTACAATATGAATGAGCCCCAAGAGAGTGGGTGCACTTTCGTTTTTGTCTTTGTACCCCTTATACCAAGCACAGTGTCTGGCACCTAGCTGAAGCTTAATAAACTTTTTGGTTGCTTGTTTCTTGGTGGATTGTCCCAAGTCCTTCGTAGAAGTGTTCAAACTGATTAGGATTAAAGCTAACCTTATTTATAGGTTAACATTGAATCAGAGAGGATGGTCAAACTTGGGCAGACTGAAGCTCTTCTCCCTGGTCAGCAATTTGTTACTCATTCTTTTTTCCTATTGACTATATGTATTGTTTTCACCAAATGTTTATGAAACAACCTAATGTGTTATTTTGGGGGGTGGTGGTGTTTTGTTTTTTTTCAGGACAGTAGGGTTAAGTTACTTGCCCAAGGTCACACAGCTGGTAAATATCAAGTGTCTGAGAGTGAATTTGAACTCAGGTTCTTCTGACTCCAGGGCTGGTGCTCAATTGACTGTCACACCTGTGTAGGACCAGGTGCCAAATCTGGATTCACAACATTTCTTTTATGTTTCCTTCTCTCCTCTCACATAGCCACCTTCATTGTTCAGGTCCTTTGCACTCTTTCTCATTAGCCTCTGAATTGGTCTCCCTTCTCCAATCTCTTCCCTTTTCTATTCCTCCTCCACATGGCTATCAGTTTGACTGTAGTACCACCTACTCAATACATTTCAATAGCTCCATATGCTCTCCAGGATCAAATGTAAACTCCTCTGTTTGTCAAAGTTCTTTATAATCTTTATAATCCTTCTTACTTTCCAATCTTCTTCTACTTTACTTGCCTCTCCTCATTCTATGATCCAATCACCTGTTAATTCCTCCTCCACAGTATCCCATCTTCACCCTCTGTACTTTTTCAGTAACTGTTCCCAATGCCCAGAAAATTCACCTTCTCCCCTTCCCCAATATCCCTCACTCCCTTCAGGTTTTAGCTATCCCTTTTTTTCAATTGATATTTTATTTTTATTTTTCCAATTACATGTTATGAAAGTTTTTCAATGTTCATCCACATGCATATGCATATTTTAAAGTTATATAATTTCCTTCCACCTTCCCTTTCTACCTCCCTCCCCCATAGGGAAACATTCAGGTGAGTACTATACATATAACTTTGTCTTTAACATGTTTACGAAGTAGTCATTTTTGGTATGAGGAATTAGGATTAAGGGAAAAAGAAAGAAAGTCATGAGACAGGAAAGAATACATAATAGAAAATTTTAAAAAGTGAATGGAGTGTTCATTCAGATTCTGCAGGATTTTTCCTTTTTTTTTTGTTTTTGTTTTGTTTTGTTTTGTTTTTCTTCCTCTGGATGGGGTTAGCATTGTCAATAGCCCATTTCCTAGGGTTGTCCTAGCTCTCTGAGTTGCTGAGAGGAGCGGCATCCATCATAGTGGATCAACTCACAATGTTGTTAATGTGTACAATGTTCTCTTAGTTCTGCTCCCTTCTTACAGCATCAGTTCCTGTAATTTGTTCCATGCTTCTCTAGAGTCCAACTATTCATGCTTGTGTTCTTATAGAGCAATAGAATTCCATAGTATTCATGTGCTCACTTCAGAAGCACATATACTAAAATTGGAACGATACGGAGAGGATTAGCAAGGATGGCATTCACATTCATAGTATTCATATACCGTAACTTATTCAGCCATTCTCCTGATGGGCATCCCCTCAATTTCCAATTCTTTGCCAGTATTAAAAGGTAGCTCCCCCTTATTCAGAAGAACAGTCTCTCAGATTGCTAGTGCCTTTTCCTCTTGAGTTTACCACCCAATTGCTCTGATATTGATTATATACACACTTAGTTATTTAATGTTTATCCCCTTTATTAGAATATGTTAATTGAAGGGAGAGAGACCAGATTTTTGCTTTTGTCTTTATTGCCTGATCCTAACATAGTGCCTGGGTATACAGTGTTTAATAATTCCTTTTTGATTAATTGATTGAATAGAACTGGGGATACAAAAAGATAGTGCTATTTAGAAACTTTGTTTCTAATAGTGAAGATGGGAAATGTCCATTAAAAGACAAATCACCTTATAAGGTTGTATTTGTTAATGCTTTTAAGACAAAATGAATTGGTCTTAAAGTATAATATGCTTTAGGGGTTTCAGGATTACTTCAGGGTTATTTGATTAACTTCTCTAGGCCTCCGTAACCAGGCCACTCAGAAGTAATGTTAGATTTACATACTTGTCCTGCTAAATGAAGGGGAATGAAGTTTTCAATTTAGAAATTAAATTGAAGAGAGTATGGATTGCTTTACATTTTAGCAGAAAGTAACCTATACTAGTAGGTGAATTCTGGTTCTGCTACTTACTCTCTGTGTGACTTTGGGCTACTCAATTGCCAGGAGATCATCTTTAAAAGAATAAGTTTGACTAGACAACTTAGTGGATTTAGTCACTGCCAGTTCCTCCTTCCTTTTCCCCTTCCTTCTATGGTGACTGGCCCTCCCTTACCTCCCCTTGCTCCTCCTCTACTTTCCCTCTCTTCTGTCCTCTTCTGTCCTTCTCTTTCTCCCATTCATTTCCTTCTCTCTGACTTCTTCTTTCCTTCCCTTTTTTCTTCACCTTTTCCCTCTTTTCTTTCCCCTTTTTCTCTTTCTGCCTTTATTTCTCTCATCTTTTCTCCCTCTCTCTCTTCCTTCTCTTTGACCCTTAAATATAATCTTCTAAATAACATAACTTGTTGACTCTACTAGTCCTAAACTACCTCTAACAAAGGCTTTTAATTTCCTTCACTGTCGAGATGCTTTTTTAAATCAAAGTACAACTTCAATTTTAGTTGGGAGGAACTCTATTGTCCTGTGTCCTGCTTGTATGCTGTGGTGATGGCTCAGCATCTTAGCAGAAAAATTGCCTTTGTACAGTGAACTTTTAAAATATTTTTATTTAACCCCCCCCTCCCCTTTTGTACTTTGCCTCTATGCTTTCCCTGGATTCTATTGAACCAGATAGTGCCTAGAACCAGAGCAAAAACTTTGCCCTTCTCTCAAATGATTTTCCAGACTCTTCAGAGAATAGAGAAGGGACAAATTCAGGGAAGTTCATTTCAGGTTGAGAGGCAGTGAGATTTGTTCACAGCAGTGGGAATCATCTCAGTATTTATTTCATTTAAGAAAATATTCCTGGGCTGAGGCCTCCACACTCAATTTTCTGTCTCCCATTGGAATGCATCAACCAGTCTTCTTTTTCCATTCTTTCACAGTAGATATCATGTTTGAACCAACACTATACATCTCTTGGCTGCTGATAACACATCCCCTATCAATTTAGTTTGGATTTATTAAACTTCATTTCTGAGCGATTGTGTATCATGGCAACTTTGAGGCCATATATATATATATATATATATATATATATATATATATATATAGACCCCTGTCCTATATTTCCCTTGGGCCTGAATTTTTGTGTTCCTCTGAAATCCCTGATCACTTGCCATAAAATCTCTGGGCCTCTTTCCCACCTGTTCCCTTGTGTTATTTATAATAGGCCAAGGAGAAAATGCTCATTCAAATTTGAAAGGGGAGGATATGTCAGAGAAAGGAAAGATTTGGCAATTCTCTTTGGAGTTGAAACCTCTGACATAAAGAAAAAAGAGATGTGCTGAGCAAG
The DNA here is from genome assembly GCF_037893015.1 of Macrotis lagotis. Lineage (NCBI taxonomy): Eukaryota > Metazoa > Chordata > Mammalia > Peramelemorphia > Peramelidae > Macrotis > Macrotis lagotis. Next base: position 623,554,228 of record NC_133658.1, read on the forward strand.
GATTGTAGTAGAAGGTACCTATCGAGCTGTTGACAGTGAAGAGAAAAAATGTCCTCTGAGCAGGTGTCAGGGTAGGAGCATTTATTGGAAGTGTGATGCAAGAGCTTCTAGAATTGATTGTTTAGTGTGAAGGAATTGTTGTTTAAAAATAAAACAGGTTAGAAATGATTATTGTCACCCTCCTTTTGACAGGCCTGGAATAATTGAATGAGTTGTCTATTGAGAAAAATGGATTCTTTGAGGGAACTGAGATCCTGCCCAATCAATATAAATTCCAGGGGTCACTATTTTATGGGGGAGGCATCTAGAATGCTCAGAGCATCAGACAGATGGGTCTCATTGTTACTAGAAAGTTGTTTGAGTTTTTTGAGTTTTTTTTTTTGGCCACAAAACTTGTGCAAAAATCATAACAACTTGTTTGCTCTGGAATATCAATACTATTTTTACTTTGAGTCTAGGCCTGTGATGTTATCATTGTGGAGAACTGCCTCTCAGACACAGCTTCTAATGTTGCAGTTAGAAAACTCATGTGAAATTGCCTTGGACAGTTGCATGGAGATGTAAGAAAATTGAATGGTCATATAAGTTGTACACATAGAAATAGGACTTGTATTCTTATTTTCTTTATTCTAAAATCATTCCTTCATTTATTATACCATTTTCTCTCTCCAATAATATTCTTTAAGTATGAATTTTTTAAGTGTGAATTTTGTATTTAAAGTTCTCTTAGTATGTATGACTATAGCACAAGTGGATAAATCTTCTAACCAGAGAAGAATGAATGATATCTGGATTTAAAATTAACTAAAGTTTTCATTCAAATGTTAGATTTTGTTTACCAAACAGCAATATTTCTATGGTCCTTTTATTTGAGTTTGATATTTTCTAAAGTCTCTTCCTGCTTTAATTTTACATGAATACCACTTATTATGCATTCTATTTGTGTGACTTTGAGCAAATCTCTTAATTTTCCTCCTCTGTAAAATGAGGGGTTGGATATGAGAGTTTCTGACATCACTTCTATCTCAAATAATGTGATTCTCAGTCTATAATTCATTTAGTTTCCCCTTTCAGAAAACTTTGCTTAATCTACATGTAGCAAAACAAAAATAAAAGAGAGAAATGCACAGAGCATTTGGACATTTTATTTTCATGTCATCACCATAGCAAACAAACCTCAAGTCAATCAGACAAAATGGGATTTTGAACAATTGTATAAAAGCGTATACAGATTTATAGATAGCTCTGGTTCTATCTTCAAGTTGGTTAAAAATAAGGAGTACAAAGTGGACCACCTTCTGGCCCAGGTAATCTGTACTGGTTGTATTCGCTATTGGGTGCAGTGGGTAATTAAGGGTCTATTTCCTTTTCTTTGGGTCTGTAGAAGTTACTGAGTGAATATTTGGCAAAATTTACCTGTTTTTCATATTCTGACCCATGGTTTGTGAATTTGGATGGGACTGAAATGGTAATGAATATTCAAAGATTTTAGGCAGTATACCATTTTACTAAAAAGTCTAGATTTTGAGTGATTTGCACTCCGGCTGTGTTTTTCTGAGTTTCTAAATCAGTCATTTTAATCAAATCCACGAATGTTGCAAAAGCCTCCTCAGTGAAATCCATAGTTATTTGAAAGAGATCCATGTAGCCATTAATAATGAAAAAAACAAAATGAATGGAAAATATATATTAAAGAATTTTGACAAGTAACTGGATGGACAGACCACTAAATTACTCCATCAATATATAGCTCTTTGACAGGTGTACAGATGATCTGGATTTAAGAGAAAGAGATTAGGTTCTACTGATTTTAGGAAATTGTACAATGATTTTAATGATTCTAAACTGCTTACTGTACCCAAAGTTCATGTCTTTAACATAATTTTCCTAGTGGGGGTTACAAATCTTAAAACAGCATAATCTTGGAAAAATGAAAATTGCAAATGGTCCAAAAAGCAATGGAAAGATATCTGGTATTTTTGTGTAGTATTTTGAAGGCAGTTGACACCTAATAAGAATATGTTGAATGATGGGTCTAAGTGTTTTATAAATTATCACCAGTGATGATTTGTTCATAGAAAATGGCTCATCAATCAGTTGGCCAATTATGGAGCAATTATGACACAATAGAAGGAAAGCTCTTAATGCAATGTTGGTACTTTTAAAATATTAAATAAATCAGAGTGAGATTTTTAGCTCATTGGATGGATCTTCTCTTAGGGATTTCTGGGAAGACATGGACAAGAGAGGCATATGATAAAGAATGATAGAGGATTTCCGCCCAAAATGGTGGAGAGAAGACAGGCACAGTTCTAAAGTCTCCTGATCTTTCCCCATCTATGACATGAAACAAACCTCTTAACAGAAATCTGATCCACAAAACCCAGAAAGAAAAGCCAGGAGAAGAACATCTACCTAGGGATTTGTTTTTCCAGGTCCTGGGTGAGTCCAGGCACAGAGGATGGATCAGCTGGGGATCAGCCTGATTAGCAGCAGGGTTGGAGCCCCAGGAGCCTGAGGGTCTGAGAGCCAGATCTTCTTGATCAGTGGGGCTAGAGCCTGGTCAACTGCAGGGGGGGGGGGGGGGCTTGGGTCAACTAGGGAGCAGAGGCAATGGTGTTGGCCCTGACCCTTGGGAGCTTGACTGCAGGTCTAGAAGTAGAGTTCTGCTACAGGAGAGCTGCAGACATCATACTGGGCTCCTCTGGTCTAGAGGAACTCAGAGTTCACACCTCCATTGCAGCTGAGGCTTCTTCCTAGAACAAACACAATTACAGACCTACTGCCCCAGGCACAGGTGTGTGAGTAGAAGAAACAGCTCAGCTGACAAAAGGGAGAGGGATGACCTCACCCCAGGGTAGAGCCTATCATTGATTGAAGACAAAAGGATTTAACAGCTTAAATCACTCTCTCCAGGCTCAGGGAGTAGGCTTCAATCAAGGTCACAGACACTCCAGAGAAAGCAACCAGCACCTCATACTGGACAGCTGGAGAAATTGCACTCAGTGAGGAAAGCCTTTAGGGGTCCCAACACCAAACCCCTGTGAACCAGCCCCTCCCCAACTCAAGGTCTTAGCAAAATGAAGAAAGGTCAGTGGAAAGGTGGATCCATAGAAAAATTCTTGGAAGGAAAAGACCATAACTCAGAGAGACCTAGAACCTCTGAGGGGAATATGATCTGGTCCCCAGCACAGAAAGACTTCCTTGAAGAAATCAGGAAGGAGTTTAAAAATCAATTGGAAAATTTGGAAGAGTCAATTAACATCTTGAATAAGAAAACAAATCATTGGAAAATACAACCAGAGAAATACAAAATTAGACTAATTCTCTCAGATCCTCAAGTGAACAAATACAAAAAGAGAATAATTCTCTCAGATCCTCAATTGGGCAAATGGAAAGCTCTTTCAAAAATAGAATTGACCAATTGGAAAAGGAGCTGCAAAAGGTAAGTGAAGAAATCTCTCTAAAAAAAAGTATGGAGTCTGTGGAAACTAATGACTTCATGAGACAGCAAGAGCCTGCTAAACAAAATCAAAAAATAGAAAAAAATAGAAGAAAATGTAAAATACTTCATCAGCAAAACTATTGACCTCAAAACTAGATCAAGAGGAGCAACCTGAGAATTATTAAACTTCCTGAAAACACTGAAGAGATAAAAAGCCTGGACTTAATATTACAGTATCTAGTGATGGAAAATTACCCTGATATCATGGAACCAGAGGGCAAAGTAGTTATTGAAAGAATACATCGATCCCCTCCAAAAAGAGATCCTAAAATGAAAACACCAAGGAATATTGTGGCCAAATTCCAGAACTATCAGATATAAGAGAAAAACCTGTAAGCAGCCAGAAAGAAACAATTTAAATACCAAGGAGTCACAGTAAAGATTACACAGGACCTTGCTGTATCAACATTAAGGAATCAAAGAGTCTGAACAAGATATTCCAAAGAGCAAGGGAGCTTGGAATGCAGCCAAGAATCTACTATCTTGCAAAGCTGAGCCTTCTTTTGCAGGGGGGAAAAGATGGACATTTAACGAAATGGAAGAATTCCAAAAATTCCTGATGAAAAGATCAGAGCTAAATAGAAAAATTGGACAAGAGACATGTGAAAAGGTAAAAAAAAGGGGTGGGGTAAAGAAAAAAACTGCGGTCTAATAAGTTGAACCTGGCTATATCCCAGCATGAGAAGAAGATTCTCATAACTCTTGAGAATTGTACCTCTAACAGAGAGAATATACCTAGCCAGAAGGGATGGATATTCATGACTTATTCATGAGACTGCTATCCAATGGGATGAAACTGGCTTTAACCCTACTTGGGAGAAAGACTCTAATAACTCTCAAGAATTGTAACTCAGCTTGAATGTACTTAGCAAGAAGTGATGGATACTCAGAATTTTCTATGATTCAGATAGAATGATTTAAAAACACCTCCTCCTTAAAAGGGGGGACAGGAAGGAGACAGGAGGAGAGAGGGGATTGAATGGGGTAAATCTCATTACATTAAGAGGTACAAAATACATATGGTAATAGAGGGGAAGAAGGGAGGAGATGAGAAACACCTGAATCTTCTTCTTCTCATCAGACTTGGCTTAAAGTTACCTTAGACACATACTCAGTTAACTTAAAAAACATCTAACCTTTCAGGTATTAAAAGGGGAAAAGGGGAGGGAGGATGGAGAAAGGGAGGGGGGAGAAAAAGGGGAAGTAACAGAATGAAGGGAAGGGAAAAGGGAAAAAGGGGAAGGGGAAAGAAAGGGGAAGGGGTGGATATAGGAGGGCAAACATCCTGAAGGGGATGGTATTCAGAAACAAAATATTGGGGAATATGGATAAGGGGGGGGGGAGGGAGGAATACAAACAGAGGGAAGATAGCATGGAGGGCAATAAAGAGTTAGTAATTATAACTGTGAATGTGAATGGGATGAACTCTCCCTTAAAACATAAAAAAAAACCAGCATAGTTGATTAAAAAACAGAATCCTACAATATGCTGCTTACAAGAAACTCATTTGAACCAGAGAGATACATATAGACTAAAGGTAAAATGGTGGAGCAAAATATATTTTACTTCAGCTGAAGTGAAAAAAGCAGGGGTAGCAATCCTTATCTCAGACAAAGAAACTGCAAAAATAGATAGCATTAAAAGAGATAAGGAATAAAACTATATCCTCCTAAAAGGTACCATAGATAATAAAGTGATTTCAAAACTGAATATTTATACACCCAATGGGATAGCATTCAAATTCTTAGAGAAGAAGCTGAAAGAACTACAGGAAGACATAGACAGCAAAACTCTACTAGTGGGAGACCTCAACCTCCTGCTCTCAGATCTAGATAAATCGAATCATAAAATAAACAAGAAATAAGTTAAGGAGGTAAATAGAGTATTAGAAAAAGTATATATGATAGACTTATGGAGGAAATTGAATGGGGATAGAAAGTAATATATCTTTTTCTCTGCAGTACATGGTACTTATACAAAAACTGATCATGTCCTAGGCATAACAACCTAATGATCCACTGCAGAAAGGCAGAAATAGTGAATACATCTTTCTCAGATGACAATGAAATAAAAGTCATATGCAATATTGGGCCAGGCCATAGACACAGAACAAATCGGAAACTGAATAACCTCATTTTAAAGAATGAGTGGATTAAAAACAAATTATAGAAAGAATTGATTTATTTTATCCTAGATAATGACAATAATGAAACAACATAGAAAAACCTATGGTATTCACTCAAGGCAGCTCTCAGGGGAGAGCTTATACTATTTATGACTAGGGAAGAGATGGAGAACATCACTAAAAAACAAACTAGATGATTTCAATTACATTAAATTAAAAAGCTTTTGCACAGAAAAAAACGCTGTAACCAAGATCAAAAGAAATTTAGTAAACTGGGAAACAATCTTTACAACTAATGTTTCTGAAAAAGGACTCATTTCTAAAATATACAGAGAACTGAGTCATATTTTAAAAAAAGCCATTCCCCAATAGACAAATGGTCAAAGGCTATGCAAAGGCAATTTACAGATGAGGAGATCAAAGCGATCCTTAGTCATATGAAAAATTGCTCTAAATAATTACTTATTAGAGAAATGCAAATTAAAGCTTCTTTGAGGTACCACCTCACACCTCTCAGACTGACCAATATGACCAGAAAGGATAATGATCATTGTTGGAAGGGTTGTGGGAAATCTGGAACACTATTACATTTTTGGTGGAGCTGTGACCTCATCCAACATTTCTGGAGAGAAATTTGGAACTGTGCCCAAAGGGTAACAAAAATGTGAATACCCTTTGATCCAACAATACCACTACTGGGTCTGTACCCTGAAGAGGTGATGAAAAAGGGTAAAAACATCAATTATACAAAAATATTCATAGCAGCCCTGTTTGTGGTGGCAAAGAATTGGAAATTAGGTAAAAGTCCTTCAATTGGGGAATGGCTTAGCAAACAATGGTATATGTATGTCATGGAAGACTATTGTTCTATTAGAAACCAAGAGGGATGGGAATTCAGGGAAGCCTGGAAGGATTTGTATGAACTGATGCTGAGTGAGATGAGTAGGACCAGAAAAATATTGTACACCCTAACAGCAACATGGGGGCAATGATCAACTTTGATGGACTCGCTCATTCCATCAGTGCAACAATCAGGGATAATTTGGGGCTGTCTGCAATGGAGAATACCATCTGTATCCAGAGAAACAACTGTGGAGTTAGACCAAGGACTATTCCCTTTAATTTGGGAAACAAAACCAGATATCTTATTGTCTGATCTTGTTATCTCTTATATTTTTTGTTTCTTCCTTAAGGATATGATTTCTCTCTCATCACACTCAATTTGGAACAATATACAACATGTAAAGACTGACAAATTGCCTGCTATGGGGGTGGGGGGAGGGAAGTAAGACTAGGGGGAAAAATTGTAAAACTCAAAATAAATAAAAATCTTTAATAAAAAAAAGAATGATAGAGAGGTTATGATCTATACTAGTGAAGGGATTACCTACATTCATAAGATTCATCAAAGTTTTTAAAAAATTATTATTTTTCCAGTTATAAGTAAAGATAATTTTCAACATTCATTTTTGTAAAATTTTCTTCCTCTTGCCCTTCCCTCCCCCTCCCCTAGCATAGCAAGTAATCTGATATTGGTTATACATGCATAATCATGTTACATATATTTCCATATGTGTCACAGTGTGTAAGAAGAATCAGAATTAAAGGGGAAAATAAGGAGAAGAAAAAAGCAAAAAAACCCCCCAAAACCCAACACCCAAACTTAGGATTGTGAAAAAAGTATGCTTTGATCTGCATTCATATTACATAGTTCTTTCTCTAGATGTGGATGACATTTTTTTCATTGCAGTTTTTTTAGAATTTTATTTGATTGCTATATTGCTGAGAAAAAGCTAAGTGTTATCATAGTTAATCATGGCACAATGTTGCTGTTTAGGTGTACAGTGTTTTGATTCTGCTCACTTCACTCAATATCAGTTTATGTAAGTCTTTCCAGGATTTTCTGAAATCTGACTGCTCATTGTTTCTTATAAAGCAATAATATTTCATGATATTTATAATGCCACGTCTTGGTCAGTCATTCCCCAATTAATGGGCATCTCCTCAATTTCTAATTCTATGCCACCAGAAAAAAGAACTGCTACATTCATCTAAGTTTTAAAGTAATTATGAATCAGATGAATTGTATAGACTTTTTGTTGCTCAGTTATGTTTGACTGTGACCCTATAGACCATATCATGCCAGGTTCTTCTATCCTCCTTTATCTCTTAAAATCTACCAAGTTCATATTCATTGCTTTCCATGATACTATTTATCAGTTTTATTCTCTGCTGTATGCTTTTCCTTTTGCCTTCAGTCTTTCCCAACTCCAATGATTCCCACCTTCTCATTATATGACTAAAGTTTTTAAGTTTTAGCTTCAGCATTTGAGCTTCCAGTGAATAGCCTGGATTACTTTCTTTAAGTATCACCTGATTTGATTTCCTTGAATGAATGTAGGTCTATCGAACATGTACTGAAACAAGTGCATGTTCCTGAAGATATCATTTGGGGAAAAAGACTGTCTTCAAAAATCTTTTAACAAGGAGTTGTCATGCTCACTCTTTCTAGATCCCTTATTAGGGATATTGTTGGTCATTCATAGGTTGAATTGATATATATGCCAACATCTGAGTGAAAAATAAACAACTCTTTTAATCTGCCAGATGCTCTTTATGCATCATGCCAAATGTCTAGATATTTGGAAATATCCTAAGCAATTCACTGTGGGCCATGGTCCCAGGCCCTATCAGTGCTACTTTTGCCCTAGCTCTAATGAAATACTGGTTGCCATAAAACTGACAGGGTGAGAAACAGTTTTGTGCTAACAGGTTTTTGCTTCACTGGGACAAAAAACAATTTTATTATATACAACAACATGAGTTCCCCAGTGTCCTTACAACTTCAAGTAGTTGGGTAGTTTAGAAATTTTGTTTGCTTTATTTAGTGGAAATGTTGGAAATGATAGGACTCTTCCATGTATGCTTTCAGCTTCTATTCTTCATTCAGAACTCAGTCCAATTTTAAAAGCTGGGATGGTCAGGTAAAGGCCTAATGATAATATGGTTCTTTGTGTTAACTTGGTCTCCAGTTCATGGACTATTTGTGTTAGTTGAATACCTCAATGCTTTCATTTCTCTGATTTTCTTCATAAAGAGAGGAATGGTGTAATTAGCTTTGTCACAATTAAGTCATGCAGTGCTACCATACTTTAGTGCATCTAGGATCTCACTGCTATTGATACTCCCTTTTTGTCATCTGAAAAATGAGGACCAGAAGACCTTTATCTGACCTGCCAGCTCCAAATATATAGTGCTGTGAACTTAGAAGAAGGTTTTCAAGAAAAATTATCTCTGTTTTATGTTTATTAAAGAATATTTTATGATCTTAAGAAATGAAAAAAGATTTTATTACCAACAAACTAAGCACAATGGAATTACAAACTTTCTATACTTTTTAATAAATCAATCAATCTTACTGTTTCACACAAAGAGGTCCTATTTCTTGTCAATTCAAGCTCCTCTACCTTCATTAACTATTTCATTCAATCCTGGCTCCTCCAATAGATTGCCCCCTCTGTCATATCCATGCCCCCACTTATTTTCAATCATTCCCTGTCAAATGATTGAGTAGATTCAAAACACATTCATGTCTCCGCCCCCACCCCCCATGCTTAACATAAGGATCCTTTCTTCTAACTCTCACTCCACATCTCTTCTGCCCTTAATGGCTAATCTTGAGAGGACTACTCTGATAGGACTTTCATTTCCTCACTTCTTGTTCTCTTTTAAATTCTTTTCATTTTGGTTTTAGATCCTTTTATTCCAACCAAACTGATCTCTCCAAAGTTACCAATCATCCTTTAATGACCCAGACTGATAGTCTTTATTCCTCTTTTGATGTTTTCAATTACTCTCTTCTCTTTGATACTTTCTTTTCCCTGGGGTTGTGGGATATCACATTTTTTTCTGGTTCTCTTCCTATGTATCTGACCCTTCATTCTAAGACTTCTTTGCTGGATCTTCATTCAGCTCTCATTAACTGTTGGTCTCCCACATGATTTTATCCTGTGCCCTCTTTTATTCTCTCTTTATGCTACTTTACTTGATCTCATCAACTCCCATGAATTTAATTATCATCGCTATGCTAATGATTTTCAAATCTATTTATCCCATTATGGCCTCTCTGCTCCTCTTCATTTTTATATCACTAGCTGCCTTTCAGACATCTTGAAATGTTTATCCAATGTTCAGTCATGTCAGTAATGTCTGACTCTTCATGACTCCAATCAGGGTTTTCATGGAAAATATTCCAGAGTAGTTTGCTATTTCCTTCTTCAGTTCATTTCACAGATAAGGAAACTGAAGGTGAAGAGACTTGGGTCACACAACTAATGACTGAGACCAGATTTGAACTGAGGAAGATGAATCTTCTAGACAAGATTTGAACTCAGGTCCTCCTGACTCCAGGGCATGTGCTCCATCCACCGCACCACCTAGCTGCTACTGAAATTGTATTCCATTATTAGCCTTCAAGGATCTTAATTGCAATGAGGGATCATATGGAGGCTTTTGTGGAGGATATAATATGCGTGCCTATAAACACATGTTTGCAGTGATGGAGGCAAAAGGGAGAAGAGAAAAAATGTCTTGGGAATATTTAGGGAGGAGAAAAACTCTTGGCAATTGGAAGAATATATGGTAATCAGGTAACCCTAAAAGGAGGATGTGGCTTTGTTTTAATGCTTTTGTTTTAAACTGAAAGAATGAAAAGAAGGACACACTCTTTAGGAATGGTGACAACTAGTATGGACTCTTGTAAGTCACCATAGAATGTGAGCTTTCCATCCCTCCATGGTTGTCTATTCTTCTAGTACTTTCTTCCATCAGATCCTTCTCTATCCTTTCCCTAAGCCTTTTGAAAGTTTCTCTGCAATAATCTAAGTTTGCTTTGGTAGTGAAATATAATTTTTAGTAGCAAAACCAATGACTATCAAATATGTTATGACTGAACAAGATATGATATGTTGATGCAACTCACTGTAAGAAAAATATGATAAATGCAGAGAAGTCTGAGAATTCTATGAACTACTGAAAATGAACTAAGAATAATATACAAGACTACAACACTGAAAATGGAAAGAATAATGATAACAAGACAGTTGAAAATAAATGTAAGAAATGCTAATGATTAAGTTTAGTTTCCAAGAAGAGATTTGAGAAGGCACTTTTCCATGAAAGAAGGGAGAAAAGATCCTCTATTTTCAGAGGTTGGGGACAATGAATGTGAAAAATCTTATATAATTGTAAACTTTTTCAAAGTGTTAGCTAATTTTTCTGAACTTTTATTCTTTTAAAAAATTCATTGTGAAGAGGAACTAGGTGGTGCAATGGATAGAGCATTGGCCCTGGAGTCAGGAGGACCTGAGTTCAAATCCAACCTTAGACTCTTAATAATTACCTAGCTGTGTGGCCTTGGGCAAGCCACTTAACCCCATTTGCCTTGCAAAAACCTGAAAAAAAATTCATTGTGATAAGTAGTGGATCTTTTGCAAGGTGAGAGATATATTGGAAAATAATATAAGTTAATAACATATTGATAATATAAATTTATAACACAATCTGATATAAAAACAAAATAAATACAAATTATTTGAAAACCTCTAACAAGGATATTAAATGATTATTTTCTTCTTGTATATTATAAATTTTAAGATGATGTGGTTACTTTACCTTAGAATTCTCATCATTTCCATCTATGCATCTAGTTTCTCCTTGTTGGCTAGAATCAAGTCCAGAGGAGCAACTCTCTTCCTTTTTTTCCTTTTGAAGGATGAAATGATCATATCACTCCCTCTATAAAGTTTAAGAATCAGATAATTTTGACTACAATATTATCACAAGGAGATATCTAGATATATCAGTCTTCTGCTATTATTCATGATATTTTGCAAATTAGTTTGTAGGCTAAACTGGTCTTATTCATTACATTTTCTGCTTGGCAAGGAGATAAAGAGTTTGCTCTTTGAGAAATCCTGGATTCTTTAAGTCTTGTTATTTTCGGGGACTTAGCACTTCTACTGTATAAAGTATAAATACTTTTTAATTGGTTAAACTCTTATAAAATGAAATTAGAATTTATGTTCTTATTTTTGTCTGATGACCATCATTAATAAATCTCTAAACAAGTTCAAGATGGAGGTGCTCTAATTTAATGTAATTTATTTTTCTCTATTTTGATTTTTTCTAATTTCATGTAGTTTCTTTATCCTGGTTTGGTATTAACTTTGCTCACACTAGTTGATAATTTGATGAAATATGCCTTACCAAGTCTTTTCTTAAGACTTAAGATAGAGTCAATTTCATTTTTTAAAACAATCAATTCTCTTGACTTTCTTCTGGAATAAAGTAATCAAGTTAGAGAAGGATGAGATTGCTGGGTAGACTATAAGCCTCTGGCTTTTTTTATTTTTTGTTCCTGCACCATGTTTTCTGATGTAATTTTTTTGGCATCCTTTGCTTTCTACTTTTATGTGGAAGACCCAGAGAATCAAAGCCTATACCTACTTGGTTTGGACTAACTTGTCAAAATTTCTAGACGATTTCTTTACTTTTTCACCTTTTAGAATGGATGCTGTTATATAAGTGACAATTATTTTTATGATGAGCACTGCAAGGTGAGATAAAAAAGAATCATAAATTATATTTTTTTCTTTTGTCCACAGGCTAGAAATCTCTCTTTATTCACCTCTCTAAGGAAAATACATAAGTAATTCTTGCATTTAGTCTCACTTTCTTTATTTCTTCTGGTTCAATTTATACTGATGTCAGTATGAGTTTCTGTTCCCTGTCAACATGTCACCTCAATAATCATTAAAAAAGATTTTCTATTAAGAATAATATAGTATTTATATTAATATACTTATGTTAATAGAATATCTAAGAGTAGCTATGTCATTTTAAACATTCTCTGCCATTTTTATTCCTACTCCTTCACTGTTACTACAGAAGTAGAAGAGAACTATATAGGATTGAAGACATTTTGCACATTATTTTTTGAATTCTTGTAGTCAAGTAAATTCTTTTTCTGGAGGCCAACTTATTGATATGCCTCTCTATAGTTTGCTAATATAGCCCAAATGAGTGCTAAATATGCCAAAATAAGTATACTTTTTAAAAAAAGTTCAAGGCAATTGGTTTCATAGATTCACATTTTTCCTTCTATCTGTTGTTATATTGAATATCCATGGAATTCAGCTAACCCTCACAATAGGGAAGAAATTCCTTTTCTTTCTATAAAGGAAAAACTTGCCTGTTCATTCAAGTTGAAAAATTTCCACTAGCCATTGGGTTTCCCCTAATCACTTGTTCCTATATTGAAAACATTTGGCATATCAAGAAATGTCAGCTTATCTTTATTTGGAAACAAAATTTATTTAAAAAGTACAAATAGTGAAAAAGGTTTAAAAGAGCAAGAACCTCCAAAATAGGCAGTGCTTGATTGCAATGAAATGGTAGGTGAGGGAAAGAGTGAAATATTAATTCACCAAGTTTCAATAGCACAAGACATGCACATTTAGGCAAGCATTTAATTATTTTTGTATAGAGCATTGCTTAAGCAGATCAGCAAGTTGGATGACATTCTAACTCTTCATGATTATATTTAATTCAGGATAGCAACATTGTTCATTTGTAATTAATTCACACTGTCCACAGCTCACCCTTTACCCTTACCTGTAGAGTTTCTACATTATTGGACTCCCTTTTCCCTCTTTGCCTTTTGATTGTCATGTGTCTACACTGGGTCTATAGCCAGTTGGCATAATCAGTTTCTAAGCTGATTCATGAAATCTTTACAACTTTGAAGAACCTCCCATAGGGTAAGGTTTTTGAGAACTCAGGTTTATCCTCATATAACAATGAAACATTGAAGTAGTACTTTACATCTAGTGTATGAAAGCTAAAAATGTTATTTCTCTTAACATTTTTTAGATTCTACTGTGCAATTTAGGAGATGATTTTCTAGTTTTTAGCCAATCAAAAATCCCTCCTGGCTGTGCTTTGTGACCTAGCTCTCACAATGAATATTGCCTAAAGCTATGAAATCAATCATTCAATAACTATTTTCTGTTCAACAATGTCCTCAGTGCTCTGGGAATTAAGAGAGATCTCTATCTGAAAATTAAAGTATTTAATTGTGTAGTAAAGACTATATATATATATATATAACAAATTAAAAATAAAAAAATTGACTAAGGAAATAGGCAAGATAACAAGAATGAGAAATAATTGAACTTGTTAATTTAGTGTGAAATAAACTGGAAGACTTATTACTTGGGGAAGAACTTATCTGAGAGGAGATATTGGGAAAACTAGAGAATACCTTAGCAGAAATCAGGTTTAGAATATCATTTTATACCCCAAACTAATCTTGTACCATAATAAACTCAAAATGGGTCATGACTTGAACATTAAAGGTCTTACCATAAAACTCCTAGAGGAAATCATCAAGTACCTTTAAATAGTTTTTAGTAGCGTGGAAAATTCTTAACCAAACAAGAGAATAAGGTGATTACAAAACATAAAATAGATAAGTTTGATTATATTAAGTTGAAGGCAGCTATAAGTTGTATCTTGGAATCATGAAGGCCTTAGTTCAACTTCAGTCTGTTTCTGTGTCTGTGACACAGACTAATGGTGTGACTTAGGGAAAAATCACTTAACCTCTTTCATTCTGTTTCTTCACACTGTTAAGCAAATTCCCCAAGGAGATAAAAGCTAGAAAGAATGGTCTCATACATCAAAATATTCCTGGAAACAAAGTAGATATTTTCTGATTATGGACTGGCTAAAAATTATGATTCATTAAATATAATAATATATTATAGTTTCAAAAGAAGTGATGAATATGAAGAATATAAAACAATATTTAGCAAAGTAAGAACCAGGAAGGACAATATAAAGAACTAAAAAAAATGAAATTGAATATTGTAATTATAATGATGAAACTTGGCTCCAAATAAGAAAGGGAAGTTTTATCTTCCTCTCTTTGTAGAGGTAAGGGAAAATGAGTGTGACTATGACATATATTGTCATTCATTGTTGTAATGGTTAGTTTTTTGAATTTTTCTTCTCTTTCTTATTCTTTGGTACAAATGATGACGCATGAGATATGGGAAGAGAGAGGAATATGTTCACAAATGAAGGTGATATAAAAATAAAAGGCAGCAATAAATGTTAAAACATACAAAAGATTGTATGCATTCAGGGTATATAGGAGGCGGAAATTGGGAAAGCTTAGAATAGTAAGAAAAGGCTTTGTGGAAGAGATGGAGCTTGAAGGATAAGGGGAATTCAGATAAGGTTGAGAAAAGGAAAAAAATGGCATTCTAAATCCATGGGAAGAAGCAGACTTCTGCAAAGAGGGCCTGTTGAGGAGAAAAGCAAGGCACTCAGGTTAGGTTGGGGAAGAGTTTATGAAGGGCCTTAGGAACCAGGTAGAAGGTTTGGGATGTGATTTAGAAGATAAAGAATCCATGAAGGTTTTTGATTCAAGTCAAATTCACATCTTATAAAAACTTTTATTTTTAGCTTTGGTGGAGAGAAAAACTAACACTAAGGGCTTAAATTAGATTTAGAAGGGGCTATCAATTGACTTAAAGTAATAATCCTGTCCCCAGTTTTTATGAACATTTGAGAACTAGCTTGCTGTCTCATGTCTCTCATGTGCTCACACACATGCACACACATGCAATTTTAAAAAATTCTCCTTGTATGTTCATTGATAGAAGATTTGCATTTGCAATTTTTGTCAGGCATTTTGGATGGAAGAAAATTGTATATTAGAGTATGACTTATCATCTTTCTTGTTATTGGAATGCTGCTAATTTTATTAACAGTTTCTAAAAGAGAAAAAAAGTGAAATAAATGTTTTTTGCAACCCTTTCATTATCTTGTCTGCCCCCTTCATGCTTACTTTGCTGAAATCCTAATAAAGAAAAGTAGCTGCCCAGTAATTTTCTTTTCATCTGACATTTCGGAACTCCTCCAGTTCACTGCTGTAATGAAAATTGGCAGTTCTTGAGTAAAAGAGAAAGTGTTCAAAAGATAGCACCTGCTACATGGACCATGAATGCAGCTTATACATGAAGAGCAAAGGCTTTGTGTTAAATATGTTGTCATTCTTCAAATATATTAAGGGCAACCCTATTTGATATCTGAAGGGCAGTCCCTTGTGTAGGAGGTAGTAAAAGCCCATTCTGTTCTTTTTTTAAAAGTCTTGTCATAATTCATCTTACTAGTGAAGATCAGGAATTTGGCCTTTATAGACAATAATACTACAGGGTCATTACCTTTTCTCTTTGAATTTTCCAGTGAGGTGTTAGGGTATACGGTATCTTAGCAGCGATATTATCAATGACTAAGTTCATTTCTAGGTAGTGATGGGACACTGTCAGTTGTTCAAGCAATATCAAATTGATTTGCTTTATAATGTAGTAGAACAAAAGCAGTAGGTCTGAGAAGAGGAGACTTGGGTTCAAATCCTTGTTCTGCTAGCTATGTGACCTTGAGCATGAATCATTCAATATCCATGGATCTCAATTTTTTCATTAGTGGAAAGAGGAGGCTGGACTTAAAAACTCTCTAAAGTCTTTTCCAACTTTGAGCTATGTATTTGATATAATTATAAAATTCTAAGACTGTCTTGGCACAGGCTCATCATCCCTGAAAATAGGAAAACTGAGGTTAAAGGTTGTTTAATTTGGGGAATTCTTGAGCTGCAATGAATCAACCTAATAGTGTCTGAAGTAGGTCCAGTGTCAATATTGTGAGAACTCCTACAGTGGAGGGCCATGTAAGAAGAGGTGAACCTAAATGGTTTGGAAGTAGACCAGGCCAGGTTTAGGCTCAGACTGTGTAACATAGGGAAGCCCAGTCTCTAAAGTGAATAAATAAAGAAAAATATAGAAATTGAATAAAGAAAAAATAAAACCAAAAATAACAAACTAGAGTTTATACATTTGAATGAGTATCATTTTGAAAAAATAATCCTTTTGTATTCATTTCAGTATTATTGCCATTGCATAAGACTTATTTGGAAGACATTTTTCTAGAAATATCTTCAAAGCTAATATATCAATCATATTTAAAAAAAACTAGTCTTGTTTTATAGTTAATTTTTTTTGGAATCAAACCTACTTTATTTGCCAAATGGCTCTAAATGAATTTGAGTAATTTTCAAAAACTGAGTTCTGAAGATAATTCATGAAACAAATTATAGTTTTCTGAAGGTGTTGAGTGACTGGGGAAAACAAGAGTCCCCCTGAACTTCAAAAGCAATGTGTTCCAAGCTGAACTATGTTGCTTCAAAATTTTTCTTCCCTACCAAAATCTTGCCCTTTCCTCCCAACTTTTCAACCCTATTTATTTTGGTGTTGCTGTTATTCTCCTGATAATCCAGGTTCAAATGATTAGAGTCACCTTTGACAGTTTCCTCTCCATCATCCCCAACATCTTATAATTTGCCAAGTCTTGTTCATTTTATCTTCACAAGATTTCTTACATCTGTCACCTTCTAAAGAATTACATGACCCTTGTCACCCATCACCCTGATGATTGTAATAGCCTCCTAGCAAGTCTCATTGTTTTCATTCTTTCTCCATTGGAACTTATCCTTCACACACCTGGAAAAAAATTTTCCCATTACATACCTATTTGTATACAAATGTTATTCTTTCTATTGGATTATAAATTCTCTGAGGATGGGGACTATTTTTTTCATCTAAAAAATTTGTAGCACACAGACAAAGGAATTGTGCAAATGCTTAATTAATGTTTATAAACTGAATTGAATTCTAGGTCTGATTATATCACCTAAGATCACATCACATCTGCTCAGAACCCTTCAGTGGCAAACTATGACCAGTAAGATAAAGTTCAAACTCTTTAATTTATCATTTAAGCCTTTCCAAAATCCTTCTCCAACTTACCTTTATAGATTTGTTTTACATTATCTTCCTTTCTGCATTTTATGTTCCATTGAAAAAAAAAACCTGGGATGACTACTTTTCTTATATAAATCTGTTCATTCCAATCTTTATTTTTTTGCTGCCATTCAACCCTAGAATACAATCCTATAAAAACCTTCTTACTCCTCAAGGTCCAACTTATGTGCAAACTCTTTCAGGAAACCTTTCGTGATCTCCAGGTCAAAAGTCTTCCTTTTTCTTCACATTGTTCTAATGCATATTCTTTGACTCTTCCCTTTTATTATTTTCACATTCCACTTTGTGTCACATTTATGTGTAATAATTAACTTATATATCTGTCTTAGCCCCTTTTTTAAAATTATAAGTTCCCCAAACATAGGGATCATACTGTTTTTCATCGTCATAGCCCACTATCCAGTACCATGAATTACCCATAATAAATGTTTACCAAATGGTTTATTGAATAAGTGAATGAATGGATATGAACAAATGTTCCCTTCATTTTTAAAAGCAAGAAGGCAAATTTTTTGAATAATGGGTTAGTGAACTTGATATTAATGCCTAACAGAATTTTAGAACTGTTTATTAAAGAAATAGTTTGTGAGCATTTAGAAAAGAAAGCAGCTATCACTATAGGTTAGTCTGAATTCATTAAAGCCAAGTCATGACAGGTTAACCACATTTCATTTTGTGACAGGGGTACCCACCTCAGTAGAATGCTGTAGCCCCCTAGATTAAAGCAAGACATTTGGTCAAATATCCTCCTGACATCCTTGGGGACAACATTAGAGATGAAGACTGAATAGGAGTGTGATTTTGGTAGATTCAGAACTGGGTAGATTGACTAGATTCTAAAGGCAGTGATGGATGTAACAGTATTAATCTAGAAGGCAGTCTCTAGTAGAGTGCCATTGAATTCACCACTTGGCTCTGTTAACTTTTTGTTTTGCAGCAATATAATGAAGATGTATATGGCATGCTTATCAAATTTACAGATAACAGAAAGTTGTAATAAGACTTTGACAAGCTGGCATGAAGGTTCAAACTTCAAAAGTAATAGAACAAGATGGAAAACCCTGAATTTTGATTAAAAAAAACAATGGATAAACAAAATGTCATTTGTAGATTACTATGGGACTTGAATGAAAGCTTAATATGAATTAGAAATATGGTGTGATGTGATCTTAGGCTTTATGGGGAGAAGAAGTGTCTAGAAACTGTTCCATTGGGCTTTACCCTGATCCAAGGACAGTTGGAGTTCTCTCTCCAGTTCTAAACACCTCCCTTTGGTAGGAGATTGACAATCTGGTGAGTGACTATGATGGTCAAAGGATCCTAAACTTCCTCATAGGAAGTTGTATTGAAGGAACAGATGACATTTACTTTGAAGAAGAAAAGGCTGACAGAGGCATATTTCATCCCTAGTGTCTACTTTTAATTGTCAGGGCATAGAATTAGATCTGGAAAGGACCTTTAGGTTCTCTAGACCAGTCCCCTTATTTTCAGAATGAGGAAACTGAGATCCTGGGAGGTTAAATGACTTGCCTAGGGATACCCAGTTATTAAAAATCAGACACAGAAGTTAAATTTAGGTCCTCTGTTTCCAGGACCAATCCTTTTTCTTCTGTGCCACACTGACTCATGTAGATTCATACAAATATAAAAATGGATACTACTACTACTTTCACACTGAAAGGTATGCAGATACACACATACACACTTGGGAATCCCAAGTATGAACATATATATATTTACATAAAATATACTTGTATATTTACTTCTATTCACAGAGAGAATAAGATCTATGGGTCCACTAAAAGATGACTCAAAATTCTGGAGCTTAGGTAGGGAGGGGTTCTACTGTTCAGTGCTTTGGGAAATCCTGGGTTTTCTGTTGTGCAAACAAGTAGAAGGTTTAGTAATGTCATCTAGGACAAGTCATTCAATTTATATATAAGCTAGAATTATGAAAAATTTTATTTTTCATTTTAATATTTTACAGGCCATTCACATGATAATCTTTTCCTGGAATGAAGCCTAATACCTGAAAAAACTTATTATCTGCAATGGCATTGAATGGACTGAGATTTGTGTTTGAAAGTTGAGTCTGTCTCCCATCCTAAAAGAGGAAGGAGAGCAGAATCTTCCCAAGAGGCAAATGAGTAAGATAATGTGAGCAACAGTCTGGGTAAGCATGCTGGGACCAAAGTGGAACCAGTTGCAGTTTCAATTCTAGAAATGCCTAGAATCTACTGCAACTTCTCCTCAATTGAATATGAAAAGTGAAAACACTGGCCAAAATTATCTTTAAGATCTCTCCCCTCTCTAAAAATTCATGAGATTAAGAGTCCATGAAAATCCCTGGTGTTTTCAAATACTATTGGCTTTTTTTAGGCCATGGCACCCCAGGCAGACAAAGTGGAGAGAACAGTTCATGAACATAAAAGGCCAGTTTCTAGGTGTGTGTCTACAGCAGAAACATGCTGTTTGAATAAATGATTTCTGCATCCTGACTCAGCTCTTGCAGTTGGAGGACTCAGTTAATGTTTTCAGGAAAAATCAAGATCTCTTTATCCAAGGTGGCCAGCACGATGGAAGAAGAGAAGCTAATTTTTTGCAATATAGAATCAGACTATCAGAGTTTATCAGATGAGCTCATCTAATAATACTTCTTTTCTGGGAAGCCAATATGATGAAAAGACATATATATGACAACATTAAATTAAAACCATGTTAGACTAGTTATAATAATGACATTTATATAGTCATTTAAAGTTTGTAAATTATAATTACAAATATATCATGATGATATATTTGATCTTCACAATAACTCTAGGAGTGAGATGTGATTATTTTCACCATTTTAGAGAACTGAGGCAGGCAAAGATTAAATAATTTACTCAGAATCACACAAATAGTAAATGACTGAGGAGTTAGTCACCATTTAGTCTCCAGCAGAATCATTTCCCTCTCTATATTGCCTAGGAAAGGAATTCTCTTGATTTGAACTCAGAACTTTCTGACTTGAGGCCTAGCTCTTCAACCATTGAGCCCCTTAGCTGCTTCACAGATCAATTGTGAGAGCTGTTTTGCCTGGAGCATAAAATGACCTCAGAATAACATAATAATTGCCAAATATTTGAAGTATTATCACATAGAAGAAGGGTTTGGCATGTTTTATTTGGTCCTGTGTAGAAGAATTAGGTACAATGCAGAGAAAAATGCAAGGGAGGCATTGATCAGATATAATCAATCTTTGGGATGAATTGCACCCTTTTGGCAGATCTCAAGTGGCATCCCTTGCAGAAGGGAGGTCCTTGGTGTGAGTTGCAGTTGGGTATATCACCTTGAGATCCCTTTTAGCTCTATGGCTCTGACTCAAAGTTATGTTGCTGCAGATCTCTACTTGACCATGACCCTGTTCTTCATTCTCAAAGAAGACCATGACATCTGGGAGGTGATACCATGACAAGCACATGAATTGAATTTGAGTGAAGGGGCACTGTGCTAAGTTAACAGCCTCACTTTCTCTTCTAGAACCATCTAAGTCCAGGATGACTGGAGATGACCCTGGATGCAAGGCAATCAGGGTAAAGTGACTTGCCCAAGGTCACATGGCTGGCTAGTGTTAAATGTCTGAGACTAGATTTGAACTCCTGTCTTCCTGACTCCAAGGCTAGAGTCCTATTCACTGTGCCACCTAGCTGTGCGACCTTAGATATCAACTCGTTCAATCTTTCATTTTACATATGAGGAAGCTAATAACAGAGAGATGAATTGACTTGCCCCAAGTTGGAAGCTGAACTCATTTCCTCCAACTCCAAATCCAGTATTCTTACCATTGTCCTCTCTGCTGCTAAATTCAATGGCTTCTATTGTGGATGTCTCAGGGAATTCTTTTCTCAGGAAATATGGAGATAAATGAGTGTGCTGGAGACTAAATGGAGACGAAATTATTTAAAGTATTAAATCTGTGGTAGGATGTGTTCATATTTCCCAAACATATGGTTAGCAATTTCTACCTTTCTGGCAGAATATATATTTAATCACAAAGTGTTATTGCTATCCACTTATTCCATTCTGTTCTACAGAAGGATTGGACATTTTTAGTCCCTTAATCATTTCAGGTGATTGATCAATCAATAGGTGTTTATTAAGCACCTACTCTGTGCTACACAGTGACTTAAATTCTGGAGAAACAAATATAAAGAATAAAAAAATCCCTAGAAATTTTAAAGAAGCCTTTAGAGTTTTCAGACAACAGACCATATTCCATCTGTAACTTTCCCTGTCTCTGAGTGACTATAATAGCTCATCTATGGAGGAGAGAATTGACAGAGCATTCTCAACTATTTATTTATATAACTATATCTATCTATATTTATATCCATATCTATTTATCTGTATGTCTGTCTGTCTATCTATGTATCTATCTATCTATCTATCTACCTATCTAGTGTTTTACTCTTCACATTTGAGCAATAAAAATAATAATGTAATACATAATAAAGCATCTACCAGACAACTGAGAATCTGCAGCTTCTCTAATATTTATAAACACCTCACCAATTCATTGAATTTGGGAATTGGTTATGTGGAAGCTTGCAGTTTGATTTCTTTAGTTTCCCACAGATTCCTCTCCTACAAGTGGTCAAAGGAATCAATGAAATAAAACAACTCCCAATTGAAATTCAGTTTATGCTTCCAGGTTTTAGCTGAATCCTCTGTAAGCCTGGAACTGATTCTCAATTCCTCTCTGTGGCAGAGTGTATGGTTTTTCTCTTTAGTGTTCTGTCACTGGCAAAGGTGTCTGACTGTGTTTCACCTCATTAGCTCATCATTTGTGGAGCAGAAGTGTAGACAAGAACATCACTCCTCTCCATTGCTGAGTATCAAATGTTTCTGTCTCAAACATGTCCACTGGACAGGTATGGAGGAGAGGGCTGTGCTATGGCTGATTGAATGTTCTTTTCTTCTTTCCATTTTGCATTCTCTGTTCAATGCAATGAAAACTTAAGCCTTCAGTTTATGAGAGGTCATGCCTCCGCACTCCTAATTCTTGACTTTAGGCAGCATTTCTCCCTAACCTCTTTTTCTTCTCAATTCTACTTGCTCCTCTTCTCCCTTGTTCTTCTCATCACCCATCAAAGCTGGGTGATTTGCACAGCAAAGAAAAGGAGACAAAGCAAGTGACACATTGCATAGAACACATCTCCCTCATTTGTCAAATGGTCGGCTTTTGGGAGGTAAACAGCTTTTATTTGTCCTAGACTGCAAGCTCTTTTGTATGGTGCTGTCCCACCTCTTTGCACTATTCTAAGACTGGCTGCTGTAGTTGGTACTGAAACAGTCTTTGGTGGCAACTCTCCAAGTACTAGCAGCTTACTCCCTGGACCAACCAAAAATCTTCTCCTGCTCTTCCCTTGCCAAGATTTTATTTGGCATTTACTCTTGGAGCTTCCAACAGAAGAAGCAATTCCTGTATCCTTTTTTGGAATAATTTGTCATGCTCTGGGATGTTTGCTCAGACAGCTTTTCTGAGCCTTAAATAGTTTGTGGGGAGGAAAAGACCATTTCATTCACTTCACTCTCCTTTCTTTTTCCTTCTTGCTCACTGCCCAGTGGATATTTTGCCTGATTGCCTTCACTCATGAAATCCCAGATGGGGATACAAATGTTTACACACAATGTGCATATGGTTATTTCTGATAAAATTATTTCTCCCAACTTCCCAAGTGAGAAGTTAGAAGCAGGAAATGGTGTGTATCTTTCTGTGATGGATAAGTATAGCCTACTGTTAAATTAGGCTTAGATTATAACATGGATAACTGCTTAATGGTTATATCAAATTTATAGTTTGAGTTTTTAATAAATCACCAATAGCTTTGACTAATAATGATTTTCTAGACACGAAAAAGTGTGATACTTGAAAATATTAAGTGGGATTAGAGTGATGGACAATCTGTCCCTTCAATTGGAATTTCACTGTACCATGGCTTCCAGTGACTATTATGAATTTGTGGGTACCAAGCATTCAAAGTAGCCAACAGCTCTCAGCTGCTTGCTGAAAGCAGACAGATCAGTTTTAATGGAGAAAAGACTGGGAGGGACATGATATAGCCACTGAAGCTCATTTCTGAATTCAAACTCAGCCACCAGCGTGTCTGCCAGGACAATCCAGAAAAATGCTTCAGGGACTGCTTACCAATTTTGACAACTGGGATGACAAAAGCCAGTTAGCTCATACCTGCTGGGGGGCATGGTGTGGGGGAAGGAGGGAGGGCTGCCCTGAAAGAGAAGAGATCCTATGGTAAGCTGGGAATCAGCAGACCTGCTTCCTGGTTCTGCTACAATTTTCCGGAAAAATTACTTACCCTGGGGATTGGTTGGGGATGATATAACTTTAGATGATTTAGTGAGTCTAGGGCAAGATTTGGAGCCAGAAAGATGTGTTATTAATCCAATACTTCCTAGCTATGTTATATTGAGCATTTAACTTTTCCTTGTCTCAGTTTTCTCATCTGTAAAATAGGGAATAACAAAAGCACCTATCTCTCAGGAATGTGGTGAGGAGCAAATGAGTGAAAATATGTGAAATGCTTTGCAAACCTAACTGTACCATGTCTAGGAAAGAAGGTATTGACTTTTAAGTCTAAGTCTAGGATCTGTGGGATTGCCTATGATTCTAAAGTTATGAAGAATTTGAGCAAGAAGAAACCTTTGAAATGATAGATTTTAAAGCAGAAAAAATCATAAGAGATGATATAGTCTAACTTCTTCCTTTTACAGATGAAGAAATGGAGGCTCAAAGATGTTAAGTGAATTGCCAGATAGTAATAATAGAGTTGCAATTTGAACTCAGGTCTTTTAACCCTGAATTTTCCTTATTTGTTTCTCTGATCAAACAGTATATACTAGTATATGGATAATGATCCGTGACATAGAGGTTCTGATAAGACCTACATTGGCTTAGGTTTTTGATAAATTCCTTAAATTCAGTGAGTTTCCATTTCTCATCTATAAAAGGAAAAAAGTAATACCATTATATTTACTTAATAGAGTTGTTATGAGTATAGACTGAGACAGTGAATGAGATGATACTTTGAAAAATTGCAGACATTGCTAAATGGATTTGGGGAATTATTTTTTATTTACTACATATTCAATATTCTTCCAGATAGATTCCCATGAAAGCTAAAGTAAGATAAAATTATAAAAAATATAGAGTATTCAATTTCTTTTAAGGACATTCTCTAATTTCAGTTAAGTCCACATAGCTTCCTTTTTGTTCTTTAGGCATGTGTGCATAGATACATTTTCATGGATTTGTTAAGTTCATCAGTGCATAGTTCATATACTGAGTCTTGATCTCTTTAGAGGAAAGCTAATAATCTGTAGCATAACTGTGTTCTCATTACCTTGTCTCTTTTTAAAATTATAACATCAACTCCTTCTCCTTTCAACCTTTTTTTCTAATGTTAAAGAATTAGCCTTCCTTCTTTCTTATCTTCTCTGCTCCTCTCTAATACTTTCCTCTTCCAATTTTCCTTATACAACCTATACAACATCCATTTGGGTCCAATAGATGTTAATAGGCTTAAATGAGTAATTGGTTCCTCTCCATTGAAAGACATCAGAAAATTCAATTTCCAGAATAGAGAAGCATTAAAAAAAAAGAAAAATGTTCTCTATATACTTTGTCACATTTGTAGCTTCCCAACAGGATCCCATAACAATCCAACATTGGCATTTGGCTAGGATAAAATTGTGTAATTTCTGGGGTTTTGGCAATAGCACTTGAATATATTTCTGAGTTTCAGAAAGATTCACTAAAATAACTCTGTCCCTAATAAATAGCTTGTGTGCTGATGCACTGCAGCCTCAGCACATTAACTATATTTACCATCTAAGAGACAGAAAGGAAGCTGCCAGATTTGACAACAAAGCTGTAAAGTTTTAGTGAATGGGGAGTAAATCAAACCTACAGTTCGCCTTGTAAAAACCTACCGACCCATGCTTTGTCTCACCCTTCACTCACAGAAGGAGATTTTTATTTCTCAGTATAAATAAAGCATACTTTAGAGACCTCCTCCTTTGGCTTCCTTTCACCACCTCTGGATTCAATAACCCAAACAATTAAATCTGACATAGTCTTTCTGATGAGGTCCTAGCATATAGTTCAGTGGCTATAAAAACTTTTGCTACATGGAAAAGGTTAAGGTAGAGGTGGGGAAAATCAGAAAGGTTCCTGTCTCTGATTCATAGACTGTTACTAATTTATCCCTGTGTGTGAGGCCAAAGGAAATTTCATAATGTATCTCTGGTTGTAATAATTAATTTGAGGGGAAAAAAGGCTTCAATAGACAAGTTCTATAAAACAGAAATATGTGTATGGTCTGCAAGGTAACAATCAGTTGGATGTTTTTTGTTTGTGTTTTACTTTATAGGATCTAAAGACTTGCTTTGACATTATATGTAGTCATCCTTAGGTTATATAATGCTTAGGAAATAATCTTCTAAAATCATTATGTCCTGAATATCACCTTGTATTACTTCTCTCTTACAGTTGCATACCATTCTTCTAATCTCATGATTAGGATTATCCAAATTAAAAATTATTGCATGCTACTCTTGGTGGAATTGTGAACTCATCCAATTATTGTGGAGAGCAATTTATAATTCTGCTCAAAGAACTATAAAATTGTGCAATACCACTACTAGATCTGCATCTCAAAGAGATTTAAAAACAGGGAAAAGTATATAAATATACAAAAGTATTTATATTGATTCCTTTTGTGGTGGCAAAGAATTGGAAACTTAGGTGATGCCCACCATTTTGGGAATGACTGAACAAGTTGAGATATATGATTGTGATGGACATGAACTGATGTAAAATGAAGTGACCCAAACTAGAAGATCATTGTATATAGTAACAGCAAAATTGTACCATGATTAATATTGAATCACTTGGTTGTTCTAAGCAGTCCAATGATCCAAGACTTATGATGAAAAATGTTATACATCTCCAGAGAAAGAACTGATCAAGTCTGACGGCAGGTGAAAGTATACTATTTTTACTTTATTTTAAATTTTTTTTGTCTATGTTTTCTTTCACAACATGATTAATGTGTAAATCTGTTTCACATGATGACAGATGTATTACCTATATAAAATTGCTTGCCTTCTCAATGAGGGGAATGGGCAATGAGGGAAAGAATTTGGAATTCAATTTTAAAAACAAATGAAGAAAATTGTTTTAGTATGTAATTGGGGAAAAATAAAATACTAAATTAAAAAATAATTTAGATCATTTTACATGTAATTATAGAATGTTTTGATTCAACTGAAAACTGCCTGTTCATGCTTTTTGACCATTTGTCAGTTGGGGAATGACTCATATAAATTTGACAAAGTTCTTTATATTTTGCAGATATGAAGTCTTTATTTGAGAAATTGATCATAAATTCCTCCTTGTCCCCCCCGAGTTTTCTACTTTCCTTCTCATCTTGACTACACTAGTTTTATTTGTGCAAAAAAATCATTTTAATTTAATGTAATCAAAGTTATCCATTTTGCAGTGCTTGCTTTTTCTTAATTAAAAGTTTTTCTTCTGTCCATAAGTTTGATAGACAATATGTTCTATGTTCTAATTTATTTATAATATCACCCTTATAAGCTGTTATATATCCATTTTAATCTTAATTTGGTAATTGGTATAAGATAATATTTTATGGCCAGTTTCTGCCAGATTGCTTTCTAGTTTTCCCAATAACTATTCCCAAATAGTAAATTATTATCCCATAAGTTTAAATATTTTTATTTGTCAAACACAAGTGTATCATAAACATTTGCTACTGTGTAGTTGTTCCGTTGAACTAAATTCTATTTCTTAGACAGTTTCAGATAGTTTTCATAATCACACCATACTTTAAAATCTCCCTCCTTTAACATGTTTTCAATAAATCACTTTGATATTCTTGACCTTTTGTTCTTCTAAATAAAGTTTATAATTTTTTTTCGCTCAGTAAATAGATTTTTTGATTTGGGATGTCATTGAACAAGCAGATTATTTGGAGTAGAATCGTCATTTATATTATATTGGCTCTGCCAACCTATGGGCAATTAATATTTCTCTTATTATTTAATTCTTCCTTTATTTGTATAAAATGTGATTTTTAGTTACATTCACATAGTACCTGTGTTTGACTTGGAAAGTCTATTTCCAGGTATTTTATGTTGTCTACAATTATTTTAAATGGGATATCTTTTGTTATCCCTCTTCCTGAATTTTGTTGGTGATAGATGGAAATGCTAATGATTTGTATGGGTTTATTTTATATCCTGCTACTTTGCTAGTTACCCTAACTAGCTTTTTAATTGAATCTCTACAATTTTCCAAGAGTATCTTCATAGTGTCTGTCAAAAGAGCTCATTTTAATCACTCATTGCCCATTCTAATTCTTTTAATTTCTATTTTTTTCTTATTGCTAGCATTTCTAATACAATATTAAATCATATCGATGATAATGAACATTCTTGTTTTACTATTGATCTTATAGGGGAAGGTTTCTAGCTTATCCCCATTACAAATAATGCTTACTTACTTTAGATAGATGCTTCTTATCATTTTAAGGAATAATCTATTGAAGTCTATGCTTTCAAAAGCATTTTTAATAGGAATTAATGTCCTATTTTATCAAAGCTTTTTCTGTATCTTTTGATATAATCATATGATTTCTTTTACTTCTTTTAATAATAAAATCAATTATGTTAATAATTTTCTTTATATAGCCCTTGTGATATATTGTTTTATTCTAGCTAATATTTATTTAGGAATTTTGAATCCATGTTCATTAGTAAAAGTGGTTTTATAATTTTTTTTCATTTTTTTTCTTCCTAGTTTAAGTTAGTTTTATAAAAGGAGTTGGTAGAACTGTCTCTTTTGTGCAAATTATTAGATATTGGAATTGCTTATTCTTTAAATGTTTGGAAGAATTTACTTCTAAATCCATCTGATGCCTTTTTTGGGGGGTGGGGGAATTCATATTTGGTCTGTTCAATTTCTTTTTTCTAGAATAGGTTTATTTTGATATTCCATTTCCTCTTGTTATTCAAGTCATTTTATATTTTTGTAAGTGTTCTTCCATTTCAGTTATATTATAAAATTTATTGGTACCTAATTGGGCAAGATAACTCCTAATAATTTCTTTGATTTCATTTTCATTAGTGGCATATTTACCCTTTTCATTTTTAGATGCTAGTGATTTGATTTTTTTCCTTTTTTTTAAAAATCATATTAACCAATGGTTTATCTATTATACTGATTTTTTGACAAAAAACTAATTCTTAATTTTTATCTATTAATTCAATGATTTTTATTACATTCAATTTTGTCAATGTCATCTTAAATTTTTAGAATTTCCTATCATGTTAATTAGGAATACTTAATTTTTTTCCTGGGTTTTT
Source organism: Macrotis lagotis (assembly GCF_037893015.1). NCBI lineage: Eukaryota > Metazoa > Chordata > Mammalia > Peramelemorphia > Peramelidae > Macrotis > Macrotis lagotis. The sequence continues at coordinate 623,583,254 of NC_133658.1, forward strand.
TTTAAGTTGCAAATGCAATCTGGTGGTTTATCTCCCCCCCTCCCCACTTTTTGGGGAAGAGAGCACTTAGAGATGTGAATTTTCCTCTGATTACTATGTTTGCTATCATTCTTTTTAATAAAATTATTCATTGTTTCTGTGGATTGTTCTTTAACTCACTCATTCTTTATTATTAGTTTACTTAATTTACAATTAATTTTTAATCTGTTTCCATTGTCCCTTATTAAATATATGTGGTGTGTGTGTGTGTGTGTGTGTGTATTGCATTAGTATCTAAAAAGGCTGTATCTAATATTTCTGCTTTTCTGAATTTAACTATAAAGTTTGTAATTGAATCTTAATGCACTGTAAAAAAGCAATGTCACACTATAAATCATGCAGGATTGGTTAACCACCATTATATTCTGCAGGCAAACCAGATATAAGATGTAAAAGTCTTCCTCATCTTCATTTAATGCCAGAAATATTAGAAATTTGTTTGGAATTTCTATAGCATATCATCACTATGTTTGGTCAAATATGAAATCCTATCTGCTATTTACCAAAGGGTCTGAAAATTATTATTTAAGGAATGAGTGAAACATGACGTCATCTAATTATCTAAGTTGTGGGACTTGGGTTCTCCTCAGACAGAAGATTTCCAGGTTGGGAATTTGAATACAACCCTGATAATTCATTTCAATCAGTCATCATTTAGGAGTAGTAGCTACTGTTTACCAAACATTGCAATCATTTCTTTCTATACTCTTAATAGTTCAAATCAATAAATGAATATTTTGTTCTGGTTATTAAGCAAGGTCCTTTTCTAGCCTTGGTTACAATGAAAAAATGCAGTCTCTTCCCTCAAGCAACTTTCATTCTTCTTGCCATTCTTTTTCTTTTTATTTGCTCATTCATTTATTTATTTTTATTTTTCCCATTTTCATGAAAAGGTAGTTTTTAACATTAATTCCTTTGAAAGTTTATGAGTTCCACATTTTTTCTATCACCCTTTTTTCCCTTTTTCTTTCTCAAGCCAGAGAACAATCTGGTATAAATTGTACGTATACAATTGTGTTTAACATATTTCTATATTAGTCAATTGTGAAAGAGGAATTAGAACTAAGGACAAAGAAAACCTTAAGAAAGAAACAAAAAACAAGTTTAAAAAGTGAACATCATATGCTTTGCTCAGCATTCACACTCCATAGTTTTGATTTTCCCTTTTTTTTTTCTGGATGTGAACATCATGTTCCATTACAACTTGCACTCTCTTTCAGAAGCAAACTATCAAATTCTGTTTTGTTAACTTACTCTTCTCTTCCATGTCTCCAGTCTTCCCTCATTTCTCCCTTCTCTGTCTCCTTCCCATCATCCCTTCCCTTTTCTAACTTTGTTTTTTTTTTTTTTCATCTAAAATTCTCTGTGGTTATTCTTTCTGGTTTTTTGTTCCTCATTTTTTCCTTTTTCCCTCCTTCCATTCTCCTTTCTGTATTTTTTATATCTCTATCCTTTGTCTTTCCTCATTCATGTTCTTTTTCTCTTTTTTTTCCTGTACTGAGAAGGGACAAACTGAGAATTACAGATCTTCCTGAAAACATTGAAGAGAAAAAAGCCTGGACTTATTACAAGATTTAGTGATGGAAAGCTGCCCTGATATCATGGAACCAGAGGGCAAAATAGTTATTGAAAGAATATGTCAATTCCCCTCTGGAAAGAGAACCTAAAATGAGAACACCCAGGAATTTTGTGGCCAAATTCCTTAACTATCAGATAAAAGAGAATATCCTACAAGCAGTCAAAAAGAAACAATTTAGATACCAAGGAGCCACAGTAAGGATTACTCAGATTATGGCTGCATCAACATTAAGGGATCAAAGGACCTGGAATGAAATATTCCAAAGAGCAAGGGAACTGGGAATGCAGCCAAGAATCTACTATCCAGCAAAGCTGAGCTTTCTCTTCCGGGGGGTAGGGGGATGGACATTTAACAAAATGGGAGATTTCTAACATTTCCTGAATCTCTTTCATGTCAAGAGACACATGAAAAGATAAACTAAAGAAAGAATGAAAAGGATAAAGAAAAAAATTGGTATCCAATAAAATGAAACTGGCTATATCCCCATCTGGGAGAAAGATTCTCATAACTCTTGAGAACTGTAACTCTATTAGAGAGAATAGACTTAGCCAGAAGTGATGGACACTCAGGACTTTTCTGTGATCCAGATAGAATGATTTACAAAAGATGGCCCCTTAAAAAGGTGGTCAGCAAGGAGATGGAGGATGGAGGAGGTTGAATGGGGTAAATCTCATTACATTAAGAGGTGCAGAAGACCCATTACAATAGAGGGGAAGAAGGGAGGAGGTGAGAACTACCTGAATCTTTCTCACAACAGACTTGGCTTAAAGTCAACTCACACACACTCAGTTAAACTTAGAAACTTATCTTACCTTTCAAGTATTAAAAGGGGAAAAGGGGAGAGGGAGGGGAAGAAAAAGGGGAACTAACAGAAGGAAGGGAAGGAAGTAGGGGAAAAGGAAAAGGGGAAAGAAAGGGGAGGAGGTTGATATAGGAAGACAAACACACTGAAGGTGGCAGTATTCAGAAGCAAAATAATGGTGAATATGGATAAAGTGAAAAAAAGGGAAAAAATACAAACAGTAAGAAGATAGAATGGAGGGCAATAAAGAGTTAGTAATTATAACTTTGAATGTGGATGGGATGAACTCTCCCTTAAAATGTAAGATGATAGCAGAGTAGATTAAAAACCAGAATCCTATGACATGCTGCTTACAAGAAACCCATTTGAAGCAGATATATATATATAGAGAGTAAAGGTAAAAGGTTGGAGCAAAATATATTTTAAATCAGCTTAAGTGAAAAGGGCTGGAGTAGCAATCCTTATCTCAGACAAAAGCAGATGCAAAAATAGATAGCATTAAAAGAGATAAGGAAGGAAACTCTATCCTCCTAAAAGGTGCCATAGATAATAAAGTAATTTCAATACTAAATATACATGCACCCAATGGTATAGCATCTAGACTCTTAGAGGAGAAGTTGAAAGAGCTGCAGAAAGACATAGACAGTAAAACTCTACTAGTGGGAGACCTCAACCTCCTGCTCTCAGATTTAGATAAATCTAATCATAAAATAAAGAAGAAGGAAGTTAATGAAGTAAATAGATTGTTAGAAAACCTAGATATTTCAGACTTATTGAGGAAACTGAATGGGGATAGAAAGGAATGTACATTTTTTTTCTGCAGTACATGGCACTTACACAAAAATTGACCATGTACTATGCCATAAAACCTAATAATCAATTGCAGAAAGGCAGAAGTAGTGAATACATCTTTCTTAGATCATAATGCAATAAAAATCATATGCAATATTGGGCCAGGGAGATATAGACCCAAAACTAATTGGAAACTAAATAACCTCATTTTAAAGAATGAGTGGATCAAACGACAAATTATAGAAAGAATTAATTATTTCATTCAAGATAATAACAATAATGAAACAACATATCAAAACCTATGGAATTCATACAAGGTGGCTGTCAGGGGATATATTATAGCTTTAAATGCTTACATGAATATATTAGAGAAAGAGGAAATCAATGAACTAAATATGCAACCAAAATAATTAGAGAAAGGACAAATTAACCCCCCAATTAAATATCAAATTAGAAATTCTAAAAATTAAAGGAGAAAATAATAAAATTGGAAGCAAGAAAGCTATTGAACTAAGAAATAAAGCCAAGAGTTGGATTTATGAAAAAAATAAAATTGATAAAACTTTGGTCAATCTTATTTAAGAAAGAAGAAAACCAAATTAATAGTATCATAAATGAAAAAGGTGAACTCACCACCAAAGCGGAGGAAATTAAAGTAATAATTCAGAATTATTTTGCGCAACTCTATGTGAAATGGATGAATATTTACAAAAATATAAGTTGCGCAGGTTAAATGAAGAGGAAATTAAATACTTAAATAACGCTATCTCAGAAAAAGAAATTCAACAAGCCATTATTGAACTCCCTAAGAAAAAATCTCCAGGGCCAGATGGATTTACATTTGAATTCTATCAAACATTTAAGGAACAATTGGTTCCAATTCTATAGAAACTCTTTGAAAAATAAGTGAAGACTGAACTCTGCCTATCTCTTTCTATGGCACAAATATGGGGTGATACCTAAACCAGGAAGAGTTAAAACAGAGAAAGAAAATTATAGAACTATCTCCCTGATGAATATAGATGCAAAAATCTTAAATAAAATCTTAGCAAAACAATTAGAACAAGTTATCACTAGGATAATACATTATGACCAAGTAGGATTTATCCCAGGAATGCAGGGTTGGTTCATTATTAGGAAAACTGTTAGTATAATTAATTTAATCAGTAACAAGCCTATCAGAAATCACATGATTATATATCAATAGATGCTGAAAATACTTTTGACAAAATATAGCACCCATTTGTACTAAAAACATTAGAGAGTGTAGGAATAGGTTTGTTTCTTAGAAGGATAAGTGGTATCTTTCTGAAAACATCAACAAATATCATATGCAATGGGGATAGGCTAGAGGCATTCCCATTGAGATCAGGGGTGAAACAAGGATGCTTATTATCACCACTACTATTCAATATTATATTAGAAATGTTAGCTTCAGCAATAAGAAATTGAAGGAATTAGAATTAGGAAGGAAGAGAGAAAACTCTCACCCTAGGGAATCCCAAAAAATCATCTTAAAAGAAATAATTAGCAACTTTAGCAAAGTCACAGGATATAAAATAAACCCTCATAAATTCTCACCATTTCTATATATGACTAGCAAGATACAGCAGAAAGCTAGAAAGAGAAATCCCATTTAAAGTAACCTCAAACAATATAAAATACCTATGAGTCTATCTGCCAATGCAGACTCAAAAACTTTTTGAAAACAGTTACAAAAGACTTCTCACACAAATAAAATCAGATTTAAATAACTGGGCAAACATCAACTGCTCATGGATAGGTTGAGCTAATATAATAAAAATGACAATTCTACCAAAAATAAACTACTTGTTTAGTACTCTACCAATCAAATTTCCAAAAAATTACTTTAATGAGTTAGAAAAAATTGTAAGTAAATTCATATGGAGAAATAAAAAGTCAAGAATTTCCAAGAATACAATGGAAAAAAGTAAAATAGAAGGTAGCTTAGCCCTACCAGATCTAAAATTGTATTATAAAGTGTCAGTCATCAAAACTGGTATTAGCTAAGAAACAGAGTGGTGGATCAGTGGAATAGACTAGGTGCAATAGCAGGAAACGATTATAGTAATCTGCTGTGTGATAAACACAAAGAGTACATCTATTGGGATAAAAACCTCCCTCTTTGATAAAAACTGTTGGGAAAATTGGAAGTTAGTATGGAAGAAACTTGGATTAGATCCACACCTCACACCCTATACCAAGATAAGATCCAAATGGATACAGGATTTAGACATAAAAAACATTATTATAAGCAAACTAGAAGATCAAGGAGTAGTTTACCTGTCAGATATATGGAAAGGGAAGCAGTTTATAACCAAGGAAGAAATGGAGAACATCATTTAAAAAAGCCTGATAATTTTGATTACATTAAATTAAAAAGCTTTTGCACACACAAAACCACTGTAACCAAGATAAAAAGAAATGTGTAAATTGGGAAACAATTTTTGCAATTACTATTTCTGACAAAGGACTCATCTCTAAAATATACACAGAACTGAGTCAAATTTTCAAAAAAAAAAATAAACCATTCCCCAATTGACAAATGGTCAAAGGATATGCAAAGGCAATTTACAGGTAAGGAAATCAAAGTGATCCATAGTCATATGAAAAATTGCTCTAAATCATTACTTATTAGAGAAATGAAAATTAAAGCATCTCTGAGAAATGCAAATTGAAGTACCTCAGAGTAGATGACTGGCCATTATGACCAGAAAGGATAATGATCAGTGTTGGAAGGGATGTAGGAAATGTAGGACACTAATACATTATTGGTGGAGCTGTGAGCTCATCCAACCTTTCTGGAGAGTGATTTGAATTATGCTCAAAGGGCAACAAAAATGTGCCTACCCTTTGATCCAGTAATACCACTACTGGGTTTATTCCCTGAAGAGATTATGGAAAAAGAGTAAAACACTTGTACAAAAATATTCATAACAGCTCTGATTATGATGGCAAAGAAACAGAAGATGAGGAAATGTCCATCAATTGGGGAATGGCTTAACAAACTGTTGTATATGTATGTCATGGAACACTATTGTTCTATTAGAAACCAGGAGGGATGGAAATTCAGGGAAGCCTGGGAGGACTTTCATGAACTGATGCTGAGTAACATGAGCAGAACCAGAAAAACATTGTACACCCTAACAGCAATATGGGGGTCATGACCAATCTTAATGGACTTGCTCATTCCATCAGTGTAAAACTCAGGAACAATTTTGGGATATCTGAGATGGAGAATACCATCTGTATCCTGAGAAAAAAAAATTGTCGAGTTTGGACAGAGACCAAAAACTACTACCTTTAATTAAAAAAAATCTTATATAATTTTGCTGTCTCTTATAGTTTATTTTTTCCTTTAGTATATAATTTCTTTCTCATAACATTCAACTTAGATCAATGTATACCATGGAAATAATGTAAAGACTAACAGACTGCCTTCTGTGGGGGGTGGGGGGAGGGAAGCAAGAGTAGGGGGAAAATTGTAAAACTCAAAATAAATAAAATCTTTCTAAAAACAATTCCTTGCCTTAACTATTTATTACTGGCTTTCATACTTAGTGTGAACTAGAAAACATCAATCATTTTTCTTGTAATTTTATTATATTTGCATGGAAATTGGTATCGTCATAGACATCTCCTTGGGATAATACATATCTCAACATTCTGATAAAGAGTGGTATTTAGTGTATTTGATAATTTTTTATTAATTTTATCTGTAGGAAATGAATATCTTCATTTAGGATTAGTGACTAGTACACTATTATTGATATTTTCCCCAAGGAGATTATGTTCCAAATCTATGTATCTATCTACTTATCTGCCTGCCTACTTCTTCTATCTGTCTGTCTGTCTGTCTATTTATCTATTATCTATCTATCTATCTATCTATCTATCTATCTATCTATCTATCTATTTATTATTTATCTATTCATCTATCTGTCTATCTATCTATCTATCTATCTATCTATCTATCTATCTATCTATCTATTATATTCTTTATTGCAAAAGAAAACACTGACCAAAAAGCCCCATGAAAATGAATGAAATAAAGAGCATACCTTGTTCTGCATTCAGATTCCATCAGTTCATCTCTGGAAGTGGATAGCATTTTGTATCATAAGTCCTTCGATATTGTCTCAGATCATAGTTTTACAGAGAATGTCTAAATTATTCACAGTTGATCATCGTACAATATTATTGTGGTTGTGTATAATGTTCCTCTGGTTCTATTGATTTCACTTTAAATCAGCTAATGTAAGTCTTTCCAGGTTTCCTGGAAATATCCAGCTCATCATTTTTATTGTAAAATTATATTCCATAAAAATCATATACCACAACTTGTTCACCCATTCCCCAATTGATAGGCATCCCATCTATTTTCATTTCTTTGCCACAACAGAAAGAGCTGCTATAAATATTTTTGAACATATGAGTCTTCTTTCTTAAAGATTTTCTTGGGGATATAGAGGGTTTGCATATTTTAGCATACTTCCAAATTGCTCTCCAGAACAGTTGGATCTATTCACAACTCCACCAACAGTGTATTAATATCCCATTTTTTCCCTATATCCCCTCCAACACTGGTTATTTTCTTTATGGTCATTTTATCCTATCAGAAAGGTATGAGGTAGTCCCTTAGGGTTGTTTTAATTTATATTTTTCTAATCAACAATGATTGATTTAGAGAATTTTCCCATATGATTATAGATTTGATTTATTCTTCTATAAACTTCCTGTTCATATCCTTTGCTATACTTAATAGATTTTTTAAGTTCTTTGAATCTTTGAGAAATGAGGTCTTTATAAGAGAAACTTGTTATAAATTTTCTCTATAATTTTCTGTTTTCTTTCTACCACTTGTGTTTTGAATACAAATCTATTTCAAAAATATTTTGGTATGGGATTAAAAATTCAGCTAATCATCCAGGTTCTTTAGCCACTAATGGTTAAATATCTAATTATTTACAGGCTGAGGATATAAAAAAATCCATGTACATCGCAATCTATTGACTAACTAAAAGTTTTCTTTTCTCTGAAAATAGTTTGCTGTGAAATAGGCAAAGTTTGTCTTTGAGGCTCTCATGTCTTTCTTTTGAACCTTCTCATCCCAGAGGCTTCCAGAATCTTCCAGAATCTTCCAGAATCTTCCAGATGTGTGAGTTTCTCTTGTCTCAGATGAAATTAATAATAATAGTTATAATGATAACAATAATACCTTATGATTATAGCACCTTGAGGAAATGTGGCAATGTGGGATAGTGGACAGAATGTTAGAATCTCAACTCAAGAAGACCTAAATTGAAATTTTACCTCATACTGACCATAGGTGTCTGTGAGAAAGTCAAAGTTTCCCTATCTGTAATATAGGGTTATTCAGACTATAATCCTTATCTCACAGAGTTGTGAGGATCGAATGAAATACTCTATATAAAATGTTTTGAAAACTTGAAAATGTTACTTAAATGTCTATCAATTATTATTACTATCAACAATTATTAGCAAGGGAGGGTGCTGAAGTTGAAATTAAAATATTGATTTTAAGCACAATTCTACTATTTGATTAGTTCTTGGATATCAGACAAAAAATTTACTTCTCTGAGTTTTAGTTTTACCATCTGTAAAATAGGAACAAAAACAACTGTACTGTGAAATTCATAGGGTTGTGTGGAAAATAAGTTTTATAAACAGATTGCTAGTCATTACTAAACATATATGGTTATTGTGAGGAAGGTGATTTGTAAACTTTGAAACATCATATAGGGATCATAGATGTAGATCCAGAAGGGACCTTGTGCATCATCCAGGCAAATCAATTCATTTTACTGCTAAAGAAACTGAGATCCAGGGAAAGGAAGTGAATTTAAAAGACTCTCAGCTGTTTTTAAGTTAAAAAAAATCTAGGATTTCAACTGAGGGACTATGACTCCAAAGTTTGCATTCTGCACTGTACACATTGCTAAAAAATTTATAGTGTGTACCATGTAAGATATACGATTTTAGAAATATGATCCTTGTGAAAACAACTTTTTTTTTTTTTTTTTTGCTGATCAGTTGAATCTGATTCTTTGTGACCTCATTGAGGCTTTTTTGGGGAAAAGATAAGGGAGTTGGTTTGCCACTTCCTTTTCCATTCACTTTACAGATGAGGAAACTGAGACCAGCAGAGTGAAGTGGCTTGCTCAGGGTCACACTGCTAGAAAGTATCTGATATCAAAATTGATTTTGAGATCTCCTGACTCCATTTCCAAGATTCTATCCACTATACCAATTAGCTGTCCCATGAAAAACTTTTGCATATTTTGTCTAATTGGATCCTCAAAACCACTTTGTGATGTACAGAGGAATAGAGATTTATGATTACATAGACATAGGGAACTCTTGGATGAGGAAACTTCTTTTGAAGACACTCTTGATGATATAACTGACACTCTTAGTTGCTATTGTTGCTATTGTTGTTGTTCAATCATTTCAGCCATGTGCAACTCTTTATGACTTCATTTGGGATCTTATGATAGAGATAGGCTAGATTTGAACTTGGGAAGATAAGAATTCCTAAGGACTTCCCAAGATCTCATTGCCAGTAGGTTTTAGAGGTAGGGCTTGCATCCAGGTCTTCCTGGCTCCAAAGGTAACTTTCTCTATACAATATCATGGTCACTTTTTCAACTAGATAGGACAAGCATTTTTATCCCCATTTTCCTGATAAGAAAAACAAGAATTAGAGAAAATAAAAGATTTGTTCAAGGTCATAGCACCAGTAAGTAGCAGTAAACCTGGAATTAGAACCCAAGCCCATGGATTCACAGATCTTTTTACTATATCAAAAGAATTTAACTAGTAGCACTCCTCTCCCTTCAGTCCTCTACTATTTCTCTCATTCTTTCCTCAGCTCTCTGCAATTTGGCTTCCAGCCATATTATGCAACTGAAACTTCTCTATAAAGTGAATAATGATCTGTAATTGCCAAATCCAATGAATAGCCTTTTCTCTATTCTCATCCTTCTTAACTTTTTGGTAGCATTTGGCATTATTGTCCACACTGTTCTCCTGGATGCCCTCTCTTCTCTGGATTTTCACGATGCCCTTTATTTTTGATTCTCCTGCTTTTCTGTTGTATTATTGTCCCACATTCATTACTTCTCAGTTTCCTTTGCTGGATCATCATCTGTTATCTCCTTTCTCCATTATATTTTCTCATTTGGTGACCTCATTAAGCTTTCATGAGATCAATGACTTTCTATGAAGAGACTTCCATATCTGTTTATCTAACTTTAGTCTCTCTGAACTCCAGTTCCACTTTACCAACTGCCTAATGGATAAAAGAATACCCTATATGTATCTCAAACTGAGTAAGTTCATAAACAGAACTCATTACCTATCTCTCTCCCACCCATTTTCTTAATTTCTTAATTTCTCCCACTCTTTTCTTAATCTTCCTTTTTCTATTGAAGGCTTCATTTTTTTAGTCATCCATGTTCATGAGCTTGATGTTATTCTCTGTTATTCACTCCTGCTTATCCCACGGCTTTAATCAGTTTCTGATTTCTACCTTTACAGCATCTCTCCATTCCCCATACATATAATCACTACCCTAGTACCAGGGTTAATGTTCAGAGAGGATTAGTACTTCTAGTGCTCTTTTCAGGGGTGCTAATCCACTTTTGTTGTATAACTTTACCAAATTCTCACCCGTGGTTCCAAGAAGCTGTAGCATATGCAAAGGTCAAATCCTTGTAAAACCTCACTGTAGATGGGATAAATCATATTGAGGGTAACTGACAGGTCTCAAACCCATTGGTGAGTTAGGAGAATGTCTACCCCAAGCATGTGAAAACTTTCTTTGCCAGAATCAGTGAATGTGAACAATTCGATCCATTGGCTATGAAGGTAGCAGAAGCAGATGTGGTGAAACCCTTAGAGCTCAATCAGATATCAAAGCTGCTAAGCACTGTCTCCTAGGCCAGTCTTTTATCTTTTATCTTGCCAGTGGACTTTGATTACTGAAAGATAAAGTGAAGTTTGAGAATTTTGTGCAAATTTGCCTCACTTGAATCCAGTTCATGAAGAAGTTAAGACATAACCTATGATATAATTGGTCATTTTTTTTTTTCAGTTTTTGCAAGGCAGTGGGGTTAAGTGGCTTCCCCAAGACCACACAGCTAGGTAATTATTAAGTGTCTGAGGCCAGATTTGAACTCAGGTACTCCTGACTCCAGGGCCCATGCTCTGTTAGCCACCCCATAATTTGTCCTCTTTAAAAAAAAATGCAAAGGATGAACAATACCCCAGTGCAAGTATTCATGGAGGCTCTCTTCATGGGACTTTTCACAAGTCCCAAAATTTGTTCCCTTTCTTCACCTTTCTACCTACTCCAATTCAACCTCTAAACAGCTGTCACAATTATTTTCCTAAGCCCAGGTCGGACTACATCAATGTTCTCCTCTGCTTCCCATCTTCAACTAAATAAATTTTCGTGACTTATAATATAAATTCTTCTTTTTGGCATTTAAAACTACTTGCAACTTTGCCCCTTCCTACCTTTCCAGTTTTCTTTCATATTGTTCCTACACATTCTATAGTCCAGTCACATACTAGCTTATTTACTGTTCTTCATGCATAATAACTGACCTTATTCTTCTGTGACTCCAAGCCTTAAGTGTTCTCTTTTTTTCCCTTACCTCTTGAAATTCGTGGTTTCTTTCCAATTTCAACTTGTCTTTCCTTCTTTTTTTTGAATTTTATTTTATTTTTTCCAGTTACATGCAAAGATAGTTTTTTTCTAAGCTTCTGAGTTTCCCATTTTTCTATCTCCTTCCCTTCCCCCTTCCTCCTCCCAAAGATAGTAATATTATATATATAGCAATATTATATATATAGTAATATTATATATATTATATATATAAAATCATGATTAACATATTTCCCTATTATTCATGTGGTGAAAGAAGAATTGGAACTAAAGAGAAAAAATGAGTAAAGGGGGAAAAACATAAAAAGTTTTAAAAAGTGAATATAGTTTGCTTTATCCTGCATTCAGACTCCATAGTTCAGCCCCACCCCCACCCCCAGATGTGGATAGCATTTTCCATCACAAGTCTTTTAGAATTGCCCTTGATCACTGAACTATTGAGAGGAGCTAAGTTCTTTATAGTTGATCTTAATATAATATTGCTGTTAATGTGTACAATGGTCTCCTGGTTTTGCTCACTTCACTCAGTATTACCTTCTGAATGAAGCTTTTTCTAGTGTTCCTCTCTGGCCCCCAGTGACCAATGTCTTCCCATACAAGGTGACCTTATGTTTGCTTTGTAGGTAGTCCAGGGACTAGAATTCAAATTCTGCCCCTTACCCTGACTAGCTGTATCTGAGCAAAGTACTTAATCTCTCTGTGCCTCACTTGCCTCATGAGATTGTTGTAAGGATCAATTAAAATTAACATATTTAAAACACTATATGGATGTGAGGCATTATTAATATTAGTTATGCACACAAAAAAACTTTGTACTTCATTTTTTTTTTTTTTAGTTTTTGCAAGGCAATGGGGTTAAAGTAGCTTGCCCAAGGCCACATAGCTAGGTAACTCAGGTACTCCTGACTCCAGAGCCTGAGCTCTATCCACTGTGGCACCTAGCCACCCCGTCCTTCATTTTTTGAAGAAGACTACAACATCAGGGAAATAATGCCAGATAAGCACAAAACTGGATTTGAGTGTGTGTGTGGGGGGGTGCTGTGCTGAGTCACCAGCCTCACTTTCTCCTCTGGAGCCATCTGGGTCCATTGGCCAGATATGAATCAGGATGACTGGAGATTATCCTGGATGCAAAGCAATCAGGGTTAAGTGATTTGCCCAAGGTCACACAGCTAGTAAGTGTCAAGTGTCTGAGGCTGGATTTGAACTCCTGTCCTCCTGACTCCAAGGTCAGTGCTCTATCCACTGTACCACATGTGTACATAAGCCTAGATAAGATAATTATATATATATATATATATATATATATATATACATATATATTACAAATATAGATATCTGTAGATACAGACATACACATGTATGTTTTCTTCTTTTAAAATGTAAGCTTCCTTGAGGGTAGCTAATGTTTCACTTTTTTTTTTTTAGTCACACTGCTTAGCATAGAGCCTGCCACAGAGGAATTACTTAGTTGTATTGATTGAATGATGAAGTGAGTTTACTGCTTGATGTGTTAGCCCTTTGAAGAATATTTAAGGAATTTTAGAAAGGATCAACCACAGGGGGAAAAAAAAAGAACTTGGAGTTTGTCCCAAATAAATTAATTTCTAATGATAAAATTTCAAGTATTATGATACCTAAGTAGAGGAGGTATTTTGGGACAGTTGGCACTTTCCTGATGTCCTTCAGGCTATTCCATCTGGGCAGCTACCTATGCCATTTATGTGCAAAACTGTTCTTAACTGAAAACATAACTCTACCATTGCAGTTTCCTTGACTGAAGATTCCATGCACTGTAAGAGACCTCTGAGGTCAGCAGGATTGCTCCTAAACTGTCCAATGCAGTTGGAGCTTTGTTTAAAAATGCTATTGTTTTTGTATTCTTAAATAAACATCCACACAGACAATAACAATGAGTGAATTAATAATTTCCTTTTTCCAGTTGTCTAGACAATGCAGTGAGTTGGTTGTCAGTACCTGCATCTTAGTGGGTCAATAAAAATGCATAATAAACTAGGGCTTGAAGTTAACAGAATTAAGAGAATGGGTTGGACAGAAAAGGGCACAGTGTTTTGAAAACCTTGAACTTCTCCTTGAAACAAAGGCCCATTTATAAAAATCTTCCACCAATATTATTCTTCCAATGTTCTGTTGATTTTGCCTTTGAAGCATTTCTCAACTATATCCCCTCCTCTCCTCTGACCCTGCCACCACTCTGGGACAAACCCCTATCACTTCACACCTGGACTATTGCAATAATCTGTTAAGGGATCTGCCTGTTCCAAGTCTCTCTCTGCTCACTCCATCCTTCATTCAGCCACCAAAGTGATTTTCCTAAAGTAAAGGTCTAACCATGTCACACCCTGCTCAATAAATTTCAATGGCTCCATATCACCTCCAGGGTCAAACACCAAAATCCTCTGTTGGGTAGTCAAAACCCTTCCTAGCCTAACCCCCTTCCTACTTTTCTGATCTTCTTACACTTTATTTCCCCACCTATACTCTGTGATCCAGTGACACTGGCCTCATGGCATCTGAAGAATTAAAGTTGCAGCAATCCTTATTGACATGGTGAGTATGAACAGGTTTCAAACTACTGCTAAGAAGAGATGATGCAGGAGAAATAACAATGAGGGACATGAACCTGAGAGATGTATGACACAGAAGATAGGATGGTAGAAGGATAGCCTGTGTCTTACACTCATATATTTGAAATGTAAAGAAGTGACTAGGAAGACACTCAGCATGTAGGGGGAGAGAACTCTCCTGCCCTGCTGTGGACAATTACAGAAGACCATGGGGAAGATTAACAGAATAAGTAAGGAATGGAGGGGGTTTGGCATCTCCACCACCAGAGAGCAAGGACCATATGGTGGATGAAATCACAGATTCATCAAAGTGTTCCCATAACTTCTTTCAGCAGACTATTGCACTATTTAGCAGTCTTTACCATTTAAGGGTTTTGCTCATGATAAATGATCAAACTTGGCGCAATTCATATATCTTTTAGGTAAAATTTCCTGATCGTTTTTTCTCTTTCAATGTAAAAACATTTTAGAAATTCATTAGAGAAGAAATTCTCTATAGTGTTTTTATAACCATCCTGTAACATATGGTCTAGGTTTAGTCATTAAAATGAATGCATACAAGAAGAGGAAGAAAATTGTCTTCTTATTCAGTCATTGTTCCCTCAACCCACTGACGAAAGATTTCATGTGACTTGGGATGAGGAGGAAGCACAAAATCCTTCTCACCTATTCCTTTCATTCCTATAATCTGCATAAGGACGATGTCTATTTGTCTTGGTTTTTATACATGATGCTCTCAGAGAGAGCTGAGCATTTCTTTATAGTTCAGAATGGAGAAATTCCCTATATAACTAATGAGTTTTTGTTTGCTTTTTAACAAGACATGGGGTTTTATGTGATTAGTGACAAATTTCCCCTACAGATGCCATCTAGTGTGTTTACTGGGATTTGTAGTCTCAGAATGTTGCTTAGGGCTGTCCAACCTTACTTTTAAAAGTTTTTATTGGAACAATAGACAATATATTTTGATTTGCCATTTTAGTGAGGGCTCTGCAGTAGCTTGGCTTTGTTTACTAAAGCATTTAAATAGTACTACTGGCTGCATGTAACTGCAGGCTGCATTTTGGACAGACCTAGGTTTTAGGCCACTAGAAAACTGTGACCTGCAGATGGTCACATAATGCAGTAGATGATAAAGCCAAGACTTGAAAACAAGTCTTCTTGCCATCCAACCACTATGTTAGGTTAGTCTTGAGTCATAGCTATGCTTTATTCAACAAAG
The DNA here is from genome assembly GCF_037893015.1 of Macrotis lagotis. Lineage (NCBI taxonomy): Eukaryota > Metazoa > Chordata > Mammalia > Peramelemorphia > Peramelidae > Macrotis > Macrotis lagotis. The sequence continues at coordinate 623,598,989 of NC_133658.1, forward strand.
TGCTTCATTTTATATGAAAGGAAATTAAATCCATAACTGACTGGAATGTGTGTTTTAATCTGAGGCTCAGTTATTTCTATCTATGGATTTTTGTTATAGATCATCAGACTCAGACCAGACCACCTGGTGACAGATTATTAATTAATCAACTAATAAACATTTATTATGAACCTACTGTATCCCAGATAGTATACTAGCACTGGAGATAGAGAAAAGAGACAAAAGACAGTTCGTGCCTTCAAGCAACTTTCAGTCTAATGGGAAGACACCATACAAACAAATATATACAAAGCAAGCTATGTGCATGATAAATAAGAAATAGTTAAAAGGAGAAGAAGGCTTCAAATAGAATATGGAATTTTAGTTATGACCAGCAAGATTAGTAGTCAGAGTAGAGGAAGAAGAATATTGCAGGCAAGGGGGAAAACCAGAGAAAATGGCTCTAGCCAAGAGACATAGGAGTGTCTTGTTTATGGAATAGCCAAATGGCTAATATCACTGGATCAAAGAGGGAATAAGTTGTTAAAAAACCAGAAAAGGTGGTAGTGCAGATTATGAAGGTCTTTGAATGCCAACCAAATGTATACTGCTTAGGTATAAAGAAACAGCCTCATGGATGCTTATCTTGAAAACCTTAATCTGTAAAATGAAAACCTATGTCATCTCCATCTGTGCAACTGTAGAGTGGTGGGAGAACTGGAAATGCCAGGATCTTTAGAGATTTGGATCCATAGCTAGTTTAATCCAGTTCACTTTTGCTGCAAGTGTGCAAATTCATCATGAGAGTTTACCCTAGAGGAGGGGTGGAGAAAGAAGAAAGAAATGGGTTTAATGAGAAGGACAGGATATTCTTCCTGGTACTCCAATGGATATCACGTAGGAAGTTACTATGTAAGTGTTAGAGAGATCAGGAAGACATACTTCTGTCATTGTGTATTAGAAATCAAAAATATTAAAGTTATATTAATTGATCACCAGCTTTAATAGACCTTGGTTTAATGTTTTGCATATCACATACACATCAGGGCTCTAGCACTTTTGATCTTTACAATAACTTTGTTCAGTAAATACAAGAAACATTATTACCCTGTTATTATAAATAAGAAAATTAATGATGATGATAAGAATACTTAGAACCAATGCTGAGATTTATGAAGAGTTTTTACATTTATTGTCTCCATGAGGCTTAGAGAGGTTAAGAGATTTGTGTAAGGTCACATAGTTAGCAAATTCAGAATTCAGACTCAGTCCCAAAACTTAAAAATAAATTATATTGCTAGGCCTTTTTATTATTTATATTTTGTTTATTTATAAAATACAAGGTTTTTATATTCCTATATTTTCTAATGTATCTTTCCTTCTCCCTCATAGAGAGATATCCTTTATAATAAAGAATAAAAAGAAGAGAAAAAAGTTTAGCCCAAAGTTATCACATATTAAAAAAATCTAATGTTATGTGCAGGATTCCATATCTATAGTCCTCCATTTCTTTTTTTTTCTTTTTTTTCTTTTTTTGGGGGGAGGGGGTTGCAAGGCAAATAGGGTTAAGTGGCTTGCCCAAGGCCACACAGCTAGGTAATTATTAAGTGTCTGAGACTGGATTTGAACTCAGGTACTCCTGACTCCAGGGCCTGTGCTCTATTTACTGTGCCACCTAGCCACCCTTATAGTCCTCCATTTCTAAAAAAAAAAAAAAAAAAAAAAAAAGAGAGAGAAGGCAGCGTATCTTCTCATACTTCATCTTTGAGTCCATGTTTGGTTATTATAATTTCACCACAATCAGTTTTTATTCATCTTTCTCTTCTGATGATATGTCCCATGCTCACATTAGTAGACAAAATGTCTACTAATCAAACTCCAAAACATCATTTTGCCTATTCTCAAATTATGATCAATATGAGCCACACAAAAAAACTGATTTCATTACTTTATAGTCACTCCAGTCATGACAAAGGGCCAAGCTGTTTGTGAGATACAAACAATGTATGCTATAGGACCTTAGAGAATAAAGAGTTCTCCAGAGCTGAATCTATCAGGAAAGGCTTCATAGAGGGAGGAGAGACTTGAAATGGGCTTTAAATGGTAGGTTAAATTAAAATAGGGTCCAAAGAGACAAGAAAGTAATCCAGAAACAGTCACATACTGTAAGCCATGAGGCACAACAACAATGTGTGTGTGTGTGTGTGTGTGTGTGTGTGTGTGTGTGTGTGTGTGTGTGTGTGTGTGTGAATAGTGTGGGTCCAGAACAGAGAAGAGACTGGTCTGATTTGAGTGGAGAACTCCTCTTAGAGACTAATGAGAAGTACAGTGGAAATAGTTGATAAATGACCTCAATGACCAGAATGAGGTGTTTGGAGTTAATCCAAATGTCTCAGTCTTGAGAAGAATGATGTGAGAGGGATATACAAGGAAGATTAATCTGATGGCAGTGTACAAAATGTATTGGTGTGAGAAGAGACCAAAGGCAGACAGACCCTGCTGCCTTTATTTAAGCTAGTACTTAGTGACTATTAAAAAAAAAAGTAAGTGAGGTTAAGAAGGCTGGAAAGAAGTGATGACTTCTTTGCAGTGCCTCTCTCAGATACTTAAGGCCTCTGAAAATCAGATACTTGAACTTGTCTAGAAACAGCCAAGGAAAAATAGTAATTATAATATCTGACAAATATAATATTTGTATAGTTCTGTGGAGTTTATTGTTCATAACCTCAAAATTCTAGAGTTAGATACCATAGCTGTGACTATTCTCATTTTCCTAATGAAGAAACTGAGGCTTATAGGAGTCTTTATAGAATCAAATTTGGTGCTGGAAGCAATCATAGAAACCATCTACTCTAACTTTTAATTTTACAGAGGTGAGCCAGAGGGCCATGATATGACTTGTGCAAAGCCACACAGAGGCAGGGTTTAAATCCTGGGCTCTCTTTACTCCAAGTCTAGTGCTCTATCATTTGGATCCTGAAAAGTCCCTTCAAATGTTGCAAAGACTATGATATTGTACCAATTCTAAGCATTCTGCAGATGATCTCAGTGAACTTAGAAGAGTGAAAAAAATGACAAATTCCCAATTACATTGTGAGAAATTACAGGGTGTTTTTGCCACAGGATATGAGAGGATATTGCTAGAATCTCACAGGTACCTGTTAGAACAATACATTACAAGCCTATGTGCATAAATGTATAGGTGAAACAAAGGGAAGCTTGATAAAAGAGATGATCCTGACCATTCCCTAAGGCAACATGAAGATGCCTTAGGTAGGGGAGGCCAAAAGCCAGTTCAAACTAGTCAGAAGTTGACCTAGGATCTCTGACTATTGATAGTCAATCTTGATAACAAACTTGCTTGATAAGGTCCATGCATTTTAACATCCACTTCCCCTATGACAATTGTGGCTCATCAGCAAAACATAAGTTTTATGACTAAGAAGGGGAAAAACATGCTAAGGGATGTCACTAAGGTGGGTGTATCTTTTTAGATTGTACCCCTAATAATGAGAAACTATCAGGACTCAAAAGGGAGGGGAACAAAAGCCTAACTATGTGTTATTGGATATAAGTCACAATTTGGGGCTCATCCCATTTGGGGAATTTCTTGTTCTTGCAGGGTTGTCAACCCCTTCAACCATTCCAGACCAAGTCTCATTATTATGTCTATTTATAAGAGTATGCATGTGTCTGTTTATGTACAAAGACATATATACATTCAGAAAGCATAGGATTCTTAGGTACAAGTGGAGTTTAGAAAGATCATTGTCTTTGGAGTCAGAGGACTTGGATTCAAATTCTTATTATGATGCTACCTATGTGACTATGGGCAAATTTTTTTAAACTCTCTGGACTTCAGTTTCTTCATCTGTGAAGCAAGATGGTTTGACTCGGTGGCATTGGAGGACTTTTCTAGCTCCAAATCTGCATTCTCTGATTCTGTGAAGCACTGAGCCTCCTTAAACTGAAGTTGCTGCCATAAATAATTCCCAGGGAAGACCCTGGGAAGCATCACCAAACCTTGATTCCATGAATAAAGAACTGGGGCAGAGAGGACGATGGCACTGAGAAGAGGGGTCTTGAAAACAAACTTCATTCATTCAATTGTTTTTCTTCAGTCATTTGTAACCTAATACCTAAGTTTTTTGCAAGTAGATCAGTAGGCTGTGCATCCTAAACCTTGTGATCTTTGCCCCTCAATGTTCCTTAATGGGAGGCAGAGAATGAGCTAAAAGCAATAACCATTAAATAGCAGGTGCCAGAGGAAATTATTATCTATTTTGCCTGTATTTGAGGATTGAATTCTGTAAACCAAGTGATAAAATGTTCTAGTGGCTTGGCTCTGCTCTTTTTGAGTAATTATAGGTGTTCCAAAGAGTGGAAGGGTTTACAATGATAATTATCAACCAAGGTAGCCATTACTAATTCTAGTCACTTGATCTGTGAGACCCTATCTAGCCAGACATCCCTTCTCACACCATTGGGGTAGAAATTCAGCAGATGTTGAACCACTCAGAGTATGGCTGTGAATGCATTTTTAGTGGAGAACATTAAGTGAGGCCACTTTGTGAAATGGGAAGGTCAGCAAAATCACCATATAACAAAGATGGTAGAATGAGCAATGAATCAGAGGATGCTTGGATTGGCAACAGTTATCTGAGGTCATCTGCTCCATCTGCTTGCCTTCAGGCAGTCCTGCCTAAATATTCCAATGTTTTGAAAATCTAGCCCATTTTAAAGGTCTTATTGTTACTATGAACTACTACCATGGTAAAGGTATTATTATTATTGTTATGACTTTATTGCTATTATATTGTAATATTCAACAGAGCTCCCAAACAAATGGACATTTTAATGCTTTTTAGCATAATAGCCACCATTTACATAGCATTTTGCAGTTTGCAAAACACTCTACATATATTTCCTCACAATAATATTGCTCTTTAGAGAAGGACTTTCCTAAGTTTTCTCAGCAACCCACATAGCAATACTGCCTTTAGTTTCCTGGGACTGCTCTAGTCCTTTATACATAATGGAGTCCTTAAGGCACTCCTTAAGTAAATAAACTCCAAAGAGTAGGGTCCAAGGTGAAATCGCTTTGCCTTGATTAAGAGGATTTCTTGCTTACAGAATCCCTTAAGATGTCAAAATAGGTAAGACTGTGGCAGCAGTCAGGGAGGAGATGTAGGAGATGGCTGTGCTACATAAAGAAGGGAGGGGGCAATGTGATACTAGAGGTGATCTGGAAGTGATACATAGAGTTTCTGCAAGTTAATGGGCAATGATGTGCTGGTAAATACTTAACAACAAGTTTTATGATGAAAAACATATGCACAGCACACTTTTAATCTATATTATGAACATTTTCTTCATCACTTTTAAAAATCTAAACAATCAACAAAATAATACATCAAATACTGATTTGTAATATCTTCCAGTTTGTGATAAATAAACATTCACACTGTACATTTAACAATCAACTCTTAAGAGTCTATATAAATTGTCTCCAACATACCACTGGTGCTAAGAAATCACAGGTTTTTTAAAAATAGATTTAAATGATAATAATGGTGATATTGATAAGGATAATAATAGGTTACAACTAAATAATATTTAAGCTATATAAAATTTTTATGTATTTTATCTCATTTGTCTCAAAATGACCCCACGAAGTAGACACTATTATTAGATCAAGAAACTGAAGCTCAGCATATTTAAATGGTTTGTCCATGGTCACACAGCTAATAAATATGAAAGATCAGTTTTGGATCAAGTCTAAATCAGTAGGTTGGTCTATGCCATTCTGTAATGGTAGAATGAACTTCCTATGAATGCCAGGGAAATTAGGAAGCAATAGACAGTCTATGCAGGAAAATATGTTCTCAGTTACCTGTCTGGGTCTTGGGTTCTTGTCCTTGTGTTTAAGCTTCTGTGACACCTTATGGTGTTCCCTTAGTTTTGTTTTATAAGATCATAGATCTTGAATTGGAAGGAACTTCAGTCACCTATCACAATTCACTCATTTTACAGAAAAGATCCATGAAGATTAAGTGACATGTTCATAGTCACATAGGTAGTAAGTGTGCAAGACAGGATTTGAACTTAGGTCCTCTGACAGTGTTTTTCCTACTGTATGAAGATTACCAGAATGTATGTCTGTTCCATAGGAACTGTCTATGAAGGCACTATTTGTCTTATCTGTGCAAGACAGTGAAGAGAAACAACATAAAGTTTAGGGTAAGCAAAACATATTGGAATTGGTTGATAATAAGACTTGTACCTTCAGACTCACCTTTTTTTTAGTGTGACTAAGTCTTCCCACCAAAGCTCTCTCCTTTTCCCAAAGGATCAGCTCTATTTCAGGTTTACCACTCAAAAAACCTCGATGGTAGTCAAATTATCTCAGGAGAAATAGAACATCACAATTCTGGACTAGGGTTTCTGCTAATGGTTTGATGACAGAAATTTTCAAAAGCAGTTGTTTAGCAATCATGTAGATGTTTTAGTTCTTTAGCAGAAATAAAAGGAGCTTTGGTGAGTAAGATGTCCAAATGATGTACTGTGTAAATTTATTTTAAACCCCAGTTTTAAAAGATGAGTTTACAAAATAATTCTGTGTAACTATAGTGTTAAACATGAATATTACATAGGAGACTGCTCTGGTTCCACAACAGGTAGCAATCTTTAATTAAATGTATGGTTTTCTTTAATTACAGCGGTTACTCTGAAAGGTGATAACTAAATAAAATTTTATTCTAAGAAATTCACAGAGTGAGTACAACATTAAAATAGCATTAAAGTTGTAAGACAAACTCGGTGAAGGAGTAAATCGCCAGGAAATCGACAAATCCTTCTCCTTAATGGCTTCCTGCTGCACTCCATCGAATGGAGGTATGATTCTTATCTGCATTTTCTTGAATTTGTGGCTCCTACTAATAAAGTTCGATGGGCTTTTAATGGTCTTGTTTTGCCACTCCTGTTATTACTTCATGAAAGATTTTTCTTTTCCTTTCTGAGCTTTTCAGAGCAATTTTTCACTGAGATTTCCCTTTTGGAATTCAGGGTTGCTTTTGGTGTTCCCCCTTAGAAGTTATTTATACAAATAGGATAAAAATCATAATCATTATTATAATAGTTAGCATTTATATAATACATTTGCCAGTATCAATGCTAATCACTTTACAATTATTATTTTATTTTATCCTCTCAGAAACCCAGATGCTATTATTATACTGATTTTACAGATGAGGAAACTGAGGCAAATAGAGGCTAAACTTTTTGTCCATGACTTTAGAGGTAGTAAGTGTCTGAGACCAGAAATGAACTCAGGTCTTCCCAACTCTAGGCTTAATGCTCTTACTTAATGTCACTTACTACCTAGATGCCCATTCACTTAAGGATCATTGGCACTATAGTGGACTAGGGCTGATTAGGTCAGGTTCAAAGCCAAGGTTTGAGACTGGAATGAATTGAGAACCTTATTGTTCTTATAATAGGTAACAGAATAAGGTTTATTTATACCTAGCTGAGGAAAGATCTGTTCAGCAGAGTAGAGTTGATTCATTGAAACTCAGCAAAATAACCAATTCCACCCACATGTGTGAAATGCTGGTAGATAATTTTCCTGTAACAATACTACTGGGTAACCTCTGACAAGTCATTTATCCAATCAATCTGTTTTCTCATCTGTAAAATAAGGATAATTGCATCTACTTCATAGGGTGATTGTGGGGGGCAAATGAAATATTGTATAAAAGGCTTTATAAAGCTCAAGGTGGTATATAAATAATATCATCTAGTCTAAGTCTGTCTTTTCTGGATGAGGAAACTGAGGCTCAGAGAAGTTATGTATCTTGCCCAATTGTACATAGGTAAGCATCAGGGGTTGAGTTCATTCTCAGATCCTCCAACCTCAGAGCTGTTCTGATTCTTTTCACCATACTACAGTATTTCCTAAATTTAATTCTGTTGATAAATGTTATTAAACACAGAGAATAATGTGTTAAACATTTATATCTTTATATTCAGTAGATTGAACAAGATGTGATTCCTGCCCTCATTCATTCATTCAGAAAGCATTTATTAAAATATCTCGTGTACTGGGGATCCCAAGGATTAAAAAAAACAAATAATAATGAAATGGACCTTGCCATTAGAGGATGGCAGCTAAATTTTGAAGGAAACTAGGAATTCTAAGAGGTGGAAATAAATTGTTGTTGAGTCGTCTCTATTATATCCAACTCTTTGTGACCTCATTGGGGTTTTCTTGGTAAAGATAATGGAGTTCCTTGACTTTTCCTCCTCCAGTTCATTTCAGAAATGAGGAAACTGAAGCAAGCAAGGTTAAGTGACTTACCCAAAATCACACAGCTAGTAAGTGTCTGAGGCCAGATTTGAACCCAGGTCCTCCTGTCTCTAGGGCCAGTGCTCTACTATATCTACTGTGATACCTAGCTGCCCAGTGGAGCTGAGGAGGAAGTACCTTCCCGATATAGGAAACGGCCCCAAAAAAGCATAGAGATGGGACATGGAGTGCCACCCTTCAAGATAAAGGCCAATGTATCTAAACTGTATTGTTTATAAATGAACAATAATTCTAGAAAGAGAAACTGCAGCCACATCAGAAAGAGCATTACTTGCCAAACATGGTAGTTTTATTTTATCCTAGAGGCAATAGGGAGCCATTGGAACTTTGGGGAACCTATGGTCCATTAGCAGAGTAAACACAGTCAAATAATTATAATGTGATTGAATCTGATAGGTTGCAAAGAACATTACAAACACAAGAATCTGATATTTTATACTTTTGTGGGGATGATTATGATGCTCAGGGGGGGACTTCCTTTAAGAAGTGTAGGAGGGAAAAGAACTCCCTGCTAGGTCTTCCTACAATAATTTTAAGGGAAGATCAAATGGTCTTTGGATCTGAGAATTGATTACTTGGTACACATTTGGGAAATGTCAAAATTCTCCTGTATCTCTGCCTGTTACACAATTTTCCCTCTTCCTCCCGTCAATCACACTCTCCAAAGATTTTTCTCAACATGCACAGATGAGCTACTGTAGCTGCTGAGGGCAATTTGATGAACAACGAGTTTATCAAACAAAAGCAATCCATAGTTTTGACCCTGGTCAGGAATGATTCTTGCTTCAAGGGATTCCCCAGCAGGACAAAATAACAATTGCCTTCTGCAGCTGTCTTTTCTGACAGCTTTCATGGAGTGCCTGGTATGGGGAACCTGCAGGAATAAGCATGGTTTTAAAAGTCATTGGTGTTCTCTCCATCCTAAGGATTAGCTCCTTGGGAGTTTAATAGTCTGCTACCACACATGAGGAAGCCAATTGTTAGGCAGTTCTCAGTGGGAATCTTCTCTTTTTTTCACAAAAATCATTGAATCTCAGTGTTAAAAGGTGTTGATGCTTGGTACAGGATATGTACTTAAGATACTTGTTGGTTACTCCATTGACAAGGGAGTTTCTGTGGCAGAGTGATCTGGAATACCTCCAACTGGCTTAAAGTCTTGGCTTTCATGTGGACCAATGATGAGTGAACTGAACAAGCTGTGGTTCAAAGAAGACCAGGGAAGAGGGTCAGGATGCAAAACAGACAAAGGTAGCATCCTGGGAAAGCCAGCCAGATTTGAAAGAGGATGGAGCAAGATGCAACAAAACCAGCAAGGATGTACAATAAAGAGATTCCCAGGTACAAGTCCCAAGCATGAGAGATCTCAGTAGGTCAGATCTCAGGGAAAAGTTCCTAATAATTAGAGTCATATAGAAGTGGAATGGGTTGCCTCAATCAATTAAGCAATACATTTTTATTATGTGCCTAGGTGTACTAGACCCTATGTTGTGTTAAATTACCCCAAGACAAGATGGGCTCTCCCTTATGGGAGGTTTTCAAGAAAAGATTGAATGACAGGTCAGGTATATCATAGTGGGCATTCCTTTCAGTCATGGATTGGACAGTGGATTGGCTTCTTAATGCCCTTCCCCTCTGCAGGTTCTATGATTCTCTATTATACATGCCTTCAAAAATAGGATATCTGATAGTTTTGCCAAACTTAAGAAAGAAAAAAAAAACCTTTGGCACAAAGGAAGACAATTGGCTAAGGGGGAAAATCCATTCAGAAAAGAACATGACAGGGGCAGCTAGGTGGCACAATAGATAGAGCACTGGCCCTGGAGTCAGGAGTACCTGAGTTCAAATCTGGCCTCAGACATTTAATAATGACCTAGCTGTGTGGCCTTGGGCAAGCCCCTTAACCCTATTTGCCTTGAAAAAAAATATCTATCTATATCTATCTATCTATCTATCTATCTATCTATCTATCTATCTATCTATCTATCTATCTATCTATACATAAATATCTTCCCTTCTGCTACTAGGTACTGTAGTAAATAAAGTTCTGGATCTGCAGTCAGGAAGACCCGAGTTCAAAACTGACTTTAGCACACCAACCCTGCAGTCAGGAGGAACTGAGTTCAAATCCAGTCACAGACATTTAATACTAACTTATCTGTATGACCTTGGGCACCTCATTTAATCCTAATGCCTTGCCAAAAAACCGAAAAAACTGCCCTTAGACATTTACCAGTTGTATGACTATGGACAAGTCACTTAGACCTGCCTGTCTAAGTTTCCTCACCTATAAAATAAGCTGGAAAAGGAAGCAAGCACCCCAAATTGGCAACTCCACAGTCAAAATTGACTAAACAACAACAGCAGATTTGAGGAATTCATATTCTAATGAGAGACCCAGTATGAAAAATACACCTCAGATATATGTAATATAAATGGGGGATAACCCTGAGGTAGGAACTTGGAACAATTTCTGCATCCTTCTCTTAAAACCTGAATTCAATAGAGCTGATTCTCAGTGAGGTAGCTGTCAATCAGAACTCCGAAGTCTCCATTTTTTTTGACTATTGTTATCCTAGTTCTTCATTCTAGAAGTGTCCTACTTAGGTTGGGTAGGGAAAAATTCTTTGCCTATATTGCCCAAGTTTTAGGGGTGGTCTGATAGTAAATGACATAATCAGCGTCACTCCCTAGCCCCTCACTCGAATAGGTCAACCTCTCATTATTTTATTCATTCTTCTCATTAATTGTTAATTAATCAGAGTTAATTGCCACCCTCAGGAATACCCACTCTTCCAAACACATATAATTATTGAGTGGGTTCCATGAGGGATCTTTGGTTTTCAAGAGTGCCTTATTCATACAGCTACCTTGAGAGAGTTTATTAAATGACTTTTGGAAAATTTAGCTATTACTTTCTCAAACCTGCAAGAAAGTAGGGTTAGTATTGAAAGCTATTTTGTTTTGGTTTGGAAAATAGGGATAAAACACTGAATTTAATTCTACTATTTATTGCAGTACATCAGGGTTAAGACTTCATTTGCTACTAATAGGAAAGGGACTGATTTACTTAGTTAATCTGTCAAGAGGACAGCTGAACTGAAGGTGTTTTTTAAGTACCCCAAGGCTAAATTCTCTGCCTCTTTCTCTTGCTGGATATTTATCTAACCATCTCCATTATGCATTAAGTGAGTCACATAAACTTCAGAGATCTGGTCATAGTGATGCAGAAAATTATGAATGTAGCAGAAACAAAATCTGTAATCTTTTAATGCTGTTTCTGGGAATCTCGTTAAGGGTGTGGAAAGATCTTTGTTCCTGAGATGTAAATTGACTCCTATTATTTAATGTAAAATTTGTATCCTGTCTTCTCATTCTCAACCCCCAGCTTCCAACCTTCCACCTGGGTTCCAGTCATGTGAGAGGGGAGGATTGGGGTTGTGCACCTTGGAATAGGTAGGACCTGTCCCAAGTACATAGCTTGCCACTGGAAGATACCTGCCCAAGGGGCAAGACTACTCCCCTTGCCCAACCTCCCACAGAAGAGTATTTAATGGAAAACACTGGTCCTTCTGGACTCTTCCTCTTCTTGATTCTATCTCTCTTTCTTTTCTAGGCCATGTGCTTCCATGCTAGGCCGTGGGGTTCACCATGGGCTCCCATACCACATGGCTGGGGCTGTTTCTTTCTCTCTCTCTCTCTCTCTCTCTCTCTCTCTCTCTCTCTCTCTCATTCACTCAAACTTCACTTAGCCTATACTTAAAGTAGTTATTGCTCTTCTGGTCTAATTTGTATATTTGTAATAATTTACTATAATAAAATCCTGAGCAGTTTTAACATCCTAGAGAGCTCAAATTCTTTCACCTTTTCAATGGCCATATATCTTCACTCTTCAATTTCTGAAACTTTAATAATCATCAACAACAGTGGCTTTTGAAAATACCCTGTTTTGTATAGATCTATCAATGTATAAGTAAATAATGACAATATAATAGTATTAAACCTATGATTCATATAATATTTCAAAGTTTGTATAGTACTTCATATGTGCTTTTTCCCCTGATTCTGACAACAAACCTATTAGGTAGATGTTTCCTTGATGCTCATCTTTCAGATGAAACTGAGTTTTAGAGAGATTAAGGAATTTACCTAGGGTGTCATAGCTACCAAGAACTTGAAGTAGAGTTTAAACCCTTGTTTTCCTAAGTCCAAATCTCACTTCCTATTATACTAGAACTTAGATTCTCCTAAATTTTTATGCTGACCTGTTGAAAGTCAAGAAGTTGGTCTAAAATAAATTCACAAACATGTTTTCCCTTCATCATTTCATTGTAAATGTTTTCTAATTTTACATATATATATATATTTTCATGGGGATCATATGACAATGTTTTCTTGTATTACTAATATGGCAAGAAGTAAAAAAAAGGAAGAGATGACTAGGAAGAAGGAGAATTAAGAAGGATTCATTGTATCAACTTGAAATGTAGTTAGTTAAAACTTCTGTAACTTATGTTAGATTTTTGGAACCTATTTGCAAGTCTGAGGTCAGCTTTATTGAAATATATCTTGTTACTTGTTGAAATTTTTCTATTTCTGTCATCTACTTCATTAAAATAAGCCTTTTGCCCAATGCAATCCTAGAGTTTTCCCTGGGGGTAAAAGAGGCAAGTCTGGGAACCAATAGCAATTTAGCTAACTCTAGGAAGCCATGACAATGGAAGAATACAATTCAGCTATTAGCAGTCAACTACTAGACAATTAATTAGACATGGACTATTGTTTGTATTCACACCAGGAAAGATTCATTAGCTGAAAGACTGACTAAACTACAGATTGCAGCAAATTTGAGAAAGAATAGAAGAAAGTGACTTGCAAAATGAAATATATTTAATGTGGCAATGGGAGAAACAAGTTTCACCACTCTTATTTATTAAAACAAATGCCATTTGGAAAGAACAGAAACTGATGGATGCAAACTTGCTTTAGTTGTCATTTACAAACAATTCATATGTATATACACACACATATACATATATAGATATACATATATGTTAATAGTATTAATAAAATATTTCTGCACAGTAGGAAATGAATACATACATGCAACAAGCAATTACATGGTAGCATATTATGTATCTATGTATCTATATACATAGATACATATTAGTAATGTAGTACCTATCACAGTGTAATCTTGAATTCTATACTCCGAATTTCAAATATCCATCACCAAAATGCTAAAGTGTTTATTCTGTGCTTCCATTCCACTGCATCTGTGATTGTGTTCCCTGAATGATATACAATGCAGTCACCTTTAAAGCAGCAATCCAAAGATAAAATAATGTTTCCAGAAGCATTCTCACATTGAAAAGTTATGCAATATATGTAGGGAAATGGTCTACTCCTATTGAGAAAAGTGACTATTCAAGGAGTGGCTATAATAGTTTTTACTCCTACTTGTGTTCTGGTTCCTTGTGCCATTTCTAAAAATAGGCCTTATTATCTTTTCCTCAAAACTGGACTTTTTTTTTCAAACTTTCCCATTATTGTCTAGGGCATCATCATTTTTCTAGTTTTCTAAATTTATAACCTCAGTATTATCCCCTAATCCCTCAAATGCCAAATCTTATATTTTCTTCTTCCCCAAAGTCTCTTGTATTTGACCCCTTATTTCTATTTATGCAGCTACTACTTTATTTTATGCATTTATTCCTTCTTTATTTTTCTTTCTTTTTTTGGAGGCAATTGCATTTAAGTGGCTTGTCCAGGATCACACAACTTGTGTCATATTTGAGCTCAATCCCTCCTGACTTCAGGGACAGAGTTCTATTTGCTGGGCCACCTAGCTGTCTCCTTGTCTCAAAATTTCCAGAAGATCAGTCCATCCTCTATATTGCTGTTATTGATTTTCCTTAAGCTCAATTCTACTCAATAAATTCTAGTGTCTCCATGTTACTTCTATATAAATATAAAAAATAAATATAATACCATTGCAATGGTATGCTATAATTATATTATAATTTTAAAGAATATAAAATATAAATTCCCTGTTAACTTTTAAAAGCTTAGACCCAACTTGTCTTTCCAGTCTCCCTGGACCTTATTCCCCTTACCATACAGCAAAACAACCAAGTTGGCCTTGTCTTTATTCCTACCACACAACAAGGAACCTTCTATTTCTCTTCCTTTGCATTAATCATCCTTGATTCATAGAACACACCTTTGTCTCAAAATATCTTTCCTTTCTTCAACAAGAATAACCTTTTACATAAATTCTTTCTTGAAACTATATCCCCTTCCCCAATTATTGGTGTTCCTTCTTCCAAACTAACTTATGCTTAACTATCCTGTATTGATTTTATATTTACTCTGTACATATTTAAAAATGTAGTTATCATCTTCTTTGGTCAACTGTCATCTCTGGGGAGAGGTCAAGATGGAGGAGTAAGAGGAAGCAGTGCCACCTAATTCATGCACCAAATCTTCAAAGAGATCTCGAAAATGCACCAGACTAGATTCTTATGAGAAAAGGCAAGGAAAAGTCAAGGTGAATCATTTTTCCAAGACCAGGAGACTCAAGGAGATATACAGTGAGGTCTGCAGACAAAAGGGAACAGGGTATTCAGCAGGAAGAAATCCCAAAGGATCCCTGAACTTGAGCATGGTACAGGAACACATGCCATCTTACATCTCTGTCTTCCAGTTCCAGGACAAAGATCCAGTGTGGATGTTCCCAGAGGAGTGATCACTAGCAGGGTCCTAGATGCCTATTGAGTAAGGAAAAAGTACCAGAAGCAAAGACTAACAGTATAACTGATCCCAGAAGCAGAGCTGATATGCACTTATAAGTTACAGCTCAAGATGAAAGCCTATATACAGTAGCCATGGAACAAATTCCAGACCAAAGAGGATCTTGTAGTTTGATCATTCTTAACCTGTAGACTATATCAGCAGATGAAGGATGGTTGGATCTAGGTGGACCTAAACCTGGGTCAGGAACTTGGCAGAACTGAGACCAGGAGAGCAGTGAGCAGACTTCATTCAGAATCGTCTCACATTGGGATTGCCATAAATCTGAGCTATGAAAACAGAAGAAGGACATAAGCAAATGGAGAATTAGGCCAGAAACTCCCCGCCCCACACCATTAGTGAATAGAGCCCTAACTAACTTAAAAGTCAAGTCAAAGAATGGCCTAAAAAAATAAACATACAAATCTTACTCTCAAGAGTTTTTACGATAATAGGGAATCTCAAGACACAAGCTCAGAAGGAAAAAAAAATTCACAAAATATCTATAAGCAAAATGCAACTTGGACACAATTCTAAAACTTAAAACAATGGTAAAAAAGGGGGGGATAAAATGATTTTGAAAGTGGAAAAGAAAATTAACAGTTTGAAAAAAAGAGATGCCAAATCTTATCTGAGAAAATAATTATTTGAAAATTAGAATTGACTAAATAGATGCTAATTACTCTATATCAAAAGACAGGAGGAGGAGGAGGAGGAGGAGGAACAGGAGGAGAAAAAAGAAGTGGAAGGAAGGAGGAGGAGGAAGAAGAAGAAGAAAGAAGGAGAAAACATGAATTACCTCAGCAAAAACAATTGACCTGGAAAAGTGATTGAAGAGAAATAATTTTTTAATAAAGATTTTATTTATTGTGAGTTTTACAATTTTCCCCCTGATCTTACTCCCCCCACCACCACCAGAAGGCAATTTGTCAGTCTTTAAATTGTTTCCATGGTATACATTGATCCAAATTGAGTGTGATGAGAGAGAAATTATATCCTTAAAGAAGAAACATAAAGTATAAGAGATAGCAAGATCAGACAATAAGACATCGGGGTTTTTTTTCCCTAAATTAAAGGTAATAGTACTTGGTCTTTGTTCAAACTCCACATTTCTTTCTCTGGATATAGATGGTATTCTCCATTGCAGAGAGCCCCAAATTGTTCCTGATTGTTGCACTAATGGAATGAGCTAGTCCATCGAGGTTGATCATCACCCCCAAGTTGCTGTTAGAGTGTATAGTGTTTTTCTGGTTCTGCTCATCTCACTCAGCATCAGTTCATGCAAATCCAGAGGATAAATAATTTAAAAATCACTAGACTATTTGAGACCTAAAACATTATATTTGAAAAGATCATAAAAGAATAATGCCAATATTCTTAGAACCAGAGGACAGAGTAGAAATGGAAAGAACTCATGCATCATCTCTTAAAAGGTACCCCAAAATGAAAACTCCCAGAAATATTAAAGCTAAACAGTACTCCAAGGTCAAAGAATAATGCCAGCTCCTTGAGGATAGGAATAATTTAATTATTTTAAAGATGAAATTTCTTTTAAAAAATTAACAGGGTTTTATTTTTTTTCCTCCCACCTCTACTCTCTTACCTAAATTTAAAAAAAAAACCTTGTATTGCAAGTAAGCAGAGTCAAGCAAATTAAATTACTACTTTGGTCATTTTGAAAAATGTATATTATGCTCATTTTGGCAGCACATACATTTAAAAAATGTAATGATACAGAGAAGATAAGCATCTCCTGTGCAAAGATAACATGCAAATTTGTGAAAAATGCATGTTTCTGCATCTTGAGTTCATTATCTGTCTTTCAGGAACTAAGGAACTCTTGACCAAGTGTAGTCCAACAAGGCCCTTAGATAAAGATTTGATTCCATAGTTGTACTTAAAGATTTTCAGCACTTACAGATGGTTTCACAACAGATATTTGTGGAATTCAGCCCTTCTGAAGCTTTCTTTCCTCCTTTAAAAAGATAGCAGAGTTAGGCTAGATAATTTCTAATGTCTTTTTTACTTCCAAATATTATGATCCTATGATTCCCCAGGAATTTTCTTCTAATCAATAATTCATCAAAGAAAAAATTAATGATTATCAATCATCACCTACTTCAGAATCATAGTGGGAATTTTTATTGACTTCAATGATTCAGTAATCAAGTCATAAACCTTACTAAAAAGTGAATGTTGGGGATTCAACATGGTATAAAAAGATTTGGGGTATAATGGAAGAGCCCTATACTTAGGTTGGAAGACACCTGATAGAATTATAGTTAGGAGATAATGAGAGCTGCCTAGTTGCTTTGATAAGTTCATCCACCTGGCTCAAATAATTTACTTTTTTTGGGCACTGAAAGAACTGGATGATATGTACTGTGCTACTATTGGTGACATTTGAGTAATCACAGAGAATGAAAGAGGAGTCACATGATAGAAAAAGGGCAAAGATTGTCCCAAATTTGAAAAAAAAGGGAAGGGAATGGAAGTTATCATCTCTAAGTTAGTGTACTTGACTATAGCAAAAGTCTGCAAGTACCAGATAGTTACTGAGCATAAGAAAAAGGAAATTGTAATTGTAATTTATAAAAATTAATTCAGACTAGGTTACACTCATTTCCTTTTGTGACAGGGTTGCTAGATTAGAGGAATAGCAAAGCCTCTCATTGGAAAATATGGAAACACCTCTAGACTGTACTTTGAACTGTTCTGTCATACTCCAGAAACAACTTCATCTTGGGAGATCATTTCAACCTGGGAATTCATTCTCAGATAGATCAATGGGGCCCTTTAATCTTATTGAATAGCTCTGACCAGAGCTTCCATTTAAGGAGGATTCCACACCAGTTACCTTTGCTACCATCCTGCATCCTATTTTTTTAAAATTTCTTTTAATTCATTATTTTCCCCAATTGCAATATAAGCTTTTTGAGTGTGAGGACTTTCTTTCTTTTCTTTTCTAATTTTTAATGCATTTAAAATTTTATTATGGATTTATTTTTTGCATTCTTTTATAATATTGAGTCCTACCTCTTCCCCACTGAGAAGGAAAACAATATATCAGTTATACATGTGAAATCATACAAAACATATTTCCATGTTAGCCATTTTTTGTTGTTTTTTTACAAGGCAGGGGGGTTAAGTGACTTGCCCAAGGTCACACAGCTAGGTAATTATCAAGTGTCTGAGGCTGGATTTGAACTCAGGTCCCCCTGATCCAGGGCCAGTGCTCTATACACTGAGCCACCTAACTGCCCCAGCCATATTTTTTTAAAAGCAAGAAAAATAAAATAATCATACTTCAGTTTGCACCCTGAGCTCATCAGTTCCCTCTCTGGAGGTGAATTTTATTTTTCATCATAAGTTCTTTGAAATTGTCTTGGATCATTGTACTGTTCGGAATAGTCAAGTCTTCCATAGTTGATAATCATTACAACATTGTTGTTATGATGCATGATGATCTTTCATTCTCACTTCACTTTGCAACAATTCATATACATCTAGTCATGTTTTTTTTTTCTTTCTGAAAACACCTTACCTTTTCACACTAGAACTCTATCATAGTGGCACAACAGTGCTCTGTCACAATCACATGCCATAATTTGTTCAACCATTCCCCAATTTATGAGCACCTCCTGGTTTCTAGTTCTTTTTCACCACAAAAAGAGCTGTTACAAATATTTTCTACTTATATAACATTTTCCTTTTTCTCTGATCACCTTTGATACAGATCTAGTAGTTAATTCTCTGGATCAGAGGTTATGCATAGTTTTATAGCTATTTGGGCATAGTTCTGAATTGTTATCTAGAATGATTGGAACTGTTCTCTATCTGCCCCTCTCCCCCCATCTCCTTCAGTATTTACCATTTCTGTTAGGTGGTCTATCAGAATTTTTTAATTTGTATTTCTCTAATCAATATTGATTTAGAGCATTATTTCATTTCACTATAGATAACTTTAATTTCTTCTTTTGAAAACTAACTGTTTATATCTTTTGGCTATCAATTGAAGAATGAACTTATTTTTTATAAATTGGACTCAGTTCTAAACTCATATAAGTGAGAAATGAGACCATTATTAGAGAAACTTATTATAAAACAAAATTTTTTTGAAGCTAATTCATTATCTATGTTACATTTTAGCAATCTGTACTTTCCCTGATTTTTCTCTTTTAATTAGGTCTATTTTTACTTTTGTTTTGTCTGAGATCATTATCGTCACTTCTACATTTTTTACTTCAGTTAAGCCTATTAGATTTTACTCCGGGTCTTTATTTTAATTGTCTGTGTTACTTTTTGTTTCAAGTGTGTCTTTTGTAAACACTACATTGTTGGATTCTGGTTTCTAGTCACTTCTCCTTTCTGCTTCCACTTTACTGTTGAGCTCATCCCACACTTATGATTGCTAATGGTGAATTTTGCTCCATCCTTTTTTCCCCCTGATTCTTCTCTACTTTATTTGGTTGCTCTTCAAAAATCTCTTAAGATTACTACTAATTGGGGCAGCTAGGTGGCGCAGTGAATAGAGCACCAGCCCTGGAGTCAGGAGTACCTGTGTTCAAATGCCACCTCAGATACTTAATAATTACTTAGCTGTGTGGCCTTGGGCAAACCACTTAACCCCATTTGCCTTGGAAAAAACCTAAAAAAAAAGATTACTTCTAATAGCTGACTCCTCTACTCCACCCTGCTTTTTGATAGTTGTTTTAAGTATAATAATTAGGCTCTTTCTTTGATTATGACTTTCAGGTAGTTTAATAATTTCTTAAATTATCTCTCTTGAATCTTTTTGGCATTTTTTTGCAAGGCCACTGGGGTTAAGTGGCTTGCTCAAGGCCACACAGCTAGGTAATTATTAAGTGTTTGAGACCGCATTTGAACCCAGGTACTCCTGACTCCAGGGCCCGTGCTTTATCCACTATGCCACCTAGCTGCCCCAAATCTATTTTTTCAGATCACTTGTTTGTACAATGAGATATTTCAAATTTTCCTCTACTTTTCATTCTTTTGATTTTTTTATTACTTCTTCATGTTATTAATTTCCACTTGCACAATTCTAATTTTCCCCCCCAATTCTAATTTTTAAGTAATTGTTTTCTTCAATGAATTTCTATACCCTTTTCCATTTAGACAGTTCTGCTTTTTTGTAGTTTATTTCTTAGGGTTTTTTTCTTTTGCAAGGCAAATGGAATTAAATGGCTTGCCCAAGACCACACAGCTAGGTAATTAGTAAGTGTATGAGGTTGGATTTGAACTCAGGTACTCCTGACTCCAGGGCCAGTGCTCTATCCACTGAGGTACCTAGCTGCCCCTTGGAGTTAATTTCTTTGTTAAATTTTGAACCTCTTTTATCATTAGATCAATTGTTTTTAATTTTTTCAGAATTCTTTGTGCCTCTTTTACTAAATTATTAATGTTTCTTTTCATAATTTTCTTCCAAACTTCATTTCTTTTTGCAATTTTTCTTCTATCAGTTTTATCCTCTGAACAGTCAGAAATTCTTCCTGTCCTTGGACCCAATTCCTATTGTTTGTGGCTGGTTTCATGCTGTCATTTTCTGAGTTTATGTCTTGCCCTTCCCTTCCAGTGTAATTTTTTTAATGTCAAATTCTTTTGTTGTTGTTATTGTTTGCTTATTTTTGTAGTCTATTTCTTGACTTTGAGTTTTATGTTAAAATTGAATTCTGCTCATCTCGAGGTGGAGAGGCATCCTCCCAAAGTATTTTTGTTATGAGGTTTTCAGAGCTATTTATGAGGTTCTGCAAGTTTTTGATGCTTTGAAGATAGTATTATCCTAAAAAAAAAAGGATATGCGCAGTGCTCTCATGATCTGAATTCTGTTGTTAACCCAGGAAGGATTCCTAGTTCCCTGAATCCATAAACACTAGAGCTTCTCTTTGCCTTAGAACTGAGACCAGGCCCTTGTTCCCAAGTGAGTGGCCACAAGTGCTTCCTTCTACCCTGTAACTGTGACCCAGAATTGTGAATGGACAATTGACTTTTCAATTAGCTCCAGCTATATCCAGGGTGAGCAAGGTCTCTCCTTTAATTTCTCATCAGTTATCTATCCCCTTACTGTCTCTGAGTTGAGAGCTCCTCCTCCCCCTGCTGCTGCTGCTGCCCCAACATAAACTATAGATAGAACCCCATCCCAGGTTCAAAAACTGTATCCTGTCTATTTCTTAAATTCTTAGGTCAGAAAAATGTCTCATCCTGACCTTCTGTTGATTCTTCCACTCTAAAATTTAATTTGAGGTGTTATTTTAAAGTCATTTGGAAGGGAATATTTGAAAAAATTCAGTTGAGTTGCTGCCTTGAATATGCCATCTTGGCTTTGCTTTCTCCTTTTTCTTTTAAATTGTATTTTTATTTCCAGAACTTAACATGGTATATAGGAAGTACTTGATAAAAATACTTGTCTAAATGATGAATGTTGGAAGGGATATGGGAAATCTGGGACACTAATACATTGTTGGTGGGGCTGTGAATTCATCTAACCTTTCTGGAGAGCAATTTGGAATTACGCCCAAAGGGCAACAAAAATGTGCATACCTTTTGATCCAGCAATACCACTACTAGGTCTATACCCTGAAGAGATGCTGAAAAAGGGTAAAAACATCCTTTGAACAAAAAATATTCATAGCAACCCCTTTTTGTGGTTGCAAAGAATTGGAAATTGAGTGAATGTCCATCAATTGGGGAAGAGTTTAATAAATTATAGTATCACATACCATATATATATATATATATATATATATATATATATATATATATATATATATATATATAATGGAAGACTCTTGTTCTCTTAGAAACCAGGAGGGATGGGAATTCAGGGAAGCCTGGAAGGATTTTCATGAACTGATGCTGAATGAGATGAGCAGAACCAGAAGAACATTGTACACCCTAACAACAACATGGCGGTGATCATCAACCTTAATGGACTTGCTCATTCCATCAGTGCAATAATCAGGCACAATTTGGGGATATCTGAGATGGAGAATACCAACTGTATCCAGAGAAAGAATTGTAGAGTTTGAATGAAGTCCAAAGACCTTTAATTAAAAAAATAAACCATTATCTCATTATATAATTTTGCTATCTCTTATACTTTATTTTTCTTCCTTAAGGATATTATTTCTCTCTCATCACATCCAACTTAGATCAATGTATACCATGGAAATAATGTAAAGACTAACAGACTGCTTTTGGGGGTGGGGTGGGGGGAGGAAGTGAGATTAAGGGAAAAATTGTAAAATTCAAAATAAATTTTAAAAAAGAAATTATTTGAGGAAAATTATAGAGCAATTAGAAGGAATATATGAACTAATATGAAATGGTAAAATGTACATGTATTCTAAGAAAAGCTATAAAGGAATGACCAGAATAAGATAGTTTAATTATGAAAGATTTAGCTAATGTGAAGGAGGTAAGAGGGTATTCCAGGCAAGTGTAAAGGTAGGGTCAGAAACACCTACTAGGTGAGAACATATGTCATTTAGTTCCTTGGTATGAACAAGTCCTGGACACTTTTTGGCGGGGTTTGATAAGAGGTCTCTGAACTGAATGAAAGACTTGGTCATGCCCTCTGAACCCTCTATAATACCATAGAGCTGGTTGGAGTCAAATATGGAAGTAATTGGTGGCCCAGAGGAGTCTAGGAGAATGTTCCACCACATCAGTATGAGAGAATTTACTTGGGTTGAGGAGGAGAGGAGGAACAGTGGCTCAGTCTTGGCTTACCCTTCTCTTCTCTACCTTTAGTTTGAGGATGGCATCTAGAGATTCAAATGGTATGGAGGATTTTGGTCTTCCCATGATCATTCAAGTGTTACCACAAGGACAGTAATAGATGGTGGCAGTTTTGTATCAGGAGTAAAGAATAGACTAGAAGAAATGAGGAAAGTAAATTAAATAGTTTGGAAAGATCCAAGCAGAAAAATACACTGTATCTGAGGGGAACACTTTATTGCGACCAGCACAAGGATTAGAATGCTTAGAGACCATAATCCTACCTCAGAATCTTTTTAAAAGGAGCTGTGTGACCCCTTTGTTACATGTGCTCTATAAGCTAGAACCCATTTCCCCTGATCTCTTATTTATGGAACAGTATCACAGGCCTTTGGGTGAATATTTTGTATTGAGTATTATTGCTATAATATTGTAGTAAACATTGTTTTCTAAAAAAATCTGATTGACTAATTTATTTCAACTGATAATTATATCAAGAAGAGCACTGTTAGGGGGTTTATAACTCATAACATTAAAACAACTTAAGACCCCTTGTACTACGGTCCCTAAGGAACATAGTATCCATGTCTTGGATTCATGATTCATCAGTGTGGGTGAAATGTGGGCTGGTCACCCCAGATCATACACACACACACACACACACACACACACACACACACATATATATATATACATATATATATATATTAACATTTAGATAGTTGCTATTATATGGTAGATGCTGGGCTAAGCACTTAACATTATTATACCATTTGATCCTTTCAACAACCCTGGAAGAAGGTGTTGTTATTATTATCCTAATTTTATAGATAAATTGAGGTTAGAGAGGAAAACAGCTTGCTTAGGGTCATATACCTGGTAAGTATCTAAGGTTAGATTTAAAAGCAGTTCTCCTTGATTCCAGACCTGGCACTTTATCTATTATATCACCTTGATGCCTTAAAGACATTCTTATCAAGTGTTCAGATGACATAACTGTTGTTTATACTTTGTTCTTGAAGGGGACCATGGCATCAGTGATATGATGGCATGGCATGCAAATGAACTGAATTTGAGTGAGGGGGTGCTGTGTAAAGTCACGAGCCTCACTTTCTCCTCCAGAGTCATTTGGGTCCAGGGATCAGATATGGATCAGGAGACTGGAGGTGGCCCTGGATGCTGGTAACTTTATACAGGATATCATGGCATCATATCCCTGATATCATGGTTCTCTTTGAGAATGAAGGACAAGCAAAAGTAACAGTAAATGATGTCATGCTACAAGGGATAGCTAATATTTTAAATGACAGAATCCAAAAAGAAATTGACAGACTGAGTCATGGAACTAAATTAATGAAGTGAAATTCTTTTTTGCTTGTTTTTTTTTGCAAGGCAATGGGGTTAAGTGACTTCTCCAAGATCACTCAACTAGGTAATTATTAAGTGTCTGAGGCTGGATTTGAACTTCGATCCTCTGGATTCCAGGGCTGGAGCTCTATCCACTGCACCACCTAGCTATCCCATGAAGTAAATTTTTTAGGAATGAGGTATAAATATATTTAGATTCAAAAATCATATCTATGTTTAAAAAATCACCTTCACAGAAAGTGGGAGATATGGTTAGATAACAGGTTCTTTTTTTAAAGATCTGGAGGATTAAAAGGATTGCAAATTCACTTTGAATCAACAACTCAAATAAAATGCTATGATCTTAATCTACTTGGAGAGGTTTAGCACTTAAGAACAAGGAGGTGGTATTACAGCTATACTCTGTCCGGGACCAACCACACCTGTAATATTGTCTCAGAACCGGACCTCATTTTCAGGTATTGATAACCTGGAGAGTGTCTAGTGGAAGTCATTTAGGATGATGAAAGGACTTGATAATTCATGCCAAATGGGAACTGATTGAAAGGAATGGATTTTGTTTTCTATGACAATTTTGAGGGTAAGACCAGGTGGGTGTCTTTAAGTAGAGTTTACTAAGTAGTGAAATGAATAGAATGCTAGATAATTGAATTGAAATTCTACCTCCGATGCTCTTGGTGGCTCAGTTTTCTCATCTATAAAGAGAAATTTATGGTCTAAACATTCTAATCCTACATTCATGATGATACAATGATCTTTAGACAGATCCTTATTAAAGACAGATCTAAAAAGTTAATGAAGTTGTTGAAGAGTATTATGAAAAAGAAGGTGTAGACTTTCGTCCTTCATATCCAAAATTCAAAAGAGGGGCAATAAGTAGAAGAAGCTTGCAAAGTAGCTGAAAAGTTTGGACTTCATTCCTGGAACAAAAAAAAAAATCTTCCTAATCATTAGAGCTATTCCAAAATGGAATGGGCAGCCTTGGGAGATGGTAAACAAAAGCTAGGAAGTCACCTGTCAGGCATTGTTGTAGGGGTATTCCTTTCAAAGGGAGAACTGGACTCCAAGGTCCCTTCCAGAAAACTTCTATGATTCTTTGATGATGTGTAATATAGAGAGTGGTGTAGGGGTAGTAGTTTTTCGGTTGATCTTACAGAAATGCTTTCCTTGTGTTTTACAAAGTATCGGAGACATCTAGCTTTACTCAACAATTCATGTCTTTTAACCAGTCACAGGAAATATTCATATGGCATACCATCTTCCATTGACCCAAACCTCAGTAAATTTCAGAAGTTTAAAGCTGGCTAGTACTAGAAGACACGTTCTTACTTCCTGATCTCACTTGGCTTTCTAGGAAAAAAAAACTCATTAATCTAATGAACATGAACTCTGAAACAGATCTTCCTCAGTGTCTTGGATATCAGATAGAGGTCATTCACATTAATTAGATTACTACAACTCAGCCTAAGACTTCTGAAGCATTTTTTACCTATAAAGGTAAGAGATAATGGTTTTCAAATAAAATCTCAAATTGAGATTATTTTGAAATAGGTTGAAATTTTCCTACATCTAATAATTTACTTGGGCAGTAACAAGTGGATTTATCCATTGTACTCCATACACTAAAACTAATTCTGACTTAACTGCTGATTATTCAATAGGTGAAGATTTATGAGCACCTTGGTATGTTATTGATACTGACTTTTACAGAGAAAAAAATTATCTACCAGCAATTAGAGTCTCCCTTTGGTAATATCTTCTATAGCATACAATCTGTCACATAAATAATCCTAGGAATTCCAATTTTTTTTTGCTCTATAGTCAATAAATGTTGTATCAAACAGGGTCATGTTTAAAGGTGATGCTTTGTAAAATAATTATCATTTAAAACCCAGAAAATTCAATATATTTGTTCCTGATTTTTTTTCTGGGGTTGTAGATGGCAACAATATGAATTTACCCAGGATTGTTAAGTGATGTAGTGGAAAAAGCCCTGGAATTTGAGTTAGGACAAATCCTTGTCCTGATACTGTAAGACTTTACAGCATTGCGCATCTTTTCTCCTCTGTAAAATTCTTTTCAGCACCCAAAGTCTCTCCTGGGAAAAAAGACCATCTTTGAACACTAATATTTTTCAGTGGTTATGAGTTATGAAGGTGAAGATCAACAAAAGGAAAGAGGAATATGTTGGATATAAGGGCACTGTGACACATTAGAAACAAAAAATATCACAATGGAAAAGTGGTATAAAGAATGGCATTAAAGTAATGTATTATAGAAAAAAAAATATACTGTTCACATGATGACAATAGGCAACCAGTAACCATGAAAGATGGTGAAAAATTATGTCTGAAAATGTGGTTTAGGATTAAGGAATGAGAGAGGCTAAAAATCGTGAAAATTTGAGAAAAGAACTAGGAGGCACTGGCCATGATAAGCACTAGAGAACATTAACCAAAGAGGAAAAAAAAGAAGGAAAGGGAATAAAAAAGAATGAACTATATTTTAATGATCAAGAAATAGATCATTATTAAAGTTGGAGTATTTCTTGAATTAGCTGTCTAAAAATAGTCAGATCACTAACCTGTCAGAACAAAGACCAGAATTGATGCAGTATCAGTTGACTTTAAAGGAAATTTCACATTGATTGATCTAATGAATTACACTAATAAATCACAAAATATTCAGTTCTATATATATATGTACCCTCCCTCCATATATATATATATATATATATACATATATATATATATATGAATCTATCTATCTATGTATCTATGCATGTATGTATGTATCTATCTATCATCTTCTATAGTTTATAAGAGTTAAATATAGTAGAGAGTTTAAAGGCTCTCAGGAAAATAACTTAATTAATGCATTGTTGATAGATCTGTGAATTGTTTTAACTATTCTGGAAAGCAATTTGGAACTATGACATTTTACAAATGAAGAAACTTGAGGTACAGAGAATTGAAGGGGACTTATCCAAAATCATTCAAGCTACTTGGTATCTTAAGGACAGGATTTGAAGTCAGGAATTCTGAATCCTAAGTGCACAGTGCTGTCTTTGGAAACACAAAAGACTATTACATAGGATTAAAATACATAGTTGCTTTGTATAAAGATTAACTTAAAAAGAAAATATGCTGACCTATCAAATTATCTTCTACATGCAAGAAATTGGAATCTTTTGGGCTTATATTTCTTAATTAAACAATTATTCAACTTTTCCCTTTCTTCTTTTGGAGAAAAAAGTGAAACAAAACCTTTGTGATAAATATGTAAACAAAGTATATTTCATTCCATGTTTGTATCCTTCAATTTACTGGTCAAGAGCTGGGTGGCTTGCTTCATTATCAGTCCTTTGGTATCATGATTAATCATTGCCTTAATCAAAATTTTAAGTTTTTCAAAGTTGTTTGTCTTTACTATGTTATTATTATATATTTGTTCTTCTGGTTCTACTTACTTTACTCTGATTCAGGTCATATAAATTTTCATAGGTTTTCCTAAAATCATTCCTTTTGCTATTCTTTACAGTACAAAAATATTCTGTTGCATTCATGTACTATCATTTGTTTATCCATTCCCCAAATAATGTTTATCGATTCCCCAAATAATTAATATCCTTTTACTTTTCAATTTCTTGTTTCTATGGAAAAGAGGTTCCATAAATATTTTTGTGCCTGTGGGTCTTTTTTACTTTTTTGTTGCTCTCATTAGAATGTAGGCCTTGTTGAGCTACTACTTAGACAATGGATTAAAAGAGTTTGGTGACTATTGGGGCATAGTTCCAATTGCTTTCCAGAATAGTTAAAACAATTCACAGATCTACCAATAATGCATTAATGAAGTTATTTTCCAGAAGCCCCACCAGCATTTGTCATTTGGGGGAATCAACTTTGCCCATCTGTGGAGTGTAAGGTAGAATATTATACTATATTTTTCATTTCACAAATTATTAGTGATTTGGAGTATTTAAACTGTAGCTATTGCTAACTTGGATTTATACCTTTGTTTTTTTATTTGTTTTTTTGGTGTTTTTTTTTTTTTTGGATTTTTCAAGCCAATGGGGTTAAGTGGCTTGCCCAAGGCCACACAGCTAGGTAATTATTAAGTGTTTGAGACTGCATTTGAACCCAGGTATTCCTGACTCCAAGGTCTGTGCTCTATCCACTGCGCCACCTAGCAGCCCAGATTTATACCTTTGAAAACTATTTCATCACTTTCAATCTATTGGGGAATAGCTCTCATTCTTATAAAATTAAATCAATTGACCTCATCAAGGTCAATGAGACCTTGCTGAAAAATCTGTTTTGATTAAGCCCCCCCCCCAATTAACTGTTTGCCTTCCATATATAGGTGTTGTTTGTGCAAAAGTTAGGTTTGATTTGTGAAAAACTTTTTAATTTTATATCATCAAAATTATCCATTTTAATTTTTTTTGCTATGCTTGCTATCCTTTATTAGCTCTTTTCCAACCACAAACATAAGTTAGTTTTTTTTCTATGTCTTTAAATCTTGGCATATGTTCTGAGGAGTTGATCTAAACCTAATTTCTATCAGACTGCTTTACCATTTTGGCAGCATTTTTAGTTTTAGTTGAACAGTGACTTTTTACTACAGTAGCTGGGCTGTTTGAATTGATCAAATTCTTTGCTCTTAAATTAGTTTACTTCTATATATTTTAGATCTTTATTTTTTAACCAGTTTCAAATAATTTTGAGGATTAATATTTTGTAGTATATTTTGAGAATTGGTACTGATGTAGATGAGAATTAAGGTTGCCAATTAAAGATTGAGATTCAGAGTTACTGAAAAATGAAGGAATTTGCATGTTCCCTGTGCTCCCTGAAGTTTTAGAACTGCTCGGGATTTATTATAAATTATTGCAAAGTATGCAGATGAAAACTTTTATCCTCCTGGAGAAGCAATTGCCACTTTGAGGACAGAGTAAATAACAAAAGTCTAGGCAAGGTTACTTGGGAGACAGAAACAGACAGAAATAAGGACAGAAATTAGAGAGAAAGGATAACAATCAGACAGAGCTGGCCTGGCTAGAGAGCAGATCAGCTAGGCATAGAAGTTTGAGAGAGAGAGAGAGAGACAGACAGACAGAAAGACAGACAGACGAACAGACAGACATGTGGCATGGGGGTGTCCATGGTGAATCACCAGAAGCCAGTTTGGAAACACATGGCCTAGGAAGGACAGAGAGAGGAAAGCCATCCCAGGAGATAGCATCCAAGAAAATCTGAGGGCTCAGAAGGGGTGTTGCTTTTCTTAAATGAACTTCTATAGTGGGTTGGTGGCTGGGGGTGAAGGTGATCCAGCAGCTGGGCTAGCCATCTTCCAATAGCAAGCTACTTACTGGTTCTTCCTGTCCCAAGGTAAGTGACCTCTAAGTTAAACCAAGAGCTGGGTGAAGGGAGACTGAAGAGAGGGTACAAATTTTACATTTAACAGTGAAACAATAGGGGTCAGTTACATCTCAGGAGCAGTTGTCCACAATTAACAAAATTTAGCAGCATAAAAGATTACAAAATTTGTTTCTAATTATAAATTTCCTACATTCATAATTCTCTGCATCAGTACTCCTATGTCTCCTTCCATCTTCCTTTTTTCTTTTTTTAATTATTTCCCTTGAGATTTTTCACTTTTTATTCCCTCAGATGAATTTGTTATTTTTCTGCCCTTATAAATTAATATTTTGGTAGTTTGATTAAGGAATTTAATCTTAAGACAACATTTTATAAGTTAATTTACATCTAGCTATAATAGAAAACAATTCAAGTGGACTTGACTAATTTCTCCAGAGTTCTGAATACTCTGATGTCAGACTCAAAAGAGTTAAGGAGACCAAGCTTCAGGCAGTCTAGAGGTTAAAGGATAAGTGAGAAGAAGGAAAGGCAGAATCAGGGTTAAAAAAGAGAGAGACAAGATTTAACTTGCAGGGATTGGGGTAGGGGGTGGGGGGGTGGGTTGAGGGGGGAGGGTCTTGGGGCCTCAGGGCTACAAGCCAGCTAGGCTACTCTATCTCAAAGAGAGAAAATCATGAATGTTCTCTAGCTCCCTACAACCAGTTTGAATTCCAAACCTGGTTTGAAGACCACACCAATCCTCCAGGTTTTTTCCCCCTACTCTATTACTTCAGTCTGACTTTTGCATATATCTTTTATTATTCAAAGCTCAAATCATTCATTACCTTTTATTTCTTTCTCCCCAGATTCTGCTCCCAAACTTCTCATTTATCTAAGCAAACTCAATTTTCCTCTCTCTCTCTCTCTCTCTCTCTCTCTCTCTCTCTCTCTCTCTCTCTCTTTATATTTGGCCCATACAAAGATGCTGTAGGGTAGGTGTCATGCATGTTATTTTGCAGTTTTATAGAGGTAGAAACTATTAATTAATGAATTAATTAATGAATTAATGAAAGTGAGTTAACTTGCTTAAGGCTCATGGAGCTAGAAGCTGGCAGAACTGACACTAGATCCTAGATTTTTTAATTCACTTACTTCCTGTTCATAATTTCACACCTATTTCCAACAGTCTTCCATTGTTTCTAGGAGTGTGCATAGGACATTGAACCAATATTTTAGGGATTGTTGAGTGACCAGTTTGGAAAAAGAGTTACATAATTCTGAATGATAGTCGCCTGATTCCCTCCCTTCTAATTTATCTATGAAACAATCTGGGCTCTGAGCACAGATACTGTGTAAAACACTCTACCTAAGAGAAATTAGACAGCCATAGTGTGGTTTTTAGAAGTGTCCAAAGGTCTGATTGCTGGTATATTCCCTATGGTCTGCCTCAGTGCTTCTTAATTAATTAATTAAATTAATTGATGATTAATTCTGATTAGTGTCTCTGCCCATGAAACTCATAACTGTCAATTGTCCAAATAATATTTTTGGTTGATTAAAGGAACAAAGAGATAGATCATAACCCTGGGAGACTACTATCTGGAATAGGTACATTTTAGTGAAAAGTTCTATTTGTGGTAGACAGAAAAATGGGAGACTGAGTGTTGCAAGATTTGGTAAACTTCCAGATTGATAATGTGCAACTTCTAGCTTTGAGAAACATGGAGCTAGCATATTGAGTGCACAGAAATTGCCTCATTATGGGCATACCATGTTTGGTATACCAATTTTTATTTGTTCTGTGGCGAAATACCTATATATAGAACCACATGGGAAATGTGTAACTATGAACAATGGTATAGTTTTTGCCAGGTCAAAAGTGAGAGGTTGAGGTGAAAGAATTAAGTATGTAAATAACAGTGCCTGGGAAGGAGTGATGAAAATGGGAGGGCAAAGAAAGATGAAGTGAGAGGGTTGGGGGATGGGAACATCAAAGATAAATTTTATTTGCTTTCCAATTTTGCCTCTGGTCAGTCAAGCTCATTAATTAGTGGGTGGTGTTCATGAGGCTAAGGTTATCATTTATTTCTGGTAAGAGTCCTTAAGCTTTGGTTTCTATCTCACATGTTCTCAGTTGTGGTGGGACTTATGTAAGAAAGTGGACAAAGAACAAATCCATTTCTAGGGAAAAAAAAGTTCAAAACCCATGTTCTGCTGATGCTGTGTGTCAGAAATATAATTTTTATATGAGCATAGCAGTTTAGAAAAATAATTTGTGATGCCATACTGAAAACCCTCATCTGGAATACTTGAGGAAAACTAGATAGTCTCATGATGTATGTATCACTTCAAATTATTTCCTTTTGGTTTCCTGAAGCATCTGACTTACTCCTAACACCTGCATAGAACTCCCAGGGAGAGTTTCAGAAGGGGAAAGCTAGAAATTCAAGATGCGAAGCCTGAAACTCTAAAGTATTACACATACTCACAAATGGCTGTTAGGGGATTACTTTTATTTCCTAAATTCAAGGCTAAAATATGTTAGGAGATTATGAATTTAAATAAATGGTCAGAAAAAGTCTTGGTGGAACTGGGCTCATTTTGTCAAAAGAAAAATAATTAGAACAATTCAATTCAGCAAACCTTCATTAAGAGTCTTCCATGTGTAACACTAAAAATCATTGAGCCTGACTTTTATTGAGAAGTGAAAACAGGAAAATGAAACAGAACCAAGTGGAAACGTGCCATGTCTTAATTAGTTGACTGAAAGTTGTAAGTGAGAAAGGTTCAACTCAGCATGTTCACTTTGTGGCAAATCTCTAGCTGGTTATTACATAAGATGCTTTACAAATATGCTCTCATCTTATCCTTTTTAATAACCCTGGGAGGTAGATACTATTATTATTCTCCTTTCATATAAATGTAGAAACTGGGCTGCAAAGAGGCTTAGTACAAGATCTGGCAGATAATGGACTCTTAATAAATGTTGATTGATTATTTCATTAAGTGACTTGCTCACCATCAAACAGCTAGTTAATACCTGAGGCTGAGTTTTGAATTTAGGTCTTTCTGTCTCTAGGTTAGTGTTCTGGGGTCACTGCATCATCTACCTATGATGTCTCTCTTTCTAAATATTCTACTTCCTCCAAGTTCATAATGTGCACACTCTACCATCAAGAAGCATAGTGTTAGGATGCTGTTGCTTATACTGAAGGGAAAAAAAAGAATGAAGTTGCCTCACTATGGGTATGCTATAACTGGGATACTAAATCTTACTTCTCCTTTGGATAAAAAGCCTTGGTGAAATGCCCAAGAATACATAAAAATCCCATAGGAAATGTGTAACGATGAACTTACAGTCTTTCAATGAACTTCTGTCAAAACATTAAATTGAAGTTCTTAAACTCAAGACTTTTAAGAAATATTTTGAAAACCATATTTTAATATAGTTGGTCTCCTTTGCAATCCTGCATATTTTATTTTATTGATTTAAATACTTAGACTTGACCAGACTGCCAATCAAGTCTTTGTCACAAAAAGATTAAGAACACCTAGCTGAACTATGTATTATAAATATATTAATTAAAGCCAACATGAATGACCAACATTAATTTTTATATATTGTAATATTTACACTGTATGCAGAGCATATCGTAGGAGCTTGATAAATGTTTGACTTTACAGATTTTGTGTCCTATCTAGTCCAGTTCTTCCTATCTGTCTCCTTCCCATGATGGCCTCAGTTACTGTAGCCTCTTGGTCTCTTGGGACCAAGTTTCCCTGGATCTTTTTCCCTGCCAGGAGGAGGCATTCCAACCAAAAACTCATAGGAAAAAGAATGTTAGAACTGGAAACATCCTTGGAGATCATAAGTTCAAATCCCTTATTTTTCAGATAAAAACAAACAAGCAAGGCCCAAAGAATTAAACACCTCCCTAATCTGAAGATTTGGGGTTGGGAGAGAGAGAGAGAGAGAGAGAGAGAGAGAGAGAGAGAGAGAGAGAGAGAAAGAGAGAGAGAGAGAGAGAACAAGAAAGGACATTTGACTTTCTAAACTTATTTGTGGGTATCATTTTCTCTCCAACTTTAGGAATGTCACATCTGGCTAGTTTTCATATTACACTCTTGCCTATTGTCAAGTATAAGTTGAGTTTCAGATTATTTTGCCTTAGATAAATCTGTGACCCAAGTCTAATCAAAGATGGAAACTTGTTGATGACTCAGCTAAAACAAGCCATATAATTAGCATAACTGGGATAGTCAACAATTCTTGCTGAATAATGTGACTGCAAGGAAGCCACTTCTAAAAACCAAAGTTTCTTTCCTGTAAAAAAGAGTACTTGGAGAATAGCACATAGCACCCCCTCACTCAAATCCAATTCATGTGCTTGTCATAGCATCACTTACCTGTTGTCATGGTCTTCTTTGAGAATGAAGGACAGACATCAGTATCACTGCCAACTTCCTAGAGTTGTTGTGAGGAAAGCACTTTTCAAGCCAAAAAGTGCTATATAAATGTGAACTTTTATCGCCATTATCATTTTTATTATTATTATTTCTGTTATGGATATTGACAGCAAGTCAAATTTATCGAGTGGTGACTAAAGGCCCTAATCTTAGGTAGGATGAGAAAGAGAGAGAGACAGAGAGACACAGAGAGAGACAGACAGAAAAAAGACACAGAGACAGACAGACTGACAGACAGAAACAGAGACAGAAAGAGAGAGAGAGAGAGAGAGAGAGAGAGAGAGAGAGAGAGAGAGAGAGAGAAATACACTTTAATATCAGAAAGGTTGGGTCACCTCTAGTAACAGGAGCAATGGCAGGTCCCATGGTCCTGCCAGACATTATGGTATAAATTCAGGTTTAATGGAGTAACCCAGTGAGCTAAATATATTGTTCTGATAATGAATAAAAGACAAGGAAACATTTGCTGATCTTTAAAATGCCTATCATTAGGGAAATGGTAAAGATCCGCTCTAAATGCTTCTGTTAATAGTAGATCCACCCACCCATGTTCAATAGCTGTCTCTATAGTGCTTATTATGTAAGAGTTTTGACTTCATCGGTACCTCACTGCTCCCATGATGGCAAGGTTGAATCAGACAATTCAGTATCAATTCCCATAATGCTGAGGAGCATAGTGGCACAAATTTTTAACTTAGCATTCCCCTAACCACAAACTTCGAGTGGCAAGAAAAATTCCAAATTTTTCAGCATGAAATTTCAGACCTCTACAATCTAACCCCAATATGCCAACTCAGTGAATTATTTTCTATGATTGCAATAAATTCAAGCAACATTTTCAGTCTTATTTCCCAATTTTAATAGAAATTATTTACTATAGTCAAACTATAATCCTTACTGTCCTCTGATATTTAATACTTCAAACACCCCCCAAAATCAATTACTGTGGGTAATCTCTTCAACAACACAAATCAAAACACCATTCTAGATAGTGATAATGATAATAACAATAATAGCAGTTACAACTTATTTTCATATCCTTTGTAAAGCTTAAAAGTGATTGATATATATATATATATATATATATATATATATATATATATATGTCATAGCAAACCTATGAGCAGGTGCTATTATAATTCCAGTTTTACAGATTAAGAAAGTATGCTCAATCATATGAGTATAGTAGGGAAAAATATTCATCACTTAGTGGCCAATCAGAGGTAATGAATATCTTTGCTTTGGTTTGATAGGACTGAGGACCAGAGACAGTGTAGTGTAGTAGAAAGGATGCTGGCTTTGGAGTTACATTGAATTCAAATCTCAACTCTACCTCTTACTATCTGTGTGGCTATGGGTAGGTCACTTATCCCCTCTAGATCTCACTTTCCAAAATTTCAATGTGAAGAGGTTAGAATAAATCACCTCCAAAGTCATCTTTAATCCTGGTTTATAAGCTTATAATATAATTTGACTAAGATCACACAGACTAGCTGAGTGCCATTGTTTCAGACATCTGATTTCTCTGCTCACTTTTTCCCTAATAATTACATCTAAGATAGTTGGATAGCCTGCAGTCCATGATCTTAGAAATTCTAGTTCATAATATAATATCAACATAGGGTGATGTCATAATATATATGTGTGTGTGTGTGTGTGTGTGTGTGTGTATGTGTGTGTATGGGAGGAGAAGTAGCATGAGATGGGGAGCAAGAAGAGGGAGTGCTTCTCTAGCAGGTATCTGTAGGGCATCATAATGAGAACTAGAATACCAGGGACACTTTTGAAATCTTAGACTTATCTATCTGTAATAGAAGTGCCATTGATGATATTATCTTAGAAAGAGGTGTTGATTATTGTAAGACAATTTTTCAAGAGAAAATCAGATCTTCCATTCACTTGA
Organism: Macrotis lagotis; assembly: GCF_037893015.1. Classification (NCBI taxonomy): domain Eukaryota; kingdom Metazoa; phylum Chordata; class Mammalia; order Peramelemorphia; family Peramelidae; genus Macrotis; species Macrotis lagotis. The sequence goes on from NC_133658.1 coordinate 623,634,960, forward strand.
AAACAGATTTTGTATATTGTGTGTATATGTGTATTTACAATTATGTCACTTTCCAGGTGAATTTGCTGTTCAAGGTCAGATGACAAAGATTATCAGTTAAAATATTGTAGTGCCACCATTCTAGGCTGGATACTATGCTAAGTACTGGAAAATGCAAAAAAGATAATCCTTCCCCTCAAGGGGCTTATGAGAAAACCCAAGTCTTCTGTCCAGGTGGTACAGAAATGTAGATTTCTCTAGATAACTTGGTCAGGTTGGAATTATGGCCAGAGTCTAAGTCTCAGAGAAAATATTACATAATAATCACTTTATTCATGAGAGCTTAATTTTGACCTCAAGATCAGCTAATCCCCAATATCTTTGTTAAGATCCCAAAGAAAGTGGAAGTGGAAAAAGTCAGGCATTTTGTAATTCTGATAGATAACTAGGAATCAGTAAAAGTTATTTTCCCTTCCCCATTCACTCTCCATTCAGGACTTAAATGATTTTTTGCAGCAAAAGTTCAGGATTTGTAACTATATTCAGAGTTAAATGAAAGAGTTTATCTTGAACATGGTTTTCATCAGCTCCACAGAAATTGAACTATAAAAATATTGGTGTCCTTTGCACTATGTATAGAAGAAGGTGACAACTACCTTAATATGAAATCTCAAACATATTTATTTTCATTGAAAAATTATGAAATCTTTCTTTTAAATACTTCTTTCCTGGGTCTCTTTCACCTCCCTCATGACTAAATAATTGTTTATGCCCTATATTTCTCTGTCATGGTCATTAAAACTAAAGGAGAGAAGGTAGACCTGAGAATTGCTAGTTTGTCAATTGAAGGAGATTTGTTTGGGCAAATTCCTTTTTTCTGCTTCTGCTTGCTTTGGCCCTGGCTTTTTCTTGAACTAGCATAAATAATCTTAAATTGTGTTTTCTTAAAGTATGAGAAAGTTGACGTAAAGCAAAATGCATGGGAATAATTTTAAAATCCTTTTTTTCAAGGAATTGCATTTCATGAGGAACATTTCTTTTTGGAAATAGCCAAAAAAAAAGATACAAGATTTGTTGGTTTATTTTGGTTTGGTTGATGACTTCTTACCCTGTGAACTCAGGATGTTACTTTCCATTTCTGCGGAAATTGAAAACTTGTTTGTTGTAGGGGACTTAGAGCCCCTAAAACATTTTCTGTTAGCCCTTAGTACTGACTATAGAGATGAAAGGCAGTCATCATTGAATGAACACATTTCCTTGGGTTGAAAAATGTCAGGATTTCTTTTTTTTTTTAAGTTCCTGTATTCCATAAAGATAAGGATATGTTGTTGCCTGGTGGTAATTCCTTGTCAGTTGAGAAATATCACTGTAAAAAGTCTGCTTTTGGAAATGGTGAACTGACATCCTTTGTTCCATTGGTAGGAGTTCATGAAAACATCACCTTTAGCAGGTGGTGAAAAATTAAGGGAAAATGAACCATTTCCCTGGGGCTTTGTAAGTGATCTCATTGTTGTATTCCTCAATTTTGTGAGCCTTGACTCTGGGATTGAATAAATGCCAATTTGCTGTCCAGGAGCAGTCAAAGAATAGATTGGGGGGGGGGGGAGGTAGGGGCTGGCCAGGGTAAAACCAAATAGTAGAATAATAGAATGGAGAAGAGGAAGATCAGAGAAGTGAATACCTATTAAAAGTCTCTTTTTTTGGTGTAGTGTTTGTAATAATTCTGAGGCTGAATTGGGACCATGTGGTTTTGTGCACACAGAAAGAATTCTTAACTCTTGTTAGTTTTCTGCATCTGTCCTACATTTAGGTGTGGATTGTACCCTCCTGTGTAGTGTAGTTGAAAAAAGTGCCGCTTTCCTGTTTAAACTTCTCCCCACTGCTCTGCATCACTACTTGAAATTTCAGCATCATAAAGAAAAGAGGAGAATTAAAGTATCTTTTTAAAAAAAAGCACAAAAAGAAATAAAAAGAAGTGCAGACAAGTATAATAGGTTTGAAATTTGTATAATGAATTTATTATAATTAACAAGAAGATGGGGTGGCTAGGTGGTGCAGTGGACAGAGCACTGGCCCTGGAGTCAGGAGTACCTGAGTTCAAATCTGGCCTCAGACACTTAATAATTACCTAGCCGTGTGACCTTGGGCAAGCCACTTAAACCCATTGCCTTGAAAAAAGAAACTAAAAAAAATAAGAAAAACAAGCTGTACATACTAGATTTATTTCTTTTACAGTCCTCTACTAGTATATAGAAATGCTGGTTTTATTTGAGGTTGAAATTCATAATAAAAATAAATGAATTTTAATTTTACAAATTTCTGTCATGAGGGAGGAAACATGGTCTAGTGGTAGAGTACTGAGTTTAGAGTTAAAGGAATGGAGTTTAAATCCTGGCTTAAATACTTTACTAACTAGGTGACTTTGGGCAAGTCACTTATTCTCTCTGAATTAAAAATTTCTTATCTCATAAAATATGGAGGGTTAGTCTGGATAAACTCAAAGATTCCTTCTAGCTTGGGATCTAGGATTCTATTCCCTTTTTTTAAAAAAATATTTTTAACATTCATTTAAAGCATATTTTCACGTTTAAAACATATTCTCATCTATTCTTGATAGGATGCTTACTTGGGTTTCAAAGGGTTCCTCACTGTGAGAGTATGACTCAGGCCAACAGCTATGGATTATACCTTCCTGCTAGAAATTCCAAGAGAAGGAAAAGTATGGGACTTCCAGGGCAGAGCCAAGATGGAGGCGTGAAGCCTTTCTCTACCAAAGAAAAATGAAAACTTTACTCTGACAGATCCCACCAAGAAAAAGAGAAGATTCAAAGAAGTTTTCAACAATAGACATAGCAGAGGATCTTCTGTGAAGGTCTGTCTCTTTTGGGGGGAAAGGAAGTAAAGGAAGTAAAGGAAATAAAGTCCAGGAGGAGGGAAAGTGGGAAAGCCAGCAAGAGGTTTTTAGCCACAGTGCAATCCAGGTCCCAACAGCTTAATAATTACAGAGGTCTTGGCAGCTAGATAGCAAGACATCAGGGAGGATCCTAACTCCAAACCAAGTCTGAACCCTGAGAACACTGGGGTGAAAAACAGAACTGGTTCCGAGAACAATCCTTTGTTAAGTCAGAATCTGGACATAAAGGAGGAAACAAACCTCTGCAAAGGTAAGACCTGGACGGCACAGGCAACATCTCGACCAACAACAAGCCAGGGATCAGACCCCAGGCCCAGCAAAATAAAAATTTGGATCTATATTCCATATACCCTAGGATCAGAACTACAACAACAAAAATGAACAAAAACTCTAAAAGAGTGCTCACTATACAAAAATACTTCACAGGTAAAGATAACAGAAATGCCACATCTGAAGAAGAAAGAAGCAAAAAATTACTCACAAGGGAAGTATCAAAATAGTCTATAAATTGGATTCAAATACAAAAGCTTATCTAAGAGCTTTAAAAATAATTTAAAAATCAAAGAAGAGAGGAAGAAGAAAAATGGAGAAAAGAAATGAAAGTCACATAGGAAAATTATGAAATGTTGAATAAAGAAAGCAACTCCATTAAAAGTAAAAATAACCAACTGGAAAGGGAAACACAGAAGATAATAATGCAGGAAATTATAAGGGAAAATCTACTAGAACAAGATAACAATGTAACCATTGAAAGAATCCACAGAACCCATCTAGAAAGAGACCCCAGAATCAAAACTCCAAGTTCTGTAATAGCCAAATTGCAGGACCCTCAAATAAAGGAGAGAATATTGCAAACAGCAAAAAGAAAAAAAAATTCAAATACAAAGGGAACACAATCAAACTAATACAGGACCTATGAGCCACAACACTGAAGGATCAGAAGAAATGGAATAGCATATTTCAGAGAGCTAAGGACCTGGGATTATAACCCAGAATGTATTATCCTACAAAATTCAGCATATACTGTCAGGGGAAAAGATGGATGTTCAATGAAATGGAGGACTTCCAGAACTTCCTGACAGAAAGATGAGAACTGAACACAGAATTCAAATGCCAAAATGACTGAAGAGTTACCTAAAAAAAAAAAAGTAAGTGAAAAAGGGGACTGAAAAAACAAAATTATTTTAAATAAATGTTGGTTCCTAAAAGGGAAGATATAACAATTCTAATTCTTTGGAACTTTACTTCCCTAGGGAAAATTGGAGGGTAGAATATAATTGAAGAGAATGAACCTAAAGGATAGAAGTATAATTGGGTCTTTTCTCTCAGTTGAAGAGGTCCAAGATGACTTCACTATGTTTGAGACAAAAATCCCTGAAAAAAACAAAAAAGCAGGAGTGTTAACTTCAACTTAAGTGTTTCATTATACTATGACTCACTTTAATCACATGGTGCTAAGCACCTTTTCTAATGAGGGCATCTGAGACAATGTCTCTGGTATTTAACATTTGTAAAGAACTCAATGAGATCTCCAGAGCCTCCCAGTACTTAGAGATCTTCAAGTTTCTTACTTTAGATCAGCTCTGGTTATTCACTTAACAAGGTATTAAGTACCTGTGTGTGTGTGGCGGGGGGGGGGGGGGGGGGGGGGGGGGGGGGGGGAGGTAAAGTGTGAAAGGAAATAGGCCTGGGGGGAGGGGTACAAATGGTTCAGGAAATAATATAGCTTTGGAAGATACTTTGGCTCATGAAGAGGATTATGTGTACTTGAAAGATACTTCAAAAGGAGTAAGGTAAAAAATGATTTTAATTACAATTTGCTGCAATTTGAGTCAATGCTGCTAATCAAACAATCAAGTAAATAATCTGAGATGATATCTTGATAACAATAAGAGTTTATCAAGCAATCGAATAATCAATCTGTGATTGATGATATCTGATTAATAATATTAAATAACAACAAGGGAAGAGGCACAAAGATTTATAATTTTAGATGGAAAGAAGGGAGAATGTGAATGCTGAGTAAATTCTTTTCTATAGATTTAGCCTGGCGAGATAATAAGATACATTCCCACTTTGGTTTAAAAACCTAATTTACTCTACAGGGAAGGGGAGGCAGGGAATGGGAGAGATAAGGGAAGAAGGGACTGATAAAAGGCAAAGGAAGGTATATGTGAAAATAAACTGAAAGTTAAATTCCTAAAGGAAAAGTCAAAGGGGAGAGGCAGTAAAATTTTGGTGAGGAGGAATAAGAGAAAAAGAAAGAGATAAATATAAGTCGAGAAAGATAACATGCAGGGAAATACAGAATTAGTAATCTTAATTGTAAATGTGAATGGGCTGTATTGTCCCATAAAATGGAAAGAGATAGAAGAATGATTAAAAATCAGAATCTTTCAATATGCTGTTTACAAGAAACACATTTGAAGCAGAGAGATACACAGAGGATAAAGGTAAAAAGTTGGAGCAAAATATATTATACCTCAGTTGAAGTAAAAAAAAAATTTGGGGTAGCAATCCTAATCTCAGAAAAAGCAAAAGCAAAAATCAATCTCATTTAAAGGGCTAAGGAAGGAAACTACATCTTCTTAAAAGGCACCATTGGTAATGAAGCTATATCATTACTAAACATGTATTCACCTAGTGGTATAGCATCCAAATTCCTAGAAGAAATGCTGAGTGAATTATAAGGAGAAACAGACAGCAAAACTTTAATAATGGGAGACTTCAATCTCCCTTCTTCAGAACTAGATAAATCTAACAGCAAAATAAACAAGAAGAACATTAAGAAGGTGAATAAAATCTTAGAAAGCTTAGATATGTTAGACCTCTGGAGAAAACTTAATGGGCATAGAAAAGAATATATCTTTTTCTTAGCAGTACGTGACACCTTCACCAAAACTGACCCTGAACAAGAGCACAAAATTCTTAAAATTAAACATGAAAAGGCAGAAAGAAAAAAACACACTTCTCACTCCATGATGCAATAAAAATAGCATGCAATGAAGGGTCAGGGAAAGATAAACCAAGAACTAATTGACAAATGCAAAGACATCAGTCTCTGGGATAAGAACTCACCATTTGACACAAATTGTTGGGAAAATTGGAAAATAGTTGGTAAAAACTAGGTCTAGATCCACATCTCACACCCTATAACAAAATTAGGTCAAAATGGGTACAGGAATTTAGACAAAAAGAGTGATACCATAGATAAATTAATAGACTAAAAAATACTCTATCTGATCTGTGGGAAAGAGATAAACTTATGACCAAACAAGAGTTAGAGCATACTATAACCTGCAAAATGAATGATTTTGACTATGTTAAATTAAAAAAGTTTTGCATTGATAAAATTAATACTGCCAAAATTAAAAGAAAAGCAGAAAGCTAGGAAACAATATTCACAACTAGGAGTTCTGATAAAGATCTCATTTCTGAAATACGTAGAGAATTGCATCAAATTTATAAGGTCACAAATCATTCCCCAATTGATAAATGGTCAAAGGATATGAACAGACAGTTTTTAAATGAAGAAATTAAAGCTATATATAATCATATGAAAAAATGCTCCAACTCACTTTTGATTAGAGAAATGCGAATTAAAACAACAATGAGGTATCATCTTGTACCTTTTAGATTAAATGAGAAAAAGGGAAGATGATCAATGTTGGAGAGGTTGTGGCAGGACTGGGACACTGATGCATTGCTGGCGGAGTTGTGAACACATCCAAGCTTTCTGGAGAGCAACATGGAACTATGCCCAAAGAGCAATAAAAGTTCATACCCTTTGACCCAGCAATTCCAATTCTAGGACTATATATCCAGAAGAAACTATAAAAAAATGGAAAAAGTCCTACATGTTCCAATTTATTCATAGCAACTCTGTTTTGTAGTAGCAAAGAATTGGAAATTGAGGGGATGCCCATCAGTTGGTGAATGGCTAAACAAGTTATGGTACATGAATTCTATCACATATTATTGTTCTATAAGAAACCATAAATGGTTGGACTCTAGAGAAGCATGGAATGACTTGTGGGATCTGATGGTGAGTGAAGGGAGTAGAGTCAAAAGAACAATGTACACTTCAAGAACATTATGGGATGAACAAACTTGATGAAGACAACTCCTCTCAACAGTCCAGAGAGCTTGGGCAACTGTATTAGACTGGTTATGGACTATGTTATCCCCAGCCAGAGGAAGAAAAACAAAATAAAACAAAATACATAGGGAAAAAAAAACAATCTTACTGAATCTGATGAACACTTTATAAAAAGTATCTCTTATATATCTCTTTCCCTTAATCCTAATTCCTCATGCCAAAAATTACTGAATTGTAAATATGTTTAACAAAATACATATGTAAAAGGCTAACCTGCCTGTTCCCTACTGAGGGGAAGGGGATGGGAAGGAAAGGTGGAGGGAAATTTTGTAACTTAGAAATATGCATGTACAAATGAATAAAAAGAAAAAAATAAAAAAAGAGAAGGAAAAGTGTGGTGGTGAGGTGATAATTAACTTGAAGGCATAGAACTGACATTGACTGGTAATTTTAATCTACCTGGAGAGTTACTGTGAGATAATACATTGTACCATAACATATTAAAATGCAAAAAAACCCCCTAAAGAACAGCTTATTGATTCATTTTTACATTATTTGTTTTTCTCTCTTGGATATGGATTAATTTTATAAAAGGCAGCTAAATTTTGTTGGGCAGTGAGGGAAGCATAAGAAGAACTGAATATGTGGCATGTCTGGGAATGGCTTATCTTAGTTGGAGTATGCAGTGGGAGAATCCAGGAGACACTGGGGAACCTGGTAGGGGAAGACAGAGTAGGCACCAAAGACAAACATTCCCTGTATTACCCCTTGTCCAGAGTTAGGCCACATAGTTGCTTTTTATAAATCAAGAAGTTCGGCAGCTGGATGAGAGAAGTAACCTCATTTAAGTCGAACTACATTAATATTCTATTTGGAGAAAAAGTCAGAGCCCTCATCCTATTGATGGTAGGCCTATAATAACATGTAGATTTAGAAGAATTCTGGTTCTTAATATCTGACTACCTATTAGTAGAATTTCTCTTTGAAGACATTACTATAGTGAATTTGAACAAAAAGAATCTTAAATCACAGTTCCAAAACACAAAACAAAGTTGGTTTGATCAATGTGTTGGCCAGATTGCCTCTGGTAAATGAAATTTGTGGACCCATAGAGGGCTATGGAGCCTAGGGGCACTTGGCTATTCATCCTCATCAGTGATCTACAGGAATCAGTTTGTAGTCCAGCAGGACTGTACTCTGCAGTGTCCCAATGTATTGTCAAGGAGATTGCACAGAAGAATGGAGACTGGAAGAGCTCCTAACTATATTGATATCTGGGCCTGTGTCATGGGAAATGATAGCTAAGATTCTTCTTAATGACTAAGTATATAAAGAAAATCCTAGAAACATTCATTAAGCACATTAATTAGGCTAAATGCAGAATATTGTCTTGTAGTCCTTGGGGATAGACAGACAAAAATGAAATTTCTTCCATCCTAAAGGAACTTACATTCCTACTGGACTTGGTCTTAAGACACCTGAGTTGTGATCATGATCATATATTTTGGACTGAAAGGTACCTTAGGTGTAATCACATTTTTATTTTACAAAAGGGGAAACAGAAGGTCTAAAGAGATGAAATGATCATATAAACAGAAAGTGATAGAGCTTAAACTTGAATGCAAAATCAGCCCTTTCCTTTACACTACATTGTCTCTGGGATTTTCTTGGGGAATGAGAACAATATATATTTAATCCTTAGAACTAGCATAGTGACACCATTGTAGGAGCAATGTCCTATCTCAAAACACAAATTAGTTCTCTCCCCTCACCTTAAGAGTTATTAGAATCATTCTGAAGTCTTAATTGGCCCAGGGAACTGAAACTTTGGCTCACTTGCCTCCTGCCAAAGAGGTAATGTACTTAAAGTTTAGAAAAAAAGGCAAATTTTCAGGCAAAGATAATTATTCTGCATGGCCCAAATTTATAAAGAGTAAAATTTTGGGCAGTTTTTTATCACTTTTTGATCATCTGAACATATGATAGATAGATTCACTTTCTGGTGCAAGGTTCCATATCACTGTGGACAGCTCCTTGTTAATTATCCATTCCCTGATACAGAGAAATGAATCTTTTGCTAACTTTGGAATGACTTAAGAATACTCATTTTCTTTCAATACTGAATATGGGTTGCCAGAAGATGACCTGAATCAGGAATAACCTATATTAGTCATGCAGAATTGGGCTCTGAATCTGAATTAATAAAACACTTGCTATTTGGGAACAAAAGAGAAGAACTCTGTGAGAACAGTGACCAGAAGTGGGAATTAGAAGATTTGAAGAAATGAAAGCACATTCAATAGTCTAAATTCAAATCTAATGTTAATGAAAATTTCACACTCACTATCTCTATCTTTGTTCAAATAGTTTGTTGTTTAACTTGATTCATTAAGTTGGGAGTCTCCTGATAAGTTTTTGGATTGTGTGGGTTCTATCCATTAGTGGACAGTTCATCTATTGCCTGTCATCCTTACTACATGACCCACCCAATCCTTATTTCACACGACAAACTGCTTTCAATGAATTCCTCCCATCCCCCATCCTGCTGAGAAATGTCTCATTTGTCATAAGGTCCCACAGAGAGGTTTGGAACATTATTCTGTCTACTGCATGCTGGGTGGTTGCAAGCTTTTACTTTTCACATTTTGCAATGTAGATCATCTTGGACAGCTCTGAGGAGTTAAACATTCCTATATAGATATGTCCTCATCAATCTTTGTTGTATGAATGTAGCTGAAACTTGTTGATGTATAAATGCATTCAGAAAATCATGTTAAGAAAAAATAACTTCTAATATTTAACTTGTGATCCTGGTAACTAAGAGAAGACAACTTTCCATTACTGATGATTACTATCTGTACCCTATGACTCCATGTCATCCACTATGGTACAGCCATTGTGTACCTGAGAATAAGAACTCATTTTAATATCAGCTTAAATAAAATGATATGTTAGGTTAATTGAAATGCAAATGTAATGCAAAATAAAGACCATTTGGAGATTTTTCTGATTGGAAGAAATTATCCATTTCAATGTTTTTCTCTCTTTGTTTGGAAAGAGTTATATCTAAGTTGCTATAATTCATTGTGAAGGATGAGGAAAGGAAAAAAAAGAGTTTTTTCCTCATAAAGTCATCTTCATTGAAATAGATGGAGATGTTCTCTCTCTCTCTCTCTCTCTCTCTCTCTCTCTCTCTCTCTCTCTCTCTCTCTCTCCATGAGAAAATGATACTGCTGATTTGCCAGAAGTAGAATATATGATGTTAACGGTTTTATAAGCATTCAAAACACTGCTTATATATTTGTTTTTCTATCTTAACTTTTGTTGTTTTGTGTCAAAAATATTCTGCCAAGGCTGGCAGGGGGTGGGAGTGCTATTTGTAGTCATGGAACAGGACCTACATAGTGTAAAATGGAGGCTAGTACCCAGGCCAAGGTTATTGACAGCAGTTCTTGTCTGCAATGCATCCTATCATTTTTATTGTGGTTAGCAATGTGGGGCCTTTTCGTATAAGAAGGAAAAGAATGACCCATATTGTTAAGTATAATGAGGATGATTGGATGCTTTCCTGTATGGAAACAGGAAGACAGTAGCTATTGCTGATACCTCTGAGAGGATACCAGTCTCTCTCCTACCCTAGATGTGGCTATAGTAAGTATATGAAAGCTAAAAGAAGTAATATTTATCATTTTAGTTTGTAAAAGGTTTGCAAGATGAGGGGAAAGGACAGTTAGTTTCACAGAGGAGTTTAGAATCATTTAAAAAGATTGTGTCATTGTTATGGTCCCTATATATGGTCTAGTAAGCTTCTCATTGCCAATCAATTGTTATTCTTGAAATCATGTAACTATGACATGCTGAAAAGTGGAAGACAACGAAAATGGATTCACAGATTCTAAGTACATCAACTAATAATAGAGGATGGCACTCTAAATCCAGAGGTACTGGAGAAAGATGGAATGATTTAGTCTAAAGTGTATAAAAGCTTTAGTGTTGCAAAAGTCTGCTGCCTTTTGCAGTGATTCACATTTCAGAACTAAAAAATGGTTTGATTGACATTCATGGGAGAACACCACCAGGTCATTTTAAATAGGAGAATCACTCAGTCCTGATAATTATAGTAACCATAAATAGTCAACATTTTAATGAAGTGATTTAAGGATTGCTACATACATTTTCACATTTTGGTCCTCATAATACTATGATATAGGTATGATTTTTCTTATTTTTCAGAGAGGTTGCAAGTAATTTAGTAAATGTTTGTGGCAGCAGTCAAATTCAGATTGTCAGGACAACAAGTCTCACTTTATACACTATATCTTACTATCTGTAATAAAAATAGAGAGAGCAGGTAGAAGAACCCATGGGAAAAGAATCATGTGGGAAAAGGGCCTTATCCAATTTCCCCAATGGAAAATTGTTGGCTTTTTTCAAAAATTAATAAGCTTCTATTAAGTTTCTACTATGTGTCATAACTATTACTGTATTAAGTACAAAGACAAAAGCAAAATAATTCCTCCTCTCAAAGGATCTTACATTCTAACTGGGGGGGGGGTGCTATGCTCATGTAGTATATAAGTACATACAACATACTCTTAAGAGGAAAAGCACTATTATCTTAGAAGATCAGATAAGGACTTCTTTACAAAACAATATTTGAGCTGAATCTTGAAAGAAACCAGGGATTTCATGAGAAAGAATATTCTAGGTATGGAGAACATCAAATGCAAAGGCTATAATATAAGAGATGGAGCCTCATATAAGATTAATTATTAATACATTAATTTTTAATTATTAATAAAACTGGAAAGATAGGAAGGGGTCAAATTGTGAAGAACTTCATGTGTCAGTGGAGTTTATATTTGATCCTAGAGGGGTTTCAAGTATTTACTGAGTTAGAAAAGGGATGAAGTCATGAAATACTCAGGTTTGCATTTTAGGAAAATAAAACTTTGGTTGTGGGGAGGATGGATTGAAGTGAGAGATTTCAGGCAGGGTAACCAATTAGGCTATTTAAAAATGTGGAGTAAAACAAACATTTCCATAACAATGCAATAAAAAGTTGATTGTACATGAAACTGCAAATGTTCTATGCACAACTTACTATTCCTTTCAACTGTACAACAAAATTATAATGTAAACTTCTTTATTTTCTTCCTTTTCTTTATGTCTGTGTGTGTGTGTGTGTCTGTGTGTGTGTGTGTGTAAAATTATTCTGTACACTTTGTAACCAAAGTCTAATTAGTAGTCTAATTAGTCTAGGTGGTAGACTAATTAGACTATTTGAGTATTTCAGGTGAGAGTGATAAGAGCTTGAATTAAGATAGTAGCTGTGAGAGGAGAGAGTAGTGGACATATGGGACAGATATTGTGGAGACAGAAATGAAAAGATTTGGCAATTGATTGGGGTGATAAAGAGGGAGAAATTGAGGATGATGCCGAGACTGAAAATCTGGATGACTAGAAGTATGGGTTAACCTTGTCACCAATAATACCTTTTAGAATATCTTCCATTTCTGCTCTCCACTTTTAGTGTTTCTCCTCCTCTGTAGGGTTTCTAATATCCTTAAGTTGACCAGTTCCTTTCTGTTGAAGAAGGTATCTTTGCTGCTTTTGGCTCATGTTGAATGCAAGAGTTTATCAGTCTGAAAAGAAAGAACAAACAAGCTAATAATTATAATTTAGGTAAGTTTTCAAAATGCATTTATGTACATTTAATTTGATCATCCTAATTATTTTATGAATTAGACAAAATAGGTATTTGATCTTTTTTTAACAGATAAGAAAATTGAGCTACAGAAAAGTTCAATGAACTTCCCAAAGTTACATGAAAATGGCACTAAATGGGACTAAAATAAAAGTTTCCTGGTTCCTAGTCATAAGGGAAATTTGTGGTCATTCAATAGTCATTTTTGTCTATATATTATTAAATACTTGTTTCACAATTTTTTAACTAAGCATTGAAAAATATTTGAAGACTCCATCAAATCAATTTACCAGGAAATCCCCTTTAAAAATTAGTATTTCATTACTTGCCTATCCAGGTTACAAAATAATGTGAATGAAGAAATTGGCACAGTGAATGCTTTTAAATGGCATTTGTCTTATGGTGATGATGATGCCAGTACTAGATGTAGAATAGAGAAGGATCTCAGAGTTTAGAGATGAAAGAAATCATTTAGTCTAAAACTCTTATTTCACACGTGGGTAAAGTAAGGTCAAGAAAGCTGGAATGACCCACTTAAGACCTAATGTCACATTAGTAAATAGCTGATCTAGGATTGTGAGTCAAGTTTAAAAATCCAGTTATTTTTTTCTACCATATAACAGAGGATGGGAAAGACATCAATTTTTCTCTTGAATTGTCATTACAAAAATGTAATTACTATGAAATCTTAGAACATTGGATCTAGTGCAAATGGAAGTGTTCAAACGCTTTCCAAATACAAAAAAGAAATTATCTTTACACTGTCACAAATTCATAGAGTATAGTTGGATATAATTAACTTTCATTTTGCAAAAACTGCATATCTCTATCTCTGCTTTACTTTCTTCTTCCCTTGATTCCACTTTTTCTTGTACTCTCTCCTCTCCCTATCCCTTATCTCCTTCCTTTCCTTTCCTTCCTTTCTTACTTCCTCTCCCTTCCTCCTAAAGAAACCAAGAAAGGGTTGGTCATATTCAGTAAAGCATTTAGCATAGTCTTTGTCATATAATACTTGCTTAATTTCTGTTTCTTTCCTTTCCCTATTATCTTCATCTCCTCCCTCTTTCTTGATATTCCAAGAAGTAACTAGAGATAATTTGAATAACTCAACTCAGTTGTATTGTGGGAACATGAGGGACAATTGAAAAAATCCTGGGGGATGCAGGGTCCACCTAAGAAGACACTATCCCCTAACTGGAAATGCAAATGTGATCAAGAGACATCTGACTGCAAAGAAGAGAAAACAAACATTAATGGCTCTTATGAACCTACTTGGTGTTTGGGACAGAGGCTTCCTTGAGAAGAACAAGGAGGGGCATTTATATCATCCCTGAGACAGGTTTCTTAGGGGAAGTCTGTGAAACTAGTGAATCTGTGCAAAAGAAAGCTTAAGAATTTAAGGTATGCTTTTGAGCCATAAACCTAGATATTTTCCCATAAGAACTGAGGTTAGAAAACTGGTTCCTTGGGAATGTAATGAGTGTTGATCTGCTATAGGCCAAAGAGAATGGCAGAGCTGCAAAAGACAGAGTGCAAGATCAGAGGAAAAATAATTCCCTGATGTGAACTGTGGAGAACTTGAGAAACAGATCTGTGGAAGATATTACTGGGAACTAGGGACCAATGACACCTGCTGAGAGCAACAGGAAGGAAGAGCTGCAAGGGAACCAATGCTACCATGAAGAGGAGGCATGAAGCCTAGTACCTAGGTGAGGAGGCAAGCCACACTTTCCAGCTTAAGCCCTATCCCAGATAATAATGAGATAGCATAGGTCTCATGGATATATATCATTGGTTTTTAATGGGGTGTTATGTGATTTGTAACTGTTTCTGTTGGTGTAAATAAAATTATTTTAAGCCATGTTAGTTCCCCTTACTTGTAAGGGGAAGAGGTGACTTGTATTGAAGAATTTGTCAGATACTGGAGTTCCCAGAGCATCTGAGGAAAGAAGGGAAGTCAGAAAGTGAGAAGTCTGCATTATGCCTTTCATGACTGGAGGAAGCCCTCTGCCAGATGATTTTTAACTCACCTTAAAGGATTGATTGTTAGTAATCTTGAGTTGTTAGATGCTACAAAAATGCCTAAGGTAAGGAAATGCAAGGGATAACTAGATGGCACAGTGGATAGAATGCCAGACCTGGAGTCAGGAAAACTCATCTTCTTAAGTTGAAATCTTATCTCAGATACTTCCTAGCTGTGTGACTCTGGGCAAGTCACTTAACCCTATTTGTTTCAATTTCCTCATCTGTATAATGATCTGGAGAAGGAAATGGCAAGCTACCCTAGTATTTTTGTCAAGAAAACGCCAAATGAGGTAATGTCTGACTTAAATGACTAGCAACAAAAGTAAGTATAAAGTTCACGCTAGTGTGAAGTCCTGTCTTCTCCATTGTTTTGTGGTTTCAGTGCTCCCCCCATCTTCCCTGGTCATGTGCAGAATTGAAGATGTGTTAGATGGCTTCATATTTCTTGGTTATGAGTCCTCAGTGATGCCTCATTGTCTTTCTCCTCTTACCTGGAAATCATGAATAAGTGGAAAGGAGCTTTTCCTAATACCAGTATTATGCTAAATTATAGAAGCTGTATGAAATCAGATGTCAAAGGAAAACTCTGATACCTCAGAATTAATTGGTATATTTCTCTCTAGTTGTAACTAAAAGAGAATGAGTCATTCACATCAATCTGAGTCCAACAGAAAAAAAACTATTAAGTACTACTGGTGAGACATATGTCCAAAATGGAACTCATTATCTTTCCTCTAAACCTCCAGCTCCTTTGGGGTTTTATTGTTTCTGTCAGTGATGTCCCCATTCTCCTTTGTTGGAAACTTTAGTATTGTATTTGACTTTTTCCTCTCCCTGACCTCTCATATCCAATCAAATATCATGTCCTGCTAATTCTACTTCCACAATCTCCATGACAAGTGTCTCTTCTTCTATATTCCTGTTGGCACAGCCCTAGTACAAGACCTCATTACAGCCTGTATGAATTATTGCAATAATTTACCAACAAGTTTCACGTATCTACTTGAATCTATCCTTCCCACTGCTACAAGAATAACTGTTCTTATGCATAAATCCAGTTTTGATACCCTATGCTCCAAATTCTTCAGTGACTCCCTATTACCTATTGAGTATACTTCCATGTTCTATGTCAGACTTTCTTGACTATGCCCCAGAAACTTCTTTAGTCTAGAACTTACATATTCAAGATATCCTCTACATCTTTCCCCTGACTGAATAGCTCTTTCCAGAGCCTCCATTTAAGGAGAATGCCCAGGCCAACCATGTCTCATTCCTCTGCATATTGCAATCTGGACCTTCTCTATTATGCAGCAACTCCCAAGTAACTTCATTCTACTTTTCAAATTTTCCTCTTATCTGTTGTCTTTACCCAATAGAACATAAACTTCTTGAGAGCAGGAACTATCATTGTATTTGTATTTGTAGCATAGTTCCTGATATATAGTCAACACTTAATAAATGCTATCAACATCATATTCATGCCAACATCAAAGACCCCTGTTATAAACTAGACCCAGCTCAAGACAGTCTGATGGTTCAGATCTGAGAATGGAATAAACAGAAACTTTGCAAGCCTTCTAACTGTAAACAAGAGGTGATTTCCTTAGTCATAGTATGTAAAGGATACTCAGTATTTATATAGTTCAACTGGACATAGTGTATCCCCCCATCTAGAAATACATTTGCTTTATTAATGGGATTTATGTTGTCTGAGGGGTACTGGTCTCTTCTTTATCCTAGGCCAGTGGTATCAAAAAGAAATAGAACACTAGAGGCTATATGCTGACTCACAAAATAGAAATTAACATTAATTATGTTGCATTTTATTTTTACCTACTTTATTAAATATTTCTCAAATATATTTTAATATGGTTCTGGGTTCATTCAAGAGTTTTTCTCCAGTCCCTAATTTGATACTACTGCCTTAGACACTAAGATATTGATGTCATAAACCTTAGTCCTTTAGACTGATCACATCTGAGGGGCAGCTTTTTTGCCCTTTGAGGAAAAAAGTCCTAGTCTACATTAATCTTTTCCTTTCTTACTTGATAAAGGTAATCTTTCTGCTCACTCTTTCATCTCATCCTTTCCTTTTTCCTCTGTGACTTTGCTCAATCATCCTCTCTCTCTGATTAAACTTCATCTTTAACTTCTTTACTGGTTGTTCTCCCTTAATATATTCAGGTTTCTTCTATCCTTGATTTTCTTGATCTTGCTGCCTCCTTTAATCATCATTTTTCTCTTTCTCTGACTCACTCTAAGAAGAGTGGTGCACTCATTAACCCTGCTTTTTCACCATGAACTTAATCTTGAATCTCTTGCAATCTGGTTTCCATCCTGACCACTCTATTGAAACATCTTGATTTAAAGACAATTGTGTCTCTAAAAATAAACTTATGAAAGGAATGTCTTATTATATTGTTCAGAAAACATTAATTTTTATATTGTTTAAATCCAACTTTATGTGATCAGATGCTGATTGCTCCTAATAATTCTCTAAGAATATTAGAGATAATTACAAGAAATTTTGGGTTCCTTCAGATCTTGAATCCATCCAAAACATTATTATTTTGGGTTGTCACTCTAGTACTTGTTTTAAGTTAAACAAAGTTTATGGTTTTTGGTCTTTCTTTCTTTCTTTCTTTCTTTCTTTCTTTCTTTCTTTCTTTCTTTCTTTCTTCCTTCCTTGCTTCCTTTCTCTCTCTCTCTCCCTTCCTTCCTTTCTTTTTTCTTCTTCCTTCCTTCCTTCCTTCCTTCCTTCCTTCCTTCCTTCCTCCCTCCCTCCCTCCCTCCCTCCCTCCCTCCCTCCTTCCTTCCTTCCTTCCTTCCTTCCTTCCTTCCTTCCTTCCTTCCTTCCTTCCTTCCTTCCTTTCCTTCTTCCTTCCTTCCTCCCTCCCTCCCTCTCTCTCTCCCTCTCTCTCTCTCTCTCTCTCTCTCTCTTTTCTGCTTCACCTAAATTTCATTTTTAAGTCTAATAATATCCTTTTCAATTATTTAGCTTTCAAGTTGCCTTTTCTGTGATACTGCTTCACTGAAGTACATGTGATTCATAAGTGACATGTGTGACTACCCTTCTAAATAATATAAACCTTCCAGAACTTGGGGAGCCACAATTCCTTTTTGGCTTGTTTTCCTCTACCAAATGACCCAGAAAATTTCTTTTAAAAACTTTTCAGGGAGCTAAGATGGCGACAAGAAGGGATTGAGTCTTAGGCCCTCTCTGATAAACTAAGGACTCTAACTAAACTTTCGAGAGACTGAACCCACAGAGGGACCCAGTGATGCAGTTCTCCTACTCAAGGTAACCTGGAAAAGAGCAGAAAGGTTCTGCTCCCCGGGGTCAGAGGGGCGGCCCAGCAGAGGGGTGGTCTGCCAGAGCGAAAGAACTTCAGCCTCCTGGAGGCAGTCCCAGGGTGCTGGGAGCCCCAGCTCACAGTGGCGGGGGAGTCTCCTGAGCTGCACCTCGGGGAGCACTGGGCACAAAGTGGGGAAACAGCAGGGGACCTCTGCCAGAGCGAGCACACGGAGCCCAGCCCTCAGGGCACACAGTGAGCAGCATAGTCTTTTGGCAGCCCTGATCCAGAAACAGAAGCAGGAGCCTCCAGGGCATGAGCATATTGAGCTGAGGGAGGGGAGTGAAGAAAGACTGCAGAGCTCTGTCCTCTGCACCTGGAACAGGACTCTGGGGTTCTGACCACATTCAGACCCTGATTGCAGTCTAGGTCCTCCAATAGAACAGCAGGGCCCCCCCCCACCTCAGCCCCGTGGCAAAGGGGGGTGCTTATGGTCATTCACAGAACAGGAAGGAGGACAGAGCCTCACACACTGAGACCCTGGTGGGAGTGCCCCAAAAGCACAGGAAGCACCCCAAAACCAGGCCCAGGCTGGGAAAATGAGCAAGCAGAGAAACAAGAGGAACATCATTGAGAAATATTTTGCATATGAGCCCAAAAAGAATCAAAACACTCAGTCTGAAGATGAGGAAGCACAAGCTCCTGCATCTAAAGACTCGAAGAAACACAGAAATTGGGCTCAGGCCATGACAGACCTCAAAAAAGACTTTGAAAATCAAATGAGGGAGTTGGAAGAAAAACTGAGAAAAGAAAGGAGAGAGATGCAGGAAAAACATGAAAATGAAGTCAGCAGCTTAGTCAAGTAAATCCAAAAAAATGCTGAAGAAAATAGCATGCTAAAAACCAGCTTAGGTCAAATGGATAAAACAGTTCAAAAAGTTATTGAGGAGAAGAATGCTTTAAAAAGCAAAATTGGCCAGATGGAAAAAGAGATAAGAAAACTCTCTGAGGAGAACAAATCCTTCAGACAAAGAATAGAATTCAGAGAGATTGATGAATTTACCAGAAATCAGGAATCAATACTTCCAAAGCAAAAAAATGAAAAATTAGAAGAAAATATGAAATATCTCTTTGAAAAAACAACTGATATGGAAACAGACTTAGGAAAGATAATTTAAAAATTACTGGAATACCTGAAAGTCATGATCAGGAAAAGAGCCTTGACATCATTTTCAAAGAATTACTACAGGAAAATTGCCCTGATATTCTAGAAGCAGAGGGCAAAATAGAAATGGAGAGAATCCACAGATCCCCCTGAGAAAGAGATCCCAAAAAACCTACTCCTAGGAATATTATAGCCAAGTTCCAGAACTCCCAAGTCAAAGAGAAAATATTACAAGCAGCCACAAGGACACAGTTCAAATATCGTGGAGCTGCAGTCAGGATCACACAGGACTTAGCAGCAACTACATTGGAAACTTGTAGGGCTTTGAATATAATATACCACAAGGCAAAAGAGCTTAGAATGCAGCTGAGAATAAACTACCCAGCAAGGCTGAATGTCCTCTTCCCAGGGACAAAGATGGACTTTCAATGAACCAGGGGAATTTCAAATGAACCTTTTGGAATGGCCAGAGATGAACAGAAGGTTTGATCTTCAGATACAGGACTCAGGTGAAATATGGAGATTGGAGGAGAGGGGGGAAATATGAG
This sequence comes from Macrotis lagotis, assembly GCF_037893015.1. Lineage (NCBI taxonomy): Eukaryota > Metazoa > Chordata > Mammalia > Peramelemorphia > Peramelidae > Macrotis > Macrotis lagotis. The sequence goes on from NC_133658.1 coordinate 623,654,690, forward strand.
GGACTTAATGAGGATGAACTGCATGTATTCCTGCATAGAAAAATGACACTGATAATACTCATATGAACCTTCTCACTTAACAGAGCAGCTAGAGGGAGCTTTTATAGTTGAAGCACAGGAGAAAGCTGAATTTGAAGATAAAATATGGTGTAAAAATGGAGTCAATAGAAAAAAAAGGGAAATGTAATGGGAGAAAGAAAAAGGAAAGGGGGAATAGGCCAAAATATTTCATATATTTTTTTTATTACAATGAGCTATTGCAATGATATGGAAGGGGGGAGGCAAGGGGGAATGAGGAAACTTTTGCTCTCATCAGAGGTGGCTAGGAGAGGAAACAGCATATATACTCAATGGGGTATAAGCATCTGGAGTAAGAAGGAGTGGGGAGCAGGGGGAAGGGGTGTGGTTGTGAATAAAGGAGGAGAGGATGGACCATGGCGGGAGAGTGGTTAGATATAACACATTTTCTTTTTTACTTCTTGCAAGGGGCTGGGATTGGAAGGCCTGCCCAGGACCATGGGGCCAGGTGGATTCTGGGTCTAAGGGATGGTATGGGGGCTCAGGGCTTCTTGGCCCCAGGACCAGGGATGTGTCTGCTGTGCCACTCAGCTACCCTACAGCAAAGTCAGAGTGAAAGGAGAGAGAAAATATAATACACGGTAGTGGAAAAATAAGAAAGGAGGGAGTTGCGATCATCAATGGCAACGTTGGAAAAATATGGAAGTAACTTTTGCAATGGACTTACCATAAAGGATGCGAACCACCCATGACAGAGTTGTTGGTGTTGGAACAAAGACTGAAGCACATTTTTTATTATTATTATTTGGGGGGGGTGGTGCAGGGCAAATGGGGCTGGGTGGCCTGCCTGGGGCCACATAGCGGGGTGATCTTTGAGTGTCTGAGGCTGGATTTGGACCTGGGTGCTCCTGGCTCAAAGGCCAATGCTCTGTCCACTACCCAGCCACCCCTATTATTATTACTATTTTATTTTATTTTGGGTCTTTTTTTTCCTTCTTTTTGGTTTTTGCAGGGCAGTGGGGATCCGGTGGCTTGCATGTTACATGGCTAGGTGATTGTTGGGTCTACTGGGCTGGATGTGGGCTTGGGTCCTTGTGGCTCCAGGGCTGGTGCTTCATCCATTGCGCCACCTGGCCATACCTACAATTATTATTATTATTTTTTTAATTTTAATTTTTTTCTCTCTCCTTTGCTTTATCTCTCAAGCAAGTCTATATTCATGAGGGGGAGGGGGTATTTTGTTTACTCTTACACAAGAATATTTTATTAATGTAAAAAAACTTTTCAGGTTTTAAGGCTTATTTTTTTGAATAATAACTTTCTTTTTTCTTGCCATTCTTTTTTGATCTCTGAAGCCTTTGAAACAGTTGGTCAGCCCTTCTTGATATCTATGGTCATGGTGTTATTCTATTCAGGAACAAACTTGGGTGACAGAAAGAAGGATGATGTTCTAAGCAAAGATAGAGAAATTAAGATGAGGGGATGACTTTATAAGAAAAGATAGTGTTAAGTGTGTTGAATTTGATAAATCTATGCAGATGGACCTATCTATGCAGACAATTTGAATTGTAGAATGAATTCTGGAGAGTGACAAATATTAGATATGAATATTTTTGTGGTGATTTTCTTAGAGGTGAGAGTTGAGCCCATGTGATATTGAGACCATAAAGAAGAAGAGCATAGAGAAAGAAGAGCAGGGAGCTGAGAAGTCATGGGGTAGAACAATAAAGTGGGGTGGAACATGATGATTGATTTTGAAAAGGAAAATGACTAGGATTGGTAGAACATTGAAGAAATACAAGAGAAGAGTAAAAAATAAACAAACTGGAAGGAAAGAATATCTAAGAAGGAGGTAATTGTCAAAAAGTATTCAGTGCTGCAGAGTTTATGAAGTAAAGACCATAGAATCTAGCTATAAGATGATCATTAATGATCACTAATTTAGTCAAGTGGTAAAATGAAGTAAGTGTACTAGGAACTGAAATAAGTGGGAGTTAAGAATGTAAAAGTCATATATATATATATATATATATATATATATATATAATTTTTTCTTGGAGTTGTCTGCAAAAAGGAGAATTGATATAGAATGGTAATTCGAGATGATGATAAAATTAGGTTACAATTTTATTAAGAATGGGTAAAATAGGGGTGGGTGGCTAGGTTGCATAGTGGATAGAGCACTGGCTCTGGAGTCAGGAGTACCTGAGTTTAAATCTGGCCTCAGACATATAGTAATTACCTAGCTGTGTGGCCTTGGGCAAGCCACTTAAGCCCATTGCCTTGAAAAAAACAAACAAACAAACAAAAAGAATGGGTAAAATATACACATTTGAAGAAAGCATGGAAAGATGCAGGGATAGGGGAAATTGAATGCTAATGGAGAAAGGATGATTCAAGGATTGAACTAAAAGCATTGATAGGGTAAAGGGAAGGCACTTGAATGCAGAGTTGTTGGGAAAGGTTTCCTTTAGAAGATTTTAAAACCCTTAGGGATTAAGGAAAGCCAGGAAAGTAGCATCTGGAGATGAGGAGGGTATCTGAGTATTTCAGACATGGAGGAATTGCCATTACCAAGGAAAATGACCATGACTCTTCTTGGACAGGAGCTAGGAAGAAGAAGCTAGAGGATAATGCTGACAAAGTATAGTTAGGGGGAATACATGGAGTTCATGATAGATAATCTTTTTTTCTTCAGTAATAGCTGAATAGATATATTCTGTTGAGAGGGAGAAGAATGGTATAGGTAATTTGAGGAAAATGTTGGAAGATTTGGTATGGATGCCATGGGAAATGTTATAGAGAGTAAATTGGTGTGGCATAAAAGGAAGGCGTGAGGGTTCAATAAAGATTAGATGATTTCAAGTGATAAGGATCCCAGGTCATGGTTGGATTTTTTTTCCCCAAAATTGTTCAGTTGTCCATGAGTAGAAGTTGAGAAGGCAGCTGGTGGAGTTTAGGAAATAATGCACATTAATTACATATACATGGCACAAGGGACCCAGAGATATAGACTAATACTATCTCTGGTATGGGAATTTAGAAGAAAGAAAAGTGAAACCAGAATGAGAGTTATGGATGGACAAAAACAGGGAAAGGAAAAATTTGTAGTGAGCTTGGAAAGGAGGTTTGGGAAGAGTGAAACACAGGTTGAGATGGAAAGATAGGTAGTTATAATCAGAGAATTTCAGAGTTCTAATATATGGCAGTAGAATAATTAAAGGTGATAAATTCAAGTAAATGATAAAGTCTGTGTTGCTATGGAGTAAGTGTATAGATAGGTTGATGAATCAGATAGGAAGTATATTTGGGGAGATAGGTATAAAGTCAAGGAGTTGGGTAGCTAGGAAAACTTTGAACCACATTCTGACCACCTTGAGAATAGAGGTGTTCTCTCTGTATAGGCTGAATGGAAGGCAAAGTAATAATTATTGTTGAAAGAGTTCTGATTTTGAAGTCAGAGGACTTTGGTACTTACTACCCATGAGACATTGGGCACTTATTCTCTTCAGGGCTCCATTTCCCTATCTGGAAAATCAAGTTAGAATGGATCTCTATAAAGGTCTCTTCTGGCTCCAAATCTATGATTGAAACATCAAAAAAAAAAGGTATTGCTGAGGAGAGGGGACAAGTAGAAATCTGAAAATGTTGGAAAAGAGCAAGAATCCTTGTCAATTAATTATTTATCTTATAATTATGAACATTAATCAATCCTTCTTGTTGAGTGGCAACAGATAAGTTAATATAGACAAAAACCCTGAAAAAGTAACCATAGATGTAATACCTTTAGGACCATGCCAAAGTTTTGTGATTGCAAAACAATAGAAGGATGAGGAAAGAAAGAAATGTAACTAATGAAGAGCACATGATTAACAATAATAAAGAAAAATAGAGTTTAATAGGGACATTGAGGGGGCAGCACCTACATGTATGGGAATGAGAGCACAGGGAATGATTCAAAGAAAGGAATTTTCCATCTAGGCAACCTATAATTCTGAATCCCTAAGAACCTAAATAGTTGAGTAAATTTGCTAGCCAAGAAAAGTCAATGGCAGTAGATTGTTATGCATTTTTTAAAAGCAAGTTTTATTGTTTCTGATTGATGATGTTTGTCTTTCATTCTCGAAAACTATAACATCGGACAAGTAAGTGAACTTGAGTGTAAAGCAAAAGATATGAAGTATTAAGAGAGGGAAGGCACTAGAATGCAGAGCTGTTGGGAAAGGTTTCCTATAGAAGATTTTAAGGAAAGCCAGGAAAGTAGAATCTGGAGATGAGGAGGGTATCTGAGTAACTCAGACATGGAGGACAATCAGAGAACATGCTTGAAGTCAAGAGATGGAGAGTCTTGTTCATGGAAACTCAAGGAAGACAGTGTCACTGGATCAAAGAGTACATGGTAGGGAATAATGTGTAAGAAGATTGAAAACCTGGTTATGAAGGACTTTGAATTACAAACAAAAGGATTTGTATTTGATCCTGGATTTTATTGAGTCTGTGTTGGGGGAGGATATGATCAGATCTGCTCTTTAGGAAAATCATTTTCATCACTGACTGGAGAGTGAATTAGAATGGGGAGAGCCATGAAAAAGGCAAACTCACCATGAGGTTATTGTAATAATTCAAGGTGGAGGTGATGAAGGTCTGTATTAGAGTGGTGGCAGTATAAGAGGGGGTGAAGAAGCTGTAGATAAGAGATTTGTAAAATCTACAGACTTTGACAACAGATTAAATGAGAAATTGTAAGAAGTGAAGTATTATATCTATGTTACAAAGCTGGGGAACTGAAAGGATGATGTTGCCCTCTATGCAACAAGTAAGATAGAAAGCAGGGAGCATTCAGGGAGAAAGATAAATTCAATTTTGTATATGCTTAGTTTTAATATCTAATTAGACATCCAGGGTGAGATGTCTGAAAGGCAAGTAAGAGATATGAGATTGGGAGTCAGCAAAGAAGGTTTAAAGATCATCCACATAGAGATGATTTATAATCCACAGGAACCAAGAAGATCACCATGTAAAGTAGTATTGATTGAGCCCAGGCCAGAACTTCATAGATCTGTTAATTAGAGAACATGATTTGGAGGAGACAAAGGAGACAAAGAAGTTAGTACTGGACATGACTAAACAGGTGTTTACTGTTAAATGGATAGATAAATATTAGTCATTCCTCTGCCTGGGCCTTCAAAATTAGTGAAGTGACTTCTAATGGTGATATAATGGTGGTCACAGCCTTTTTAAAGTTTCCCTTTTGTTTTACCTTCTGCCTCAGATACCTTGTCCATTATAACTTCCTTATTCTTTCTCTCCTCTCCACTATTTCATGGATGGGTATGAACTCTGCCCATATTCCTAGAAATTTGCCCAAGGATCAGTAGGGGATGAGAACACTTCTTTTTTTTTTTCCAACCTCCAACATTTTCTTCCTTGTTCTGGTTATGTGCCTCCAAACGGTGCCCTGGGGACCAATATCCAATCATCCCTTCTCTAACATGGAAATGAATCATTTCAGTCTCTGGGATGACACAGGGGTAGATAAGGGGAATAAATAATTAGATTCTCATTGTTTAGTCTAGTGACTCTCAAAATATGAAAGAGAATCTTTGGTTCTGCTTTCCAGTGTCAGATCATGAACTTGGATGTTTCCCACCAAATTAACATTAATTCAATGAAAAGCAATAATAACAAATAGACAAACAAGTCATTTCAAACATCCTATGTCATCCCCGTACCATCTTCCGTTCAATCTATCTTAGGAGTTCTTAACCTGAAGTCTGTGAATTTGTCTTTCTTTAACAATTTGAAAATTATATTGAAATTTGACTGGCTCCTTTTGCTGTTTTGTATGCTTTATTTTATGTATGTAGAAAGATGATTTTGAGAAGGGGTCCACAGGCTTCACCAGATTGCCAAGGGTGTCCATGAAATAGAAAAGATTCTCAGTGGTCAAATTGGTTTGTAGACATAGCTATGGAAAGCACTTAGCACAGAATCTGGCAACACAGCAGATGTTTAATAAATGTTTATGCAATTAAATTATTGAAATATTGATTTTGTACTATTCTATATCAGCTGAAGAATGAACTTAAATCCATTCCTCACACAATAGGATTTTATAGGAAAGTTATAATGTATATTCCTCATTTATAAATAAAATAAAAAGCCAAAGAGGGAGAGAAGAAATAATAGGACTATATTAATGAACCATGAAAAGTACAGTGCTACTTTATGACAACTCTTGGTATTTGTCCTCATTTTTAGAATTTCCTCCTGCTGTTTTTACCATCAGTCTCCATTTGTTTGTGATAAGGTTCATAGAACAGGAGAGAAGAAAAGGAAGTGGGAGAAAGAGCAGAGAGTTCATTAAAGAAAAAAAAACACCCAAATATCACCATCATCAAAACAACAAGTCTAGAACAACAAAAAAAGCTCAAATCAAAATAAATAATCCAGATATCTGTCCAACTTTAGGGGCCTTTCATTTTTCATCAATAGTTTTCTCACACAATTATGTTCTTCTTCAGTGAATTCATTTAGACTCATATGAAGAATATTACTAGAATCTTGGAGATGGTGGCTTCTTATAATATTAGGTGCCACATAACTCCAAGTTTAGCCTGAAGAGGCTAGAATAAGGAAAATCCTGCTTCCTTCCTGGAGATTTATAGAATAATTCTACAAAACATATGTACAGCTTGACACACCCATATGAATCTTCTATCAATGAAATGATATTAAGTAGTTGATTTAACAGAGTTTCGAAAATAAAACTACTTTTGGGAACAAAAAAAACCCTTTCTTATTCAGCTTCATGAAAATTATCCTGGATCTTGATTCCATAACATTGCCAAGGTATAGTTTGCAATCACTCAAACTCAAACATAGGTCATTCAAAATGCATTATTATCAAATGATGTCGGAAAAAGTCAATTGTGATACCTGCAACATCATGTCTCAGAGCACCATATCTGGAGCATCTACCTCACTTAAGGGCTTTCTATGCACCTAGGATGATGCTACAAAAGTTTTCCTTCAAAGAGTTTATATTCTGGTTGGGAGACAGTGGTTGAGGGCAGTTGGGTTGTATTCAAAACAGAGATCAGTAGAGGGCAATCTGTATTACTTAAACTAAAAACTCCATAATGACAATGATTCATGACATATCTAAACTTTGGATCTCCTCATTGCCTACCAGTGAGTCACACATTTTAGGTACTTGTCTGGAGTACAGGAACTGATAGTCTTATTGTGCTCTGCCAAGGTCAATGTATTTGAAGTATTTTGTTCATTTCCAGGTGTTGCATTACAGGAGAGGAAGATTAAACTGGAGATGTTGATACTGATGCTGATGTTGATGCTGATGCTGATGTTGATGATGTTTGTCCTTCATTCTCAAAGAAGACCATGGTATCAAGGCAGGTGAAGCCATGACAAGCACATGAATTGAATGTGAGTGAGAGGGTGCTGTGCTTCACTTTCTCCTCCAGAGACATTCAGGTCCAGTGGACTGGACATGAATCAGGATGACTGGAGTTGGCAAGTGACTTGCCCAAGGTCATACAGAGAATGTCAAGTGTCTGATACTGTATTCAAACTCCTGATCAAACCCCAACTCCAAGATCAGTGCTCTATCTACTGCACTAACTAGCTGATCCAGTAAACTGGAGAACATCTAGAAGAATTCTGGAAGTCTTCAGATCATCCTTTATGAGGGTTACTTAAAGATTCTTTGGAAAATGTGTTGGAGAAGAAAACTCTTTTTTAGGAATTTGAAGGATTATCCTGTGAAAAATTATTACACTTATTCTTTTTGACATAAGGGAAGAAAATTTGGAGCATTGGGTAGGAATGACAGATTTAGGCTGGGTAGAAGGAAACCTTTCCTAATACTTTAAGCTTAGAGTAAGCTGTAGGGGGAGATTCTTGTTCAGTTAGGAGTGTCTATGAGACCTATTAGCTTCTGTAAATGAAGAGAATGGAAGAGAATCATGTTGGTTCATAAATAGCATGCAAATCAGTCCTAAGAACCCCAATGGGAAGAGTAGAAGTGGCCTATTACTTCTTTCTGGAAATTTCTTGGTAGTAGAGAGCTTTAAAATGAATCTAATTGACTGTATAGAAAAGCCTCAAAAGATTGCCACATTTTCTCTGTGGATAGTGATAGGATTAAAAAAGAAAAGAAAGAAAAAGGCATCACAAGAAACATTTAAAAAATACATAGACTGAAGAAAAAAGTTAAGAACTACGGAATTAAATTTTATATATTTTAAAGAATTCTTTGTGTCACTGATTTATGGTTTCATATTTTGTTTTCCTTTGTATATATGAGAATGATCATATTTTTCATGATCATAATAAAATAAGAAACTAAAAATTATTAAAATGAAACTTCTCGAAGATATTTTATTTGAAAAGGAGAAAGAGGTACCTATTTAATAGGATGTGTTAAAAGATGTGTGGATTAAACATAAATTCAAATGCAATCCAAAAAAGAATAAGAAGTTATTAAAAATAGCAGAATCTGAGTTTTTCAGCAAAATAGGAATTTTACCATATTTTCCTAAATCTTTCTTGGAGAAATATTGCAAAAATTATGAAAACTGACACATGAGAACATGTTTAAAATTTCAGGAGAAAAAATGTTGCCTCTATAGTAGTGCAAAAGGAGTCAGAATAGTTGAGCAGGCAAAAAGCCAAAACAAAACAAAAATACTGTTATCTGTTATCCTTTAAACTGAAACATTTGAATAAAGACCTGGGCATGTAGAAGCAGTTAATAATAGTTATAGGATTGGCCTAGATACATGACCTCTGAGGTCTTTCACAGGGTTATTTTAAGGTTCAAGTGAGATAATCAAATACTTTCCAAATATATGTAAAAGTTGGCTATGAAAGATTGATATTGTAAACAGAGGATGTGAACAATGAATTTTACATATACATGCATACATACATACATACACACATATTTATGTATATGTCTTAAATTTATATTGCTGTAACAAGTAGCTAGAAATTCCCCTATTTCATAAAGACTCCTTTTGATGAGATCAGAAAACAGAGGAGTGGGTGAGGTTCAAATCAAAGTTCCTCTGGTAATCAAATCAATTAGCATTTGAAAAGAGTACAAAGAGCCAATAGACTCTTCTTCTAATCCCATCAATAGGACCTCTAGGTATATCTTTTTGCCTAGAAGATCTTTAGATTCTGGCCCCTATCCCCTCCCCCCCAATCTTCCTTGTTCCTCCTTCCAAATCTTGTCCCCTCCCTTCCAATGTTGGGGGTCAGAAGGGTCTGATTTGACAAACCAGGGGTGATGTTTCAGATCATACTTCAAGACTATTTGGGGACAAAAGTATACCCACATACATACCAGTGGAAGTCTACAACTAAGGAAATATCATTAAATGTGTTGATTAACCTAATTCTAGTTTGCTCTTCTTTAAAGTCAAAACCTCTGGTGATGTTTACCCATCATTAGGACACACTCTGGGACACACTCTGGGAAAGTTAACCCATATCTATTTGAACAGGGCAAAACTGATGGTGAGGACCCTTCCTCATTTTGGGGGAGTATTACCATGGGCTATACTTGGGGTCAAAAATATCTGGGTTCTGATTCTACCTCTAAAACTTACAGCTGTGTGATCATGGGCAAATCCCTTAACTGTTCCTACTCTTGTAATTTCTGTCTCACAGGGTTGTCATAAATTTCACATGACTTAATTCGTTATATGTGTTAGAATTATAATAATTTGGAGAAGGAAATGACAAACTACTTCAGTATCTTTGTTAAGAAAACCCCAAATGGGGTCATAGTCAGACAAGACTGAAATGACTGAACAACTACAGTGGCATTATGATAATTAGGAGCAATCAGTCAGTTTAATGCAGGGAAATGATGTAGAGAATTGTGAATTAGCAGAAACAAAATTTTTCAAGTAGGTGGAAGTGTCTGTGCTTGAAATTCTGTTCCTAGTAGCCCTTATGTGGGCCTGCCCTGTATTGTTCAGACTGACCAGAGAAGGGAGTGCTGAGTTTAGTTTATACCCCACTCTCACTGTGGAGTGAGGGTTGTTAAAGAAAGACATTTGGCCTTTGTCCAATCGACATGTTTGCCTATCTAGAAGAATTAAAACATGGGGAAATTTATAGCATTTATAGCATTTTGTTCTTGTTCTAAAGGGAACAAGATGCTTAAATAAGAATCTTATGGTCAATGTAAATTAATGTATGCTTAAATTTTAAAAAGTCAAGAATATGGACTTTCTCATGGTAACTGCAGACAGCTCTGATTGATGATCAAATAACAATTGTATGGATCTATTGTAAGGTAACTTATTGATGAATAGGATGTATTTATGTGATGTTCTTTTGTAACTTCAAAGAAATTATATTTACAGTGTTTGGTTCGCTTTTGTGAATATGTAAGTCTTTTGAATATTGTAATGTTAAAACCTGGAATTAACATGTGATTGCTTTGAAGGAATGGTAAGGGAAATAACATAAATCATGACCCCCTTCTGGGATATAGCTGCAGATTCATGCACAGTATAATGATGAAAATGTTATTTTGTAAAATTTAATAATTCATGTGTTAATTGACTTGAATATCTGGTTGTTTTTACTATTGATTTATTGCATTGGAATCAATAACATGTTAGAAATTCAAGGTTATCTAAGATGGTCTAATGATTTTTAAAGAATCCTGAGAGTAATAATTTGTATTCTGAAGATGGCTAGTAGTTAAAAGTTTATGTATAGAAGTTTCTAGCTCTAGGGCAAAGCACCTGTGTGACATGAGGAAGATAAAATAATGATGATAATTTAAGATTTCTCTGTGGCAATCTCTAGCTAATTGTTATGTAAGAAATATGGAGATGCTGGGTAACTTCCTAGCCAGAAGGAGATGTTTATAGTTATTTTAAACATAGTTAATAACTAAATGGGTTCATTGCAAAAAGTTGATTTTATATAAAAATATATGAATTAGGGTTATTGAATTTTTATATCTCAATCTGTTTTATTGCATTCCATTTACAGCATTGTCCTTAGGTACATGAGCAATAATTGATTATAATTTTTCCCCCCCTGGATCTCTTATATCAAATTATAGCCTGGCATACTCTTGGTTTTCCTTAGTACTCAAGTCACCTGAAGCTCTGGTTATAGGCAATGTATTGGTAATTGATCTGTCTGACATCAGGTATGTTAAAATAGAAAGAGAATAGGCCAATGAAGCCATTAGCCCTATGGGGTTTGATGTTAATACTGCAGATGGACTGATTGACCTTTGAAAGTACAGTCCTGGCCTCAACTAGAGTAGGATTCTCTTAAAAGAATCCCTTACCTGGCTCATTGAAAAGGACTGTCTGTATGACTTCACAAGGGAACATTTCCTGGTGTCCCTCTCTGCTTTGCAATAACAAATTGCCATGATCATTCCAAGTGCATCATAATTAAGCCTGAGAGTGAGCCATTGGAACTCTGTCTTCTAAATTTTAAATAATTGGCAAATATTCTTGTCTTGGCCTTTTAATATAGGATGTGACTTTTTACCACAAGTTGTCTTAAGGAGAAGAAATATCAGTATGACTTTTTATATCAGGATAATTAATGTCTTTTAGCATATCTTTTTAACTGCTTTAAGAAGAAAGATCCATTCTTCAACTTGAATTTTTGTTCATTCTAATCATGGCCAAAGCAAAATACAAAATTTTGCCGCAAATTATTTTTTGGACACATGTAGTTTTTAAAATGCTTTTTCAGTACATTTTTGATCTTTTTGTTTACAACTTATGTGACTTCCATTAATTAATCTGTGTTATATTGGAACCCATGTTCTTATAAAAGGTATTTTGATACTGGCTTAGGATCATGAAATATAATTCTTGTTCCTTATGCATCTTCTAGTTTTTTCATAATTATTGGATCTCTTTAAATAGCCTTCTCTGTTATAATATATCTGGTTTTTGCTTGCTCAATTTTTTCCCCTTGAGTTCTGTTTCTCTAGCTGCATATCTCTAAGACCAGCCTCTGCAGGATGCCAGCCATCTGTGCCAGCCAATCATTCTCTGGACCCTGCCTCAATGAAGTCCTCTCTGTAATGCATTCCTCTCCAAATGGATTCTGAAAGGCCCAGAAGAATCTAGGTCCCAAATAATTTTGAGGGGGGAATGATGAAGGTAAATGATGTAGAGAACTGTGAACTAGAACAAAATCTTTGAAAGAGATGGAGGTCTCTACTCTTGGAAATTCTGCCTCCTTTTGGACGCTGTATTTAATCTTGGTTTGAACATTGTCGGGTAGGAAATGATGTGTTAAAAGTGGACATTAAATGCCTTGAGACAGGAAGGAACAGCTTGCAGACTGCTATTGGAAGTTTCCTGGTCCAAAGTGAAAATAACACACCCCAAACACCACCCTGTCCAGCCTACAATGGAGGGGTATTTAACAGGATGTGTTGCTCCTTCAAGTTCTCTTGCTTCTTCCAGCCTCCTATCCAGAAGGATGGACCTTCTTCCGGCTCTGCATTAAACCACGTGGAGCTCCATGGGCTTCACCATGTGCCCTGGTTAAACCAAGCCTCATGGCTGCCTGACCTTCTCTGTCTCTGTCTGTCTCTGTCTCTGTCTCTGTCTCTGTCTCTGTCTCTGTCTCTGTCTCTCTCTCTCTCTCTGTCTCTGTCTCTTTCTCTGTCTCTCTCTCCGTCTCTCTGTCTCTGTCTGTCTCTGTCTCTTTCTCTGTCTCTCTCTCCGTCTCTCTGTCTCTGTCTCTCTCTCCATCTCTCTCTCTGTCTGTGTCTATCTGTCTCTCTGTCTCTCTCTGTCTCTGTCTGTCTGTCTCTCTCTGTCTCTCTCTCTCTCTCTGTCTCTGTCTCTTTCTCTGTCTCTCTCTCCGTCTCTCTGTCTCTCTGTCTCTCTCTGTCTCTCTTTCTCTCCAAACTTCAGCTGAGCCTGCCAGCTGACCTGCCAAATCCACATGTAGTGGCTGTACCTTAAACTCTTCTTAACTTTACCTATCATTTTCTTACGTGTTGCAACTTCTTTTAAGAAATTTTACTTTTCTTTCCACACTTGCTTCCCTAGATCTAAGTTGTGATTCCTCACAAGGCACAATGGAACTCAAACAAGCCTGTGGTTCCAGGTTGATAATCATTTTTGAAGCACTTATTGCATACATTCCAGGCTCTCTGCTGAGCACAGGGGATATAAACAAAGTTAAAAACAAAAAGCTCAGTCTTTTTCTCAACTGACTGAATCCCACTACTAGTCCCAACCACAGCTTGGAAGGTAATGTTGGGGCAACAAGAAGGACTGGATTGGGCTACCCTAAGGCAGAGAACAAACATTTAGTACCTGAAACACCACAGGCAAGTGGTAAACCAAGGACCAGATCCCTTATTTCAGCACAAAAACCTTGGGACTACATCAGGAGCAGAGTTCAATCATCAAAATGAGCAAAAAACTCAAAAAGCACAGAACCATTAAAAAGCTCCTATTCTGAGAAGAATAATAAAAATGCTGTTTCAGAAGAGGAAAGCAGTGACACAATGCTTACATGTGAAACCTCAAAGGGGTTTTTGAATTAGTCTCAAATGCAAAAAAGATCTCTTGGTAGGATTCAAAAAGGATTTTAAAACCAAAGAAGTAAGGGAGAAGGAAAATGGAGAAACAAAAGGAGAGTCATGCAGGAGAATTAGGAAAAAATGACTGAAGAAAGTAATACCTTTAAAAGTAAATTTGGTTGGGGCAGGTCAGATGGTGCACTGGATAGAGCAGTGGCTCTGGAGTCAGGAGGACCTGAGTTCAAATCCAACCTCATACACTTAATAATTCCCAAGCTGTGTGATCTTGGGCAAATAACTTAACCCCATTGCCTTGCAAAAAGTAAAATTAGTTAAATGGAAAAATAAACCAGCCTTTTTTAAAAATAAAAATAGTCAACTGTATAAGAAATATCAAAAAGTAAAATTTATGAATTGAGAAAGGAATATAACTCAACAGAAAGTAAAAAAAAGGAAACACCAAAGTTAATAGAAGAAAATAAAACTCTAAAAATTAGAACTGAACAAATAGAAATTGATGACCCTTTGAGACACTAAGATTCCATCAATCAAAAGACTGAAATAATAGAAGAAAATGTAAAGCACCTCTTAGAAAAAATAACCTAGAAAACAGATCCAAGAGAGATCATTTATGAATAATTGGTTTACTTGAAAGTCATGATCAGAAAAAGAGACTGGATAATATCATGCAGGAAACTATTAAAGAAAACTGTGCCCTAATATCCTAGAACAAGAAGCTAAAATAGACCTGTGTTGATCTCCACTAGAAAAAAAATTCCAGAATTAAAACTCCAATGAATATTGTAGTCAAAATTTAGAATTCTTAGCTAAAAAAAGAAATACTGCAATCTGCCAAAAATGAACAATTTAAATACCAGTGAGTCACAGTCAGTATTACACATGACTTATCATCTTTAACATCAAAGAATCCAAGGTCCTGGAATATGATATTCTGGGGAGGGGATGTGGGCAAAGGAACTTGGATTGCAACCAGAATCAACTTCCTTGAAAATTTCAGCATATTCTTTATTTTTTTTTTAGGTTTTTTTTTTTGGCAAGGCAAATGTGGTTAAGTGGCTTGCCCAAGGCCACACAGCTAGGTAATTATTAAGTGTCTGAGACCGGATTTGAACCCAGGTACTCCTGACTCCAGGGCCAGTGCTTTATCCACTGCGCCACCTAGCCACCCCTAGCATATTCTTTCAAGGGAAAAGATGGACTTTCAATGAAATAGAGGAATTTCAAATTTATCTGATAAAAATATCAGAACTGAACAGAAAAATTGATCTTTAAATACAAGCCTCAGGAGATACCATACAAAGGAAAAAGAAAGGAAATCAATAAGACTAAGGAAAAAAAAGTTAGTCAATAAGTCCAACTGGGAAGACAATACTTGTAACCCTTGAGAATTATATTTCCCCTTAGGAAAATTGTATTCCCTTAGATGAAAGAAACAAAATTGGCTAGAAGGTGTGAGTATTTCTATTGGGACAACTGGAGAGAGAATACTCAATGGGAATGGGTCTAAATTGATGATGATGTGATGATGTTTGTGGATCTTGAGAATTGTATTTCTATAAGGACAATTGAAAGGATGATGATGATGATGATGATGTTTGTCTTTTGTTCTCAAAGAAGATCATAACATCAAGGGAGGTGATGCTATGACAAGCTTATGAATTGGATTTGAGTGAGGGGGTGCTTGCTTAACACCAGGTGGTGACTTAGCAGTAGCCTCACTTTCTCCGCCAGAGCCATCTGGGTCCCATGGCCATATATGAATTAGGATAACTGGAAATAGCCCAGGATACAAGTCAATCAAGGTTAAGTGACTTGCCCAAGGTCACACAGCTATCAAGTGTCAAGTGTCTGAGGCAGGATTTGAACTCACATCTTCCTGACTTCAAAGCCAAGGCTCTATCTACTGTACCACCTAGCAGCTCTGAAAAATATACTTTGATAGAGGATGTGGATACAAGATAGAACAAGATTTGATAAAAGGATTATACTGGAAGAAGATGGAGACATCAGAAATTAATACCACATACAGAAGCACAAAGGACCTATTATGGTAGAGAAAAAGTAGGGAGTGTTTAAACTTTGAGTAAATCTCAGTTTCAACAGATTTGGCTCAAAGAGGGAAATATATATATATATATATTCCCAATTGGATTTAGAAATTTATCCTATTCTGCAGGGATGTAGAACGAAGCAAGGAAAAGGCCAGTGTGAGTAAGGCAGCAGTCAAAAGCAAAACATTGGTGAGGAGGGATAATGGGAAAGGAGGAAAAAAGATAAATGGGAGAAGATAGGATGGAGGGAAAGAAAAATTTTTGCACAAATAAAACCAGTGTAACCAAGATTAGAAGAAATGTAGAAAGTTGGGAAACAATTTTCATAGCTAGTAATTCTCAAGAAATTTGGAAACATTTGGGAAGACTTGCATGAACTAATGCTGAGTGAAGGGAGTAGAAGCAGGAAAACATTGTACACGTTATTAGCAACATTGAATGAAGATATCTATAATGAACACTGATCCTCTCAATAATTCAATAATCAAGCACAATACTGAGATACTTGATATGAAAAATGACATCCATATCAGAGAAGAAACCATGGAGTCTGAATGCAGAGTAAAGCATACTATGTTTACTTTTTTAAAAACTTCTTTTATGTTGTTTTTTTCCTCTCATGATCTTTCTCCCTTCCTTAGTTGTATTTCTTCTTTTACCACATGCCTAATATGGAAATATTTTAAGCATGATTCTACATGTACAGCCTATATCAGACTGTTCTTTGCCATGAGGAGGGAGGAAAGAAGAGATGTAGAACAATGTGCAACTCAAAAGCTTGCAAAAGAAAGATTGTTGGAAAATATTTTTGCATGTAATTGGAAAAAAAATTAAAGAAGGGGGAAAAATGTTGATATCTGCTTAGAGGATGGACTTGGGATGGGTGTTGGTAGCAGACTTTGGAAAGGGAGAGTTATTGTTATAGCAGTAGACCAAACAGAACCTGACCTAGGAGTGTAGCCATATGAATTGAGAGGAGTATTTTGAAAATTGAAATGATAAAATTTGACAAAAGATAAGATATGTAGGATGAGAGTAAGTGAGAATATACCAAGACTGTGAACCTGGGTAACTTGGAGTGTGATGTAAAAGAACAGATGGGAATATGGGAAAACCTGGGGAAGAAGGAAAATGAGTTCTGCTTTGGATCAAGTTCATACTACTTTAGCATGAAAAAGTGGTTTCATGTCTATTTCCAAGGATATTGTACTTTATGTTTTGGCTTAGACCAAATGACCTCTGAATCTTCTAATATTGAGATGTTGTGATTGTATTATTTCAGTATTGACTGATTAGAAGATTGAGAGCTAATGGAGTAAGAAGTAAGAATTGTTCCTGGGCATAAGTGTGAAATTTGTACACTACTTTAAACTAGTTGTAGTACTGGAAAGGGTTTGATTAATTTATACTAAACTGTCATTGATTAATAATGGTTAAATTTTCTCTCTCCCCTAGGGGTATTTATATTTTTAACAGGGAGCGGCTGTTCCTAACCTCAATATGTGAAACAAAGATGCAATTTTAGACACTACTTTTTGGGGGTGTTAATGTATTGTTAAGAGTAGAAATTCTCTGCAGATCATTTTATTTTCCCATGTGGCTGACCATGTATAGAACTATTCGGCTAACTAACACTTCTAAATTTATTGCTTTATTTGTCCTCTTACCTGGAGGATTTATACTCATTGTGAAAGATACTGCATAGCTAGTGGTAACTAACAAGATATGAAACAATCCCAATATTTTAATCAGGGTTTGGGAACTATACTTGCTGAATAGCAGAAAATGCACTTCTTCTTAAAACCAATTTTTCATTTGTTTCCTCATTTGCATCTCTCCTTTAAAGAGAATTGACATTTTAAAGTGAGTGATAATTAATCTTTGGAAATATTGTGATTGGTTAGTTTAACCACATTTTAAAATACCCAATGTATACAGAGGTCAAATGATGGTCTTTGGAGAACTATTGGGGGATGTGTAGAGAACTCTGCAGAGGTAGTTTGAATGACAGGCTAAAAATCATCAGCACTAGCATACAGATGAGATGGTATTAAGCTATATACCAGTCTTGCTTTGGTACTTGGTGGAATAAGATTTGAGATAAGCACAGTTACTGACATCCTTCGTAAACCTTGGGAGGATTCCTGGGTAAAATAAATAACAACATATAGAAAAATTAATTTTCTGGTTGTTTTATGATGATTTTGTGGCCATTTTAGGTGCACTCCCTGACCAATTTGATGCATCATTTAGAAATAAATTCATAAAGATGAGTGAGGGGATTCAGAGAATATAATGGCCAAAAGGATTTCATCTATTGACTAAGTGTAGTCAGTGCTATAGATATTATTTTTTTCTGGATAAAGATTTCAATGGGCATTTACTAAACTGATTATTTAGCATAATTTAGTGTCCTTTCTTAGATATCTAAGAAGTAGGAGATGTAATCCTTGCATCTGAGGAATAATTGGGCAGAAATTATATCTAGAACTGAAGGTCATTTCCAAGCATTATTGATCAAATGCTAGATTTTTATGCTACAGAAATTTAAAAGTGATTAATACTGGACTAGAGCTAGAGATTTTTATGGAGACAGCAAGTCTTAAGCTGAGTACTGAAGAGATTGGATTGTAAAATAGAAAAAGGAATAGAAAATTATCACCACCTCCTTCCCCCCATATATCTTACATAAATGCTATGAAAAAGAATTAATTTCCTATTGAATTTTCTCCCCATTAAGCAATGCCCTATATTATCATGACTTGGTCCCTAAAGAAAATTAATGAAAAATCTACCATGAAGCACCTCCAACTCTCATCATCCAATATATATTAGATTAGGTGAGTTTAGTATGTGGCTCATTGAACATCTTGTTCTGAACTTTCATGACAATGTGAAGAGAAATTTTTAAAAAAGAAAACTTTTTTTTAATTAGGATTTTCAGTAAGTGCAGCTGAAATCAAAACTGTTCTAGGAGAAGCAAAAATGTCCAGACACCACAATCAAGTTAAAGGTCTCTTTAGGCTAATAAAGAGCTGTTCTTGAGATGAGATTTCCAGAACAAGGTCTCTTTGTTAATGGATCACTTCAAGTTGGCCTCTTATCAAAGTCTTCTTATTTTTTTTACTATTTTCTACTTAATACTTTATTGAATGACTTTCTACATTGTCCCCCAAATAATCCACTTCCTGAAACTCAATAGAAAATGCAGAAACATGTAAAGGAAAAAGAATCAACATGAACTTGGGAAAACTGTCAATAAATTATTGTTTCAAAATTGTATCTTTATTTTTCTCTATTATTCATCTACATTATATTTTCCCTTAAAAATTAAAAAATAAGTTTTTATTGCTATTTTGTTTCTTATATCTCACATTATCTCATGTATTCCTCCTCCACCGTTTTAGAGTCATCCAATATAACAAAAAGTAGTTTTAGAAAAAGAAAAAAAGTCAGCACAACTATTTGATACATTGAAAAAATCTGAAAATGCGCAATCTGTAATACTTTCTACCTTCATGAAAGGATAGATTGATAATGTCTTCATTTGTGTTTGTTTTTTTTGATGTATCATTCTTTCCATTTACATTATTGTAATTACCATGCATTGGTTCTGTTTATTTCATTCTTCATCAGATCTGTATCAGATCTTTCTATGTTTCTCCACATCACCAAAATAATTTTTATAACTTGGTAATATTCTATTATATCCATGTCAATCCCCAATTGATGAATATCTACCTTGTTTTCAATTCTAAGCTACCATAATAAGTGCCACTATAAATATTTTGTAATATATGGTGTTTTATTGTTATCAGTAAGCTCAATAATGTGACTCAAAAGTCATGGATACTCACTTAGCCATGGATACTTTGAATAATTCCAAACAGCTTCCCAAAATTGTTTCATCATTTCACAGCACCACCAACAATGTATTAATGTTCCTATCTTTCTGTAAGACTGTTCTATTTGTGATTTTTATCAATTTGTAGGATGCGAGATGAAACCTCAGGAATATTTTTGACCTGTGTTTCTCTTATTATTATTAGTGATTTGATTTATTTTTTCATGTGATTTTGAATAATTAGCATTTCTTCTTTGGATAACTGTTCATATTATTTATCTATTCATCTATTAGGGGATGGAAAGTTGTTATATATTATTAATTATTTAAAAATATAGAATTATATCATTATCAAAAAAATTGATACAAATTTTTTTCCCATTTGACTATTTTGCTTCTCATCCTAGATGTATTGCTATTATCTGTTCAGAATCATTTCATTTTCAAGTTTCTACTTCTGTTATAAGCACTGTATTATGTTTCTTCAGTTACTTTAATCTTTTTTTTTGTTGCTGTTAAAGGTTGTCTTGTTCTCCTATGGTCTCTACCCCTCATCCCTTCCCTTTAGGGTTTTGTTTATTATTTCTTTTTTGCATTGCTGTTTGTATATTTCTTCCTCCTCTCTTTTCTACTGTCATATAGCATCCCACTTCCTCTCCTCCCCTTCAGTCAGTTCTGTTATTTTGTTTTGAGATTTCATTTTTGGCATCATTTGCCAAGCAGGATTCCTGTTCCTCTTTTCATTATTCATGTATTATTTTCATGTTTACTCTAGACCTATCAACTCTATGATTCTTGACTCCTATAATTATGTGACCCTTTCTCTTTTCTTTATATTCTTTATGCAATCAAAACTTCTAACTATTCTTTCTAGGTTGTTCCCCAGAGGCACAGTCATGTAGGACTTGCCCCAGTCCTTTTCTATTGTGTCTTAGTTCCAGAACAATGTTAATTATGGCAGGTATCAGAAAGGACAATTTTCCATGGTAGGGTCCCTTCTCAAGTAAGCTCTTTATTATGCAACCCACCACTGATCTCTTTTACTGACTTTTTTCCCCCTGCACTTTTCCTGAAAATCTCAGTGTCCAGCTCTTTCATCTATCCCCAGGAGTTTAAATGCTCATCTTCCAAAGGATAAAAAGACTTTTCAACCCTTCCTCTCTTAACCAGGTCTCACTCAGTGTAATGACTCATTTTCATCAACAATCTCTCTAACCCCAGCAAACATTCAACAGTGGATTCTTTCTTTTTTTTTTAATTCTCTTTTTTAAAACTTTTAATTTTTCCTTTTTTAAATTTACATTCTTATTTATTTATACATTATTAAAATAGTCTTGTTGGAAAAGTAAACATAATCTCCCCTCCCTACCCACAAAAATTAAAAACCTCATGAGAAATAAAGTGAAAGAGAAAAAAATGTGCTTCAGTCTGTGTTCAGATACCATCTGAATGGCAATTTCTCTAGGGTGGATCACATTCTTTTTTATAAGTCCATCAGGGAAGTGACTTCCATATTTTTTTCACAAATGCTGTTGCTGATTGAAATTCCCTCCATCCATTCTTCCCCACTACCATTTAATTTATTTTATCTCTCTTTTCAATCTGCCCCTCTTCAAAAGTGTTCTGTGGGGCAGCTGAGTGATGCAGTAGACAGAGCTCCAGTCCTGGGGACAAGAGACCCCAAGCCCACATCCCACCTCAGAGACCCAACAACAATCCAGTTCCATGGTCCTGAAAAGGCCACCCAATTCCATCACCTTGCAAAAAGTTAAAAAAGAAAATGTTTTGTATCTGACTACCCTCTCCTCTATCACCTACACCCTCCCCTCCCCCGTCCCATCCCTTTACTCTCTTTTTCCCTCTTTATCCTATTAGGTATGTATATTGTTTACTCTCTGAGCCATTTTTGATGAAAATGAAGGCTCCTTCATTCCCCTCACCTTCACCCCTTCCACTCCATTGCAAAAACTTTTTCTTGACTCTTTTTATATGAAATATCTTAGTCTATTCTACCTCTCCTTTCCCTGTCTCAGAACATTTCCCTTTCTCCTACTGACTCCACATTTGCAATGTTATACTTCCAAATTCAGCTTTTTCCTGTGGTATGTCTACATATGTTCCTTCTAATTGCTCTAATAAATGAGAATGTTCATATGAATATTGATATTATCCTCCCATGCAAAAATATATGCAATTCATCATCATTAAGTCCCTCATAATTTACTTTTCTCATCCACCCTCTCTATGTTTCACTTGAGTCCTGTACTTGAAGTTCAAACTTTCGGTTCAGCTCTGACCATTTCAACAGGAACATTTAAAATTCTCTTGTTTTACTGAAAGTGCATCTTTTCCCCTGGAAGAGGATGTTCAGTTTTGCTGGGTAGATGATTTTCAGTTGTATTCCAAGCTCTTTTGCCTTCCAGAATATTATATTCCAAGCCCTATGAGCCCTTAATGTAGATGCTGCTAAGTCCTGTGCTATCCTGACTGTAGTTCCATATTTTAATTGTTTCATTCTGGCTGCTCATAATATTTTCTCTTTGACTTGGAAGTTCTAGAACTTGACTATAATATTCCTGGGAGTTATTTTTTTGCATCTCTCTCAGGAGGAGATTTGTGGATTCTCTCAATTTCTATTTTGTCCTCTGCTTCTAGGATTTCCAGGGCAATTTTCCTGTAGAAATTCTTTAAAAATGAAGTCAAAGCTCTTTTCCTGAGCATGACCTTCAGGTAGCACAATAATTTTTAAATTTTCTTTCTGGATCTGTTTTCTAGGTCAGTTGTTTTTTAAAAGAGATGTTTCACTTTTTCTTCTAGTTTTTCATTCTTTTGGTTCTGTTTATTGTTTCTTGATTCCTCACACTCCATTCTACATTTGAAGGAGTTTTTTTCCTTCAGAGAGAGCTTTCTTATCTCCTTTTTCCATCTGGCCAATTCTGCTTTTTAAAGTATTCTTCTTCTCATCAACTTTTTGGACTGCTTTTACCATTTGACCTAAACTGGTTTTTAACGTTGTTTTCTTCAGAATTTTTCTGGATCTCCTTGACCAAGCTGCTGACTTGGTTTTCATGTTTTTCATGTATTGCTCTCATTTCCCAGTTTTCCCTTCTTTCCTCCCTTACTTGATCTTAGGTTTTTTTTTGTTTTTTTTGGCAAGGCAAACAGGTTTAAGTGGCTTGCCCAAGGCCACACAGCTAGGTAATTATTAAGTGTCTGAGACTGGATTTGAACCCAGGTACTCCTGACTCCAGGGCCAGGGCTTTATCCACTGGGCCACCTAGCTGCCACCCTTACTTGATTTTAAAAATCATTTTTGAGCTCTGCCATAGCCTGAGCCCAACTTCTACATTTCTTGGAGGATTTAGAAGCAGAAGCTTAGACTATGTCATCTTTTGAGTGTGTGTTTTGATCCTCCATGGGACCAAGTAATTGTCTATGGTCAGGTTCCTTTTTTTCTGTTTACTCATTTCCCCAGCCTGTGCCTGTTTTTGAGATGCTTTTTGAGGTTTTGAGTATTATTGGGACATTCCTGCAAGGACCTCACTTCATTCAAGGTCTTATGAGAGGCTCTGACTGCTCTCCTGGCCTGTGCTTTGGTCTGTGGATGACCACTAGCACACTCCTCTGCTCTGTAGTTGTGAGGAGGATTCCTGCTCTGCTATGGTAGTATGGGGGCCCAGACTGGACCAAATATGGACAGAGTATAAGAGTCATGTCTCAGGGACAGAGTACAAACCGTGATAGTTCCCCCCATCCCCTTTCCTTCTGTGGACTGAGCTTTCTGGGAACAGTTGCTGGGAGGCTCTCAGCTGAGCAACTCTGTGAGCCTGATTCTGTTTCCTGGGATTTGGGCTTCACTGAGGGCTGCAGCTATGATGAAGGCCAGGCTGGCCTGGGCTCCATGCTCACTCTGGCAGAGGTTTCCCCAATGATCTTCCAATTTGTGCTTGATGTTCCCTGGGTTGGCAGGTCAGGAAACACTTCTACTGTCAGACCCAGGCATCCTTTGGGCTGTTCCCAGAGGGCTGGAACCCCTTCACTCCTGCCCAGTGATCCTGGCTGCACTACTGCCCCCTTCAAGCCCATGGAACAGAGCTTTCCCACCATCTGCCAGGTTACCTTGGGCTGGAAATTGTCTCACTGGATCTTTTTTTGTGGGTTCTGCCTCTCAAAAATTCAGTTAGAATCATAATTTTGGGTTTTTGAAATATTTTGGAGAGAGCTCCTGGAAAAGCCTGTCCTCATTCCACCATACTGGCTCTGCCCCCTGGGGTTCTTTCCTCCAAAGTAAAGTCTCCTTTTATTCCCCCCCTTCTTCATCTGTCCCTCCTCCTTACTGATTTTCCAGTAGGCTCTTTTTTTTGATGAGAGTGCAGGAATTACCTTCCCTTAATTCTTAGCCCTTGATTTGTACATGCCCTGTTCCTCTTCTCTTCTCTGTATCCTCCTGTTGCAATGCAGATTCATACAAGAATCACTTATCTGTAGGCAATATGTCACCTGATTCTGATCATAATACCTTTGTCTACCTCTTCACAGGTAACCTTAAGAGATTTCTACCTTTATCTCTATCTCCCTAGTATACATGTAAAAAGAAGTCTCTTACTGGCTTCTTTGTTATCATTCTGTTATCATTCTTACTATTGTTCTTAACTGCTTCATTTATTCTCTCCTCCTGCATTTCTATTGCCTGTATTGACAGGCAAATGATTTCTTCAATTCTTTTTTTTTTCCACCTAAAAATATTTCAAATTCAATATATATAGTTAAATTATTAAATATAAAATTTGTGTCACCTCATTCCCAATCCCCAGTTTCCAACTTTTTATCTGGTCACATAAGGGGGGAGGTATTTCCCCTTTTCCCTCAGGATCCAGATAATGGGCAAGACTACCTCTGGGTATGGACCCTCCCTGGTTCAGGCTGTTTCTGTTTTTCTCTCTTTATCACTCTTTGTTTATCTCTATCTCCCAAGCAACCTCACTCTTTTCTTATTCACTTCTGTCCTCAAACTTCTGTTGCTTCTCAAGGAGGACAAAAAAGTATTAATCTGTTTACTGTTCAGCAATCTATAATAAATCTTGAGTATTTTTAAAACCCAAGAAGTACATGATTCATTCATTATTCAAGGCCTCTCAATCTCTATTTCAGATCCCAATTCTCATCTATTATAACCCTGGACTACATCCTAAATTCCATTACTCTTCAAAACACATTATTCCATTCCCTCCTCCTTTTTCTAATGGGTGCAGAATAGTCTTGCATTATGTGAATTTCCTTTCCTTTGTATTAGAAAACTATTCCCTTGATGTTTTGCTTGAGGTTTCTGAATTGAATTGTTAAATCTAGTCATTATGTGTATTGGAGTTTACTGTCTTGCTTTGTTCCCCTTAAAGATAGTTTGTGAATTCTTTCAATTGAAATTTGACTTTCTATTTAGAAATTCTGGGAGATTCTCTTCTATTATTTCTTCCATTGTGTTGTTAAGAATTTTTTTTCCTATCATATTTTTCTGAGAGACCTATAATCCCTAGGATGTCTGCACCTTCTGTATTTGAGGTTAGTATGTTTTGCCTACTCAGTAACCATAGTTTAATGATATTACTTTTTGCTTCTCTTCTTCTAGCTTACTCTTCTTTTTGGTATATTTGCACACCCACTATATTCTTTCTTTTGTCTCTTCGGTGAGGCTTATCATTCCAGATTAAATTATTAAATTATTAATTTAAATTAAATTAAATTATTTTATTTATTATTTTTGCTACACAGGACATAAATTTCTGCTCTCAAAAATTTTTATTTCTCATTGAAACCACTCAGAAGGAGTATATTGTGGTTTCATGTTCTCCCCAAATTCTACAAGGTTCTCTCTTATTGAGCAATGAATCATTTTCGTTCATTTTATATTTGTTCATTTGTCTGAACTCATTTTCTAGACTGGGGGCCATATTTCCTTATATTAATGTTTTTTATATTCATTTATCTATTTCTAGTCAAGATCTTTGAATTTTCTTTTTTCCTGAAATCTTTGGTACTTTCAGTTTTTACTCTTTCCCACCCCCTTATTATTATTAATTTTTTTATCACTTACTTCCTGAATCTATTCTTTCTGACTGATTTCCTTTGGGGCTAGAGCTCAAAGTATCTCAGCCTCCTCCCTAGATGGCCATTTCATGGTTCATCAACCTAAATCTCTGTCCCAATATAGTTTTGATTGGTCATAGCTTGGTTTTTCCCTCAGGCTTGGTGTGCTGCATAGCACCCTCTTTGCAGCGTGACCTGTCCATCTGTGCCACAGTTCTCTGGCTAAGCACTGGAAGTTTAGAGACTATTTCCCCCCTGGAAATTCAGAGCTTTTTAGCACTGATGCTTCTAGGTTTTAGCTCTTAAAACATTTTTTTCCTCCTAAAAAGTTATGGCTAAACTGACTGCTGAGATCTGAATAAACCTCCATATTCTGGAACTATATTCTCCAATGATACTTTCTAGGGAGAGGGTCAACATGTAGGAATGTATTTTGATGTAAGTCTGTGTCATGTCCTTGGGTCTGCTAGTGCTGCCTTGTTGCCAGTAGAGTGGGAGAATTGGGAGGGGAACTGAGTGAGCATAATGTCAGTGAGCATCAGTTCCTGAGTTTCTGTTTTTGTTTCTTTAACTTTCTTTTAGATTGTGGATATTCTAGGTCACTGAAATACCTAAAATTGCTTTATATTTGATATATAATTCCTGTTTTGGAAAGATTTGAGGTCTTTGAAAATATCAGAAATCTCAATAGATTGATTTTTCACGAAACATTTGTGAGGTGTTCAGACATGAAGACATGGGGGTCCAATTCCTACTTCGCTATCATATATTTATTCTTTTGGCTTTAGTGTTGCTCTTGATTTTGAAGTTTGAAAACAAATAGTGACTACTAATTCAATTTTGGATTAGGTTTTAGCAGAAATATCAATCCCAAGAAATAATTTTGCTATTAAAATTAATAACTTGGAAGATTAAAAAAATTTCTAGTTCAATTTGTGAGAAATGATGACTAATTGTAAAAGAGAGGTTAAGTCTCTTAGGTTTTTTATGTTGCATCCTCTTTTCTTATCATCCTTGTTTTATGCTGTTTTAGAAAATGCTTATTAGTTAAACAAACACAGTAATCTTTCCAGGCTGTTATCTAAATGTTTAATTTGCATATTGAATCACATCTGATAGGGTGAGAAACTGTGATTAACTTTATTAATACAGTTGTAAGGAGACTAATGTATTTAAGGTTTTGTGCAATGTTGTTTGACTCAGATTTGCATTAAAGCTCAATGACTTTTAAGACCATACATTACCATCTTCTCTGCCTTTAATGGACAATATACTAGCTATAACTAGACAAACCAAGTATCAAACAAGGAGTTATGTGTACCTGCAGGCATTAATTGTGAACTTTAGGGAAACAGTGGGGATTTCAGCAAGTATACTCCAGTGACTCCAACTCCACCTAATTCAATCCCTGAAGGTACCTCCTGACTATGAAGTAGGATTGGTCTGCTTTTTCAAAATACACTTGGAAATAAGCTAGGAGGTGGATTGTAGGGCAGATCTGCAAATGAAAAGGACTTAGTGACCCTTTAGGAAAATAGATAAATAATAGAAGAACAAAAGGAAGAGTTAGAATGCTGACCAGAAATTTGCCAGTTCTTGGAACCACTCAAACATAGCACTAAATATTTTTCTTCTCTCTTTCCTGCCACTAATGAATGTATCAGTTGCCCTCTGTCAGAATGTATGTTTACAGCATGACAATATCTATATATAATTTCTTATCTCTAGTGAGAATTAAAAGATTTTTCAATATTAAATAAAAAACAAACATTGCTGCATTAGAATATCATTTAAAATAATGTTATTTCTCTCATTAAATATGTATTTTGGTGTTGACTGTGAGCAGCAAGTAGTTCAGGTGATAGGTGCTTCCCTGGTAAAGCAATCCATACTAAAATAGTCTAAGTATCTCTGATATAAATAATCCCAAATGAAGCTAGAATGACTTAAAGATTTTATTAGTTTTATTAACTGAGGTAGATCTGGTGTCCCTGGTTCCCAGTAAGTATAAGTAATTTTCAGAAATAATAATAATAGTAATAATAATAATAATAATAATAATAATAATAACCAAGGAACTATCTTATATCCAAAAGTCAAATCCAAATACTCAAAAGGCCCTTCAAGGGTAACATCCACATTAAGTCAACTAACAATTTGTCAAGAAAATAATTTTGTATAAGTCACATGGATTTATGTACCAATGGCAAAATTTTATAAAGGCAAATCAGGGTCTGCTCTTTACTACCAGAAATTAAGGGATTGTTATAACTAAGGAACCCAAACTCAGTGAAGAATGTACAAGGAAATGGTGGGAAATTTGCAACACATTATTGCAGGATGTAAAATTTAGTAGCTATCAAATATCTAGCAGAATATTACTTTGTGGTTAGAATTATAAATTAGAAGTTATCTGTCTTTCATAAACCAAAAGATAAATCCCCATATGACAATTCAAAATATCCTTGAAAATTCAATAACTGATTGAAGCATTATCATAGACACAACCGTTGTCTACCATCTTTTGAACATAATGTCGATCCATAAAAATTTAAGGAAAACCTAGTAAATATTGCTACACTAAATATTCAGAATTTCAAAGCCATTGTAACATGAATAGAGAGAGATCTAGTGAGAGAAATAAAATCTATATGGAGCAGGATAAGGTCCAGGTCATCTCTGCCATTTTAAAAATACTCCCAATGGAAGTATGAACTTCAACATTAATAATTTAATTCAGTTATAATAGGTAATTATCTTATCTACTTGAACAGTTATGTACTTAACATGAAATGTAAAAAATAAAAGTAGTGGTGGGCAGAGTCAAGATGGTGGAATGAAGGCAAGAAATCCCAGGAACTTTTTTCGGATCACTCCAAATACCTTTAAATAATGACTCTAACTAAATTGTACAGAGGTGGAAACCACAAAAAGACTGAGTGAAAAAATTTTCCAGCCCAAGACAACTTGGAAGATCTGTTGGAAGGATCTGTTACCCTGGGGTTAGAAAGTGCTGCAACACAACCTGGGCAATGCTTGCTGTGCCAAAGCAAACTAATTCCAGCTATCCAGGAACAACCTAGGGTGCCAAGATCCCTGGGAGCACATGCGTCTGCAGCAGTGGTGGTGATTTCCAGACTTCTCAACCCAGGGATGGTCAGGACAACTTGGAAAGTAAATGGAGAACTCTGCTGCACCAGAGTGTGTGTGTGTGTGTATGTGTGGGGGGGCCCAGTCCAGTGCAGACTCAGCCCCAGGAAACTGGAGCAGGCCTGGGCAGCCACCCAGCATGGAGCCACCTTGCAGCTGCCTCCAGAATACTCAGTCCACCAGTGGTATGGGGGCTGGGGGAGACTGTGGAAATTTCTTTGCTATGTCTGAGGCAGGACTCTGTTGTTTTGCCCATCCTCTGATCCAACTTACACTCTGGGACCCCAGAATCAGGAAAAGGAGCTTTATTGCCACAGTGGAGCAGGAACCCTCCTCACAACTCTGGGACAGGGGGAGAGTTTGTGATCATCTACAGACCAGGTGCAGGCCAGGAGAGCAGTCAAAGCCTCTCATAAGACTTTGAAGGAATTGAACTCCCTGGTGGATGTCCCTGAAAACAACTGCAAAAACACTCAAAAACTAGGAACAGTGCATCCTCCACCCTGGAAGTAGAGCCCTACCTTAACAAAGAGTTAAAATCAAGTCATAGTCTGGGGAAATGAGGAAACAACAGAAGAAAAAAATCCAACATAGACAAATATTTTGGTCACATGGAGGATCAAAATACACACTCAGAAGACAACAAAGTCAAAAATTGTTGTAACCAAAGCCTCCAAGAAATATATGAATTGGTCTCAGACTATGGAAGAACTCAAAAAAGATTTTTAAAATCAAACAGGAAAGGTGAAGGAAAAATTGGTAAGAGAAATAAGAGCGATGCAGAAAAATCAGTAGCTTGGTGAAGGAGATTAAAAAAAAAACTAATGGGGAAAAAACAGTCCAAAAAAGACAAAAAGGAGAAGAATGCCTTAAAAAACAGAATTGACCAGAAGGAAAAGGAGAAACAAGAGCTATCTGAAGAGAATAATTCCTTCAAATGTAGATCCTCTGATGACTTTGTGAGGAATCAAGAAACAATTAAAAAAATAAAAAGAATGAAAAACTAGATGAAAATGTGAAATATCTCACTGGAAAAACAACTGACCTGGAAAACAGATCCAAAAGAGATAATTTAAAAATGATTGAACTACCTGAAAGTCATGACCAGGGGAAAAAAAAACCAGATTTCATTTTTCAAGAAATTCTCCAGAGAAATTGCCCTGATATTTTAGAAGCAGAGGGTAACATAGAAATTGAGGGAATCCATTGATCAACTCTTGAAAGAGATCCCAAAATGAAAGCTCCCAGGTATATTATAGCTAAATTCTAAAACTCTCAAGTCAAGGAGAAAATATTACAAGCAGCCAGAAAGAAACACTTCAAATATCATGGAGCTACTGTCAGGATTACACAGAATTTAACTTAGTCTACATTAAGGACTAATATGACTTGAAAAATGATATTCCAGAAGACAAAAGAGCTTGGATTATAACTGTGACTGAGCTACCCAGTAAAAGTAAACATCCTCTTTCAGGGGAAAAGATGGACATTTACTGAAATAGGGGACTTTCAGACTTTCCTGTTGAAGTGAACAGAGTTGAACAGAAAGTGTGATCTTCAAGTACAGGACTCAGGTGAAGCACAGAGAGTGTGGATTGGAAGGGCAAATCATGAGGTATCTAATGATGTTGAGCTGCATGTATTCCTGGATGGGAAGAAGATACTGATAATTCACATGAATCTTCTCATTTATTAGGTCAGTTAGAAGGAGCGTATATAGAAAAGACATAGGAAGGAGCTGAATTTGAATGTATAATATATTATAAAGATGGAGTTAATGGGTGAGAAAGTAATGTACTGGGAGAAAGGAATAGGAGAGGTAGAATGGGCTAAGATATTTCACATAAAAGAGGCAAGAAAAACCTTTTGCAATGGAATGGAAGAGGGAGAAGGTGAGGGGGAGTGAGTCTTCACTCTCATCAGAAGTGACTCAGAGAGGAAATAACATGCACACTCAATTGGGTATAGAAATCTATCTTACCCTAGAGGAAAATAGGAGAGGAATGGGATAGGAGAAAGGGAACAGGAGAATAGAGGGGGGATGTAGGTACTAGAAGAACAAAGGAGAAGGTAGTCACACACAACACACTTTTGAGAAGGGACAGGGTGAACCAAGAGAGAATAGAATAACTGGGGGTGGGGGTAGTAGGATGGAGGGAAGTACAACTAGCAATAGCAACTGTGGGAAAAAATATTGGAGCAATTTCTCTGATAGACTTATGATAAAGAATGCTATCTATCCCAAAGACAGAGTTGATGGTATTTGATTACAGAACAAACACACTTTTTTTTCATTTAATTGTACTTTTCTTGAGGTTTCTCTTTGTGGGGGGGGGGGGAGATGCAATTGTAGTAATATGAAAAAATAAAATGAAATTTACAATAAAAAAAATAATAGCAAGAGTGACTTGTTCCAGGACTTTTACTATCCAAACTCCATTCAAACAAATGAGAAAAATAAAATTGAGAAATGAAAACTTTCCCTCAAAATCTCAGATTTATAATTTCATTTTCTTTCTATAAAATATTTTGTGTTAGTTTGATGGATCAACAGATCAGAGCTCAGCTTTGGAGCTGTAAGTGATCTACAAGAGACAAAGATAGGGATGTTTATAAAAGGGTATGCCAAATTTCTTGAACATCTAGCAGCATTATGGCCCCTGCCCTTTTAACCCTTAAATGACAGTCCTATTTAGAAATAAACAGTCAACTTTCTTTACTAGGAAGTGTACTATGGAGTCCACCCAAAGGCAGCAATAAAGACATTGTCCTAATGCTATCAGCCCTTAGATCCATTGAAGGACAGTCCGTTTCTTATACCAAAAGAAGGCTATTTGTTAAAACACCAGCAGTTGCCTTCCTGACATCTCCTTAACACACTTATGCAGAGGACCACAGGAAGTGAACCAGATATTTTTATCAAGTGTAAGATTATGAGAAAAGGAAATTCCTGAGAAATAGAAGCTTAAGCACAAGAGCAATATTTAAGATATAAAAGATTTGTTTACATTTATTTAACCAGACATTTATTAAGAGCCTACTATGTGCCTGGAATACTTGGATATTCAAAGATAAAACAAAAAAAATCCTCAAATCAAAAGCAGACCCTACTTTTAAGGAGCTTACATTCTATTATCTTTGCCTCATGCATGGTTGTAGAATTAACACTACTGTCTTCTACAACACTGTATCCTGATAAAATTATCATTGCTCCACAAAACAATGAAAAGTGAGCAAGGAGATAATGTGGCTGCACAAGGCTTTAGAAAAATATACTTAAGATCACTATAACATTTGTAGATAGCATGGCAAGACAACAAATTAAATGGAAATGTCATCTTTTTTATAGAAATCTATTTTCATTAAAATTATTTTGAGCTTTAAAAATATTTTTGTTTTAATATTATAGTTATTTCCAGATATACTCTTCATATATTCAGAGAACCTGAAAGAGAAAGACTAAGAAAAAGTAAAAAATAAAGGAAGGAGGTGATTTTTTCCCTCATCTCTTTTGGGGCTGGCCAAAATTGGTCATCACAATTACTCAGTGTTTAGTTTGTCTGATTATTCTTTACATTTATACAGCAATTTATTTTTACAGCTGACAATGGTGTAACTTCTGTACAGTTCTCTACACCATCATGATAAGTGAGATTCCCATGACTTAGAATCTCACTGGGGAAAGAAACTGAAGAGGTATAGAGAGAAGAATTACTCATCAATTTTAATTTTATTTCCATTTTTCTCTGTCAAGGAGAATGATCTTTGGACTGGAAGGAAAGAATAAAAATGGCAAATAAGGAGTTAAAAGCCAATATCACTAAGTAGATATCACCAAGCAACCTATAATAATCTCATTTCTCCAGACTCAAATGAACTGCATTCCAAAACTCTTAGAGAATTGACAGAGGTGATTGTGGAGTCATTTTTAGTCTTCTTCAGTGCCCTACTAGCATGTTTAGATGCTTCTCATAGCTGTTTATATAAATTAGAAAGGATGCATTCAAGTTGATAATGTACATCAATTCTAATTTCAATAAGGTCCAAGATCTTTTCCACAACTTATCTTTCTTTCACTCAGCTACCTTATAAATTAATCTCTTAACATTCTTACAGTCAAGTTACCTTCAACACAGATTTCCTTTATGTATGATTCGGACAATCCTGCTGTTTTCCAATAGTCTTTTCTTTTAAAACATTTCTACCTTCTTTTTAAGCACATCAGGGAGTCATGACATGATCTATATGTGATTGTTCTACTTGGGTTAAAAAACTGGTTAAAAAAGATCTCTTCAAGATCTTTCAGTTTTGCCAACCTTCCCCTATTATCCTTGAAGTATGTCTCATTCATGAAGTTGTACTATGATGCCTCATTGTGGTATGGAGCTGATTTTGGTTTCTCAAAGGTTATCCTAGTAAGAATAAACTCTGATAGAAGCTTCCATACTGTAATGCTTTTGAGAATGATCTGGCAACAAGCTATTTTTGGAGGAAAAATCTTGATAAGTACAAAGAGTTTATCATCAGTAGACTGACCACTTGATCAAAATATCCCCTGCAAAAAGACCCCTGGTCTTGAATGAACTCTCTTCCATTTCTAAAATTACTATAGCATAGTTGCTGAAAAAAGTGCAGATGGGACGAAGAATGACAAAGTTTTTAGACTTTTTTAAGCTTTGACAGTCGTTAGAATTCCTAAATTTTGTGGCATCATAAGATCCTACCTTTAGAGCTACAGGGAACTTCAGAAGATAGATCCTTGTCTTATGACCAGTAAATGGACATTCTTCTAAAAGAACTAAACCGAATCCATCTTGACATTCATTTTGTACACAGATCTACAAGTAGCATGGAAGGAGAATTAGTTCCCCAATCTTTCCAGTTCAGCTGATAATGACAAGATGTAATTTCACATGATAATGTGTTAATGTGCTAATATCTTATTAGCCCCTTTCAAAGCATGAAAACTTCTCTTTAAGCCAGAAGGGAGCAAGTCATCACATGAATTATAATTGCTCTTGCTCCTGCACGTCCCTTAAAAGATGCTTCTAGTCAATTTGCATCAGTCAAAGAGAGAATTAGAGGTTGGGAAGAACTGGACTTGACTTGACCTATTCTGACTTCTCCCCATCCCTATCCACTATGGTGTCTGGCAACATAGCTACTACCCCAGAATGAGACAACCCTATAGTTGAGGAACTGGTCTGATAAAGTTCAAGATGAAGTTAAAGGCACAGAGATGCATTCTTTAGACATGAGTACAGATAGGTAATCCCAGGAATATAACTTCTGGAAGTAGAGAAGAGAACTTACTACAGATTCAAGGGAACTGGCCATTGCAAATGATAGTACTGCAGATAAGATTGGTTGAGGAGAGAGAAGACTTGGAATAACTTTATCCAAATGAGTTCCCTTCATTTAAGCCTTATTACCATCACACTCTGTGTTTGAACTCAATCATTCCACAGGCAATATGTATATTGTCAGGTCATCAAATTTGTGGGGAGAATGGTTTATGATAAATATTTGTGCTATCTTTGCAAATAAATTTCCTATGAGCTAACAGAGTAGCTTGGTGCCCAGTATGATGTCAAGAAGACTCATCTTCTTGTTAAAATTTGGTTTCAGACATTTAATGGCTGTATGGCCCTGGGCAAGTCACTTAACTCTGTTTGCCTCAGATTGCTCATCTGTAAAAATGTACTGGAGAAGGAAATGGCAACCATTCCAGTATTTTTGCCTAGAAAACACAAATGTATTATGAAGCTTTGAATATGACTGAACAATAAACACCACTACAACTAAGTCAATCCTATCTATTGATTGGGAAGCACACTGATAATATTTTATGAGCTTTAGTTTTGGAAGGGTAGTTCTATGGGGGATACCCTTTGAAAGTAGACATAGCTCTGGGAACTCAACCTGCAAACCCATAAATGCCAGAATGGGGAATTAGACAAGAAGAGGCACAGAAATAAGAAACCTAACTGGATTTTCAGCTTACAAATATCTCTTGGAATGCTAAAAAGGAGTTGGCTTTATCATAAACGGTAAAAAAGATCTACCATAGCCTATTGTGAAAATAATTGTAGTTTATACACCAATTTTTTTAAAGGTTTTTGCAAGGCAAATGGGGTTAAGTTACTTGCCCAAGGCCACAAAGCTAGGTAACTATTAAGTGTCTGAGACTGGATTTGAACCCAGGTACTCCTGACTCCAAGGCCATTGCTTTATCTACTATGCCACCTAGCCACCCTATACACCAATTTTTTTGAAGATGAAGAGATTAAATTCTCCAAAGAACTCAACAAAATTATCCAAATTAAACCAATATGTTTGATACTTTGTGACTTCAGTGACAATGTGAGAATATTAGAGACTTATTAGAGACTTTGTTGTTCAGCCATTTCAGTTGTTTCTGATTATTTGTAACTCCATTTATTGTTTTCTGTGAAGATACTGAAGTGGTTTGCCATTTTGCAGCTCATTGTCTCAGTATCTGAGGCCAGATTAGAATCCAGGAAGGTAAATCTTTCTGATGCCAAGCCCAGCAATCAATCTATCACCTCGTTGTCCCAATAGGGAAACCTAGATCAGAAATAAAGAATGAGAGACCAGAGGTTTGTAGATTATACTGAAGCTTTTATTGATAGACCCTGAATACTATAGGGAGAAACAGAAGAAATGAGATAAGATGACTGAATAACTTCACAAAAATGAAATGATTACATTGTAGCATACCCAAAACAAGTGGTACTGTTGTGGGAGTCATTTCTGAATTAGCTGCCTGTTAAAGCAAGAAATCAAAATTAGTTCAAAGCTGTAAGAGAGAATAAAAATGAGAAAGATATAGCATGTAATGAAAACAACTCAATCTTGACTATTTGGAAAAGTAATTAATAGCTTTTAAAAATGGGATATGGATGGAAGGAGAGAGATATAACAATAAATACAACTTTCTGTTCAGAGTTTAACTGATAAAATCAATTTCCATAACAAGGAGTCCAAGAGAGCCTCAGAAGTACCACAGTCCTCTATTACTTTACTTATTTGCCAAGTAGATACATATAGCTGAGGATAACAGCAGTTTAGAATAAACTTGCTTTCAAGATCTTACTGTGAAAGATGAGCATCATTGTCTCATAAATTAGAGAGAAATAGTTGTAAGTTAAACCAATTTAAAGAAAGCTTTGAAAGATATGAGAAAATCATCCAGAGAATTATACTTCATAGAAAACTATTTACTTAATATTTAAACAGAAAAGGGTTAGTAAGTACCTAATACAAATGCTTCTTTTTTAGTAAGGGAATCTCTCTAAATTGTGGTTGCACTGTCAGTTTCAGTATATAATGCACAGAAATAAAACTAATTCCATACTATGGCCCCTTAATTGATGTCCCTACTTCAAATTTCTTCCCTGTCTGTTTCATTCTTCACATAGATGCTAAAATAATTTTCCAAATCACACTATGTCATTTCCTTACTCTTTGAATTGCATGGCTTCTGATTATCCCCAGGTTCAAAAAAAGATAAACTTCCCTTTGTGGCATTTAAAGACATTCACAACCTGATATCAATTCATCTCTCCAGTCTTATTGTATACTACTCTGATCCAGTCAAACTGATTTTCTTGCTATTCTCTATCCACTGTATTCTAGGTCCCATCTTGTGTGCCTTTGAACACTATGTCCCTATGTCTAAAATGCGCCCAACCCTTTTCTCTTTTAGAATTCCTAGTTTCCTTAAAAACCCAACTCAAGCAGGACCTTCTATATAAGAACTTCCCTGAACTCTCTCCTGATTTACTCCCCCCTTCCCCCAATCGCTTGGATGATGGTGTCTTCCCACCAAAATCTCTTGTATCTATTTTATATGTATCTGTTATAACAGATATACATATATATATATATAATACTATATATATATATAACAGATATATATGTATAGATATATATATATATATATATATATTTACATATGGACATGTTTCTTCCAACTAGACCAACTTCTTTGCAGACAGTTTTCAATTTTGTATTTGTATACTCAGCAGCTAGTACAGTACCTATCACTTTATATAGGTACGAGCATTTATATACATTAGGCATTATGCTAAGAATTTTTTTATCCCATTGGATCCTCTTAACAACTTTGTAAAATAGGTCCTTATGTTATCCCCATTCTGTAGATGAAGGAAGTGGCAGATAGAAATAAAATGATTTATATGTGCATCTAGTAAGTGTCTAGGCTGGATATGATCTCAGGTCTTCTTGATTCAAGGTCCATCGATTTATCCATTACACAACCCACTAATGATTGACAGAGGTAAAAAAAAAAGACTGAGGACCGACCCTTGAGGATGCAAGCAGAGGAGATCAAGTAGTGATTATATACATACATACATACATACATACATACATGCATACATAGAAACCAAGGGAGAAAAAGAGTTTCCAGAAGAATTGGATGGCTAAGATTTCAGAAGTATAGAATAATCAAGATGTCTGAGAACTGAGAAAAGATTCAGGATTTCTATCTTTCCTTGGGATCCAGGAGATGGAAAGAAGGTAAGAGGAAGAGATGTAAGGGATTCAGAGGCTGTAAATGGGGGGGGGGATAAATATGAGCCAAATAGAGATGAGAAAGCAGTAAAGTAGTGAATGGTAACTGTGAATATAAGAGTTTTGGGTAAAACTCAAGATTTTTGAAGTCATAGAACTGAGGAACAACCACAACAACAGTAGTGATAGCTAGCATTTATATAGTGCTTTTAAGAGTTGCAAAGCACTTTACTATCTGTATAACCCTGATCAAATCACTTAAGTCTTGGTTTGCTTCAGTTTTCTAATCTATAAAATGGGAATTCTACCTTCATGGGGTTGTCTTGAGGCTCAAATAAGATATTTGTAAAAATACAGTGCCTAGTACATAGAAGATGTTATATAAATATTTATTCCCTCTACTAATGAGGGTCTTCAAATTAAGACCCCTTCTAAAATCATAGATTTAAGGTTAGAAGGATTGCCTTCGAAATTAAATCCAATGAACAGGAAGTTTCAGATGAAAACATTGAAGCTAATTATAGTCATATTAGAAAATGCTCCAAATCATTACTGATTAGAGAAATGCAAATTAAAACAATTCTGAGGTACCACATCACAACTATCAGACTGGATAATATGACTAAAAAAGGAAAATGATTAATGTTGGAGAGGATTAGGAAATTGGAGCAGTAATGCACTATTGGAGTCATGAACTGAACCAACCATTCTGGAAAACAATTTGGTACTATGCCCAAAAAGCAATAAAACTGTGCATACCTTTTGATCGAGCAATACCAATACTAATAGGTCTATATCCCAAAAAGATCATAAAAACCAGAAAAGTCAAGTGGGGTGACTAGGTGGTGCAGTGGATAGAGCAGCAACCCTGGAGTCAGCAGTACCTGAGTTCAAATCCGGCCTCATACACTTAATAATTACCTAGCTGTGTGGCCTTGGGCAAGCCACTTAACCCCATTGCCTTGCAAAAAACAAAACAGAAAAGTCTGACATATTCAAAATATTTATAGTAGCTCTTTTTTTGTAGTAGAAAAGAACTGGAAATTGGGGGGAATACCTATTAATTGGGGAATGATTGAACAAGTTATGGTATATGAATGTTATGGAGTACTATTGTTCTGTAAGAAATCATGAGTGGCTAGACTTGCATGGGAAGACTTGCATGAGCTAAGACTGAGAAGTACTCAGATTCAAGAAAACATTGTGTACATTGGTAACAACACTGTGAGATGACCAGTTATATGATGGATGCAGTTCCTCTCAGCAGTTTAGTGATCAAGGACAATCCTGAGAAACCCACTATGCACAGTGCCACTAACATCCAGAGAAAAAAATGCAGAGAAAAGTATACTATGAATGCAAAGTATACCATGTTCATTTTTTAAAACTTATGTTTTTTCTTTCTCATGTTTCCCCCCTCTTATTTCCAATTCTTCTTTTACAGCATGACTACTATATTAGGCACAATTGTACATGTTCAACTTTAACCAGATGTTTTGCTACCTTGGAGAGGGAGGAGGGAAGAGGAGAAAAATGTGGAACTCATAAACCTGCAAATGGATGAATGTTGAAAATTACCTTTGCATGTAATTGGAAAAATAAAATAAAATAATAAAGATAAAAAAGAAATCAGATCTAACCTCATTTTACAGATGAAAAAAGCAGAAGTCTAAAGCTGATAAGTGACTTGCTCAGGATCATACTGCTAGTAGGAATTAGAATATAGATAGTAATGGACCAAAGATCTAAATAGGCTGTTACAGTTGTATTTCTTCATTCTCTATATACAGATGAGGCTCTTTATTCAACTGGAGCAGAAATAGGAAAGTCCCTGGTAATGCTGATAATGAGGGACTACCATACAGATAAAATCACAGATCCATTGAAGTATTAAATTATGAAGGCATTCCTATAATAGCTCTGTGAAGGATGGCAAATGCTCTTATATCCATATTATTAAAGGCTACATAGGTTAAATGATTTGCTTGAGGTCACCCAGCTTGTAACCCTAGTGACAGAATGGTTCATTTCCAACCCTTGATTTTCCCTATTAAATTATGCAGCATCAGATTCTACCATAACCTAAGACAAAGACTGACTCAGCCGATTTTGAAGATTGGGTCTTTATGATATCAAATATCATGAATCAAAGAAACATACATCCAACCCAGGCATTTGTCATTTTAAAGACAAATAACCAATTTATTGTAAAGTATTGTTATAACATTGTGTAGTTACTGCAGCTGTGGTGGAGTAAAAGAAAGTACCACAATTTGGTTCTAGTGATGATGGGTAATCAGGTACTTCTTTATAAAAATATTAAAATAATTGTTTTTTTCTTTTTTCAAGCAATTATGTTTTTAATAAACATGGGCACAAATCATATACTTTATTTTCATTGTAGTTTTATAATTATGAACTTAATATTGAATTAATATTGAAATTGAAAATTAATACTGAAATTGAAAAAAAGAAGATTGTATATTAAAGTGACCTATTAGA
Source organism: Macrotis lagotis (assembly GCF_037893015.1). Taxonomy (NCBI): domain Eukaryota; kingdom Metazoa; phylum Chordata; class Mammalia; order Peramelemorphia; family Peramelidae; genus Macrotis; species Macrotis lagotis. Next base: position 623,694,486 of record NC_133658.1, read on the forward strand.
TATCTTTTTTCATTTTTTTTCCAAGGCACTAGGGTTAAGTGACTTGCCAAGGTCACACAGCTAGGTAATTATTAAGCATCTGAGGTCACATTTGAAATCAAGTCCTCATGACTCCAGGGCCAGGGTTCTATCCTCTGCACCACCTAGCTGACTCTAGATATACTTTTAATATATATATATATATATATATATATTATTATATATTATATATAATAATATATATATATATATATATATATAATTTAAACAATAAATATCAAACTAGTCCTTCTTGTCCATCTCAATGTCCTTTTTCTTTGGTATATTTTAAACCTTTCATTAATTCTTTTTTTTTTTTTGCATCCTTATCCTTAACTTATTCACTCTCCTCCCTCCATAGAGAACTTTCCCTCCTAAAAAGACAAAAGTTCTCCCAAGGTAACAACTAAGTATACTGGAGCAAAATAAATTTCACACATTGGCTGGGTCTGAAAATATATGCCTCATGCTGCACGTCTAGATCATTACCTCTCTTCCAAAGGGTGAAAAATTTGTTTCATCATCAGTCTTCTGGAATACTGATTATTCACTGCATCGATCTGAGTTTGAAGTCTTGTTATTGTCTTCCTTTACACTATTGTGATCATTGTATATATTGTTCCTTTGGTTTTACTAAATTCACACTGCATCACTTCATACAAATCTTTCCAGGTTTATTTGAATCTATCTTTTTACTCTGTAGCATAACTTGAGACCTGATGTTGTTTGTCTTACTTCCCACTTTTAAAATTATTTCCTTTGATTCTCTACCCTTTGTCCTTATTTCTCATTATAGAATCTGTCTCTTTCCTTGTAGGAGGGTTTGGCAGTGAGACTCCTTCCCAACATAGAAGTGGAATTTCTCTTTTCCTTTTTCCCCTTTGCCACCTTATTTATTTTTTTCTTCCTACTGGAGTTATTTTTCCTTATTGTTTACCACTGACTCAATTCAGTTCCATCACACTTTTATCTTTATCTTCTTCAATTCTACCCTTTTATGATCCCACAAAATCTGTTAGTTTAATTCTATATGAATCTCCCTCACCCTCATGCCTCCCACCTGACCCCTACCCCAAAATCCATGGCTTACCTTGTAGGCAAATTATTGTGAGTTTTCTGCATGGTGTTTCGGAGTTTTCACATTTTTTCTATTTAAATTCTATTTGTCTCCTGTACTTTTAGAAAGTAATCTTTTTATGGTTTCTCTATTGTTATTTTCTAGGTTTCCTTTTTTTTCCCCTGGGGAAATTTATTTCATTATTTCAGCCTTTTTGACACTCTATATTTGTTTCCCTTCCTTGTATTTTTGAGTTCCTGTAAAGCAAATAATCTGTTCATGTCTGATGTTTTTGTAAAATGCTTTAAATTCATCTCTTTTATTGACTATCTTTTCTTCATTACTTTCAGTTTTTCAGGGTATGCCATGATGAGTTGAATTTTGAATTCCTTTGCTCTTTGAAACATATTATTTGAATACTTTTCTAATTTCTGGTGGGTGAAGAATAATCTTATGTCATTAAAAATTCCCTTCCTTTATATTTGAAGTTTTTTCCCCCAAGTTTGTCCATGGAATTATTCAATTTAAACTTTGTAGGACTTGGAATTTGCAGCATAGAGTATTTTTCAGGAGATTCTATTAGCACTTTGTTTTCTGTGTTCAGAAATCCTCAACAGCTTTCTTGAATTATTATTTTGTAAGATGTTGTTCAGGGTTTTTGACCTTCAGGGATACCTATAATTTTTAAGTTGTCTCTATACACCCTGTCTTAAATTTCAATGTGTTTTGTTTGTATAGAGAAAAATTTCCTTTTAATGTCATTTCTTTTTGCTTCTCTCAGATTGCCTTTTACTTGCATACTTTTGCATTTCCAATCAATTGTTCTGTCTTTTGTTTCACTGATGAGACCATGACATGCAGTGGAGGGAGTACTGGATCTGGAGTCAGGAAGATGGAGTACAAATTGACCTCAGGTACTTATTAACTCTGTGACCCTAAGCAAATCACCTAACTGCTCTGTGGATCATTTTTCTTTTCATTAAATTGTAGATAACAAAAGTACCTACTTCCCATAATTGTTATGCTGTTATGGGATAAAATGAAAAAATATTGTACTTTATAAATCTCAAAGCACTATTTAAATACTAATTATTATTAATTGGTTTGAGATTTTTTTATTCAGCCAATTATTTCTGCTCTGTATATCAAAAATTCTGTTTTTATAATTTTATTTCTCTTCTAAATCAATAAAGAAACTCCTAAAATGGTTGCCTGCTTTCTTGGGATTCCTGGAGTTCTCTAGCTCATTGATGTTGATTTATTTTCCTTTGTCTTGAAATATTTATTTGGTGATGTTTAATCTCATTTAGATGTCCTTGAGGTCATTGTCCATGTTAGTTTATCTGCTTGTGCTCAAGATTTTTAAATGTTTTCTTCCTCTTGACATTTTTGGTAATTCCATTGTTTTTCTTTATATTCCTCTATTGTTCACTTTCTGACTTTTTTATGACAGTTTCTGAGGAGCTGGATGTCAAAATTTTTTCAATCTCCTACCATTGTGTATAATTTACTTTTCACTGTTCTCAGTCTGTGCCCCAAGTGATCTTTTGGGAAAATAAAGAATCTTTAGCTGAATGCCAATTCCTTTAGACCTGGTGATCCATGCCATAACTGATATATTATATCATCATAACAATTATACTATTATAATAATTATAACATAACATGATGATTTCCTACTCCAGTTCCTTCTGGCAAAGCTCTTCTGTAGCATAGTTCAGATACTGCTACCTTAGGTAAAATTTGCTTCTATTTTTCTACTTCTTCCACATAGGATAGGAGGGGCAGAGTTGAAATATGTTGCATGTTGCATGTTATGGTGGTCTAAGTTAGGCAGAGGGAAGGGTGTTAATTGGTAAAAACAGGTAGAACAACAGGAAATTGATGAGTAGATTCCAAAGAATAGATCAGTAAGAACTATTGAACAGTTTGCCAGAGTATGGATTTTTGGTGCCAACCTATAAGATAGTCTCATTTTAGTTTATGGTAGTTTGGAGAAGTTTGAGAATTTCAGGGGGAGTGAAGCTAGGTGACACAATGAATAGAGCAGAGCCCTGGAGTCAGGAGAACCTGAATTCATATTTAGTCTTAGAGACTTGACAGACACTTACTAGCTGTGTGATCCTGGATAAGTTACAACCCCAATTGCCTTGCAAAAAAGAAACCATGACCACAAAAAAAAGAGAGTTTATGAGGTTTGGAGAGTTCTAGTCCTCCATCTTTCTGGTCACATGATGATGAAGTCTCTTGGTTAATATTTTATTCAATATTTTGGTATCCCTATTCAGTAGAGAATCAGTTTATAGTTTTCTTTTTTTGCCTTATTTTTACTTAATTTCAGAATCAGAACTTAATTACACAGAAGGAATTTGATAGAATATTTTCCTTCATTTATTAAAATAATATTTTTAATATTGGAATTACTTATTCTCTGAATGTTTTATATAATAAATTTGTAAACAGATCTGGGTTTGTAGTTATTTTTTCTTTGAGAATTTATTTATAGCTTGTTAAATTTTGTGTTGTTATATATTGTTACTTATATTCTCCATCTTGTTCTGTGAATCAACATAAATTGTAATACAAAAAATATTTACTCATTGAATTTTAAGTTTTTATTTGTTAAGCATAACAGATTCTAAAAATTTTATTATTTCCTCTTTAGTTATTAATTTCCCCTTTTCTTTTTTATACTAGCAATTTGATTTTTTCTCTTTCAAATTAACAGATTTTTTTAAGGTTTTTTTTTTTTTTTTTTTTGCTAGGCAATGGGGTTAAGTGGCTTGCCCAAGACCACACGGCTAGGTAATTATTAAGTGTCTGAGACTGGATTTGAACCCAGGTACTCCTGACTGCAGGGCTGGTACCTTATCCACTACACCACCTAGCCACCCCCTCAAATTAACAGATTTTTAAAAAATTTATCAGTTTTTTCAAAGAACCAGCTCCCAGTTTATCATAGTTTTAAATTTTAACTCTATGTCTTTTATATTTAGAATTTCTATTTTTGTTTAGTTTTTTTAAAATTTGCTGCTTTACTAGTTACTTAACTCACATAAAAGTCTAATTTTAAAAATCTTTTATTTCTCACTTTTGCTATAAGAAACTAATATCTAGAGAGGAATGATCCCTGGATGACAATTTTGGCTGCATCCCAAAAGTTTGGTATGTTGTCTCATTGTCACTTGATGAAATTATCTATTTTTCTGACCCACATATTCTTTATAGTTATGTTATTCTCATCTCCATTTTAGTTTGAATACTTTCTTCAAATGCTCTGTTCATAACCCAATCAAATTTGCTAAAATAGAAGGTAATGTCCCAAAGTGATGTTATTTTTCATTTTCCTCTTCATCCTCACTTCTGAACACAGTATTTTGTATTGTTAATATTTTGTTTTCATCTGCAACAGGTACTGTGGAGTTCTTAGAGCTTGGTCATACATGAAAAAAACCAAGGTTATCCGCTTTATCCCAGGCTATTGCTGATTATTTTGACTTTTGTTTTGCAACTAGCTCCAGGACCCTGGAGGAAAGAGTGAGTTTGATGACTTTGTAACTCTGTTTCACTTCAATTGGAAGATATCAACCATGTTGTGGTTGGTCTTTGAAAATGAAGGATAAACACAACAATAACTTTGTACTTAGCTGAGACAATGTTTGCTGATTTGAGTTAAATTCAGATGACTACTTTTTGCTTGCCTATTTGACTTATCTGCATGAGGAGCAGAGCTTGGTGAAATTGTAAAGTAGATGAAAACTTCTCTTTCACACTACCTTTCAGTGTTGCCAACCAGTTAGTTATTTATACATTCCTTATAATGTACTGAGTTTCTCCTGTCAGTTGGAAAGTGAGTTAATAACAATTTCCATCAACAAATTAGTGAGCTAATGTATTACCCTTTTCAGGAAGACTTGCTTCTTTTTTTCATTCATAAGTTCTCTTTTGATGCACCAGTGTATTCATAATAAAATTCCTCATAGTACCCAACCTTTGAAAATGGTTATGTAATAATTGATTATGTATGATTATAATGGAAAGTATTTGCCATCTGATTTTTATTTATTTTGCTCTTTGTGTAAAGAAAGGTATACAATTAAAAGTTAATATTAACTTTGCCTTAAATTTATTTTTGATCTTTTTTTTTCTTTTTAAACTAGGTTTCCCTATCTTACCTTGACTATAAGGATGGACTGGAAGTGTCTTGGCCCACTCATACCCTTTCTCAATGCTGATCAATTCACAAGCTTTAATCTGCTCTGCTTTTCTAATTGCTTCTGGTTCACCCCTGCTTAGGCAGGTGCTTCCTTCCTACCTGGGAAACTCATCATATGAGAGTTGTACTTACTGAAGACATTGTATCAGTTTTAGCTCTACTAGAGATTAGAACTCCTAAACTCAACGATTTTTATGAATTTCAGTTTTCTCTCAGAGATTATAGTCATTCCATCATGTTAAGCTAACCAGTATTTCAATTTTAGTTTTGTTGCCACATAAAGTCATTTTCAGGGCAGGTAGGTGGCACAGTGGATAGAATTCTGGATATGGAGTCAGAAAGATTAATCTTCCCGAGTTCAACTGGCCTGTCATTTACTGCCTGTGAGACCCTGGACAGGTCACTCAATCCTGATTGCTTTAGTTTTCTCATCTGTAAAAAGAGCTGGAGAAGGAAATGACAAACTATTCCAGTGTTACTACAAAGAAAACCCCAAATGGGGTTAAAAAATTGGATATGACTAAAAAGAGACTGAAGAGCATCAAACTCACTTTCATTTATATAGATAGAAATTAATGAGCTAAGTGTAGAGGAGGAGTTGTGTTCAAGGTTTTTGTCTGACATATGTTGATTATGTTATTCTAGTTAAGTCACAATCTTTCAGTGCCTCAGGAAACATTTTATGACTATATGTTGCAAAGAAGATACCAACCCATATTGGGGGAGGGAATGTCTCACCCTCAGTCTCCTATATCAGTAGAGAAAATACATGTTATTTCTTATGTTCATTTTAAATCACTTCATTCAGATTTTTCCACAAATTTTTTATATTTTTTATATTTATTGTCCTGATTAAAAAAGGAATCCTATGTTTTATTCTTGTTTTGTAATTTGTTCAGCCCATTCCCACAATCTCTGGATATGTGGTTTGTTTTCAACTTTTTTCTGTTACAAAGAGTAATACTATGAATATTTTCACAAAAGGGATCTTTTCTTGTCATCTTCCTTGGACCATAACCCAATATCACTATCAAAAGTTATGAACAATTTTGTAACTTTTTCTACTAAATTGTATATTAATGGTTGTAGCAATCACAACTGAGTCAGTGTGCCTATTTTTCACATTTCCATTATATCTGCATTTTAAAAGAGTATATCAGGAAATGAAAATGAGATGCTCATAACAATGAAGCTCTAATGTTATTTGTGGAACCTAGGCCCTTATACAGGAAAATGTTTGGGGAAGAGAGAACTTTCCTGGTGCTCTTCAAATCACCGTATTGCCTTGATTGCTTATATATGAGTATGTTCACACCACAAAGAGTTGGGTGCACAGGCAGAGCTTATGTTTTTCACTTTTGGTTTGGTTATATTGCCAGCCATTAGGAATTGTAGACTATATTAATTACTAAGGAGCAAGAATATTTGATTTGCTGATATTTCTCTCTGAACTGTCAAAGTACAGAGAAACTCCTTGATCATGGGTGTTGAAGTGTTCAAGGTAACAGCTATTTCAGGACCCATATACAAAAAAAAATAAACTCAGTGAAGAAGAAGGAATGGATTGTTGAGATATTCTCAAATTAGAATTGGTTAAATTTGGAAATAGACTAGATACTGAGAACAAGGTAGAGAGAATAGTTGAGTATGGTCCTGCAGTTAAGACCCTTGTTGACTGGAAGAATGGTGGTACCCTTGAAAAAATGGAGAAATGTGAGGAGGGAAAGGTTTAGGGGAAAAGATGAGATGTTTCATTTTGTACATGATGAGTTGAAATGCTTATGAGACATCTAAATGTAGATGTCTGGCAGACAGTTCTAGTCCTCAGGAGGCTGAGTAGAACTGGATATATAGATTTGTGTATTATTGACATAGAGTTGAGAATTCAATCTACAGCTGTTGATGAGAGACTAGCAAAGGATAGTTTGTAGTAACAGAATAGAGGAGGATAAAGGGTACAGTCTTGAAGGAAACCTATGGATGATAGATGATCCAGCAAAAACAACTGAGGAGAAAGTGAAAGGTGAAGAGAGTACACAGTACTTTGGGGGGGGGAGGGGAGAGGAAAGAGACCAACAGGGTAGAAAGCTAAATAAAAGTCAAGAAAAAATGAGAATAAGGAAAGATCATCACATTCAATATTAGAAATCACTGATTACCTTGCATAGAGTAGTTTCAGTTGAGCAGAGTCTGAAGTTAGATTGCAAGGGGTTGAGAAAAGTGAGTTTTAGCTTTGGAAATCAGAGCACTGAATATTGACAGTCTTGGCTAGTTGAACCCCATAATAGAGACAAATCTTTGCTTCATATTTAAACTTCAGCTCAGATATTTCCTTAAACATTCCTGTCTACATTTAATATTCTTAAGGTTCCCCTCTTTCTCAGTAGCTTCAGGAGCACTGAATCACAGAATTTAAGTCAAAAAGAATTAAGCAACTGCTTTGTCCAAATGATGCAAAGGAAAAAAAAATCTTCCATACAACATACCTGAAAAGTATTCATTCATTCTTTGCTTGAAGACCTCTAGTGAGGAACAACCTAATACTCAAGAAAGAGATTAAAACACGGAATAGTCATTATCACTTTTGCTTAGGAACTCAATTAAAGACATATAAACCAAAGCAAGTAATTTAGCAATGGGAGAGTGCTTAGAAAGAGAAGAAAAATATTATCCATATTAAATTTCTTTGTTTTCACAAAGAAGTTGTAAACCTTGATTATTATCAATCCTAGAACTAAGTTTAGAAGGAATTGAATGTATAATGAGATAGAAAACTCAGTGTGATATAGTGTGCTAATGCATTGCCTGGCCAGCCTTCACAACTAGTGCTAATTAGAGATCCTTGGCTAATGTCCCAAGGTGGAGTCTAGACTTGTTCCATTTGTTCTATTGGTGATTTTGGCAATGCAGAGATAAAAATGAGATAAAAATCAAAGAATAGTTAAACATGTCAAAATTATCCATTTGACTCTCCAGGTCTTCCCATTCTAGAAGCTATGAAGTGACAATATTATAAGACTATTTATTTCAAAATTCCTTTTTTTGGGGGCTGGGGACCAATTCATGTTTACCTCTTCTTCATAGTATATGAGGAAGTGACTTTCCCATCTGTCAGTTTTCTGTCTTTCAAACCACAAAACTATAGTTTTGAGAAATGGAGTTAAAACCAATTTGTGATAAATTTTGTTAAAAGTTAAATGTGTCTCCTCTTACATCTGAAAACACAATTTTCAGATGGAAGATGAAAATGCTTTCCCCTCATATTCTGCTATTATTTTTCCTGCTGTCTCAGAATTGACAGTCTTGACTTTTAAAGGACATTTGACATCTCTACACACAGAATTGAAATTCACAAACTTCAGAGTCAGAGGGAAAAAGAAAGAAAGAAAGAAAGAAAGAAAGAAAGAGAAAGGAAGGAAGGAAGGAAGAAAGAAAGAAAGAAGGAAAAAGAGAAAGAAAGAAAAAAAATGGATTCCTGGAGGAGGCAGGATCATGGAGAGGACTCATGGATGTCTATGAAAATGCCTCTTTTCTGGGGTTGTGCTGGGCTGAACATTGTCTCACTTAGGGGAAGTTGAATTGACCCACAAGTGAGGCTTTAATAGGTTTTGGTCTGGATGCATTATAAATGAAAGCTACTGTGCGCTGCCTTTTCAAAGTGATCTTAATATTACCCCTTCTTCTTCTACCTGGAGACAGAGTTTGAAAGGACTCACTCTAGGCACCATGTTGATGGTGGTAGGAGGGAGGAGGGAGCAAGGGATTGATTACCTCCTTTCATTTAGATAAGGGAGCAGAGGCAGATGAGAACTTCATACATCTCAATCTTTCCCACCTCCATTTTCAGCTCTGATCATTGCTTCTAAGTCCCATGTTTTCTTCCTCTATTTAACATTCATAGCCACCATAGTAAAGACTTAATAAATATTTGTTGAAATGAAATGAAAGTGGCATCTCTCTACTACCACTACTCCTCATGCAGACATAGATGAAGTAAACAATTGAAGAAAATCTCTGTGGGGAAGGAAATAATAAAAAATCATCCTTTTCTATTTTGAAGTCTTCTCCAAATTCTATAACACAAAGTGGTTTGAATCCATAAGTTTTATGATTTATTTCATTACACACCACTCTTGGAGTTAAGAAGATCTGTGTTCAAATCCCAATGTTGACATCTTTTTGTAACAATAAACAAGTCCTCCCTGAGTCTTTCCTTATAACAACACATATCTTAGAGAATTATTGTGAGATTCTAGTGAGATAATGGAACATAGTGGAGAGAGTACTCTGTGCCTCAGATTACTTACTTTAAAATAAAACAAAAACTTTCTTTAAGATAAAATACAGTACTTTAAAATAAAAAAAAAACCTTTTAGATAACAATTTAAAAATTGATTAGATGGGTTCTAATGTCCCTGTCAGCTCTGTAATGTGTGAAGCACTTTTAAAAGTCAAAGTTCTATATGAATTTCTGTTATCATCATCAGTTTTTTTTGAGGAAGGGCAGCGTAGGGTTTAGTCAAATACTACTGACCTCATGTTTATCTTCATTATGTGGCTGCTCCTTGTTCTTTTATGAATGAGACCAAGGCTAGCCCATAGATTAGCATCATAAATTGTCACTTGTTCAAGTTGGTTATGAGGACCATTAAAAGAGCTCACTTCACTGACTTCCCACTCCCCCGTTTTCAAAACAACAAAAACAGCCAGAAACCCAACAACCTACTGCCAACCTTTATCACTGGCATAAAATTCACAAATGCATCATGACTTTCAGGTAGGGTGCCAGTCACTGTTAAAATACAACTATGTTATCTGTAGCTTTGACACATTGTCCCCAGTATCCATTAACATCTAAATTCAAATGGCTTTATTAGATCAGCTAAAAGAGAGTAGGATCCTGTAGTAATTAGACTCAAAGTTCTAATGTAGAGAAGAGGAAGCAAATGTCCAACACATGGGGCACTTGGGGAGGAGGTAGATATGGTCAAGGGCCAAAGCAGAAGCTCCTGGCCAAAAGGAAGTAGTGTGAGAGTGTTGCATTAAGGAGTGGTAGGAGCTATATGAGACACTAATTCCCTGATGCTGAGTTTTGACTCTTTGTATGCTATTGCACTGATCAGATTAAAAAACAGTTATATGCCACTCAGCAACAATAATAACAGCCATAATGATACTGATGACATTTATGATATATTTCAAGGTTGGCAGTAGTTCATATTATATCATTTATATTATCTTTATTTTACATTTATATAAAATCTTATTTACTCCTCACAACAACCTTATGAAGTAGTATAAATAATATCCTCATTTTTACAGGGAAAGAAACTAGGTTTCAAAGATAGTAGATGATTTGCCCAGGATCATTTTTCTTGTAGGTATCCGGGGTAAAATTCAAGCTGGGGACTTCAGTGTTCTATCCATGATACTATATTGCCTCATAAAATAAAAAAACATAAAGCATAGTTATGACACAACAGCAAAGACCATTGATTCAATTGAATATTAGTAATTTACTACTATTGCTACTGCTGCTACATCTACAATCACCATTATTATACATACATACTATCATATTATAATATTATATTAATATAATATTATATATATATATATATATATATATAAAATGCCCTACCATGTGTCAAATACTTTTAAAATATATCATTTAATTCTAAATGGAAAGTAGGTGATGTTATCCTTACATTTTTATAGATGAGGAAACTAAGGCAAAAATAAAGTAAAGGAATTTGTACAAAGTTATACTGTCAGCCAATGAATGTAAGACTACAGGTTCTACATCCTGAGCACTATGGCACCACTTTGTTGCCTACAGAGCTAGGAAAATTCTTACCTCCCAACACTCCTTGGGTCAGGTAGGACAAAGAATATTATCCCCATTTTACAGATGAGAAAAATGAGGCTCAGAGAAATTAAATGGTTTGCTCATGATTGGAAAGCTAAGTGTGAAAACCAGGATCCAAACTTCTCTGGGCACTGAGTCCAATAATTTTTTTTTGGTTACTCCACTTTGTCCCTGCCAAAAAAAAAATTATTTTTCTTCTTATGTTAGATACTCTGAATAACAAAAAAGGGAGTTGTCATACTTGAACCCAAAGCCAGGGAGCTTGCACTGTTTTTGGGTACTTGCAAAAAGGACATATCTAATATATAAAAATATAAGCCATTATTACAGGCAAAAATGTATGATAATGACTATTGTGGGAGTTCAAAATCGACAGGTATTCAGTCAGGCAGGTAAGGAAAGAAGGAAGGAAGGAAAAAGGAAGGAAGGGAGGAGAAAGGAAGAAGGAAGAAAGAAGGGAAGATAGGAAGAAGGGAGGGGAAAGAGGGAAGGAAACTTGAATTGAAGCAGATCTTGTGGAGTATCTATGATTTGTACGGGTTTAAGGAGAGGGGACAGTATTTAAGGTAGGGAGAAGCAACAGCCTAATGTCATTAAGAATAATAGCATGTTACCTGGACATTGAGAGACTGACCAAACTGGAACAAGAGTTTGTGTTAGTAAGTAATAAGAGATAAGGTATATTTTTGTACCCACTGTTCCCTATTCCTTGAATATCCTTTCTCTCACTTTATTTACCTTTTGAAATCCTAGCAGTCCTTTACAATTCATCTCAAATGTTATCTTCTTCATGAAGCCTTCCCTGATCTTCTCCCTCCCAAGCTAACACACTCAGTAATTATCTTTTTATCCCTTTTGAGTGACATATAGCACTTTATTTTTGGATTTTTCCAAACTAATTTATCATGTATATTATTCCCCTCTAATAATACAGACTAAAATTATAATTATAATTACTACAAGATTAAAAGTCCTAATGGTTAGGCCAATTTATGGTTTTTATCCCTCTATTAGAGTGAAATTTCCATGAGAACAGGGAAAGATCTTTGCAATTTTATGCCTTTTTCATTCTGCACACATTTAATAAGTTCTGTACTGGATACTATTCAATTGTAAACTTTCTGAGGGCAAGGCCTGATTCTAACATCAATCTTAACATTAATATCCGTTTGAAACAAAAATTATTTCCTTAGGGAATTTGTAGGCTAATTTAGCCTCCATATGGTAAACACTTAATAACTTTGTCAAAGTGAGTTGAGGTAAGATTGTAGAATACATTAAACAAGAAGACTGTGGAGTTGGGATTTTATCCAAGGATAATGAGGAACTACCAAAGATGTTGAGCTGGGGAGAAGGATGACAGAAATATCTTTCCTGGAAGGGTAATCTGACAGAACTATAAAGGACAAATTGGAGAAAGGGAAAGCTAGAAGGAGGGAGAAGAGTTCAGACTTGCAGTAATCCAGTTGTGAGATGATAAGCCCTGTACAGAGATAGAGGCAAATGGAACAGAAAGGAACAGTTACAAGAATATGCCTTGAAAGTAGAATTGTGACAGAAAGACCTTTCTCTTATCTCTCTCTAGGAATTGCCTTTATTAAGTGAAAGCTGTTTTTCTATTGTAAAATTGTAATGAACCACCCCCCCTTGCTATAGTAGGAAGAACCATAAACTTTTAATAGGAAACTAGTTTGCATCTAGACTCTGAAACTTTCCACTCCTGCGGCCTTGGGCAAATCACTTTCTCTTTTTAAGTTGTTTCTTCAACTATAAAATGGTATTGATATCATATACCTTATTTTAGAGTATTCTGAGGATTAAATTTAGTTGAATTGATAAATCTGTCTGTCCTGGTCCTCAGGGAAGGCTATTAAATGAATACTGGCTCTAGAGACTGACTGATGCTCTTGAACCTAGGGGAATAATGGCCTAAAATGGACTAGGTCAAGTGCTGGCAAAAAATAATGACAATGTAAGCTCCTGAAGGATAGGGAATTTTTTTTGTATCCATATTATTTTGTTTTTGTATAATCATATACTTTGTATGCATAACTTCTTTTTAGAATTTTCCTCTTCCTTCAGGAATCTGCCAAGAATCTGAACTAAAATCTTGTCAAGTTAATACCTCATATAAGTAAGGAATTTCCACCAATGAGAAGCATCTTATAGAAATGGGCAAGGTTACACTTTAAGTTTATGCACATTGACTTGAACTGAGCAACAGGTGAAAGATTTAAACTTTTCAATGAGGGGACAATCATCCTAAATAACTGACTAGATGTAGAGAAATGGATCATAGGTATAATAGGATTTCCAAACAGCAGATTCATAAAATGACAAACAGAACCAGTGCAAGATTATGTAAAGTTTAGGGGAAAAACCTTTGGAATCAGCTAGAGAAATGTCTTTTTTTCAAGAAGGTGCTAAATGATAACATTAGAAAACAGGTTATTCAAGGAACTAAGAAGTCTAATTACAGAGACATAACCAGGAATTTTTGTTCTTGGGGTAAGAGTAAGAAATTATACACCTCAATCATTTTCTGTGTGGGGGTGAGACAGAGGACTCAGGATTCTACTGTGAAAGACAAGGGAAAATCCTGTGGATTTTCTGGGAACTTCCAATTCAATTCAGACAGCATATATAATAATCAGGCATTGTGCTTAGCACTAAATTTACAGTCAAGACCAAAGTAGCTCCCTACTATTAAGGACAGAAGAGACAACACATATATAGAGAGGCAGAAGCAAGATACATACCAAATAGAAGAAGGAACATAATCTTAAGGGGTTACCCTCCTAAGTCTGCTAGGGACCTAGCAACCTGGGTCCCTGCAAAAGTCTTCCATGTAGAAGATTTATTTGACCAGAGTCTTAAAAATGAAGCCTAAAAGGAAGATGTGAAATGAGAGAGCATTTGAAGCATGAAGAAAATCAGTACAAAGATATTCAGGTAAGAGAAAATATGATGTGTTTGAGGAATAATGATTAAGCCAAGATGTCTAAGAGTATGCAGAGGGGAGTAAAGGTACAGTAAGATTCAAAAGGTAGGAAAGACTGGGTTTTGAAGATCTTTATATTTCAACAAAAGGTTTTTTATTTGTTTCTGAAGATAATAGGGAGTTACTGGAATTTATTGAATGGGGGTTGGGTGGTGACATGGACAGACCTATACTTTAGGAAAATTGCTTTGACAATTGAAGGATGGATTGGTTTGGGAAGTGACTGAAGATTAGAATTAGAAACCTATTGTAGTGATGTGAATGATGTGATGAGGATCTTAAAACTCAAAATCGTTCTTTGGGACATTCTCTAAATATATGAGAGATTTTGTGAGGGTAGAAAAATAAAGTTTTAGCAATTGATTAAATAAATGGAGAAGATAGGAATGTGAAGTCAAGGATAACACGGAAGTCATAAATCTGGGTGACTGAGAGGGTGGTGGTACTCTAAATAGCAAGAGGAATGTTCAGAAGAAGAGTGGGCTTGAGATGGAAATAGGGAAGGGGGAATAAACATATATATGACACTGCTAAGTACTTTGCAACTATTATCTTATTTGATCCTCACAACCTTGGGGGGAGGCTAAGTACTGTTATTGTTACCATTTTGCAGGTGAAGAAATTGAGGCAAACAGAAGCTAAATGACTTATCCAGGGTCACATAGCTAGTAAGTATCTGGGGCCAGATGTGAAATTAGGTCTTCTTGATTCAAGGCTCAAAGCTCTACACACACACATTTCCTTCCCCTTCTCCCCGCCCCACCCCCCAGTAGTTATTGCTCTTTCCATCTTGGAACACCTAAGCTATTGTTTATTCTTCATTGCTTATCCCTTAAATGAAGAATCTTGGAGGGATCCTCTAATATCTAATCATTACCTTCTTCAATCAGAGGAAAAGAGGAGCTCCAGAGCTGGGGAAGAATAAGGACAGATGAGTTTTTATCTTGTTTAACTTCTTCTGACTTAATTCTCTCCTTCATAGCACTTCTTGAACAATTTTCCTAATGTGCTACTAGGATCATGAAAGTCCAGTTTTGAGAAATATTCACTGAGTCCCTATTGTCCTCTAAATAAAGTAAAAAGTACCCATTCTTGGCATTCAAGACCTTTTATGATGCTGCTCCAACCAAGAGTAATTCAGCTTTATTTCAGGTTGGATCCAGGCTATGAAGGACTTGAACCTCTGAACTGATGAGTTCATATTTTTTTTACTTTATTTTCCTCAACTATAAAAATAGTGATCATACTAGCGGAGTTGTTATGAGGATCAAATGAGATAATATCTGTAAAAGTACTTAGCACAGAGCCTGATGAATAGTAGGAGCTTAATTAATGCTTGTTCTCTTCCTCCTGTTCCAAAGGGAGAGGCTCCAACAGAGAACTACTGAGAATTGATGGAACCATCAATAGAAATAGGGAAAATTTGGCATTCTGGTTGATGGGTGATAATGCTTTGAAGTTATTGGATTTGAGATGTCTAAGGATATTCAGTTGGAGATATACAAGAGGCAGTTGGTGCTTTAAGATTAGAGCTCAGAAAAGAATTATGATTGGTTATATAAGTGGAAGTTATTTGTAAAGTGATAATAATTGAACTCATGGGAATTGAGAAGATTACTAAGAGAAAGAATATAAAAACATAAAAGAAGAGTGCCTAGGATAATGTCTTGGGGGATCCCTGTGATCAAGAGATGAGCTGTGGATATATGATCAAACAGGGAAGATTAAAGGGTCATTAGGCAGGTGGGAACAGGAACTAGGAATATCCTATGTCATGAAAGATGAGAGAGGGCATAGCATTCAAGCAATAGTAAGAGTCAAAAATTGTGGGCCAAAAGGATAAGAACAGAGAAATGTCATTAGATTATTCAAAGAGATTTTTGGTGCCCTTAAAAAGAATGGTTTCCTTGAATAATAAGATTGAAAAGATTATAAAGGGCTACAAATTCAGAGTAGAAAAAGTGGTGACAACAAATATAGAAGAAAATATACAAAATATAGAGAAAAGAAAGAGATATATAAGTCAATTGCTGCCTTTAAAAATGTTATCCAGGGGCAGCTAGGTGGCATAGTGGATAAAGCACCGGCCCTGAAGTCAGGAGTACCTGGGCTCAAATCCGGTCTCAGACACTTAATAATTACCTAGCTGTGTGGCTTTGGGCAAGTCACTTAACCCCGTTTGCCTTGCAAAAACCTAAAAAAAAAGTTATCCAGTGGGCAACTAGGTGACACAATGTATAGAGCATAGACCCTGGAGTCAGGAGGATCTGGGGTCAAATCCAACCTCAGACACTTAGTAATTACCTAGCTTGAGACCTTGGGCAAGTCACTTAACCCCATTACCTTAAAATAAATAAAAAAT
Source organism: Macrotis lagotis (assembly GCF_037893015.1). Taxonomy (NCBI): domain Eukaryota; kingdom Metazoa; phylum Chordata; class Mammalia; order Peramelemorphia; family Peramelidae; genus Macrotis; species Macrotis lagotis. Next base: position 623,711,009 of record NC_133658.1, read on the forward strand.
TTAAAAAGATGGTATCCTATTGACTTGGTCCTAGTTAGGCCACGTATAAATCTGTCCAGGATTTAGTTCTGGGAAGAAGAAGACCTAGTATCCTTCTCTAACCACTTCTTCTCTCCTCTACCACTCTATCTGCATTTGCAAACTTCACATGAGCTCCCATTTTTCCTTCCAAATCATAGTGGGTTAGGATCAGTGTAATGTTGTAAGAATGAGATTACTTTTTCCAAAGATCCTCACAGAGTAGGTGAAAAGCTTTATCCTCACTTTGTTAGGGACTGTTGTGAGTGGGATCACTGTAAACTATCATTGCCTGATGTCCTTTATCACCAGGGCATTGTTTACTAAGTGCCATGGGAGTGGGAGTGGATTAGAGACTGGGGAGGTATTTAAGCACTGGTATTTTGGTAAATAAATGGAGACCTTGGTGTATAGGAAGAAACTTGTCTTCCTTGTCTCCTGCCCCTTCAACCCTCACCTGGGGAAGATTGAGGGAATCCAGAAAGGGACTCAGCACCACTTTATATGTGGAAAAAGGAGGCATCAAAAGATTGCATTATTTAAGGCTTTGCGAACTCTCCTAATGTCAAGTATCAACTTAGAACCCATTTCCTTTTCATTGCTCTTCCCTCTCCCAGACATAGGGAAACAGGATCTTACTTCAATAAGATACTGAGGTAGTTTTACTTTGATTGTCCTCTGATCCTTATTTCCAGTTGGATGCATCCCTTTCACCCACCCAGATGGAGTGGGAGGCTGTGAATGAAGTCATCTCTGGGAGACTGGGTAATCTCAACTTTCCCTTCATCCCTCCTGTGTCTAGATATGGAGCATGGCACTATTAGGAAAGCTTAAATATTGAGATTGCCCATTATTCTAATTTCCACCTTTATATCCTATTCTAGGTCTTTGTTTAGATGGGCGGTACCTAGCTTATGTTGCTAATGGCAATACAGGTTCTTAATCCAAACTTCTCCAAACCCTAGAGGAAGAGGGGCAGAGGAAAGTGGTGAGCCTCTCTTCCCTGTGCCCTCTCAGTTTTGGGATATAGGAGATAAAAGCCATTCTCCCAATGGCAAAACTCATGATAGTCAATCTGCTCTCCCAACTAGACTGTCCTCTATCACCAATATGTGACTTCCACTGTCTGTTCCCTGGTGTCACAGCTCTCACTCTCCTCAATTCCAAATTCAGCTCCAGCCTTCTTCATTAAAAGTGTATAAACTAGCAATGTAGGCATTCCTTTACATTTCTTTCTAAATGAAAAAGACCCAGTGACCAGGACTTGGCTTGTAGTCTTTTTTATTTGTTTTCCTTTTTGTCAGCTTTAAATTAAAAAAAAAAACCCAACAAAAAACCAACACTCCAAACCTGAACTTAACATCAAATAAAATGAATAGTTTCCAGTACAAAATAAAACAGAGAAAGAAACTTTCACATGAAACTGCAGGACTTTCATGAAATACGACTAGCTTTTCTTTTTATGAAAAGATTAGAGTGGGACTGAAGCTTTGAAATGCAAAGCTAGGAGTAAAGAGAAAATTAGAAAAGTATTATACACTGAAGCATTTAAAAGTGGTTAACCAAATGTTTATATTATAACAGAGGAAGAAGAAACAGGTTTCCTTTCTTCCAAACAATCTTGACAATCTTTAAGAGTCAGAGAGTCTGAGAGCTTGGCTTAACTGTTGAATCTTTGAGAATTATGGCCATTTGACTCTGAATGAAGAACTAAATATTAAATCACTGAAAAAGAGGGAAGTTAAAAAGAACAGGTCTAGTGTCATTTGTATCATTATACTTTTGCATTTGCATTATTTTCTAAAACAGTTGTTAATTTTGCAACTCCTTCACTGACATTTTTGTAGGAGAATGAAATTTCTTTCAAACCTGTGTCCTTCAGTCAAGTGTTACCCTGACTTCATTCATTAAGGCTTGAAGATAACTATGGACTTTTGAAGGCACTGCCAATGGAGCAAAAGCAGTTATAGATCCAAGCAAGTTGGAAAACTGAACATGTGCTGAGCAGTAGACTAATTGATTTTGGTCCAAATTGCTACTGACTAAGAGTAGGGGAGCCTATCCCACAAGGTTTCATTTTTCATAAATGCACAGCCTACAAATATTTATGAAATCAATGAAGAACTTAAATATTTAAGTAAATGCCTCCCTATGGTGAGAAGCAAATTAAAAAAAACCCCAAACTAAATAAAATCCTTATATAAACTAAAGGTGTATTGCAAGTTCATTTTATAAACAGAATGGCTCAAGAAAAGTTGAAAACCTTTTTCATTCCAAATATTTCATTTTTTTTCATTTTTTCAATAACATTTAAAAACAAATTTAAGCATATGACTTTTAAAATTTTGAGTTCCAAATAATTTTCCTTCCTTTTACCCCAACCTTACCCCAACTGAGAAGGGCAAGGAATAAAAAACATATTTCCATAATAGTTAAGTAGCAAAAGAAAACACAGTTCTCCCTCCCCTCCCAGATCCAAGAAAAATAAAGTTTGAAAAAAGTATACTATGATCTGCATTCAGACTCTATCAGTTCTTTCTCTAGAGGTGGATAGCATCATCATTAGCTTCAGAAATGCTTGGTTCATTGTATTGCTGAGAATAAACAAGCTTTTCACAGTTGATCCTTGTGCAGTATTGCTGCCATTGTGTATAATGTTTTCTTACTTACCTCACTTTTCATCAGTTCATGTAAGTCTTTCAAGGTTTTTCTGAAAGCATACTGCTTTTCCTTTCCTAGTGTACATTAGAATTCCATTACAATCATATACCATGTTCAGTAATTTCACAATTATTTAGAAACTTCTCAAAATTTCCATTTTTTTTGCTACCATAAAAAAGTTGGTATTTTAAATATTTTTGTACAGGTCCTTCTACCCCTCCCCCACTTTTTTTTAAATCTCTTTGGAATACAGACTTAATAAAGAGTATACATGGTTTTATAATCTTTGAGGCATAATTTCAGCTTGTTCTCTAGAATGGTTGGATCTATTCACAACTCTACCCACAGTCCTTTAATATCCCAATTTTCTTATATCACCTTCAACACTTATCATTTTCCTTTTCTGTCATGTCTGATAGGTATGAAGTGGTATTGCAGAGATGTTTTAATTTGTATTTCTATAATCAATATTGATTTAGAACATTTTTTCATATGACTATGATAGCTTTGATAACTTCATCTGAAAACTTTCTGTTCATATCCTTTGACTATTTATCGATTGGCAAATGATATATCCTTATATTGACTCTGCTCTCATTTTGAGAAATGAGACTTTCATCAGAGAAACTTGGTATAAATTTTTTTTTGCAGTGATAATTGCTGTTTATTTCCCTCCACCCTATTTTCCCTGTTTATACTTCTCTCTCCTTTTACCCTGTTCCTCCTCAAAAATCTTTTGATTCTGAACATTGTCTCCCTAATCAATCTGTCCTCCCTTTTATCAGTCCTCCCTTCTACTTCCCTATAGAGTAAGACAGATTTCTATATCCAGATGAGTATGAGTATATATTATATGCCATTTTTATCTGAGATAATTTACCTGTTCCACTTTTTCTTTCCTCTTTTTATCATTTCTTAATTTTATTTTTTTTGAAATCATCCCATCATGGTCAACTCATATACTCATACCCTCTGCCTATGCTACATTTCTAATGATAAAGTTTTAGGAGTTACGGGTACCATCTTTCCATAGATTGTAGGATTGTGGGATTGTAAACAGCTTAATCTTACTTTAACCCTTATTATTACTCTTTCTTATTTACCCTTTTATATGACTCTTGGGTCTTGTATTTGAAAGTCAATTTTTTTATTGATCTCTAGTCTTTTCATCAGTAATGCTTGAAAAGTTCTCAAATTCATTAAATGTCTATTTTTGTCTAAGAAGGATTATACTCAATTTTATTGGATAAATCATTGTAATCACAGTTTCTTTGCCCTTTAGGATATTATATTTCAACTCCTTCTATTCTTTAACGTAGAAGTTGTTAAATCTTGTGTTGTCCTGGCCGTGGCTTCATGATATTTAAATTACTTCTTTCTTGATACTTACAATATTTTCTCTTTGACTTGGCAACTCTGGTATTTGACCATAATTTTCCTGGAAGTTTTCATTTCGGGATTTCTTTCAGGAGATGACTAGTGGATTATTTCAATTTCTATTCTAACTTCTGGTACTGGGCTATCAAGGCAATTTCCTGGCTCTATCCACTGTGCCACCTATCTGCCCCCCCTCCCCCGACAATTTCCTAAAAAATGATGTCTAGGAATCTTTGTTGATCATGGTTTTCAGTAATTCAATATTGATTTCTTAAATTATTTCTGCTGGATCTATTTTTCAGATCAGTTGGTTTTCCAATAAGATATTTCACTTTCTTTTTCATTTTTAAAATTTTGTTTTAATGTTTCTTGATATCTTATGAAGTCATTAGCTTCCACTTGCTCAATTCTAATTTTTAGGGAATTATTTTCTTCTGTGAACTTTTTTTAAAATTTATTTTCACTGAACTTTTGAACCTCCTTTTCCATTTGGCAAATTCTACTTTTTAAGAAATTCTTTTCTCCATTGAATTTTTGTGCCTCTGTTACTATATGACCTAGTCTATTTTTCTTTGATGTTTTGCATGGCATGTAACTGTTTTGATGTTTTTCTTTTCTTCTGAGGTTTGTGTTTTTGACCTCCACGGTCACCATAATAGCTTTGAATGTTCAGGTTCTTTTTTTCTCATTTCTTCATTTCTGAAACTTATTTCTTGACTTTTAATTTTCTGCTAAATTTGTATGCTGCTGCTGGGGTGTAAAGGGCAGTGTCCCAAGCTTCGTATGTGCATGTGTGTTTGTTTTCAGAGGTGTTGTAGGGGGATGGCCCAAAAGTGTTCAGGGAGATAAGATCTAATAAGAGATGTGGTTTTCTTTTTGCTCTACTGACCATACTCTGGTCAATGAATGACCAAAAATACTCTTTTAACCCTGGAAATATCACCAGTGTCCTCACTCCCCTGTGGCTATAGTATACTATTGCTCCTTCTTGCCCGGGATTGCCCAGAACTGTGTATGGGCAATGACTCAATGCCAGCCAAGTATCTTCTGTAATTTCCTTCTGACAGTTGTTTGACCTCCTTACTGAACTCTGGAAAGGTTTGCTTTTGGCTTGCCAACTTGTGCTGAACTGCTTCCACTCTCATCCTAGTGAAACAGAACTTTCCAGTCAACCTTCTAAATTGTCTTGGGCTAGAAAATTATTTTACCTTATCCTTTTGTTGATTCTGTCTCTGCAGAATTCATTTCAAGACATAATTTTAAAGTTGCTTGGATAGGAAATTGGGAAAATTCAGGCTAGTCCCTTTCTTTCTTCCTCCATCTTGACTCTGCCCTCCCCCTCAAGTAGGAAATCTTCAGCAAGAATGAGTTAAGTGAGAGGAATCATTTAGAAAAAGAATATACTACCAACCATATACTGGGGATCAAGTAAGTAAGACTTTGGGACATCAAATGATTGGCCCAATGGGGAGTAATCTAGTATAAAATTGTATCACAGAGAGGATTTAGCAGCAACAGAACAACCTAAATGCCATTACAAGAAGATAGGCAGACTTGGTAAGAAATTAGATATGGCTAGAGAAGAATAAAAAATGACTTTGAGTCTAGGAAAGGGAGAATTAAGGAAAAAGCAGTTCAAGAAATCACAGAAGCTGAGAATTAGAAGGGACCTCAGCAGTCACTGAGGCTAAATCATATGCCAATAAAATCCCAGCTATAACAAACTCAAAAAGTGGTTTTCCAGCCTCAGCTTAAATACCATCTGAGAGGAAATCCTATGACCTATGACTTCTTGGGAGCAATCTATTCCTCTTTTGTACAACTCTTATCATTATCAAGCTTTTCTGGATTAGTCAGCCTAAATTAGACTCTGTAACTTTCATGTATTCCTTTTAATTTTATTCCCTGGAGTCAAATGAGACAAGTCTAATCCCTTTAAGTTCTCTAGATATTAGAAGAAAACGAATATGCCTCTCCTGAGTATTCTTTTCTCTCTAGTCACTATGAGGAGGCATTTACTTAAAAGTTCAAATTATCCATGATTTCATCTGTAATCATAAAAATGGAATGTGATTAGTCAGGTATTACTTATTCTTGTTGAAGCCATGCTGGTTCTTTATAATACTTGCTTCCTTGCATACTTTTTGACTAATCATCTCCTTGGTGATTCACCCCTCCCCCTGTTACAAATATGTATAATCAAGTAAAACAGATTTTCTCACTGACCTTGTCTAAAAAAGTCTCATTCTATGCTGTGAGGATATCACTTTTCTGTCAAGAAGTAGATAGCTTCTAATGATCTTTATGAGAATTTTCCTTGGAGTTGAAATCAATCTAATTGGTTAATAGTTTGTATACCTTATTCTCTTCTACTTTTTTGCAATGTGACATTTTCCAGTATCAAGTTTTGTGATTTATCTTTCTCACTCTTTTCATGATCTTTCCAAGATCACCTATAGTGGTTCAGCAGTCACATCTGCCAGCTCTCTCAGGACTAGAGATTGAAGTTCATCTGTTCTAGATATCTTATTTCATCAAACATAGATAAGTACTCTCATCATCTTTCTATTTCTTAGGTATCAACTCTGTTAGCCATTTTTGTGCTGACATTTTCTGGTGTAAATATCATTCCCCTTTGTAGAGAAACCAGACACAAAGTAAGACTTTAGCAGTTCTGCCTTCCCTCTCTTCCCAGATTTCATCACCCTACTTACTCCAATTTAATTGGGGAGATGGAATAAAGAAGGTTGGACACTTCTCTGGGAGTTAGGAATGGAGAGAGAGGAGCATAGTGGGGAGAGAGGGCCACATGCACTAGAAAGGCAAAAGAGAATGAAAATTGATGATGGGGATATCAGATTTGCAAAATTTTTTATTGGAGATGGTAGTTACTTCTATAATACATTGTCTGTTTAAAGAATTCCCTCAAATAACAACGACTACTGTATATCCTATAATTTTTATTTTCCCTGAATAAGGCCAGTTTTTCTTCCTCCCTTCCCCCTTGGGCTACCCATATCTTAGTTATTCAACAAGAATTTTCTCTTAAATTTTCTGAAAGACATTATGGGATAGTGAATATAGAATTAGTGTCTAGAATCAGTAAAATCTGAGCTTGAGTTCTTCCTCTCACATATATTATCTGACTGACTCTGAGATTTACTAGAAATTCTTGATTTTGATTATTTGATCCATGTTTTAAAAGGTCACATTTTCTTAGAAAATTGTTATGTTGGATATTTCATATCACTTAACCTCTTCGTATCCCAGTTAACTCCTTTAAGACTAAATTGCAGAGGAAGGATCAGTTTGTAGAGTTGAATGATCCCCTCACATGGAGATCCTTGCAGAGATCTCCTACAGAAATTGCAGATCCATAAATCCTCCACCCCAAATCCCCAAAATAATATTTCCTTTACTTCAATAGAAATTTAAGCTTTTCAAATCATACTTTCAAAAGGAAGGTTTGTGAAAATTTGGACTTTACAACAATCCTTTGAGATATGTAAAATAGTCTGCATTCTTAAAACTTTTATAAAAAAGGAAGCTGAGGGTTAGAGAAGTGAGGTCAACTGTCCAAAATCACCCAATAGGAGATTCAGGACCAGAAGTACAGCCCCTTTTTAACTTAGCTAGAACTCTTTGCCTGGCACCATGCTACATTCATGTATTTTTCTAGAGGTAATGGGAGACTTTTTTTAAAGTCATCAGGAGTTTCTGTTCTATTTGGTAGTCTGCACATCACCTTTCATTTTCTGCTGAATTGGATATTGATGTTGGCCACTCCGCTAGGGAGGGCTGCGTTTCATTTTCCCAATGTCCCAATTTTATTCACTTAGCTGGTATCTGTGTTCTTCTTATCCATATTTTATTCACATTAGCACTATCTTGTAGGACTGAAGCATCATTTAATATGCACCAGCAGGTGTGGTCTGCATGCTGATGCCTCCCAGGATGTCTTGCTTGTAGCTTCCTCTCTGCCCCATCCCCATTTCATGGATCTTTTGTGCTGATCAGGTAGCAGGGTTCTCAGTCCTGTCAAAGTATTTAAGGTGCTGTCCTATATATTGTGTGCAAATGTGACCTTTGCAATGTTTTAAATTGGCCTCTTTTGCTAATGAAGAGAGATGTCCCCTGTGTCTAGAGCAGGTTGAAAATAGATAGTTTCAGAGACAGAGCCACAGGCAGTGTCAGGCCCTGGAGGTGATGGTGGCATTAAACAGCTGATCTTCAGATACAAGCCATGATGTTAGGAAATACAACTTTTGAAAATAGAGAAGAGATAGGGTTTGGTCAGCACTTGAGAAGTTAGCTGGATAAAGGACATTTGATTTTGTGGCTTTTCACACAGACTTCAGCAAACCTAGCAATTGAATAATAAATCTGGAGTAGTTGTTAAGGGTCAATGAAGTTCAATTCTTTCAGTATATAGATGAAGAGACTAAGGCTCAAAGAGGCTAACAATTTTCCTAAATTTTCATGGTTTGCAAGTGATGTAACTAGATACAGAGCAAAGACCCTCTGATTCCTCAGATAGTATTTATTCTACACTACTATTCTCCCTTTGAGAGTAACTAGCTAGTGTACAAAGCCCCATCACTCTTAGTCCAGAGTCTTTTTCCATTCTACAGCTTTCCTCAACAATATTAACAATGTGTACATAGTAGGGTATAGACACAATTTGGCAAAATAAATTGTGAAATTTTTAGCATGAACATTTAAAGTATAGAAACAGGCAATTGCTACAAATCAGGGGTATGTTTATTATTTTGTTGATTGTCTAGATTCAAGTTATGGAAAATGTTAATAATGCAGATAAAACTTAAAAGTGTGCCCTCTATGCATTTTTAATATTGGGGGAACCAGTTAAATATTTGCAAGTGTAATATGAATTATTTGTATTATTAGACTTTGGAATACCATATATTTTTCCAGAGTTTTCTGAATGATGACTAAATTATCAGTGACAGTATTGCAAAGTGGATAAAGTATGGGAGTTCTTGTCTTCAAATCCTCCCTCAGAAATTTATGAATTATGTGACCCTTAGCAAGCTCCCTGAGGCTCAGTTTTCTTATTTGTATCAAAAAAGGAGTTGAACTTCATGACATTTGAGATCCATTCCAACTCTAGGTCTATGATCATATAAACCAATAGGACTAATTTCAGTACTTTATCAGACCTGATCTCATCAGCATATAAATTCTTTTTTTTTGATGAAGTATCCATGGCTGCTGTCTTTACTACTCCTGTTCATATTTTTCCATATATTCATATGGAGATAGACCCAGGGTTCCAGGAGACTTTCTTCTCACTCTTTTGATATTATAAGGCTATAAATGGCATAGTAGTACAATACATGTATTTGTACAACATTTCTCCTGAAAAAAAAAATTTGACTACAACATGTTCCATGTTACTCATGGATACCATGTGCCTTTGCATTGACTTTTAGTAATAATCGACATTACCATTATTTATAATACTATGTTAGTCCATTTATTATTGTTTCATTGACTATGATCCAAGAGAGTAATATAATAACTTAAATATACCTGCACTCTTACTGTTCTGAGTCACCGGGTTTCATCTGGGGGAGAGGACTCTGCTAGGATTGCTTCTGTCTTCAGTAGCTGAATCTCAATAAAACTCCTTGAAGTCATTGGGGTAGACTACAGAGATTGTCTGGTAGCAATCATACTATAGTAGGTCATGGATTAAAGTTGGAATAGATTTTGGAGTTCAGCTTATTGAATCCTGTTGTTTACAGAAAAAGAAACTAAATCCCAAGATGGTGGCATGAAAGTGAGCTAAGAAAATCACACCTAAGTTAGAAATATTATCTAACTTATTGGAGAACTGGTACCCTAGAATGAGTGTAGGCCAATAGCAAGGCATTGTTGACTTGGGAAATCATTAAACTGGGATGGGGGTGCCACTGAAAACACCCTACCTCAGAATCTCTGGAGAGGCATAGAAGACTACTTGGAAGGTTCTGGATGTAGATTCCAATGTATGTTCACAATGTAGATTCCAACTTGTATGCTTTCTGAGGCAACAGGACCTTCGATATAACCATAGAGTACCTAGGGAGGGAGCCCATGAAAAGAGATCATAAAGCCCCCCTTAAATAATGAATGTTTGAAGGGGATGATGTCTTTAGAAGAGTGCCTTATCAGCAGTGTCCATGAATATGCTATAGAAGTATGGGCACAAGCCTTATCATGACATTAAGATGGAAATTATTTGTGCCTTTAGTGAAGATCTCATAAGAAGTTTCCACTCCATTCAAGCGATGTTGTTGTTCCAGTAGGCGAGACTGTATTCAAGCCATTGTTGGAACATATTACTGTGCTTTAAGAAAAGCAGAGATGATTTTCTAGAGAACCTTATAGGGCCTGCATTTGCTGTGCTGTATATATTAAAAATGGAAAATCTCATCTGTTCCCTTTCATGACTGCTTGAGGGCGTTGGCTAATGCTTGCGGGGATATGGGGAGAATGGAGGGATGGTCAAATCAAATTCCTAACTAGTAGAGGGGGGAAATAAGTTTCCAACTACATTCAGAGGCTAAAAATGGTACTGCAGAAAGTGGTTATTAAAGGCACAGAGACTTTTTAAAACATGGACTGTGATAGAAAGACTGACTCATGTCTTGATCTTAGAAGATGAGTTGCTGCTTATTTGGAAAAATGAAGAGATACACACACACACACACACACACACACACACACATACACAAACACACCTGTATATGAATACATACATATACATATACATATAGAAACAAAAAAAAAACAAAAACTAGAATTGGTATTCCAGTTTTTTTTTTTTTTTTTTACAATTAACAGAGTTGATTAGAAAAGAAGAAAGATAAGTCAGTGAAGGGCATTATGTGAAAAAAATAACATTTACTTGAAGAAACCTCCTATGCTAGTAACCTAAATATTGTAATCAAGAGAAAATTAATGTCAGAATTAACCCCATGATATGAGAAAAAGGGAGAAATTAGAATATTTGGACTACTGAACACTAAATAAAGGAATTAAAGGAAGGATAAGACTGATCATGGTTACTCCCTAGGAAGTAAGTGGTTTTCTGTATCATATTATTAGAATAGAATCCACTGTCCATAGTAAAAGAAGACCAAGAGAAGACCGCTTCATTTGTGTGAGAGTAAGGAGGGAGGGAGGGAAAGTTCTACCAATCTGAGAACACTGAGAGCAATAAGGGACCAGTCCTCTTTCAACATCTCACAGTCAATAATATGAACTATTTCGAGCAGCTATTTTTGTGAATGACCTCATTATGTTTGGGAAAAAAAATGGAAGACAAAAACTTCAATAGTACTATAGAGTATAGCTGTGAAGGAAAAAAAACTGCATCAGGTTTTCCTAATCCCGTAGTAATTTGTGCTTTCCATTCCCCCCACCCCCAATTTTCTTGTATTTATTTGGGATCTATCTATGTATGTACATCCTGTCTTTTCTGATAGAATTGCATTGCCTTTAGGACAGAGATTTTCATTTTTTGGGGGGGTCCTTAGTATCTACTCAGTGTCAGGTTTCCTATTTTTCTAAAGAGTTTATATAGAATTGGAGCCAATTGTTCCTTAAATGTTTGGAAAAATTCGCTTGTGAATCCATCAAGCCCTGGAGATTTTTTGTTAGGGAGCTCAATGATGGCTTGTTGAATTTCTTTTTCTGAGATAGAGTAGTTTAGGTATTTAATCTCTTCTTCATTTAACCTGGGCAACTTATATTTTTGTAAATATTCATCCATTTCTCTTAGATTATCAAATTTATTGGCATAGAGTTGGGCAAAATAATTTTGAATTATTACTTTAATTTCCTCCTCATTGGTGGTGAGTTCACCTTTTTTGGTTTTCTTCTTTCTTTTTTTTTAATCAAATTGACCAGAAGTTTATCAATTTTATTGTTTTTTTCATAATACCAATTTTTGGCTTTATTTATTAATTCATTAGTATTTTTGCTTTTGCTTTTATTAATTTCTCCTTTAATTTTTAGAATTTATAATTTGGTATTTAATTGAGGATTTTTGATTTATTCTTTCTCTAATTTTTTAGTTGCATATTTAGTTCATTGATTTCCTCTTTCTCCAATTTATTCATGTAAGCATTTAGAGCTATAATCCCCTGAGAGTGGCTTTAAGTGAATCCCATAGGTTTTGGTATGTTGTTCCATTATTATCATTATCTAGGATATAATGGTTAATTCTTTCTATAATTTGTTTTTTGGTCCACTAATTTTTTTAAAATGAGGTTATTCAGTTTCCAATTTGTTCTGGGTCTATATCTCCTTGGCCCAGTATTGCATATGACTTTTATTGCATTGTGATCTGCAAAGATGTATTCACTATTTCTGCCTTTCTGGTTGATCATTAGGTTTTTATGTCCTAGCACATGGTCAATTTTTGTATAAGTTCCATGTACTGCAGAGAAAAAGGTGTATTCCTTTCTATCCCCTTTCAATTTCCTCCATAAGTCTACCATATCTAATTTTCTAACAAACTATTTAGCTCCTTAACTTCTTTCTTGTTTATTTTATGATTCGATATATCTAGATCTGAGAGTGGGAGGTTGAGGTCTCCCACTAGTGGAGTTTTGCTGTCTATGTCTTCTTGTAGTTCTTTCAGCTTCTCCTCTAAGAATTTCGGTGCTGTTCCACTGGGTGCATATATATATTCAATATTGAAATGACTTTATTGTCTATGGTATCTTCTAGGAGGATAAAGTTTCCTTCCTTATCTCTTTTAACAATATCTATTTTTTGCTGCTGCTTTGTCTGAGATAAGGATTGCTACCCCTGCTTTTTTTTAATTCAGCTGAAGCAAAATATATTTTGCTCCAACCTTTTACCTTTACTCCATATGTATCTCTCTGTTTCAAATGAGTTTCTTGTAAGCAACATATTGTAGGATTTTGGTTTTTAATCCACTCTGCTATTTGCTTATGTTTTAAGGGAGAGTTCATCCCATTCATGTTCAAAGTTATGATTAATTCTTAATTGCCCTGCATGCTATCTTCCCTCTGTTTGTATTTTTCCCTTCCCCCCTTATCCATATTCCTCAGTATTTTGTTTCTAAATACCACCCCCCCTTCAGTGTGTTTGCCCTCCTATATCACACCCTCCACTTTCTTTCCCCTTTCCCTTTTTATCTTCCCTTCCTTTTGTTATTCCCCCCCCTTTTCCCCCACTCCCCTTCCCTTTCTCCATCCCCTCCTTTGCACCTTTTAATACTTGAAAGATTAGATGTTTTATAAGTTAACTGAGAATGTGCAGGTTGACTTTAAGCCAAGTCTGATGAGAAGAAGATTCAGGTGTTTCTCATCTGCTCCCTTCTTCCCCTCTATTACCATAGGTTTTTTGTACCTCTTAGTGTAATGAGATTTACCCCATTCAATCCCCTCCTTCCTCCTGTCTCTTTCCTGTCCCCCCTTTTAAGGAGGTAGTGTTTTTCAGATCATTCTATCTAAGTCATAGAAAATTCTGAGTGTCTGTCCCTTCTACTTCAGTATATTCTATTGAATAGAGTCAAAATTCCTGAGAGTTATTACAGTCTTTCTTCCAAGTGGGGTTAAAGCCAGTTACATCCCATTAGATAGCAGTCTTATGGATAGGTCATGGATGTCCATCATTTCTGGCTAGGTATATTTTCTCTGTTAGAGTTACAATTCTCAAGATTTATGAGAATCTTTTTCCCCCATGCTGGGATATAGCCAGTTTCACCTTACTGGATAGCATTTTTCCCCCTTTTACCTCCCTCCCTTTTTTTTTTTTACCTTTTTATGTGTCTCTTGAACCTCCTGTTTGATGTCCAAATTTTCTGTTTAGCTCTGGTCTTTTCATCAGAAATTTTTGGAATTGTTCCATTTTGTTAAATGTCTATCTTTTTCCCTGGAAGAGAAGGCTCAGCTTTGCAGGAAAGTAGATTCTTGGCTGCATTCCAAGCTCCCTTGCTCTTCAAAATATCTCATTCCAGGCCCTTTGATCCCTTAAAGTTGATGCAGCCAGGTCCTGCATGATCCTTACTGTGGCTCCTTGATATTTAAATTGTTTCTTTCTGACTGCTTGCAGCATTTTCTCTTTTATCTGATAGTTCTGGAATTTGGCCACAACATTCCTTGGTGTTTTCATTTTAGGATCTTTTTCTGGTGGGGATCGATGTACTCTTTCAATAACTACTTTGCCCTTTGATTCCATGATATCAGGGCAGTTTTCCATCACTAGATCCTGTAATATTAAGTACAGCCTTTTTTTTTCTCTTCAATGTTTTCAGGAAGTGCTATAATTTTCAGGTTGTCCCTCCTTGATCTATTCTTGAGGTCAGTGGTTTTGTTGATGAGGTATTTTACATTTTCTTCTATTCTTTCTATTTTTTGATTTTGTTTAACTGACTCTTGCTGTCTCATGGAGTCATTAGTTTCTGTAGACTCGTTCTTTTTTGGGGGGAGGAGTTTTCTTCATTAACCTTTTGCAACTCCTTTTCCAATTGGTCAATTCTACTTTTGAAAGAGCTTTCTATTTGACCAATTGAGGTTTTGAAAGAATTATTTTCTTTTTGCATTTGTCCAATTGAGGATCTGAGAGAATTATTCTCATTTTGGATTTGTCCAATTGTACTTTCTAAGGATTTGTTTTTCTTGTTGCAAGGTATTAATTGTCTCTCCCAAATTTTTAAGCTCCTTCCTTATTTCTTCAAGGAAGTCTTTCTGTGCTTAAGACCAGATCATATTCTCCTCAGAGGTTCTAGGTCTTTCTGAGTTAGGGTCTTTCCCTTCCAAGAATTTTTCTATGGATCCACCTTTCCGCTGACCCTTCTTCATTTTGCTAAGACCTTGAGTTGGGGGAGGGGCTGGTACACAGGGGCTTAGGATTGCTAAAGGCTTTACTCACTGAGTGCAGTTTCTCTGGCTGGCCAGTAGGAGGTTTTGGTTGCTTTCTCTGGAGTGTCTGTGACCTTGGCTGAGGCCTTCTCCCTTTGCTTGAAGAGAGGAGTTGGAGCTATTGAATTCTTTTTCCTTCAATCAACTGGCCTGAGGTCATTCCTCAGCTGGGCTGGTTCTTCTGCTCACACACCTGGGCCTGAGGCAGAAATAGTTTGCATTTGTTCCAGGAAGAGGTCTGAGCTTTAATGGAGGCATGGACTCTGAGTTCCTCAGACCAGAGGAGCCCAGGGATGGTGTCCACAGCATTCCTGCACCAGAACTCTCCCCCCAGCCCTGTACGCAAGCTCCCGGAGGACAGCACCAACACCAGTGCCTCTGCTTCCCCGCAGACCCAAGCCCCTTTCGTCCAGTCCCACCGCTGATCCAGCAGGTCTGGCTCTCCGGCCCTCAGACTCACGGTTTCAATTCAGCTGTTAATCTGGCTGATCCGGGGCTGATCCTCCCTCTGAGCCCAGACTCACCTGCCTGAATTAGGCCAAAGCTGCTGCGGGAGACAAATCCTGAGGTAGATGTTCTTTCTCCTGGCTTTTCTTTCTGGGTTTTGTGGGTCAGATTTCATTTAAGAGGTTTGTTTCATATGATAGATGGGAGAAAGATCAGGAGACTTTAGAACTGTGCCTGTCTTCTCTCCGCCATCTTGGCTGGAAGTCCAATGCCAGGTTTCCAATGGACAAAGTTCATTTTCCTTTGTTTCTGAAGAGGACAAATGAAGTCATTAATTGAATGATGACTTCAGTATAAGTTGTATTTAAATGAAGCATAGTTTTTCAAACTCATCTTTACTCTCTCTTCCAGAATCAGGAAGATTCTGGAAAGAAGTCTAGTAGCAAGACAAAGTCAGGATGGCTAGTGACCTTGGCATCTTTGATATCAGACCAAATTCTAAGCTACTTCCATTGCCATTGGAACAAATTGTCTGCTTGCTCAACTGGGAGAAGTCTTTTCATGCTTGAGGTAGGCATTCTCCTAACTCACCCTGGGCTTAAGGTTTGTGGGCTACCCTCAATCTGGTTTTATTGAAGTGCGGCTGCAGTTCTTAGAACCACAAGGGATAGTTTTATGACAGATGGACACCAAAACTGATTGAGGAGTGGCCTTCCTGAATATTGCATGCAGTTAATAAATAATTATTGGTTAATTATGGAGCAGTAGGATAGAGCACTGGCTCTGGAGTCAGGAGGATGGGAGTTCAAATCCAACTTCAGTCGCTTGTCACTTACTAACCATGTGACTTTGGGCAAGTCACTTAACTTTGATTGCCTGGCATCCAGTTCATCTCCAGTCATCCTGATTCATATCTAGGCAATGGACCCAAATGGCTCTGAAGGAGAAAGTGAGGTTGGTACCCCTTCACTCAAATCTAATTCATGTGCTTGTCATGGCATCAGCTCTCCTGATGTTATGGACTTGCCCTAGAATGAAGAACAAAAATAATACATCATCAAAACAGCATTGGTTAATTTAGTGAATTTTGGTAGGATGGAAGTTTTTGATCTAAAGTTGAGCACTGACACATGTGATTGTGTTGTCTATCAAGTATGAGGGCCACATAAATCTCTCCTCATAAAGTGAATACAGACCTGAAAAGAGTAAAGTATCCACTACTTGAATGTTTCCAAAGAGTTAGCATGAGCAGAAAACATTTTTTTGGTTGGGCTTGTGGTTATTATAGGAGACATGAAAAAGTAAGCCATCATCATAGAGTGTTTTTGCCTGTGAAATATCTTGTTAAAAAAATCACAAGCAGAAGTATGGAAGGGAATTTGAAAAATGGCATTGCAGTCAAAGGGATCAATATGGACTAAATTCCCTTGTTATGTTTTGGAGAATGCTGGAATGAGAAATGTGACCAACCTTTCCAGAGATTAACTAACTGCTTTGTAATGTACTGGTGTTGATTTTTGCGAAGTAAGTATACCCTATTAATTAGACATGAATACCAGCCTCCATGTCTTAAGAATGGTTTTATCCCAAGAAATGATGGCCACCAGAATTCTGTTGTATATTGACCAGCCAGATACTTATAGTAATCCCCTGATTAGCATATTCATGATCTATATGTGGAGTCCTCAAGAAGGCTGTTACTGAAATGCTTTAGTATGTAACACAGTTTATGGGATTATAGATTTAGAGTTGGAAGAGACCATTGAGTTCACACTCCTCATTTCAAAGATGAGGAGCCATAGGCACTGAGAGATTAGGTGATTTTCTTAGGCTAGATTTGAATTGAGGTCTTCCTGACCCCCTTAGTGCTCTTTCCACTTAACTATACTGTCTCTTCCACGTATGGGTGGACAACAATCCAAGGCCCTAATGAAAAACTGAAATAGATAGAAACTATCCTCTTGAGTTCAGGAAATGGTAAAACTCAGATGGGTGGCTCAGGGACTAAATACTTGCCTGGAGTCCTCTCGTATGGAATCTGTGATTGCATTGTAATCAGGAATTACTATAAAAGTGGTTCAATACCTTCTAGAACTGCAATCTTTAGCCTCCTGATAAAATCAAGTGATGTGATATATAGGTCATGGAATTGGTAAGAGTTATAGGCAGGACTTGATACCAAAACTTTCCTACCTCTGAAATCAACCCTGTCTTCATTAAATTATGAAGTAGAGGTGATTGGTTTGACTCTGATCCTACCCATGAATAATAAAGATGATATGAGGCACCTAGTCCTAAAGAAAAAAAACAACAAGAGTTCCAGGCATCATTTGGCATAAGTTCTACCAGTTTCAAATAGCAAGTGACATGATGAATGTGAGGCATGGATCAGTTGGGTTCAAAGGGAGCTTCATTCCAACATGAAGTTCTTTCGTTTATAACATAAGCAGTGGGGAACCTCTGGACTTGTGTACATATACTTGTTTTAGGATTGAACTAGAAAAGGCACAAGCAATATACTACTAGTGACTGAATACTTCACTTGAGAGGCAGAGAGAAGCCTTTACAATGGCCAAAATGGTAATGTACTTTGTGCATTTCTTAGGTTTTGGTTTCTTTTCTGGGATGCAATCTGATTGGGGCAAATATTTTGAAAACAAGTTACTCAGAGAAATACTAGATCTGGAAGAAATTAAGAACTCAATTAAGTTAAATCCAACAAGAATTTATTAAGTATCTACTATGTATAAGACAGTAGAATCATACCTTACCAATCCTCAAGAGAACTCCATAACCATAATAATTCCATTATGTTAGGAACAGTGAGACCACAACCAAAACTTCCATGAGGCTATCATATGTATTTCCTGTACTTGATTACTGTGCCACAAGGAATGTTGCTATGGGATTTACTCAGTATATTGTGATATTTGATCAAAACCCCTGATAGCTCATGGACTGGTTTTTGGAATGCCAGATGATGGTGAAAGTCTATAATACTCATGATTGTTATATAATTTGACTAAGGCAATCTTGTTATATATGAGGCAACTAGATGATATAACAGAAAGAAGAATGACCTTGGCATCTGGAAAACTTGAATTTGAATTATGCCTCCAACTTTTACTAACAAGGTTAAGTCACTTTAGCATCTGCCAGCCTCCATTTTCTCAACTATAAAATGGGGTAAAAAAATTGCACCTTTCTCATAGATTTATCATTAGGAAAAGTGATAATATAAAGTGTCCCAAAAGCCTCAGTTCATTTAAATCTTGGCTAGCTTAAAAGTTATCTAATGTTTAAGAGATGAGGCAGCTGGTAGCACAGTGGATAGAGCACTGACCTTGGAGTCAGGAGGATAGGAGTTTGAATCCAACCTCTGACACTTACTAGCTGTGTGACCTTAGGCAAGCTACTTAACACTGATTGCTTCTCATCCAGGGCAATATTCAGTCATTCTCCTTCATATCTGGCCACTAGATCTTATATGACTCTGGAGGAGAAAGTGAGGCAGGTGACTCAGCACTGCTGCCCCCCATTGACTCAAATCCATTCCATGTGCTTGTCATGGTATAACCTCCCTGATGTCATGGTCTTCTTTGAGAATGAAAGACAAACATTGATCCTGGAATCAGGAAGATACTTCCTAGCTATGTGATCCTGAGCAAGTCACTTAACCTCTGATTGCCTGTCAGATTTGATCGACTGGATAAGGAAATGGCAAATCATTCCAGTCTCTTTGCCAAGAAAACCCCAAATAGGGTCACAAAAGGTTAGATAGGTTTGAGAAACAAGGTTTTTTGAGATACTTTTTATGCTAAATGTTTTTCTGAATTGTAAAGCATTATTTGAAGCTATTATTATGATTGCTATTTTATTGTAGCTTTCATCAAAAGCTACAATATATATATTGTATATACCTCTGACAAATAGAAAGCCACATTATATCTAGTAACTGAAAACCTAGGAAGCCTGCATGTTTTTTAATAGGAAGAGAAACACTTGCTGCTAATCAGGAAACTGGTGCCTCTCCTTAGGCAGCTGGTAATCCCTATTAGCTGGGAGACTAAGGGTAGTGGATCACTTGAGCTTGAGAGTTCTAAGCTTCAGTAGGGCTAAAGCTGAAGGATTTTTGAATTATCTGGCACCAATTAGGTGAGTCCTCAAAAGGGTGTGGTAGCTGAGGAGGTAATAGTGGGGCTGCTGGGCTATCTAAGCAGGGATGAATAAAAGTTTCTGTGTCAATCAGTAGTGGGATCAAGTTCTTTGAATTACCTCTACGTGCAAAGGACCTGTGGTGGTGGTGGTGGTGGTGGGGAGGAATAAATTGAGGGAGTTGGATTAGGTGAGATCTAAGTTTCCTTTTGGCTCTAACTTTATGATCCTTTGAGAGCGAAGGGTTTATTACTAGGATTTAATTTTTTAAAAAAGTAACATTTTGGATTGAAAGTTATCAGCAAAGCTTTAATTCTTATTCATGAAAGAGGAGTAAAATCCACAAGGAAACCTGAAGTCAACATTCTACCATTTTTCACTTTTCCACAGAAGGAATAGTTTCAGAGAAGCTTTCAAAAACCAGAACAGAAATAGGAACATATAACAGAGGATCTGTAGCAGAAAAGCACAGAAAGGAAAGGACCCTTCTTTGGAGTGAAACGGATAAGACAGATGAAATAAAGAAAATAGAACTACTTAATTCTGATTTTTGCTTCTTTTCTTTTTCTCTGTCCAGGAGAGAATGTAATCTGAAGACTGGAATAAAAATAGTTACCAGGGAGTTGAAACCAAAGATAAGTAGAAAGATAATAAGAAAGCATCTAACTACCTTGAGTCACTAGGCCTAGATAAATTATATTACAGGGTACTGAAAAAGTTGGTATATGTGATTACTGTCAGTGATTTTTGAAAGATCTTGGTGAGCAATGGACTTGGAGCAGAACAAAAGATAGCTCTTTACAAAAGATATGAGAGTGGCATCTAAAAATAGTGAGTTGAAAAATTACTAGAGAGCTCAATTTAAACTTTTGACAAAATCCTAGTATATTATTAAAGGCAAGATAAGTGAGCATCTGAAAAAAGGAGGCAGTGATCACAAAAGTTGACATGGTTTAATCTACAACAGTGTATGACGCATGGACCTAATTTCTTTTTCTGACATTATTACCAGATGAATAGATCAAGGAAATGCTGAAAAAATAATCTGGCTAAATCTTAGCAAATCATTTGACATAGTATCTCATGTTATCCTTGTGGAAAGCATGGAGAACTATGTGCTAGACAGTAACAGTAATGGAGATTTGGAACAATAAATGGCTTGAATCAATGATTCAATGTCAATTTGGGTTAAGGTTAGGGAAAGGCCTTGGAGAATCTTTCTTAGATAGATCTGTGTTATTTACTTTATTTATTAGATAAAGGTACCTCCTTTATCCTTTTCATATATACAGATGATAGGGAAATAGGAAGATTAGTTAACGGTTTGGTCACCAGTACCAGAATCCAAAAAGTGATCTTGACCAGCTAGAGAACAGTGTATTGAATATAATTTAATAGGGACAAATATAAAACTTTATAGTAGTTCCAAAAATCAATTTTAAAAGGGCAAGTTGGGGGAAGGTTGACTATGTAATCATTTGTCTGAAAAATATCTATGTATTTTTAGGGGACTACAAACTCTTTATAAGTCAACAATGTATTATAGACAATGCACAAAAAGCAAATGTTGTCTTAGGCTATATTGAGAGAGACAGTGTTCAGATAGTTTGTGTTGATTAAAATTTTCCTATCTCAACAAAAGAGACTCAGGCAGATCTCTGAGCCAATGGCATTTTCTTAGAGGATCCATGCCCCTCTAATGAAATGGACCTCAGATCTTCCTCATTATCTGAGATGGCCTCTTTTTCTATGTCCCTATATTTATAGGCCCTGATTTCTTCACATTCAAGAATGGCTATCTCAAATACAGAATAATTCCTTTATTTGCCAAATGTTGTATAGGCTAGAGTAAGTCAGAATAAGCAAAATAATATGTCAGCAGGCTTCTGGTCTGTCAAGGCAGGAAAGATCTTTGCTGACTAGATAGTTACAAGATGGACAGGCTACTCCTGAGCTTGAGAGGAGATAATACAAGTTTATATCTGCTTCAAAAATATATTGAGGGATTTTCCATGTACTTGAATCACCTCCACTATACTGGACTTTGTCACCAAAACAAGGTAAAACAAGGGTGGAGGGCCTCTAGCTAGCTTGAAATGATTAAGTAAGTGATCTTATAATCTGCAACTCATAGCTGTGGGACCTAATATATATATATATATATATATATATATATATATATATATATATATATATACATAACTTAAAATCTATCACTATGGAACCATTTTAAATTGATTAATACTGATTGGAATAGAGTAGGGATCCTCAGACTTTAATTCAACTTGCTCAAGTTCTCAGCAACACTTTTTAGGAAGCACACTAAAATACCTTAACAAGAAGTTACAGGGTAAATCAGGATGGTAATCAACATAGTTCTATTGGTATCTTTTTAAATTTTTACATCATTCCTCTCCCCATTCTCTAATCAGTGAGTCTTCCTATGTAACAAAGAAAAGCAGTCCAGCAAAATCAATACAGCTAACACTTTATGCAACTTTCATATCCATAGTACCCTAGTCCAAAGAAAAAAAGAGAAAGCATTTTATGGCTTATTCAATTTCACTTTATAAGACTAAGTGGTTTAAGGTACCTGTTTCTTGTTTTGTTTATTTTATATTTTCATCGGTTAATCACATTCAATTCAACACATATTTGTGAAGTGTCTGCGATGTGCAAGGCAATGTGCTAAGATCTGGGGATACAATGATAAACATGAGGCAGCTCTTGAAATGCCACAGCCTACATTCTACTGGAGGGATATAGCAAATACATTGATTTACAAAATATATTCTAAGTAAGACAGTGACTGGATCTGAGATTTCTATGTTATGGGAAACTCACTGAGAAATTCCTCCCTGTTATCAATGTAGATCTGCATCATTTCTCCAACTTACGTGTTAGAAAATGACATAGAGTACTGTGGGGTTAAAAGAAGGAAATGCTGAGCAATGATTAAGATTTTACTATGTGTCAGCCATTGTATTTAATATTTTAAAAATAACTCCTTTGAGCTCACAGTGACTTTAGGAAGTAGGTGCTATCATTATCCCTATTTTACAGTTAAAGAACCTGAGGCAGATAGAAGTTAAGGGACTTGCCCAGCACATCAGATTTGAATTCAGATCTTGTTGACTTTAGACCTTGGATTTTAACCTAGCTATCTCTCTAGGTTTAAGTTATTTGGTTGGGGTCACACAGCCAGCATCTATCAGAGGAAAGGTTTGAACCCAGGTCTTCCTGCTTTTGAGTCCAGTTCTCTCCAGATACCTTTTGTTCTTCCACATGCTTTGGTTTTCAGCTCACATTTATGTGAAGACAGAGACTGGCTTTTGGTTATAGTTGTCTCCCTAGCATATACAATGCCTACCACCCAGTAAGCACTTAATAAAAGCCTGTTTCCTTCCTTTCCTTTCTTCCATCCACTATACTGTGTTATCTATTTTTCATTCCTTTTTCAGTTGTGTCTAACTCTCTATGCCTTCTATGGGGTTTTCTTGGAAGAGATATTAGAGTGGTTTGCCATTTATTTCTCCATCTCATTTTGCAGTTAAGGAAACCAAGACAAACAGGGTGAAATGACTTGCCCATGGTCAAACAGCCAGTAAATATCTAATATAAGACCAGATTTGCACTCAGGAAGATGAGTTCCTGACTGCAGGTCGGGCACTCTATCCACAGTGCCATATATTTGCCTCTTTATCCAGAGTAATAATGAGTAATTTCAAAAGGGAAGAACACTTATAACTGGGTAAGATTAGAAAAGACTTTATAGAGGAGATGGTACTTGGGTTTGGATTTGGAAGAAACTAGGGTATTCAAAGACAAAATGAAGCAATATGTTAAAAATGAACTATAAAATGTATATATATATATATATACATATATGCATATATATATATATGTATGTATTTGATCTGAGACTCACCTTAGCTGATTTTGGATAAGTTCTCCTTACCAGTAGGTTGGTCCACATGTGATGCTTCCCCCATCCCCCCCCCCCCCCCAGCAAATGAAGAAGCCTCTTTACTGAGGCACTGAAAGATTGTGATGCACATTAGTAGAAGGAGTGCAATGATGAAACCACAGATCCTTGAAATGTTTAAGCATTGAAGTAACTTAACCTTATTGCTCCTCTCTATCACTTTTAGTGTTATTTCTGATGGTAATAATTGGAATTTTCAAAGCTCTATTAGAAGAGCCATCAGCCACAGAGAAAGCAGAACTAGCACTGCTTTTGCATTGATCATCAGGGACCTAGGACAATGTCTTCATTAGCCCCTAAGAGAGTTTCCTCTTTTTCTTCCCATCATTTTCCTCCCCACACCCCTTTATTAATCCTACTGCCCTGAAATCCATTACTACTCTTCCCTTACTCACTACAACAGTATAATAACTCTCTTTTACTACTAAGCTGATAGTGAGCAAATCTTCTTTTGTTGAATTGGATCCAGTCAAGAAACCCCAGGGTTAATCTCAGGACCAAACTCAAGCCATGGATATCATCTGTGATTAAGGACACAGATGATAGCAATAATCTGCCTTTGTTGTGGTCTGGTCATCTTTATGTTAGCATATGCATTCCACCCACCATTTTCAACTAGAAGTGAAGCTCCTACCACAAATCTTGAGATTATGACTAGTTAAACTTTGGAATTTCTAGCCTAACCCAGAAACCCATGTTGCTATTTATTTTCGTGTCTTGCTTCTACTTTCACATTTCCGTTTTCTTTCCATATCTATCTCTGGGCACAATAATAAAATCAGCACTAGAAATGATGTGGTGGTTAGATTCTCTATGACTTCATCCTTGTGACTTCTCTATTCAAAACAATTTTTGGCCACCAGTGCCCTATATGTTTTGTTATCCTCTATTATATAGTAAACTCCTTGAGGAAATGGGCTAACTTGCCTTTCTATTTGTGTTCCCATTGAGGTACATTGAAGGACTTAAATTCTCAGTCCATATATTCATTTGTTCTTCCTTACTGCTAGAGGAGAAATGATTTGATAATCATAGAATTCTTGAGATTTGGAACCCAAGTCAAAAGGTACTCCATATTCTTCTTTTGACTAGCAAACTCCTCTCTTTCTTTTGAAATCCCTGGTAATACAGAAATGATAGCTACTTAAGTGAAAATTATCCTTTTTACTTGCCACTACTCTGATCTCTCATACCTACCCACCTCTGAATTCAGCTCTGATCTCTCTTTCCATTGTGGTTTCTTGGAACCCTTAATTATTGTTGACAAGCTTTCTTACATCCTAGAAGTTTTCTCCTTATCCTCCTTCTGGCACTCTTAGACATCTGACTTCTTTCAGAAGCTAGAACATCCTTGATCATTCTCTTTAGAATTTTTTTCATGCCCTTTGGCATAATAAGTATTAACCTTGATCCCCATTTTCACTGTCACATCCTCCTCTATGTCTATTATTCAATAACTCCATTTGAAGTCTATTTTTTGAAGATTTATCAGCCTATTTAATTGTGGAAGTTATCTACCAACTCCTGGGTCATTCTCCTTTCTTAAAGAGCTGAATGTCTGGATCACAGTCTTCTCCTCCACAAACAAAAATCTCTGCCCTTTTATTTGGGGACTTCAGTGTAAATGTTGAAGTCCCCTCAAATGGCTTATATTTGGGATGACTTGGTCTCCCAGATTACTAATATTTTTAATAAGTAGAATGCTGGATTTGGAATTAAGATGACTTAAATGTAAATTATAGTTATGCTCCTTGGTGGGCAAATCATTAAACTTCTGTCAGCTTCAGTTTCCTTATCTATAAAA
This sequence comes from Macrotis lagotis, assembly GCF_037893015.1. Lineage (NCBI taxonomy): Eukaryota > Metazoa > Chordata > Mammalia > Peramelemorphia > Peramelidae > Macrotis > Macrotis lagotis. The sequence continues at coordinate 623,736,360 of NC_133658.1, forward strand.
TGGGGACAATGATTACTGGTAATACTTTTTAGGGTGGTTGTGAAGATCAAATGACTTATCACATCCAGTGCTTTGCAAATCTCAAAGTGCTACATAAATATTAGTGATTATTTTATTTTTTTCTTGTCGGCACATCTTCATTATATCTCAACTCCACCCAGAGTTGGTCATATTCTTCTCATGAACTCAAATTCCTTTATGAATTCTCTTCTAGAAGCAGCCAGGTGACATAGTGGATACAATATTAGAATTAGAGTTAGAAAGACATAAAATTGAAATGATGCCTCAGATTTCCATTATTATCCTTTTTCAGAAAAGCCTCAGTTTTCTCTTTCAAAAGGACATAATAGAACCTACCTCACAAGGCTGTTGTGGGAATGAAATTTGATTTTTATATATGCATACATATACTCATACACATATGCATATATATTTTTGCAAAGCACCTGGTAAACCTTAAAGCACTATATAAATGCTATTGTTTATTATAATTATAATTGTAATTATAATCATTATTTCATCTCTCTGAGTGCCTCATTCTTCCTAAATCTCTTTTATCCTTCCATGCTCTCTTAGGCCATCACCACTGGTCTCAATTAATTTTCTTCCTTTCCCAATCTTGATCCTATTGTTAACCAGTTCAACTATACATTGCTCTCTTTGTTTGTAACCCTCTTCCCTTGTCCTCACTCTGCTCTTGCCTTGATAGAACCCAATCCTGGTTGTGTCCACAATGTGTCTTCCCTATCTTATTGATGAGTTGCTGAACTGTACTGAAGAAAGTCATACTACGCATTTTGAGAGGGTCTTCTATGATTTTATGTTACCTTCACTGAAGCAAGGCAATCTTTTATACATCCCTAATTTACTAAACCTAATTTTATTAAACCTAATTAACAGTCCCCTTCAACCCACCTCCAGATTTTCTTTTTTGTTTTAGACTGAGGTGAAGAGAAGTCCCTTTCCTACCAGATTTAGTTTCTTTATTTGTATTCTTGATCGACTGATCTTTCTTCATTTCTGTCACACAATTATCTTCCCTTTTTCAATCTTTCCCTTTCCCTTCTTGTAATGACTCTTTATCTGAAATCTATCAACAAATCCCCATTCTTAAAAATTAACTTTCTTATTTCTTCAATCTCTTTTGTTTTTTTGAAAGGCCATGAGGTTAAGTGGTTGCATAAGTTCACACAGCTAGTAAGTATTAATTGTCTGAGGTTGGATTTGAACTCCTCCTGACTTGAGAGTTGATGCTCTGATTCACTGAGTTACCTAGCTGCCCCCTTCCTCAAAGAATTAAAATATTTCACATCCAAAATTTTACTAAAAACTGTTCATACTTTTTATACCCATTTCTTCCTTCCTTGTTCATTTCTAAACTTATTAAAATATTTCTGACCTCATCACTCAATAGAAATTATCACTGATCACTTATTGGCTTAATATGATGACCTCCTTTTCAGTTCTTTTTCTTTTATAGCTTTCTAAACCTTCTGGCTCTGTTGATCACCCTCCCCTTGGATACTCTTTTTTCTCAGGGTTTTTAGTTGACATTTCATACTTCTGGCTTTCCTTCTATTTGTATCCAATCTTAGTCTTCTGTGTCTTTTATTTTATTTTTTTCCTTAACTTTATACTGTTAATGATCTCAACTCTCTTAATAGATATGATTTCCAGATATATGTGTGTATATATATGTATATATATATATAATATATATATATATACTCACATATATAAAATAAGTGTTTGTTTATACACATACACCTATACACATTCACAAATACACCAAAAACTTATATAGACACATATCACCTTTTTTACCCAAAATTCTTAAATAGCTTCTTGAATCATCTATCACACTTTAGTTTCTGCTTTCACCAATCTCTTTTGCACAACTTCCAAAGAGATATTCCTTTTGTAAAAATGATTTTTTCTTATTTTACTTTAAAATTTTAAAACATATAAAATAAGAAAAATTGTCATGTGCATGGAAAAATGTAAAAGAGATTTCAGAACATAAAATTCCATTTGAAGAAATCTATATGGTAAGTACTATACATTTTGTTCAAAAGTGTCTGTCTTTCTTTGTTTCCTTGTAGGTCTTCATCTATTCTCTGCTGTTCACTATTTATTTTCTCCTTATCTCAGGCTATAATGCTATAATTAAGCATGAATATATATATATATATATATATATACATATATCTCCATACATTATACATACTCACACACATATGTATGCATTTTATATTTATGAATAATCACTCATATCTACATACATATACATAGACATATACAAATTTGTAGATATCTATATATTTGGTGTGTCTTTCATTTTTATTACATTGCCTGAAAGCAAAAACACCTTGCCCTCCTATTCCTTAACCTATCGCTCTTCCAAGAATCCCTCCCTTACATATCCTTCTACATCCCAGTCCCTACTGATCTTCATACCTTTCTATGTATCCCTTTTTCCTATTCCCTCACACTCAAACAGATATTCCTAAAACAAAGTTTGGACTTTTTCATATCCATACTAAGGAAACCACAGTGGTTCCTCCTTTCTTCTAGGATAAACTATAAACATTTCTGTTTTGCTCTTGAAAACCTTCACAGCCCATCTCTAATCTAGCTTTTTGCATGATTCTCCTTAAAACACTTTGCTATGACTTATTTGCTCTGTTCGTATATCATTTAATCTTCCATCTCTACGCCTGTACACAGACTATTTCCCATGACTTCAATACTTTTCTTCCTAAACACTTCCTTACATAATCTCTAACTTTTTTTCAAGACTCAGCTCAAATGCTATTTTTTCATATGAAGTTTATCCTGATAACTTCAAGTTTCAAGTACCCTTCCCCTGGAAATTTTATATTTATTTACAATGTGTATGTATGCTTATCTATGAACTTGTTGCTTCTCCTCAAGAGTATACAAAGTCATTAAGGATAGATATATTTATTTTTTTTTTTGTCTTTGCATCCCAAGTACTTTGCACAAGGTTTGACATACAGTAGGTACTGAATAAATAAATTATTAAATATTGGAGATGCAAGGTGCCTGAAGATAGGAAAGTGAAGGAAGAATCCTTGATTTTTCACATTGCATAAATGAAAGCAATGGGTACATCTCTTCTTGAAATAGATAGATGATGGCTATGTATTCAGCATATGTTGTATTAAATTATTTAAATTTTACTCCAAGTTCAAAGAACTCTTATCTAAAAATCAGAGCTCTACTGGGATTCTGAGGTAGATTCTTGTCATTGAATTCTGTCCTGGGATTGTCCCTATTGACTTCAATAGTATAAGTAGGTTTTCTAAATATAGCTTTGGTCTTAAAAAATTTGCTAGTTCAATGATCTTAGGTGAAGCTATTTGACTAAAATGGTTAGCTGTTATTTTTAATCGTTGTCAATTTGTATTTAATTAGTATTTTATTGCGATCATGTGTCAAAATGCACAGTTCATAGGAAATTGTATACATTCTTGGAAGAAAGTTAACTAGGTCCACAGCTTTAATGAAATCTTATAGTTTTATAGTAAAAAAAATCCTTGTAAAAATCCTTGTAGATATAAATTTCTATTTATATTAAGTCTACAACTTTCTAATAAATATTTTCTAGCATGTCACCACAATACTTGTTTGAGATAGTAATCAAAGTGGGAAGAAAAATGCCAGCAAAAACAACCAAAAATGACTGATGAAAATATAAACATAAGTACCAAAGAAACCATACCAGTTCAGGCATTTATATTTGATTTACTCAAGATGAAGCAGTTGTTTTATTTTTTGAAATAAATTTTCTTTTTACCATTTTTTATATATTCTTTTTTCCAATATCATGTAAAATATTTCGACATTTATTTTTTCAAATACTGAGTTCAAAATTTTCTTCCTTCCTTCCTTTTTCATCCTTCATTGAGAAGGCAAACAATTTCTCATAGGTCATCCATGTGCAAGGACTGGAGTATTTGTGAAGCACATCTTAATAACTTTTTTATTCTTGAATATAAAGGATTTTGCCCTTGTATAATGAGAGCTGGGAAGCTCTTGCAATGTGTCTAAAGTCCTGGAGGAATTGACCAGATTTTGATTAGATTTCACAGATGCCATTATACCCCCTCCCCAGAATTATAATAAAAGATGACATCTGGATGTCTACAGTTTGATTGAAACATGCTTGCTGGAATCCCTAGTTTTTATGACTAATTATTGTTGTAGTTAGTGGGAAAAGGAATTTTAAGCTTCTTTTGGGGAAAAGAAGAAAAGCAAAGAAAAGCAGTGGTCTTTATCTTGGGGTAAATGATCTAATGATAGAGGGCTACATAAAGAAGACAGAAATGCTCACCTATTTTGTTTCTGCTTTCTCTGCTAAGGAGAATAATCAACATTTGAAACAGCAAATAGGTAGATGAGTATACCCAGCAGTTATTGTTGAACCATAGAAATGAGATCTGGACAAATTTTATTTGAGGAAAGCATTGAAAAGATTAGCTGATGTGAACACTGAGTCACTATCAGGGAAAAGTCCAGTTGCAGAGAGAATTATTGTTCAGGAACTGAGTGAATTAGATGTGTCTGAAGTCCCCTTCACCTCTGAGGTGCTGAAATTCTGTGGAATCTCTTGTGAACAGTCATGTCTCTTTCCCTTAAATCTTTAAGCCAGCTGTTCCATTCCAGCAATGAGGATGGGGGTAAAAGGACAAAATTCCATTTTCTCATTGGGACTGACAATGGAGAAAGGGAAGTCTCTTCATGTCATTTTAGCAAAGAGACTAAGCTAAGGCAGAATCAGGGGGACTTTGACATACAGAAAAAAAGGGAACAGAAAAGAGAGGTTGACAAAAGCAGCAGTAGGTGGCCATTAACCAGATTAGAGAACAGTCACAGAGAGCTGGTGAGAAGAGGTATCTATGGGAAACCTAAAGGAGGTCCCTTGGCAAAGGAGAGGGGAAAAGAGGCTCCTTCCTAAGGGAAAGAGACATGATTATTCCCAAGGAACTCTACAAAAAAGACTAGAGGGAAAAGTTGACATAATATCTTTATGTCACTAAGTAAAGTATTAGGGAAAGGAACAATGAAGAAATAACATTGTATCTCTATCCTAACTTGGAGTATTGGTATAAACTTATCTCTTGTTATGCTTTTTTTCCCTTATGAGGAACCTAAGATTGTTACCCAAGCAAGTGAATAATTTAACAACTTTCAGGATTCAGTATTAAATATAGGGGGTGGAAATGACCAGATTTGTATATTCATGTGTCTTTGTCTTTTATCTGTTTAAATATTTGTGTACTAGATCAGGATTACTTTGGTTTAGGAAAAGTAGTATTTCTTTCTCTAATCAATACAAAGTACAGCAGAATTCTTAAAAATTCTCTAAAATTTATAACTTAGGAGGGGTATACTTTTCTTTCCAGTAAGAACAGCAGGGAAAAACTATAATGACTTCAGCAGATTGGAATAAAATGTGAGAATTAATCCTCTGGAGTGGGAGTTGTTGTGTGGAATCATTTCATTTTTGTCCACTTCTTCATGACCCCATTTGAGATTTTCCTAACAAAGAAAATGGAGTAGTTTGCCATTCTTTGAAAAAACTAAGGCAAACAGTGTTAAGTGACTTGCCCAAGGTCACAGAATTAAGACATTTAAAAGGTCATATTGGAACTCAGGTCTTTCTGACTCTAGGGTGGGTGTTCTATTCCCTGTTCCACCTAATTGCCCAATTTAGAGTATTATTGTTGTTGTTGTTGTTGTTGTTATTACGTGGGTAAAGTTTCAATTGACCTACTTTTTATACCTAACCAGAAGGGGGTGATGTTTAAATTTCTAAATTAATTTTGATAAAATATTACATAAATGTGGTACTTGTCAGTCAGTCAACAAGCATTTATGTGTCAGAAATCAAACACTGGGAAAACAAAACAGGCAAAACCAGATTCTTTGACTCAAAGTCCTCATATTCAAGTGGAGGAGAAAATATACAAATGCAAGATGTATATATATATATATATATATATATATATATATATATATATATATACATATACATATACATATACAGAATAGATGGAACATAATCATGGAAGGAAGACACTATATTTTGTTTAATTTTCATTTTTCTATGGGCACAACATTTTACAATATAATTTGATGCACTGAAAATTACAATGGAATGGAAATAGAGTTTGGATATGATTCTTAATATCATTTGGGAATTAAATTATTTATCACTATATATCAGTAGTATATTGGATAGGCTATTGGGTTTTTTTTTTTAAGTTTTTGCAAGGCAAATGGGGTTAAGTGGCTTGCCTAAGGCCACACAGCTAGGTAATTATTAAGTGTTTGAGACTGGATTTGAACCCAGGTACTCCTGACTCCAGGGCTGGTGCTGGGCCACCTAGTCACCTGGGATAGGCTATTGTTGACAGAGGAAGTGAGTTCCTCATATATGGAAATGGTATATGTTATTTTCAGCATCGATTTCTAGATACATTTGGACTATTAAATGGGGGAAAATTTAGACATGAAGTGAATGATTTGGATGTTTGTGATTTAATGGAATTTAATTTGTAAAGGAATATGGCAGGAAAAAATATGATTTTCAGTGGGGCAAGGCCACAGAGAGACAAATGGAGAGTTTTTATTATAATAAATTGTAGGAGTATAATAGTGAGGAGGGATGTCCTGGGATAAAACTAGGGCTCCTCCATTTGAACACAGAAGGGTTTTTAAATGAGAAAAAGCAATAAAAAAGCATCTACTAATTTTGATTCTGTCAAATGCTTCCGCTAAAAGATTCCATTGCTGGTGGGTGGGGGCAGGGTGAGAAAAGTACTACTTATGCTGCCTTTTAGCTTTTATTTCTCTGGGAGTCTGAGCTACCCATTTAATGAAGCAGTTTTTCAGTTGAACAGTTAGCCTTTCTGTGGTATCATTCTGCTAGCTGGCTGTATGATGAAGAAAGGGAATGGGGGGAAAAAGTCAAGGAATGGATATAGGGGGTGGAAATAATGATTCAGCCAGTAGTCTTGGATGCTTTCTCAAGCCAAAATAAAGATGAAGCAGTTTTAAGTACTTATTATGGGCATTGTGCTAAGTTCAGGGGATATAAATACAAGAGAGCAAGATAGTCCCTGTCCTACTAGAGCTTATATTTTGATAGGGACAGCCCATAAAAGGAAATGAGGGAGGGGATGGATTGCACCTATGGACTGTAAAGTTTGAAAATTTTCAAACAGTGAAATAAGAACTTGAATCCATTAACTCCTCTTATTTTAGATTCTTTCCTGGTATGGTAGTTGATGATAAGACTTTTAATATCTCCCAACTAGGAGACAGGGTATCTAAGACCAAGGGCATATTTATACAGAATGGGGATCCACTGTCTCAGCTGGATACTACTTACAAATGGTGAGTAGGCCAAGTCTAGAAGCTCAGGGGGATGCTGGAGAAATTTTCATTTATCCTGATTATGCATTTGATATTCTTTGAAATCGATGAGTTTTCTCATTTGAGTAAAAGTAATGGCCACCTACTATGTTTCATAGCCCCTTTGCTGAGTTAGAGGGATCTATTATTCTAGGCTGGGACCCAGAAAAGGAGGAAATTTTGGTGAAACATGTCATCATTGCTTTGAATTTGTGGTAGAAAGGATAAAGATTAATTTGTAACTTATTTTTCATAATAATTGAAAGTAGTTGGACCTTGAATCCTTCCTATTCTCAGTTATTTGGGAATCTCATCTTGAGATCACACTTACACTTCTCCATGGGAAACTTTTAGATTAAGGGGATAAGTACTAAAGAATGATCATTCGGTTCCTCTCAGAGAATGGATACTGGGCTAGAATTATATTTGTATCCTCCCCACCCCTCACCAATATTACTAGAAAAGGGGAAATGATTTTTAGATTCAAGCTAATCTCCTGATCACAATCCTTAACAGAGAAAGAGCATCTAAAGCTGTATTTCAGGCTAGGCTTCCTTCCATCAAACTCTTGTTCCACAAAGAGCATACATATCAAAGAGCAAATAAATTTATTTATTTAAACCAGCAGGAAATAGAAATCAGAGGTAGTATGATGAGAATTTAACAGGCAATACACAGAGTGAATAATCTTCCTATTGGGAATGGGATATATCAGCCTAATCAAGACAGAAAATCCCACATTTCATTCAAAGGGAAATTTCCTAGGTCCCTAGCATGTTAAGTGGAGTATAAAGACAAGATTCAGGAGCCAACTCCTCTAAATGTTGGCTTTTCCCCAGTCTTTCTTTCCCTTAGGGACCTCTCTTAGAAGAGAATCTAGTGCTATCTCTCCCTTCTCTTGAACCTGGAAAGCTAGAAGATCAAGGTGTCTCTTTTGTAGTTTCTCACCTACTCTTCCTGTGAGAACTCTCAGTCAATGAGAAAAGACTTATGCAAATAGACTTTGATTTACATCACATTACAGCACCTTTACATTAAAATGACCTAGAAGACAAAGAAAATATTATTGTATAGCTGTGAGAACATTTACTTTGACATCAATAAAGTAGATTTCATTAATTCAAAAAGCATACATATCAAATTCAATATTTCATATGTGATTTGGAAAATGGTCACAAATACAAGATCAGGAATGCTGATTTGTGGGAGTCAAATTGAAAGACCTCAGCTGTAAAATAGTATGGAGACAACTCCAGATTGGATGACCAAAACTCCTCTTCATAGCAGGTTGGAACTAATTTGGTTGTATTTTACTATGGTGAAGTAGGTTAAGATTGCTTTCCTCCCATTTCCTTTTTTAAAAATGACATTTTATTTTTCCCCCAATTACAAACTTTTTACATTTTTTGTTTTAGGTTTTTGCAAGGCAAACGGGGTAAAGTGGCTTGCCCAAGGCCTCATAGCTAGGTAATTATTAAGTGTCTGAGGCTGGATTTGAACTCAGTTACTCCTGACTTCAGGGCACCACCTAGCTGCCTCCAACTTTTTTACATTACTAAAAAAAATTTTTGAATTTCAAATTTTCTCCCTCTCACCTGGCATTCCCACCTTTTTTCACTGGGAAGACAAGCAATTTGATATAGGTTAAATATGTACAGGCATGCAAAATGTGTTTCCATGTTAGTCATGTTCTGAAAGAAAACACAGATTATGGAAACAAAACAAGAAAAATAAAGAAAAAGGCATCCTTCATTTTCCATTCATACTCTTATCAGTTCTTTCTCTGGAGGCATATATAACGTTATCTTTCATCAGAAGTTCTTCAAAATTGTCTTAGAGCATAGTTGTCAATCACAGTTGATTATGGTACAATATTACTCTTACTATAGGCAATGTTCTCTTGGTTCTGCTTGTTTCTCTTTGCAGCCATTCATGTAACTCTTTACAGGTTTTTCTGAGAGCTCATCATTTCTTATAGCACAATGATATACCGTCACAATTATATACCTCAACTATTCAACCATTCCCTGATTAATGAATATGCCCTCAACTTCCAAAAATTCTTTGGCACTACACTAAAAAAAGATGTTATAAATACTTTTGTGCATATAGATCCTTTCCAATTTTAGCCTCTCTGGTATACAGAGCTGTAATATAGCCCTTTTATAGCCCTTTAGGCATAGCTCAAATTACTCTTCATATTGTTTGAATCAGTCTACCACTTTGCCAACAGTGCATTAATATCTCAATTTTCCCACATACCGCTACCATTTGTTATTTTCCATTACTGTCATATTAGCCAATCTGATAGGTGTGGAGTTGTAGTTCATTTAATTTGCATTTCTTTTATCAATAGTTATTTAAAGCATTTTTATATGACTATAAATAGATTTGATTACTTCATCTGTCTCTTGCAGGGCAAATATGTCCCTGTCACACTCCACTTCCTAGAAAAATTACCCAACAGTTTCTGAATAGTATTTACCATTTCTATTCTCATATTCTCATGTCTTCTTCCTGGGTTTAGCTTTCCTTGCTTGGGGAATTTCCATAATGTTGGATCAATGAGTAGATGACCTTGAGTAGACTTGAAGGAAGGGGAAATAGCTCCCTTTCATTCTTCATATTTTAGGGAAGGGAAGAAACTTCTGGAGGAACACTGCCTCTACTTCTTGTGATAGGTCTATAAGATGTCTTCTGTCACTGGTTCAAGATTAGACAGGATGACTACTACAGGTCTTGCTAGTCTTTTGAAGGTTATATCCCTTGGTGTGGGAGAAGGAGTGATTGGGAAGGGAACATTTATTAAGTGCTTTCTTGGCATAAAGAATTCCACTAAGTGCTTTACAAATATTATCTCATTTGATCTTTACAAAAACTCTATGGAAAAAGTGCATTGGGTGGCTAGGTGGTGTAGTGGATAAAGCACCAGCCTTGGAGTCAGGAGTACCTGGGTTCAAATCCGGTCTTGGACACTTAATAATTACCTAGCTGTGTGGCCTTGGGCAAGCCACTTAACCCTGTTTGCCTTACAAAACAAAAAAAAAAAAAAAGAAAAAGGGCATTGCTATCCTCATTTTATAGTTGAGGAAACTGAAGCAATCAGAGCTTAAATGATTTCCCTGGGGTCATACAACTAGTACATGAATGAAGTCAGATTGGAATTCAGGTTATTCTGATTCCAGGCCCCTATCTTCTGCACTTACCTGCCTCTAAGGGGAGAGTTGCTTTTATTTTCTAAGAGCAAATATACCATTCTGTCTGCAACACAGTCGCCTAAGGCCTCAACCCCTCATTCCCTTTTTACCTTGAGACTGGACCAGAATATTAAGAGGTAACTAACTGATTATGTTACTGTAATCTTAATTTCAGAGTGAGAAAGGTGATCAACATGAATGTTGAAAGGATTGAAAATGATGGTAAAAATTGGATCATTTAAGTCAAATGTTGAAACCCCTGAAGAAGGCAGAATTCAGCATGAGAGAGATGGACAAATAGATAAAGAGAGCATTTTTTAGTCACTTATTATATGCCAAAGATAATTCCTGCCTTCCAAAGGCTTTCATTTAATAGAGGAAGATAGTACATAAAGGGGGGCTGGAAAAGGAAGGCTAAAGAAGAGTTACATATGGCACCTTGGTAAGAAAATGATCTGAAAGTTGTATGGAGGTCTGGTTCTGGGGGAGGTAGGGTGAAAGCTTACCTATCAGGGTCTGTTTCTAAGGGGGAGTCCAGTTTTCCAGTGTGGAGTCAAGAGCTGAGCTCCAACTTTATCCTTGCCACATGAATTATTTAGACAAATCACTTCTCTTTGTGGCTTAGTTTCTTTATGCAGACCAAGAGAGTTGGACTAGATTCTAGGAACAGAAAGAGGAAGAGGGAGGGTAAACAAGAGACAGTCAAGGCACTAGTGACAAGGAAAGTCTCAGATGAATGATAGCATTTCGCGAGATTCATTTAGGTACTTTCTGTGTTATTGTATGTATTGATTCACAGAAATAATTTTTTTGTTCCACACAAGTAAAATGTTATAATCAAAGAGTAGACAAGTTGGACAGTTAATCTCCAGTTCTCATTCTAATAAAATCTACAACCCATTTCACAAAAAGTATAGTAGAATAAATAATACTGTTGATGCTCTATACTCCAAAAACTACATTTAGAAAAACAAAACTAAATAATTAAAATGCTACTGCTATTTATCTTTTTTTTTTTAAATATCAAGAAAAGTCAAAGGTCTATTTCTGGTAGAATCAAAGTAAGGCATATTCTAGTACTATGGAGCCCACTCTTCAATAGTCTTTGTTTTATCTTTAAAAAAAATTTAATATTTAATTTTCACCAATTACATGTAAAACAATTTTTAGCATTCATTCATTTAAAAAAATTGCGAGTTCTAAATTCTCTCCTTCCCTCCATTCTGCTACTCCTTCTGCCACCATTGAGAAGGCAAGCAATTTGTTAGAATAACTTTAACCTCAAGGTCTTTCCAGGGTTCTTGGAACAGTAAGAAATATTGCACATGATCAACATGTATTGTTCCTGGGGTGGGACAGGGAAATTGCCTTCTTAGAAGGTATAGCCTGGTGAAGGAGCAGGTAAGGAGGAAAGGGGTACACCTACCCTGGCCTCAAACCTAGGGCAAAAGTGCAGTAGCCCCCCCCCCCTTGATCTTCCACATCTACTCCCAAACTAACCTGAGTGAAGTGCCTTCAGAGAGGAGAGAGAGGGAAGTGGGTACTACTCCCTCTATTCTGGGCTACGTCCCCAATCCCCATGCCCAAGTGGCGAAGAGGGCTCCCATGAAGGAGAGAAATTTGATATAGTAGATATATATATACTCATGCAAAACATTTCCATGTTAGTCATGTTGGGAAAGAAAACACAAAAAAATTTTGGTTTATCTTGTAGGAAATAATTGATAAAACACTAAGCTCATTAAATAATCAACCAAATTCAGTTCTAGTAAGAGGGCAGTAAGGAAAACAAGAAGAGAGAATGTGCTGGTTGCAAAATAGGTCAGAGGAAAGGAGATGATATATGAATTTTTATTGCATCTTATCAATATCACACTTAAAAATTAAAGAGGCTTAAAAATTTATTTTAACTTGATAGCTAAATACTTATAAAGCAATAGAAAATGTAATTTACTGACTTCCTCCCTTTCCCACCCTCTGCGATTTTGTACTAACCAATATTTTTCCACATGATGTTTATTTTCTTTCCAAGGCTAGTATGGAGTTCTGTAGAATATGCCATTTTTTATAACTTGGAAAAGACATCCCTAGATGTTTTGCAATCTATTTCTAAATGGCAATAATGAATCTTCTGGAATTTTTAACTAAGCATTTAATAGTAGACTTACCTAACACCCTTAACTCCTCTAGACAGTCATTAATTGATCCATAAAACTACTGGAAGATTCATTATTGCTGATAACTCTCTCATCCCCCAGACTCCATGATTCAGTTGGCTTAAAACATTTGCCTGTCTTACAAATGAGACTGAATAAATAAAAGAACATAATACTAAATTAAGATTACTGCACTCTAGTCATAAGAACCTTCCATTTTCATCAAAGTGGAGTACAACTTTAGTGTGAGTTGAGGTAATGCTTCCATCACCTGTGAAAAGAGGAAAAACAGGACAAACATTAGCAAGTCCAGAGAAATCACTCCAAGTGGATATGATCCCTACAATAGAAGGCAAGGTAGGGACTTGGGGAATCTTGATATAGATAGAATTCTTTTGTTAGAGGTTTATTCCTGGAAAGAAACTAAATATATCTTGAGAGACTTGTAAGTTTTTCTCTCATTCACTTTCATCAAGGTAAGTACATGCCTGATACCATGACACTACCGACTCTCTATATAAACATTTAACTCTCTAAAGGATGGGCAATAAATATAACCTATCTTAAATGCAAAGAGTTACCTATTGTTGAGTTTTAGAAAGGACTTGGGACTTCCAGCTAAAGCCAAACTGCTGGCACCAAGTTAGGAAGCTCCTGGAGCTTTTTCTAAAACAACTTTGAATGATGCCTCTAAAAAGATCTAAAGCCACAAAACCCACCAAAAATCCCCAGTTAAACAACATTTTCACAAGATATCTTGGAGGAACTTTAGGAAAAGATCTACCTCATGGATAATGGAGAGAATAGGTCAGTGGAGATGAGAAATCTGTGAAGGAAGTGAGAGGCTTTTAGTCACAGTGCAGCTCTGGCAGTGAGGGTCCCAACTCCAGATCAGAGAGCAAGGTTCCAGCCCTGGGAAGTTGGTGAAGTGTTGGACTTAACTAGCCCAGGGAGCAAACCAGGAGTGCCAGAAGAACCTTGGACCAGAAACCAGGCCTCCAGCAAAAATAAAAAACCCAAAACACTTGGGACTAGATACAATATAACACAAGAACAGATCTAAACTGACAAAATGGCCAGAAAAAAAGAAAGCTCTGATCTTGTACAGTTACTATTCTGATAGGGATGATAAAAACACCATCTTAGAAGAGGCAATGCCTACATGTGAAGCCCATAAGAGGTTGATGAACTGGTCTTGATTCCAAAAGGACCTTTTGGAAGAGAGCTCAAAAAGGATTTTAAAGATCAAAGAAGGGAGAAAGAAGAAAAATGGAGAAAAAATGAGTCATGCAGGAGAATTATGAAAAATTAAATGAAGAAAACAATAATTGTAAAAGTAAAATTGACCAGTGGGAAAATAAAATTAGTCAATTGGAACAAAAATGCTAACTGAAGAAAATAGAAACTTAAAAACTAGAATTGGACATGAATGACCCTGTGAGACATCAAGTTTCCATCAAGCAAAATCAAAAGACTGAAAAAATAGAAGAAATGTAAAATGACTCTTAGGAAAAGTGGCTGACCTGGAAAATAGCAGCAGGTGAGATAATTTATGAATTGCCTTTCAACTGAAAGCCATGATTAGAAAAAGAGGCTGGACAATACCATGCAGGAAATCATCATGGAAAACTACCCTAATATACTAGGACAAGAAGATAAAATCATCTTTGAAAGAATCCATAGATCACCCCCTGAAAGAGATCCCAAAATAAAAACTCCAAGAAATATTGTAACTAAATTAAAGAAGAAAATATTGCAAGCAGCCAAAAGGAAGCAATTTATATATACCAGGAAGCCACAATCAGAATTACACAGTACTTATCAGTTTCAACATAAAAGGATCAGAGGATCTGGAATATGATATTCCTGAGGGCAAAAGAGCTTGGATTACCACCAAGAATCAACTATCCTGCAAAATTTAGCATATTCTTTCAGGGATAAAAGATGTCTTTTCAATGAAATGGAAGATTTTCATACTTAACTGATAAAAAGCCCAGAATTGAAAAGAAAATTTGATCTTCAAATTTAATTTAAGAGATGGGTAAAAAGGTTAAATAAAAGGGAGAAAAATTTTAGTTCACTCTTGAGAACTATTTCTCTTAGGACAATTGAAAAGAAGATATTTGGACAAAAGTTAATGCCAAATTGACTATGATGTGATCAAACTTATAGCTCTTGTGTGATTTTGCTTGACATGATACTTGATGATGCACGATACTTTGTTTTACATGATACTTTAATTCATGAGGATTATATATTTTTTCTTATTTATTTTTTCTTATTTTGAACAAATAATTTTTTTATACATTACTAAAATATTCTTGTTTAAGAGTAAACATAATACCCCTCTCAAAAAAATATAGACCCGCATGAGCGATAAAGTGAAGGGGAGAGAAAAAATAAAAATAGTAAAAATAAAAATAAAAATAATAAAAATAATAAAAATAAAAATAAAAAAAAATAATAATAATTGTAGGTATGGCCAGGTGGTGCAGTGGATGGAGCATCGGCCCCGGAGCCAGGAGCACCTGAGCCAAAATCCAGCCCCAGACACCTAAAAATCACCCAGCTGTGTGACCCCGTGCAAGCCAACCCAACCCCATTGCCCTGCAAAAAACAAAAAAAGAGACCCAAAATAAAATAAAATAATAATAATAATAATAATAATAGTAGGGTCAGCTGGGTAGCAGATAGAGCACTGGCCCTTGAGTCAGGAGCACCTGGGTCCAAATCCAGCCTCAGACACCCAACAATCACCCATCTTTGTGGCCCCAGGCAGGCCACCCAGCCCCATTTGCCCTGCAACACCCACCCCCAACAATAATAATAATAAAAATAAAAAATGTGCTTCAGTCTGTGTTCCAACACCACCAGCTCTTTCATGGATGGATCACATTCTTTATGATAAGTCCACCACAAAAGTTATTTCCACATTTGTCCACTGTTGCCATTGCTGATCGCAACTCCCTCCATTCATACTTCTCCACTACCATGTACTATATTTTCTTTTTCTTTTCATTCTGTCTCTGCTTGTAGGGTAGCTGAGTGGTGCAGCAGACAGATCCCCGGCCCTGGGGCCAAGAGGCCCCCAAGCCCACATACCACCCCTTAGGCCCAGCATCCACCAGGCCCTATGGTCCTGGACAGGCCATCCAATCCCAGCCCCTTGCAAGAAGTAAAAAAGAAAGTGTGTTATATCTGACCATTCTCCTCCCATGGTCCATCCTCTCCTCTATCACTCACTTCCCCCCCCCCCTTTCCACTGTCCCCCCCCTCCTTCTTACTCCAGATGCCTATACCCCATTGAGTATATATGCTGTTTCCTCTCCTAGGCACCCCTAAGGAGAGCAAAGATTCCCTCATTCCCCCTTGCCTTCCCCTTTCCATAGCACTGCAATATCTCATTGTAATAAAGAAAAATCTTATTATATGAATTATCTTAGCCTATTCCTCCTCTTTTTACTTTCTCCCATTATATTTCCCTTTTATCTATTGACTCCATTTTGACACCACAATATATCTTCAAATTCAGTTTTCTCCTGCACTTCATCTATAAAAGCTCCTTCTACCTGCTCTATTAAACGAGAAGGTTCATATGAGTATTATCAGTATCATTTTATATACAGGAATACATGTAGTGCATCATTATTAAGTCCCTCATATTTTCCCCTTCTCCTCCACTCTCTATGCTTCACCTTAGTCCTGCATCTGAAGATCAAACCTTTTGTTCTGTTCTGGCCATTTCAAAAGGAACATTTGAAATTCCCCTGGTTCATTGAAAGTCCATCTTTTTCCCCTGGAAGAAGACATTCAGTTTTGCTGTGTAGTTTATTCTCAGTTGCATTCTAAGCTCTTTTGCCTTCTGGTATATTATATTCCAAGCCCTACAAGCTTTTAATGTAGTTGTTGCTAAGTCCTGAGTGATCCTGACTGCAGCTCCATGATATTTGAATTGTGTCCTTTCTGGCTGCTTGTAATATTTTCTCTTTGACTTGGGAGTTCTAGAACTTGGCTATAATAATCCTGGGGGATTTTTTTTTTTTTTTGGATCTCTTTCTTGTGGAGATCGGTGGATTCTCTCCATTTCTATTTTTGCCCTCTGCTTCTAGTATATCATGGCAATTTTTCCTGTAGTAATTCTTTGAAAATGTTGTCAAGGCTCTATTCCTGGTCATGACTTTCAGGTATTCCAATAATTTTTAATTATCTTTCCTAAATCTGTTTTCCATATCATTTGTTTTTCAATGAGATATTTCACCTTTTCTTTTAATTTTTCATTCTTTTGGTTTTGAAGTATTGTATCCTGATTTCTCATAAAATCAGCAACCTCCCTCAGTTTCATTCTTTGTCTGAAGGATTTGTTTCCTCAGAGAGCTTTCTTATCTCTTTTTCCATTTGGTCAATTCTGCTTTTTAAAGCATTCTTCTCCTCCATAACTTTTTGAACTGTTTTATCCATTTGACCTAAGCTGGCTTTTAGCATGCTATTTTCTTCAGCATTTTTTTGGATTTCCTTGACTAGGCTGCTGACTTCATTTTCATGTTTTTCCTGCATCTCTCTCATTTCTTTTCCCAGTTTTTCTTCTAACTCCCTCATTTGATTTTCAAAGTCTTTTTTTTTTTGAGATCTGTCATAGCCTGATCCCAATTTCTGTTTTTCTTGGAGTCTTTAGATGCAGGAGCTTTTACTTCCTTATCTTCAGACTGAGTATTTTAATCCTTCTTGGGCTCATATGCAAAATATTTCTCAATGGTGTTCCTCTTGTTTCTTTGCTTTCTCATTTTCCCAACCTGAGCCTGGTTTTGGGGTGCTTCCTGAGCTTTTGGGACACTCCCACAAGGGTCTCAGTGTGTGAGGCTTTGTCCTCCCTCCTGGTCTGTGAATGACCATATGTGCCCCCTCACGGGGGGGGGGGCTGCTGTTCTATGTGTGTGGGGGGGCCTAGACTACGATCAGGATCTGAATGGGTTCAGAGCTCCAGAGTCCTGTTCCAGGGGCAGAGCTCTGCAGTCTTTCTCTTTACTCCCCTCCCTAGGTTCAAAGGGCTCACATCCTGGGGGCTCCTGCTTACTGGCTCCACCTGCTTCAGTTTCCTGGAACACTTGCCTGTGCTGGCCAGGCTGCTCTCTGTGTGCCCTGAGGGCTGGGCTTCATGTGCTAGCTCAGTGCTCCCTGGGGTGTAGCTCAGGAAACTCCCTGCTGCTGTGAGCCTTGGCTCCCAGTGCCCTGGGGCTGCCTCCAGGAGGCTGAAGCTCTTTCGATCTGTCGGGCCACTCCTCTGGCAGGCCGCCCCTCCAACCCTGGGGAGCATTGCCTTTCTGCTCTTTTCCAGGTTACCTTGGGTAGGAGAACTGCTTCATTGGGTCCCTCTGTGGGCTCTGTCTCTTGAAAATTTAGTTAGAGTCCTTAGCTTAGAAGTTTTATGAGAGAGTGCCTATGACACAATCCATTCTTGTCGCCATCGTGGCTCTGCCCCCTACACAGGTCTGCTTTCCCCATTTTTGTACTGGCAAAAAAATGTAGCCTATAATGGAGCCAAGATGGGGGTATCAATACTTCTCTGTTCTGAACATTTAGTTCTTTTGCACTTCATGACAGTTACTGTTAAGTAAACATTTTAACTTGTTCTTATACCTATAACAGGTGATGTGAATGACTTAGGTTACTTTCTCATGATCCAGACCTACCCATTGTAGGAAAATTCCAATACCAGGGAAGATCAGCAACCTCTGAGCCTTTTGTAAATGCAAGCTGCTATATAGGGCAGAGGTCATACAATATATGGTAAGACATTTTTGTTATCTCTTTCCTGAAATACCACTATAAGCAAAGACTCTTTCCCTCCTATCCCAGAAGTGAAGGAAACATTCTTCTTTGGTCATATGAATGATTTGGAATCAATCCTATAGCATAAGCAGGAAGGCCATCTTATAACCCTCAATGGGAAAAGTGAAATGTGATTCTCTCATATCTTCAGTTCATCTCTAAGCTGAGAAGGACAAGTAATAACATACAAAGAAGAACAACAGGAGTACTCAAGCTTCTTAGAGATTCCATTGCTCCACTGGATACCCCATGAAAAGGAAAAATAGAGCTAAACAGTGATGCCCAATCTAACTTTTTATGGACCTTTGTAAACTCTGGCTTCCTTGTGATGTCAGTGAAGGAGAAAAAAGTTGTCAAAGATGCTTCTTCAGATGATGAAGGTAACATTATCAAGCTGCAATGATACAGGTACCGACCTCCTAACACATGAGCTTGTGGATTGATCTGGGGGCCTACATAAACCCACAGTATCTGGATCTCCAAGGAAAATGGTAGTTAACAACAAGAGGTACAATTTTTAGCCAGGATACAGAATTCATGGTGAAGATCTTGACCCAATATTCTCTGTGGGATGGTTCTGAATTACCTATGATGCCTAGGTATACTGGACTGGTTGTTCCACTAAGATTCTTATAGATTTCATCCTGCAAATGGTCACAGGTTCTGTTCTTTACCCTGAACTTGCATCCAGTCATCATGTTCACCCCAAATTCTACTTTTTTTCTCTTCACAGAGCATCTTCCATTACTGTGGCTCTGTGAGACAGCCATTGGATCAGTGGTATAATTTTTTTACAATGAGGAGAGTCATTCCAAAAATATAGCCAGGATTTCCACTTCTAGCCAAAGAAGGAGTTGTTCTACGCTGAAAAGCATGGAGACACATAGTGAAGTATTGCTCTATAGAGGCTCTTGGATCCCCACACAGGTTGGTCAGGATGAAAGACACAGAGACTTTCTGGATTCCAGAAGTTCCATTAATCTCTATCTCATAGATAACCTGGGAAACAACATTATGACAGGTGTTTCCATCTAGCTGAGGTAAAATGACCTCTGAAGTATATGTTAAGGGCACCAGTCCCTTCTCCAGATCTGTCACCATTTTTGGAACCTTCAAGAACCTAAGGTCATCATAAAAACTGATCCTCAGTGAAGGATTGTTATAGATTATTGGATTGCTATAGAACCGGGTGAGGTGGTACTTCCACTTTCCAAGAATCTTGCAGGATTACTGTCAATACAAAATCCTCTAGGGTCTATTCCTGTTGGCTGTTTGAATAAACTTAGCAATGATCTCTTGGTAAAGTAGATCAGAATGGGATCTTCCAGCCTTGTAAAAAGGAGGAAAATCTGGCTTCAAATGAGGTACTGAGAAGAATAATGTACCTCCATAATCCATTATCAAGGATCATACAAGGGTCTCATTAAACTCTATAGACTTCTGGAAACTGTTCAACAGTTTATCTTTAATCTGGACACAAAATTTTCGATTAACATTTGGCATCACCTTCATTTTTACAGGATATGGTGCGTTACTTTGGAATATAATGTTATAGTCTATACACTTCCAAACCACTAACTTGAAGCTTTCCAGGAGGCAGAAGGAGAAGATGTCCCTGGGGTCTTTCATGGAGCACTAGCGGTGGCAACAGCAGTTGAGGTTCCATGAGTCCTGCGAAGGGGTCACACAAGCAGACATCCTTGAGCACCTTGGAGCTCCAGAAATCACTCCCTGGGGCCTTCTCCGGCCCTGGGCACCACTGCTCTTCACCGGAGGAGGCCTAATTATGACATGAAAAGAAGATTAAACTAGGAGAAAGTGAGGTATTAGAAAATAAATACCACAAGAAGAGGCACATAGACCTATTAAAGTATAGAGAAAGAAGGGAGGGTGTGAACACTGGGTAAATCTTAGTGTCAACAGATTTGGCCCAAAATACAAATAACATACATTCTCAATTGGGCTTAAAATCTATCCTGCTCTATAGAGAATTTGGGGGGGTTAGAAAAGGGGAAAGAAAGGGGATGAAGGAACTGATAAAAGGGAGTACAAAAGTAAAAGTAAAGTTGGAAAGAAAACAAAAGAAAAAGAAAAAAGGAAAGGAAATGGTAAAGGAATGATAGAAAGAAGGGCTTATTTAGATGCAGTAATCAGAAGCAAAGAATTGGTCAGGATGAATAAGGGGAAAGGAAAGAGAAAAATATAATGGGGGGGGAAGATAGCATGGAGGAAAATAGTATTACACCTGTAAATGTGAATGGGATCTTTTTTCCTTTCTTGCTCATGATTTTTTCCTCATTAGTTCTAATTCTTCTTTCACGACATAACTAATTTGGAAATATGTTAATGATGAGTGTACATGTAGGAAGGAGGAGTGTAGAAATATGTGGAACTTACAAGCTTGCAAACGGATGAATGTTGAAAATTACCTTTATATGTCACTGGAAAAAGAAAAGAAAATTTAAAAAAAAAACAGAAGAAATCATGAGGGACAGGACTTCAGAAAAGGCTGGAAAGAATTGAATGAACTGACCCTGATTGAAGTAAGCAGAATCAGAAGAACACTGTACATACCAACAGCAACATTGTGTGAAGATCAATTATGATGAACTTGCTCTCAACAGTACAATAAATAATCCAAGACAATTCTAAAGGATGTGTGATGGAAAATAACATTCATATCCAGAAAGGGAACTATGCAAACCAAAGCTTATTATTTTAGGCTTTTAAAATTTGTTTTATGCATTATGATTTTTGCCTCCTCTCATGATTTTTTCCTATTTTTATCTGATTCGTCTTTCACGACATAATTAATATGGATATATGCTTTACATAGTTATAAATATATAATCTATATTAGATTGCTTTCTCTCAGGGGGAGGCAGAAGGGAAAGGAAGGAGGAAGAAAAATGTGAAACTCAAAACCTTACAAAAATGATGGTCGAACTCTATTTTTGCATATTGATGGAAAAATAAAATATTAAAAAAATAAAGAACTTGAAGTCAGGAGGTGGAGATGATGAATGAATGTTATTCCTTCTATTTCTGTGCCATCTTCAAATTTCACTGATATCCTCTGTGTTTTTATCCTTATAATTGATTTTAAAAAAGTGACCATTTTAGGACCAAGCATAAATCTCTGAGGGGCTCAGGAAGACTCATTTTCCTGAGTTCAAATCTGGTCTCAAACCCTTACTAGTTGTGTGACCCTGGAAAAATCATTTAACTGTTTGCTTCAATTTTTTCAGATGTAAAATGAACTGACAAAAGCAAATGGCAAAGAACTTTAGTATCTATGCCAAGAAAACCCATGTAAAGTCAGTCATCACCAAACAACTAAACAACAAATAACGATGTCTTTCCAAAATGACAAAGAGCCATTAATTGCTATTCTTTGAAACCAGTGATTCTCATACCTAAAATGATCTTAGAAATTCACCTCACTTTCTCCTGTAGAAGAATTCTATGCTCTCCACATACTCTTTGTATCTGGTATCAGGATTATCCTCTTACCTCATTTGAATATACAAGGACATAATGATTGTTTATAGGCCATACTCTCTCAGATTCAAGCTGTCCTTCCAAAATTAAAGTGCTTTTCCCCTTTCCAGTTCTCTCATAGATTCTTACAATCAGAGGACTAAAAGCAGAATGTATCCTGAAGTTTTGCTCCTTGACAGGGATCTACTGATGGCCCTATCCTTATTCTGCCTCTCTCCCTGGGTTTGTTTTCCCCTCATGATTTTTACTTGTATGATTTATTTTAATGACTGAGTTTGCAGGTCACAGAGTGGTCCATGATTCATTTCCCATTCCCTTTTCAACAGAATTGACCCAGTATCTAAATTCTCAATATTGGCCCTGACTGGAGAATAAGTGGGCTCATTCTATGTAATTTTCAAAAGTATGAAGTGGTAGAGAATGATTATGAGTGGGTAGAGAAAGGCATCCCATTCTATCCCCCACCTCCAAAATTTTGTAATCTATGTTTTACGTAGGAGAGGGAAGAAAAAGAGGCTAATCTCCAAGCCCCCCTTAAATTCAATGAGACTGTGTCTACCTGAAGCAATTGGATCAAAATAATTTTAAACAATTACTTAATTCAGTGGAAAACAATCTATGCTGTTTTCTGGCTAAAGTAATCACCTATTTCAATAAATTTAATAAGATCATGTAGTTTAAATAATCAAATTTATAGCCAATCTTAGCTAATCTTTCCATGGGGGTTTACCCTTAGGAATAAGGTGAAGTTGGAGAAACTTCTATTTAGTTTCTCAAATTCCTCATTTTAAGTTTTCCAACCTCTTTTATAGTGTGGCCTCAGTCCTAATCTCAAAACCAGAATCGAACACTTCTGTAATGTCTTCACTTCTTACTGTCAGTTTTGTTTTCATTTTTCAAGATAGTCATGAAAGATTGCCACTCTCAAGAGGTAACTGTTATTTGAAAAAGGATAAAGCAATCCTGGCCATAACTAGTGGGTGTAGGAGGACAATTTGGAGTATTGGACCCCCCTGAAACAGTTGCCTAAATGAGAGACCATTCTCGTTTCTCCTTCTCCTAATTGAGCAATAGCTCTTTTGCCCAGTACATAGGAACTGCTTTGATAAATGGAATAGAAAAGAGGGACATTAAGCAAATTGGAATAAAATCATCATGATATTGTCATTTTAGGGGTTTTTGTTTTATTGATCTATTTCTATAGGATAAGCCTTCTTTTTTAATATATACCATTTATCTGAATATCCTAGCTGACAGAAATAATCACATACACTATAAACTCAAAAAGAAATCGAGCTTGTACTGGAGAGCAATTTATTTTCATTCTGTACATTATCTTTTGTCCCCTTTGTTATGATTTCATAGTCAGCCCTTGATTATCTGCACCATATGATTTCCTTGGCTTCCCTGTTTGATGATATGGATTTCAAACTGCTGATAATATGGCCAGTTATGAGAGATGGTTAACACCAGGATCAGTGAATGTGGGAGGGTATGGATGAGAGAGCTTGCTATAGTAAAAAGTCCACTGAAGTTTTAGAATAACTGTAGATCTTGCAGTTTTACCATCTATGTGATCATCTATGTTATATTTCTAAAGCATAAGTCATTACTCTCCTCCAGAAATTTTGGTGGATCCCAGTTGAGTCTTTGTTTCTAGGTTGATTTGCATTAATTCCCCTGCCCCCCCCTACAAACTATGCTTCAGCCAAATTAGTTTACTTGCCATTTTCTTGTTCACATTATTCTCCAGAGAATGTGGGGAGGAAGTTACTCCCTCCCTCCCTTATCCTTGACTGCTCACAATGCATCCAGACATAGGAGAGTCTCACAGAACATGTATCAGATACACAGAAGATAAACTGAAATAACCAACAGAGAAAGGTAATAGAATTAAGAGGGATCAGGAAAAGTCTTCCTCTTGAAGATTTTGGCTGGAATGTGAAGGAAACCAAAAGGCTGAGATAAGGAGGGAACAAATTTTAAGCATGGATAACAGCCAGCAAAAAAATCTTGAAATCAGGAGATAGGGTATCTTGCTTCAGGAACAGAAAGGAAAACCAGTGACACAGGATACAGTGACACTGGGTGGGCTTTGAGTTGGTTGGTTCTTGTCCTTCATTACTGAAGAAGACCAAAATAACATCACTATGTTTGAAACAAATTACAGTGTCTGACTGTGGCTGAACAGACCAATATGAGCTCTGAATGCTCTACTAGAGATGGGGCACAAATAGTCCATGTGAACACCTGGGGTGGGTACTCTATAGTTACGTATGTCACCTTTCCTTTAAGCAGATTCAATTCTGCTTTCCTCATAGAGTACAACACCCTCACTGATGAAGACATGCCATGTTGGGTGGTCCTGTGCCATTGTTTCCCCTTCTGTACAATCAATTCTAAAGTTCTTCAATGAGCCCTCCAGAGTGTCTCAGTATCACTTCTCTGACTCCCTTGTGAGTGCTGGTCCTGTGTGTGTTCTCAATAAAATATTTTTTTTTGGCAAGCATATGTCTGGCATTCTAACAAATGCCCAACCCATCACAGTTTCACTCTCTAGTAATATTGGAATGCTAGGCAGGTTAGCTCAAGAAAGGACCTCAGTATCTGGTATCTTCCCCTGCCAGGTGATCTTCAGAACATTCCTAAGACTATTTAAATGGAAGTGATTTAGTTTCCTGACATGGCACTGGTAGACTTTCCATTTTAGCTGAAATTTGAATGAACACAGGGAAAAGAGGCTGAGATGAGGAGGGAGGTCATGGTGTCAGCTTATCAAAATGTATAGAGTTATGAAATGGTATCATAGATGAGGAAAAATAAGCCAGTGTCACTAGATCATAGAGTACACAGAAGAGAGTAAGTTGTAAAAAGACTAGAAATGTAGAAAGGATCCAGGTTATGAAGGACTTTAAAAGCAAAACAAATGATTCTATAACTGGCTCCAGAAGTAACAGGGAGTCACTGGAAGTCTTTGAATGGATGATAGAAGTCATAATCAAGCCTAAACTTTAAGAAGATCACTTTGGCAGCTGAGTGAAGAATGAACTAGTTTGAGAAGTTTTTTTTATTTTTTTTTCATCCATATGCACATGTATATTTTTAAGTTACAAAATTTCCTTCCACCCTCCCTTCCCACCTCTGTCCCCTCAGTGGGGAACAGTCAGGATGTTAGCATTGTACATACATATTTTTGATAAACATGTTTACATATTAGTTATTTTCAGTATGAGGAATTAGGATTAAGGGAAAGAGATACATAAGAGATAATTTTTATAAAGTGTTCATCAGATTTTGATGGGTTGGTTTTTCTTTTTTCTTTCTTTTTGTTTGTTTTGTTTGTTTTGTTTTTCTTCCTCCGAATGGGGATAACATTGTCCATAGCCGGCCTAATGTAGTTGTCCTAGCTCTCTTAACTGCTGCGAGGAGCTGCTCCCATTAAGGTTGATCCTTTCATAATGTTGTTGTTATTGTGTATACAGTTCTCTTGGTTCTTCTCCCTGCACTCAGCATCAGATCCTGTGAGTCATTCCATGCTTCTCTAGAGTTAGATCATTTATGATTTCTTATAGATTAATGACATTCCATAGTATTCATGTACTGTAACTTATTCAACTATTCCCCAATTAATGGGCATCCCCTCAATTTTCAGTTCTTTGCCATTATAAAAAGAGCTGCTATGAGTAATTTGAAACATACAGGACTTTTCCCTTTTTTTATGATTTCTTCTGGATATAGACCTAGAATTTGAATTGCTCAAAGGGTATGAATAGTTTTATAGGTCTTTGGGCATAGTTCCATATTGCTCTCCAGAAAGGTTGGATCTGTTCCAGTAATGCATGAATGTCTAGCTTAGGAAAAGAATTAAAGCAATGCTATCAACCAAAAGAATTTTGAATGTGAAATAATGAGGACCATAACAAGGATGAAGGAAGTGGAATAGGAGAGAAGTATTGGAGAGAATTGTTATGAAGGCATATTTGTTCAGATTTAGCAAAAGAGTAGATATGGGGAAGTGATGGTGAACAATCAAGAGTGACACCTATATTGAATGTCTGGGGTGACTTGAAGGATGGTGATGCCCTTGACAGAAATAGGAATATTAGGAAGAGGAGAGACCTTCAGGGAAAGAAGAGTTTAATTTAATTAATGAATTCCATTTTGAGCATACATTTAATATGTACAAGGACCCCAGTTCAAGATTTCCAACAAGCAACTGGAAATAAGAGACTAGAGTTCAAAAAAGAAATCAAGTTATATAAGGAGACTTCAAAATTATCAGATTAAATGATTAAATCCAGGGAGCTAATGAAATCAAGTGAAATAATTTAGAGAGAGAGAAGATGACAACCTATGAAAGGATTTTAGAGGACACCCATGGTTAATGTATATGCTCTGAAGATAAGCAAAGGAGATTGAGGAATCATTAGTCAAATAGGAAAAGCAGAAGATAGTCTTGGAGCAAAGAATAACTTTCCATTTGAGTTCAGGCTTCCCATCAGCTCCTGTGCCAATCGTTTGAGGGAAGAGGAGTGGCATCCTCCATGATGAGGATTCTTACACTTGGGTTAGATGCTTTTCAACCAAGCACCTATGACTCCTAAAAATCATATAAAGTTCTAAACCTTATTCTGCAGTTTCTATCACCTGATTCCTCATTCCCATTCTTCTCAATCCTCTCACCTCAAAATTTCAACTTAACCTTACCCAATCCTTCCATTATACCCTCTGGACTGCCTGTTCCATATGCAACACACTTTTCTTCATTTTAAATTTCTTTCTTTCCCACTCCTTCTGTCTATGAAGCCTGGCTTCTTTATGATGACACAGCCGTCCTGGCCACTTTTTTATAGGACTGACTGTACCTTCACGCATTCTCTTTGGCTCAATGTTCAAGGTGAAGGAGTTAAAATACTTTATGCTTTCCAACTGCATCTTCTAGTTTTTTCTCCTTCATCACTCATTAATCTCTCTTCCTTTGAGGTCCACACTAGTCATAGCTACCACTTAATCAAAATTCTCATATCTATTGTCCACAGACCTTCAGGTTGTTCTCCTTCCTTCCTCACTAAGTAGAGTACATGTATCACAATTCCCTCCCATCCCATCACTGTTTCCATACTAAAGGAATACAATATGCGCACTGACTCTTCCCCAAACACACTAACTACTCAGTTCTACAAAGTATTCATTTCTCTTCTATTTTACCATAGCTACACACAAAGATGGTTGTATCCTTGATTTTGTAATCAACCACAAATGTACCACATATTTAAGAATTCCTATATCTTCCCTATAAATAAATAAAATCTCTCTTTACTTTTCTCTTCTACCTCTGCTTTCATTTACCAAACATTTCTCTTCTTCTGTCCTCCAATTCCTTAACCTCTCAATTCTCTCCAAGGCTACTTCCATTGCATTAGCCAATTTCTCCTCTTTATCCCAAATATTCAGTTCTATGTCTCCACCTCTCTTGAATCTCTAACCCCCTTATTATTTCATCAGTTTTATTCTGTCAAGGCTCAGCACTGAATCAGTCCCATCATTTATCAACTTCACTCCTATATACATGCTACTGGATAAAGGTTGAAAAAAATCATGCAACAATTCTGACTGGGTCTGGCAATCGTGACTTTTAATTTCACTATTCTACTCTCCACAGTACCTCTTCCAAACCTTTCTATCCCTCCTGAAATTCCCCATGGCTGTACCTCCCTTACTCTGAAATCTGAGAATCTTACTTCATAGTATTATAGGAAAAAATTGAGGCCATTCACAGTGAACTCTTTCTTCTCATATCTCATCACTCAGATGCCTTCTGTCACTTTCTTGTCATTCATGCTATTTCATCTGATGAAGTTGCTTTACTCTTTACCAAAATGAACACCCTGTACTTGGTAAAGTGATCCCATTTCATCCCATCTCTTCCAACCAGTTTCTCCCTCCATCATTCTCACTAGTTTATTTATTTTTAACCTCTCCCTCTCTATTTGATCATTTTTCTACTGCCACAAATATTCTCATGTCTACCCTATCTGGGAAGAATCCTTCCAGCATTGTTAACTATTGTCCTAAATCACTTTTTCTCTTTGTAGTTAAACCTGATGGCCTTGAAAAAGTCATCAATAGTTATTAATGATCCCTTAATTGCCAAATCCTTTCTTTCTTTCTTTTTTTTCCCCAAGGTAATGGGGTTTAAGTGGCTTGCCCAAGGCCACACAGTTAGGTAATTAGTAAGTGTCTGAGGTCTGATTTGAACTCAGGTATTCCTGACTCCAGGGCTGGTACTGTATCCATTGTGCCACCTAGCTGCCCCCTAATTGCCAAATCCAATGGTGTTTTTACAATCCTCATTTTTTTCTTTATTTTTTCCAATTCCATGCAAAGGTAATTTTCAATATTCATACATTTGTATTTCTATGAGCTCCACATTTTTCAGCTACCCTCTCTTCCTTCCCCACTGCCCATGGTAGTGATCAGTCTGGTAAAACCTATATGCACAATCATATTTAATATATTTTCATATTGTGAAAAATCATGTTGTGAAAGAGGAAATAGAGCTAAGGGGGGAAAACCATGAGAAAGAAAGAAAAAACAAAAAAGAAGTTTTAAAAAAGTGAATACAATATGCTCTGCCCTTCTTTCAGGCACCATAGTTATTTTTCTCTAGATGTGGATGGCATTTTCTTTAACAAGTCTTGCAGGATTGTCCTTGATCACTGAACTGATGTCCTTGGTCACCTCATAATGTTTTTGTTAATGTATACAATGTTCGTCTGGATATGGTCAGCATCAGTTCTTAAAAATCTTTCCATGCTCTTCTAAAGTCTGGCCATCATGGTTTCTTATAGAACAATAGCACTCGGTATTCCCTCAATTTCTAAGTATTTGCTACTACAAAAAACAAAAAGAGCTACTATAAATATTTTTACATGTGGGTGCTTTCGTCTTTTTATTACCTCTTTGGAATATATACTTAATAGTGGTTTTGCTAGATCACAGGCCATGCACAGTTTTAATGGCCTTTGGGCTTAGCTCCAAATTGCTTTGAAGAATGGTTAGAGTAGTTCACAACTCCACTAACAATACATTAATTCTCCAATTTTCTCACATCCTCCCCAACATTGATCATTTTCTTTTTTTGTTGTTGTCTTAGCCAATCTTATAGATATGAGGTGATGCCTCAGGGTTGTTTTAATTTGCATTTATTTAATCAATAATCAATTTAATCAATAATCAATAATCATATAGCTTTAATTTCATCATCTGAAAACTGCCTGTTCATATCCTTTTACCATTTAATGATTAGAGAATGACTTGTAATCTTATAAATTTCATCCAGTTCTCTACATATTTTAGAAATGATTCTTTTATCAGAAACAATAACAATGAAAATTATCTTCCAGCTTTCTTCATTCCGTCTAATCTTGGCTGCAGTGTTTTTTTTTTTTGTGGAAAAACTTTTGGATTTAATATAGAAGAAATCATCCATTTTAGAATTTATAATGTTTTCTATTTTGTTTGGTCATAAACACTCCCCTCTCCATAGTTTCAGCAGGCAGAATATTTCTCATTTTCTTAATTGTTCTATGGTATCCCCTTTCATATCTAAATCCTGTGCCCATTTTGATCTTATTTTGGTCTAGAGTGTGAGATATGGATCTAAGACTAGTTTTTGCCATACTCTTTTCCAGTTTTTTCCAGAAGTTTTTTTTTTTTTTATCAAATAGTGAGTTCTTATTCCAGAAGCTAGTGTCCTTGATTTTGTCAAATAATAGATTACTATAGTCATTTACTACTGTTTGTTTTATTTCTCGTTGATTGTTGGTTGGTCCTTGTCCATTATCAAAGAAGACCTAAATTGCATTACTATGTTTGAGACAAATTACAAGGTGTCTGACCATGGCTGAGCATACTGATATGAGTTCAGAATGCTCTGTAGGGCACAAATGGTCTATGTGAACATCTGGGGTGCTTACTCTAAACTTATGTAACTCTTGTTTCCTTTGAGCTGCTTCAGTTCTGCCTTGCTCATGGATGCAGCACCCTCACTGATAAGGGCATGCCATTCTGGGTGGTTCTGTGCCAGTGTCTCCCATGCTGTACAATCAATTTTAAAGTTTTTAAGAGACACCTTCAGGGTGTCCCAGTAGCACATCTTCTGATCCCCTTGTGATCATTTGCCCTGTGTGAGATTTCCATAAAATAGTCTTTTCTGGTAAGTGCTTCTGGCATTCTAACAACATGCCCAGCCCATCTGTAGCAATGTTTGAATGCTTGGCAGTTTAGCTCAATAAAAGACCTCAGTGTCTGATAACTTCTCCTATTAGGTGAACTTCAGAATCTTCCTAAGACAATTTAAATGGAAGTGATTCAGTTTTTCAGGTGTGATTCTGGGAGACTCTCCAGATTTCACAGTGATACAGCAATGACCACAGCACAATAACTCTAGACCTTCAGTTAGTAGTTAGTCTAATACCTCTTCTTTCCTACACTTTCTTTTGGAGTCTGCCAAATACTGAGTTAGTTCTGGCAATCCCTCAGTCTACCTCATTGTCAATGTGTACCTCTCTAGAAATGACACTGACAATGTAAATGAACTTGTCCACAGTACTCATAACTTCTCCCTTTCCTGTACTGATATTTCCACATATAGATGGTGTGGTGTTGGCTGATGGAGCACCTGTTTTCTTGGTGTTAATTGTTAGGTCAAAGTTAGTACAAGCAATAAAAAATTGATCCATACTTTGTTGAATCTCAGTTTCAGAGGCTTCATTGAGTGCACAGTCATCTGTAGAGAGAAAATCATTCACCAATATTTCCTCTACTTTGATCTTGTACCTATCACTACTAATCCGTGTGGCTCCTTCAGCACTGACTAGTTTAGACATACCCTATGTCTCTGATTCACAAATTGCTTTCAGGCATCATAAAAGCACTTTGCATTGTTACTATCTGTGTAAAACTGAATTTCATCTGTTTTCTTATTGAGTCAAACATTCTACTTCTCTCTAAGCTCTCCTTGTATTTTACTTTCGATGGAATTCAATACTGCCTTCTTAAAAATGGTTGAACCATCCTGCTGGTAAACCATGTAGAGATCTCATTGTGGATTTAGCAGCTTCTGTATCTCCCCATTATTTTCATCAAATCAATCTTGATATTTGTGAGTCTTCTGACCCAGATGAGCAAATGCAGTGCTGTACAGCAGATTTCTGAAAGCTGCCCACTGTTTTCTGCTTCATTGTTGTAAACTATTTGTTGACTCAGGTTTCCAAGTTAGCAATAAACTGTTCCTGCTCAGAGAGACACTCTAGTCTCTTGATATTAGTTCTTCTTTTTACCTTGGGTCCACCACTTCAGTTGATTATGAATATTTAGCTTAGAGAGAATGAGCTTGTGATCAGTCCAGCACTGTGCACCACACATTGCCTTTGTCACTGTTGTCTCTTCTTCTTATGATCATATAGTCTATTTGATGCCAATCTTTGCTGTGAGGGTGCATCCAGGAAGTTATATTGCATTTAGGTAAATGGGAGACAGTGTTTGTGATGAGAAGGTCATACAAAGCACAAGTCTTCAGTAATGGGTGACCATTTTTGTAACTATTTCCAACTCCATTCCTCCCAAGGACTCCTTGCCAAGTCTGGTAATCTGAGTCTACCCAAGCATTAAAGTTACCCAGAATTATAAGCTTCTTCTCTTTTGGTACATTGATGATTAAGGTCTTTACATCTTCATAAAATTTTTCTTTACATCATTGGTGTTCATCATGGTGGGAGCATAGACACTGATGATGGTGGCATGATGTTTTCCTAGAAGTGGCAATCTCATTGTCATGAGCCTTTCATTTACTCCTTTTGCTAGGCATTCAAGAAAGTTGATTAAATTTGTTTTGATTGCAAAACCTACCCTAGCTTCACCACATTCCCTTTCCTTTTTTTCCTCTCTGAATTCTTTTTATTTATTTTCCTTGATTTGTTGATGCATATTTCCAAGTTACAAAATTTCCCTCAGATTCCTGTTCCTAGTCCCCTCCCTTCAGCAAGGAATAGTCAGGTTAGCATTTTATATACATATTTTTGTTAAATATATTTAAAAATTAATAATTTTTGGCATGAGAAATTAGAATTATGGGAAAGAGATATGAGATAATTTTTATAAAGTGGTCATCAGATTTGGCAGGATTGTTTGTTTTTTCTGTGTGGTTTGTTTTGCTTTGTTTTTCTTCCATCTGGTTTGGGATTATATAGTCCATAACCAGTCAAATACAGTTGTTCTAGTTCTCTGGATGGTGGAGAGTGGAGAGTATTTGCTTCCATCAAGGTTTTCATCTCCTAATGATCTTGATATGTCCCTTTTTCTCTTGGCTCTCATCCTTTAGCTCAGCATCAGATCCCTTAAGTCATTCCATGCTTCTCTAGAGTCCAACCATTTATGGTTTCTTATAAAACAATAATATTCCATAATATTTATGTACCATAAATTGTTTAGCCCACAATTGATGGGCATCCCCTCAATTTCCCATTCTTTGCCAGTACAAGAAGGAGCTGCTATGAATATTTTGGAATATGAAGGAATCTCCATTTTTTACAGTTTCTTCTGGGTATAATTGTTCTAGAATTAGAATTGCTGGGTCAAAGATACGAACAGTTTTATTGCTCTTTGGGCAAAAAGGTTGGATCTGTTCACAACTCCACCAGCAATGCATTAACGTCCCAGTGCTCCCACAACCTCTCCAACATTTATCACCTTCCCTTTTTCTCATCTGGGCTAATCTAACAGTTGGGAGATTATACCTTGATGATGTTTTAAATGTCTTTCTCTAACCAATAGTGATTTGGAGCATTTTTTCATATGATTATGTATAGCTTTAATCTCTTCATTTAAAGATTGTCTGTGTTCATATCCTTTGACCATTATCGATTGGGTAATGACTTATGACCTTATCAATTTGATGCAATTCTCTATATATTTTAGAAATGAGACCTTTATAAACTCCTGGTTGTGAAGAATATTTCCCAGCTTTGTGCTTTTCTTCTAATTTTGGCAGCATTGGTTTTATTAGTGCAAAATATTTTTAATTTTATAAAGTCAAAATCATTCATTTTGCAGTTTATAATGTGCTTTTCCATATATTATATAGATGAGTATTTTTTTTGTCTATTAATTTATCTATAGTTATCACTCTTTTAATCTAAATCCTCTACATATTTTGATCTTATTTTGGTATAGGGTGTGAGATATGGATCTCTATATACTTAGTTTTTGCCATACTATTTTCCAGTTTTCCCAACAGTTTTGTAAAATAGCGAGTTCTCATCCTAGAAGCTGCTGTCTTTAGGTTTGTCAAATAGTAGGTTTGCTGTAGTCATTTATTGCAGTTTCTTTTGAAACCATCCTAATCCACTGATCCATTACTCTATTTCTTAACCAGTACCAGGCAGTTTTGATGACTGCTGCTTTATAGTATAGTTTTAGGTCTCTTAGGACTGGGCCACCTTCCTTTACATTTTTTTCATCAGTTCCCTTGCGATTCTTGCCCTTTTATTGACCCTGAAGAATTTTGTTACTATTTTTTTCTAGCTCAGTACAGTAGTTATTTGGTAATTTGGTTGGTTTGGCACTGAATAAATAATTTAACCTGAGTAAAATTGTCATTTTTTATTATATTAACTCAACCTATCGATAAGCATTTGACATTTTTTCAGTTATTTAGATCTGACTTTATTTGGGTGAGGAGAGCTTGTGTTCAAACATTTTCTAGGTTTGTCTTAAGAGATAGATTTCCAAGTATTTAATGTTGTCTACAGTTATTTGAAATGGAATTTCTCTTTCTATGTGTTGTTCTTGGACTGTGTTGTTTAAAAATACAGGAATGTTGATGATTTATGTGGATTTATTTTATATCCTACTACTTTGCTGAATTTGTTAATTGTTTGAAGGGGTTTTTTAGATGATTATCTCAAGTTCTCTAGGTATACCATCATAATCATCTGCAAGGAATGAAAGTTTTGCTTCCTCGTTGACAATTCTGATTCCTTCAATTTCTTTTTCTTCTCTTATTGCTACTGCTAGCATTTCTAATATTATATTGAATAGCAATGATGATAAAGGGCATCCTTGTTTCACCCCTGAATTTACGGGAAATTCTCTGAGTTTATTCCCATTAAATATAATATTTGTTGATGGTTTTTAGATAGATAGCATTTATGATTTTAAGGAAAACTACAGTTATTCCTAAACTTTCTAGTGTTTTAACAATTAAGATAATCATATGATTTCTGTTGGTTTTACTATTGATATGTTTAATTTTGTTGAATGTTTTCCTAATGTTGAACCATCCTTGCCTGCCTGCTTAAATCCAACCAAGGCCATGGTATATTATCTTGGTAATAACTTGCTGTAGTCTCATTGCTAAACTTTTATTTAAGATTTTTGCATCAATATACATTAGGGAGATTAGTCTATAATTTTCTTTGTTTTTTCCTGGCTTAGGTATTAGCACCATGTTGGTGTCATAAAAGGAGTTTAGCAGAACTCCTTCCTCTTCTTTTTTTTTTCTGAAATGGGGTTATTTAAGTAATTTATTTCTTCTTCTGTTAATCTGGGCAGTTTGTGTTTTTGTAAATATTCATTCATTTCACTCAAGTTGTCCAATTTATTGGCATGCAGTTCTGCAAAGTATCTCTGAATTATCCCTTTGATTTCCTCCTCATTGGTGGTTATCTCACCTTTTTCATGCTTGTTCCTGGCAATGTGTCATTTTCTTTCTTTTATAAAATCAGATCAGCCAGAGGTTTGTCTATTTCATTGACTTTTTCATAAAACCAACACTTAGTTTTATTTATGAGATCAATAATTTTCTTGCTTTCCATTTTATTAATCTCTCCCTTGATTTTCAGAATTTCTAATTTAGTATTTAATTGGAAATCTTTAATTTCTTCTTTTTATAGCTTTTTTGGTTGCATACTGAATTCATTGATCTCCTCTTTCTCTATTTGATTCATATAGACATTTAGAAATATAAAAATTCCCCTCAAAACTGCCTTTGCCGCATCCCATAAATTTTGGTATGATGTCCCATTATTATCATTTTCTTGGATATAATTATTGATTATTTCTATTATTTGCCGTTTGATCCACCCATTATTTAAGATAAAATTAATTAATTTCCAATCAGTTCTTGGTTTATCTTTCCCTGACCCTTTATTACATGTAATTTTGATTGCATAATGATCTGAGAAATGTATACTTATTATTTCTGTCTCTCAGTATTTGATTTTAAGGATTTTGTGTCCTAATACATGGGCAATTTTGGTGATAATGCCATGTACTGCCAAGAAAAAGGTATATATCCTTTTCTATCCTCATTAAATTTTCTCCAAAGGCTATCCTATCTAAGTTTTTTAAGGTTTCACTCACCTTTTAGCTTCCTTCTCATTTATTTTGTTGTTAGATCTATCTTGTTCTAAGAGAGGGAAATTGAGGTACCCCATTATTAAAGTTTTGCTGGCTATTCCTCCTCGTAATTCATTCCACATTTCCTCTAGCAATCTGGATACTATACCATTAAGTGCATACATGTTTAGTAATAATATATCTTCATTACCAATGGTGCCTTTTAAGAAGATGCAGTTTCCTTCCTTATCCCTTTTAATAAAATTGATTTTTCCTTTATTTGAGATTAGGATTGCTACCCCAGATTTTTTTTTTACTTAGGTGGAGGCATAATATATTTTGCTCCAACCTTTTACCTTTATCCTGTGTGTATCTCCCTGCTTCAAATAGATTTCTTATAAATGACATATTGAAGGATTCTGGTTTTTAATCCTTTTTGCTTTCTGCTTCTGTTTTATGGGATAGTTCATCCCATTCACATTTACAGTTAAGATTACTAATTCTGTATTTCCCTCAGTGCTATTTTTCTCCATTTATAGTTATCTCATTCCTCTTCTCTTTTTCCTCCTCACCAAAATTTTACTACCCTACCTTTCCCCTTGGACTTTTCTTTTAAAAATTTAACTTTCAGTTTATTTTCACTTTTACCTTCCCTTCCCTTTTATCAATACCTTCTTCCCTTATCTTTTTCTTTCCAGTCCTCCTCTTCCCTGTAGTTTGTTAGATTTTTAAACCCAATTGGGATTGTATGTTATTCCCTCACTGGGCTAAATATATTGTATAGAATTGACCTAGCATTCACATTCTCCCTTCTTTCTCTCTAAAGTTATAAATATTTGTGCCATGTCCTTTGGTGTTATTTATCACTCTAGTATTATTAATCAGTTATCATCAATCACAGTTCAATCATTTGATTGCTTGATAAGCTCCTATTGTTATCTAGCTATCATCACAGACTGTTTACTTGATTGCTTGATAAGCAGTATTGACTCAAATTGCATCAAATTATAATTATAATCCTTTTTTTAACCTTACCAACTTTTTCAAATATCTTTCAAGTACATACAATCTCCTTCATGAGCCAAATTATCTTACAAAGCCATATCATTTCTGGAACTATTTGTGCCCCTCCCCTGGCCTCTTGTTTCTCCCACTTTACCCTCCTCCTCCCCACCCAGTGTACTTAACCCCTTGATAAGTGAGCCATGATCTAATTAACTGAGAGAATCTTGAAGTTCTCTTAGTACTTGGAGGCTCTGGAGGTCTCACCTGAGAACTTCACAAATGATTGTAACAGAGACAATGTCTCAGGTCCTAGCATTTTAAGATGCCCTCTTTAGACAAGGTGCTAAAACCATGTGAAGTTAGTCATAGTATAATGAGACACTTCAGTCAAAGTTAACACCCCTCCTTTGTTTTCCCTAGGGCTTTTTGTCTCAAACATAGTGATGTCATCTTGGACCTTTTCAATTGAGAAACAAGACCAAATTATATCCACATCCTTTAGGTTTATTCATTCTCTTCAATTATATTCTACCCTCTAATTATCCTTAGAGAAGTAAAGTTCTAAAGAATTAGAAGTGTTATATCTTCCCTTTTAGGGTTGTATACAATTTGATAGTCAACCAACATCTGTTTAAAACAGTTTTGTTTTTTCAGTCCCCTTTTCATTTACCTTTTTATGTAACACTTCAGCTATGTAATTGGGGATTGAATTCTCTGTTCAGTTCTGGTCTTTGTGTGAGAAAATTCTGGAGGTCCTTTATTTCATTGAACATTCATCTTTATCCTTGACAGTATTTGCTGCATTTTGCAGGCTAGTACATTCTCGGTTGTAATCCTAGGTCCTTAGTTCTCTGAAATATGTTATTCCAGTTCTCCTGATCCTTCAATGTAGAGGCTAATGGGTCCGTTATTAGTTTGATTGTGTTCCTTTTATATTTGAATTGTTTTCTTTTTTGCTGTTTGCAATGTTCTTTCCTTTATTTGAGGCTTCTACAATTTGGCTATTATAGCCCTTGGAGTCTTGATCCCAGGGGTCTGTGTATTCTTTCAGTGGTTACATTGTTATCTTGTTCTAGTAGATTTTACCTTATAATTTCCTGCATGATGTTTTCCAGGTTCTTTTGTTGGTCCAGGCTTTCTTATAGTCCAATGATTTGTAGATTGTATCTCCTGTATCTGTTTTCCAGGTCATTAATTTTCCCTAGAAGGTACTTTACATTTTCTTCAATTTTTTCAGCCTTTTTATTTTATTTGATAGGATCTTATAGTCTTGTAGATTCATTGGTTTCTAATTGTTCAATTCTAATTTTTTTTGTATTTTATTTTCTTCAATTAGTTTCTGTGTTTTCTTTTCCATTTGCTCATTTTTACTTTTAAAAGAACTGATTTCTTTTTCTTTTCTTTTCTTTTAGGTTTTCTTTTGCAAGGCAATGGGGTTAAGTGACTTGCCAAAGGCCACAAAGCTAGGTAATTATTAAGTGTCTGAGACCAAATTTAAATTCAGGTACTCCTGACTCCAGGGCAGGTGCTTTATCCACTGTGCCACCTAGCAACCCCCAGAATTACTTTCTTTGATCAACTTTTCATGATTTTCATTTCTTTTTTCCATTTTTCTCCTTCCTCTCTTCTTTTGTTTCTAAATTATTTTTTAAACTCTTCAATGAACTTTTGTATTTGAATCCAGTATATAGACTGTTTTGTTACTTTCCCTATGAGTGAGTTTTCAATACTTTCTTCTTCAGATGTGTCATTGCTATCATCTTTGTTTGTGAAGTAGTTTTCTATAGTGAGTACTCTTTTAGCTTTTTTGGTTCATTTTTGCTGTTTTAGTCCTGCTCCCAGGGTATATGGACTAAAGAGCCAAGCCCTTTTTTTCCTGGGGCTGGGGTCTGATCCCTGGCTCATTGTTGGCCAAGATGTTGCCTTTGCAGAGGTTTTTTTTCTCCCTTTTTTTATGTCCAGGTTCTGACTTAACAAAGGGGTGTTCCCAACCCAGTCCTGTTTTTTATCCTGGTTTTTCAGGTTTCTGGCTTTTTTTAGGGTTGGGATCCTCCCTGCTGGCTTGCTATCTGGCTGCCAGGTCCTAGACTGCACCGTGTCTGAAAGCCTCCTGCTGGTTGTCCCTGCTCTCCTGCCTCCTGGAATTTATGTCCCCTTTATCCTGAAAGAGACAGACCTTCACAGAAGATCCTCCACCATGTCTACATCTACAGTTGAAAACTTCTTTGAATCTTCCATTTTTCTTGATTGTATCTATAGTGCGAATATCAGAGTAGAGGCTTCATTTATCTTTGATAGGGTAAGGTTCCAGGAGCATGTCAGCTTCATGCTGCCATCTTGACTCTGCCCCCACAGGTCCCACCACATTCCTTTTCATTGAGGCCACTCCAGGAAAAACTTGTTTTCAGCTCTTACTTATGACCTTCACTTGCCAAATCAGGGCCGCTATTTGGATGTTGTACCGGCTGAGTTCTTTTGAACAAGAACTGTTCGTTTTTCAGGTCTATTGGATCTTGTGTTATCTATGAGTGTGCACTGCACCAATGGTGAGTGGAATGAAGAAGTTCTTGTATATTTTCTTGTATCTTGATGGCACTCTGTGATTCCCCACCTGCCATGGTAATCAGGCCAGGGTTGGGTAAGCAAACAATTTTTAGGGCACCTTTTCTAGCCCCTTCCTCACATCAGGAATTGAGCAGTGTGATCCCTAAAAGGATCTTAAAAGGGCTGCTCAGTCACCCAGGGAGTTGCCAAATCCCACTGTTGTTTTCCATGGAGAAAAAACCCTATGGCCCTGGGCTGCCTGTGTATAGGGTTGTAACTACAGCTCTCAGTGTATACACACATCTACTGCTTTATCACTTGCCTGTTGACTCAGGACTTTGAGGAATGGTTATGAGTGATATCTTTTGTTGAATGCATAAATTTGATTTAAGTGAGGTAGAGCTGTATGAAATCAACCTCCTCACTTTTTCTTCCAACCTTATCATGATCCAAAGACAGAGTCAAAGCAACTGGTGAGGGTTTTGGATGCAGTGGATGACGTTGGCATCTTCTGTGTCTAACCAAGCTCTAATTGCTCCACAGCACCTACTTCAACTGGGTTCATGGTCATTGGAACTAATTGTTCTCCTCTACCATTCCACCAGGGGAAGACTTCACATGCTTGTGATAGACACCCCCCACTACTCACTAATGAGTCTGAAACTCCCCTGATTACCCTCAAACTAGTTTAACCCGCCTGTCAAAATGGTTTCCCTTTACTGGGATATGGCTGCTGTGTATGCTGCAGCTTCTTGGAGGTGAGAGGTAGCTCAGGTGGACAACAAAGATGGAGGGCCCATCAGCCCTTACACCAAGGTACTAGTCTTCCTTGAACATACCCTACTTGAGAGGTATAAGAAGACTAGAAAGGTGGAGGGGTGGAGGTGGCAGAAATGCAGCTTATGAAGGGCTTTAAACAGAATGTGTTATATTTGATCTTGGAGTTGATAAGGAATCACTGAAGCTTATTATTTAGGAAGGTAATATGATCAGATCTGCGCTTTGGGCTTCAGCAGGGTGGAGGATGGACTGGAATGGAGACAAACTTGTGATAGGTCAATCAACAAGCAAACTATTGAAATGGTCCAAACTTGAAGTAATGAGGATCTGAACTAGGATGGTGGCAGTGTTAGATGAGAAAGATCTTAACTATTTAACTATAAGAAGAGGAAAAGTATGTGACTATAACTGGTAGTAGAATCTGGAGACTCAGTGGAAGTCTTCCCTCTTTCAAAAAAGCCTTTCTTGATTCTCTTAGTTGTGAGTTCTCCCACTCCCCCCTCAACTTAAGTCACTATAAATATTTCAAAGGTATCCAGAATTACTTCCCTCAGAAGAATGCAAGCTACTTGAATGCCGGGATGATTTCACTTTTGTATGTGTACCCTTAGGACCTATATAATAGGTATTATTGATTGCTTAATTTTTGAGACCAGCTTTTCTGTGTGTAAAATGATCATAATAATATTAATCAGGAAACATACCCATTTTTCACAGAGGGTTGATGACTTAAGATGTGCAATGAGACATACAATTTTGGACATAGAAAATGCAGAGATATGTTTATTATAATGATTTCACTTTTGTCAATAGATGTTGGGGATGGCAGGTAAAATAGAGAGAAATAAATATTTATTAATTTAAGAAACAAGAATAATCATAATCATAATAAATAATTCTCTCTGCCTTACAACAGTTGCTATGAAGTTAATCCAGATAGTATTTACTTTATTCCAGGTTGAACTATGAAATAACTATAGTTATTTTATATACATAGATATATAAAATTATTAATAATTTTTAAATTCCCCTTGAGAAATCTACAGTGAGTAAAATTGTGCAATTTTATTATATCTTCACTTTTTCCTTCTCATTCTTAACTCTACTGTTGTTTATATGATATTTTAATTTTATGGATGAGGAAACTGAGGCTAAGAGAAATTAGGTGTCTTGCCTGAGGTCATACCACAGAATTTAGACCTAAGTAATTTTTTTTTCTGACTTCAACTTGGGTATTGTACTAAGCCACACTGATCAGTTGGATACATTCCAGAAATCATGTGTGTAAAATTGCTCTGTAAATTGTAAGACATTTTGTAATTGTCAGTTTTTATTATTATTGTTGGTGTTTCATGAAGCTATGAACTCAGACTTGCTGAAAAACTTTTTTGCGTCTATCCGTATATCATCAATAAAAAGTACTTTCAGGATCAAATAAACATTTTGGTGACTATAACTGTTCATGTTCTATATATAGATAGATGCTTTCTTGGATCAGGGAGGTCACCTTGGGGCCCTCAATGCCTTTGTAAGCACACCACCAGCTCTAGTAGTCTATGTAAAATTGGAAAGGTCTCCAAAGGTCTATCCCAATGTATACCATTCAAAGATAAGTCCTCTTAAGTTCAAGGAGGAACTTCCTGGCTGCCAAGTGTTGATTTTTCTTCAATCATATATATAGCAACTCAAGACATACTAATAAGTCAGAAAGGAGTTTTAATTTGCACATATTGAAGTAGTACACACACCAATGGAATCAGAAGTTTCAGAAATATTGAATAAAAAGCAGATAAGTATGCAATTGGTTAACTATTTACTTTCAGTTGGTAGTAGGGTGGTGAGATAAGAATTTAGTAATTAGTGTTCCAGTGATATGAGTGAGTTAAATTAAGCATTGAGTGTCTACTATATTCAAAGCAATGTGGTGCTGATAAAAACAATAGCAATCTCTGCCCTTAAAGAGAGAAGGAAAAGTGAGGGGAATAAGCATTTATATAACATCTATCATAGGCTCTTTTGCACATATTGTCATTTGAGCCTCACAACAACCCTGGCAAGACCATCAAACAGCC
This sequence comes from Macrotis lagotis, assembly GCF_037893015.1. Lineage (NCBI taxonomy): Eukaryota > Metazoa > Chordata > Mammalia > Peramelemorphia > Peramelidae > Macrotis > Macrotis lagotis. The sequence goes on from NC_133658.1 coordinate 623,778,285, forward strand.
CCTCACTTCAGAAAAGAAGATAACATACATGGAAGAGCAGTGCTTTGTATATGAACAGAGGAACCATAAAGGACAATATTGATATGAATGAGAGTATCTACTGATGACCCTCTATATTAGGTAATATTATCAATTATTTTTTTTTGCTACACATCTCTGGGTTGGGTTGCTTTCTGTTGAAACTACAATTGATTCCTTGACTTCTAACTAGTCTTTATGTCTTGGTTGGACTTGCCATAAGTTAGAATCAGTTGAAGTATAGGTTTTGACATAAGCCTCATCTTTATTCTTTGATTTATAAATAATCTGTTTAACTTTTGAGCACAAGATTATCCTTATAGGAACAATAAACCAATAAAATGTGTCTTCATGCTTTGTGAAAGCTGCTAAAACATGGGCTATATAAAAATAACTATAATAGATATTAGAATGATATGAGAGCATGAGAAAGGAATTTAGTACTATCTGAGAGACAAGGAAATAGTCTCAGGGTTGGCTAGATTAGGGACTGATGGAAGGAAAACTTTCAACTAATTGAGTAAAAATATAGTAGTAGAGCTGGAATATGATAAATCTTGAGGAAACTATTATTACTAAGTCATGATTAGATATTACCAACAGAATCACCAATTAATGGAGCTTCCCAAAATATATACATAGTTAGGCACTGAGAGTACTTGGTTCAGTGAATATCTTTTATTGACAATTATGTGGATGTGAGACTAACTGAAAAATTCATTTGGTCCCAAGTTAGTCCCCAGGTCCCTAGTTAATAATTCAACTTTCTAAGAGATTGTATAAACAACCAAACTAATTTTTAAGAAAGAAAAATAGTAACAAAGAGGTCAGCTTATTTAGCAACAGTCGGCACTGACGAGAAAATAAACTTTCATGAATGGAAAAGAAAAAGAAATGTGGAGAGATATTGTTTAGAACCCAAATTGAAAGTCATTTTTTAAAGCTTTTCATTTATCTAAACCAAAATATATGCTCTGATTTCTGAAATCATTTATAAGTAATTTGTTATTACATGATGGAAGTCCTGAAATTTTCCTTTTTTTTTGTTGTCCCTTTAGCCAAAGGAATTAAATAATGGAAATCTAAGATAAGGAAAGAGAAAATCCATTAAATATTTTTTTCTTGATTCCTTGAAAGATCACTAATTCCTCTTTCTAAACAGTTGCCAATAAGAAAATCTTATTCCTCAAAATATCAGTGTCTCATAGCTTAGAAAATATCTTCATAAAGTTCTCTCTGCTGAAAATCTAAAAAATATACATGTCCAATTTATTGTTGTGAATGTGATGAAAGACTCCAGCTTTATCATGCTGTGGCTGACTTCACTGCTTTATTCTATTGACATTTAAAAAAAATTAAATTTACCTTGTATTTCTGATCTCTATTGTCCTTGTTGTAAAACAATATTGGGAAAAATTTCAATTTCTTGGAACAAATACTTTCTTATAATGTATCATTTTGCTAAGAGGTTATTTATAGAATATTTCAAGATGATATCCAATATCATAATTTCCCTTCTCCAAAAGCTCTATTCTATAGGGTGGTTAGAGATTTCTTCTAAAGAGATTCCCTCCAAAAGCAGCTGAAACTTTGAAAAAACCTTATCCTTTTGCCTACATTTTTTGGCAAATTTTAAGCATTCTTTTTTATTTTTTAAGAATTTTAAGCTTTCTTAGCAAATATCATTGGGAATGATTGTTGCCTTGTTCTAATTGGATGAAAATAAGACTATCAAGAATTGAGATCTACACTAAATTTTTTAATCTTTTGTTTCTATTTTTTTCTAATTTTTCATGAAATCAGTTGTTGATATGGAATTGTTCTATATAAAATGCCTGTTGAAGGTGTTTTTTTTAAATTTCATGATTTCATCATGAAAGGAAATTTAGCTATTGACAGAGATAGCACCTAAATCATATTTTCCTTAATAGACAGCCTCTGTGAGTTGCTGTGACCCAGTAATTGATAACTGATGTTTTGATTATGAACCTTTTTAAACTTGGCTAGATTAATCCTTAGTGGACCACAGGGAAAAAAATGAAACAATTGATCCCGTAACTATTACTTAGTCTTTATATCTTGATTGGACTTGCCATAAGTTAGGATTAATTGGAGTAGATTTCATGCTCTTGGAGTTTCTTCCATGCCATGAAGAAATCCTGGAAAAAGGACTCTTTTCCTATTGAAAAAAGTCCTAATGGACCTAATGAAAAAAGCAAAATTATATCTATCTATCTATCTATCTATCTATCTATCTATCTATCTATCATCTATCTATCTATCTATCTAACTTGCTTAATGGTACAGAGTTTAAAAAGGTCAGATGACTTGCAATCAAATGACATTTCTGAAACTTACTTCATGATTTTGGGCAAATTAGCTTCTCCTGGCTTCAGTTTCCCCATCTGAATATGAATGAGGAGGTAGGATTAGATAACCTCTGAGGTCCCTACCATATCTCAGTGTATGATTTTATAAGCCTGAAACTTTAATGAGTAAAAGTATAGAATCAGTTGTTTATTTGAGAAGGGTAGAAACATTGGAGAAGACTACACATACTCAAGTCCTCTTGCTAGGCAAGACTCATGTTTGACTTGAGAGGAAAATTTCAAGTAATTCATCCATTGTTGTCTAAGAGAAAGCAGAAAAATAGGAAAAACCTCCTTATTTTTCTGATTACCTGATGAATAGTAGAAGTGACATTATAGGGCATTGAGCATTCCATGAAGTATCTTTTGGTTTTCTTAAGTTCTTGATCTTGAATTGAGAAGGGGTTGGGGGAGAAGGCATTGCATAGATCATGCTAAACATCAAAGGAAGAGGACATTCCATAGAAGCACCTAGAAGGTATACAAGCATACTTTGTATATGTACGTCAAGACTGTAAGTGTATTTTGCTAGGTATGTTCATGGGAAACACAAGAGAAATTATAAGACTTTATCCCTTTTTTTCTGACCAATTGTAGTCTTGGAGAAACAGGATTTATTTACACAAAACAATTAATTCATTAATTTTGTTTACACAAAACAATAGAAGACATTATATAATAAAGTGCCAAATTGAATTTCTTTTTTCTTTAATATTTATTCTCATTTTGTACAAATAATTTTTTTTTACAATAAAATATACTTTTTTGAGAGTAAACGAAATACCCCCTCCTCCCCATAAATATAGATTTGCTTGAGCGATAAAGTAAAGGGGAGAGAAAAAATTAAAATAAAAAAATAATAATAATTGTAGGTATGGCCAGGTGGCACAATGGATGGAGCACCAGCCCTGGAGCCACGAGCACCAGAGCCTGCATCCAGCCCCATATATCCAACAATCACCCAAGCCATTCGAACCCTACTACCCTAGAACCACCAAAAAAAAAGAAAAAAGACCCAAAATAAAATAAAATAGTAATAATAGTAGGGGTGACTGGGTAGTGGACAGAGCATTGGCCCTTGAGCCAGGATCACCCGGGTCCAAATCTGGCCTCAGATACTCAAAGATTACCCTGCTATGTGGCCCCAGGCAGGCCACCCAGCCCCATTTGCCCTGCATCCCCCCCAAAATAATAATAATGATAATAAAAAATGTGCTTCAGTCTTTGTTCCAACACCACCAACTCTGTTGTGGGTGGATCACATTCTTTATGATATGTCCATGGCAAAAGTTACTTCCATATTTTTCCACCGTTGCTATTGCTGATTGCAACTCCCTCCTTTCATATTTCTCCACTACCAGGTCCTATATTTTCTCTCTCCTTTCAATGACTCTGCTGTAGAGTAGCTGAGTGACCCAGGAGACAGATCCTTGGCTCTGGGGCCAAGAGGCCACAAGCCCCCCGCCCTCCTTAGGTCTAGCAACCACCAGGCCATATGGTCCCAGACAGGCCATCCAATCCCAGCCCCTTGCAAGACATAAAAAAAAATGTGTTATATCTGACCACTCTCCCCCCATGGTCCATCCTCGCCTCCATCACACACATTTCCCCCCCTTCCCCCTGTCCCCCTCCTTCTTACTACAGACGTCTATACCCCATTGAGTATATATGCTACTTCCTCTCCTAGCCACCTCTGATGAGAGCAAAGTTTCCCCTCATTCTCCCTTGCCATCCCCCCTTCCATATCATTGCAATAGCTCACTGTAATAAAGAAAAATCTTATTATATGAAATATCTTGGCCTATTCCCCCTTTCCTTTTTCTTTCTTCCATTACATTTTCCTTTTTTTTTTCTATTGACTCCATTTTTACACCATATTTTATCTTCGAATTCAGCTTTCTCCTGTGCTTCAACTATAAAAACTCCCTCTACCTGCTCTATTAACTGAGAAGGTTCATATGAGTATTATCAGTGTCATTTTTCTATGCAGGAATACATGCAGTTCATCATCATTAAGTCCCTCATATTTTCCCCTTCTCCTCCAATCTCTATGCTTTATCTGAGTCCTGTATCTGAAGATCAAACCTTCTGTTCAGCTCTGGCCATTCCAACAGGAACATTTGAAATTCCCCTGGTTCATTGAAAGTCCATCTTTTTCCCCGGAAGAGGACATTCAGCCTTGCTGGGTAGTTGATTCTTGGCTGCATTCTAAGCTCTTTTGCCTTCCAGGATATTATATTCCAAGCCCTACAAGCTTCCAATGTAGTTGCTGCTAAGTCCTGTGTGATCCTGACTGCAGCTCCACGATATTTGAACTGTGTCCTTCTAGCTGCTTGTAATATTTTCTCTTTCACTTGGGAGTTCTGGAACTTGGCTATAATATTCCTAGGGGTTGGTTTTTTGGGATCTCTTTCTCGTGGGGATTGGTGGATTCTCTCCATTTCTATTTTGCCCTTTGCTTCTAGAATATCAGGGCAATTTTCCTGTAGTAATTCTTTGAAAATGATGTCAAGCCTCTTTTCCTGATCATGACTTTCAAGTATTCTAATAATTTTTAAATTATTTTTCTTAAGTCTATTTTCCATATCAGTTGTTTTTTCAATGAGATATTTCATATTTTCTTCTAATTTTTTCATTTTTTTGGTTTTGAAGTATTGATTCCTGATTTCTGGTAAATTCATCAATCTCCCTGAATTCTATTCTTTATCTGAAGGATTTGTTCTCCTCAGAGAGTTTTCTTATCTCTTTTTCCATCTGGCCAATTTTGCTTTTTATAGCATTCTTCTTCTCCATAACTTTTTAAACTGTTTTATCCATTTGACCTAAGCTGATTTTTAGCATGCTATTTTCTTCAGCATTTTTTTTTGGATTTCTTTGACTAGGCTGCTGACTTCATTTTTCATGTTTTTCCTGCATCTCTCTCCTTTCTTTTCCCAGTTTTTCTTCTAACTCCCTCATTTGATTTTCAAAGTCTTTTTTGAGCTCTGTCATAGCCTGATCCCAATTTCTGTTTTTCTTGGAGTCTTTAGATGCAGGACCTTGTGCTTCCTCATATTCAGACTGAGTATTTTGATCCTTCTTGGGCTCATTTGCAAAATATTTCTCAATGGTGGTCCTCTTGTTTTTCTGCTTGTTCATTTTCCCAACCTGAGCCTGGTTTTGGGGTGCTTCCTGAGCTTTTTGTACACTCCCACAAGGGTCTCAGTGTGTGAGGCTTTGTCCACCCTCCTGGTCTGTGAATGACCATATGTGCCCCCCTCTGCCACGGGGCTGAGGTGGGGGGGGGGCCCTGCTGTTCTACGGGGGGGGCCTAGACTGAGATCAGGATCTGAATGTGGTCAGAGCCCCAGAGTCCTTTTCCAGGGGCAGAGGACAGAGCTCAGAAATCTCTCTCTCCACTCCCCTTCCTAGGTTCAATGCTTACTGGCTCCGCCTGCTTCTGTTTCCTGTATCTGGGCTTAGGTGGCCACACTGCTCTCTGTGTGCCCTGAGGGCTGGGCTCCACATGCTTGCTCTGGCAGAGGTCCCCCTGATGTTCCCCCAATTTGTGTCCTTGCTCCCTGGGGCGTAGCTCAGCAGATTTCCCGCCCCCCCCCCCCAGTTGCGGCACTTCTGGGAATCCAGAGTTCTTTCACTCTGGCGGGCCACCCCTTTGGCGGGTTGCCCCTCCAACTCTGGGAAGCAGAGCCTTTCTGCTCTTTTCCAGGTTACCTTGAGTAGGAGAACTGCCTCACTGGGTCCCACTGCGGGTTTTGTCTCTCGAAAATTTAGTTAGAGTCCTTAGCTTATGAGTTTTATGAGAGAGCGCCTAAGAAGCGATCCTTTCTTGTTCCAAACTGAATTTCAACCTAAAGTTTTGTAGAAGTTCAGAGGAAGAAGAGTATAATGTGTGGAATATGGTATAAGGGAAAAACTTCTTACAGGAGATGGGACTTGATCTGTATCTGGAATTTGGGGTTTTCTTAGTTTGGGGATTTGACTAATTGAAAGAATGTGGGGGGGACAGCATCTCAGTAGGAGAAGACGTGACTAAAGGCTTATAGTTAGGAATGAACATGGTACTGACTCGACTCTCCATGGATGCAGTGTGGCATAGTAGAATGAATGTTTTCTTTGGTGTCTAGAGGATCTGAGTTAGAATTCTAGGTCTGCCACTTCATTACCTGTGTGATAATACAAATCATATCACCTTTTCTTAGCCTCAGCTCACTTATATATAAAATGAGGTGCTTGGATTATATGACCTCTGAGGTCCCTTCCACTCCTAAATCTACAACCTCTCAACTAAGGGCCCAGGTTAAAATGTAGTAATAAGCAGGGATGGATGGTAAGAAGGGAGTGAGATTTTGGATGATCTCCAGGGTAAAGACTCCACACCTGATTATATGGGCAGCATAGTTTGGGTTCTTGGGAAGTCTTCCTAGCAGCTTTATTACTCCTTTATGTTCAATGACTCATTCTTTTATGGACCATAGCATGACAGGTCCTTCTATACTCTACTATCTCCTGAAGTCTCTCCAAGGTCATGGGGTATTTTTTTTGCAAGGCAATGGGGTTAAGTGGCTTGGCCAAAGCCACACAGCTAGGTGTGTGTCATATTAAATGTCTAAGGCCGGATTTGAACTCAGGTACTACTGACTCCAGGGCTGATGCTCTATCCACTGCAACACCTGGCTGCCTGTCATGGTTTTTTTTTTTTTTTAGTTTTTTTCTGCAAGGCAAATGGGTTAAGTGGTTTGCCCAAGGCCACACAGCTAGGTAATTATTAAGTATCTGCGGCCAGATTTCAACTCAGGTACTACTGACTCCAGGGCTGGTGCTATATCCACTGTGCCACCTAGCTGCCCCCATGGGGTTTTCCTGACAAAATACTGGAATGGTTTGGCATTTCCTTCTACAATGGATCACCTTTTGTCATCATTCTTCAATGTGACCTCTACATTTTGGGTAACTGCACAATGTGGGTCATAATTTCATTGAGCTTGATAAGGCAGTGAGCCTTGAAGGGTATGCTAGTAACTACCTTTCATTAACCTTTTATTTATCTAAGAGCTATGATCACTTTGGTTTACTTTACTGTGAGAACAGGGTACTTGTGAATCCTGACAATAAAAGTATTAGAAGGGGGAGAATTAAATTCAATATAGTTTAGACTCATCCTTAGAAGCAAGTGTAATAATTACAAGATTATAGTTTTAGAACAACAAGAGTTTAATGAGATGTTATGTTTGGGGCCCAAGCAAAACGTATCAAAAAAGATGCTCTTGTGGTGTCAGACAGGCCCCATTCATGATAGGGTTATATTTTAATTTGTCTGTCGCTTTGTCATTTTTTTTTCTTCCCACAACAGGCAAGTGAAAATTAAAATGGGAACTTCCTGGTTGTAGGTGATGAGTGTTTTAACTTATTAAATTTTTTTTCCCCACACTGCCAGATAGTGGTATATGCAGAGACAACTGTCTATTGGTAATACCATTAAGCATAGCATGGTCATGTCTTAATTTGTTTGTCTGATGTTTGTCAAGACATTTCATCCTTTCTAACCTGAGGAAATCAGATGTTGAAGGATTTGTCTTTTTTATGATGATTCTCTACTTTAAAAATAACTTTCTGCTTTTCAAGTGAGATCTAGAGACATTGTTCCTCATCCCTTATCCTTGAATCTGAAAGAGAATTCATATCCTGCAAAAATATTCAGCCTGTTCAGTCTTGAAAAGCTGGACAAGAGACTTTTCAATTTCAGATGGGTGTGAGGATGAAGAAGAGACAAAGTTTCCCAGTAGATAGTATTTAGCCTTGAGACAGGAAGAATAGAATTAAAATCAAGCCCTAGTCTTTTACTACCTGTGAGACTATGAGAAAGTCACTTAAACTCTCTCAGCCTCAGTTTCCTCATCTGCAAAATGAAAATTATATTAAAGTCTCCCTCTAGGATTGCTGAGAGGGTAAATTTTCATGTTTTTGCATAGTTCTTTGATAGCCTTAAGGTATTATGTTAGTCTTATATTAGTCTTCTTTCATTTGTTTGTTCATTCATTCATTACCTATTTTTCTTCCCATATCTGAAGTAAATTCTCTTCTCAGTTCACCTCTTATTTCCTTTCAAGGTTCAGCTTAGATGTCATCTCCTTCAGGAAGTCCTCTCAGCTTCAATAATAATCCCATATTTGCTTTCATGGAGTTAAGTGTGCCCTGGACAGAACATTCCCATGGATCCTTGCCTTTCCTCCTAAGGGGAAGCATCAACACTAATATTTACTTAGAATATGTCTATATATCTGACCTGTTCTTTAGGAATATCTAAGTTCTGTGAACATGTTATATCCTCTGAGAAGGACATCACCTATATACAAGATATTCTTTTAAAATTTCAGACACATCTCTCTTTCCCTATTAACTGCTGAGTTGAATGGGAGTTGGAGGCTCTTGGGGTTTTTTCAAGATTTAGCATCACCCGTGAACTGCTGCCATGGCTGAGGAAAGGATTGCTGCTGCAGGTGTAATGGATGTTAACACTGATCTACAAGAAGTGCTGAAGACTGCACTCATCCACGATGGCCTAGCTCAGGGAATTCATGAAGCTGCCAAAGTCTTGGAAAAACGCCAAGCTCATCTTTGTTCTCTTGCTTCCAACTGTGATGAACCTGTGTACATAAAGTTGGTTGATTCCCTGCATGAGGAACACTAAATCAATTCCATCAAAGTTGATAGCACAAGAAGTAGACTTCTGTAAAATTGACAGAGAGAGAAAACCCCACAAAGTCATTGACTGTGGTTGTGTTGTTGTTAAGGACTACGGCAAGGTATCTCAGCCCAAAGATATCACTGAAGAACATATTAAATGCAAGAAATAAATAAATAAAAGTATTGCTCTGAAAAATAAAATCAGACACATCAGTTGGAACTATGGAATGTCTTATCTAGGTGATACTGTAGCTGTTTTTGAAGAAAGTTTTACTTATAAGAATAAAAGGATTCTAGAGTTAGAATGGAAAATGAGGATGTCAAGAGAAGCTCATCCATTAATACTAAGGTAAAAGTGGAAAAATTGAAATTTTAACACAGATCCTCTGACTCCTATTTCCCCTCTGTCTTCCCTCTTCCAAAAGGTAGAAACTATTAAAGAGGATTTGTTTGGGGAGTTAGCTGTTGATAATTGGAATGTAAAATACTACCAACAGTTAATTGTTCTGCAGTGCTTTACAACTTGTGTTTGCAAGATTTGAATTGACGGTGAATTCCCTGATTTTTACCAGGGCTTGATGTTTAGAGGAGGGGATGATAGAAAATTTAAAAACAAAAGAATAGGACAGAACCAAACACACCTTTACCCTGTCAGGAAACTACATAGAGTAGCGTAAAATGCCACAAACTGGATCTGGACACTGAACTCTGGTGTTTTGTGGAATCATCAAGTTTTAGTATCATATCTTTGTTAAGCTGGCTCCAGTCAAAGAAAAGCTTTCATTTATTTTTGATGTCAAATATTGCTAATAATCATAATTTTCACTTTACTGAGGAGTGTAGTTTAGGACCAAAAATCACAGCTTTAGAACTGGAAAGAACTTAGAACTTCTTTCATCTAATAGATCACGAACTGAAGTTGAGAAAGGTTAATGACTTATCCAATGTCACACATTAAGTAAGGAATAGAATTTGTATTTGGACATAGGTCCTCCGTTTTCTACTGATTCCAAATCCAAGATTCTTTCCATTCCATAGTCTCCCTTGAGATAATTTTTGTAAAGGGCCTGTACAATGTAGGTACTTACTAAATCCTTGTTTCTTTCCTCCATTCTCCATACAATAAAAGGTCCAAATTTTCTTCCTGATTGTGCTCTTTCTGGTCCTGACTTTAGAATGAAAAAAGAAATAGTTGCCAGGATCATCAAGACTTGGAGAGTACATTGTTTTGCCTCTGGAGAGGATTTACTTTAAATGTCTTTGACCTAGGAATGGGGAAGTGCCCTGATTTTATAGATATCTAAGTTGTCTATCATGGAGCAATTTCTTCTGTGAAGAAAGCTTAGTGCTTAAGGCAATATGGAAATCTGGAAAGAGCCACATCATACCTCTGACACTTGCAAACTGTGCATAATTTACCTTCTCTGAACCCCAAAGCATATAGTAACTACCTCACAAAGCTGTTTTGAGCATCATATTAGACAATTTATGTAGAACACATTGCAAAACTTTAGATAACATTTAAATAGCACCATTATATTACATCTCAATCTTAACTGAGTTTAGAAAGCTCAGAAGTATGCAGAGAGATTAATGATGAGATGATTATAGAGGCAAATATGGGAGGATGATTGACCTGATTGGGGAAAAAAGTCAGCTAGATGGCCAGAATGGGAGAAGATTCAAGTTGTCTTTCAGAATCTCATAAAAGTCATCAGCATACAAGTAGCATTTCTGATGAAGGACTCATTTCTAAATTATATAGAAAACTGAATCAATTTTATAAAAAAAATTCCTCAATTCACAAATGGTCAAAGGATATGTGGAGGCAATTTATAGATGAGGAAATCAAAGCTATGCATAGTCAAATGAAAAATTGCTCTAAATCATTATTCATTCATTCATTCATCTATTTGTTTATTCATTCATTCATTCATTCATTCATCCATTTATTTATTTATTTATTTATTTGTTAGTTTTTGCAAGGCAATGGGATTAAGTGGCTTGCCCAAGGCCACACAGCTAGGTAATTGTTAAGTGTCTGAGGCTGGATTTGAACTCAGGTGCCAGTGCTCTATCCACTGCGCCACCTAGCTGCCCCTAAATCATTATTTATTGAAGAAATGTAAATTGAAGCATTTCTGAGGTACCACCTCTCAACTCTCAGACTGGCCAATATGACCAGAAAGGACAATGATCAATGTTGGAAGGGATGTGGGAAATCTGGGACACTAATGTGTTATTGGAGCTGTGAATTCTTCCAACCTTTCTGGAGAGCAATTTGGAATTACACCCAAAGGGCAATAAAAATGTGCCTACCCTTTGATCCAGCAATACAACTACTGGATCTAAACCTTGAAGAGATTATCAAAAATAGCAAAAACATCACTTGTATGAAAATATTGATAGCAACCCTGTTTGTGGTGGCAAAGAATTGGAAATTAAGTAAATGTCCTTCAATAGGGGAATGGCTTAACAAACTAAAAAAAAATATATGTATATGTATATATATATATATATATATATATATATACATGTATGTATGTATGTATGTATGTCATGGAACACTATTGCTCTGTTAGAAACCAGGAATTTAGGGAAGCCTGGAGGGATTTGCATGAACTGATGCTGAGTGAGATGAGCAGAACCAGAAAATCATTGTGCAACCTAACAGCAACATGGGGGTGATGATCAACTTTGTTGGACTTGCTCATCTTGTCATTGCAACAATCAGGGACAATTTTGGGCTATCTGCAATGGAGAATACCATCTGTATCCAGACAAAAATTTGTGGAATTTGAACAAAGACCAAAGACCTTTAATTAAAAAAAACAAAACCCCAATATCTTATTATGTAATTTTGCTATCTTTTATACTTTTTTTCCCCTTAAGGATATGATTTCTCTCTCTCCACGTTCAGCTTAGATCAATGCATACCATGGAAACAATGTAAAGACTAACAGACTGCCTTCTGTTGGGGGGGGAGGAAGTGAGATTTGGGGAAAAAAATTCGCAAAACTCAAAAATAAATAAATAAATAAATAAATTTATTATAAAAATTCACGAGCATGATCTAAATCAATCATTTAGATGATTGACATCTGGTTCAGGAGGTCTGGCAAAGCAGGCTGCTAGGCTGCCTTTTTGGCAAATTGCTTTGAAAATAAATAACTAGGGGCAGCTAGGTGGCGCAGTTTATAGAACATCAGCCCTAGAGTTAGGAGTACTTGAGTTCAAATTCAGCTTCAGAGAATAATTACCTAATTGTGTGACCTTGGGCAAGTCACTTAATACCAAAGCCTTGGAAAACAAAAAAGAATAAAAAAGAAATAAAGGAAATAAAGGAAATAACTATTACAAACTAAAGGAAAATTTATAATTAGGAAACAGATGCCATAAAAGAATTATTTTTATTCTTGCCTTTTGTAATGTGTTCTGCTATACTGCTTCTGTCTGTCCTTCAGATTTGGCAAAGTGATGACTTCTGATTTGCATTATGATCACAACTTAGACCATGGCTATTGATCCAGGAGAGTGCTTATTTCAGTTCTTACTGTCTGATGAACTGCTGGATGCCTTCTCAGAATAATGTTCTTTAAAGCACAAAATAGAATAGATAAGATTATTAATTGGGGAAACTAAATGTTAGTGAAAATAAAGATTTTTATATTTTCCCTCTCTAAGTTCATGGAGCCATGAAATTTATCTCTAGGTTAATAACTCCTGCACTAACCTTTTTCCTTTGAGTAGATTAGCCATATTATCTTAACAAGGAAGAAAGGAAAGAAGGAAAGAAAGGAAGGAAGGAAGGGAAGTAAAGAGAAGAAAGGCAAAAACAAGAAACAAGGACTCTATTTTGCAATTGAGAAAACCAAGGCAGATAGACTTCTTCACAGACATAGCTAGCAACATTCTGAGTCTGAATTTTAACTTGGGTCTTCTTATTTTGTCTTTTTTGTCTTTTTTTTAAATTTTGTTTTTACAAGGCAATGGGGTTAAGTGATTTGCTCAAGGACGCACAGCTAGGTAATTATTAAGTGTCTGAATCAAGATTTGAACTCAGGCCCTCCTGACTTCAGGGCTAGTGCTCTATCCACTGTGCCACCTAGTTGTCCCTTAGCTCAGGTCTTCTTGACTTCAGAGACAGTGCTCTGTCCATTGGGTTAACCAAGTACAGGAAAGAAGCTATAAGTTATTATATTTCTTTCTTACAAGTTCACGGTCTCATGGATTGTGAATACTTGGAGAATAAAGTACCCATTTTTAAGAACCTCAAAATCTTTGAAAAACTTTCAGTTTGTTTCCATGGGAGACAAAACCTTGGAGAGAGAAGAGGACTCATAGATTAAAGATATTGATTAAAAATATGATGGAGTTGTGGATGCCACAAAGTTCAGTTGATTCCTGCTTAAATGTCCCTTCTTCTTGATTCAACCTTTTCTAAAGAAGCAAATAGGAAGTTAGAGAAATGTGTTTGCTCCTTGCCCAGTCACACTTTGGCATTTTTTTTATAATTATAGGATCTTCAATGCTCTGGTAAAAGTTGTGTCAGCACTTCCATTATAAACTTCTATTTGCAGGATTTTATAACTCAGCAGCAAATATCCACTTGGGCAAGAAATTGGAGAACAAAGTAAGTAGCTGGGAAGCATTTTCTTCCCCTAAATTGATTTTGAAAAAAATGTAATTTTTCTTCAGATTCTATAAACATTTCCAATAATAGTAATAATAATGAACTCCTCCTAAAAAAGTTTTACAGCTTAGCACTCATTCTTGAATCTATAAGTTGAAATGAAATTTCTAGTAACTCTTTGGATATTCTTTTTTCTCTTCAAAAGTTTGATTCAGTTTAGATGAGGGCCAATAGAATTATGAAAAGACCTTTCATGTTTCTCCCAGAGACCTACTTTCTTTGGCATTTCTATGTAGCACCCCACTGCTTCATCTAGGTTCTTAACTCTTGCTTAGAAATATCATCTATATAAAAATAATTGCTTGTGAGCCTCATTTCCTTTTTATGTTATTTTTAATCAAAATTTGATTAAATGATGTTTTATTTTTATATTATATATATTTATATAGATATTTAGAAATAAAATATTATTCCTACCTTGTGAGAAGTCTCTTGTAACAAAGTGAAAGAATTAAATAAAACTAATAATATAATGATATCATCTGAAAGTACATGAAATGAATCCTAACTGTAGTGCTCCCACTGGTCTATTTTAAAAAAAAAATTAAAGGAATCTCTTTTTCTCCCTCCTACCTTTACTACATTTAAAAAAATAGAATCAAATTTTTTTGTAACAAATATATATTCAAGCTAGACAAAATAGCTATATATAAATATGAATGCACACATATAAATGCACATGTGCATATTCAGATATGCAATTACACATAGAGACACAGTGCATGTATATATATATATATACACATGTACACATATCTATATATGTACACATGTCAGTATAGATCATTTTATTCTCTAAATCTATCCTATTTCTGGAATGAATAGCATGTTTCTTCATTGGTCTGATATAATTTTTAATGCATTATATCGATTACATTTCTTAGAGCTTTCAAAGTTCATTTTACAGTTTTTTCATTATGGAAATTGTTCTCCTTGTTTTAGCTCATTCCATTCTTTTTCACTTTATAAAAGTCCTCAAAATGATTCAGCTTGATAATATTAGTGTTGCAGAATAATTATCTTTTGGCTTTATCTACTTCATTGTGATGTTTTTGTAAGTCTTCCTATGTCTTTTTGAAGTCATTAATTTCTTCATTTTTACAGCACAATAGTATTCCATCACATTCATGTACCAGAACTTATTTAGTCATTCTTTAATTGTGGAAATTCTCTTAATTTACATTTTCCCCTCCTAATTATCCAGTGAAACTCTACCTCACACCATCAGGATAAATCATATAACATCATAGAGACATTTCCTTAAAATAAAAAGCAAGGGACAACAGCATGTTTAAAAATCCTGATTAAAAACTCTGTTTCATCTGTTTCACTCAAATACTCTGAGATTTGCATGCCTGGAAATAGCTCCCTTGGATCACCTTCCCTTGACTCGCCTAGTAGGATAGAGAGTAATCTGGCTATCTCTTGGTCTCCCCAACATCTGCTTCTGCAGTCACTTTTCTCCACTCCTCTTTACTCACAGCAGGCTATTAGATATGTACCTACAAACTGCTATGCTGTTCAAGGTCACTTTGCTCTCAGTCTTGATGCTACAGTAGTAGAAACACAGAAGCTTCAGTTGCCCTGAAAAGTAATGCATCTAGTACTTTGAGCTTAATTTGCCTGGAAGGTACTGCTGATGAAGCACTGCAGTGATCTTGTTGCTCCTCTCAGGAACAAGAGGAGAAATGCCACCTGCTCATGACAGTTGTGTGATACAGTCAAGGGAAAGCTTCTTGGCTCCACATTGAATACTCCTCCCTTATGTTTCTCTCAACCTCTGTCTCTGTCACTCAAAATGTCCTTCATTTTGTTTCTCTGTCTTCTTGAGATAGTTATTCTACCATGTTTTTAAACTTCTGCACAGGAGACCTCTTGCACTTCTGAATTTGTAAACATGGACATCACCTCACTCTGTCAATTCATTCAACAAATATTAAGAACCTACTATTTGCTAGACTGAATGATAGATAATTAAGATACAAAGACAAAAAGGGATCATGTCTTAATTATGCTTACATTCTACTGGGGACTAGAGAAGTGGGAGAAGATGGTGATATGCACATATATTATAAATATATACATACATTCATAAACATAATAAGGAGTTAGGAGCATATATAACTGACATGAGAGCAATAAAGTATTCTAGAAAAATTTTGATGAATAAGAGATTACGCTTTCAGATAGGTAGAAACTAAGAAACATATTGAACAATAGAAAGAGTAAGAGTAATAGCAAATGAGAAGGACCAAAGTATAATGGAAATTTAATATTACCTGGAACCAGTAGAGAATCAATTTGAGTTTTATTTCTGACATTAGTTGTGGCCTGAAGGGAAAGTCACATTATATAAGTCTCAGTCTCCTCATCTACAAAATGGGCATAATTACACCAGAAGTATCTACCTGAAAGAGATATGGAATCACTACTGGGTCTTTATTCTGAAGAGATCATGAAAAAAGGGTAAAAAACAAAAATATTCATAGCAGCTCTTTTGTAGTGGCAAAGAATTGGAAATCGAGGGAATGTCCATCAATTGGGGAATGACTGAACAAATCGTGGTATATGTATCCTATGGAGCACTATTGTTCGATTAGAAATCAGGAGGGATGGGATTTCAGAGAAGCCTGGAAAGACTTGCATTAATTGATGCCAAATGAGATGAGCAGAATGAGAAAAATAATAATCCTGGAAAGTCATAATCTTCAGGTTTGTTCAAGTTTTTATCCTCCTACAAGCTGCATGAAAGACCAGGTCTTATCAAATCATCAAAAAATCCTCAGTGGATAGAGTGCGGGACTTGGAGACAGGAGGACCTGAGTTCAAATCCAACCTCAGACATTTAATAATTATTTAGCTGTGTGACCTTGGGCAAGTCACTTAATCCCATTGTCTTGCAAAAACAAAAACAAACAAAAAAATCATTGTACAACCCTGGAACTGCCAGGGTTGGAACATTTTGCATGAGACTGTTCAAAGTGGGAGAGAATGATCACAACATTATGTGCCTGAGGCTTAAATGTGAGTACTTTGGAAGAGAAACATTGTTTTTACTTTCTGCTTTGACAGAAAGTACATGCAGTTCAAGACTGAAGGAGAGCAGGCTTTGAAAGGCAGACATGTAGGAGAAAACCTTTTTTTTTTTTTAACATTTGTCTAATTTCCAGCTTTGCTTAGGAACTTTGGAGAATTTCATTTTAAAGAGTTTAATCTCAAACACATGCTTTCTCTTTTATTTTACTCATTCACCCTGTCTTGTATATTCTAATATGTATAATTCTCTAATTTTCATTTGCTGTCTGCTTGAAGAAATGGGTTTATTGACTGTTCACCACATGTGATAATATTTTGTGTACTTAACATTTGGTGAGAAAGGGGTCAAGCCCTTAAACAGAAGGTGGAACAGAAGGTGGAAGTATACATTCCTCACTAAGTATGTGTATATATATATATGTATATATATATATATATATGCATATATATATATATATATATATATATATATATGTATATAGTTGCTGTGGAATAGTAATCATTATGTTCCTTTTTTTCCTCCTAAAATCTGATATACAGTAAACATTTTAAAATAGATACATATTGAATGTTGTAACTTTGTGTTCACAATTTCCTTTCCCTATGTAGTGTGTGATATATATTACACACATATATGTCTATAAAAAGTCCACTGCCTATAAAAGTCCAGAGTATAAATGAAAACTGGAAAAATAAAAAACAAAAACCTTCCAGTCATCCATGTTTCCAAATATAGAAATACTGCATTTATCTTCATTTTTGGGAAATGAGGTATTCCACGAATGCACATTAATTAAATATACTAATTAAAACATTGTTTACACATCTGAAATACTTAAAAATATTTACTATTTGGGATGGAAGTCTTTCTATCATATTTAACACACTTTATTCTTTTCTTAAATGGAAGCTCCTTTCATCACTGGTCATCACTCTAAACATCAGTTATTTTAATGACGGCAGGGCTATTTAGTTGTATAGGACTGTTTGTTTTTATACTCAGTGGCCCCAGAATACAATGTTTCTACCTCCTTCTTCACTTTCCAGACCATCAGCTATTGCTTCTATCAGTGCTTGACTATAGTGCTATTTCTCCTCTCTCTTGCTAATTTGCTGCTTTAAATATACTGAAGCTGAGAAATTCAATAACCAAGGTTCCTAGAATTATGCTAAAAAAAAAAAAAAGATCACATGTGGTGGCTAGGTGGCATAGTGGATAGAGCACTGGTCCAGGAGTCAGGAATAACTGAGTTCAAATCCAGCCTCCGACACTTAATAATTACCTAGCCGGGTGGCCTTGGGCAAGCCACTTAATCCCATTGCCATGCAAAAAAAAAAAAACTAAAAAAACTAAAAAAGATCACATGACTCTGAATAAGTCGGTGAGACCTCTCCTAAGTAAACAAATTTTGGTGCATGGCCTTTGTGATATCTGTTTTGGTTACTAAGAAATCTTTTCAGACTGGACTATTTTCTTGCTTGCCTTAGGCAAGGAAACATAGAAGAATATATTCAGTTTCTGATTATCAAAATTCTACCCATCCTTCAAGGCCTGGTTTGGGGAATAGACTATCAGAGTTTTGGCATTAGCATCAGGAGACCTGGATTCAAATCCTGGCTGTGATAATACCTATAAAA
Source organism: Macrotis lagotis (assembly GCF_037893015.1). Taxonomy (NCBI): domain Eukaryota; kingdom Metazoa; phylum Chordata; class Mammalia; order Peramelemorphia; family Peramelidae; genus Macrotis; species Macrotis lagotis. Next base: position 623,796,723 of record NC_133658.1, read on the forward strand.
TTTTAAGATTCATCTATATGAGTCTTATTTTCTTACATACAAAATGAAGGAATGGCATTTGATGTTATCAGAGGTACCTTCCAACTGTAGTCTATAATCATATAATAAGCACAAGAAGAATTGAATAGACACCTGAATGCACCTTTGACACCATTTTACTATAACAGAGATGTGCTGATTTCTTTTGCTATCTTATTTTGTTGGTTATTAATTTGTGTATGTGAATGCATATACCCATGCATATATATATATATATATATGCATTTTTATATACACAAATATGTATATTATATATATATATATATATATATATATATATATATATATAATATGTGTGTGTGTGTGTGTGTGTGTGTGTGTGTGTGTGTGTGTGTGTGTGTGTGTTTGGCTATTAGGCAAGTCTGTAAACAAATCAAAGTATTTTTCCAGTTCTCCTCCTTATCCTGGAAGAAAGTCAATATCCTCATGTGTCATACTCCTTCTCCAATTGACTAGCTCTCAGTTTTCCTCTCTATTTTAATGTCTTTCCCTCCTTTCCTTCTTCATCAAAGCTCAGCAGCCACACTGGCATAGAGAATCTTCATTTGTTGGCTGTTGTGTTTAAAAGCAGACAGGTTAAAAAAGACCCGGAGAAATAATCTCTTCCTATGAATTCTCCTAGACCCTAAACTCTGCCTTAGATCCTTGAATGAAATGTAAAAAACACTACATTTATTAAGCATATGCTAAGTATTCTGCTATGTACTCAGGATATAAATAGATTAGGAATACATTTCTGTTTAAGATTCATCTCTTGGGAGGTCACATTCTATTGGTGGAAGCAACAGATAACAGGTTTTAGCTGTAAGTCAGATGGAAAGATCCCATGGTCCTTAGAGTGTGGTTGGAGTATCTCTAATGTCATTTCCATTGATAAAAATCATATCTATTTCAAACGCTGAATCATTTCACTTTGCCAAGGATCTTTGAGGCAAGAACTTTAGTTTCCTGAGTATTTGGTTAGGAGTGCTTTTAGGAACCCCCAAAATATTTATTAGGCCTTATCTTCACAGGGATTGCTTCCCAGGAAGGTGTCTTCAAAGGCTGGGCTGGAAACAAGTTGGGTAGTTTGGAGATTCCCTGGATTCTTGGGCTTATTTGCCTATTGGGAGCAGTTAGTCAGCAGTTGGGGATGCTGGTATTGATGAAGGTAGATCCCTTCATCATAACAACTTGCCTCTCTATAATCGCTGCCTTAGACTTAGTGATTTATTTTGCTTCTATTTCTTTATTTTCCACAGGTCAAATGTCTGATAGTCAGTTTTTTTACAGTGATCAAGCAGTGACATATGCATCTGATAATCTTATTTCTGGTAACAGATAATAATAATTTAATGTGTTTTCCTTCAGAGTTCAAATATATATACACTTTCATTTTACATTTCTGGACACTTATAATTAAACACAGAGGAATGACTCAAATTTTGTGAAAATAAGGTGCTGTGGTATTTTGGAGGAGATTATTTTAAATAATTGATTAAATTAATTAACTTAATTAATAAAATACAAGATACCCATCTGCCCTCCTGATTTGGATTTCCCAGGGAAGTAGACTCTGAGTTTATATCTATACAGGCAGACTTCATTTACAGAGACTTAGCAGAGGTATAAAAGTAGAAAGAACATTCAGTTTGGAGTTCAAGGATCTGGATTTAAATCCTTGTTTTATTGTTTTTTTTAGTTGTGTGTCCATGGGCAATTCATTTAATCTCTCTTGGCTTCAATTTCTTCATCTGTAAAATAAGTGGACTATGTGATTTCCAAGGCCCTTTCTAGATTCTAAATCTAATTGGCTTATAATCAAGTCAGACTTGAGCAGCATTTTTATCTGTTATCAGATATAGAGAGCTCTTCTTTGGTGTGGCTTTTCCCAAGAATATTTGCCCAATTGGCACTGGCCATCAGAAATCAGACGTGTTTTAGGAAAACCTAGCCTTTCCTGCTTGGAACTGTGCATACATTTAGATAAAGAATAGGCAATGAAAGAGTTAAAATTAAATTTGGATGAATCATGAATAGGTAATACAATCAGACCATTTGGAACACTGCAAAAGGAATATATTGAATATAGCCAAAGTGTTGAGGCTTAAAATTTGATTACTCTGTGTGCTTGACTACTTTTTCTTCAACAAAAATGTGGAAAAGGTAATGTACCTTGAAGGCAGATAGGCTTGACTTGGAAAATTTGTGGCTGCCTAGAATAGTGAAAGGTAGGAAAGGTCAGAAAATCTGACTCTTACATCTAAAATCAAAATTTCCTTTGTTACATACAAGAATATCTCTGCTCTTCTTCTTAGGACTTATTGCCTAAGTTCAAACAGAGCATTTGGTCCCTGGGAACACAAAGAAAAGATACTGATTTTACCTTTTGGATTTGGAGAATGTGAATGTAGACTTCTATTTGAAGAGATGATGACAGGTATCAAGTAATTAATTCAAGTTCTTTTCTATTTCTTGCTCTTCTGTTTTACCCCCCCCCCCCCCCCCACCTTTCCCCTTTCCCCTTTCTCCATTCCTCCCTGAGTTTCTTTTTATTTCTGATAAAATTCTCTTAGATTGGTCTTCAGCTACCTCATGGAATAAGCTAATTTCCACAAGAGATTTATTTTTTTAATTAATTTTTATTAAAGATATTATTTGAGTTTTACAATCCCCCCCTTATCTTGCTTCCCTCCCCCCACACAGAAAGCACTCTGTCAGCCTTTACTTTGTTTCCATGTTGTACCTTGATCCAAATTGGGTGTGATGGGAAAGAAATCATATCCTTAAAGAAGAGAAGAGAAGTCTAAGAGGTGACAAGATCAGACAATAAGATATCTGTTTTTTTTTTCTAAATTAAAGGGAATATTCCTTGCACTTTGTTCAAACTCCACAGCTCCTTATCTAGATACAGATGGCACTCTCCTTTGCAGACAGCCCAAAATTGTTCCCAATTGTTGCACTGATAGACTGAGCAAGTCCTTCAAGGCTGAACATCACTCCCATGTTACTGTTAGGGTGTACAGTGTTTTTCTGGTTCTGCTCATCTCACTCAGCATCAGTTCATGCAAATCCCTCCAGGCTTCCCTAAAATCCCGTCCCTCCTGGTTTCTAATAGAACAATAGTGTTCCATGACATACATATACCACAGTTTGCTAAGCCATTCCCCAATTGAAGGACATTTACTTGATTTCCAATTCTTTGCCACCACAAACAGGGCTGCTATAAATATTTTTTTACAAGTAATGTTTTTACCCTTTTTATCATCATTTCAGGGTATAGACCCAGTAGTGGTATTGCTGGGTCAAAGAGTATGCACATTTTTGTTGCCCTTTGGGCATAGTTCCAAATAACTCTCCAGAACCGCTGGATGAGTTCACAGCTTCACCAACAGTGTAATAGAGTCCCAGATTTCCCACAACACTTCCAACAATGATCATTATCCTTTCTGGTCATATTGGCCAATCTGAGAGGTGTGAGGTGGTACCTCAGAGAAGCTTTAATTTGCATTTCTCTAATAATTAATGATTTAGAGCATTTTTTCATATGGCTATGGATTGCTTTGATCACCTCATCTGTAAATTGCCTTTGCATATCCTTTGACCATTTGTCAATTGGGGAATGGCTTTTTGTTTTAAAAATATGACTCAGTTCTCTGTATATCTTAGAAATGAGTCCTTTGTCAGAATCATTAGTTGTAAAGATTGTTTCCCAATTTACTACATTTCTTTTGATCTTGGTTATATTGGTTTTATCTGTTCAAAAGCTTTTTAATGTAATGTAATCGAAATCATCTAAGTGGTTTTTGGTGATGTTCTCCAACTCTTCCTTAGTCATAAACTACTCCCCTTTCCATAGATCTGACAGGTAAACTAATCCTTGATCTTCTAATTTGCTTATAGTATTGTTTTTTATGTCTAAGTCCTGTAACCATTTGGATCTTATCTTGGTAAAGGGTGTGAGGTGTTGGTCTAATCTAAGTTTCTTCCATACTATCCACAAGAGATTTAAAAGAAGAAAAAGTACTTCATCTTTAAAAATGTACATTTAGGATTTTGCTTTTATCTTCTGATAGCAGAGGATGGTAAAATCTAATGGATGACATCACTAAAATCAGCCTGTTATTGATTCTACAAATATCCAAGAGTCAATGTTCAAGGCAATTGATATTTTCACAAATAAAGCATTTCCCCATAAAATGTGCATAAATATGCATGCTGCCAAGATTGTCTTTTGGAGACTTTTTCATCTTTATTTGAAATATTAAATAATTATGTCTAGCAAATTCCTTCTAAGTATATTATTCATCCCTACCCCTACAATGACATTTGCAAAGACTTGAAAGACTGAAAAGCTTTCCCACTTGAAAAGCTAAAGTTGTTCCCAAAGGGCATCCTTTTGAATTAGGCAGTAAGGTAGTCTGATCTTTATTCCTCTTGTGATTGAGTAGAGTTGATTGAATGATAACAATCAACAGGTATTTATTGGGTAGTTTCCAACTCTGTTCCTGAGCAATTGTGGTCATCAGGGTGATGGATGAGGAATGGGATGGAATATAAAAGCCCCATCACTGCCCTTAAAGAAGGTGAGAATATAAAATTTCTCTGGATGAAACAAACCATTTCAGTCATTAGCCATCATTTTCTTTTTCTGTTTTGAAAGTGGATTAAGAATTTTTTTCCAGAATGGGGTGGTTTCAAATAGAATAAAGACGACTATATCCAAACCAGTTTCACTCTATACCTCTAGCACAGGCTATCAGAACTAGAAGGGATCAACTAGTATCCTTTGAGAGTAGTTGAAAGTTATCTTTTCATTTCTTTGAGTATTTCTTCAGTGGAACTATGACCTCTTTGCTGTTTGTCCTCCAGTGATGTTAATCACAATTCATCCATTCTTAACCATCTTGCAAGATGCTCTTCCTTGTTCTACCAGCAGTCTTCCCTGGTGGTCTGCCCACTATGCTCAGGATCCTTCTAGTCTATTTGACATTTTGAAAATACCAATGGAATATATAGGCTCTGTATTGGTTATCCTTTACTCCTGCTGCAAAATTGGTTCCTCCTTTTGGGAGAGGATATATTTGTCTGATGATAGATCTTTTATACTATTGCAAAATTATTCCTCTGTGATATGTTATAGTCACCACCATGTGCCACTCCATTATCCTTTGAGTGACTTAACAATGGTATCCCATGAGTCAGAACAGTAAAGCATCTCTGGAGGAATATTGTTTATTTTAAAGATGGGCTTTTGTTTCAGGTAGGAGCTTGGGACCCTTTAAAAGCTGCATAATTTCCCAAGACAAGTCAGCTCATTTTCTCCTCATAGTTCGGATCTATCCTAATTCATTACTGATACCCTGCCCAAAATATAAGAAGAGGACCCACTTGGTTTCCCATACAAGTGAATATCAACACATACTTTGCTCACTTGCTTTTTTTCCTAGTGTGCCTAGGTCACACTCTTTTAAATTCATTTAAGAGGCTCTGCAGTGTTCCAGAACTTGATGCAGTCAGCATCAATTTTAGAGCTTGGAAGGGCTCATGGTGTATAATCTGTTCTGAACATCTTTCAGTACAGTTGCAAACATCTTTGGCAAGCATATATCTCCCAATTTTATGCCATTTCCCCCTATGATTAATAATCAGAAGATAAGATAAACTTCTTTCTTTTGCTACATCTGTCAAAAGATTTTACATGGTCTTGAGATATGTATGGCAGATACCTGGAGGAAACTACTAAAAATGATTTAAAACCAACCAAACAAACAATAAATAAGCACGTGGAGTTGCTATATTTGTTTTGCCTTTCAGTCAAGTGTAAAACTGTAAAAAGGACAAGGAAATCAGGAAGATCTGAGTTCAAGTTAAACTCAATCACTTCTTAGTTCTGTGACCCTAGGTACTTTAGTATCCCTCAATTTTTTCATCTGTAAAATAGAGGTACTAATTGCCTACAGTTCTTGTGAGGAGTGAATGAAATAATATTTGTATAGCATTTTGAAAATCTTATAACATTATTTAAGTACCAGCTATCATCATCATCATCATCATAAATGTAGTCTGATATAGAATATAGTTTTTGACACTATCATTTTTTCTTTAGTGGACTTCATTGAGCTTACCATTTTTCTCACCAAAATTTTGTAGTAATGGAAAAGCAGATATCATTATGTAATTTTTGATAGTCCCTTAAACTTCTTTTGAGAGAAGGGGTCAGTGATAATATTCAAGGCTTTTTCCCAAACCTATGATATTCCCTCTTTTACATCTTGAAAAATCAACTCCTTTCCCACAATCAAAATTGTGTCCTCTACTTTGTATCTCCTCCGTATATATTTCATTTAGTCCAATTGCTTTTCCAATCTATGTTTTCTTGAGTAGCACCTTAATTATTTGGTTCTGTGATTGTTAGAGTCCATATACAGTAATGCTATTTTTCCTATTTAACACTTTGTTAAGGTTAAGTTAGGTTCCTAAGGTTAAGTCTAGATTCCTCTTATTGCTCTGGACTACAGTCATAGCATGATATCAATAAATGATGTTTACCCCAATTTAGGTATTAGGCCATGTCCAGGATAGAGCATAAGATAGGAATTCTTCATATTCAGGGTCTCACATATTTAAAAAACAAATTCAGGAAAATGAAAAAATCATTTCCCTTGGATATGATCGGTATCTCTGTATATCTTTCTTTTAAAACAAAAATGCTTTCCCCTGTTCAGATCTTTTGGTCAAATGGTGTTCACTCTTCCAGCTAGAGGCTATGTAGCACTGCACATACAGAACTTTGTAAAGAGGCCACAAATCTGTATGTAGAAGCTCTTTAGTCAATGAACCACAAAGTAGCTAAATGCTTAGAACATTAAAAATAGAAAAAAAAAACAACAAACACTGGAGAATCACATCTCTTCTTAAGGGCAGTCTCCAAATGATTTCTAGCTTGTAATTTGAGCAGAAAAAAGTATTTTTTAATAAAAGGGATTTTTTTTTTATTTTTGGAGCAAGTTTTTTGATTTCTATTTACTTTTCTAATGACAAAGCAACCAACATTGAACATGAGGTAGGTGGTCACCATGTTATTGATTAATCTGAATCAAACATCAACTGATCAGTTTAGGTGAGGGAGATAATGGTGGGTTAGATGACATGATTACAGTAAGATGAATCTAGGGGTTTTTGCTGGGCTAGAACCCAGATGCCAGCTTCTTCCTAGGATCGTCCATTTTGTGTGCTGTTCTTCTCCACTACTCTGGGAAAAAGAGTTTATTTTCTCTTCTTCCTATAGTCTCTCTCCTTTCAAGCTCACATTGACTTTGAGGAATACAGGTTGCTGGGTCTAATTTTAAACATTCTACATTATCTTTTGCTATTGGATCACGAGTCTGAGGCACCCAAATCTCAACCATCTACAACTGGATAATAACAGTTATAAAATCTAAGAATGATATCTTAAAAGATATTGCAATGTAGAAAATTCATAATCTTCAAAAGCTTTCAGAAAGAAGCAGTCCAGTCAAAGAAAAGAAAGCTATAAACATCCTGTTGTACTGTTATAACTGGTAAAATTATGTTACTAAAATGCTAAAATTGTTATTTTTCAATCATCTCTGACTCTTTGTGACACTATTTGGGGTTTTCTTGTCAAAGATGCTGGAATGATTTGCTATTTCCTTCTCTGTCTCATTTTACTGATGAGGAAATTGAAGCAAATAGGGTTAAATGACTTGTCCAGGGTCTCACATCTAGTGTCTGAGGCCAGATTTGAGCTCAGGAAGATGAGTTTTCCTAACTTCAGGCTCTGCAGTCTATCCACAGCAACATCAATTGATGTCTTGTTTTAGAAGTCATCTAATTTAGGCTCTAGTCAGCTAGGTGGTATGGTGAATAGAGTAGAAACTGTAGTAAGGAAGATTCATCTTCTTGAGTTCAAACCTAACATTAGACACTAGCTGCGTGACCTTGGGGAAGTCACTTAACTCTGTTTGCCTCAGTTTCCTTATCCATAAAATGAACTGAAGAAGGAAATGACAATCCACCCCTATATCATTGCCAAGAAAATCTCAAATAGAGTCATGAAAAGTAGGAATTGACTGAAAAACAAGAAGGCATTTCTAAATGTTAATTATTATCAGTATAGTTCATCTCCACTTGACAGCAGGAAAAAAACTGAAGCTCAGGATTCCACTCAAAGTTATATTTCTAATTAGGTAGTATTCTTTCCACCAAACCACAGCTGCCTCAGTTGGTAATCAGATATCCCTTAAGATGGAGGCAAAAGAAAATTAACTATAGTCTTTAGTCTTCCAGAAAATGTAGAATCAGTAGAATCCCACCCAAGCATGATATTCTCCTCAACTTGCTGCCAAGCAAATGCATATCAAAATTAATCAAAAAAGAAAATGATGCATTCAGTTCCCTCTTATTGATGGATGGATTTTATAAAATGGTTGATTTACCACATACCTCTTCCAGACCTGTGGTCATTCCTGTTTGTATAATTTGAATTCCTTAGCTCCTCCAGGTCCCCTATAAACCAGTTCTCATAATGACCTATAACCATTTTTGTTGCCCCCATATTCCGCCTCATCCTAAAGCATCTTGAAGTACTTGGAAACAAATAAAGAATTATAGTGCTTCTCTCATGTCAAATTATAGTCGTTGCAACTCCCCACCAACAATTCAATGTTAGGGACTTTGAGTGGTGATCTAGACTTTAAAATATAATTCTGTCAGAGATTCTCACAATTATACCAAGCCTACACAGATATACTTTCAGAGAAATTTTTCCAGGATCCTAACACCAAGTCCTCTTGTAAGCATGTAGTTCACAATATTAAAGAATAAGCTAAAATTTAATTGAAAGACGGAGAACAAAACTCTTTAGAAAACAATTGGAAACATTCTAGTGAACAACCTTTTCTCTCAGAATTATATCAATACCAGTGCACTTTCAAGCCTGAAAATGCAGATACTTGTCAATTGTGCTCTGAACAATTGTTAACTGTTGTTGTGCTCCTTTGTTCTGTTAAAATGCCTTTTGCAACAAAAACCTGTTGCTCCAAGGAGGGGGCTCTATGTTTTCCTCCATCTTCCTCAGACAGTGGTCTGTCATCCAAACAATGAACCCCACTGTCTCTCTCAAGCTAAAAATTTCTCTCTTGTTGAGTTTAATCTTCACCTAGGAGGAAAACCTTGAGAGTTCTAATTATAAAGTAACCCCACCAGAATCTTTCCTTAATGTGACTATTTCCTATTAGCCTCTAAACACTCAGCAAACTTATCCAAGAATGATTTTCCTGTTGCTTTTTTCCCCTTTTCCTCCAGATTTAGAGATTCTTTGTCACAAATGTAAAATACAGGCAAGGTGATTATAGATCTTGTTAACCTTTTCTTCTCTGACATATTATAGCCTTTCCTTCTCTGACATGTAAGAGCCATCTATTGCCCAAGTAAATATTGTCCCTTCCTGTTCAAGAAATGACAAAATATCGTTGTTCTCCATCTACCTATCTTAACTAGATTAAATTAGTCAAGTTAAATAAGGTTTTTGATTGCCTCTACCTGTTGTCAGTATTGATTATAGTTCAGAATATACTTGTAAAAGTCTTTGAGGAATGAGTGATAATCATGAGATCAAAAATTAATAAATAAAAGGCCCTTCAAAGTCCTTTCATGCAACTCCTTCATTTTACAAATTAGGAAACTGAGTCCCTGAGGGGTTAGATTATTTGCTCAAGGTCACACAAGTAATAAGTTGGAACATCCTTTTTTCATACCGACTCTTTTGTCCCATTGGTGAGTTTCTCCAGCATCTCTATTTTGGGGAGGGGAAACAGTAGGACAATATTCATTACTATCTTCTCTGTGTTTCTGACTTTGCTGACTTCAATACCATATTGTTATTATCTTCATGATCCCCTCCCAATTTTTATCCTTATTTTGTATTTTTTTTACTTAAATGACTCTTTGAGGTCAGAAATTGTGTTTCTTTTGGTTTGTGTTTGTATCCCCAGTACTTAGGACAGTACTTGAGAGTAAGTGATGGATAAGGTCCTGTTACCTACCTATCCTTCAGTGGTAGGTAAAGGGAGGTCATTTGCTAGATCAATTTAACTGCCCCTTAAAAGCTATTGGTGTTAAAACATCTCCATGGTAATGAAATAGTGATTGGATGTGGTACAGATTTCTTTTTTCCAATTCTTTTTCCCCCCTTCCTTTTTTTTTGTGCTACTGTTTTCAATGAGCACTATCAAGAATTAGTAGAGAGAAGTAATTAACCTTTTATTGGATGGTTACCTGACTCCATCAGGTCTCCATACCTTAATATCATCATTGACTTGGATATTTGACATTTTAAAATCACCTTTAAAAACTAGAGATTAAAAGAATGAAAATATTCAGTGTCACTGAGTTCTAGGAAGTTCCTTCAACCAAGAAAAGGCTTATTTCAAAATCTTTATAAATTATATAAACGTTAATAAAAAATAGGAAAGGACTAGATGGACAATTTTCAAGTTATTGGGTCATGTTGGGTGTCTGCCACATGGTAGTGATTGGAGTAATCAGTAGGCTAAACAAAACCTTTTATTGGGTTTAAAGGAGCAAGATTAAAAAGGAGGATATGAGTGAGAAAAAAAGCAGGCCATGGATTATTAATGAGTATTTCTCCACTGGCTAAAATACAAGTTGCTTAATTAGAGTCATGAAATCAAGGGTTAGGGTAAAGAGAGATGTATCCAAATAAAGTCAAGTTATTAAAGGTATCTAGGAAATGACCATTTGTCTGATATAGCCTACTTCTCAGGACATTAACACCGTATTTTAGTCTTGGGCCTTACTGCCTACACTCTGATCTAATGTGTTGAAATGACCACAGAACAGATCAATCCTGCAGCTCCTGACTCAGCTACATGAGTAAAGACTGTGAGTTTAGATGGTTTTACTCCCAGCTGTCATTCCTACAGTTCATTTATTTAAAAGAAAAATAAATGCTGTAAGAGTATCACAGATGGGAGAGATGGTAAAAATGATAAATGGAAACTCTAAGCAAGAAAATAGTAACTAGACCTAGCCAAGAATTTGTCTTTTTGTTGTTGTTGTTGGGGATATGTGTGTGGATCTGTGACTTCATTAGTGTAGGAAAACTACCAAAGTGGGAATGCTTTCTAGTGCTATAGATGCACAAGTGGTTTGTAACTTATTAGCTTAGAGAACTCTCTAAGCCAGGAGATTTTAACCTGGAGTCTATATGACCTTGTTATGTATATATCTATATCTATAGCTATATAAATAGATAGATATAGATAGATAATTCTATTTAAATGTAATTTGTTTTCTTTGTAACCCTCTATATTTTGATATTGCATTTAGATATTATTTTGAGAAGGGGTTTACAGTTTTCACCAGACTACCAAGGAGGAAGAAAAGTAAAGAAAGAAGCATATACACAGTATCAATTATTTTCTAGGCATTGTGATAAGCATTTGTGAATGGCATCTCATTTGATCCTACGAAAACCCTTGGGAGACTATTACCCCCCCCCCCCATTTCATAGTTGAGGAAATTGAGGTGAACATTAAATGATACAGTTAAGTATCTGTGGCCAGATTAAGTGAGGTCTTCTCAACTCCAGTGCTCTCTCCACAGTTTTCCTTGGGGGTATATGGTGAAAAAAAAACTATTTCCTGGTCTAGGGACACTAAGAGGCGAAATGACTTGTCACAATTGATATGTGATAGAGGCTGTATGTGAATCCAGTTCTTCCCAACTCTGAAGCCAACCTCTGTCTGTTATATTCTTCTGACTCCAGAGAATCGATGGTAGGGAAATCAAAAGAAATATATTAAAAGTTAGACCCTGGGGGCAGCTAGGTGGCGCAGTGGATAGAGCACCGGCCCTGGAGTCAGGAGTACCTGAGTTCAATTCCAGTCTCAGACACTTAATAATTACTTAGCTGTGTGGCCTTGGGCAAGCCACTTAACCCCATTGCCTTGCAAAAAACCTAAAAGAAAAAAAGTTAGACCATGAATGAAAATTCTTCCTCATTTCTTTCTGCTTCTCCAAGTCCTAGTCATACTTCAAGCTCAAATTCTTCTTCTAAAATGCTTTTCTAAAGTGGACACATTGGCAGTAATCTCTCCTTTTCTGACTGTTGTCAATAACACTCCCTTGGTACTTCATCATATACTAGCTTGTGACCATTCTTGTATCACTGCCCTTTTTTTTTTTTTTTTAGGTTTTTTGCAAGGCAATGGAGTTAAGTGGCTTGCCCAAGGCCACACAGCTAGGTAATTACTAAGTGTCTGAGGCTGGATTTGAACTCAGGTACTCCTGACTCCAGGGCCGGTGCTCTATCCACTGCGCCACCTAGCTGCCCCCATCTCAAGACTTACGCAGATAGTAACAACCCAAAGATTTTATATGATGCCCTAAAGGATATTTATGGGCCAAAGACCTATGGTGCATCTCAACTACTCAGTGCTGATGGAGCTATGTTGATTAGTGATAGGGACTTGATACTACAGAGATGAACTGAATGAACAATTCTATAGTGTTCTTAACAGACAATCATCATTCAATACAGAAGCCACTGACCTTCAGCTTGAAGTAAGTTCATACTTAGATGAAGTTTCAACTGAAGAAGATGATTTGAATGCTATTAGGTTTCCTTTTGGGCAGCAAAGCTTATATTCTATGTACTACTTCTATTCCAGCTGAGAGCTACAAGGTGAAATTTTCCAGGTTATATGGCATGAAGAGGTTATCCCCCAGATATAGGTCTGTATATAACATTTGGAAATCTGACTAAAACCTTTGATACCTTTAGTTGTGATGCTTTATGGAAAATTATGTCAAAACTTTGGTTGCCTGGAGAGGTTCATAGGCATTGTACATCAATTTCATTATGGCATGCATGCCCAGGTTCTGGATAATGGAAGATGCTTTTGAGATTTCCTGGTCACCAATGGAATGAAACAAGGTTGTGTCCTAGCTCCCATGCTCCTTAGCATGATGTTTTCAGTCATATTATCAAAGTCCTTCACTGAGAATGAACCTGGCATCAAGGTCAGCTATTGCACTGATGATAAATTCTTCAACTTGAAAAGGCCAAGACCAAAATGAAAGGAATGCTGGTGCATAGTCTTCTATTTGCAGGTGATTGTGCACTGAATGCAGCCTCTGAAGCTGAGATGCAGCAAAATATGGATCGATTCTCTGGTGCTTAGGCTAATTTGGACTAACAATTAATACCAAGTAAATACAGATGTTCCATTAACCAGCACCACTCCATCCATATGTGGGACCATCAGTTACAACAAAGAGAGAAAGTTTTGAATACTATGGATAAATTCACTTTCCCTGACAGTGTACTTTCCAGGGAGGTACATATTAATAATAAGGTAGACGCACACATTGCCAGAGCTAGCTCAGTGTTTGGGAAGCTCTGAGGGAAAGTTTGGAAGAGAAGAGGTATTAGACTGACTACTAAGCTGAAGATCTATAGAGCTGTGGTGCTGACCTCATTGCTGTAAGCCTGTGAAACCTGGACAGTCTACTAGCGCCATGCCAGGAAACTGAATCACTTCCATTTAAATTGTTTTAGGAAGATTCTGAAGATCACCTGGCAGGAGAAGACACCGGACACTGAGGAACTTTGTTGAATTAAATTGCCAAGCATTCAAATGTTACCACAGAGATTACACACTATGTTGCCCTAGCCAAACATATACTTTCCAAGAAGACTGTTTATGAAGAACTCACCCAGGGCAAGTGCTCATGAGGGGGAGGGGGTCTCTCTAAAGAACCTTGAAATTGATTCTGAAGCATGTGAGGCATTGGCACAGTATTGCCCACCATGCCGTACCCTCTTCAGAGAGGATGCTGCATTCTATGAGCAAGACAGAATTGAAGCCGCTCAAAGGAAATTTGAGATGCATAAGCTTGGAGTACCCATCCCAGGTGTTCACATGGACTATTTGTGCCTGATCTGTGGTAGATCATTTCAAACTCTTATTGGTCTGATCAGCCAGTCAGACACACTGTAACTTGTCTCTAACCTAGGGATATTGTTTTGGTCTTCTTCAATAAAGAAGGACAGGAACCAATCAATCAACCATTTATGTAAGTATGTACCATGTATGTATAGTTATATGTATATATATGTATAATTATATATATATATATATGATTTGTACTATAAAGTTATGTTTTATAGTTATATGTATATAGTAGTTATATGTTATATTTTGTGGTTATACTAATTAAATAATTTATATTTATTTTCTTCTTTGATAAAACAATTCTGGGAAGTAGGTGTTATTATTATGCCCATTTTACCAAGGATGAAACTGAGGCAAATGTAAAGTAATTGTCTTGTCCTAGGTCACATTAGATAGCTAGGTGTTGCAGTAGAAAGAGTGCTGGGCCTGGAATTAGGAAGATTTTTCCTCCTGATTTTTAAATCTGGCCTCAGACACTTAATAGCTTTATGACCCTTAACTCAATGACTTAATCTGTTTTGTCTCATTTTTCTCATCTATAATATGATCTGTAGAAAGAAATGGCAAATCATTCCAGTATCTTTACCAGGGAACTCCCAAATAGGGTCGCCAAGAGTTGGACATGACTGAAATGATTCTACAGCAAAAAGATCACACAAAGTGTCTGAGGTCAGATTTGAACATCGGTATTCCTGACTTCAAACCTTTCCACTCTATCTCTGGGTATCACTTAGCTACCATGTTGTACATGTAGATCTACATATGCATGTTATTTTCCCTTATGGTATGTAAAAGTCGTGAGGATAGGATTTTTCACTTTTGTCTTTGTAACTAGCTTCTAGCAGGAGTGGTGCTTAAATACATTCTTTTTGATCAAGTAATTATATTAAGATTTTACATGTACACTAGACTCTCCATAAACATTTCTTGGTTTTAATGGACATAAAAGACCAAACAAATAACATTTTTGACCTTTTTATTGATTGCAAGTTTTTGAGAATCTTGGAAAAAATGAGCCAAATATATTAAAGGATGGGTTATTAGTATTTTCTGTGTCATGAACTCCTTTGGTCTGGTGAAACTTATGGTTATCTAAGAATGATGTTTTTAAATGCATAAAATAAAATTGCATTGGATTATCAAGAAAAATAATTATATTGAAATATAGTTAGTCATCAATATTTTTGTAAAGTTCACAGTCTTCAATTAAAAAGCCCTGAGTTGTCATTTCCTCTGAATTGGATGATTAACTATTGTTTGGGATATGGTTGTATTTTGTGACATCAGAAACAGGGAAGTTTAAGTAGATCTGAATGTTACTGGTAATGATCTTTGCAGCTTATCTGAATCTTAGTAAACTCTGAAGGACTATAACTGAGTTATTGCTGTTTGTAGTGATGGTGTTGAGAAAAATCTAAAAATCCATGGTTATCAAAATCATGTACTTCCACTGAAGGTTTAATGAAAATACTTAGTAAAATAATATATAAAGAGCTGTTGAATGACTTGACAAGCTGGTTGTAGACTATACTGGCTGTAGAGATACAAAATATTTAGGAAAAAAGGAGTTTGAAAATATAAAGAGTTCTCCAAATGTATATTTTGTTTTTATTTTCTTTATGATAATGAGTTTCCAAGAACTTGTGGTAACATCCTGTTTGATTTTACTTGGAAACTGGAATCATGGGCAGGTTGGAAGTGAAATTTTTCAGTCAAATATGAAAATATATTTTATGTGATTTCACATTTACAATCTAACTCATATTGCTTGACTTTTCAAAGAGCGCCAGGAGAGAAGAAAACTTGGAACTTAAAATTTTTTAAAAATGAATACAGGGGTAGCTAGGTTGCACAGTTGGTAGAGTACTGACCTTGGAGTCCGAGTACATGAGTTCAAATCCAGCTTCAGACAATTAATAATTATTTAGCTATATGATCTTGGGAAAGTCACTTTAACACCATTGCCTTGCAAAAACCAAAAACAAAAATTGAATATGTAAATTTTAAATATGCAATTGGGAAATCTTTGATGAAATAATAAAAAATAGTAAAAAATGAAACATCAGCCACTAAGTCAGTCATTTCCTATTAGACCCCTAGACATGCCTATATCTTACTTAATCTTCAGTTAGGTGGTGCAGTGAAAAGAGAGAGTCAGCCCTGAAGTCAGGAGGATCTGAGTTCAGATCTGACCTCAGGAATGTAATACTTAGCTGTGTGACTTTGGACAAGTCCCTTAACCCCATTGCTTTGTAAGAACCAAAAAAAATCTTCATGGTAGTTTGAGCATAATGACAAAAGACAGACTTTGAACCTGGATAATAGATGCTGGTCATATTGTTGTTAAGTGGAAGCAATGATAGGAAAGTCTTCATATTATATGGTTGGAACTCATAATACTGGATACGGACATATGAAATTTGCAGATATGTTTAACTTTTTTTTTTTTTTGCAAGGCAAACAGGGTTAAGTGGCTTGCCCAAGGCCAGCTATTAAATGTCTGAGGCTAGATTTGAACTCAGGTACTTCTGACTTCAGGGCCGGTGCTCTATCTACTATGCTACCTAGCTGCCCCCTATATTTAACTTTTTGTCATTTTAAAGATGCTAGAAGCTTGAGTCTAATCCAAGATTTTCTTGACTTTGATTGCGGATCCCACCTATCTTCACTAAATACATTTCTCCAGCCTAAAAGTCTCATATTGAATGTGTTGTTTGCCACAAGTTCTCCTAAGTTAGGGTCACCTTCCAGGGTCTTTTGCACTATAGTGTCAGATGAGTACTTTACCAACTAGCCTTCTATTTTTAGTAGTCTTTTTATGCTCAACACTCAGAGTATTCTAAATATAAAATTAAAAATGTCAGATTCACAGCTTGGCAGGCTTCATTCTGCAGTTTGTTGGAAGGGTTCCCATTGATGTCTGCTTGAATTTCACTTTTAAAACAATCGTGAGTCACTCTGCCTTCATATAACAAACAACATGAGTAATCTAAATAGTGCCCATGTTTCTTACATTCTATGTTTTTTCCTTTGCCTAAAAGATGAAAATAAAAATGTAGAAATGCTTTTTCTTTACCCTGTGGGTTTTCAAGTTTGAAGCACTGAAGAACAGTTCAGCTGCAGAAGCAGCTAAAAAATGGATATGCTCTTAATGACCACTGAATCATTCCCTTCAATGTCAGCATTCTCTCTGAGAGTGAAAGATGTGCATGTCAACCTGCTAATGTCTTGGTACGCTACCTGGCAAATTGGTAGATTGCTTTGTATTGTGATGTCTATCCTCTGCTATTTGGTTAGTGGATTTAACTATGCTCATCAAGTAGTCTTCTAGTATAAAAGAAGATACATATTATACATTGAAATATCCATTGTACATTAAATTGATGTACATTGAAAATCACTGTGGAACCTAGAATTGGAAATATATGTGTGTGTGTGTGTGTGTGTGTGTGTGTGCACATACACATATATTTTTGCAAACAAAGAAGTAAATAGATATATAAATTATAAACTTTCAAGGTGCCACAAATAGTTTTTTTGTGTGTGTGTTCAAAAATATTTTAATAAACTTAGAAAGCATAAGTTAAATAAAGCAACTGTTAGATTGAGGAGCAGCAACATAAATATAATGTAATAACTTGCTACTTTTTAATTTTAAAAACTGATAACAAAATCTAAAGGATCAAGTTAGAAGGAGGCAAAATACCCTTTTACAAATTAACTAATTAAAGACTTAGAAGAGAATCTTTGAAATGAAGGAATTAAAACAATTATTGAATGTTTACATAGAGCAGAATAATTACCAGTGCTTTTTTTTTTTAAATCACTGGTAATACAAAGGGAAACACAGATAAAGTTCTTGATTTTAAGGAGGTTTTATTCTTAAAGGGAAGACAATATGTATATATATATATATATATATATATATACATATATATATATATATATAGAGAGAGAGAGAGAGAGAGAGAGACAGAGAGAGAGAGAGAGAGAGAGAGACAGAGAGAGAGAGAAAGTTTCAACAGTAGGAAAGATGTTTTTAGGTGCCATTGTGAAGTAGATGATAATGCAACTATGGTTTCTTTCCATTGATCTAATCATATCTGCCTTTGTTTTTGAGGGATTTAAGATTCAGGAGACCTGAAGATCACTCTTTGATCCTTGCTACAGTCCTTCAAACCACTGACTTGTCTGTCTTCTTCCTCCAGTCCAGGGTTCACGTTATTAGCTCTTGTTTCACTAGCTGTGGTATGATGGTGATAGAAGTACTCTTCATTGGGACTACTTAGTCAATAACTTTGTAAACCTGAAAGCACACAGGTATTATAATGATCATTTTCATTACTGTTATTTTTATCGTGATTACAATTACTTAGATAACTCAAGATTGCCCTGAAAATCCATAGTGACAACAAATATTTTTTCACTAAGTAAAGGGTATCATAATAATATTGACTAGAAGGATTTATACTAAATAGTTGACAGGCTTGCAACTTTATATGTTAACTGAAGAGAATTGAGCAAAGTTGAGTCTTGCTTTCCATTTAACTTTTAGGTTGATAAATATACAGTTTAGTGTAACTGTCCCAAGGTTCATATAGATAGCTAGATTATAAGTTCTTTGAGGAATATAGTAAATTTGTATGAAACCCATATCTTTTTATCTTTGTACATAACAGTCTTTATACAATAGAGTTTTAGTCTGCAGCAGTCACCTACCATTTTAACACATTATACCATCCCCTTATAAGATATGTCAAAAACCTTACTACTTTTGCTGGGTTTGCCTGCTTGCTCCAACTTGTCCTCACTCTGGCAAGTCTAGATTCTCAAGAATGAACAAATTGCCATATAGTTATGCTTATACTCTCTCAAAATCCTAGGGATAAACCTGTTAAGGGAGATACTCCACTCATCACTCTAACCCTTGATTCCCATTAAATACCTCTCTCACCCACCCAACTATTTGCAGTGTGGCATAAGCACATAGAATATGATATTTATATGAAGAGATTCTTATAGTCATAACATTTTAAAATAAACCTGTGACAACAATTTACTTAACAATAAAGAAAAAATAATAAAAATATAAAACAAATATATAAGTAATAAAATATGTTATAATCCATATATAAACCCGAATTACATTCTCCACCAATAAACTCAATATCTCTGGTAAGGAGTGGACCTTCATAAATCTGGCAGGAAAATATGTAAGGGAGGAAAACTCATGTGCCTTAGGTAATCCACAGCTCTGGGATATGGATGTTTTGGATGGCATTGACCCATTTATGACCAATGTGATATAGAAAAGAAAAAGTTGTTTTGATTTGAAGACTGTTCATTTATATTTTGAGATCTATAGTTCCTATTTATTTTTTTAAAATATTATATGTTTTCCCAATTAAAGATAATTTTTAAACAATCAAGTATAAAAAATTGAGTTTCAAATTCTCTTCCTTCTCTACTCCCGCTTTCTGTAATAGTATATAGTTGATATAGGTTATACATGTGCAATCATACAAAATATATATTAGTTATGAAATAATGCATAGACCAAGTCCTCTTTCCTCCCCCCAGCAGACACACATATACAAAAAATGAAAAACAGTAAACATTGATCTACATCACAGGAAACATTTTCCACTCACTGCTTGACTGTAAAGCAATGGTGATCCCCTACTACTCTTCAGCTGAGTAAATCCTCTTTTCTTCTCTACTTGAATATAGCATTTACAATCTCTTTCAATTTATAATGACCCTCAAATGAATGTTATGCAAGTGCCACCTCTTAACAACAACAGCAGCTTTCTTGAAGCCAGGAAATTGCAAAGTTCATCAAATACAATTTCTCTATGCTTTATAGACTAGATCAGCCAGTTATTTACTCTTATGGCTGTTGTGTTGTTTGACCAGAAAGAACTCCCAGCCCACAATTCAGTTTGATGTTTTAAGTCACTTGAGCAAATTTAGCTAGCTCATCCCTTCTGCTTTTCCTGCTCAAACCAGAGGAGGTTTCAGGGAACAGACACTTTGCCTCTCTCCAACTCTGTAGTGCTGAAGGATAACAGCTTTTGCTGAATATCTGGGCCAATGAGGTCATTTCTTTCAGGAATTACTGTCTTTAGTGAACTGACTGCTCAACTCTTAACAGAGAAGTTTTTCAATCCCTCCTCAAATTCTTATTCAGTTTTTCACTGAGGTTCCTATAGCTTCAGTAGCTTAAATAAAAGATTTCTTTTTCATTTTTCAGTGATTCAATTTCATTTAAAACACCCCAACTTTCCAAATTTCATCTTTCAAATTTATAATCCTTTTTAAACTCACATACCAGTCTCCAAATGGATAGAGCACTGGACCTGGAGTCAGGAGGACCTGAGTTCAAATCTGACCCCAGACACTTAATAATTACCTAGCTGTGTGATCTTGGGCAAATCACTTAAACCCATTGCCTTGGAAAAACCAAAAAAAGCAAAAAAAACAAAAGCCCCCAAAACACCAGTTATAAGCAAATGAAGTGAACTGAGTACCATAATCCTCTGAAGCTCTAAAGTCTTTAACCTGATCTTGAAATTATATTCCTTGAGAAACACTTTTCTAGTATTTAATAAATACAAATTTCTTCTCTGTCTTGATTGAGAATTAAATTATTCACACATAAATATGACAACATTTTATATTATTTATAAGGTAATATGAGTCTTTATATTTTTCCACAGTTAATTTTATGCTTCATACTGCTCATTCTTATCTAAAAGTTATATTTCTCCATATACATACAGTAGCAGTAGTTTTTATATCAAAACAGTTCTTTATTTATTTTAGATATCAAAATATTCATTTATAATAATAGCAATATCATTCTTTTTTTAGCCCTTTATTTAAATGTTTTCACAAAAATACTTTTCCTTGCCACTTTCATTACCAAATTGCTCTTTATGAAAATGAACTCAAGGAGACAGCATATCCTAAATTTAGTACAAGGTCATTTATATTGTGGTTCCCTAATAAGATTTTTTGAAAAATGAAGAAAGAAATGAATTTAAAAATCTATTTTCTGCTTGGCAAGATTCATTGATAATGTTAGTTGTTCTTATTACTTTGCTATTTTTATTTTGTTTATGTTATTACATATTATACTACTTATAGTTATATTACATGTTATATAAAATCATGTATTTATTTTATTTTTTAGCTTCACTACCAGTTTTTACTCTATCTCTTCCTACCCCAAGAAGACTGGAGAAATAAATGGCAAATTACTTCAGTATCTTTACCAAGAAAACTCCAAATCTGTTATGAAGACATTATTGAAAAATGATTTCACAACAAAACCTTTAGAAGAGTATAGTATATATTCTTCGCTCTACTAGCTCCTTCTGACTCAAATCCAAGCCCTTAAATAATATTCATTTCTAGTACAATTTCCCAAAATGATATCTATATCCCTTTTCCTACTTATTTCTATCCATTCTCATTAAGGTTATTTTGAATATTTTTTTGCTTTTTTTAATGGATTTTTACCTTTATTCTTTATTCTCCTATAGCCTTCATGAAAGATAGATGCTTTTGTAGGACAAAAGTTGAGTCTCCTCCATCTCATTCTTGTATTAATATATTTATAATTCTATCTTCCCAACCTCCTTCCCTTTTACCTTTCTTGTTTTGTTTTACTGGATGAGTTTTTGTTTTGCCTCATTCTTAGAAACAAACCTTTATGAATGAGGCAGTGTGGTGCAGTGGGATTCACTTTATATCACAAATCATGAAGTCTGGTCCTAACTACCACCTTTAATAATCATCATTGCTAAGGCTACATCCCATTTCTAACATGGATGCTCCCCACCTAGGGAACAAAATACCCAATTTCATAGAATAGGATTCAATTCTTGTAAGTATGAGGCTTGCTCACAGAAAATACTCTCCTTATAGGAGCCAATTCTTCCAAATTAGGTGTTTTATAAAACAGTTGCCATGCCTGCTACTACTATTACAACTTCTTTTATTTCCCCATCTAGAGTGAGCCCAATTTACAATTCTCATTACCTATTCCCTTCACTTTTCTGCTTTACTCTTCAACTTCATAGATTTTGAGAACTGTAACCAAATAAACTATTACTTCTCTGCTCATATCAAAACCATGACTTCCCTCTGTGTTATTCCTCAGTAAAAAATGTTGACTCATAAAAGAATTTGATTCTTAATTATGGAATGTAAATTAAATTCTTTCTCCTTCCCCTCTCCTGGCTCTTTATAGTTATTTTGACTCTTTAACTCCTAAGAGTTTTTGTCCCTTGATAGTTTTTTTCTTTCTTTTAACCCCCAACACAATAAAAGCAAAAAAAAAGAACTTTTGTTGCTTAAGGTTCTAAAGTACTTTATCATTTTTTTCTCCAGCTCATTTTTCTAATAAGGAATAGGATCAAAAGTCTTGCCAGGATTACATAGCTAGTAAGTGTTTGAGGTCAGAATTGAACTTAGGAAGGTCAATCTTCTAATGCTCTATCCACTATACCTCCTAACTGCCCCACTCTCTTTTTTTGCCCCAGAAGCATACAAAAATCAACTATATTGCTTAGTTTTTGCTTGACAGTTGTATTTATTTACTTGTTTGACTTATTTGGAGTTTTTGCAAGTAGTAGAATATTCTACTTACCACTGATTTCTTTTGGAATTATTAGTCATAAAACTCTCTTGTTGAAAATCTGTTTATAGGGGACAGCTAGGTGGTGTAGTGATAGAGCACAAGCCCTGGTGTTGGGAGGATCAAAATTCAAATTCAGCTTCAGGTACTTAATTCCTACAACTGTGTGATCTCCGCAAGTTATTTAATCCCATTGAATTATTATTATTATTTTTATTGCAGACAAGCCAGCACAGTTTGTTGTTGTGCTGCAGTTTGAACTCTTTTGCTTTTTAGAATACACTTGTCCATCACCTTCTGGGACAGCTTGTGACTAATTTTGCATAATTTAAATTCCATTTCATTTCATTTGCAGATCTTCATCTGACTTCCTGACTGCCATTAGAATTAATTCTTGATTACTGGAATTTTTTCCAATTTAATCACTATATGTTTTGTAGCTTAAAGGTTTTTTTTTTCTTCTCTGAAGATAATTTGTGTTCTCTGTACATTGTTGCTTTGATGTCTATAGTTAGAAGATCTGGTCAGTTTTCTTGTATTATTTATACACTAGGATGTTCAGATTTCTTGATTTATCATGGTTTTTCTCAGAGACATATGATCCTTATGATAGCTCTTCTCTTTAAAATTTATCACTTGATTAAATATGGAATTCTAATGCTTGTTTAATTTTGCTGCTTTTTGCTTCTTCTGCCAGAATATTCTTTACTTCAATATCTTTTGTTTTCCATATCTGTTCATTACTCTTTTATTTCTCTAGAGAGAATCACTATTATGGATTACTACTCCCTCTTCAAGTCTACTAATTAAGTATTAAAATTCTTATTGGGTTTTAAAATTTTACCTATATTCATTATAACTTTCTTCTTTTGTGGGTTTCATTTCTCTTTTTAATCATTCTGAAGTTTATTGTTATTTCAGGCTCTTTTGGGAGTCCGCAGGATTCTGACTTTCATCTGACTTTGGTATCTTCATCTTATAATATTTGTTGAGATCATTGTATTATTTAAAAAATTATTATTCATCCTCATTTTTAAGATCTTTTATTCTTTTTTTCTTCTCTATTTGTTTGCTGGACTTTTATTGGTCTTTTGCTCTAGATATATTGGGTGATTCATCCTTTATTTTCTAATCTTCTGTCACTCACTATCTGGTTTTTCCCTTTTCTGGTGAATATCTCCTTGAGGGCATACTTATGGCTTCTTCTGCTCTTACCCTAAATTCATCCTTATCATGAATCCCTTCTTGTGGGGCAGGACTCACCCTATTTGGATTTCAGTACCATTTTCTTTAGGTTTGGGGTAACCTAGCACAAGGGTTACAATCCTTAGCTCCTTCCTTGATTCTCTTCCTTTCCTTTTAATGCCCTAGATAAATCACCATCTTTTATGTAATAGAAGGGAGAAGGGAAAAGGGAAAGGATAATTTATATACAATTATTTATCTTAGAGGATTCTTAATCTAGGGCAGGCTAATATAGAAGGCTGCAAAATTTCAGGATCCCCACCCCCCTCCCCTCATACTTAAAGTCAATATAGACTGTTTATTCAGTCATATCAGACTTTGTCTCGTGATTCTATTTGGGGGTTTTCTTGGCAAAGGTACTGGACTGGTTTGCCATTTTCTTCTCTGGTTCATTTTATGAATGGGAAACTGAGGCAAACAGGGTTTAGTGAACTGGCCATGGTTACACAAC
This sequence comes from Macrotis lagotis, assembly GCF_037893015.1. Lineage (NCBI taxonomy): Eukaryota > Metazoa > Chordata > Mammalia > Peramelemorphia > Peramelidae > Macrotis > Macrotis lagotis. The sequence continues at coordinate 623,821,087 of NC_133658.1, forward strand.
TAATTGAAGTCAGATTTAAACTCAGGAAAATACGTTTTTTTTTAAAATTTAATTCCAGATCCAGTATTTTAACCACTAGACCATCTAACTACCATTTTAAAGAGGTTTAGGAGATAGAAAACCATGCAGTGTTCTGTCAGAGTTTCTGTAGTAGAGTGATATTGTAATAGGTGCCTGGAATAAACTTGTTAACCATTTTGTTTTGCTGCTGGAAGGATGGATTTTGTTGGGGGTAGTGGTACTAAATGTGTCTATGAAGGAAAGTAATTTGGTACTAATTCACAAAGATTTTACCTTGTGGGAGTATTCTTTTCTTTGTCCTATAGATTCCACTTTAATTGTTCTAAAACTGGTATGTAATTTCTCTTTTGAGAATACAAGAGATTAGAAAACTAAAAAGTTGTGGAGAATGTCTATCATTTTGATGGTCTTATGATGCCAGTGACCACTTTGATCTATGATGTTATTTATGGTGATGAGGAGGGCATCTCAATTTCCTTTGCCTTCATAAAATATTGTTTTTCAAACTCTTTCATTTCTCAAAATGCAAAATAATTCTGGGCTATTTGAATATACTCTTTTTTTTTTAGGTCTTTGTAAGGCAAATGGGGTTAAATAGCTTGCCCAAGGCCACACAGCTAGGTAATTATTAAGTGTCTGATACCGGATTTGAACCCAGGTACTTCTGACTCCAGGGCCGGTGCCTTATCTACTATGCCACCTAGCCACCCCTGAATGCACTTTCTATTATAGTTCTTCAAAGACATTTCTCATATATTGAAAGATGTGATATGTAGTATCGAAGCTCTGCTATTTGCTACATATCTAGCTCTCTCAATCATGATGTTTATCTTTTTTGGTAATAGATTATATCAATGTATATTTTGATATTGCTATACATTTTAAGTTTTCTGGGCAATTTTCTTTTATTACTTGTCTCATTATGACATGCAGGCTCTGAAAATTAATTTTGTTTTTCTGGGAGATCTGTAATCCTTAAATGATCTTCATACTTCCTGCTTTTAAGGCTGATCCCTTTGACTTATAAAGAATATACTCATAATTATATATATATATAAATATATATATATATATATATATACACATTCTATATTTAGATGCTCTCCCTCCCTCCCCCACATATAATTTTTATATTATAAAGAACAGGTTCATTATTTTTGTGTTTCTTTTCTGCCAATTGTCTTCCAAGTCAGTAATTTTTCAGATCTTTCATTATTTTCTTTTTAATTACACATGTACAAACATACTTGATTAGAAAAAATCCACTTTTTCACTCTCCTCACCATACAACTAAGCAAAAAAAAAGGAAAAGAAAAAGTCATTAAAAGTCATTAAAATTTCACATTGGTTATGTTAAAAATTGTTTTGAGTTTTCATTTGTCTTTCAGGAGGAAAAAGAGCATATTTTATCAGTAGTTCTCTGCAATTAGGACTTTATGATGATGATAAAAGGTTCCTATTTCTTTCCAAAGTTTTATCACCTCATTGTCATTTAAAAATTGTTTTCTTGGTTCTATTCACTTCACTGCATCAATTCATATAAGGCTTCCCAGATTTCTTTGATTTATGTAACAAAGGACAATTGTAATCCATTACATATATATTTAGTTGTTCATCTATTTTCCAAGTTATGGGAACCGTCTCAGATTCCTGTTCTTCAATACCTCAAAAATATCTATAAATAAATATTTATATAAATATATATATGAATTTAAATATAAAAATATATAAACATATATATCTAATATAAATAAATATAAATAAATATCACCTATCCTTATTTAGTGACTGTTTTATAAGGATAAGTTCTCTTTTTTAACCTATTCTCCTTTTAATTCCTCTTTCTTCTCACTTTTTCCTTTCTATTTCCCTGTTGAGTGAAATGCATTTCTTTACTCAACTCTGTTTGTGTTCTTCTTTCCTTTTCTCAAGTTCAGAAGAGAATGAGGATGAAATATCAGCAAATCCTCAACCCCTTTTCCTTGTTTACATAGATGTGTACTTGTGCATTCTGATTTTATGAGATAATTTTCCCTAACATTTGGTTCTTTTGCTTCCTTCCTTCTCCCACCCACAGTGTATTCTTCAACTACTCCCAAGTCTTGTCTAGACTTTCTCTATGACCCTTGGTGATGAAAGTCTTCAGAGACATACATATATCATCTTGCTACATTTTAAAGTAAGCAGTTTTTTTCTTTCATACCTCATTATTATTCTTTCATTTTGTTTTTTATGAGTCATTTATTTCCAGTGTATGAACTTCAAAGTTTTTATGACATTGTGGTCTATTTATAATGAATTGTTGAATATGTTCTCTTTCATAAAAGGTCAATTTTCCCCAAGATGCTTTATACTCAACTTTCCTAGGTAAGCTATTCTTGGCTGTAAAACTATATCATAAATATTGTCATTCATTTGACTCTGGCTCCTCAGTCTTTCTTTCTTTTAAGCACTTAAGAATGGTATTTTTATCTTTGACATGGAAGAAGTGACTATTGGCTATTTTGGAGTTTCCATTTTGGTGATTCTTTAAAGAGATGACTGGTGTATCTTTGGTTATTTTCACTTTGCTTTCTGTAGCTAAGTAATCTATACATTTTCCTTTAAGAATTCTTGAAATATTATGTGTAGTAATTCAGATAATCTAATAATTCAGATAATCTAGTAATTCTTAAATTGTTTCTCCTTGATCTATTTTCCAGGTCTTTTGTTTTTGCTATGAGATACTTTATATTTTCTATTTTTCAGTCTTTTTATTCTATTTTAATCTTTCTTATTGTGTCATAGAACCATTGATTTATATTTGGTCCATTCTCACTTTCAGAGACTTTATTGCTTAACTGAGGTTTTATACCTCTTGTGCCAAATTGTTAATTTCTGTTCTATTCTTTCACAGCTTTCATTTCTTTTACAGTTGTTCTTTCCTGTATTTTGCATTTAGATTTTTTATGTATAAAATATTTTAAAATAAAAATACATTTATTTATCTTTTTTAGGAATTTTTGTTGAGTCTGTGTCCAAATGTGGTTTTCTCTGAAGCTTTGCTTATAGATGGGTGAGACATTCTTTTCTTCTGGCTTTATGTCTTGAGCTTCTCTGTCACCATGATAGCTCTTTATGGTATGACCCTCCTTTCATTTGCTCATTCTTCTAATATACTTCCTGTCATCAAATATTTTTGGAATATTTCAAAGTGATAATATTATTTGTCAAATATTTTCCAGGTTCTTTCGGTAAAATTTTCATACCCTTTGTGAATAAATGTTCCATAGGCTAGGAACTTTTTCTTAATGTAGCAAGGGTTTTTCTTCTTTTCTTTTTCTTTCTGCTGTTTAAACAACTGTAGATTCAATTAATATTATTTAACGGCCTAAAAATAACTATTCTACCATCTATACAATCATGCTGCCTATCCAGTTTATTTGTAAAAAGAGGAGAAATAATTATTATGAAATGACAAAATGCTAGTGTCTCAAAGTGAAATGGAGACATAATAATTATACAATAGTGATAAAATAAGTAAGTCTATATTCTTGATTCAAAACTTTTATTATTAAAAAAAGTTTTGTATAACTTAGTGTCTTCCATACAGATAATATTCAATAAGTGTTTATTGAAGAAATGTGGTCATTTGATACATTTTTAATAAGAATTTCTAATTTATTTATTGTTTTTAATTCATTTTTTCTTTTCAAAGAGATTGCCTAATATTGTCCAAATTTTTGCATTACTATATCCATCAGAAATGGTTTACCATAAGTTTAATTTGTCATTTATCATTATGAAGCAAAATTATGGACCATAAGCATTTTGATAGACTAGCTTTGTAATATTTATTTACTCACTTCTAAGAAATAACATAACTGCATAGAAATATAATGATAAGTCAATAGATACTATCCATACAACAAAAAATATATTGAGACTAATTCTACTGAATTATATTTATACTTTCCTGACTTAAGACTAGTAATCAACTTGACCAAAGTGGTAGTTTTTCATTAATTTTCCTACATTGTTTTAAATTTCCCTTTAATGCATCTTCCTTTGCAAATAAAACTATTTCTGAGTTGACATGCTAATTGAATGCATATAATGTGAATGAATATATATATATATATATATATATATGTATATATATATATATATATATATATGAACAAAAACACTACATGATCTCTGCCCTCATGCAGGTGATGATATTGCATAATAACTGGTAATACACTTTCCCCATAACCACATGAGATAGATAGCATATAACAGAATGGTATATAATAGAAAATGTGTATAGAATAATAAAAGGTATCATTAAAGAATATGAGTTAGGGTTTTGATAAGATAATAATAACTAAAACTTGTTTCACTTAAGGTTTACGATACCTTTATATATATACTCATTTTTCCTCCTAATATCTTTCAGGTAGTGATTGCCAGGCATTATTTTTCTATCTTACTAATGAAGAAACTAATATTCAGAGAGATTAAGTGACTTGTCCAAAATCTATAAATGCTTATAATTGAGTTGAAAGATAAGATGTATTCCCCCATCCTCCCCCCAACCTCAGTAGGGCACATATTCAAGTGCTACATTATGTGTAGGACCTAATGAAGCAGAATTTGAAGTAAAATTCTGAGGAGAGTTAGATCATGTAATCTAGTTAAGGAAAGCTTCCAAGAGAAAATAGGAAGTGATTAACTAAGTGTTTTAAATTAGAGGGAGTTACCCTACAGAGAAAGGTAACAACATTTTACAGATTAGGGAGTCAAACTCAGATTCAGGAAGGCCAAATGAATTCATCTGTAATTATGTCCAAAATGAGTGGTACAGAATATAATTCTTTTGAAGTTTGAATTAAGGATCTTGTTCCAAGGAAGCAGGGAAAATCTCAATGCTTTCTAGTCAATAATGATGTCTTCTTCAATTCTGAAACCTTGCAAAAAAAGACTTATTGATGTTCAGTATAATTATAAAACTATTACAACTGGTATTAGTGATGATAATGATGAATTAGTACCCTGATGAATTTGTAAATTTGGTACATGCCTTTTTATGCTGTATAATTCTTCAAATAAAAAAGAAAATCAATTAATTGTCTCCTGTAATGCAGGCACTGTGCTAGGTACTGGGAATATAATTAAAAATAATGAAAACTCCTTTCATAAAGAGTTTATGTTCTATGTGGGAGACTACAAGCATACATTGAATGGTTGCTGGTTGCTGTCCTTCGCTCATGAAGAGAAACAAAATGACAATACACTACTAAAGTCAAGTTATAGGAGGTCTGACTGTCTGATCAGATCAATATGAGCTCAGAATGCTCTACTACTGATAGGGCACAAATAGGCCATGTGAACATTTGGGTTTGCTTCTGTAAATTTGTACATTTTGTGTTTTTGAACTACTTTAATTCTGCTTTGTTCATAGAGTCCAGCACTTTCTTAGATGCATGCCATGATCAAAAGTCCCAAGATATGTCTCTCATGTCACATAATCAATCGCTAAGTTCTTAAGAGAAACTTTGAGAGTATCTTTGTATCACTTTTTGTGACTACCATGTGACCACTTGACCCTTGGGAGTTCTCCATAAAATTGTATTTTTGGTAAGTGTACATTTGGCAGTTGAACAACATGGCTAGCCCATTGGAGTTGTTCTTCCTGTAATAGAGTTTGGCAGTTTAGTTCAAGAAAAGACCTCATTGTCTGATATCTTTTCTTCCCAGGTAATTTAAATGGAAGTGATACAGTTTTCTGGCATATCACAGGCATACAACAATGAGGTCAGTACAATGACTCTGTGGACCTTCAATTTGGTTGTCAGTCTAATTCCTCTTCTCTCCTACCCATTCCCTCAGAGCCTCCCAGCTAGCTCTGGTAAAGCATGTCAAACTCATTATTAAAATATACATCCCTGGAAAGGATACTGCCAGGCAGGTAAGTGGCACAATGGATAGAGCACAGAATCTGGAATCAGGAGGACCTGGGTTCAAATCTGACCTCAGAAAATTAATACTTTCATAGTATAACCTTGGGCAAGTCATTTAATCCCATTGCCTTAAATAAGTAAAAAAAAATTAAAGAGTATACTTCCAAGCTAAGTGCATATCCATAGGATCCAAAAATTCTCCATTTGCTGATTGTTCCACATATAGATGGTGTGGTACTGGCTGATGGAGCACCTGTATTTTCTTGATGTTAACTATTGGACCAAAATTAGCACAAACAGTAGAGAACTGATCCATACTTTGCTGCATCTCAGCTTCAGAGACTGCATTGAGTGCACAATCATCTGCAAACAGAAGATCATGGACCAACACTCTCTCCCCTTTGGTCTTGGTTTATGGTCTTTTCAAATTGAAGAATTTGCCAGGATTAATTCATTAATTCATTCACAGTGAAGATGTTTGATAACATGTCTGAAAAGATCATCCTAAAAATCATGGGAACAAGAAGAGCTTTATTTTACTCTAGCCTTGTCCACTACCCAGAATCCTGATGGGTACACAGTCATGAAATTGATATAAAAAACTGATAAACTTCTCTGAGCAATCAATTTTTTTCAAGGCAATGGGATTATGTGACTTGCCCAGAGTCACACATCAAGGTAATTATTAAGTGTCTGAGACTGAATTTGAACTCAGGTCCTCTTGACTCCAGGGTTGGTACCTAGTTGCCCCCAGACAACCAATTCTTGATATAATTTTTCAAAATCCCTCATGAATGACTTTATCAAAGTGTTTGATCAGATCTACAGATGTTATGTATAGACCTTTGTTCTACTCCTGAAATTTTCCTGGAGTCGTAGGGAATAAGCACCATATCAACTGCTCCTCAACCCTTTCTGAAGCCACACTGACTCTATGGGAGGTGATCATCTTTCAGGTGAAGGATCAGTCTATTGAGATGGACTCTGGCTAGAATCTTACCAACAATGATTAGAAGAGAAATACTGTGATTGTCACAAGACAATCTTTTCCCTTTACCTTTATAGAGATGGACAATGGAGGAATCTTTAGACTCCTAGAGGATAACCTCTTCTCCACATATAACCCAGAAAATTTCAGTCAGCTTTTTGTGTGAGCAGTAGATCTTCTACCTTGTAGGTCTCAGCTAGAATAGAATCAGCACTAGATGTTTTGCCACTTGAAAGATGCTTAATGGCATTCAAAACGTCTTCTTCAGTTGGAGCTTCAGCTAGGGAGGAATTGACTTAAATTTGAGGTATACAAGCAATGACTTCTGTATTGGTTGATGAAGGTTTGTTGTGAATTCTGTGGAATCAATGTGACTCCAATGTTAAATGTGCCATGGGTTTTTGACCTGTAAATAGCTTTCAGGATATTAAAAAGTATTTTTGATTGTTACTATCTGCATAAAACTGAATCTCATTTGTTTTCCAACTGAGCCAAGAATTCTGTGTCTCTCTCTAAATTTCATTTGTACTGTACTTTTAATGAAATTAAATCCCGTCTTCTTAGAAATGGATGAACTATCCTGCTAGTAAACCCTGTGGAGTGCTCATTTTGCATTTAATACAGAAAATATAGAAGCTGTATTTTCCCATCATTTTCATCAAACCAGTCTTATTGTTTTTGAGTGTTCTAACTCAAATAAGCAAATGAAGTGCTGTATACTAGATCTCTGAAACCTCCCCACTCCTTTCCTGCTCCACTGTTATCAACTGCATGTTGGCTCAACTTTTCTGACAAGTTAGCAATAAACTGTTCCCTCTTAGAGAAATGCTCTAATATCTTGACATTATTTTTTCTGGTGGTCATTAAGCCTTGGGGCTGTCATTTTAGTTGAATGCAAATGCTTAGCTTGGAGAAGATAAGTTTATAACCAGTCCAACACTCTGCACCATACATCACCTTTGTCACTCTCACATCCTGTCTGCCTCTTCTCTTTACAATCATATAGTCTATTAAATGACAATGTTTGATGTGAGGGTACATCCACAAAGTTTTATTGCATTTAGGTAAATGGATCACAGTGTTGGTAATGAGAAGTTCATGCATAAGTGATCAGTAATAGGTGACCATTGTTGTTGCTTTTTCCAACTCTATTCTTCCCAAGTACTCCATAACACATCTCGTAGTCTGAACCTATTTGAGCAATAACGTCACCCAGAATTATAAGCTTGTCCCCTATTGGTACACTGATGATTCAAGCTTCATTAAATTTTTCTTTGACTTCATCAGGTTTCATCATTGTGGAAACATAGTCACTGATGATTGTGGTGTGGTATTTTCTTGTAAGTGGCCATCATATTGCCATTTACCTGTTGTTTAGTCCCTTTGGTAGACAAGTTTCTTTACTTTTAGTTTTGATTGCAAAACTTACAGCACCTTCATGGTGCTCCTCTTCACTTTGCCCACTCCAGAAAAATGTGTGTCCAACTCCAACTTCAGTGGGTTGGATTTTATTTTTCAGTCCTGTTTTACTCAGGATTGTGATTCAGATGTGATACTTACTGAGTTTTCTTGCAAGAAGTGTTATTTGTCTTTCTGGTTTACTGAAGTTTGTGTTGTCTATGAGTGTTCACACATTCCATGTACCAAAGATGAGGCTTTGTAGGTTTATGTACATTTTTGGTGTTTTGATTGCAGGGAGGAATCCTTGCCTACCACAATAATAAGGCCAGGTTTGGGTATTCAGACAATTTTTAGGACACTTTCCTGGTCTCTTCATCATACCAACAGGTGAGCAATATGATCCTTAAAAGGCTGCTCAGTCATGAGGTTATCAAAGCTTACTGCTTACAGTAAGAAGATGAGCCTATGACCTGGGTTTCCTGGCTGCAGAGTTATGACTATAGTTCCTAGTGTATCTGCTTGTCTGTTACCATAGTTCTTTGAGATAGATTAAAAATTTAAAATAGTATGGGTTATGTCTTTTACTTTGTGCATGAATTAGATTTAAGTGAGGCAGAGTTGCATGAAGTTGTTGACCTCATTCTCTCTTTCAGAATCATCACAGTCCAGTGACAAGACAGAGTCAAAATGAATGGTGGTGACTCAAGATACAGTGGTGTCTTCCATGTCTAACCAAACTCTTAAAGCTCCACAATACCTGCTTCAGCTGCCTTCATGGCCTTTGGAAAAAATTATTCTCATGTGTCCATTTTAGCAGAGGAAGTCTTCAGATGCTTGGGGTAGACTCCCCCTTCAACTCACTGAAAGGTTTGAGATCCCTAGGTTACTCATCTGCCAAAGGTTTACCAGGTTGTGGCTAATATGCATGCTACAGCTTCATTGAAAAATAGGTGAGAGTTAGGTGGAACATGTGGACATCAAAGATGAAAAATAGCCCTGAAAAGTGTAAATACATACATATATATATACACAAATACACATACACATATATGTATATACACATATATGTATGTACATATATAAACCTTTTCATCACTCCTCAAACTTTCCATAGTACACTTTCCTCACTGTCTTAGCTTAAAAATTTGTCTCATATTTTAGTGAAAAAAAATGAGGTCATTTGTCAAGAGCTCCTTCTTATCCCCTCCTCATCTTACTTCACTCAGCTATTTGTCTTCTACTACTATCTCCTCCTTCAGCCTTGTCTCATATAAAGAGGTAGTTCTTTTCCTTTTCAAGGAAATCCCTTCTGTTTGTGATACTATTCTATCCAGCAGATTTTTTACCACTAAACTGTCACTAATCTTCAAATTCTACCTATCTACTGACTGCTTTCCTATTCCTTATAAACATACTCATATCTTGCCTATCATAAATGACAAAACAAAACAAAAACTATACTTGATCTATTTATCCCTTTATCATCCTAAGTCTCCCCTTCCTTTCTTATTTAAATTACTTAAGAAAGTCATCCACAATGGGTGCCTTGACTTGCTTTCCTCTCACTTTCTTCTTAATTCTTCATGGGTTGGTATCCAAACTCATAATTCAATTGAAACAACTCTCTCCAACAGTACCATTGATCTGATAATTACCATATTTAATGGCCTTCTCTCAATTTTCTCAAACAGAACATTAATCAATTTCTTCTCTTTGATAATCTCATCTTTTTGGGGTTCTGTGAAAATCAATCAATAAACATTTAGTAAGCGTACTCTTTGTCCAGACACTGCACAAAGAGTTGGGGATACAAAAAGAGGCAAAAGACAGCCACTATCCTCAAGGAACTTACAAACCAACATGCAAGTCAATTTGCAAGTAATTCTATATAAAGCTAACCAGATAAAAAAAATAAATTGGAGATAATTAATAAAGAAATAGAATTGGAATTAAAAAGTTTAGGGAAGATCTATCAAAGGTAAGATTTTAGTTTGGACTTATAGTAAATCAGGAAAATCAGTGCTTAGATTTGAAGACAGAGATCATTCTGATTTAGAAAACAGTCAAAGAAAATGCTCAGAATTGAGAGATGGAGTTTTTTATGGAATAGTGAAGAGGCCAGTGTCAATGAATAAAAGAGTATGGGGAGAGTTCAAGAGTATGATACAAGAAGATTGGAAAAGTAGGAATGTTCTAGGTTATGGAGGAATCTGATGCCAAACAGGAAATTTTGTATTTGATCCTGGAGGTGATAGGGAGCTATGGTAGCTTATTGAGTAAGAGGAGATAGCACTATCAGACCCATGATTTAGGGAAAAAAAAACTTTACTGGTTAAATGGAGGATAAATTGGAGTGGGGAGATATTTGAACCAGCTAGATATACCAGGAGGCTATTACAATATTTTAGGGATGAAGTGAGGAGGACCAGCACTGGAATGGTGGCAGTGTCAAGGTCATATTAGAGAGATGCTGTGAGGCAAAATTGACAGCTCTTGCAAGAGATTAGATTTGGGAGATGAGTTAGAGTGAGCAATCTAGGATGACTTCTCAGTTGTGAACAAGAGGGAAGGGGAGGATAGTGATTCTCTCTATATTAATAAAAATAGAGAAGATAGGTTATGCAGAAAGATGAGTTCTGTTTTGGATATATATATATATATATATGTATGTATATATATATATATATACATACATATATATATATATATATATATATACATTGAGTTTAAGAGGTCTTCTCAACATTCAGTTAATGTCAGAGATGTCTGAAAGGAAGTTGAATGAGAGTTAGTAGAGACATTGGGGTGGGAAAGGTACATTTTAGAATCATCAACATAAAGATGGTATTAAATTCATAGGAGCTAATGTGAAAATCATATGAGGTAATATGGAGGGGAAAGAGAAGAAAGATCAGGACTCTATGGGACACCACAATGAAAAGACTTGAGCTTTGGTAGCTTTTATACTTTGTTTCTTCCTTAAGGATATGATTTCTCTCTCATCACATTCAACTTAGATCAATGCATACCATGGAAGCAATGTAAAGACTAACTGCCTTTGGGTGGGGGTGTGGGGAGGAGAACAAGTTCCATGGGGGGAAAATAGTAAAATTCAAAATAAATAAAATCTTTCTAAAAAAAAGATATATATAGGAGAACAAGGAAATAGCGTTATCCTAAAAATGGAGAGAGAAGAGAGTAGCAAGGAAAACAGAACATTTAACTGTGACAAAAGCTATAGAAAGATCAAGAAGAATGAGGATTAGACTTCCAGGGTGGAGCCAAGATTGGTGGTGCAAAGCTAGGAACCTCCTTGAGCTTTTCACAGAAGAATTTTAATTGAAGTCTCTACAAAGACTCTAAAGCTACAGATTCCACAAAAGAGAGTAAAACAAGGTCTCATACCAATATATTGCAGAAGAACTTCAGTAAAGGTCTGTCTCATATGGTTGAAAGGGGAGCATAGTCCAGGAGAGGTAGGAGAGCTAGAAACCAGGGAAGGCTCTTAGTCACAACACAGTTCAGGTTAAGATTCAGCAAATCAACATTGCAGCAGGCCAGCAGTGAGGGTCCCAACCACAGCTGGGAAGACAAAGTTTCAACCCTGAAATGCAGGTAGAACAGAAGGGAATGGGCTGGGCTACATTAACACAGGAAACAAACCGCTGTATAGGCATTGCCATAGGCAAATGGTAACCCAGGGAGCAGATCCCAGCTTGAGCACAAAAAAGCTTGGAACTATACTCCCTATCCCCCAGGAAACCTCAACTACCAAAATGAATGAAAAAAAGAAAAAGAACACTAACCATGGATGGCTACTATTCTAATAGGGATGATAAAGTGACATCTCAGAATAGGGAGCAGGAGTTTATGAATTGGTCTCAAATCCAGAAAGATCTCTTGGAAAAGTTAAAGAGGATTTTAAAAAGCAAAGAAGAGAGGAAGAAGAAAAATGAAGAAATTAAATGAGATCTAAGAGGGAGTATTATTAAAAAAACTCATTGAAGAAATCAACTCTTTTATTTATCTATTTATTAATTCATTCATTTATTTATTTATTTATTTATTTATTTATTTTTAATTTTCTTTTTAGGTTTTTGCAAGGCAAATGGGAATAAATAGCTTGCTACACAGCTAGGTAATTATTAAGTGTCTGAAGAGGGATTTGAACTCAGGTACTCCTGACTCCAGCACCAGTGCTCTATCCACTGTGCCACCTATCTGCCCTGAAATCAACTCTTTTAAAAGTAAAATTGACCAAATGCAAAAGGAAGACTACTTCTTTAAAAAATAAAAAAAATGACCAACTGGAAAAGAAATATAGCTCATCAAAAAGTAAAATTAACCATTTGGAAAAGGAAAACAACTTATTTAAAAATATAATTAACCAACTGGAAAAGGAAGTTTGAAAGCTAAATGAAGAAAATAAAACTCTAAATTAGAATTAGGCAAATGGAAGCTAATGATACTATGGGACACCAATATTCCATCAAACTAAACCAAAGGGAAAATATAAAGTACATCTTAGCAAAAAAGGACCTACCTGGAAAATAGATCTAGAAGAGATAATTTATGAATTACTGGTCTACTTGAAAGTCTCAATCAAAAGAAGAGCCTGGAAGCTATCTTACCTGAAATTATAATGGAAAACTTTCCTAGAACAAGAAGACAAAATAGTCCTTGAAAGAATCTACCCATCACTTCCAGAAAAAAGATCCAAGGAAAAAAAAAACAATTCCAAGTAATTTTATAGCCAAATTTTAGTCTCAACTAAAGGAGAAAATACTGCAAGCAATCAAAAAGAAACAATTTAAGTACCAAGAAATCACAGTCAGGATTATGCAGGACTTATCAGCTTCAACATAAAAGTCTTAGAGGGTCTGGAATATGATGTTTAAGGGGCAAAGGAGCTTGCATTATAATGAAGAATCAACTGCCCTATAAAATTCAACATATTATTTCAGGGGAAAAGATAGATTTTCACTGCAATTAGAGGGTTTTCAAACTAGACTGATAAAAAGACAGGAAATTTGGTCTTCAAATATAAGACTCAAAAGATGGTCAAAAAAGCAACAGAAAGGGGAAAAATATTAGTCAAAAACATTATACTGTATACATTCTTACCCTGGAAGATTATATTTGTAATTCTTGAGAATTATATTTCTTTAAGGATACTTAAAAGAAGATGAGAGAGAGAGAGAGAGAGAGAGAGAGAGAGAGAGAGAGAGAATGAAAGTGATGATACTTTAGCTAATACTTTAGCTCATGAGGGTTTTATTTCTATTGGGACAGTTGGAGGGAGTGCACTTAAAGGGTGCAGATATAAATGGATCTTGAAGTGATTTTGATTTATATGATACTTTAAAGAGGATTGTTTTTATAAAGAGGGTACTTAGAAAGATGATCCTTATGACTTTTGATAATTTTACTTCTAAAAGCATAGGTGTTGTACCTGAACAAAAACTATGGGCCTGAAGTGATTTTAAGGCAATGATGTTATAAATGAATTGATTCAATCATCCAATCAACACTTGAGAATTGGGCTGCCATCAGGACAGATAGAAGGCATATAGCTTGACAGAGGTTGTAGGTATATAAAACATGAATTAAATAATTAAGACGAGAAAAAAGGATTATACTGGGAGAAAGTGAGGCTTTAGAGGATTAATATTATCACATGGCCAGGCACAAAGACCTATTATCATAGAGAGAAAGAAAGAAGGGGGTGAGCAATGAAACAACTTTGGCACAAAGAGGGAATAACACACATTTCCAATTGTATTTAAAAATTGAATCCTGGGGTGGCTAGGTGGTGCAGTGGATAAAGCACCAGCCCTGGAGTCAGGAGTACCTGGGTTCAAATCCGGTCTCAGACACTTAATAATTACCTAGCTGTGTGGCCTTGGGCAAGCCACTTTACCCCATTGCCTAGCAAAAAATTAAAAACAAAAACAAAAACAAAATTGAATCCTACCCTACAGGGAAGTAAGGGGGGAGAGAAGGAAAGAAAAGGGGAGAAGGACTGATAAAAGGGAAGGCAAAAGTAACAAATAATGTTAAAGTCAAAGTAGAAGTTAAAAAAAGGGAAAGAAAGAAGGAAAGGTAAAAGAATTGATCAAGAGGCAGTACTTTAAAGTATTGGGAGGAAGAATAAGGGGAAAGGAAAGAGAAAAATACAAACTGGGGAAGATATCATGGAGGAAGTACAGAGTTGGTAATTATAACTGCAAATTAGAATAGGATTAACTGTCATAAAACAGAAGCACATCGAAGAGTGGATTAAAAAACAGAATTCTACATTATTTGTTTTAAAGAAAAACATTTGAAGCACAGTGTTAATAATAGGGTAAAGGTAAAAGTTTGGAGCAGAATATGTTTTACTTCAGCTGAAGTTAAAAAAACAAACAGGGGTAGCAAACTTGATTTCAAACAAAGCAAAAATCAAAGATAGATCTCATTCAAAAGTATAAAGAAGGAAGCCACATCTTCTTAAAAAGAACAGTAGGCAATGAAGTAATATCAATATTAAGCATATATGCACCAAGTGGTACAGTGGTACAAATTCTTAGAGGAGAAGCTAAATGAGTTACAGGGAGACATACAGAGCAAAACTATTACTAGTAGGGAACCCTGCACTTCCTTTCTCAGAATTAGATAAATCTTGCCACAAAATAAATAAGAAATAAGTTAATAAAGTGAATAGACTGGCAGAGAAATTAGATATGATAGATCTCTGGAGAAAATTGAATGGGCATAGACAAAAATATACCTTTTTCTCTATAATACATGTTGTGTACACAAAAATTGACCATGCATTAGAGCATAAAACCTCACAATCAAATGCAGAAAGGCAGAAATATTAAATGCATGCTTTTCAGATCATGATGCGATAAAGATTCCATGTAATAAATGATCGTGGAAAAATAAACTAAAAACTAATTAGAAACTAAATAACCTAATTTCAAGAAATGAATGTATCAAAAAACTAATCATGAAAATAATCAACAATTTTATCCAAAACAATGATAATGATGAGACATCATACCAAAACTTGTGGGGTGCCAAAGCAGTTTTTAGGGGAAAGCTGCTACCTTCAAATGCTTATATGAATGAAATATAGAAGAGGATCAATAAATTGGGCTTACAACTAAAAAAAACGGGAAAAAGATTAAAAATCCTTAATTAGATGCCAAATTTGAAATTCCAAAAATAAAAGGAAAATTAATAAAATTGAAAATCAGAAAACCATTGAGCAAATAAATAAGGCTAAGAATTAGTTTTATAAAAAATAAAATAGATTAAATATTTAGTTAATATTATTTAAAAAAGAAGAAAACCAAATTACCAGGATAAAAAATGAAATCAGTGAACTCATCACCAATAAGGAGGAAATTGAAGTAATAATGCAGTTATTTTGTCCATTTGTATGCCTGCATATCTAACAATCTAAGTGAAATATATGAATATATACAAAAATAAGAACTACCCATATTAACAGAGGAGGAAATAAAATAACTTAATTTTAGAATAGGAAATTGCAGAAACCATTAGTAAACTCCTTAAGAAAAAAATCTCCAAGGTCAAATGGTTTTCCAAGTGATTTCTACCAAATATTTAAAGAACAATTGATTTCAATTCTTCATAAAGTATTTGAAAAAATAGGTGAAGAAGGTGTACTGTCAAATTCCTTTTATGATACCAACATGGAAGAGACAGAACAGAGAAAAGTACAATCCAATCTACTTGATAAAAATTGATATACATTTTTTAAATAATATTTAAGCAAAGAAATTACAAGAAGCTATTACTAGGATAATATACCATGATCAGGTAGGATTTATACCAGGTATAGTGTAAATTGTTCAATAATAGGAAAATAATCAACATAATTGACCATTTCAATTACAAAATTAACAGCAGGCATAAGATTATCTCAATAGATGCTGAAAAAGATCTGACAAAATACAGTACATATTAATTTTATAAATACTAAAGAACATAGGAATACATGGAGTTTTCCTTAAAATGACAAGCAGTATCTATCTAAAAAACCATCAGTAAGCATTATATGCAATGGGATAAACTAGCAGCATTGCTAGGGCAGCTAGGTGATGCAGTGGCCTTCAAGTCAGGAGGACTGGAGTCTGAATGCAGCCTTAGAAACTTGCCACTTACTAGCTATGTGACCTTGGGCAAATAACTTATCCCTGATTGCTTTTACATCCAGGGTTGTCTCCAATTGTCCTGATTCATATCTGGCCACTGGGTCCAGATAACTCTGGAGGAGAAAGTGGGGCTGGTGACTTAGCACCCCCTCTCACTCAGATCCATTTTACTTGCTTGTCATGGTATCACCTCTATGATGTCATGATCTTGTTAGAGAATGAAGGGGGAAAAAATCAAAACAAAGAGCAGAATTTCTAATAAGTTCAGGGATGAAATAAGGATGCCAATTATCACCTCTATTATTCAATATTGCATCAGAAATGTAAACTTTAACAATAAGAAAGAAAAAGAAATCGAAGGAATTAGAATAAACAATGAAGAAACAAAACTTTCACTATTGGAAGATGGTATGATGGTGTTCTTAGAACCCTAGGGAATCAATAGTTGAAACTACCTTGAAACTAGCAAAATAACAGGATATAAAATACACCCACATAAATCATCAATGGCCAAGAGCAAAAGATAGAAAGATAAATTCCATTTAAAGTAATGGTATACAACATAAAACACCTGGGAATCTACCTCCCAAGATAAACTCAGAAATTATATGAACACAATTGCAAAATAATTTTCACCCAAAGTCAGATCTTAACAATTGGAAAAATGTCAATTGCTCATAGTTAGGCTGAGCTAGTATTAAAAAAAGACAAGTTTATCCAAATTAAATTCCTTATTCAGTGCCATACCAATGAAAATACCAAAAATTTTTTATAGAATTATAAAAATTTATCTGGAGAGGGCGGAGCCAAGATGGCGACATGAAGGGATCGAGTCTTAGGAGCTCTATGATAAAAACTCATAAACTAAGGACTCTAACTAAACTTTTGAGAGACAGAACCCACAGAGGGACCCAGTGAGGCAGTTCTCCTACTCAAGGTAACCTGGAAAAGAACAGAAAGGGTCTGCTCCCTGGGGCTGGAGGGGCGACCCACCAGAGGGGTGGCCCACCAGAGCCAAAGAACTTCAGCCTCCAGGAGGCAGCCCCAGGGCGCTGGGAGCCTCAGCTCACAGCAGCGGGGGAGTTGCCTGAGCTGCACCCCGGGGAGCACCCGCATAAAGTGGGGGAGCATCGGGGGACCTCTGCCAGAGCAAGCAG
Source organism: Macrotis lagotis (assembly GCF_037893015.1). Classification (NCBI taxonomy): domain Eukaryota; kingdom Metazoa; phylum Chordata; class Mammalia; order Peramelemorphia; family Peramelidae; genus Macrotis; species Macrotis lagotis. The sequence continues at coordinate 623,838,743 of NC_133658.1, forward strand.
GTGGAGCCCAGCCCTCAGGGCACACAGCCAGCAGCCTGGTCTTTTGGCAGCCTAGACCAGGAAACAGAAACAGGTGGAGCCAGTAAGCAGCAGCCCCCAGGGCATGAGCCCATTGAGCTGAGGGAGGGGAGTGAAGAGAGACTGCAGAGCTCTGTCCTCTGCCCCTGGAACAGGACTCTGGAGCTCTGACCACATTCAGATCCTGATCACAGTCTAGGCCCCCCCACAGAACAGCAGGCCCCCCCCCACCTCAGCCCCGTGGCAGAGGGAGGTGCTTATGGTCATTCACAGACCGGGAGGGAGGACAGAACCTCACACACTGAGACCCTTGTGGGAGTGTCCCAAAAGCTCAGGAAGCATGCCCAAAAAACAGGCTTAGTCTGTGAAAATGAACAAAGAAACAAGAGGAAGACCATTGAGAAATATTTTGCAAATGAGCCCAAGAAGGATCAAAATACTCAGTCTGAAGATGAGGAAGCAAAAGCTCCTGCATCTAAAGACTGGGAAAAGAAAGGAGAGAGATGCAGGAAAAACTTGAAAATGAAGTCAGCAGCCTTAGTCAAAGAAATCCAAAAAAATGATGAAGAAAATAGCATGCTAAACAACAGCTTAGGTCAAATGGATAAAACAGTTCAAAAAAGTTATTGAGGAGAAGAATGCTTTAAAAAGCAAAATTGGGCAGGTGGAAAAAGAGATAAGAAAACTCTCTGAGGAGAATAAATCCTTCAGATGAAGACTAGAATTCAGGGAGATTGATGAATTTGCCAGAAATCAGGAATCAATACTTCAAAACAAAAAAAATGAAAAATTAGAAGAAAATGTGAAATATCTCATTGAAAAAACAACTGATATGGAAAACAGACTTAGGAAAGATAATTTGAAAATTATTGGAATACCTGAAAGTCATGATCAGGAAAAGAGCCTTGACATCACTTTCAAAGAACTACTACAGGAAAATTGCCCTGATATTCTAGAAGCAAAGGGCAAAATAGAAATGGAGAGAATCCACTGATCCCCCAGAGAAAGAGATCCCAAAAAAACAACCCCCAGGAATATTATAGCCAAGTTCCAGAACTCCCAAGTCAAAGAAAAAATATTACAAGCAGCCAGAAGGACACAGTTCAAATATCGTGGAGCTGCAGTCAGGATCACACTGGACTTAGCAGCAGCTACATTGGAAGCTCTTAGGGCTTGGAATACAATATACAGGAAGGCAACAGAGCTTAGAATGCAGCCAAGAATGAACTACCCAGCAAGGCTGAATTTCCTCTTCCAGGGAAAAAGTTGGACTTTCAATGAACCAGGGGAATTTCAAAGGTTCCTTCTGGAATGGCTAGAGCTGAACAGAAGGTTTGATCTTCAGATGCAGGACTCAGGTGAAGCATGGAGATTGGAGGAGAGGGGGGAAATATGAGGGACTTAAAGAGGATGAACTGCATGTATAGAAAAATGATACTGATAATATTCATATGAACCATCTCAGTTAATAGAGCAGGTAGAGGGAGCTTTTATAGTTGAAGCACAGGAGAAAGCTGAAGTCGAAGATAAAATATGGTGTAAAAATGGAGTCAATAAGAAAAAAGGGAAATGGAATGGGAGAAAGAAAAAGGAGAGGGGGAATAGTCCAAGCTATTTCACATAATAAGATTTTTTTTTTTATTACAATGAGCTATTGCAATGATATGGAAGGGCAAGGGGCAATGAGGTAACCTTTGCTCTCATCAGAGATGGCTAGGAGAGGAAACAGCAAAAATACTCAATGGGGTATAGACAACTGGAGTGAGAAGGAGGGGGGAGCAGGTAGAAGGGGTGGGGATGTGAATAAAGGAGAACAGGATGGACCATGCGGGGACAGTGGTCAGATATAACACATTTTCTTTTTTTACTTCTTGCAAGGGGCTGGGATTGGAAGGCCTGCCCAGGACCATAGGGCCAGGTGGATGCTGGGCCTCAGGGGTGGTATGGAGGCTCAGGGCTTCTTGGCCCCAGGACCAGGGATCTGTCTGCTGTGCCACTGACCCTACAGCAGAGTCAGAGTGAAAGGAGAGAGAAAATATAGTACATGGTAGTGGAGAAATAAGAAAGGAGGGAGTTGCGATCAGCAAAGGCAATGTTGGAAAAATATGGAAGTAACTTTCGTGATGGACTTATCATAAAGAATGTGATCCACTCACGACAATGTTGATGGTGTTGGAACAAAGACTGAAACACATTTTTTGTTATTATTTGGGGGGAGGGTGCAGGGCAAGTGGGGCTGGGTGGCCTGCCTGGGGCCACATGGCAGGGTGATCATTGGGTGTCTGGGGCTGGATTTGGACCCGGGTGCTCCTGGCTCAAGGGCCAATGTTCTGTCTGCCACCCAGCCACCCCTACTATTATTACTATTTTATTTTATTTTGGGTCTTTTTTTTCCCTTCTTTTTGGTTTTTGCTGGGCAGTGGGGATTGGGTGGCTTGCATGTCACATGGCTGGGTGATTATTGGGTTTACGAGGCTGGATATGGACTCAGGTGCTCATGGCTCCAGGGCTGGTGCTTCGTCCATTGCATCACCTGGCCATACCTACAATTATTACTATTATTTTTTTTAATTTTAATTTTTTTCTCCCCCTTTACTTTTTTGCCCAAGCAAGTCTATCTATATTCATGGGGGGAGGGGTATTTTGTTTACTTGTAAACAAGTATATTTTATTAATGTAAAGAAAAACATTTGTACAAAATGAGAATAAAAAATAAATTAAAAAAAAACAAAACAAAAAAAGAAAAACAACTTTGCAAGATTTAAGAACTCTGATCAATGAAATGTCCAATAATGAATCTATGATACTATCCATTTCCTGATACTGTTGTTGGAATCAAGTTACAGAGATGTACATTTTTGGACTTAGTCACTGTAGGGACTCCTTTTGTTTGATTATGCTTATTTGTTACAGCATTGGATGGGTTTTTTTTTATTTCTCTTGTTTTATAATTGGCATAGGAGTAAAGAGATGAGGTTAGCAATAGTGATGTCAAAGAGAGAGAAGAGAACACTTGAATTTTTTTTAAATACACAGAATTGTAGAAAAAGATGAGTGAACATGATGAGGAATTATCTTTTCTCTTTATGAAATAAAGAGATTTACAGTTTTGTATTAAAAAACTATCTGGAGCAGCAAAGGAGCAAGAATATCAATAATAAAAAAATGCAAAGAAAGGTGGTCAAGTCATATCAGATCTAAAACTATATTACAAAGTGGCAATCATCAAAACAGTCTGGTACTGATGACTTAGGCCAACAACTTAATGGAACCTTACTTCACTTTACTGATGAATCAAAAGGTATCACCCAGACCAATTTACCATTCCTCAAAGCCCTGACAACAGGCAAGTGATGATGCAGCAGGTGTGGATACATTGGGAGCTATAGTCACAACCATGCACACAGGTGCCCCAGACCATAGGGTCATTTTTCCCAGTGAAAGCAGTGATGGAATTCAGCAGACCCTGGGTGACTGAACAACCCTTTTGAAGGATCACACAGCTCACCTCCTGGTGTAAGAAATGGGTTAGAAAAGGTGCCGTAAAAATTGTCTGTATGGATCATGTTTTTATTTTATGTTATTTTAACTTTGACCTAACAATCAACACTAAGAAAACAGGTGCTCCATCAGCCAACACCACACCATCCATATGTGGAATTATCAGTTGCAGGAAAGGGAGAAGTTATGAGTACTGTGGACAAGTTCATTTACATTGTCAGTGTCCTTTCTAGAGAGGTACACATTGACAATGAGGTAGACTGAGGCATTACCAGAACTAGCTCAGTATTTGGGAGACTCTAAAAGAAATTGTAGGAAAGAAGAGGTATTAAACTAACTACTAAACTGAAGGTCTAGAGTTATTGTGCTGTGGTCATTGCTGTATCGCTGTGAAATCTGGAGAGTCTCCCAGAATCAAGCTTGAAAAACTGAATCATTTCCATTTAAATTGTCTTAGGAAGAATCTGAAGTTCACCTGAGAGGAGAAGTTATCAGACACTGAGGTCTTTTATTGAGCTAAACTGCCAAGCATACAAACATTTCTACAAAAATACAACTGTGATGGGCTGGGCATGTTGTTAGAATGCCAGAGGCACTTACCAAAAAGACTATTTTATGGAGATCTCACACGGGGCAAATGATGACAAGGGGATCAGAAGATGTGCTACTGGGACACCCTGAAGGTCTCTCTTAAAAACTTTAAAATTGATTGTACAGCATGGGAGACACTGGCACAGGACCACCCAGAATGGCATGCCCTTATCAGTGAGGGTGCTGCATCCATGAGCAAGGCAGAACTGAAGCAGCTCAAAGGAAACAAGAGTTACATAAGTTTAGAGTAAGCACCCCAGATGTTCACATAGACCATTTGTGCCCTACAGAGCATTCTGAACTCATATCAGTATGCTCAGCCATGGTCAGACACCTTGTAATTTGTCTCAAACATAGTAATGCAATTTTGGTCTTCTTTGATAATGGACAAGGACCAACCAACAATCAATGAGAAATAAAACAAACAGTAGTAAATGACTATAGTAATCTATTATTTGACAAAATCAAGGACACTAGCTTCTGGAATAAAAACTCACTATTTGATAAAAAAAAAACAGCATGGGAGACACTGGCACAGGACCACCCAGAATGGCATGACCTTATCAGTGAGGGTGCTGCATCCATGAGCAAGGCAGAATTGAAGCAGCTCAAAGGAAACAAGAGTTTACGTAAGTTTAGAGTAAGCACTCCAGATGTTGACATGGACTATTTGTGCCCTACATAGCATTCTGAACTCATATCAGTATGCTCAGCCATGGTCAGACACCTTGTAATTTGTCTCAAACATAGTAATGCAATTTTGGTCTTCTTTGATAATGGACAAGGACCAACCAACAATCAATGAGATATAAAAGGAACAGTAGGAAATGACTATAGTACTACTGTTTGATAAAAATCAAGGACACTAGCTTCTGGAATAAGAATTCACTATTTAATAAAAGCTTCTGGAAAAGCTGGAAAAGAGTATGGCAAAAACTAGTCTTAGATCCATATCTCACACTCTAGACCAAAATAAGATCAAAATGGGCACAGGATTTAGATATGAAAGGTGATACCATGGAACAATTAAGAAAATATAAAATATTATATCTGCTGAATCTATGGAGAGGGGAGTGTTTATGACCAAGCAAAATAGAAAACATTATAAATTCTAGAATGGATGAGTTCTTCTATATCAAATCTAAAAGTTTTTCTACAAACAAAACCACTGCAGCCAAGATTAGAAGGAATGAAGAAAGCTTGGAAACAATTTTCATTGCTAGTATTTCTGATTAATGACTTACTTCTAAAATATGTAGAGAACAGGGTGAAATTTACAAGATTACAAGTAATTCTTCAATAGTTAAATGGTAAAAGGATATGAACAGGCAGTTTTCAGATAATGAAATTAAACCTATATGAAAGATGGTCCACAGCATTGTTGATTAAATTAATGCAAATTAAAACAACTCAGATATCACTTCACACCTATAAGATTGGCTAGGGCAGCATACAAGGAAAATGATCGGTTTTGGGGAGGAAGTGAGAAAATTGGAGCGTTAATGCATTGTTAGTGGAGTTGTGAACTGACCTAACCATTCTAGAGAGTAATTTGGAAATAAGCCCAAAGGGCAATAAAACTGTGCATAGCCTTCAATCTAGCAATACCACTACTAAGTCTATATTCCCAAGAGATAATAAAAAATGGAAAAGCATCCACATATAAAAATATTTATAGTAGCTCTTATTTTTGTAGTAGCAAATACTTAGAAATTGAGAGAATATGGAGTGCTGCTGTTCTTTAAGAAACCATGATGGCAGGACTTTAGAAAATCATGGAAAGACTTTTAAGAACTGATGTTGAACATATCCAGCAGAACATTGTATACATTAACAAAAACATGAGGTGACCAAGGACAATCCTGAGAGACTTGTTAAAGAAAATGCCATCCACATTCAGAGAAAAAATAGCTATGGGGACTGATTGAGGGTAGAACATATTATATTAACTTTTTAAAACTTCCTATTTTCTTCTTTTTTCTTTCTTTCTCAAGGTTCCCCCAGCTCTAATTTCTCTTTCACAACATGATTTTTCACAATAGGGAAATACTTTAAATATAATTGTACATATGCAACTTTTACCAGATTGTTCACTATTGTGGGGAGGGGGGAAGGAAGATAGGACAGTTGAAAAATGTGGAGTTCATAGAAATACAAATGTATGGACATTGAAAATTACCTTTGCATAGAATTGGAAAAAATAAAGAAAAAATGAGAATTATAAAAACACCATTGGATTTGGCAATTAAGGGATCATTAGTAGCTATTGATGACTTTTTCAAGGCCATCAAGTTTAACTACAAAGAGAAAAAGGGATTTAGGACAATAGTTACCAATGCTGGAAGGATCAAATAAGAATTTTTTTCCCAGATAGGGTAGACATGGGAATATTTGTGGTAGTAGAAAATGAGCAAATATAGAGGGAGAGGTTAAAAAAATAAACTAGTGAGGATGATGGAGGGGGAAACTGGTTGGAAGAGATGGGTTGAAATGGGATCACTTTACCAAGTAGAGGATGTTAGTTTTGGTAAAGAGTAAAGCCACTTCATCAGATGAGACAGTATGAATGACAACAAAGTGACAGAAGACATCTGAGTGATGAGATATGAGAAGAAAGAGTTCACTGTGAATGGCCTCAATTTTTTCCTATAATACTATGAAGTAAGATTCTCAGATTTCAGAGTAAGGGAGGTACAGCCATGGGGAATTTCAGGAGGGATAGAAAGGTTTGGAAAAGGTACTGTGGACAGTAGAAGAGTGAAATCAAAAGTCAGGATTGCCAGACCTAGTCAGAATTGTTGCATGATTGCATGATTTTTTTCCCACCTTTATCCAGTAGCATGTATATAGGAATGAAGCTGATAAATGATGGGATTGGTCCAGTGCTGAGGTTTGACAGAATACAACTGATGAAATAATAAGGGGTTTAGAGATTCAAGAGAGGTGGAGACATAGAACTGAATTAGTTGTGATGAAGAGCAGAAATTGGCTAATACAAAGGAAGTAGCCTTGGAGAGAATCGAGAGGTTAAGGAATTGGAGGACAGAAGAAGAGAAATGTTTGGTAAATTAAGGCAGAGGTAGAAGGGAAAATTCAATAGAGAATAGTGAAGAGAAATAAGTATAGGGAAGATATAGGAATTTGTAAATATATGATACATTTGTGGTTGATTACAAAATCAAGGGTGCAACCATTTTTGTGTTTGGCTGAGGTGGAATAGAAGAATAGATCATGAGAAATGAGTAGTTTGTGGAACTGAGTAGTTTGAGGAAGAGTCAGTGTGCATGTTATGGTACTCACTGTAGTGCAATGATGGGGGGTGGGGAGGAAATTGTGAGACATGTCCTGTACTTAGTGAGGAAGGAAGGGGAACAACCTGAAGATCTGTGGACAGTAGATATAAGAATTCTGATTAAGTGGTAGCTATGACTACTGTGGACATCAAAGGAAGAGATGTTAATGAGTCATAGAGGAGAAGAAACTAAAAGTGTAAGTTGGAAATCTAAAAGTATTCCAACTCCTTCACCTTGAACATTGAGCCAAGGAGAATGGGTAAAGGTATAGTCAGTTCTGGAAAGAGTGGCCAGGAAGGTTATGTCATCAGTAAGAAGCCAGGTTTCATAGATGGAAGGAGTGGAAAAGAAAAAAGATTAAAATGAAGGAAAGTGTGTTGCATATAGAACAGGTAGTCCAGAGGGTATAATGGAAGGATTGGGTAAGGTTAAGTTGAAATTTTGAGGTGAGAGGATTGAGAGGAATGGGAATGAGGAATCAGGTGATAGAGACTTCAGAATAAGGTTGAGAACTTTATATGATTTTTAGATGTCATAGGTGCTTGGTTGAAAAGCATCTAACCCAAGTGTAAGAAACTTCAGCATGGAAGATGCCACTCCTCTTCCCTCAAAGGATTGTCACAGGAGGTGATGGGCAGCCTGGACTCAAAAGGGGTGTTATTTTTCTTTGCCCCAAACTATCTTCTGCTTCCCCTATTTGTCTATTTCTTACTCTCCTTTGCTTATATTTATATCACATATATTAACATGGGTGTCCTCTATCCTTTCATGGGTTTTCATCTTCTCTAATTTATTTCACTTGATTTCATCAGCTCCCTGGATTTAATCATTTAACCTGATAATTTCGAAGTCTACTTATATAGGCTAATTTCTTTTCTGAACTCTAGCCTTTTATTTCCAGTTGCTTATTGGAAATCTTGAACTGGGGTCCCTGTGCATATTAAACTCATGTTGAAAATGAAACTCATTAATTAAATTAATCTCCTCTTTCCCTGAAGGTCTCCCCTCTTCCTAATATTCCTATTTCTGTCAAGGGCATCACCATCCTCCAAGTCAACCCAGGCATTCAATATAGGTGTCATTCTTGATTCTTCACCATCACTTCCCCATATCTAAACTTATCCCAAATCTGAACAATTCTTCCTTCATAACAATTCTCTCCAATACTTCTCTCCTATTACACTTCATTCATACTTGCTATGGTCCTTATTACTTCACATCTAAAACTCTTTGGTTGATGGCATTGCTTTAATTCTTTTCCCAATCTAGACATTGATGCATTACTGTAACAGATCCAACCTTTCTGGAGAGCAATATGTAACTATGCCCAAAGAGGAATAAAACTATTTATACCCAATTCAAATTCTAGGTCTATATCCAGAAGAAATCATAAAAAAGGGAAAAGTCCTGTATGGTCCAAATTATTCATAGTACCTCTTTTTGTAGTAGCAAAGAATTGGAAATTGAGGGGGATGCCCATCAATTGGGAAATGGCTAAACAAGTTATAGTAAATGAATCCTTTGAAATATCATTGTTTTATAGGAAACCAAAAATGACTGGACTCTAGAGAAACATGGAATGACTCAGAGGATCTGATGTTGAGTGAAGAGAGCAGAACCAAGAGAACTGTGTACACATTAACAACAACATTGTTGTGATATGATCAACCTTGATGGAAGCATCTCCTCTGAGCAGTTCAGAGAACTAAGAAAACTGTATTAGACCGGCTACAGACAATGCTATCCCCATCCAGAGGAAGAAAAACAAAGCAACCCCCCCCAAAAAAAAGAAAAACCAACTTATGAACAGTTCATAAAAATTTTCTCTTCTGTATATCTTTCCCTTAATCCAAATTCCTCATACCACAAATAACTAATATGTTAATATGTTTATCAAAACAATGTATAATGCTAACCTGACTGTTCACTGCTGAGAGGACTGGGCTGGGAAGGGAGGGTGGAAGGAAATTTTGTAACTTAAAAATATACATGTGCACATGGTTGAAAAAAATAAATTAAAAAAATTCATTTCTCAAACTGGTTCATACTCCACTCAGCTGCCAAATTGATCTTCCTAAAGTTTAGGCTTCATTATGGCTTCTATCATCCATTTAAAGCCTTCCATTGACTCCCTCTTACTTCCAGAGTCAGTTATAGAGTCATTTGATTTGCTTTTAAAGTCCTGCATAACTTGGGTCTTTTCTACATCTAGTCTTTTTTACAACTTACTCCCTTCTGTGTACTCTATTATCTAGTGACAATGGCTTTATTTTTCCTCATATATGATTCCATTTCATAACTCTATGCATTTTGATAAGCTGACACTATGACTACCCTTCTCATCTCAGCCTTATGGTTTCCCTGCGTTCATTCAAATTTCAGCTGAAGTGTCATCGTCCCCCCAAAAATATTCTTACCCAGGTTCCCTTGAGGTCCTTTAATTCCTTCCCTTCATTGTCTCTTGTTTACCTTGTTAATCACCTATTTGTATTTTTTTTCTCCATTAGATTTCTCCATATACTTAACATTTAGCACAGGTCCTGGAGTATACTAACTGCTTAATGGACACTTGTTGACTTGATTTTGAATATACAATTTGTATATATACCAACATAGATATTATAGATGTATATATATGAGTATATATATATATATATATATGTGTAAATAGTATAAATATAGACTGAATAAATATAAATATATGAATAGTGGTCAAATATAGGGTAGTTCAGAAGATAAAGTGCTAACAATTGGGAGGAATATGAAAAGCCTATATAAAGAAAAAAATGATTAATTGATGCCTTAAAAGAGGAGAGGGAATCTAGAGTTGGAGGTAAGGAGGGATTATTTTCCAAATGTGTCTACAATTATCACAAATGCACAAAACTGTCTTGTGTAAATCTTATGGCATGCCAGTTTAGCTTGACTGCAAAGTGTAAAAGGGGGAGTAGTCTAACAATACTATAAAAATAGATTGAGGCTCAATTGTGTGGGACTTATAAAAGCTAAATAGTGGAGTTCACATTTTATCCTACAGGCAATATGAATTCACTGGATTGCGTAATGGAATCACATAGTGAGATCTGTGCTTAAGGAATATCACTGGCAGCAATGTGTAAAACAATTGATATGTTGAGGGGAGGAGACTAATTATGAGTGAAATAATCTAATCTAAGTGAAAGGATCTGTGGTAAGATGGCAATATTTTGAGTAGAAAGGAGGAGCTGGTTATAAGAGATGCTGCACAGGTAGAAATGTCAAAGTGTAACAAAAGGATAGATACACAGAGTGAGGGGAAAAGTGAGTAAATAAAGAACGAATAACCAGTCAAAGTGTCATACTTTGCAGCCTCGAAATATGGTGATGCCTTTGACAGAAATCCAACAGTCAATAAGCATTCATTAAGCACCTACTGTGACTTCTGGTACTACCTTAGGCACCAAGCATATGAAAACAGGAATGAAACCATTCCCTGCTTCAAGGTTCTTGTATACTCTCCTACTTATCCATGTCTTCTTATGTTCCACTGCAGGGTACTGAAGCCTTTTCTTTTGGTTTCTTAGTATCTCAGGGTAATTAATGTACAAGGAAGGTAATGATTTCATAGACATAAAAAAGTGAGTACTGAGGAGCATTATTGAAAGGACTGTTGTGGTGGTGAACAGTGGAAGGTGAATCGACAGCACATTCTAGTTTCCCATTTGTATTGTTTTGATCTATTCTTCCTATGTCATGGACATAGCTCATTGTCAACCAGAACTACCTGACCATTTGATATGAATAGATTGATAGGAAATAAGATCAATTATCCATCTGTCTATGCATGTCTCAATATATTCAATATGTATGTCTCATTTACTTTGTTTTTTTTCCTTCCTTAATGATTGGTATAGTGCCTCAGACTTCAAAATAACTCTCTCTCTCTCTCTGTCTGTGTCTCTCTGTCTGTGTCTCTCTCTGCCTCTCTCTCTCTCTCTCTCTCTCTCTCTCTCTCTCTCTCTCTCTCTCTGTGTGTGTGTGTGTGTGTGTGTGTGTGTGTGTGTGTGTTCCTTCCACACACACAGGTGCTTCCCCTAGCTTCTCCTGAATAGGAAAGATAGCATATAGTCTTTAGAAACTTTAGAAAGAAGAGATAGAATCACTGAGTTTCTTAAGCAATCTGAAGAGATACCTGTACATGTTCCTGTCTTATCCATGTTTTCTCACATCCCTAAAGTAAACTGCACAAACCTAGGAAAACATACAAGATGGTTGCTAGTGATAGAAGATAGCATTAGCACACTATGCAAACCTGGCAGAAACTGATCCAGACAAGGAACAAGAGCCCCGAAGGGACTAAGATAAAAGAAGCATGGAACCTCAATGAAGAAAGAACTATATCAGAGCTGATTTTCCTTTGGGAAGATCAAAACAACAGAAACTAGCTCTTAAGGATTATATTGGTAGATATGTAAGTCAGAGATTTCTTGTAAGGGCTGGGAGAGGTGAAATATGCTTGTCATCTCTTGTAATGGTGAAGCATAGGCTAGTGAGTCACTTGAGTTCAGGAGTTCTGAATTGTAGTAGGTTTAAAATCAATTGGGTGCCCTTACTAAATTTGACACCAAAATGGTAAGCCCCAAGGACAGGGACGCAAGATTGCACGTCAGGAAAATACAGCAAGTAAAAACTTCTTTGCAAATCAGTAGTGTGAGTGGCTACTTCACTTATAGCCTGAATAAAATAGGGACACCCAGTCTTAGAAAAAAAAAAGAAAAAAGTCAGATAATGATGTTCCTAGGTCTGGATTAGGTAGTTGAAGTGGGGCAGAGAGATTGTTTGTGAGAGTGCCCTCCCAGATTATGTTGAAGTAAATTCTCATATCAATTCCAGGGTTCATTTGATGCCTAGTTTTAGTTGCAATATTAATATTGCTATTAATATTATTATTAATAATAATAATAATAATAATGTTGCAGTTCTAAAACTACACTATAGGGGTGGCTAGGTGGTGCAGTCACGGGCCCTGGAGTACCTGAGTTCAAATGTGGCCTCAGAGCCTTGGGCAAGCCACTTAACCCCATTTGCCTTGCAAAACAAACAAACAAAAAAACCTAAAAAAACCCTACATTATAAAGCATCGGTCATCAAAACTGTGGACTAGTTAAGAGACAGAGGAAATGGATCACTGTATTAGGATAAGTTCAAAGGAAACAGTAGTAAATGACTACAGTAATCTTCAGTTGGACAAAGGCAAAGACATTAGCTTCTGGGATAAGAACTCACTGACAAAAATTGTTGGGAAAACTGGAAAATAGGCATAGACCCACATTTCACATCCTATACCAAAATAAGACCAAAATGGGTACAGGACTTAGACACAAAGTGCAACATCACAGATAAATTCATAGACCAAGAAATACTCTGTCAGATCTATGGAATGGGGAGAAATTTATGACCAAAGTAGAAACAGAATGCAAAATGAATGATTTTGGCTATATTAAATTCAAAAGTTTTTGTACTGATAAAATCAGTGCTTCCAAAATTAGAAGGAAAACAGAAAGCTGGGAAACATTTTAACAGCTAGGGGTTCTGATAAAGATCTCATTTAGAAAATATATTGAGATTTGCATCAAATTTATATGGTTACAAGTCATTCCCCAACTGAAAAATGCTCAGATCACATGAAGAGTTTTCAAATGAAGAAAAGTAAAGCTATATATAATCATATGAAAAAATGCTTCAAATCATTATTTATTAAAGAAATGCAAATTAAAACAACTTTGAGGTATCACTTCACACCTATAAGATTGACTAAGATATCAAAAAGGGAAAATGATCAATACTGGAGAGGTTATGGGAGGATTGGGACATAAATTCATTGCTGGTGGAGTTGTGAACTGATCCAACCATTCTGGAGAGCAATATGGAACTATGTCCAAAGAGCAATAAAACTGATCATACCCTTTGACCCAGAGATTCCAATTCTAGGCCTGTATCCAAAAGAAATTATAAAAAAATGGGAAATGTCTATATGTTCCAAAATATTCATAGCAGCTCTTTTTTGCAGTGGCAAAGAATTGGAAATTGAGGGGATACCTATCAATTAGGGGAATGGTTAAACAAGTTATAGTACATGAATACTATGGAATATTATTGTTCTATAAAAACCATAAATAGTCAGACTCTAGAAAAGAATGGAATGACTTACAGGATCTGATGCTGAGGGAAGGGAGTAGAACCAAGTGAACATTCTATGCATTATCAACATTATGAAATGATCAACCCTGATGAATGCAGTTACTCTCAGCAGTCCAGAGAGCTAGGACAGCCCTTTTAGACTGACTATGGACAATACCATCCCCATCCAGAGGAAGAACACAAAACAAAACATCAGAATCTGATGAACACTGCACTTTTTTTATTAAGATTTTATTTTGAGTTTTGCAATTTCCCTCCCTATTCTTGCTTCCCCCCCCCACAGAAGGCATTCTTTTAGTTTTTACATTGGTTCCATGTTTTACACTGATCTCAGTTGAATGTGATGACATAGAAATCATCCTTAAGGAAGAAAAATAAAGTATGAGACAGTAAAATTACATAATAAGATAATGTTTTTTTTTTCTTCCTACTCTGAAGGTAATAGTCTTTGGTCTTTGTTCAAAGTCCACAATTCTTTCTCTGGATACAGATGGTATTCTCCATTGCAGATAGGTCAAAATTGTGCCTGATTGTTGCACTGATGGAATGAGTAAATCCATCAAGGTTGATCATCACCCCCATGCTTCTGTTAGGGGAACACTACACTTTAAAAAAATGTTCTCTTATGCATTTCTTTCCCTTAATCCTAATTTCTCATGTTGAAAATAAGTACTATATAAACATGTTTAACTCAAATGTATATGTACAATATTCACCTATTTGCCACTGGGGGGATGGGTGGGAAGGGAGGGTAAAAGGAAAATATGTAACAAAAATATGTGTATGCTTATGGGTGAAAGTTGAAAAACTTTTATAATATGGATCTGGGAAAACAGAATATCAATAAAAATAATAATAATATGGATTATTCTAATAGTCCACATTTATATAGTTTTGCTGGTTATAAGTCACTTTCCTCATAGCATCCTTATGAGGTAGCGGCCTTCAGTAAATTCCTGATCTTATAAATGAGTGTTCTCTTTCCAAAGGTAGGGGATAATTCATCTTCTCCTTCTCTCTTTGTTGATTTTTGTCCGTTTTTCCATACTTTTGGAGAGATATTAGCCAATATATCAAAGACCTTTTAACATTGCATGAGAATGATGAGATATACCATGTGACCAACAGAATGGGGTACTCTCTATTTTTCCAATCCTCCTGACCTCTTGAAACTCTGCAAAATAGAGATTGAGAATGAGATAAAGCAATTTCAGCTGTCTCTGTGCCCTAGGATGCCAAGAGTATGAGGAAAATTAATATTCTTTTTGCAACATTTTGCAATATTTATTAAGCAGAATTACTCTGTGATTCATCTAATTCCCTATTTTATCAAATTCCTTTTACTCTAGTTCAAAAGGTCAACTCTCCCAGTTTGAACTAAAGGTATGGCTGAATAATGTAATTACTTCTAGCCCCCATCCCAAGTTCCTTGCTTGCTATGTAATTTAAATTGAGACCCTAGTTTCTTTTACCCTGTAAACAAAGAACTGGTTTAGACTGGGCTAGCTCTCCTACCCTTCCCTTATTTCTTCTTGCCAAAGTATGGTTGATTTGATGTCCAAGGGGAGGGTTAACCAGAAAGCTCTTGAATGGGGTGGTTCTGATTTTCTAGCCAAGATGACTAGAGGCAGCTGAAACCCATAAAGTAATTAGCATTCCTTAATTGTCAGAGAAGGGCAAAATCAGACTCAGCTGAAGGCCAATATACTTTCTCCAGCTACAACTAATCTTTTTGAAAAATTTTTTGCAAGGAAATGGGCTTAAATGACTTGCCCATGGTCACACAGCTATGTAATTATTAAGTTTCTGATGACAAATTTGAACTTAAATCCTCCTGATTCCAGAGCTGGTGCTGTATCTACTTTCCTACCTAGTTGCTCCAACTGTGACTAATCTTATGCTGACTTTTTTTTATTTCTTGGGTTTTGCAAAGCAATGGGATTAAGTGACTTGCCCAAGGCCACACAGCTAGGTAATTATTAAATGACTGAGGTCACATTTGAACTCAAGTCTTCTTGACTCCAGAGCTGGTGCTCTATCCACTGTGCCACTTAGCTGCCCCCCCCCCAGCCACAGCCAGACTCCTGCCCAGACTTTTAGGGCTCAATAAATATAGTTTTTCCTCTAGTTCCTTCCTTCAAGGTCACTGACCCAACTGAGGTGAGAGAATCCTGCCCATTTTATCAATAAGTATTACCATTAATAAACTATAATCTTGGCTGAAGAAAATTTTGTTTTAGTTTGCATTTAATCACAATAGCCCTAATGATGTAAAAACTCAATGAAGTAACAGCAGAGGTGAATAAGGTCTAATCAGCAATGTGATCAATTAGCATCCATCCCATCTACCACTGATTACTACAAAACAAGGCTATATAAACTTCCTCACATGTTTGCAACAGAATTCAATACTATCTCTCTCCTTCCTGTTCCAAGACAAAGCAAAGTTTAGAATTCTACACTGAGACAACTTTGAAACAGCACTTTTGTGCACAAGGGCTCAGCTAGAGTACTAAGGAACAAATTTGTTTGTGTGTGTGTGTGTGTGTGTGTGTGTGTGTGTGTGTGTGTGTGTGTCTGTGTGTGAAGTCAGTAATGGACTGATAGAGGAAAGAAAGGGAAGACACACATAGACACACACACACACACACACACACACACACACACACACACACACACACACACGATTTCAGCAGGAAATAAACTTAAAGACCTTAATCAAAACAGAAAAACCAATAGGAAACATTTTAATAAGAAAAGTAGACTGCAGATTCACTGAAAGAGCCGATATATTAATAAATGAATATTACAAAATAAAGGAAAATGAATCAACACAATGAGCAAGAGGGCTCTGGGGAATCTCAGAAGAGTATAGAACCACATGATGATGTTTCTGAATGTTTTTAAAAGGAAATAGGAATTGGGAAAGCAGAATTTATACTTATACTCTCTGTTCAATAAAAATGGCAAATAAGCCATCAAAAACTTAAACAAAATAAACTTGAAAAATTGAATCCATGGTAGTAAGTCTTATAAAAGGAAAAAAATGAACAACTGATTGATATGGTGAATACAAAGAAAGGAAGGACAATCTGGAAGAAAAGAAAATAAGAACAAAAATATTTTTAAAGATGGTGGGACTTTATTTTTTAATTTAATTTTCTTTAATTTATTTATACATTACTAAAATATTTTTGTTTAAGAATAAATATAACACCCCCATACAAATATAAAACCTCATGAGAAATAAAGTAAAAGAAAGAGAAAAAAGTGTGTTTAAGTCTGTGTTCTGATACCATCAGCTCTGTCTCAGATGGATCACATTTTTTATTATAAGTCCATCACAGAAGTTACTTCCATATTTTCCCACAGTTGATGTTGCTGATTGTAATTCCTTCTATCCATTTCTCTCCACTACCATCTATTATATTTTCTCTCTCCTTTCACTCTGTCCCTCTTCAAAAATGTGCTGTGGAGCAGCCAAGTGGTGTAATGGATAGAGTACAAGTTTTGGGGCCAAGAGGCCCCAAGCTCACATCCCAACCCAGAGACCCAGCATCCACTGGGCCACATGGTTCCAGACAGACCACCCAATCTCATCACCCTGCAAAAAGTAAAAAAGAAAATGTGTTATATCTGACTATCCTCTCCTATGATCTACCTTCTCTTCTATCACCTACATCCCCCTCTCCCTGCCCCTGTCCCCTTTCTCTCCTTTTTCCTCTAGATATCTATACTCTATTGAGTGTGTATGCTGTTTCCTCTCTGAGCCATTTCTGATGAGAATGAAGGCTCGCTCATTCCCTCTTGCCTTACCCCCTTCCAAACCAATGCAAAAACTACAGGAAATATCTTAGCCTATTCTACCTCTCCTTTCTCTTACTCCCAGTATATCTACCTTTTACCCATTGACTCCATTTTTACTATATACATATATATATATTATATCTTTAAATTCAGTTCTCTCCTGTGGCTCATCTATAAAACCTCCTTCTACCTGCTCTATTAAATGAGATGGTTCATATGAGTATTATCAGCATCATCTTTCCATACAGGAATATAGTTCATCATCATAATTTACTCTTCTTGTCCATTCTCCCTGTGCTTCAACTGAGTCCTGTACTTGAAGGTCAAACTTTCTGTTCAGCTTTGGCTGTTTCAACAGGAAAGTTTGAAATTCCTCTGTTTCATTGAAAGTCCATCTTTTCCCCTGGAAGAGGATTTCAGTTTTGCTGGGTAGTTGATTCTTGGTTGCATTCCAAGCTCTTTTGCCTTCTGGAACATTGTATTCCAAGCCCTAAGAGCCCTTAATGTAGTTGCTTCTAAGTCCTGTGTGATCCTGACTGCAGCTCCACAATATTTGAATTGTGTCCTTCTGGCTGCTTGTAATATTTTCTCTTTGACTTGGGAGTTCTGGAACTTGGCTATACTATTCCTGGGGGTTGTTTTTTTTTTTTTTTTGATCTCTTTCTGGGGGAGATCAGTGGATTCTCTCTGTTTTTATTTTGCCCTCTGCTTCTACAATATCTGGGCATTTATCCTATAGAAATTCTTTAAAAATTATGTCAAGGCTCTTTTCCTGATAATGACTTTCAGGTAGCCCTGTAATTTTTAAATTATCTTTCTTAAATGTGTTGTCCAGATCAGTTGTTTTTTCTTTTTATTCTTTTTTTTAGGTTTTTGCAAGGCAAATGGGGTTAAATGGCTTGCCCAAGGCCACACAGCTAGGTAATTATTAAGTGTCTGAGACTGGATTTGAACCCAGGTACTCCTGACTCCAAGGCCGGTGCTTTATCCACTATGCCACCTAGCCGCCCCTCAGTTGTTTTTTCTAATGAGATGTTTCACATTTTCTTCTAATTTTTCATTCTTTTGATATTTTATTTTGTATCTTGATTTCTCACAAAGTCATCAGCTTCCTTTAGCTCTATTCTACATCTGAAGCATTAGCATTTATTTTCCTCTAAGAGCTTTCTTATCTCCCTTTCCTTCTGGCCAGTTCTGTATTTTAAAGCATTCTTCTCTTCAATAACTTTTTGAACTGTTTTATCCATTTGACCTAAATTGGTTTTTAACACATTATTTTCTTCAGCATTTCTTTTGATTTCCTTGACTAACCTGTTGAATTCATTTTCATGTTTTTCCTGCATCTTTCTTATTTATTCCCCCATTTTTTTCTATCTCACTTACCTGATTTTCAAAATCTTTTTTGAGATCTGTGATAGCCTGAACCCAACTTCTATATTTCTTGGATTCTTTAGATGCAGAAGTTTAGACTTTCTCATCTTCAGATTGTTATATTTTGGTCCTGCATGGGACCAAAGTAATTGTCTATGGTCAGGTTGCTTTTTATTTTCTGTTTACTCATTTTTCCCAGCTTGTGCCTGGTTTTGGGGTGCTTCCTGAGCTTTTGAGTGTTATTGGGGTGCCCTGGCAAGGACCTCCATATGTGAGGCTTTGACTGCTCTCCTGGTCTGTTAAATGACCATAGATGCACCCTTCTGCCACAGGGCTATGAGGGGGAGTCCTTGATCTATGGGGGCCCCAGACTGACCAGGGTCTGAATATGGTTAAAGCCCCAGAGTCCTGTCCTACGTACAGAGGACAGACCTCAGTAGTCTCCCTCCACTCCCTTACCTTCTCAGGGCACAGCTGCTGGGAGGCTCCTGCTGGGTGGTTAGATGTGTCTACTTCTGTTTCCTGGGATCTGGGTTGCGTGTAGTGCTGCTGAATGCACTGGGGGGGGGGCAGGCTGGCCTGGGCTTTGCTCACTCTGGCAGAGGTCTCCCTGTTGATCTTCCAAGTTGTGCTTGGTGCTTCCTGGGGTGGCAGGTCAGGAAACTGCTTCCAGGAGCCAGAGCTCCCAGACGTCATGGACCTCATAAAAACAATAACATATATATATATATATATATATATATATATATATATATATATATATATGTATAAACCTTTGTCTTGCAAGAAAATTCCCCCATAGTGTAATATTCAAGAGTCCCCTAGGAGCTCCCCTGGGCCAGGAGCTTCAGATTGACTAAGTAGTATTATAATCAAAGTGGGACACACACATTGGCGCAGGTAGGGTAGTGGTTATTGGAATTCCCACAAAGACCTTCTCTCCCCCCCGAAACCTTCATGATAATTTTAGTAATCATACAAAAGCAAGAGGAGTTAAGAGTATGATAGTTTGGATTGGCGGATATTTTGGGGTTTATTCTGCTCATCACAGGGCTCAGGTGAATACAATATCAATGCTGTTTTGGTTGGAATCCTGGTGTGTAAAGTATTATATTGGTCACTTTTCATGCCCCAGTCAATGTGTTTATATTAATCTTGGTTTACATTATTTACAGCTTTCATTGCTAGGTATGCCTAATTATTATTATAATTATTATTAGCATTATGGATTACACTGATAGAAACTTCAGTTAGAATTTGGAACTACCCCCAAAGAGCAGCAAAATTGAGCACACCCTTTGATCTAGCACCACTAGATCCCAAAGAGATCATAAAAAATTTCATATGTAAAAATATTTATAGAGACTCTCTTTGTGGTGGCAAAGAATTGGAATTTGAGGGGATACCCATCAATTGAGGAATGGTTGAACAAATTGAAGTATATGAATGTGATAGAATACAATTGTTCCATAAGAAGTGATAAGCAGGTGGATTTCAGAATAACCTGGAAAGACTTACATGAACTGATGCACAGTGAAGTGAGCAGAGCCAGGAGAACATTGTACATATTAACAGCAACACTGTGTGATGATCAGATAGGATGGACTTAGCTCTCCTCAGCAGTATAATAACAATAGATAATTCTAAAGGAGTTGTGAAGGAAAATACCATCCACATTCAGAGAAAGAACTTTGGAGTTTGAATGTAAACAAAAGCTTACTATTTTCCATTTAAAGTTTGCTTTACACTTTATGATTTTTTAACCTCATGATTTCTTGTTCCATTTTGTCTTTCAAAATGTGACTAATATGGAAGTATGCTTAACATATTTATATATGCATACCTACATCAGACTATTCATTGTCAGAGTGGGGGGGGGAGAAAAGGGAGAGAGAGGGAGAAATGTGAAACTCAAAATCTTGCAGAAAGTAAAAGGTTGTGAACTATCTATGCCTGTAATTGAGATAAGAGATGAATTTAAATTAAAAAAGAAACTTTTGCTAGGAAGCACATTTTTATAACTTTTACTGCTAAGCACTTTTGCTAGGAAACCCATATCATGGCTTTCACTGATTAAGGGACCCCATATCAGCAAAATATACAGACCTTGAAGAAAGCAGGCATAGAGACATCCTAAGCTTTATGGGTACCCCAGAAAATCACAATCAATCAAAAAATCTGAGCACCACAATGAAAGAAATAGTACAAGAAAACCACCCAGAAATTCTGGACACAGAAAACATAGTATCAAGCAGAAGACTCAATTAATTGCCTTGCTGAGGTGGGGGGGGTGGGGAAGAACCTATGTTGTAAACTCTGAGACATTCAGTGATCTAATTGAAAAATTCTAATAATAAATAACTTATTTTACAAGTGATCAGGAAAAAAGATCTTCACATATAAAGGGAATGAATCAAATAGGATTATTTTGCACCTACCTAAAAAAAGTGTCAGAGTGGAATAATATGTTCCAAAGAAGAAAAGAGTTCAAGATGCAATCTGATGTGAGATACTTAGAACCCCTGAATCTATCTAAAAAATCTAAAAAATAATGAAAAAGAAAAATATATGTGACCATTTAAACATTTTAAACAAATCAGGCAACAGATATGAGAAAGATAAACAAAAAAGAGAACCAATGACAACCAAAGAACAACAGAGAAGTCTTCAATAAATTTCTTTTTATAAGTACACAAGAAGACAAGAGTTAGAATCAAATAGAACTGGTTGTAGAATTCATGTATGAAACATAATGTACTAAAATCTCATAATACCCCACATTAATTTTTTTGTGAAACTGAATTACAGAATATGAGGAAGTATGAAAGGGAAGGAGGGAAGAAGATAATAGAAAGGGATATGTGATATATCATAGTC
The DNA here is from genome assembly GCF_037893015.1 of Macrotis lagotis. Taxonomy (NCBI): domain Eukaryota; kingdom Metazoa; phylum Chordata; class Mammalia; order Peramelemorphia; family Peramelidae; genus Macrotis; species Macrotis lagotis. The sequence continues at coordinate 623,860,381 of NC_133658.1, forward strand.
ATTCAGGTCAAAGGTTAAAAATGAAGCGAAAACAACTCCTTTAGACTCTTAAGTAGTAGAGAAATCACAGAATGGGCAAAGAAGCAGAGAAGGGATGAAAAATGGGGAAAAAGGGAAACATCTGATTTTAGTAGGAGGAGAAAGGAATCACTGATGAATACTCCTGTGGTAGAAAAGAGATATTCTCTAAAGGAGATGTGAATCATACACTGGGCATAATCTATAAAGATTTTGTTCTTAGTGAAACTACTCAAGTTTCCTCAGGAGAAGGTTAATCAGAGCTCCTGATTACAGCTGATGTATAGAAGAGTGGGAGAGTGGGGACTTATGGAGAAAATACAATAAATATAAAAATAAAAACTATGAGGATAGCAAAGATTAATGAGAACTTCATAATCAAGTGTATAGGAAAATTCTTTCCATAGATAAGTATCTTCTGTCATCTGAACTAATTGGTATTTCTAAGAGTGAACCACAACAAAGAGGGAAAGATCTATTTAAGGAAGTAATTTAGAAATTCTTTGGAAAGAATCTAACATAAAAACTTTAATTTCATTAAGAATACACACTAAAAAAAATTAAATAAATATAAGGGTCAATAATGAAAGAAAAAAGTATTAAACAAACAAAAAACAAAGATAATGAAAATTATGAAACTAAGAAATCCTTTGCAGAAAAAAGTATAAAAATGAAATAAAAAATAATAGCCAAAGCAAGTAGATAGGAAGAAGAAGGGGGGATTTTATTTAACTACTTAGTTGAGAGGGGGGAAAATGTATGGGAGGAATTAAATGTCTAGATAGAAAGAAGAATGAAAAAAGAATCAATAAATTGAGCAAACTCAAAACTTAGAAAAGTGTTAAGAAATGGAATGGAGGGAATGGGTTTGAGGCTGAGTTGAAGCTGATGCAGACCGGGTTTACTTTAAAATAGAGTAAGCTAAAAAAAGATAAAAAAATAGAGTAAGCTAAAATAACTGAAGAGAAAAAAATATTTTGCTTTCAGAGGAAGAAAAAAATCTAATGTGAGTGGAGGAAACAAATGGAGGAGAATGACTCTCAATCACTTTAACTGTGAATGGAGGAAGCAATTTTTAAAAAGAGTGTCAGAGAAAATAAGGAAGCAAATCTCCACAATTAATATTCTTTAAAATCTTTTTTTTCAATTATATGTAAAGACAGTTTTCAACATTCATTTTTGTAAAATTTTCTCCCTCCACATCTTCCCTCCCCCATTCCTGATAGCAAGTAATCTGACATAGGTTATGCATGTACATTTATGTTACACATATTTTCATAATGTCATACTGTGAAAGGAGAATCAGAAAAAAGGGTAAAATCATGAGAAAGAAAAAAAAACAAAAAAATTTAAAAAGTGAAAATAGTATGCTTTGATATGCATTCAGATTTCATCGTTCTTTCTCTCGATGTAAATGACATTTCCCATCATAAGTCTTTTAGAATTGTTTTTATCACTGCATGGCTGAGAAAAGTCAAATCTATCATAGTTGATTTTCATGCAAAATTGCTCTTATGTATACAATAGTTGTATTCCATTGTATTGAAATACCACTACTTGTTCAGTCATTCCCCAGATAATGAACATTCCCCCAATTTACAATTCTTTGCCACAAAGAGCTGCTATGAATATTTTTGTACACATGTGTCTTCTCTTGATTTTCATGATCTCTTTGGATATAGACCTAATAGTAGTATAGCTGATTGAAAGAGTATGCAGCTATAAGATCTCTGATCATAGTTCCAAGTTGTTATACATTTCTCAAAAGAAGACTTGTAAACTGTTAACAATTACATGTAAGAATGATCCAATATTAGAAATGTAAATAAAAATAACTCTAAGGTTTTACCTCGCTTTTTGAAAATTAGGATATATGACAAGAGATGGGGTGGAGTTAAAATTAGAAGATAGACACACTAGTTCATCTTTGGTAGACATCAGTAAGTACAGATTACTTTTGGGGAAATAATTGGAAGTTGTGCAAATAAAGTAATGGAAAATGTCCATGATCTTTTACATAAAGACTCAATCATTGGGTTTATGCCCCAAGGAGATCAGTAAAATATCAAAATATAACAAAAACTTTACAAAATACAATTTAATTTTATGTCCTTCCTTATCACCTGTCCTCCCACCCATTGAGAAGATAAGAAAAATAGAATCCATGATGAATATGTATAGTTATACAAAATAAATTTCTGCATTAGCCATCTCCTTCCCCTCCAAAATCCAAACCAAAACAACAAAAAAGAAAAGATGCTTCACTTTGCTGTTTAGGTCCATCAGTTTTCCATCTGGAAGTAGATAGCATGCTTAACTGTAAGTCTTTGAAATTGTGGTAGATCAGTTTGTTGATTGGAGTTACTATGTCTTTCAAAGATAATAATAATAATAATAATAATAATAATAATAATAATAATAATAATAATAACTTTTTGACATAGTTTCAAATTTCTTTCCAGAATGGCTGGACTAGTTCACAGTCTACAAATAGTACATTAATGCACTAATTTATCTATATTCTTATTTCTTTTTGTCATTCATTCACTTCAGTTATGTCTGAATTTCTGTGACAAAGATAATGGAGTGCTTTACCATTTTCTTCTTCAGAGGATTAACGTAACTTGAGTGCTTTGTCTCCAGCCACCTGATCTGAGCTCAGGTCTTTCTGATTTCAGATTCACCCTATTCAATGAGCCACTTAGCTGCCTTTATATCCCCACTAGCCTTTGTCATTTTTTCTTTATTCTTGCCTTAGTAAAACTGATGTGTGTGTGATGTGATACCTCAAAGTTGTTTCAATTTGTATTTCTCTAATTAATGACAAAGCATTTTTTTCATGTATCTATGGATAGGTTTGATTTCTTTCTCTAAAAGTTGCCTATTTATAGTCTTTGACCATTGATCAATTAGGATTAGTTCTTATTCTTGAAGATTTGGCTCAGTTTGCTATGTTTTAGAAATAAAGCATTCATCAAAGAAACTTATTGTAGGTTTTCCTCACCGCCTCCCATTAGTTTCCTTGGTTTTCTTCTAAAAAAGAGCTTTTTTGATTTTATTGGTTCAAAAGTTTTTTAATATTATGCAATCAAAATCATTCATTTTAACTTCGATCACTCCCTTTTTAGGTTTTGAACCCTGACAGGTAATTTCTTCCAGCTGTTTACTTGCATCTAAATCATTTACCAAATTTTTAATTATCTTGGTATATGATGTGAAGTCTTAATTTATGTCTCTTTTCTGCCACAATACTTTCCAGTTTTCCCAACAGTTTTTGTCATATAGTGAGGTTTTGCTGTAATAGTTGTGATCTGTGCATTTATCAGACTCTAGGTTTCAGTGCTTATTTGTTTTTATATATCCCATACTTAATCCATTCATCAACCTCTTTATTTCTTATCCAGGATCAGATTATTTTGATGATTACAGCCTTAGAGAATAGTTTGTGATCTGGTTCTCCTAGTTTCTCTTCCTTCTAATTTTTTTTATTGATTCCCTTGATATTCTTGACCTCTTGTTTCTCCAGATAAATTTTATTATTTTTCTAGCTCTATAAAGTAATTCATTGTTAATTTAATTGGTATGACATTGAATAAGTAAATTAATTTTGATAGTATTGTCAGTCTGAAAGGTTAGTGCCATCCTCTAAACCTCATTCTCACTCCATAACTGTTGCAAAATCTTTTCTTCCCCCTACTTTGTGAAAACTACAGTGTAGTTTTCTGTCCATTCAGCCATTACTTTTATTGAGTTCTTCTTTCTTCTTGCCTGGACCATTGTAAGATAATTCTATTAGGCTTCCTTTTTTCAAGTATCCCCCCTTTTCTCGTTGCCCAAAGTGATTTTTGAAAAGAGTAAGTCTATCCCTGTCATCTTCCTGATCCCTGTTATTTCTAGTAGAAAATAGTATATCCTCCTTTTGGCCTTTATAATACTGCATAACCTGGTCCTTCCCATCTTTCCAGTCTTCTCCCTAGTTATTTCTCATCATATTCTAAATAGAATCTACCTGTTATGGTTCATTTGCTGTTTCTCACATAAGTATTCTATTTCCCATACTTTTGCAATGATTGCTTCTCCACTCCCATTCTTGAAAGGCTCTTTCCCCTTCACCTCTGCCTCCTAGTCTTCTTTTAGACTCAGTTCAGATCCCACCTTTAGGAGGGTTTTTCCTGTTTCCCCATTGTTAGAGTTTTCCCCTCAGAGATTACCTCCACATATGCTGTATATGTACCTTGCTATTTGCATAGTGTCTTGCTTATTAGCAAGTTAGCTTAGGGACTTTTTTATGACCTTTTCCTTCTTATCCTTTATCACAATGTCTTGCAAATAGTAAGTTTTTAATTAATACTTGTTGACCTGACAAGGTGTTTCTTGAACTTGACTTTTTATACCTTAGCACCTAGCATTTGGAAAAATTGTTGCCCAGGCCAGGAATGCACTCACTTTTCAAATCTATCTTCCACAATTTTTGCCTTCCTTTGAGGTTCATTCAGGTATTGGTTCCCTTGGGGATAGTTTTCCTGATTTCCCCCCCACCCTCAGTTCTCAATAATCTCTTTCTCTCAAATACACTAAGCTATGCATTATTATCATGGAGTGCCAGGACTGTTTTGTTTGACTTTTAAATGGAGCCTTGTCCATACTTTGTAGATTACATAGAATTAATTCACTTGACTTTCAACCACATAGCATCAATAAAATAATATTGTTGTCAAAAGGATGGATTTGTGTTAAGGAAATGATTTAAAGGACTCCATAACTTGCAAAGCAATTCCCTGTTTCTTCCTCCTGTTCAATTATGATCATACTGCATAAGTTAATGATATCAACAAATGTGAAATTGTAAAATAAATCTTAAAGGTACATAAATATAGGCTGTTAAAATATGTTGGTCAGAATAAGAAATGTTAAGTGATCAAATCCCACAGTTAATATCATTTGAACAGTTTTATATATAATAATAATGATAATAATAATAAAAGCTAGTATTTATATAGCAATTTAATGTTTTCCAAGAACTTCACAAATATCTAATTTTACTCACCCAGCCACCTTAGGAGTTAAATACCATTATTATACTGTTTTACATATCAGGGGAAAGGGAAAAGGAAGGGAATGGGGAGGTAGTCAAATTTATATAGTACCTATGTTCCAGACATTATACTAAGAACTTTACAAATATTATTTCTTTAGTTTCTCACAGCATCTCTATGAGATAAGTGTTGTTATTTCTTCTGTTTTACAGACAAAGAAACTGATACAGACAGAGATTAATGTCTGGTTCAATGTTCTATAGCAAGTAAATTCTGAGCTAGGATTTGAACTCAGGTCTTCTTGACTCAATCCAGTCAGCATTCTATCCACTGAGCCAACTAGCAGATTAGGGTGTGTGTCTGTCTGTCTGTCTGTCTGTCTGTCTGTCTGTCTGTCTGTCTGTCTCTCTCTCTCTCACTGTGTGTGTGTGTGTGTGTGTGTGTGTGTATGTGTGTGTGTGTGTGTGTGTGTGTGTGTGTGTGTGTGTGTGTAAGAGAGAGAGAGATCCAACTCAAGTGAAGGCACTTGATCTTAATAAAGTTATAAATTATGCTTGTGATTGCTCTTTTGTTTGAAATGGTAATTGTTGTTGCTTTTTTTAAATACTATTTTTGATATGCTAAGGGTCCCTGTTGAGAATGATAGTCATCATTTCAATAAGTGTTAGATTGGGGACCGAAGTGTCAGCATAAGCAAAATCTACGGGTTGTTGTGGGCTGGCATTGCATAGAGAGTTTTTTTTTTTTTGTTGTTTTTGTCCTGAATACATATTAGTATATGCACAAGATTTCTGTATTCTAGAAGCTATGAACTTTTGTTTTTAACTGGCATCATAGAATCCTTAAACTGTAAATTCTAAATGTCTATTCAATTTTCACTTTTTAAAATGCTATCATTTGGAGCCAAGAGAATTAGAAATCGCTGACCTGATTGTGGAAAGGGTGTGAAATGGGTGTGTGAAATTATTCACCTTTTGGGAAAGGTTTGCTCCTGCTTTTCACACAGATGCTCTCCTAGTGTATGTTTTTGTAAGTGTACTTAGATTCCCATGTGTTCACATTCAATCAGTACCCTGCATGTTTTGGAAGCTGTTTTCTATGTAACATTTCTTCATATCTCCTAAAGGTTTTTAATTCCATTAGGAGAGAACCTTGCTATTGTTTGAATTTAGAATACTAGAAATAAATTGAATTTAGGAAAGCGAAACAAATGCAGTAATTTTAAAGTAGAATAGTATCTGAACAATTCTCATCTTAGGAGAAAAAAACAGTTTTGTTTTCTTTTGGTTTTAAGGCTTTGTTAACCCTGTATGTATAGATGATTCACTTGCATTTAAGCTGTTCTGCAAAATTTCTTAGTAGTAACATCTTTTAATGCCATCAAGGTTCAGTGATTTTGCTAATGTGGGTACTCTGTTCACTGGTATAAATCACAATTAAAGTACATCTTTCTATACTATGCTACTCTGGCTCATTTTTTTCTCCTCCTTTTAACCAAAATCTACAGTTTCATTAGCATAGAGAGATCCTGGTGAGGGACTCTCTCAACTAATGGTGGATAAACCAGCTTGCTCTCTAAAGTTTATAGCTTAAAGAGTTACTTGGGGGACCAAAGGTTAAATCTGAGGGTCTTTTAACCATTATGTGGCACAGAAAGAAACTGATCAAATTCTTTCTCACTCTGAGGCCTATTTCTCATCTCTTCCTGTCCTTGTCCAACATAAAACCTCCATAGAGGCTGAACGTTGTGAAAAGGCAGATTTAGTCTCCAATCTAAGTAAGTTTTCCTAACAATTACAAATAATAAAAGTAAGAACAAATTTTTTTCTGAAGAATTAGTGGAATCTTTCCCACTTGATGTCTTCAAGTACACAATGAATGGATGATCATTTGTCAAGCGGAGGAGCTTGGTAAACTACACTTTTGAACCCTTGAAATTCCATCCAATTCTGAGTATCTGGTACTCTAGTTCCAATTCATTATCCATTTACTGTCCTTGTTTTTATGTCTCACTTAACTAGATACTTTTTTGTCAAGCTAAATGATTGCCTATCCTTATTCCTGCCTTATTCCTGAGCAATAATATTCATGTTGCTTTTCCTTTGTAGATTATTAGCAAATCTATTTTGAGTTATTGTGGGATCATATTATGGAAATCCCATGGTGGTCCAAAACTGATTGCAGTAAGCACAAAGTAAAAATAATCCTTGAGGTAGCTGGCATGTTTTGTTATCTTCATTTGAGAGGGAGAGACAACTTTGGTGTAGAGGAGAAAGAACTGACCTTGGATCTGAGAAAACACAAACTCTAGCTCTAGCATATACTAGCTATGTGACCCTAGGCAAATCATTCAGTATTCAAGACAACTTTTTAGGAGTCACTGAGATGGTGTTTGTTAGGTTCCTGCTAGAATAGCTTATCCTTACCAAGACAAAAGTTGAAGAGGTGGGAGATAGGGATGGAAAGTTCTCCAAGTTCTTCATTTATTAAATCAAATACTAGTGTTTAAATATCCTCCACAATCCCTGGTCTACTCCCACTCCCATGGCACTCTACAATCTAATGGTAAAACAAAGCTCAGTGCTCAAGGACACAAGGTGATAAAAGTTTACAGTACTCCCACACACAGTTGTCCCTTACAGGTGTTGGCTTGTATTGCTAGAGAGAATTTCCTTATTTGGTAAATTCATACTAGTGAAATCATAGGACCAGACTTTACCCCTATTATAGAGAGGATGACAATATGTACCCATATACATAAAGGGCTTGCCCATGGTCATGAGTGCTTTACATAATGCCTGTGGAGTGCACCTAGTGCCCACCTAATAGGCACTTAATAAATATTTATTGACTGAATAACTGTCAAAGTTAGTAAATGATGGAGCTGATACTTATACACAGATTTGCCCATTCAAAATGTGTGAATGTTCTTTTTGCTACATAAGGTTTTCAATGCCATAAGAACTTTGGGAAAAAAATCTGTAGATTAAATATAAGATGTGGAAGTTTGGAATGAGAAAATGTACCCAACTACTTCAGCTAGATGGGGGAGTGCATAGAGTATTAGATATGGGGTCAGGAAGAAGCATCTTCATGAGTTCCAATATTGCTTCAGATACTTACTAGCTGTGTGATCCTGAATCAGTCAGTTAATCCTGTTTGCCTCAGTTTCCTCATCCATAAAATGAACTGGAAAAGGAAATGGCATATAATTCCTGTATCTTTGCCAAGCAAACACCAAATGCGGACATGATTAGTCAGACATAAGAGAATGATTTTTAAAATTACCTAGACCAACCAGATGAGAAACTGGAGGCTAATGAATTTATTTTCAAATCATTCAAATGTTAAAATTTTATAGGGATTTAGACCAGGGTAATTTGACTCCAAAACCCAGCACTCTTTATATTCATAATACCTGCTCAAAATTTTCAATATTTTAAATGCTAAATATCAACTGAGATTCCATTAAATCTCCTTAATCCTTAGTAGTTCACAATTTAGGAAAAATAATTCATAAAAATTCCCTTCCCCACTCATGCCACCCAAAAGTGTTGTTAGTATAGCAGCTGCTACATAGAAAGAGAGAATAAATTGGTTGATTCTTGATCTTTATTATCAAGGAAGACCAAAATGACATCAGTATGTTAGAGATGAATTACAATGTGTCCAACTGTGGCTGTTCAGACCAATATGAGTTCAGAATGCTCTACAACAGGTTAAGGCATAAAGAGTCCACGCGAATACCTGGGGTTTTTATTCTAAACTTACATATGTCACATTTCTTTTGAGATTCTTTAATTTGGCCCTTCTTGTAGAGCTGACTAACCTCTCCAATGAGGGCACACCATGCTGGGTGGTTCTGTACCAGTCTCCCATACTGCACGATCAGTTCCAAAATTCTTAAGAGAGACCTTCAGGGTGTCCTGGTATTGCTTCTTCTGACCTTCCTGTTAGCTCTTGCCCTGTGTGAATTCTCCATAAAAATCTTTTTGATAAGGGAACATCTGACATTTGAACAACATGCCCAGTCTATTGTAGTTGTACTCTCCATAGTAACATTTGAATGCTTGGCTGTTTAGCTCTAGAAAAGACCTCAGTGTCTGATTTGTTCTCCTGTCAGGTGATCTTCAGAATTTTCCTAAGATAATTTAAATGGAAACTATACAGTTTCCTGACGTGGTATTTGTAGACTGTGCAGGTTTCATAGACATAGAGCAATAAGGGAAGCACTAGTCTAATATCTCTTCTCTCCCATACTTTTTTTGGTAGCCTCCCAAACACTGAGTTAAATCTGGCATTGTGTGTATCAAACTCATTAGCAATGTGTACCTCCCTGGAAAGTATCCTGCTAAAGAAAATGAATTTATGCCTAGTATTCAGAATTTCTCCATTTCTTGTAATCAATAGTTCCAAATTTGGATGGTATGATCCTGGATGATGGAAAACTTGTGTTTTCTTGGTGTTGATTGTTAGGCCAAAGTTTAGTAGAAGCAGCAGAGAATTGATCCGTATTTTGTTGCATCTCGGTTTCAGAGGCTATATTGAGTGCACAGTCATCTGCAAACAGAAGATCATGCACCAACACTCCCTCCACTTAGGTCTTGGCTTGTAGCCTTTTTGAGTTGAAGCATTTGCCCTTAGTGTGGTAGCTGACCTTGATGTCATATTCGTCCTTAGTGAAGACAATTGATAACATGGCTGAAAACATCATGAGCAAGGACACATCCTTGTTTTTACTCCATTGGTGACTGGGAAATCTCAAGAGCATTGTCTACTAATCAGAACCCAATCAAACATACCATCATGGAACTGATGTGCAAAACTGATGAACTTCTCCAGGCAATGAAATTTTGACATAATCTTCCATAAACCCTCATGAATGGCATAGCAAAGGCCTTGATCAGAGCTTCAAATGTTATGTATAGAAGTCTGTTCTGTTCCTGGCATTTTTCCTGGAGTTCTCAGGCAGCAAATACCATATTGATTATTCCTTCACCCTTTCTGAAGCCACCCTGTCTCTCAGGAAGGTGACCATCTTCCAGGTGAACAATCAGCTTTGAGAAGGATTTTGGCAAAAACCTTACCAGATGACTAAAAGAGAATTGCCACTGTGATTTTCACAGGATATTCTATTCCCTTTACCTTTATATAGGTGGACAATAGAAGATTCTTGAATTCCTGGGGCTAAACTATTCATACTCAAGGAAGACTAGTACCTGTGATTTGAGGGTTACTGAGTCCTTTTCATGGCTGATTTCCACCATTGAGGTCAACCTGAGCCACCTAATTCTCACCTGTGGCTCTAAGAAGATGTAGCATGCAGAGTGACCACAGCCCAGAAAACTGTTTTGGCAGACCAGCTAAACCAGGCTGTGGGTAACTGGGGGGATCTCAAACCCATGATGATTTAGGGGGTATATCCTCCTCAAGTACATGAAATTTTCCCCTGGTGAAATGGGCAGATGAGAACAATTCATTCCAATGATTATGAAAAAATGGATTAAAGAATGATAAATCATTTATTTTGTGATTCATGGGTACTAGCTCTATACTAGTATATAATATATTTTATTAAGCATATATAATCAAGCAAGGTAGTCCTTCTTCACAATTATGTTTTTAATTGGAGAAGACAACATAGCAAGGGAGGCTAGAGAGGGAAAAAGAGAATACATGAATTAAGTAACATGTCTTTGAAATGACCAGGAAGTGACATGATAGTCTGAGCAAGTTATGATCTATTCTGGGAAAGATAAGGTGAAATTTTGCCTATACAAACTTAGGGTGATTGTAGGGGCACATGTCAAGGTTCAAATGGGAGGAGAATGAGGACAAAGGAGATAATGTTTGGAGTGCCAGCAGCATATTTTTCAGAAGGGTGGGAAGTGACCTGAAAGAGAATCAGATCTGGATTTGGTTCCTGCCTTAGATTCTCACTACCTGAGTGGCCTTGGGAAAAGCGATAAACCTTTCAGAGCCTCAGTGTCCTCCTCTGAAAAATGAGGAAAATAATACTTGCACTACTCTATTTTAAGTAGTTGTTGTGAGGAAAACATTTTACAGATCTTAAAATTCTGTACATATGTATAATGATAACATTTCTTAAGTCACTGTGAATCCTCCCTTTTTTGCAGTAGATGGAAATTTAACTGCCTACTTTCCTTCCCCACTCTAAATGGGGCTGCCTTACTATATGTTCCCTTCAACATTTTAGGCTTCTATCACCTTCAGTATAGAACATATTTACAAATATACCAATTACTTCAGAATGTGACGAGCCATAGAAACCAATTTCATACTCTTGCATTGCCAAAGTTAGAGTTAACAGTTTGCTCTTTTAATTTAAAGGATTAGGGAAATAAAATTCAATTCCTTTAAGACTGAAAAGCAAAAAAAATCCAAAGAAACCACTTACAGTTTATGAAAGTTCAACACAAAAAGAAGCAGGGGTATTGAAGGAGACACATCCTTTTTTAAAGCATTTTCCCCCCAGCATTGTTCAGAAAACATGACAAATGATGCCTTCATTTTGACACTGAACATGGGATTTTTTTGAAAAGAAAATTCAAATGTCAGGAAGAAAATCTGATGGATTGCAACTTTAGTAGAAAAGAAAAACAGTATGCTCAGGTTACTCACCTTATTTCCAAATACCGTTATTTTTCTTCTCTGCTATTTTTATTTTCTAGTTTTTATTATTCACCCTTTAGCTTACTAGAATAGGAATGGGGAAGAGAAAAGATATAAACTTAAATATGAACCTCCAGAATGCTAGTAGCTCTGATCCATCTTTTTTTACTGTCTTACTCTTAAATATATAGGGTTTTCTCCTATTAATTAGAGATGACTAAACTAGTTAATACAATATTGTACTTACTGCTTCAGTAATAGATGCTCAGTCATTAAGTAACTACTTAAACTTGATGAATCAGCATTATATAGAATCTAAGGGCAACCCTGTCAGGCTAAATAGTTTTCCTTGCAGATTTCACAGATTTCCTCTGAGCCCCAGCTCTTATTGATTTTCCTAGATGTGCTAATTTAGCACTTCTCTGGGTTGATGACCATAATTACAACACAATGTACAACCTGTATAAGTAGGCCCATTGTAGAGGGCAAGAAACTTTCATTTTCAATTTATTAACTGCCCAAGAGTCTGACTCTTTGGGAAATGCCAGTCATAAATCTCCCCTAAGAACTCACCAAGCTTTATTTTTATAACATCTCTTATTAATGAATGGAACCATTTCATAGAATCTTACTTAGTTTGATCTTAACTTCCTTTTTGGGTGAACTTGAGAACTAAACAATTTACCTGAGGAAGTGGAGGGACTGAGGGGTACAGTAATTTGAATAATTAGCTTCCATTTATCTTTATTTTTACTGATGAAATAAATGTTATTCTTGATTTTCCCCATATCTGAGGTTGTATCAGACTTCTGGGAAAACACATCAAACATTAGAATATAATAATAGAGTTGAATTATAATACATTTTCAGGAGAAACATTTTTTTACAGCATCCTTAGTACACTGTGCTCCTCAAACAATTGTTAAGACATGACAAATAGATTAAGTTATATTTCCTCTTCCCCAGAATACCAATTTTATTTGAATCATGTTTATCTGTCTATGAGAATACTTGGGGGAGCTGGGGAGGTAGGGCTCTATAAGCGTATGTGTATATATCACTGCCCTCTTCTGGATGCAATTTTTAAACATATATCAGTGAAATTTTAAAAAATGGAGAAAAACAATGAACAGTATGGAGGGGAAATCATAGAATTTGGAGCTGTAAAGAACTCTTAAAGATCATCTAGTCATAGAGGCTATATATGTAAGAGTTGGAAAATATCTTAAAAAGCAACTGTTCAAATTATCTGGTATTCTATATGATGAAACTGAGGTCCAAGGAATATTTATGATTTGTTCTATGTCACACAGAAAAGATGGATTGGAATTAAATTTGCAATTTAAATTTGAATTAAATTTTTAATTAAAATTTGAACCCAGATCCTCTGACTGCAAATTCAGTGCTCTTGTCACAAACCATCTTATGCCTTCTTTCCCTCATCTGCCTAATAAAGACATTGAGACCCAGAGAGATTAGGAGGCTTAATCCAAGTCTCCTTGTCATACCATGTTAATATTATTATTATTATTTATATAATTTTAATTTTAAAATTGTTTTGACAATTATTAAGCTCTGCAGAATGTCATAGGTAAAGTTTACTTAGATTTTAGTAAATAATTTTGCCAAGTATCTGATATTATTCTTGTGGAGAAAATAGAAAGATGAGCCCAGTTTGATAACAGATTTGGATGGACTCAGGACTGGTTAATGACCAGACTTAAAAGAGAAGTCATTAATGATAGTCATTTGCCACCATTCATGGTAAAGTCCTCAAAATGTCAAGTAATAGTGTTCCATGAAGTATTCTAGGGATCTGTATATCTTACAGTTGACATTAGATGGAAGGGTTTACTGTATGATAACCCTAGGATCTTGAGAGACATTTAACAGCTTAGAACCTTGAAATGAATCTAATGAGATGTTAATCAATAGGCATAAAATGGAAGTCTCACACTGGGTTCAGAATATCAACTTCTTAAGTTGTCCTTTGTACTTGAATAGAACCAATGACATCACGATGTTGGAGTCAGGGTTCAGTGTTTTCATCTGGCTGATGAGTACAATATGAGCTCAGAAGGCTTCAGTCACAGGTCAGGGACAATTGAACATTTGGAATGGAGATGTCTCTAGGTTTGCTTATAAGTACAGGATGGGAAAACAATAGTTAGGATATCTTAGGATATTAGTGCATTTGAAACTAAAAATGATTCAGTTGTGATATGTGACAGACAAAAAAAATCCCTAATATATTATTGGGTTGCATTAATACAAGCATAGCTTCCAAGAATAAGGACACTCCTCTGTACTGTGCTCTTGGCAGACTACATCTGGGTTTATTGTGTTTAGTGCTGGATATAGTTTAAGAAGGACATCAATAAATTGTAGAGAGTGCAGAGGGCCTTTGGGTCTTGCTCACATACCTGTACATCAATAAAGCACCATTTTGAACATGTAGAACCACAAAATATGTGCTGTGCAAGCATTTTGAAACATTAGTATCATGGGAACAGGATTCATGGCCATGTTACAGAAAAGTTCTGCAATATAAGGTTTTATAATTGATGTGATGTTTCTTAGGGATAAGATCTGACTCATAGAATATCCAAATTCATGCAACATTGAATCATACATTTTAATAGCTTTTTGTCTATATTTTACTTGCCTTCATGTATTGTTATTAGCATACTATAATAATATAATGTACAGTATTATTTTTCCCAAGAACAGGAAAACTTGTAGGTCAAATTTCAGTTGTGAGTTTGGAAGGTGATGTGAGATAACATTTTTCTTCTTCTACTGGTTCATGTTTTATGTGCATTTGCCTAGGAGCTTTTAAATCAAGTCTAGGTTTATTAACCCAATAAAGAAACAGATATAATGATGATCATTTACTCTTGACCTATGAGAAATAGGTATTTATTTTATTAGTGCAATGAAGTTTTATAGCTTCAGAAATCCATTGCCCTTTAATCCCACTTGGATGCCATGGTCTAAAATTTCCAGGAATAACTAAATAAAAGTTACACATTGATACAAATCAATTCTTCTGGTCTCTTTTGCCTTCCCACCATTCTGCATGTAGTTTTTCTTGACAATCATTTCTGGTTTGTGGTGGTCATTTTTTGACCCATATAAATGTTTGTGGTATTGAAATTTTGCTTCATAAAATATTGCTTGAAACAGCTAGTCCATGAATATGGGCTACAGAGGTTTTTCAGTTTAATTGTATTTGCTATAATGATATTTGACCTGTTTTCATCCCCTGCTATAGATGTGGGATGCTTAATTACATTCAAGTTCACTTTGGTATAGTCCTGCCTTGAGGCAGAGTTAAAAACTGGATAACCTCTTGAGGTTCTATCCAGCTTTATTATGCCATGATCCTAATCTCTTCTGATCAATCCAGAAACTTTTTCCTCCTTTGAAAACACTAATACTTTCTTTTGTAAAAGTGTTTTCATTTATTATTATTATATTATTATTATTATAGAATTATGGAGTTTGCTACCAGGTGCCTGCATGGAATTTCTGCCTTCTCAGGAAACCCAGGAAAAAATAAGTTTTTTTCTTCTTTTTCTGAAAAGGACAAGTCAACTTGGTTGCAAGTAGTTGGATTCTTGAATTAGCTCCTTATGTTATATCAAAGTCAACATGTCAATTGAATGACTGATATTTGCAAGGTATCATTCTGGGAGTGGTATGAAAGGAATTAAAGACAAATGGAAGGCACAATGAATGCCTTTGCTGAGATCAAATAGGAAGGGAAAACAAACACTTGAGGAAAAGATTTTAAAGAAACATAGATAAGGTTTTCACTGAGGAGCCAAAGGAAACACTTAATGAAGGAAAACAAAACTGAATTTTCTCTTCTTTATATACCCTAGAATCTGTTTAAAATTTTTACTGGTGTTAGTGTTTGTGAAAATAGACAATAATACAAAAGGCCTCCAACTTTGATATAATAAAACTCCTTAATTGGTTTATGTCTCTTGTTGTCTTTTCCTACTTTCCACTACAGTATACAATATTTCCCAGATACTGATAGCCAAACACAATTTCTTGTTTGGATTTAGAACAATCTGCAAATCTTTACTTTTGGGAGAAACAATGCAATAGAGATAACCTGAATTGTCAGTAACTTCAGAGACGTCTTTAGAGATCAAATTAAATTTTTTTTAATCTTTACTGATTAGGTCAGAATGAGGTATTATTTTTTATTTGTTCTTTTTTTTAAAGATTCTATCTCCCTAACCCATCAAAGCCATTAGAATGTTTATAACTTGCTATTCTTCTAAAATAAAAAGAAAACTTTATTCACTTGGACGTATAGCTTAATTCATATTAGGATTATTGAGTTTCCAAGTATGTCATTATATTGTCCTATACTTTAAGGAAGAAGTGAGTTTAAAAGTGAAATCTGTGCACCAAAAGAAAAAAAGGTTTAATCTAAAAGGAAAAAGAGTATCTCTTACCAAGAAGCCATCTTCTTTACTTTCAGTATTATATGTCAAGGGTCTATGTACATCGCTGAAATTTTTTTTTGCACCAAGCATACACATAGTCAATATGGGTCTAATTATTCAGTATGTGTATGCTGTGCAATTAAAAAAGGAAGACACTTTAGTCCTAGTGAAAATTTTAGGGCTAAAGCATTAATTTGAAATATTAAAGATATTTTAAAAATGTATTTAGTCAATTAATTCCTTCAGTCTATTTAATGTAGTAGCTCTAAAGAAAAATGGAAGCTTAGCTGCTATTTGTCACTTTGGATTCTTGGGTTATCAGATTTAGAGTAATGCATTGTTTTAGAATTGGAATTTTACAGAGATATGTTCGGAATCCATGATTGTAAAGATACAAGGGAATGAAGAATTCTCATGGCTTGCATTTTGTCATTTTTAAAAGTATTCTATATGGATCAGAGACTTTGGGAGAGATCAATTCCCTTTCATTGGAATACCTTGTGATTTTCTTTCCAGTTAATCTGTCATTAAATATTTATTAAGGACCTACTATATGTCAGGTATTTTGCTAAGCACTAGAGACACTAAGAAAGGCAAAAGATAGTATCTTTCTCTGGAGGTACTCACAGTTCAATGCTGAGACCAAATGCAAAGAAATATATACAAATCAGATATATACAAATTGGATATAATCCATAAAGGGAAGGCATTAGAATTAAAGGGCATCAGGAAAGACTTTCTGTTGAAAGTAGGGTTTACGTTGTTGCTTGAAGGAAACCTTGGAAGCCTAGAGTCTGAGAGGAGGAGAGAAAACATTCCATGATTGGATTGTCATCTGCTGAAAATGTCCAGAGTGGGAAACAGAGTATCTTACATGACCCCCTTCATACTGATCAAATCAGCTTTGTGCTACTGTTCTTATCTCTGGATTGCCTACAGTTGCCAAAAACTTTTATGCCTTTCCATTTCTCCAAATGCATTTACTTCTTATAGCATTTCCTTTGTATATCATACCCGTGGTATTATTTTCAAAAGATTTTATATTTATTATCTATTATTAACATTTTATATATTTTAACCTAACATACATTCCAATTTCCCTTACAAATTTGTGTTTTTCTTTCATTACGCAGTCTACAATGTGATAATATCGAAGAAAAAAATGCATCCATGTCATTACTCAACAAACTGCTCAGTAAACCCTAGTGCCCTTTTATTAAAAGAAAACAGTTAGCATTTGTAATACTATAAGGTTTGCAAAGCACAGTATAAATGTTAATTTATTTGAGCCTCTCAGTAACTCTGAATTACACATTCTACATATGAACAACTGAGGTTAGTAAAAGTTAAGTTTCCAAGATCACATAGTTAGTATCTGGAGTATGATTTGAATTCAGATTTTTCCTGACTCCAATTCTATTTACTACATCTGCCTACCTCTCTTCGGGGAGGGGCATTTTATGCCCTTCACAATATGATTACAATCTTCCTTTCAGCCCAAATGACTTTCTTGATGTTTTATGAATCCAATGATCTTTCTCACAGTTCTATGACTTTGTAGAAGTTATCCCCCTGGCTTGGAATGTATTTCTTCATCATTCTCCTCTTAAAATGCCTACTTTAAGAAATGAACACTGATGAAATATCACCTCCTACATGAAGCCTTTTCTAATCCTCCCTCACTGTTGCCTCATATGTATTTTGTGCACATTTCAATATATCCATTTACACAACATGCACACACACAACATACATGTGTGTACATGTTTACATACATGCACACTTACATGCACAATTTATGAACATGCATATCTGTGCAGGGGTGTAGGGGGTATTCATGGAAGACCAGTATCTGTACTATAATGGCTACTAAGTTCTTTTCAGGGTTGCTTTCCACCTTTGCTATACTACCAAGTAACCTATCTCTCATCTGTGATTCCAAGAAGCTGTAGCAGGTACAGTGACCACTCCTCAGTAAACTAATTTGGCATACAGGCTAAACCAGATTGAGGGTAATTTAGCGGGTCTCAAGCCTGTCAGTGTATTAAGGGGGCATCTATCACAAGTATGTAAAGACTTTTGCTGGAATGGTTAGATGGGAACAATTGTCCCAATGGCTAAGACAGCTGAAGCAGGTGCTGTTGAGCACTTAGAGCTTGGTTAGCTGTAGAAGACACCAAGATCATTCACTGCATCTGAAACCATCACCATTTGTCTTGACTCTCTCTTGACACTGGATTGTGATGACTTTGGAAGAGAGAGAGTGAGGTCAAAGACTTCTTTCAACTCTGCCTCACTTATGTCCAATTTATGCATCACTAATGCCACTTTATCATTTCTATTTCAGTCCTGTGGTACCAGGGTAGTGTGAAGTAACAGATGAAGATACACTGGGAGCTGCAGTCACTACCTTGTACAGGTCGTCAAATCCATTAGATCTTCTCTTCAAAGGAAGCTGCAGTGGAATTCGGCAGTCCTCTGGGAATTTCTTTTAAGCGATCACACTGCTCACTTCCTGGTATGAGGAAGGATCTAGAAAAGGTGCCCTAAAAATTGTCTGCTTCCCCAACCCTGGTCAGATTACCACAGTAGGCAGGAGACCCACTCTGTGGATTAAATACAAAAAAATACAAAAATATATAAAACTTCTTCAAAGAAGATTCCACTCACCATTGGTGTAAAGAATCTGCACATATTCATAGACAACCCAAGATTAAAAAGACCTGAAAGATGAACAGCTCTTGTTCCAAGAAAACTCAGCAGCCAAATTGCAGCCCTGAGTAAAATAAGGTTGTCGAATGAATGATGGTCAGCTCACTGAAGGCTAGTTTTTCTGGAGTGGTCATGGTGAAGGGGAGCACCATGAATCTGGGGTAGGTTTTTCAATAAAACCTAATCTAGTCAGCAAATTTGAATGTCTGTATACAACAAGCTCATGGCAATGAGATTGTCACTTGAAGACAAACCCCATGCCACCACCATCAGTGCCTATGCTCCCATCAAGATGAACCCTGATGAAATTAAAGAAAAATTTATGAAGACCTGGAGACCCTTATTACTAGTTTACCTAAAGAGGACAAGCTTATAATTCTGGGTGACTTTGATGCTTAGGGTAAGCTCAAACTACCAGGTATGAAAGGAGTCCGTGGGAAGAATGGAACTGGAAACAGCAACAACAATGATCACCAACAATTGACAACTTGTGCCTCTCATGACCTTTTCATCATGAACAATGTCTTCCATGTATGTAAGCACAATAAACTTTCGGATGTAACCTTGCAGCAAGCATTAGATTTTAATAGACTATGTGATTGTAAGGAGAAAAGGCAGACAATATGAGAATAGTGAAGGTGAAGTGTGGTATAGATGGCTGGACTGATCACAGACTCATCCTCTATAGCTAAATATTCCTAATCAGCTGTCCAAGGCAAAATGACAACTAGAAGAATTAATGTCAAGAGATTAGATTGTGTTTCTAAGCCGGAAACGTTTGTTGCTAACTTTGAGGGAAAGCTGGCAACAGTGAAGTAGAAAAGGAGTGTGTAGCTTTCAGAGATCTGGTGTACACCATTACATTTGTTCATTTGGGACAGAATACTCACAAATATCAAGAATAGTTTGATGAAAATGATGGAGAAATACAGAAGCTGATTAATGAAAAACAATAACTCCACAGGGTTTACCAGCAGGAGAGTTCATTCATTATTTTTTTTGTTGTTGTTTTTGCAAGCAGTTTTTGAACTCAGGTCCTCCTGACTCCAGGGTCAGTACTCTATCCACTACACCACCTAGCTGTCCAGTTCATCCATTTCTAAGAAGACAACATTTAAATCCATCGAAAGAAAAGTACAAGTGAAGTTTAGAGAGACGCAGGACTCTTGATTCAGTAAGAAGGCAGACGAAATTCAGTTTTATGCAGATAGTAGCAATTCAAAGTACTTTTATGATGCTCTGAAGACTATTTATGGGCCAAAGACCCATGATGCATCTCAATTACTCAGTGCTGATGGATCCATATTAATTAATGTAGGGATATGATCCTAGAGAGATGAGTTGAATATTTTCATAGTGTTCTTAACAGATCATCATCAATCAATGCAGAAGCGATTGATTATTTTCCTCAAGTTGAAGTCAATCTATCCCTAGCTTGAAGTCTTGGAAAGATTTTGAAGATCACTCAGAGGAGGACACTGAGGTCCTTTCTTGAACTAAACTGCCTAGCATTCCAACATTATTACAGAGAGTGTAAGCAAGTATGATGGCCTGGACATGTTGTTCAACTGCCAAATGCATACAAAAAAGACAATTTTGTGGAGCACTCACATAAGATAAAGTGCTCAGAGGGCACATATGGGGGAGTGTCAGAAGAACAGATATAAGAATACTATAAAGTTCTCTCTTAAGAACTTTCTAATTGATTGTGTAGCATGGGAGACACTAGCATGGAATGGCCCAGCATGGCATGCTCTCATCAGAAAGGAGACTGTGCTCTCTAGCAAAGTCGAATTGAAGTAGCTCATAAAAAATGTGAGATGCATAAGTTAAGAGTAACTACCACAGGTAATAAGATGCACTACTTTGGATGACAGAAAAAAATACCAATTCATTTTGGTTATAATCATATTGACATTATCAGATAATTTTTATATTAATTACTGATGAAAGTGATCTGTCAAAATATCTATTCCATGTCCTGTCAATCAAATAGAAGATTGTTTGCCTGATTTTCACTTTGGAAAAAACTCACAAAACTAATGTTCGACTGAAATGACCAGTCCTCTGGCAGACCATTTTGAGCTAGTCAGATATCCTGTAACTTGTTTCTAACATAGTAATGTTGTTTTGTTCTTCTTCAATAACAAAATATAAGAGTCAACCATAAATGCAGCACATATATGGACATATATTGCCTACATGCATAAATAGTCCATATGTATACACATGTATATGCACAGAAACCACACAGTACGTACATATGCAGACATACATATGCCCATATTATATATATATATATATATATATATATATATATATATATACATATACATACATACATATGCATGGCCATGCATTCATATGCATGTGTGTGTGTGTGTGTGTGTGCATGTATACGTAATTCCCCTGTAGATTGTAAACTCCGTGGTGCAAGCAATCTTTACATTTTTCTCTTTCTATAATACCTGGCTTGTAGTAGGACTGTAATAAATACTTCATTCATTATTTTTGGTTAGGAAATAAGATGCTTAGCAATGGGGGGAAGAAGGGATAGCTACTTCCAATACAACTAAAATCCATTAATCAAATATCTTACTTCCATTGGCAAACACATACCTAGAAATATCTGTTTAGGAAACTATTTAATGAGCAAGGGAAAAAAACACAAAACAACATTAAGCAGTTGAGTTAATGAAAGAGATGCAGACCACTACACTGTTATGTTGGTTCATTTTCTTTTTCCCCTAGATCTTTATTTTTTTGTTTCTTCCTAATGACTAGAATGTCAGGCACAACTCAGAAATTAAATCGAAAGATGAAATGCCGAAATAAATCTTACTTTTAGTTGTTGGCTTGGGGATGAAGAGTGTTTTGCAGTTTTCACTCTAATGAGCAGGGTTCTTTCTTTTAGCACTCCTGACACAGGCTGAAGCAGCAAAGATACTGAATAATAACTGAGTTTCCTGAAGGACTTAATGCAATTTCCAGAGTTAACCAAGAGAGGCAATGTCTACATGGGATGATTACATCAACTACTACAACTGAAGGGACTGGTCATTTCAGTGGAACAATAGTTTTGTGATATTTTTCAAAGTGAAAATCAGGCAAACAATCTTCTATTTGATTGATAGGACATGGGATAGATATTTTGACAAATCACTTTGTTTTCATCAGTAATTAGTATGAAAAATTAGCTGATGATGTCAAAATGATTATAACCAAAATGAATTGGTTTCTTTTTTTTTTTCTATCATCCAATGCACCTTCTAATGACTATTGTCTACCCAGACTTGGAAATGCTGTGATCCCTGTTAGGAGAGATTTTTATACTGTTTAATCAATTTTCAAAATTTAAAAGTATTTAATATTTATGTTCATTTTCACATGGGGAGGGTATATGTCACTATGTTTCTAGTGCCTTTTAACTTTTATGTTTCTGTATGGATAGGTTATTTTTCTTTGAAATTGTCCTTCTTTCACTCTAATGTTAATAGTAGTACCCTATTCTATGTCCTCCTTTTCTTTGTTGTGACTTGTTGGTTTTATGTAAGTTTGAATAATTACAGGATAATAGTTAAGAATGAAGCTACTTTAGGAAATAAAATTTGGGTTAAAAAAAACAAACCTTTCATTTAATCTAATCTGAGAATTTATTATGTCCAAACAACCTGGGTGATGTTGGGGTATCTCTGTGGATTTCACTTTGTTCATCTATAAAATAAAAGGGTTGTAGTGGATGGCACTTAAGTTCATTTCTAGTTCTAGTTATCTAAAAAAACTTGACTGCCTTTTACCCTACAGCTATTTTACAATAAAATATTGGGTTGATATGCAAAATTTGATGTTTCCAGATATCTTGATATTTGTCAATTTGTGGAAAAACAGTATCTGGATGATTTACTGTAGATAAGGAAGTTTTTGAAATGTTTAAGGTTTTATCACATTAACATCAAAGAGAACTTCTAGTTTAAAAGATGCAAAGCATTATGCTTTCTATGGTCTTGCTTGGATAAAATTTTCCTCTCCTGGCAGACCAAAGAATACATGTCAAGAATTTGTTATCAATTCATTGTTATCAGTCTTCTTGGAAGGACTCATTTATTTTAATATCACAACAACTCTTTACAAATTGGAAGTTTCATTATTTTATTCACATTAGGTCTGCTTGGCATACATTTGGATTCCTTTGGAAAACCCAAGCTTTCTTAGAATGAGAATATTTCTATTTAAAATAACTTAGACATTTTTTGGTGCAGTATTGTCAGTGAGGCAAATTCTGAAAAGTTCTTGAGATTGCAAAGTTTTGCTTATAGCTTAAAAGTTGATATATTATTGGGGGCAGATAGGTGGTTCAGTGGATAGAATGCTGCCCCTGGAGTCAGGAGGACCTGAGTTCAAATCTAATCTCAGACACTTAATAATTGCCTAGCTGTGTGACCTTGGGTCACCTGTGTGACCATTGCCTTACATAAATTAAAATATATATAAAAGGTTGATATAGTATGGCATAGTCTTTGTATAGATAAAAATCTTTTTCAGGCCCAAATGGGTTACATGGCTGTTACTTCTTAAAGACTCCAACTACTTTTTGCACTACTTCCCCATCCCACAGAGCCCTTCTTTGTAATACAGAAGTAAAAAACTAAAGAAAAGACTATGACTAATAGTACAAGCCTATTTTTTTAACCTATAATGTACCATAGTTCATCTGAGAGGAAAAAAGACATTTCAATGTTAGGGTTCTGAAATAGCAATCAGTCACTGATTTCATGAGTCCTGAATATCTGCTTTACTATTTTCCTTCACATTATTGTAATTGTCATGAAATTTTCTTTTGATTCTGACTATTTTTGTGTTGCATCAATTTATACAAATCTTACAAATTTTCTCCAAAGCCTTCATATTTATCATTTTTATTACAATAATAATTACAATTACAATAACATTCCATTTCATGATGTATCAGTTTGTTTAGTTATTTAATGTATGTTCACACACTCTCCTTCTAGCTCTTTTCTGATCTATGGTTTTGTGTAGGAAGCCATAACATAAAAACATTTTTTGGTATTTAGTTGGTGCTTTATATTTGCTGATTTTGACTTGACTACTATGTTTCTCCCAAAATAAACCCTAGCATGAATTTTTTAGGAGCATGTGCAGTATTGATACCACTCATACTCAATGAATACTACCTTACATCCAATATTATTCACTCCTTAAGGACTGCTCCTGTGGCTTGTGGTTTGGAGATTATCTGAAACTAGGTTAAACCACCCCTCAAGAGTCACCCTTGCTCCTCCTATCACAGAAATTTATTTAAGCAAGGTTCTGCCCCTGCTCACTCTCTTTTCCTACATGACTCTGCAGGACAGGAGGCTGCTCATTCAGATTCCTGGACCCATGTGGTCCAGTTCCTTGCAGCTGGATCCAGGTTGATCTAATATCAATCACCATCTTCTGGCTGCCTCCTTTCCCTTTCCCTTTCCTCTTTCTCTTTCTTAACTGTCTTTGTTATTTTCCCCAACTGTGCCTTCTTTGATTAACTTGATTATCCTCTTTGTTATTCTCTCTTTTGCTACTCCATTTTCTTAGAAACTCACCTTCTTCCAAGCTTGTAACTATCTCTCTTTGCTTAACCTCATTATCTTCTTACAAACTTACCTTCTTTACGTGTTAAAGTAGTTAAAGGTGATTCCCCACATGACTCCTCTCTCTCATTAGGGATCAATGCTTTCCTGCCTTCACTTTAGATATTCTTTTCCTCAATTTCTGCTCATCACAGCTGCCCAGTAGTCTCTCTTTCCCTTTAGCTCACAACAATATTGCAGCTCACTATCATGTTCCTTCTCCAAAGAACCTAACTTGAGAATTTTTTTGTAGTAACTTGTAGCCTTTTGTGAAATCTATGAATTAAAGTCTAAGCCTTTATTACCTCCTTGATTAGAGTGTTTGGTTTCTTCATCATCTACAGTCTTCTCTCTCAGATATCCTTACCCCTGTTATTCCAGCAACAATGGTAAAGATATGATTTCCAATATTCCTTCCAAACTGTTTCCTTTTTAATTATTGTTTAATGCACATGATTTGTGGTCATACTTCTGGTAACATATCTTTCAACAAAAGGCAGAACGATATTTATATTTTTGTATTAAGCTAGAATTTAGCTTGGTTAAAAAAAGTAGAGAAAGGGAAACTATGTATAGATTCTTAGGAAAACCACCTTATCTATTTTAATTTGCTATAATGTATTCTACAAACCTACTCCCATGCCTTTAGTTGTAACATGGAAATGACCTTGTGTTCCCAAGATCTGTCAGTGGAATAAGAACTCAGGCATATTCAACTATACTTAAAAGGTTTCACATAAGGGTGCTTGATGTTTGTTTTCCAAGGACAATCCTTATTAAGTTTGGAGAGGCTCTTTGTCAGATTGGACACTGAATGATGAATTTTTTGATTATGCAAATAATCTCACAGATTAATTATTCAATAAAGATGGGTTATGATTTATGTCAATGGAAAGAGTATCCTTATCAACACAATCATGAGTTCTTGAAATTTTGAAGTATATAAGTAAAAATTAAATAATTCAATACATGAATAAAAAGATTAGAAACATTGTATACTCAACACAAAGAATTCTGTGTAGGAAAATAATGGATCTGATTCTTACTTTCTTTCCTTCAAAATGTACTGGTTGAAAAAAAATGACATACTGACAGTTAATTATAACTAATTCTCCACTACCTCAATATGGAGTAATAAGTTCAGAGGACTCTGTGAAATTTGGCATATGTTTTCAGCAATTTTTGACTAAACAACTTAATGAAAAAAAATGCATGGCGTACTATCTCTTTCCTTTTTTTAATATGTGGTTTTCTTTGTGAACAATTGAACAAGTTGCTACCTGGAAAACCATGAATGAAAGGAAGAGAATTGAAGATGGCAATAGATGTGAATTTGAGTATTACTACCTTTTTTTAAAATGTTAGAGAATGTGGACAGAAAGACTATTAAGGCTCTGCAAGTTAACTAGTCAATAAGATCACTGAAGCAAAACCATCGATGTTTCTGAGTTATGAAGATGTTATTTCTCTTTAGGGATATATGTCCAGAGACAATATTCCTTTTTATAAAGAATGAAAATAGAATAGAGACAATTTTAGAATGTCTCTAAATATATTGTTAATTTGCAAGCTACTGCTTGTGGAGTGGTCATACATTCCATTGTAAAGCCAATAGATTGCTGTTATTGTTTCCTAGAATATCTAGATAGCTCCTTAATGGAGATTAAAATGGGCACAGTGGGGATGGTGGTTGCTTATATGATTCTGTGGTTTATAGTCTAGGAGTGTATGGTCTATCATTACAAACTTTTGTTGTTCAATCATGTCTGACTATTTGTGAACCCAGTTGGGGTTTTCTTGGCAAAGATATTAAAATGATTTCCTGTTCCCTTTTCCAGCTCTTTTTATGGATGAAGACACTGAGGAAAACTGGATCAAGTGACTTACCCAGGATAACACAGCTAGTAAGTATCTGAGGTCAGATTTGAACTCACAAAGATGAATCCTTCTGACTCCAGGAAGGCACTCTATCAACTGTGCAACCTAGCTTCCCATCATTACAAACTTTTGATAGTCAAAAACAATCAACAAAATGACACAATGATGACTCTCCAGGACTTTCTTTACAATGCCCAAGCTACATTTATCTCCTCTTCATTCTTCTTCATTCCCATCTTCACTTTACTTTCCACCTTCCTTTAATATTATTCCCTTCCATTGCAATGGAATTTCTCTCTCTTTTTTTTAGCAAGGCAATGGGGTTAATCGACTTGCCCAGGGCCACACAGCTAGGCAATTATTAAGTATCTGAGGCCAGATTTGAAGTCAGATCCACCTGACTCCAGGGCCGGTGTTCTATCCACTGTGACACCTAGCCACCCTGATGGAATCTCTTTTGAGGACAAGGTGTGTTTTTCTCTATATTGACATTTGTATTCACATTGCCAGGTACAGTAAGGGATAAATTTTTGTTTGTTGATTTGTTGAGAGTATTGAACCAAGAACCATGAGACTCTGGCTCTGCTACTGACAGTGTAAACTTGAACATAAATTTCCAGAATTCAACTTCATCACCTGTAACACAAGAGACTTGGATTGGTTGATTTACAAAGATTCTACCAATTCTAAAATTTCACAATTCTAATGTTACTAAAGGGTCTAAGTAGATGGTAAAAAACATAACCAGAATTAGGTGAGCTAGCAATAGTAGTGGGAAGGGATATTATTTATTCTGGTTACCATATTTGTATTTATTTTAGTCATATATTTAATTAGAAAAATGTCTTGCATATAGGCAGAGTTAGGGTATGTTGAACCAACATTTACTTATACCTTATCCCTGTAGGTAGATATGACATTTCATCGAGAGCAATAGAAATGGGGGTTAAGGGGGAGTGACTCACTTTATTCAAACTCACAAATTCTGGTCTGCATTTATATAGGCACAATTAAAAACAGTAGGGTTTCTCACTGAACATTTTGTAAAACTTATAAAAGACTATTATTTTGCCATGTGCTTTGAAAAGTATCTGGGGTAGAAAGCATATTTTGACAAAAGCATTGTTTTAAATCTCTGAATGCAAAATTATGGAATAGTTTATGCATCAGATACATAGCTTTAAAGCCCTTGGTGGCCAACTTTGAGGGAAACTTAGGAGTAAAATATCTTTACATGACTTTTTTTTTTTGGTAATTGCTATGCATATAATCATTAAAAGCAAGGGAGATTTCCCTCACCCTATTCCAAAGAATGACATGTTATTGTTGGAATTTTGTGTTTAAAATGTTCTAGAAAACTTACATATCATAATGACAAATACAAAGAAACTAAAAACTTATCAGGTAAATGAATGTGGGGAGGGTTGGTTTCTTCACATTCAACATGCAGAGAAGCTAAATCTCAGTTCAATTGTTATTGGTGCCACTGAAAAATATAACCTTGGTCACCATAGCATTCTCAGTTCTTGTTTTTTGATTATTTCACAGTGGAATATTTTGCACCAAAATGTGTAGGCCAAATAAAAACTATTTATTAAAATCTTGAATTGAAGCATAGGCCATTTATGAGTGGAGTGGTAAGAGTCCCAGATTTGTGAGTAAAGGACCTGAATTCAAATCTAAATTCTGTCCCTTAATGTTAGCATGATTTAAGCAAATCACTCTTATCCTCACTGGATAACTATTATAGTTCTACTTTGCTCTAAATCAGTTCATATAAATCTTTTCAAGTTTCTTCTATTCAAAATCTATGATCTTACCTTTTTATGTAAAAAGGAAGAAAATAAGCATGACTAGCACTGTACTGAATGCTTTGCAAATATTTTCTCATTTGATCCTCACAACAACCCTGAGGAGTAGGTGTCATTGTTATTCCCATTTTACAGTTGAGGAAACTGAAGAAACAGAGGTTAAGTGACTTTCCCAGAATCACATAGTAGGACTTAAATTCAGTCTACCTGACTCTAGTTCCAATGCTTTACCCACCATACCACCTACCTGCCTCTTGTAATTTTATAGGTATAAGAAAGTCCTTTATTGCAAGCAGATTGACATCTTCTTAGCAATTTATAGCTTTAGAAAGTTACTGTTAGGACTGAGCCTAATGTCAGTGCCCTGTTGGTTCAGGTTCAATGTGGGGATTAATTGAAGCACTTGCAAGTTGCAAGACATTGAACTATGAAAAAAAAAGAAGACTTATTACAAGGTCATAACATAGCAAGGATATGTAATGAGAACACAATGGTAAGTAGCTTTTCTGAATGAACTCCTTGTCTTCTCATGAAAACACATCTCATCAGCAGGATTGGATTTAAATGAGGCTGAGTTCCAAAAAGAAATCAACCTCACTCTCCCAGAATTATCAAAGTTTAGTGGCAGGACAAAAGTAAAGATAATTGAATGACTCACAGAGCTTATATAACATCTAGGATCTGGGGAACTTTACTAGGTTAATCAGCACTGGAAGCACCTGGTTAATTTAATCTTTTGTGTTCCATTTCCTTGAGAAGACCTTTGTGGGCTTCAAAGGTCTGAAGGTCTGCAACTTGTATTTACAGCATCTACCAGAGAAGTTGTGCTTATAACAATAGCATGAGTGAGCTAGGAATAAAATATATAAAAGAAATCCACTGTCTATACGATTTACAAAGTGAGAAATAGTGAATAGATAGTCATGAAAACTTTGTTTAATTTCCTATAATCCACTGTAAACTGGGTTAAAAAGAGGGCATGGAATAAAAAAAGAAAAAGTATAAAAGTAGGATGGAGGGAAATATACAATTACTGATTATAACTATCAGTGTGAATGGATAAATTTGCCTCTTCTATCTGAAAAAGAATAGCAAAATGGATTAGAAAGAAGAATCTAACAATATGTTATTTATAAGAAATTCATTTGAAATATGACTAAGAGAGTGTTAAAATAAAGGGTCAGAACAAAATCTAGTAAGTTGAATTAAAAAAGTTAGGGGAGGTTTTCAGACAAGGCAACAGCAAAAATAGACTTAAGAATTAAACAGGAATATCATATTTTGCTGATAAGTAGATGAATCAATCTATATTACTTAACATATATGTACTGAATGGCTCTAAATACTTAATGAGAAATGTAAATGAAATATTAAGGAGAATAGACAGTAAAACTACAATCACAGGGGATCCTCAGTGTACTCTTTCAACTTTATATAAATCTAATAAAATAAACAAAAAAGAGGTTTAGAACCTGAATATGATTTTAGAAAATTTAGAAAGGAGAGCCCTTTGGGTCTGTTGGATAGGAATGGATGGGAATATATACTTTTCTAAGCTAGGCATTATATATTCACAAAATTTTTTATTAAGGAAAAACTCATAAAATTCAGAAAAAAATGAAACAAATCCTTTAATTATGAGAGTTATAAAAATTAATTAAATTACTGAGCCCTGGAAAAATATTAAAAATCAACAGGAGAATAACAATATTAAAGAATTGGTGGGTCAAGGAATAAGTAATACATTTTATTTATGATAAGAAAACAATGAAAAAATATTCTAATTTTTGAGACACATCCAGTTTAATCTTTAGGGGAAACTTTATGTCTCTAAATACTTTCAGTAAAAAAAGTGAGAAAGAAAAGATCAGTGAATTGGTAATGTGTCTAAGTAAAATAAAAAAAAAAAGAAATTTAAAAACTGCAGTAAAATGCTAAATATAAACTGCAATTTGTAAGAAAAGAACAAAAAATGGATGTAAAATATACATTATTAAATAATAGTAGAAGATATTTAAAAATAAAGTAGATAAATCATTAGTTTATTTAAAAGAGAAAAAATGAAATTTAGGGATCAAAAGTGAAAAAGAATTTATAGCAAGTAATGGCAGAAGATAACATTGCTTTTTGTCTGTTTTCAAAAAGGAATAATCACATCATTAGTGATGTCTTGACTAGTGCATGAATTGGATTTAAATGAGGCTGAGTTCCAAAAAGAAATCAACCTCACTCTCCCAGAATTATCAAAGTTTAGTGGCAGGACAAAAGTAAAGATAATTGGTGAAGGCCCAAGATTCATTGGATGATCTTGGCCTTTTCAGTGTCTGACTAGAAACTCTGGTATGAATGCTAGTTTAACCTTTCTCAGGGTTGCTCATGCACCTTTCAAGCTCACTTGTTACCCAATAATAAAGTTAAGATTTTTCCCACAATGCATGGATGACAATAATTTGCTCCAAAGACCATGGTGCTTAGTTAAAGCTGGCATTGTGGAAAGGCTATCATTAGAAATTATTTTGACTACAACATGTAAATAAACCAAAAATTTAAGTTAATGAATATTAAGAAAGATATAAAATATTCAAATTAATGAAATAAAAATTGGAAATTTAAAAAATCAGTTTCTGAAAAAGAAACAGAATAAATGATAAATGAACTCCCAGTGAAAATGTACATAGTAGGAAAGTGGAATATTGTATAGGAGAAACATCAAGAGGGTCAATGTTGCTGGATTGTAGTATATGTATAGTGGACTCATGTAAGAATACTGGAAAGGTAGGAGGAGGTCATGTTATGTAAGGATTTTTCTTTTTTATAACATTTATTATTAATATTAATTTTTAAATAAAATTTGAGTTCCAAATTCTTTCCCTTCTCTAGTTTCTCCTTCACCTATTGAGAAGGCATACAATGTAAAATTAATTATACCTGTGAAATCATGCATAGTATTTCTATATTAGCCAGGTTTCCAGAAAAAAATAAAAATATAATACAAATGTTTCAATTCTACTCAGTTTACCATTTCTAGAGGTAGCTAACATTTTTTAACATTAATTTTTTGAAATTGTTATGGATCAGTGTCTTGAGAGTAGCTAAGACTTTCACAGTTGATCATTGTTACAACATTATTACTGTGTACAATGTTCTCTGCTTGCTTTACTTTACATCAATTCATGTACTTCGTAAGTCTTTCTGAAACCATGATACTCATCATTTTTATAGTATAATAGTATACCTCACAATAATATATCATAATTTGTTCAATATTTCCCCAGTTTGTCAAAAAGATATGATAAAAATATTTTTGTACACATTGGTCATTTCCTTTCTAAAAAAAATCTCTTTGGGATATAGATCTAATGGTATTGCTGGGTCAAAAGTTATAATTTTGCAGTCCTTTGGACACAGTTCCAAGTTGTTTCTTGGAATTTTTATTGATGTTGTTGTTTGTCCTTCATCCTACTTCTTTTTTAGTTCTAAGTGTCTGATGCTGGATCTGAACTCAGGTCCTCCTGACTCCAGGACTGGTGCTCTCTCCATTGCACCACCTAGCTACCCCTATTACCTTTCATTCTTGTAGAAGACCATGACATCAGGGAGGTAATGCCATGACATACAAATGAATTGGATTTAAGTGAGGGGCTACCATGCAAAGTCACAAACCTCACTTTCCCCAAAATGGTTGAACCAGGTTAAAATACCAAAATACCATCAAGAAGGGCATTAGTGCCTTATTTTTTACACATCCCCTCTAGCATTGACCATTTTGCTTTTCTTCCTTCCATGTTAACAAATCTGATAAGTTAATTTAGTGTTTCTCTCTCTCTCTCTCTCTCTCTCTCTCTCTCTCTCTCTCTCTCTCTCTCTCTCTCTCTCTCTCTCTCTCTCCCTCTTTTGCAAGGCAATGGAGTTCAGTGGCTTGCCCAAGGTCACACAGCTAGGTAATTATGAAGTGTCTGAGGCCGGATTTGAACTCAGGTACTCCTGACTCCAGGATCAGTGCTCTATCCACTGAACTACCTAGCTGCACCCAGTGTTGTTTTAATATATATTTTTCTAATCAATAGTTATTTAGAGCATTTTTTATATGACTGTTGATAGCTTTAAATTTCTTCTTTGGAAAATTGCCTGTTTATTTCCTTTGATTACTTATCAATTTTGGAATGGTTCTTATTTTTATAAATTTTACATAGCTCCTATATTTTTAAGAATTGAAGACTTTATCAGAAAAACTTTCTGTAAAGTTCTCCCAGTTTCCTGCTTTCCTTCTCATTCTGGCTACCTTTGGCTACTTTGTTCTTGTTATTCTTTTTTTTTTACAAAATCATTTAATTTCATATAATCAAAACTCTTCTTTTTACTTCATGTGCTCCTTTCTATTTCTTGTTTGGTCAAAACCTGCCCTTTATTCACAGATCTGACAAGTTAATTTTTCCAAGCACCCCTAATTTATTTGTAATATTACCCTTTATGTCTAATTCACCCATTTTGAACTTATTTTGGTATACATTATGAGATGTTGAACTATGCAGAATTTCTGCCAAAATGCTTTCTGGTTTTACTTTCAATTTTTGTCAAATAATGAATTCTTGCCCCCAAAGTTTGAATCTTAGATAACATTAGATAACTATGGTTATTTACTATTTGATTCTTGAGATAATAGGGGACCATTGGAATTTATTGAATAAGGACTGAAAGCTGTTATGTTAAAACTGGCAATTAGTAGCAATCACTTGATAGATTTCATCTAAATGATTCCTGATTGGAAGAGAGAAAATTGACTTCATTAAGAGTTTCAATGAAAACTATTGCTTCTAAGTGTCACTTAAGGTAAGGAAATTCATAAGAACCTCTCTGCTGCCATCTCTGGATTGAGAAGGAAAAGGAGAAAGATTTTGTAAATTTTTTTGATATCCTTGTGAACTGATTTGTTTTATTGACCTCTGTAAAATGTTTAGGTTTGTTTGCCTGGCTTAAAGAGTCAACCTGAGTTAAGTTTCAGGGAGCTACATTCTGACTGGACAATTTAGCATCTGGACTGAGCTAGGCTAAGGCAAATTGATTAACTTTGCAATTTACTGTCTTCAAAACACTATATTCACGCGAGTCATCATTTTCTAAATACCCATTACAAGGTAATTGCAGATTGGAAGGCTTTGTAAATATTATTATGTTTGACGAGAAGAG
This sequence comes from Macrotis lagotis, assembly GCF_037893015.1. Taxonomy (NCBI): domain Eukaryota; kingdom Metazoa; phylum Chordata; class Mammalia; order Peramelemorphia; family Peramelidae; genus Macrotis; species Macrotis lagotis. Next base: position 623,893,752 of record NC_133658.1, read on the forward strand.
AAGGGAATCAGGGAGGGGAAACATGCAGTGTTGAAACCCTCTATCCACTTTCACCCAGTGGAGAGAGCACTGAACTTGCAATCAGACAGACTGGAGTTCAAATCCAGTCTCTGACATTTACTAGATGTGTGACTTTGGGCAAGTCACTTGACCCTCATTGCCTGGCACCCAGGACCATCCTGATTCATATCTGACCACTAGACCCAGATGACTCTGGAGGTGAGACTGGTGACTTAACATATCACCCTCTCACTCAAATCCACTTCATGTGATTGTCATGGAATCACCTCCCTGATGTTGTAGTCTTCTTTGAAATGAAGGACAAACATTATAAGTACTTACTTGAGAAAAGAGGATTTGACCATTTGAAGAGCTGTAAGAACTAATTTCCTGTGATAATCATGCTCCTGAATAGATTAATAACATCAAATCCTGGAGTCCAGAATTTTAAGTTACCTTAGATACAAGGGTTCCTATAAATGCATGTCCATTATTGATTAATAAATATTAAATATATTGATTAAATAGTGGTTCAATTTTATATGCATATTGTGATATAGTTTATTTTTTATGCATTGTCTTGACTATGTCTTGACTATTAGTATCTATGATATTATTTCTTTTGTCTTTTTGTTGAGTAAATGTATTTAGGATCTGAAAATGTTACTGCTATTTATATTGTGTGATAATGATGGGGACTTAAAATGGGAAGGACCTCAGAGATTATTTATTTTTGAGATTAGGAAATAAAGATAATGTGAGGTTAAATGATTCACCCAAGGTTGTAAATAAATAACCCAAGGCTTCTGCCTTAAAATCAATTTCTCTTTCCATCATACTATTTAACTAACTAGGCATCTTATCTATTAATACAACATTTAATCTCTTTAAGCCTATTTTCTTTTTTTTTTCTATGCCTATTTTCTCTATTTAAAAATAGGGGATTAGAATATTGATTAAGAAGGTACTCAAAGGTACCTTCCAATGCCAAAAATGTAAAAGGCTTTTATGAAAAATAACAGCAGGATTACATTTACTTTATTATGTACTTCTATACTTTGATAAATTCACCTGGGAAATTGTAATACTCTCTCAATACTCTCTCAAAGATAGTGATATTGTTCAGATCATGGAGGCTTCATATGCATCCTATAACACAACACTATCAAAATATAATAGGCTTTTCCATTAATTAAATAAAGCTATTTAATAGCTAATTTTCCTGTCATTTGTTTTATCCTAATCAACTTCAAGTAGACATCTTGTTCTTGTTTTTGTTGTTGTTGAGTTCTTTCACTAATGTTGAACTCTTTGTTGTATCTTGGGAAAGATACTGGAATGTATTTTATTTCTGCTTCCAGCTCATTTTACAGATGAGGAAACTGAGGCAAACAGTGTTAAAAGACTCAGACCAGGTCACATAGCTATTAAATGTTTGAGGTCAGATTTGAACTCTGGACTTCTTAACTCCAGATCCAAAACTCCACTGTGCCATCTAACTGCTCCATGTAAACATTCAAATTCCATATTTAATGTTAAAATGTAGTTATACTTATTAAAGATTAAACTTCTTTATTGAAATGAGTTGTTAATTTAGCTTGTGAAGTTCCCAATATTAGTCCTTGGATAGGTCATAGTGGATTCCAACTTCTCTGGAAGTAGGGCATTTGATCATTGCATGACCCATCTTGTTATTTGCTTTTTTTTTAAGAAAGATTTTATTTGAGTTTACAATTTTTTTAGGTTTTTTTTTTTGCAAGGCAAATGGGGTTAAGTGGCTTGCCCAAGGCCACATAGCTAGGTAATTATTAAATGTCTGAGACCGGATTTGAACCCAGGTACTCCTGACTCCAGGGCCAGTGCTTTATTTACTGCACCACCTAGCCGCCCTGAGGTTACAATTTTTCCCCCATTTTGATTCCCTCCCCCAAGTCCCCCACAGAAAGCATTCTGTTAGTCTTTACATTTTTTCCATGGTATACACTTGATGTCAGTTGAATGTAATGAGACAGAAATCATATCTTTAAGGAAGAAGAATAAAGTATAAGAGATAGCAAAATTACATAAGGGTTTTTTTTTTCCTAAATTGAAGGTCTTTGGTCTTTGTTCAAACTCCACAATTCTTTCTCTGGATATAGATGGTATTTGCCATTGCAGACAGCCCCAAATTATCCAATTTGTTTTTCTAAAATTTTTTTAAAAAATTGTATTTGTTTAAGACAATGGGGTTAAGTGACTTGCCCAAGATCACATAGGTAGACAATTATTAAGTGTCTGAGGCTGGATTTGAACTCAAGTCCTCCTGACTCCAGGGCCAGTGCTCTATTCACTGTGTCACCTAGCTGACCCACAACTTGCTATTTGGTACTAATTTCATTGCATCATAGACCTTTTATTTATTTATTATTCATTCATTTATTCAGTTATTCATACTTTTATTTATTTTACTTTTTTATAATATTCATTTTTAGTTAAAATTTTAGAAAGACCAAGTTTCTCAAAGGTTCACATGGAGTAGCAGCACTTAGTTTCTATCAATAACGTTCTAGTTCAAGTCAATTTTACTACTGGAGAAATTAGATAATACCAGTTTGCCTGAAGCTAGGAATTCACATTAACTACCCTTACAAAAATTAATTTAGAAAATAAAATTACAAACTATTAACTCAAGAGAATAATATAGCTGTCTAAGTACTAGGCATGTGAGAGTCCATTCTATCGAACACACAAGTATCCTGATCCCTGAGAAAATAAATTGGGAATTGGAAGGTTGTTAGAGCATCAAACAAGGACAGATGAAGTTAGGTAGTTTTATGTGTTATTTTCTTCATGCTGTGATAGAACATGGATAATCCATCATCCATTTGTTCAAGAACACATAAAAACATTTATTAAATTCTGAGAGATAACAGTTTCATATAGGTATATGACACGTATTCTGATATAATGTAAAATTACATAAAAACACATTACCAGAAGGTAAAGACCAGTGTAAACTTTAATGGGGCAGAGAAAAAAAAATATAAACTATTTAAACTGGATTTCAAAAGAATGAGTAAGATTTTTCTAAGTATTCTGACCTCTAGGAAGATAAAAGATATAGTAAAATGCACTTCTTTTGTATAATCTATATGTTATGGACTCTACTATATACAGAGCATGCTTCACTCTTCTCCTTTTCAAGGTTAGACAAGCCATCTAACACTAATACATAAATACAAAATAAATTTTGGAGGAAGCAACACATTAACAACTAGCAGTGGAATTAAGAGAAGGAGGGTGATATCTGAACTGAGTCTTAAAAGAAAGTAACAATTCTGATAAAGGACTATATTCAAAGTAGGGAGAAATGGATTGTGTATGGAGGTAGACAAGAGGGTGATGAATTTATGGAGCAAATAATATTCCATTTTGTAGGGAATAGAACATACTTAATAGACAGTAATAATAATGATAATAGCTAGCATTTATATGATACTTTTATGTTTGCAAAACATTTGACCTATGTTTTGATCCTCATCACAAACTTGTAAGGTAGTGTTATTATTATACCTGTTTCACAGATAAGGGAACTGAGTCTTAGAGTTCTAAGTGTCTGAGGCAGAATTCACATTTAAGATCTTCCTCGCTCTAACACTTGTAACACCACAAATTGTTGTGAAATATGATGAGAAAGGTAGGTGTAACCCAGATTGTAGAGTGCTTTCCTTGCCTGATTGAGGTATTCCTATTCTATCTTAGAGAAATCCAGAGAAGGTTTATGAGCATGGAGGGGAGTCACTTGATCATACCTACAGCTTAACAGGCTGCTTTTGACAGTTTTGGGATGGATTAGAGAGTCAGCAGGGGAGGTGTTTGAATTGTGTGTAGAGAGAATAGAGGAAAAAATATATTTTTGAGATAGGGACCAAGAGGACTTGGCAGCCAGTAAATAAGTCAGGTGGTGTGTGTGTGTGTGTGTGTGTGTGTGTGTGTGTGTGTGTGTGTGTGTGTGTGTGTGAAGGGAAGGGAAAAATAAAGGATCATTCTGAAGTTCCAACTCTGGGTGACTATAAGGATGGTAATGCCCTCCAAGAAAAATGAAATTTGGAATAGGAACATGTTTATGGAGAAACATGAATTCCTTTTTGGGTGTGAACTTTGAGTTGCTGATGGGAATGTTTGGTGCATAAGTCCAATTTATGCTCCAAATCAATAAAGAAAAGGAAAATCAAAATCAAAATAACCCAAAGTTTCATCTCAAATAGAGAATATAGACAAATATAGACAATATAGAGAATATAGACAAAAATAGTAACAATTTGAAAAATCAATATTCAAGTGATTGTAGGAAGACAAGTACAATAATTCATTGTTGGTATAACTTTTTATTCATTCATTCATTTGTTCATTCATTCATTCATTCATTTATTTGTTTCTTTGTTTATTTTTGTCTTAGTCTAGTCACCTTAGTGGCTCCTGACTTGTCAAGTCACCATTTGAGATTTTCTTGCCAGAGGTAAAGGAATGGTTTGTCATTTTCTTCTCCAGCTCGTTTATGGAACCTGAGGTGACACAAAGCTAGTAAGTACGTGAGAATGGATTTGAATCCAGGTCTTTCTGACTCCATACCCTCCTCTGTACAATCTAGTTACCTTTATTGAGAGATCTGTGAATTTGTATACTGTTGTGGAAAACAATTTGAATTACGCAAATAAAATTACTATAATGTCTATATTCTTTGTCCCAGGAATTCTATTACTTATACCTTGAGGAAGTAATTGATAAAAGGAAAGTCCTCATACATACAAAATTATTATAGTACTAGTCTGCAATAGGAAAGAATTGAAAACAAAATAGTAGCCCATCATTTGGGAAATGTTGAAATAAATTGTGTAACATGAATGTAAAGGAATATCACTGTGTGCTTTGAGAAATAACAAATGTGATGATTATAGAGAATATAGAACAGGTTTATACTGATATATAGTGAAAAAAGTAAAGTCAAGAAAATAAAAATACTTGATAACTACAATGAAATGAACAATTATGACTTCAAAGAAGACACCACCATCTTACTCATTTGAAGAGGTGGGAGGTTTACAAATAGGATATATTGTATCTATTTAAAAATATTCTGATGCATTGGTCATTCTATTTTTTTCTTTTAAAATTTTATTTCTTCCAAGAAATGTCTCTTTGGAAGGAGTTGGTAATAGATACTAAGAAAAAAGTTGGTGATCTTAAAAACAAAGCATATTAATAAAATTATTTTTAAAAGATAATTAACATTGCAAAATAACAATGAATAAGTTATGCTTCAAAGAAGAAATATGCAACCATGCCTCACTCTTCTCCTTTACATGATTGGATCAATGGTATGGTACCTTGGTTAGATTTTTTTTTTTAAACTTATTAGTCTTTCTGAATTTTTCTCTCTTCTTCCTCTTTAATTTTTCCCCCTATAATATATTTTTCAAAAAATGAGGGATGACATTCTGGGAGTTTAGCAGGGGAGGATATATAGGAAAAATATCTAGATGATGCAAATATGTCATATTTGCATATACCATATATCAAATATGCAAAACAAAATATATTAATAAAAATCTGTTTAAATAATCATTTAGACTATCTCAAATAAATGAGAAAATTTATTCAGTTGGACAATTCACTAAAATGTGTATCAAGGTTGGTCTTTGGATAGCATGGGAAACACATATGCACGCGCGCACACACACACACACACACACACACACACACACACACACACATTATACCCTTTTCCAAATTTCCCTATTATTGTTGAGAGCATCAACACCCTCCCAGTATCTGGGCCTCACCACCTTGGTCTTATCCTCAACTTCTTATTATCTCTTACCCCTCATCCTCAATCTGATGTCAAGAATTGGCAATTTCTATTTTGTAAACATCTCTCAGTTCTGTTTTTGTTGACTTTTTTCTCTTCTGATACTGCTCCCATCCTAGTGCTGGCCGGTACTATCTTACTCCTGAATTATTTCAGTAAGTCTGCCTATCTTAAGCTCTCCCTACTCTAATCCTACTTATATTCAACTGCCAAAGTGATTTTCCTAAAGTATAGGTTCAACTATGTCACCACCCTGCTCAATAATCTCCTGAATCAAATACAAAAATCCTTGGGTGTTCAAAGCTTCATCCATTCACCATTCCATCTTCTTGCACCTTCCACCATTCCATATATTCTTTTATCTGGTTCTTCTTGCTATTGCATGAACAAGATCTACCTCTTGGTTCCAGGCATTTTTCTTGACTTTCCTCTGATGACTGGAGTTGTCTTCTTCCTCATCAATGGAAGTTTCCCTGATTTCCTTCAAGTTCTAGTTAAAGATTCACCTTCTATGGGAAAATTCCTCTTAATTCTAGTGACTTTTCTGTTCATTTCCCCCTGTTTATCCTGTTTATAGCCTATTCATACGTACTTTTAAAATGTTTTCTCATTCTATAGATTGTAAGCTCCTCAAGGGCAGAGACTGTTGTTTGTCAATATTTGTATGGCAAACTCTAAGCAATGTGTCTGGGATGTAGTGGGTACCTAGCATAAATATACATAAACAAACACAGACACATAAAGGTTGTATGACTCAAATGGTCCTGGGGGTGGTGGTAGTGGCTATTACTGCATCCCTTTCTAGAATTATAGAATCTTAAAGCTAGGGTTAGAATTGATTTTAGATAACCTATAATCTAGTTCCATCACTATAATCGAGGAACCTAAAGTTTGGATCAGGATTATAGAGGCAATGTAGTATAAAATGCAGGATTTGGATTGTCCTCAAGCTTCATAGTCAGTGTTCTTTACAATTTACTAATATGTGCTTGAAATTTGTAGTTTAGCATTGTTCATTTGCATTATTTCATGGATCAAGAGATAATTTCTTTTTAAAAAGATTTCTTCATATCATGTTATGAATCTGGAATCTTAGAGATTTCCTGAGATAAATGAATCTGACAGGTGAAGCTATTACTCAATCTATGATAGAGACAAATTCACCACACTGACTGAGTATAAATGACTTTTTACCCAATCTCATTATCTTTCCTCACTTTGAGGATAACTATAAAAACAAATTCTTGACTTCTTAGAGGCACTTATCTCACTATTCTGTGTGTTATTGCAATTTTAGAGGAAAAAGAAGACCAATTTGCAACGATATTAAATAACTTTTCTCTTTTATTTATTAAAATGACTGTGATATTAGTGGTTTTGAAAAGTGTCAGATTGATGATTGTAGTCTAAAATGCTCTAGCAAACCACATAAAGGAAATGGAAACCTTTCTCCTATTTCCTGCCAAAAATCTTTGACCCAAACCTGGAAGGTAGAGTTTTAGAAAGGAGAGGATGATTATTGGTTTGTAACCATTCCTCTGAAATTTCCTTGAAAGCCCCAAACAGGAAGCAAATATACAGGACTAAAATAAAAGAGAACTATTTCCTCCTTTACACTGTTAGTAATTAAAAAGAAAAATCCTTCCCCTCCCACTCTATGACTAAAGACCACCTTTAAATTGGAGGGGAAATTTGGATTAATTAAATCTTTAAGATTACTCATTATTAGTAGAATAAGACAAGCTTATGAGAGTATAGTCAAAAGAGATGAGGAAAAATTTCAAATAAGAAGGCAAACTATTAGCTTAAGCTAAGTTTCCTATTTTTTTCTATATAATGTCAAGTCTCCCTACTTTTTTTTATTCAACTATGGATTTTAAATGGTATTTCTTTTCAATGCTTGAATATTAGAATGTCAGAACTAGGAGAAAATTTGAATATCATCTATTCAAATTCATTCATTTTACAGGTGAAGAAACTAAAACTCAACAGGGTAAAATAACTCACCCAGGTACTTGGTAAGTAAGCCACAGAATCAATATTAATAGTCAAGTTCTATATTCTGGTGTTCTTTTTACTGAATCATGAAAAGTTAAAAAATAACAGCCAATATTTTGTATTTTTCTTTCTTTTTTTCTTTTTCACTTCTCTTCTCTTCTCTTTCTTTCTTTCTTTCATTCATTTTTCTTTCTCTCTCTCTTTTTTGTGCTATATAATGCTAAGATCCAGCTACTTAGAAAATTCAGAGTTTGTGGCATGTTAGAAACAGACCATGAAAAGAATAATTATATCTGTGTTGTCCAGTACGTAGTAATGCCAAAGGGCTGGTAGAGTATTTCAAAAAAAGAACTATGATTTCAAGTCCAAGAATCACAAGAAGATATGTAGCTTTTGTGAGATTGTTCAGCTAAATAAAACTAACTGTGCATCTGATCCTGTGTGTGTGTGTGTGTGTGTGTGTGTGTGTGTGTGTGTGTGTGTGTTTTCTACTCTTTAAACTGATTTTTATTAGCATATGTTGGTTGAAACTCAGTCTAGGCACCCTGGGTTAGCAAACTGCTTCTGAAAATACCTCTGTTATGATAATGGACTGAAATTTTTTACAGAATGGTATCTACCAAGAATTTTGTTCGACTGAAAAATTCCTGAGATTGCATATAAATAGTATATAAATAGTGCTTAAAGGAGGTCTGAATCAAGTGAAATAACAATTCAATTCTTTCTTTAAAGATCTTAAAGAATCTTGTTCCAGTTTTCCATTATTTTCTCTTTCATAGCTTCAAACTTTCTGACAATCCCTCCTATAATTAAAATGACATACTTTTCCATTTTCTGTCTTCTTCTCTCCCTCTTATGCCCTGGTAATAGTAATAATTTCTTCTGTTTATTTATTCTTTCTAGACTTCATTTTGTTTCATCATCCATAAAATGAAGAGATTGGACTAGAGGATATTTAAGATCTCTTCCAAATATAAAATGTTATGATTCAAGCAGTATATATAAATAACATTTAAGTAATATGCTACATAAAAAGTTGAAGAAGTTCCTTTTCTGGATATTTAAAAAAACAGAATGGGCAGATATTATTCTGAGACAGTGTATCTATTACCTCATTTAGAGGCAGTGGGATACATTGTATGATTTTATTTTTTAAAATGAGATTCTTATTGTTTTTTTTTCTTTTGATATCATCTACAGTTCCAGGTATCCCTTTTATTCCTTTTCTTCCTCTTCTCAAACAGTCATTCCTTATAACAAAGAATAAAAACAATGGGAAAAAACTATTCATATATATATAATATATATGTACATACATATACATACACACACACACACACACACACAAAGAAATAAAGATAGGTACCTTCTTATATTCCTTGGTTCTATATTTGTTCAAAACACAATTTTGATTGAATTTTTAAATTCTTCATTAGAAGTCTTAAGTTCTGCCTGATATATATTTCTCTCTCTCTGTACATATGTGTATATTTATATATATATGTATATATATATATATATGCTAGATAGAGCAAGTGAGAGAATTGAGATTCGAACCTAAGATTTTTTAATTTCTTATTCAAAATCCTTTTAACTACACACTCATTATATCCTGACATGTATGCCTGTAAGGGAATCATAATTCCTGTTTCAATTGGTGACTAAAACATTGAGTTTTAGAATTGCAGTCCTTCCATTTCTCTTCATTCCTTCCTTTGGGGATCTATTAAAGAAAATATTTTAGCCTCTATACATATATACTTTCATCAATTATGTTCCTATACAATTCAACAATTCTATTCTGGAATAATAGAAAATTAATCAATGAATAAATGATATATTTGAGGTTTGAGATGAGAGAAAAATACAGTAGTTGAAATTTCTTAACAGTGACAATCATCACCAAAATATTAACATTTTGGAACAATAGAATTTCAATATCTATCATATATATTTGTAATAATATATATGATATATTTCTATGTATAAAATTCTATATATTTGAAGCTTAATCTCACTAAATATATTAGCTTTTAATCATCAACATCAAAAGAGATTCATACATGACAAATATATTGATTTGTCTGATTTGTTTGATCTACTCCAAGATTGGAAATGAAAGACTACAAGATGACAATAGATGATCATTTGATCCTTTAATTTCTTTAATATCATTTCCAATCTACAGAAAGTACAGAGCTCTCTTGATTTTTTTTCTAGTGGCTAAAAGAAATAATGAAGAACTGGTTGGTATTCTCACTGAAGGAGAAGGCAAATCTCATTCTTATATTCAAAATGGGGATGAGTGATATTTTAAGAGCACTTATCTCCTGTCATGGACAGCTAGATTCATTCAGAATTTGACTGAGCACAAGAGATGACTGACTTGTATTTTTGACCAAAAACAAATATAATAGTCTTTTTCAAAAATTCCCAAGATTTTAATATTGAAGGGCACTTATTACTTATAATCATATTATAAAAGTTGGGAATAAGGTATATTCACATTTCTATGTAGATTATTTGAAAAAGGAGATTCATGTTTCATTGATGGATTCAACAACAGAGCTAAGTTGTTTCAGTTATCCCTATATCCCAGCAATTCTTAACTATCTTTGTGTCAAGGATCCCTTTTGTTGGTAAAGCCGATAGATCTCTTCTCAGAGTTAAGATTTTTAAGTATATAAAATAAAATACATGTTACAAGGCAAATCATTTATATGAAATACTGTTAAGGCACCAAGGCAATGCAATGGATAGAGCATTGGGTTTGAAGTCAAGAAGACTGAGTTCAAATACATACTCAAACTCTTAAGTGACTTTGGTTGAGGCACTTATCTCTATTTGTCTCATTTTTTTCTCATTTGTAAAAAGGGAGATCATGATCATATCTAAGTACTTAGCACAGTGACTGGCTCAGAGTAGTTGCTATCTAATGCTTACTAGTACTTGTACTAGTACTACTATTACTACTATTATACTATACTATACTATACTATACTATACTATACTATACTATACTATACTATACTACTACTAGTACAACTTCTACTGCTACTGTTGCTGTTATTAAAATATATATTAAATAATTGTATGGATCCTTTTTCTATATTAGATAAAGTACACCTGTTCTCCAAAGGTTTTTGTTATGTCATCTTGCAATATACTCTATCATGTGCAGATTTCAAATGGTAGAATACAATGAAGAATTCATTGAGTTCCTTCAGATACTCCTCTTTGTGGGTGATATTAAATTGATTGCATCAAATTTGAGAATACCTTAGATTCTTCTAAATGAGATCATGGCAACTCAATCTGACCTAACAATTCACATAAGGAAAAAACTCAGATAAAGACTATCTATCCTCCAGGGTATGACATGCCATGTGATGGGCAACCCATTGAGTTAGTTCATCAACATATGTATCCTGTAGAAGCATTGCAGATGGCTAATGAGCTAGACCAGGAATTGTATAGAAAGAAAAGAGATTTGAATTGATTACATTTGGGAAATTACACAGCAATTTCAACCATCCCAAGCTACTTCCTGACAAACAAACAAACCAAAAAAACCCCCAAATCTTATTAAGACCCACATTATTCCAAAGAGTCTATATACCTACAAATTTTGGAAAATTACACTCTGGATAGTCAAAGTTCAAGAGAACAAAAAAGGCTATAAAGAAATGTATGTTCTATCATGTTTAACTCTTGTGGTCCCACTTGAGGCTTTCTTGGCAAAGGCACTGGAGTTCCTTCTCTTGCTTACAGATGATGAACTGAGGCAAATAGGGTTAAGTGTCACATGCCAAGTAATTGTCTGAGTCCAGATGAGAACTTAGGAAGCAGAATCTTCCTATCTTCAAGCTCAGCCCTTTATTCTATCACCTTGTTGCCTGAAATGCATGTAGGCATAACTCAATTGCAGCATTTTACCAATGATAACTGAACTCTATTCATTAATGAAAAAAAATGAATCATAGGATTTTATATTTATCGTTGAAAGGGACTTCAAAGGGTATCTAATCCTCTCACCTAAGTTTATTAAGGTTGTGATTTTCCAAAGGTCACACAGATAGTAGTCATCAAAGGCAGGATTTAAATGCTCATTTCTCTGACACCAAAAGGAGTGCTCTTTTTAAAAAAATATCTTTCCCCAATATATTTTATCTTCTCCCAATTACATGTCAAAATTTTATTAAGAAATTCTATCACTCTCTTTTTCTTTCATTCCCCTCCTCTTCCCTGAGACAGTAAGCAATCAACTATAGTTGATAATTTATAATCATTTACAATCATTTAAAACAGTGAGAAGACTCAAATAAAATTTTTAAAAAATGATAGAAAGTGAAAAATAGCATATAATCTGTATTGGAACAATTCTCTGGAGGTGATAATATGCTTCTTCATCAGTCCTTTGGGATTATCGTGAATCATTATATGGCTGAGAATAGCTAAATCATTCACAGCTCTTCATTGTCCAATATTACTAATACTGGGTACAACATTCTCCTGGTTCTGTTCACTTTACCTTGTGGCAGTTCATGTAAGTCTTTCCAGGTTTTTCTGAAATCGTATTGCTTGTTAATAATATTGTACAATAATATTCCATTCCAATCATATATCACAGCTTGTTTAGCCATTCCCCAATTGAAGGACATCCCTTTGATTTTAAATTCTTGCCACCACAAAAACAGCAACTTTGAATATTCTTCTATTGTGGGTTTTTTCCACTTTTTATGATACCTAGTAGTGGTAATGCTGGATCAAAGGATATGCACAGTTTTATTGCCTTTTGGGCAATAGTATTATTGGGTTTCTGTTTTCAGTTAGGCAATATTATTATTGGGTTTCTGCTTTCAACTGTAATTTTGGTTGCACTGAAAACCATTGTCTTTTCATTGTACCAATTATCCAACAAATATATGATCACAAAAAAGTGATTGACCATCCATAAGTGTAAAGGCTAACAAAGAAACTGATTTTCATAGTGGTTTGAAGGGAATATTAAATATCTCATTAGTAGACCTTCAACATATTGAATAAATCATTGTGTATGTATATGTGTGTATGTGTTTGTGTATGTGTGGATTATAAGTGGATATTACTAAGAAATGCACAGGATGAGAACCCACTAATAGATTATGATCTGTACTGTTGTAAGGGAATATGTTCCTAGATTAGATCACAGATTTATTGAGGTAATATTGGTAGGAATGAATTTGTCTGACCCATCCATATAACCTTTTCCAATTTTGTTTATAAAAATGATATTTAATTGAATTGTTTTCTTGGTGATCATTCTTTTTTATATTTAATATTTTATTCTCATTTTGTACAAATAATTTTTTTTATACATTGATAAAATATTCTTGTTTAAGAGTAAACAAAATACCCCCTCCCTCCAAAAAATTTAGACTTGCTTGAGCAATAAAGTAAAGGGGAGAGAAAAAATTAAAATAAATAATAATAGTAATAATTGTAGGTATGGCCAGGTGGCACAATGGACCCAGCTGTGTGACATGCAAGTCACCCCAACCCTACTGCCCTGAAAAACCAAAAAAATAAAAAAAAGACCCCAATTAAAATCAAAATAGTAATAGTAGTAGGGGCGGCTGGGTGGTAGACAGAGCATTGGCCCTTGAGCCAGGAGTACCTGGGTCCAAATCTGGCCTCATACACTCAATGATCACCCTGCTATGCGGCCCCAGGCAGGCCACCCAGCCCTATTTGCCCTGTATCTCCCCAAAATAATAATAATAAAAAAAATGTGCTTCAGTCTTTGTTCCAACACCAAGAACTCTGTCACGGGTGGATCACATTCTTTTTCTTTTTTTTTTTTTTTTTTTTGTTTTTTGCAAGACAAATGGGGTTAAGTGGCTTGCCCAAGGACACACAGCTAGGTAATTATTAAGTGTCTGAGACCGGTTTTGAACCCAGGTACTCCTGACTTCAGGGCCGGTGTTTTATCCACTGCGCCACCTAGCTGCCCCAATCACATTCTTTATGATAAGTCCATCGTAACAGTTACTTCCATATTTTTCCACCACTGACATTGCTGATCGCAACTCCTCCTTTCGTATTTCTCCACTACCATGTACTATATTTTCCCTCTCCTTTCACTGACTCTGCTGTTGGGTATCTGAGTGGTGCAGCAGACAGATCCCTGGCCCTCCTGCCAAGAAGCCCCAGCACCCATACCACCCCTTAGGCCCAGCATCCACCTGGCCCTATGGTCCAGGACAGGCCATCCAATCCCAGCCCTTTGCAAGAAGTAAAAAAGAAAATGTGTTATATCTGACCACTCTCCCCCCGTGGCCCGTCCTCTCCTCCTTCATTCACATCCCCACCCCTTCTCCCTGTCCCTCCCTCTCTCCTTCTTACTCCAGATGTCTATACCCCATTGAGTATACATGCTGTTTCCTCTCCTAACCACCTCTGATGAGAGTGAAGATTCCCTCATTCCCCCTTGCCTTCCCCTCTTCCATATCATTGCAATAGCTCATTGTAATAAAGAAAAATCTTATTATATGAAAGATCTTGGCCTATTCCCCCTCTCCTTTTTCTTTCTCCCATTACATTTCCTTTTTTTTTCTATTGACTCTATTTTTATACCATATTTTATCTTAAAATTCAGCTTTCTCCTGTGCTTCATCTATAAAAGCTCCTTCTACATGCTCTGATAATTCAGAAGGTTCATATTAATATTATCAGTGTCACTTTTCTATTCAGGAATACATGCAGTTCATCATCATTAAGTCCCTCATATTTTCCCCCGTTCTCCTCCAATCTCTATGCTTCACCTGAGTCCTGTATTTGAAGATCAAACCTTCTCTTAAGCTCTGGCCATTCCAACAGGAACATTTGAAATTCCCCTGGTTCATTGAAAGTCCATCTTTTTCCCTGGAAGAGGACATTCAGTATTGCTGGGTAGTTGATTCTCGGTTGCAATCTAAGCTCTTTTGCCTTCCAGGATATTATATTCCAAGCCCTAAGAGCTTTTAATGTAGTTGCTGCTAAGTCCTGTGTGATCCTGACTGCAGCTCCATAATCTTTGAATTGTGTCTTTCTGGCTGCTTATAATATTTTCTCTTTGACTTGGGAGTTATGGAACTTGGCTATAATATTCCTGGGGGTTGTTTTTTTGAGATCTCTTTCTCGGGGGGATTGGTGGATTCTCTCCATTTATATTTTGCCCTCTGCTTCTAGGATATCAGGGCAATTTTTCTGTAGTAATTCTTTGAAAATGATGTCAAGGCTCTTTTACTGATCATGACTTTCAGGTATTCCAATAATTTTTAAATTCTCTTTCCTAAATCTTTTTTCCATATCAGTTGTTTGTTCAATGAGATGTTTCACATTTTCTTCTAATTTTTCATTCTTTTGGTTTTGAAGTATTGAGTCCTGATTTCTCGTAAAATCAGCAATCTCCCTCAGTTCTATTCTTTGAATGAAGGATTTGTTTTCCTCAGAAAGCTTTCTTATCTCTTTTTCCATCTGGCCAATTCTGCTTTTTAAAGCATTCTTCTCCTCAATAACTTTTTGAACTGTTTTATCCATTTGACCTAAGCTGGTTTTTAGCATACTGTTTTCTTCAGCATTGTTTTGGATTTCCTTGACTAAGTTGCTGACTTCATTTTCATGTTTTTCCTGCATCTCTCTCCTTTCTTTTCCCAGTTTTTTTTCTAACTCCCTCATTTGATTTTCAAAGTCTTTTTTGAGCTCTGTCATAGCCTGAGCCCAATTTCTGTTTATCTTGGAGCCTTTAGATGCAGGAGCTTGTGCTTCCTCATCTTCAGACTGAGTATTTTGATCCTTCTTGGGATCATAGATAATGTATTTCTCAATGGTGTTCCTCTGGTTTCTCTGCTTGCTCATCTTCCCAGCCTAAGCCTGTTTTGGGGTGTTTCCTGAGCTTTAGGGACACTCCCACAAGGTTCTCAGTGTGTGAAATTCTGTCCTCCCTCCTAATTTGTGAATAACCATATGTGACCCCTTCCTCCACGGGGCTGAGGTGTGGGGGGGCTGCTGTTCTATTGGGGGGGCCTGGACTGAGATGAGGATCTGAATGTTGTCAGAGTCCTGTTCCAGGGACAGAGCTCAGCAATCTCTCTCTTCACTCCCCTCCTAAGGTTAAATGGGCTCATGCCCTGGGGGCTCCTGCTTACCAGCTCTGCCTCCTTCTGTTTCCTGGATCTGGGCTGCAGTGGCCATGCTGCTTGCTGTGTGCCTTGAGGGCTGGGTTTCATATGCTCACTCTGGCAGAGGTCCCCTGCTGTTCCTCCAATTTGTGCCCAGAGCTGGGGGGTGGGGGGCTGGGGTGCGTAGCTCAGGAAACTCCCCCACTGCTGTGAGCCGTGGCTCCCAGTGCCCTGGGGCTGCCTCCGGGAGGGGGGCTGAAGTTCTTTCGCTCTGGCAGGCCTCTGACTGGCTGCCTTTCCAACCCTGGGGGATCAGAGCCTTTCTGCTCTTTTTCAGTTTACCTTTAGTAGGAGATCTGCCTCACTGGGTCCCTCTGTGGGTTCTGTCTCTTGAAAATTTAGAGTCCTTAGCTTGTGAGTTTTATGAGAGAGTGCCTAAGACATGATCCGCTCTTGTCGCCATCTTGGCTCTGCCTATCTGTGATCATTCTTAAGAACAAAGCTTATTGTTCCATCTGGAGATTTAACTGTATAATGGAGAATTACTAATATTATGCTCTAAATATCTAAGCTAACTGACAATAGTTTGCCTATGATATTTCACATGTACATCAATCAATAAGCAAGTATTTCTTGAGATCCTATATCTAACACTAGATCCTGCAAGAAAAATATAAAAAGAATAAGAACCTTTTAGGGAACTTAGAAATTAGTTGGAAGGACTATAATAATTTAGAGTATCATATTTTTTTACTTATAGTTTTTGTATTTATGCTTTATACTTAAAGCATTTACACATCAATCAATCAGCATACAAAGCCAATTTGCTGGGTCCTGGAGATATTTGTACAAAAATGAAACCATCAAGCTTAAAGTCTAATGAGAGAGGCAATAAGTACATGTAAAATGAAAATAAATATATATTAATTATATGTGCTCATTTATGAAATGAATAAAACAATTAGAAAGCAGCAAAATTTTTTGTAGTTAAGCAAAACAAATTTCTGTAATGGCCATATCAAAAAAGTGTGACCCATTCTACATATTTATTCCTTCACTTCTCTGTCAGGAGATGGATAGCTGGCTTCATCATTGCTTTTCTGGAATCATGTTTGGATATTGCATTGTTCACAGATTTGAGTTCTATCAAAATTGTTTGTTTTTACAATGTTGGTTGTTATTATAAAAATCATTCTACTGGTTCTGCTCTCTTCACTCTGCATTAGTTAATATTCCCAGGTTTCTCTGAAACCATCCATTTCATCATTGCTTAGAAGAAAACATTATTCCATTTCATTCATATGCCCATTTGTTTAGACACTCCTCAATATATGTTACCCCCTTAGTTTCCAGTTCTTTGCCACTAAGAAAAGCTAAAATAAATATATGACTATATATTGGATCTTTATTTCTTTCTTTGTTCTCTATGAGAGTTCAAGTCTACTGATGTTATTGTTGGTTCAAGGAGGTACACAGTTTATTAGGTTTGGAAGCATAATTTCAAATTGCCTTCCAGAATGGCCATACCATTTCACAACCCTTCCAAATGATGAATGAATGTACTTTGTTTTTGTCTAGCCTCCTTCTGACATTTATTATGTTCCTTTTTTGTCATCTTTGTTAGTCTGATGGGAGGAGATATACAATCTGCTTTAATTTACATTTCTATAATTTTATAAGCAATTTGGAGATTTTTTTCCCCATTTGAATGATAGCTTGGAGTTCTTCCTCTAAAAACTGCCATTCGTGTCCTTCTATCTTTTATCAATTGGAGGAGGGAGCATCACATATGTTGAACTGCATGTTTGAGAAAAAATACTTTAGAAGGTGTGAGAGACTAGTGCAAGACTAGAGTTGGAGAAATCTTCATGGAAGTTATGGTACATGAAATGGTTTTTGAAAGAAGGGTCCAAGTTAGAAAAGCAGTACAAGGAGAAGGAGAGCAAAATGTTTAGAGGTAAGAATGGACTTCTCATATTCAAGAGGCAGGTAAGTCTCTAGTGTGACTGGAGAAAAAGGTCTCTCTTGGAAAGCAGTGGAAAATCAGATAGGCAGGTTGGGGGTGAGTGCAAATTATGAGGGCTGTAGTATTTAGATCTGCTTCAAATGGGAATAGAGAGTCATTTTCAGTTCCTGAGCAGGGAAAAATGACAGGATGCAAATGGTGTTTTAGGAAGATTACACATAATATAGAGGTGGAAGAAAATTAGCAATATGGTAAAAAAAAGAAATAACAAATGGCAATAATATAGTATAAAAGGATAAAGTGTTGGGATCAATTGGTCACAGCTTATTCTCTTATGTGAGTTTTCTTTTAAAAGCTGAAAGCAGAATTGTTTCTTTTTTATTGTTGTTTCCTAGATAATTGGATATTAGTTTACGTGATTAAAAATACTCACACTCTCAAGCCATTTATGCCAGGAACTAAATACAAAAAAATATGTTCCCTCACCCCCTTCTATCCCTCCCTCTGTATTCACATGCATTTTGCTTGGGAGCCCTAGATAACCTCATTGTTATAAAATACCCTCTATTCTTTTCTATCATGTTAAAGAAACCTAGCATCAATCAGATTGGTTGGTGTCCTTTTAGATGAACAACAGAAGATGCAAACTCTTCTTTCTTATAGACAGACTTGTGTGTATTGTGTGGCTGTGTGCCCAATGGAAGAGAATTAGGGTTGCCAAAATTTTGTATAATCACAAGTTCCAATCTACATAACACCTGGTCTTTACAAACCAAAGTCATTATGAATTTGATCCAAGCTGTCATTCAAGAGGCTTTGTTATTTCCCCATTAGTCTGAATAGTTTCTCTCAGTGAAGGATTGTCTTGGTATTTTTTTCCACAGAGTTTTCATGGTCTGTTTCTAGTTGCCCTAGTTTTGCTAAGTTTTAAGACATCAGAGAGCATTAGAGAAGCCAATACTATTGTTTGTTGATATTTTCTTTTAGTTGAACTGAACCAGAGGACACACTATACAAAATGAGAGCAGTTTTAAAGCTGTTTCTCTTTCACCAAACTAAATTGGTACTTGCTTTCCATCCCTGCTTGTTTTGAAAGGAAACCTACAAGACATGGCAAGGTCAAGGCCCTTCCTGCCTATTTAACCAACACTATATTGAAAAACAACTCCAAATACTGTAAGCTTCATCTAACATGAGAAGATAAAACTTTCACAATTTCAAGCAAAGATGCCAGAGAATGCTTTCAAATAATTAAAGTATCTTTGTCTGCAAAGGATCATCTTTCTTTTCCAAAGGATATTGAGATATGAAAGAAAATAACTATATTATTTTCAATTACATCAATATACAAGACTTAGGTGTTCATTCTGGAGAGAGTATATAATTTATACTTAAAAATTAATCAGTTCTAAATTCAATTTAAAAAAAAAAGAATGACACCTGCAGAACTGCTATAGAATCTTGTCGAAAACAATGTCATCCTGAATGAACTGAATAAATGAAGCAAACTTTTTCATTGTTCTAATGCCTATAGCCAAATATGCAGCGGAGTTGTCTGCCTCAGTACTCAATGCCCTCTGCTACGCTGTTGAAGATTGAACAGTGAGTCCCCTAGTGGCAAACTTTTGATTCAGGCTTTCAGTTTTATTTTTCCTTAACTTTTAAAAATGAAACCTGTTGTGCCAAAGAGCTTGCCAGGTCTCTCATTTACTTTCTAGAGTATTCGTTTATTTTGCTTATAACATTTTCCCATCTCTCCATAAGCAGACACTGTGCATGGAAGAAAACCTACTCGATGGTAGTCAAGTAGCAATGAGGTCCAAATTCTAAGACACTTTTTTTACCCCTCCATATTTTTAATCACTGTTTAATGCAAGCCATGAAATAGATCGTTGAGTCTTCTAGAAGTTGGATAAATTTTTGTTCACAGACAATGATGTCATTGAGGAATTTTTTATTTATGTATGGATAGGACTAAGGGACTTTAAGGGTACTTGCAACTCAGCAACTGTCGTGTATATGAGATTAGTGGATATTATAGTTTTTGTTCACTCCTTACAACAGCCACATTAACTACTGTCATACTTTTTATAATATGCCATCTTTCTTCTAGTCTTTCTCCTCATACCTTTTCTCAATTATTCTTCATTGATAAGGTATCAGCAACTTATGAACTCCAACTACTTGGGAATGCTTGTCATATAAAACCTCTTCTAGTCTTTTCGGTTACTTTGATTGTTTTTATACAGTCTTCTTTGCCTAATTTAAATTTTGAATTACAGCAGTTTTATTCTGGACAAAGCATGCCTAACTCTTGGGATGAAATAAATATTTGTCAGAACAATCAGTATTTTGAACTATAAGTTGGAAGCTAGAGCTGGAAAAGGAGGGAGAGAATTCAGAGTTCTGAAATTCCTTTTGTACTCAATGGGCATCCAACCGCTCTTGCTTGAAACTATTTGATGTCCAGGCCATTTAATCTCTGAGGTGACTATCTTTATGATAAAAATACATTAATGGGCTGAAATATCTATCAAATTGTAGCTCTATCTAAAGAGAGAAGACCACTATTAACAAAACAAACTTTTTAAATGTATTTAATCTTTACATTTCAAAATGTTTCTTCCCTTCTTGAATGATTGTTTAGTTATCTTATTTCAAGAGGCTAAATCTGAGGTCATGAAGATGAACTGTATTGAATATTATGATGATATTTTCATTACCAGAAACATATATTACTTTTAAGAAGCAATGAAAGAAAAAATTCCACAAGAGGAAAAACATTTTTGGGAACCAAATTAATTATCTAGGAGATAAAATATAGGTGATCAATGATGCATGACAAAGGGGCATTGAGCATAGATAGTAGATATTTTTAAAAATAAATAGTAAACCAACTCAAAAGTATTTCTCAAAGAGAAACTGCCAGCTTAAATAGGAAAAAGATATATATATATATACATACATATATTTGTGTATATATATATACATGTATGTATACTATATATGATATATGTAGATATCACACATACTCTCACTTAAAGGAACGATATACAACTACTAATATTGATATAAATGCTACATTCAAAAGTTGCCCTTGACTGCCTCTACCTGCAAAGGGATTGAAAAATAAATCTTACCAGGGTATGAATTTCCTTGTAGTTGAACTAACCTAAAAATGCAGAACTGATTCTAGGAGGTTTGAATATGTTGGCTAAGGAAAATATAAACATTTTGCTCCTGCTGCTGCTGTTCCTGAAGTTACTTAGATGAGGTCCATTGACTATTGATCTATTTATTGAGATTACAATAAAATATAATGGGTCTGATTCTCATGCTACTGGAGCTAAGGAGATAAGACTTTTACATCTTGGGAGTAGATGATTTATCATAGTCTAAGTTTGTGGGGGCAGGGAAGACTTATGGCAGCTGTTTGGCATCTGATGTTTTTACAAAATGTCCATAACTCCCTTTTAAAAGTAAATCAATGCTCCTATAGGCAAAAGCAATGTTGGATGGCACTATCAACTCTGAGGTGGCAATTCTTAGTTCAAATGTTAAGTAATAGAAACAGTCTTCTTGTTCCTTTATATTTTTCAAACTGGTTGGGGCCTTTAATATTTTCATTTTTTTCCCTTTGTCAGTAGTATCTTACAGCTCTCTATTATCATTTTCTTCCCTATATTTGTTTGTCATTGGTCTGTTTATATATTTAATTTGTGGCATAAAATCCCATTTTAATTTTATATTTAATTTTACCTCATCTTAAACCCTCTGGGTATGTTACCAGGACTTGAATAAAATATAATGGATTCAGTCCCTGCTGTTAAAGGGTTTATATATTTTAAGGCAACATGACAGGAAAAATACCCTTTAATTGGCAATTGGTATCTCATGGGTTTTTAAAAAGTGACTTTTTTCCCTTTGCAATAACTTCTTTTTCTCCTCAAACAGGACTAAGAAGTTTCCAAGATCAAAGGTGTCAAAAAGAAACAGGAATGTTTGAAACAAGTGTTGGGGAGTAAGCATTCTCTTTTGAAAGCTGTGACTTTCTCTTCTCCCCAGCTGGATGACTCTCCCAACTCACGGTTTACCTGGGGTGGTCCCCTCGTCTCCGCCCACCACCTCTCTCTAGGTGTCTCACCTTCCCCACTCTCCATGCACTTGTCACTCAGGAAATTGCTGAGGTGAGAATGTCATCCTCTTATTCCCTCAGGTTCGTAGAATCTTTCATCTCTAGTTTGTTTTTTTTTTTAAAGGGTAAGGGATGCAAAAGAAAATGTTTCTTCTTGATCGTTTATCAGCGTTGGCTATCATCCTTCTCGCTCCCTTGTCTTTACCAGGAAATTTCCAGGCTGGGTAGGCGAGATCAGATCGTGTGCCCCGATGCCTAATGAGTACCTGGATTGACTATGTCCTTGGTACCCACCCCTCCCCCACACTAGCTAAATTTCTTTCTTGAAGCCCCATACCTACCTAGCCCGTTAGTTCTTTTAATGCCAAAGCTCTCCCTAAGCTAAAGGGACTGCAGTGAGACGCGGGGCCATCCCAGTCGGTGGGGGGTGGGGGTGGGGTGGGGACTGGCTTAACTAGGGTCTCCCAAAGCATTCCATCCCCCTCTTTCGAGTAGTCGGGGGTTACCTGAAACGCCAAATGCTCCCATTCAAGTCTCTTAGCCCTTGGCCCTTACTGTCTTGGAACCCTCCGGGAGCGGGATACAGTGTGTGTGTGTGTGTGTGTGTGTGTGTGTGTGTGTGTGTGTGTGTGTGTGTGTGGCGGGGGGGGCTCACTCTTACCCCCCCCCCCAGGGCAAACGCCCCTACTTGCAGGTCCAAAGTTATAGAAAGCTGGGGGGGGGCGGCAAGAAGAGAGGCAGAGAGGGAGGACATACCCAAGGAAACTGGCCAGCTTCCCTGGGGAGGATGGGGAGGGAGGCGAGGCGAGGCGAGGAGAGGAGAGGAGAGGAGGAGAGGAGAGCAAAGGCGCAGGGCGCGCTCCGAGAAGGAGGGGCGCAGCAGCAGCTGCTGGAGGAGGAGGAACAGAGCAAGGTGTCTCCCCACAGCCCCTCGCCCCGCCGGCTCCCGGGGACGCACCAGGCAGCCAATGGCTTTTCAGAGGTGTACAGCAGATGGCGTCCGACTGCGCTGTTCCTTCCTCCCTCTCCTCCTCCTCTTCTTCCTCCTCCTCCAGTGCTGAGGAGCCCGAGTCGCCCGCGGGTTGTCAGACGCTGGAATGGGTGGTCTCCCACTACACACCACCATCTTTCCTCTGCTAAGGAAGCTCGGGGCTCCGCGGCTCCCACTCACTGGGCAGGCTCAGGACAGCCGGGTAAGTGGTGACTGAGCTAGGAGGCTTTGGATGGACCTTAGGATGGATGCAGCCTAAGGTTCGGGGCACTCAGGGACCAAAGAGCAGAGACTTTTTTTTTCCCTTCCAGCCTCTTTCGTGTGTGTATGTATGTATGTGTGCGTGTGTATGTGTGCGTATGCGTGTGGTGGTGTGTGTATGTGTTTTCTTTTCTTTTGCCGGCTTAAAAAAAAGGGAAAATAAAGAAAAAAAAGGAAACACACTGCATCCCCAGCTAAACGCCCAGATTGGGGTAACTTGGAGAGCTACTTCTGAGTCCTCTGGAAAGCAGAGGGACTCCGAACCGGACTGAAAGCTCTCTTTTGGGTGGCATGTGCATCACGCTGGGAGCTTGGGACAGTCAAACGATGTGAATTCATTCAAAGACTTGAGTGTCTGGGCATCCTGAGGAGTTCGCCTCTAGCGGGGCTGTCCTCAGCATAGCTTGCTTGAGCTCGGTGTGCATGGCTCTGGACAGAACTCAATTTTATTTTCATCTCCGATGTGCTTGGCAAATTAAAGTTAAAGAAAGCTGCGCTCTTCAAAAGTCATTAGAATAGTGATTGGTATTTTTTTGTCTGTTAAACGGATATATCGGTGTGTTCTCTTTTGTTAAAGGACAAGGGGAGTATGAATGAGTGTGTGTTGCTCAGGGCCACTGTAGGATATTCAAACAAGCCAAGAAGTTTTGCAGTTTCTCTGATGTATCATTTAAAAGTGTCACTAGACTGCAGCAACAGTTTACAAGTTGACTAACCCTTACTGAGAAAGGGGCCCGATGAATAGGATGAGAATGGGACATAGTTATAGCATTTCATCATATGAGGAGAAAAATTGGACCACATGGAAATGCTAATGGTGAATCCTACTGAATCTACTTTTTCTTTTTTTTTAACTGGAACACCTCAAAAAGTTTACAAAAAATTCAAATAGGCATTGTAAAAAAACAGTGCTTTGCAAATGAATATTTACATTACACAGTTTTTAAAATTCTCAGTGAGGGAAGAAAAAGGTTTTCCTTTTTTGAATCTTAAAATATGTGGTCCTACCTAGACAAAATTTCTTTAATATAAGAAAATAAAAGAATAAAATATGATAATTTACAAATACACAAGCTTTTCTGAACCAGTCAGAAAGTGATCTTTTTAAAGGCTACATAATTTTTATATCACAGGATTCAGTGGAAGCTACAGTTGTAAGGATAATACTTCTTTTATGATACATAATTTTGTTGTTGGAATTGTAATTGTTAGAAAAAGTGGCCAAAAACTAATATGCAGGTCATCACTTTGAATAAGATTTACTCTGGTTTCAAATCTCAGCATGTTATCGGCAAGACTGACTTCTGATTCTGTCTTCTACACATGAAGTTACTCTGCATTAAATAAATATCCTAATAACAGAAACTAATTCAAATGTACGTTGCAAGTCTATGTGTTTCCTGTTTTTTTTGGTGCGGGGAGAGGGATGCTTAGTTTCCATTTTCAGGCAATAGTTGCTTGTCAAAATGATAAATTTATCTGTGAAGCAGTGTCAAGGATGGTACAGTTCAGTTGGGTAAGTGTAAAGCATCTGGTCCTCTGGGATATCCTTTTGTGATTTTTCCTAGTGGATAATACAGCTGATTAAAACTCCCTTAAAAACATCATGACAATGGCATTAGTTGAAGAATCTTTTATTTAGTAGTAAATTAAATGCTGGATACTCTGGCTGTATTTTTGTGTGTTATGGAAAAACCTAGTATTACTTTTCTATAAGCTTTACTACATCGTTTGATACAATTTATAAAGATGACTTGATTAACAAATTTGAGAAAATAATCGACTTTAGGCTCTTCACAGTTGTATGACACATTTTATTGCTTTTATGTGGTGATTTTGAATACAAGATTTGTTTCTTTCTGTTAGTCTATATAGTCCCTTGAGCTGCCTCCCCCAATGATTAGTTTTTATTTACTCAAAGATTATAAGCTAATGTTAGTACATGCTTATTCAAATAGAATTAGAAAGGTAAATAGAATGTAAAGAAGAAAGAAAAAGAGTATAACACATCTAGAACCCAATAGAAATGTTTTATATATATATATGTGTGTGTGTGTGTGTGTGTGTGTGTGTGTATAGACTATACTTTAGATAATCTGTCATAGCTTTGTTTCACAGAAAATAATCAGTAAACTTTTTCTTCTATTCAAGGTACCTGTAAGGGTAATAAATTTATTTTATATTTCTGTGTGTGTGTAATATATCTTAGTGAATTATGGTTCAGCTTATGATATATTTTAGGTACAGACACAGAATGATTTCTTTAAATATGGTTAGATTTTTATATCTTTGAAACCTTGATGGTACCTTTATCTTAATATCAAAATTTAAACTTGAAAACACCATCTTTCAAATATTCCTCAATTTTCAACCAATGGTTTTATTTTACTTTCATTTTTTTAATTCAGTCATTAGTTTTTAAGGAAGTTTTGAAACAAATAACACTATGTTTAACTTAGCTTTGTTTTTCCCTAAATATGGTCTCAACTCATAAAATATTAACAACTATAAAAATGGAATATTTTAATCTTATTTTTATATCCAAGAACTTTAAAAAAAGATAGATAAGTATTAAAAAACATAGAGCCAAAAGATAAAGAATAGCAGAAAGGGACTATACTTATAGATCATAGAACCTAGATCTAAGAGAAACTTTAGAGCTTATCTGGTCCACCTCCCCCACCCACACCTCTTTTATTTTATATGTGAGGAAATTGAGACCTAGAGAGGTCAAGTGACTTGTCCAAGGTCATTACAGTGGTAATTTAGTAACAGGTCATCCAGTTCAATCCTCTTGTTTTGTAGAATAAGGAAAACTGAGGTACAGAGAGGATAAGTGGTAATACCAACAACTAGCATTTGTTGATTTAAACTTTGTAAAGTACTTTACAAACATTTTCTCATTTTATTCTCAAGCATCCTCAGGTCTAAGGTGCCATTGTTTTACCCATTTTACCAATGAGGAACCTGAGTTAAATGATTTGCCCAGGTTATGAAACATAGTAAGAGTCTGAGGTAGGATTTCAACTCAGTGATTGCTCACTCTGGATCCACCTCACTGTTCATTGTACCAATTAACTGGCCAAAACCACAGAGATGGGAAATGGCAGAGCCAGGATTAAAATTTTCTTCTTAGAACAATACAATATGTGTTTTGTGTGTGTGTGTGTGTGTGTGTGTGTGTGTGTGCGCTCTCTCCATATATACACATAGAATTTTAAAAAATAATTCTATTCAAATCCTTTAAAAAATTAGAACTGCATATAATTTTGTTCCTAGTTTGACTAAAGTGGTAGTTATCTAATATTTGTGATCATTTCTGAAGTTGATTTTTGGAAAGAGCTTATCTCCAAAGGCAGTAATAAAATATGCAGAAGTAAGAGAGGGAGGGGGAGAGATTTTCAGGTGTGAGTTGTTGGGGAAACCCTGGAATACCAAAAAAAAATCATGATATTTTAGCTAGGTTTAATTATATAATTCAGAAAACTCAGCAGGAGTCCTGTAATTCTGACCACAAAACCCCAGTTTGCCAAAGCTTTGATTCTGTTACTGTTTGTAACTTATAAAGATTAGACATTAAAGTAATAACATCTTTTCAAAGTTTGAATAGAGTGATGAAAAATAGTTGACTCATCCTAGTGAGTTAACAGTCAAGATGACAAATGATACAATGTATTAAATACACTATCCAGATAAACATGCTAAATGATCCTAAGTAGTGACAACTGAATACCTGGAGGAGAAAAGAACAGCTCTATCAAAGAGAATTTCCAGATATCTTTCACCAAAGGCAGAAAGTAGAAAGCATTTGAATAGCTATGTAATGTTACAGTACCATTAAGTATCATTGTGGCTGTTGGAGACTTCTTTGAATTTCTGAACCTGAAATATATATGAGCATTTTGCATTTTAAGAAGAAAACTTCATACTAGTTATACATGTATAAAAGATGCAGCTGTATTTTTAATGCTACAGCAATTTCCTAAATATAACACAGGTCCCTAATTTGAGCTGTTAACAGGATTAGTATCCAAGTGATAATTAACATGTTACAACTTTGAGTGGAGGAATTTAGAACTCAGTTCAATTCTAGACATTTGCTTCTGCAAGTTCAGGTGGAACTAAGGTTTTGATAGATGTGTAGTCTCTGTCCTACCTTCCCAAAGCAGTTTACTCCCTTCTTCTAATTCTCCAATAATTGAGATTGTTTTGCTGTTGATTTTACTAGGATTTTTATTGTCAATTATTTGTAAGAACTAGAGTTGTTAGGGGATAAAACTAAGTGGCATCTTGTAGTTCTTGATAAAGAAAGAAACATTTAGAATTCTGGATGTTTCTTTTCAATCCTCAGCTGTGCTGCATAATATGGCTCAGGCAGGTAGACTCTAAGTGAATAGATTCTGAATTTTTAGAAGCATGGTTTCCTTTGATGCCTTATTGGACACACAACATGTGATTTATTATGGAATTTGTAGTATTAATGCATTTGAGGAAAGTAAGAGAATGAACATGAATTGCTGTGTCCTATAGTGGATTTCTATAGTCTTTCTGATATTCTAATTGTGGAGATCCAGAAAACCTGAAGGGAGGGAAAAAACCCTATAAACTAATCACAAGACTAAGGAGGGTGTTCAACAGTTGTGATGATTCTTGCTTGTACCATTGTATGGATGCTTTAATGGTATTATCTTACATCTTTATAGCACTCTGTACTTCACAAAGCGATTCATATTACCTTATATGATGCTTATAGATGTCTTCTCTTAGGACACATTGCTTTCATTTCAAAGATGGGAAAACTTAAA
Source organism: Macrotis lagotis (assembly GCF_037893015.1). Classification (NCBI taxonomy): domain Eukaryota; kingdom Metazoa; phylum Chordata; class Mammalia; order Peramelemorphia; family Peramelidae; genus Macrotis; species Macrotis lagotis. The sequence continues at coordinate 623,921,897 of NC_133658.1, forward strand.
TAAAGAAGGATTCGGGGATGTGGCTAAAATTACACAGGTAGGAAGAAGATGAGGATATTTAGACTCCAAGTCCAGTACTATTTTTAGTTGCCCAGGGTGACCAAACTGTTTTAATCATTTATTTTTGCAGTATAAACATACATAAACACAAAGAGAAAGGAGAGAGATTTCTATGTTCCACTATATGCATTAGGATAAGTAGTTGATTAGTATCTCCATTTGTGCTAGCTGCCACCTCATTACTTTTAGAAGAATTGCAAGGTTGAGAAAAACTCCAAACTTTGTGGCAATTAAGCTCAGTGTGATGCAGATTTCCTTTATTCTTAATTTGTAATTTACTTTTGTTGATTGATTGAATAATTTATTTTCACCACTAATATATTTACTTTATAGATCCTGCATTGTATTTATGTGGATATTCTACTTATACTTATTTTTCCCAACCTCCATGCTTACTTGTTGTTTTGACTTTTTCCATGTTTTCCTATAAATCATTAATAAAACAACTCATCTGTATTCCTTTTGAATGTTGGGTATCTCAGTTACACTAATATGCAATTCAGGTTATTTACATCTCATCTCTCATTATTCCTCTATGACAAATTCAAAACCTTTTCTGGTAATACATATACTGGATAGTGCCTTTTTAAAAATTATCTCTAACAGTGTTGGTTGAACTTATTTTCTTTTAATTATTGTCATTTGGGTCATACATCATTTTAATTATCTATATTCATAGCACTCTATGTTTTATAGCCATGTGACATGTATAACTGGGTATAAATTGCTTATAAAAGATGGACATTTTGGCCATAACCAGTTCAGTATTTAAAAAAAACTGCATAGTGTAGCAAATTTACACCATCTCAGTATTTGCCTGAATTCTGGACTCAGTTCATTGTTAATTTATAATACTTGAATAAGAGAAAGATCTCCCTCATTGTGATTTTTACTCAGTCATTTCAGTGGTGTTGATTCTTTATCATCCATTTGGGATTTTCTTGGTAAAGATATTGCAGTGATTTGTAATTTCCTTTTCTAACTCATTTTAGAGATGAGGAAACCGAGGCAAACAAGGTTAAATGGCTTGGTTGGGTCACATAACTGTTAAAAGTCTGAGATTTGATTTGAACTCATGAAGATGAGTCTTCTTGACTTTGGGGCTGCCACTCTATTCATTGTGCTGCTCTCTTATTAGGATAGATTGGCCATATAGCCCCATGCCACAATTTGTGCAATGTGTGTTTTTCCTCCACCTTGTTTTTTGCAAATATGTGTATGTATATCATTTAACCAATTATACTTAATTACAAAAATTTTTAAGATTCAGTCAAATATAAATTTTGTTTCAAGAAAAACATTTTAATATTTTTTAAAATCCATATTTTTAGTCTTTATGTCATATATAAAATAGATTTGAACTTATTTCACAATTATTTTTATTATTGACAGTAGAAACTGGGATTTAAGTTAGTCTGGTTTCAAATTAATTTCAAAATGAAAATTGCTCGCTGTGTAATCTCTGTCAGAGATGGTTTATTGAGTCACTTGTGGGAGCAAGAGGGTGATAGAAAATTTTACAAAGTATTCCATTTGAAGGCCAATGCTTTCTTTGGCCAAAATTACATATATCTTTCTGTAGAATTATAATTTTATTGGTGTTACCGCCTCCTTGGAAGGCACCACCTTCTACCAGTGCTCATCTAGAACTTCTGAAAATTACAGTTTTATTAAGAAGTCATATACTCATGGTCATATAGACAGTATGTGTCATAGGCAGGGTTTGAACTCAGTCTTACTCTTTCAGAAATTGGCATTACCTTTCTCTACATATAGGGTCATAATCTAGATCTAGAACACATGATAGCAATCTGAGAAATTGACTTAATTGTGTGAATTTCTTTCAAAAGTTTCTATGGTAGCATCACAATTTCTCCAGTGGTTAAGCCTACCTTAGCCATCTAATCTTATTTTCCATTATTTTGCAATGCTTATTTTCAGTTGATCTATTTTCTCATTGTTCCTCACATCTGTTGTGTACTTCCCCATTTACATGCCTTTACTCATTCTTGGAATATGCTTGTCTTTCTTCTTTATCCAAATTTTACCTATTTATTAAGGTTCAGCTTGTCTCAGCTCTTTCTCAAAGCCTTCCTTGACTAATTAATATTACACTGATTTCTTTTCCTCGTATGAATTCCCACCAAACTTATGAGTTGTACTTCATAATTAAATACTTTATTATACTGTCATATTTTTCTCAAATTGCACATTTGTGCAAGGGCAGGAACCATGTCTTGCAACCTTTTTTATAACCTTCTCAGGACCCAGGGAACAGTGATCATTTAATAATAACAAGACCTTTTTGAATGCCTACTAAGGATTAGGCACTGTAGTAGGCCTTTAGATACAGAGACAAAAATAAAATAATACCTTGCACTATTTGTGAATGAACAGGTGTGGGCAACAATAAACTGTAGCTATAGAGTGGATGGTGCTTCAGAACTGCCTTAGGTATGCTGGGTAAAAGTAGAAGCCCTGAGCAGCTCAGGGAGGAGAAAGAGGTACCAGAGCCAAAAACATTTCTTTCCATACCTGACAATATGGAGGGGGCGGAGGAGACAGAGAGATAAGGAGAGAGAGAGAGAGAGAGAGAGAGAGAGAGAGAGAGAGAGAGAGAGAGAGACAGAGACAGAGAGAGAGACAGAGAGAGAGAGAGACAGAGAGAGAGAGAGACAGAGAGAGAGACAGAGAGGGAGGAGGGAGCCCATAAGCAAAAGAAAGCTAGCAGGAAGAGGCTGGCACTTGAGAAGGGACTCTGTATAGTGGCAACCCGTTTAGAAATCTAATAAGCAATGATTCAAGAAATATAGGTCTATTGCTTGAACTCTGCTCAAACCACTGCTTCTTAACATGTCTAGGGACCTAAAGCTTGTCTGAATCTCCTTTGACTTTCTTTATCCCTATGGTGATAAAATTTCTTTCATAAAATAAATGATAGGGTATAAATAAGACCTGTTGATAATTGAATTGTTCCTCTTCTCTCTTCTTCATCCTCTCACATCACTAAGATGTCTTCTGCTACTATATCCTCCATCAGCCCAGTCTCAGATGAAGAGATGACTTTACTTCTTGCCAAGACAAACCTTTCTCCTGTACAAGCAATTCAATTCTATCCTGTCTCCTCCAACAAATTGCCCCTTTATCACCACCTGTCACTTGTATTCTATCTCTCCATCTCTTGTCTTCTCTACTACCTACAATTGTGCCCCTTTCTACCCCCCCCATTCTCAAAAAACCTTCACTTGATCTTCTTATCCTTGCTATCATCCTGTATCTCTTGTGTCCTTTATAACAAAACTCCTTAAGAAGGCCATCTATAGTACATGCCTCCACTTCCATTCTCATTCTCTTTTTAACCTCCTACAGTCAGGTTTCCAACCTTACCAAACACCTGAAAGTGCTCTCTCCAAAGTTACTGATGATCTTCTAATTGGCAAATCCAACTCCCTTTGCTCACTTCTCATTTTTCTCAACCTTTCTGAAGCTTTTGCATTCTTTATTGCTTTCTCCTGTATACTCTTTTCTTCCTAGTCTTTTTTCTCCTGGTTATCCTCCTACCTAACTGTTCTTTTTTGGTTTCATTTGCTCAGTTTTCATCCATGTTTGGCCCACTAACTTTGAGTATCTAGAGGATTTTGTCCTCTCTTCCATTTCCCATACTACTACTTGGTTATCTTATCAGCTCTCAAGAATTTAACTATCATATCTAAGCTGATGATCCTCAAATGGATATATTCAGTCCTAACGTCTTTACTGATTCCCAGTCTCACATTTCAACTATTAGAAATCTCAAGCTGGATGATATGTATGCAATTTAAACTTAATTGGTCAAGAACTGAACTCATTCTTTCCTTCAAAGACCTCCTTCTTCTCTTCCAAACTTGCCTATTCCTATTCAGGCACTCTCACAACCTAGTAATAATCCTTGACTCCTCATTATACCTTACCTTTCCTATCCAATCTGTTGTCACAGATCATCAATATCACCTTTGTAACATCTCAAATATGCACACATTTACCTGATAATATTACCATCCTTCTCCTGCTTATTATTTCAGGCTTAGATCATTGAAATAATTTGCTGATCGGTCTGCTTTCTACAAATCTCTCTCCACTCCAGTCTATCCTCCTTTGAGTCACAAAACCAAAGATATTTTACCCATGAACAAGTCTGATCATGTCATCCCCTAATTAATACACTCCAAGGATTCCTTACCATCTCCAGAATTAAATATAAAATTCTCTGATGTTCAAAGTTCTTCATTACCTAGCCACATCTATTCACCTTCCAGTTCCAATCTTCTCATTCTTTACTAATGACTTTGAAATTCTTGCTGTTTCATGAGCAAAGCACTTTCTTTCTTGGTTCTGGGCATTTTCTTTGGCTGGCACATGTCTGGAATGCTCTTCCTCCTCATCTGTCTCTTGGAAGCCTTAGCTTCCTTCAAGTGCCAACTGAAATCTTACTTTTAATAGGAAAGTTTTTAATAAGACCTCTTAATTCTGCTTAATATTTTCTTTTCCTCTGCTTACACATAACTACCTGTTTGTTGCCTCTCCTATGAGATTTTAAGCTCCATGAAGGCAAAGACGTTTCTTTGTATCTCCAGCAAGTGATCAAGTATCTGGAAGCTAGTTGGTGTTTTATAAATACTTATCCAATGACTGATTTGGAGTGGGCTCATGATAATTGCCTTTAAGTACTGTAAGGACTGCCTCCTAGAATGGGTTTTATTCTTTTCCTGCTTGACCTCAGAGGGCAAAGTTAGAAACAAGGTGTTAAAATAATAATTTAAAAAGTCAGATTTAGGTTAATATACAGCTTTAAAGGTATAATGGATTTTTCTCAGTAGAAATCTTTTTATTTTAAATTTATTTGTTTTTCAATTAAAGATTATTTTTCTCTCCCACTGAAAAAAGAAAAAAAACAAAACAACACCCTTGCAACAAGCATATGCCATAATTAATTGATCCATTCCCTAATTTATGAACACTTCCTTAATTTCCAGTTTTTGCTGACACAAAAAAACTGCTAGAAATATATTTGTGTATTTATATATAAATGTAAATATGTATATATATATATATATATATATATATATATATATATATATGCATGTTCCTTTTCTCTTTCTTTGATCTCTTGGGGTATAGGCCTAATAATAGTATTGCAAAGTGCATGTATAGCTTAGTAACTATTGGGGGATAGTTTCAAATTGTTTTGCAGAATGGTTGGACCAATTCACAGCTTCACCAACAATATAATAATGAGTACTATTTTGCTTTGTGACTTTATTTTTTTCCAACTTCAACATTCTGATGGATGAAAGATAGGCATGCAGAATTTCTATAATTTATTTATCTTTAATTAGTAGTTATTTGGAATATTTTTAAAATAAGACTTTTATTTGTTTGTATTTCTTCTGCATACAAAAGTTTCTTTATATCCTTTGTTCGTTTTAAATTGTTGAAGATAGGAGCCCTCTGTGGGTTGAACTAGATGTTCCCTTAAAAGTTTTCCCATCTCTGAAATTCTCTCTTGGATTCTGAAAAGTTTGAAATTTTATTGCTTAACCACTTTATTTATTTATTTGCCATGGATACATTAGAATTAGAGTAGTAGCAAAAGAAGTATTAGTTAGCAGAAAAAAAAATACAACAGTTGGAGCCAAGTGCCCTGAGTTTCAATCTATGCCTGACATATAGTAATTGTACAATAGACATTTTACTTCTTAATCAGTTTCCTCCTCTGTAAATTGGGGATAATAATATTTGCAACACCCACTTCACAGGGTTGAAGAAAGTGCTCTGAAAACCTTACAGTAGGTTGTCAATGTGAGTTGTTGGTCTAAGAAACAGCATCCTAAGGGGTATTATTACTTGGAAAATTTGTTAATTAATATTGTTTTGACATTAGAAATTGAATTTTTTATCAGATACCTTTCTTCTGAAGGATTTAGAATGATTTATTAATATAACTATTTCATCACAGTATCAAGGAATGTATCTCCATTTAATAATAATGATATACATTTATAAGATGATTTATGGTTGCATGCCTATATATATATTATATATATATATATTATTTTGATACTAAAAAGTTAAAGAAAACTTTATTTTTTTCATATTATATAGTTAAGGAGTCTGAATATAAAGGAACTTAAGTGACCGCTTAGGATATTTAACCATGCAGCACTATAGTAAGAAAATAACTTAAGGATTCCCGACCTCACTTGATAAACTGCAAGAAACAATTTCCTTTACTCAACTTTAGCAAGTCATCTGTTTAGTTCTAGATATAGCAGCCCAGGTCCTGTTAAGTCAAATGTTGTGCTTAATGTATGACACTAAGCAGAGTCACAAATATTCCTTTCATTGTCCATGGTTAGTTAGTGATCTCCTTCTCTATCAAGGCCAGGATCATAGGTTCCATCCCCTTTTGAGGTAATTAGCTATATTTTTTTCTAAGTTAACTGCAATGCTTGCCTTTGAATGGCAGCCTGGGTAAGAACAAATTACTGAATCAGTGCAAAGCTCCAAAGCTTGGCTGGGGAAGTAAGATACTGAGGATGTATCAATAGTATTCCTATAGAAAGGAAAGTATCATTTCTTTAAATAAAAGTCTCATGTCCTAATGAAAGTGTTAAATATTAAATGTAGTTCACTTATTGTGTTAAATGGAAGATTCATGATATAATATTTGTGGTGGTAATAAGTCATATTTGTTGAGAATATTGAATTTAAAAATTGTGCTCTCACTACTTGTGTAAGTATATATGTCTGTATGACCTTGAATATACTTATTTTTTTTCTTTTGCAAGGCAATGGGATTAAGTGGCTCGCCCAAGGCCACACGGCTAGGTAATTATTAAGTGTCTGAGGCCGGATTTGAACTGAGGTACTCCTGACTCCAGGGCAGGTGCTCTATCCACTGCTCTACCTAGTCATCCCTTGAATATAATTATAAAGATAAGAAGACCTAAGTTCAAATTTATATAGTGTTTTTCTAAAACTAAAGGTTCTATATAACTCTTAACTATAGTAATTATTATTACTAAATCTAGATATATTTATTAATAATTTACATTTAAGTTAGAAATGTACATGAAATATCAAACAATTCACTACTGGAAATTCGGGGTCAAAATTGTCCTTAAATCATATTTACAAAGCTCTGATTCTTCTAGGTCAATCATAGATGAAATTTAAAAGTTGGTCATTTGGTACAAGAATCAATCAATCAATAAACATTTATGCCAGGTACAATACTATGTTATTCAAAAAGAAACAAAAGACAACCTACCTGGCAAGATTAAAATCTAAAGGTAGAACCAACATCTGAATAAAATATATACAGAGGGGTGGCTAGGTGGCACAGTGGATAGAGAATCGGCCCTGGAGTCAGGAGTACCTGTGTTCAAATCCGACCTCAGACACTTAATAATTACCTAGCCGTGTGGCTTTGGGCGAGCCACTTAACCCCATTGCCTTGAAAAAAATCTAAAAAAACCAAAAACCAAACCAAAAATATATACAGTGAAAGATATATGCAAGATAAATAGGAAATATTTAACAGAGGGAAAACACTAGCATTAAGAGGGGTTAAGAAGACTTCCAGTAAAAGATGGGACTTTAGTTGGTACTTAAAGGAAGTCAGGTTGATCAGAAGTAGAATGGAGGAGTATTCCAAGTATAAGGGTCAGCCCCCCCCCCCCCCAATGGAAAATCTTGCTTAGGTGATGTCATTGAATGTAAGAATATTGTCTAGGTAGTATGTTGTAAAATGAATAGAAAGGAATAAAGGGGGTAATAATAATAATAATAATAATAATAGTAATGTTTGTCCTTCATTTTTGAAGATCAAGATAATAAGGAAGTGATATCATGACAAGTACATGAATTGGATTTGAGTGAAGGGGTGCTGTGCTAAATCACAAGTCTCTCTTTCTCCTTTGGAGTCATCTGGGTCCAGTGGCCATATATGAATCAGAGATAGCCTTGGATGCCAGGCAATCAGGGTTAAGTGACTTAACCAAGGTCACACAGTGTTTGAGCCAAATTTGAATGCTCTGCCCACCAACAAATAACTGCCATGTGGGGGATAAGTTATGAAGGATCTAAATGATAAACAACATAGTTTGCTTTTCATTCTGGAGGGTGTTGACATGATTATTTAGATGTTTTAGGAAAATCACTTTAGTGCTTGAATGGAAGATGAATGGAAGTAGAGAGAGATTTGAGACTGGGGGGCCCATCAGCATCATTAAAATATCACTCAGTGTTTAGTTTTTTTGACTTAAGATATTTGTTCAAACATAAGACAAACACCTAAAGTAACATCTCCTTGAAAGGAAAAAAATATTTATTCACTATCTTGAAAGATAATTACAAAAATATTTACCATGAGTGTTTTGTTAATTACTTTCCTTTAAAAATTTTTATACCTTTTAAAATGTCACTTTTTATTTTTACCATTTTTCTCTTTATGTTTACAAGAGTGATAATTAAGCATTATTTAACCTTAGGGGAAAAATACGTATTTTAGGAAGTAGACATTGTGGTTTCAAAATCAAGTTCAACAGGAAGAGTATATTTCCAACAATTCATATCAGCATGATATTAATCATAAAGTACAATTTCAAACATGTAAATTTGACTATAATATATTTGGAAAACCAGTTTTAGGAAGAGTAATACTTTTTAATGAAAATATATAAAGAAAATTTAACCAATATTGGCATATGATAAGCAGGTTTTTTAAAAACCACTGAAATATTTTTGGTTTTGACAGGGTCATCTCTTCAAGTTATAGTAAAAGCTGATAAAAGGCACACTTAATTGGATTTGCAGACTGTGACCAAAAGTATCTTTTTAATGGAGCTTATGAAGTGGCTAAAATCTAAGAATGTAATCAAAAGGTTCACTGTGAACCACATTCACATGCACTCAGCTAACAATATATTGAAAAACAACAAGAAAACTTGCAGAAACATTGAACAAATAGGTAAATCATCCACATTTGTTTCTGGAAATGGAGAAACTCATGATTCAGTTAGACTAGGTGTTCACCCACCAGAAATTACATATAGCTTATCTTTCAGTAGCTTCAAATTGGGACCTATTATAGATTATATGAGGAATTTGTGGAAACTGTGAAGAAACCTGCTGAATACCCAAAAAATTTATCACCAAATTTATGAATATCTATCAATACATGATAATACAGATAGAATAAAAAAATCAGAAGAACTATGTTACCTTTCATAAATGGTCTAAGAGATAGATCATACTAAAAATCTCACAATATCCTTGAGAATTTAAACAATAAACTATAGTGGGACTGAATATATTCTGTTACTCAAACTGTCCAGACATAATTATTGATTTATTTAGAATTTCAGGAAATTTTAAATAGACGCAAGCATTTCAAAACCTTGGAATGTCTAAACCAGGTGAAATGGAAAAAGCTTCCAAAAATATAGAGACCTATTAGAAGAAATCTGTGAGAACAAAAGATGTGTGTGTATATATATATATATATATATATATATATATATATATATATAGCTCTTAATTTTTTTCTTTTCTTTATTTTCATATATGTGCACATGTATATTTTTAAATTACAACATTTCCTTCCATCCTCCCTTCCCACCCTCCTTCCCTCAGTGGCAAACAATCAAATTGGCATTAGATCCATCTATCTATCTATCTATCTATCTATCTATCTATCTATCTATCTATCTATCTATCTATCTATCTATTTGGCAAGGCAATGGGGTTAAGTGGCTTGCCCAAGGCCACACAGCTAGGTAGTTATTAAGTGTCTGAGGCCAGATTTGAACTCAGGTACTCCTGACTCCAGGGCTGGTTCTCTATCCACTGAGCCACCTAGTTACCCTGAATATATACATATTTTGATAAACATGTTTACAGATTAGTAATTTTCAGTACAAGGAATTAGAATTAAGGGAAAGAGATACATAACATTTTTTTTTTTATAAAGTGTTCATCAGATTCTGAAGGCCTTTTTTGATTGTTTTGTTTTGTTTTGATTTTCTTCCTCTGAATGGGTATAATATATTCCATACCCAGTCTAATACAGTTGTCCTAGCTCTCTGAGCAACTTAGAGGAGCTGCTTCCATCAAGAATGTTCATCTCATAATGATGTTATGGTTGTGTACCTTGTTCTCTTGGTTCTACTCCCTTTGCTTTGCATCAGATTCTGTTAAGTCATTCCATGCTTCTCTAGAGTCTGATCATTCATGGTTTCTTATAGAACAATAGTATTCCATAGTATTCATGTGCCATAACTTGTTTATAACCATTCCCCAATTGATGGACATCCCCTCAATTTCCAGTTCTTTGCCTCTACAAAAAGAGCTTCTATGAATATTTTGGAACATGTAGGACATTTCCCTTTTTCTGAAATTTCTTTTGGATATAGACCTAGAAGGAATTGCTGTATTAAAGAGTATGAAGAGTTTTATTACTCTTTGGATATGGTTCTTAATTACCTTCACTGCTTGCTTATTTGTACTAGTTACATTATACTCTTTGCAATCGCATTTGGGGATCTCTTGGCAAAGACATTGGAGAGTTTTGACATTTCCTTCTCCAGTTCATTTCACACAAGAGACCTACAGGATCAAATGATTTGCCCAGGTTTACACAGCTAATAAGTGTCTAAGATCAGATTTGAACTCAGGAAGAAGAGTCTTCCTGACACCATACACTCTATCCACTGTATTACTTGCTGCTCCTATCATCACTGATTCTAATGTAATGTTGGGAGTGCTGTAGAGGAGCTAATTCTAATATTTTTGTTCATCTCCAAAAAGCAATTATTTTATCTACCTCTTCAGTAGTCCTCAGAACATTAAGTAAGAATAATATGAGCAATAAGAATACATAAGAAAAATAGCAGAATAACAATTTGTTACTAGACTTTCAATCTGAATTCAATTTGACAAGATGGAAAAAATCAATTAAAAATAATAATAATGATATGATTATAGCACCCCCAAACTATATGATACTAACATACTACTAACAAAATCTGTGCAATGCTAATGTTGTCTTAGAAAATAAATTTCTTACAAGGGAAAGCTCAGAGTAAGAATCATTATTTCCCTTTTAAACTTGAAGAATGGGAAACTCAGACAGGGAGTTACTAGTCAATGTCACAAACCTAATGTTGGAAACAGAACTCAAACTCAAGATTTTCAACATCCAGTCCAATATTCTCTTCATGATAGAATGATCAGTAATTTCTTCCGCCTAACCTGAATTTTGCAAGCTACAAAAAAAGCTCATTTCCTCTTTTTTCTTTCACCAAAAAAAGATAGAGAAAAATTGTACAGCACCCTTTCTATACAATAAAACCTTTCATAATGGAGATAGAGACCATTATTAAATAAACCTAGCCTTCTCCTGATTTGGTTATATTATCCCCTCTCTTTTTAACCTCTGAAATTTTTGGTTTTCATTTTCTATGTAGCGCATATATTTTGGCTGATACACACATACATATAAAATATAAAGTATATAAACACACATAAAATATAAAATTTATATACAAATAAAAATGTAAAATTTATATGTGTAGATAAAGCAACATTTATATGCACACCTATAATATAAGCTTTATATATCCATATACATTTAATTTACACATATACATACAAGGACATCAATTTATATATATGTACATATTCAAACAATTTCCCACATATACATGTAGATATGTATGTGTGTGTAGACAAACATATATATATATATATACATATATATATATATATTTGAATGAAGACTATTTTGTTCATTTATAAGAAAAAATCTCGGAATAAAATTGAACTTGGTTACTTTGTCTAATTTGTAGGTAATAGATATTTCTCTACACAATTTGTGTCCTTATTGTGGTTATTGCAACCTAACCTTACATATAGCTGAGCATTATGGTACTTTTGATCAAATTGTACCAATTTGCAGGTAGACCTGTAGCATTTTTTGGCAGGTAGCATTCTCCTCAGGGAACTAAAGGGCATATTTTAATTTGAATTTTTAACAGGAACCAACTCTCTGGGTTGTGGTATTCTTGAATTGAAAAAGCAAAATGTGACATGCTTTTCATTGCTGAACTTATAAAGAAAAAGAGTCTATGTTTCCTTTGTATGTGCAACTACTATTCAACTGTACATGAAACTCTGAAACATTTTAATAATGTTGAGTCTTTTTCCTAGCTGATATTATACAAGTCACTTGATTCAGACTTCAGTTGCTTATTAAAAAAGAAGAATATTAAGAATATTGCTTCTGTCACAGATGAAAAAGCTCTAAACGTCATATGAATGAATTTTCTTATGGAATTACAGACTCAAAGGATATGTCATATAACCTTATGTACATGAATATTGGATCTTTCATTTGTATTATGGAGTTAGCTGAATTAAAAGATAATACTGATGGATATTTTGTAGAACAGGTTTAGCACATTATCCTTCAGCACTCTCAGAGCCCCCAAATGTGCATATTATAAACCAAACCAACTTACACTGAACGACATGCTTAGATTTATGGGCAATAAATTCTTATTTAGATATTTTAATTTTTGAATATCTATAGTGGGATGGGTATTGAGGGGGAAACAGAAGAGATATAATAAATGAAAAAAACTTTTATTAAACATGTACTTTTTGCTAAGCATTATATTTTAACCCTTGAAATACAAAGATAATCCTTCTGTTTCTGGAGCTTACATTCTTATAGAAACAATAAAACATATCGAGAGGCAGAGGCTAGCAAAGGATATTTTAGTCTAAGTCATAAGAATGCTTAGTGCATCAAATAGATTCAGTGGGCTCTGTAAGCAGTTAGCAGGTCAGCAAAATCTCAGACAGGGAAATGATTTTGCTTCTACATGGCTTAATCTCTGACCTCTGGAAACTTACAGTTGAATGGGGAGGAAAAATACAGATAAAATTCACACACTTGTGAATGAGCAATTTTCTTCTAGAGGCTGATGAACCAGGAACTAAACTAAACAATCAATTAAAGGGACAGGGGAGTAGGGCAAATTTTATAAGTACATAAATGTAATCTACAACTATCTATTATATGGTCCCAGAAATAGTAATGTCCAATTCATTCTTGTCTATCTGAAAAAAAAATTTTTAATAATGTATAGAGATGTGTAAGTAATGTAGGGTACTATGGTGACATGAATTAAACAAAACTTTTACCAAGTTCATGGAATATATTACATTTGAAATTTGGTGATGTGTAAAGGTGATGTGAATAATGAACTGGTCAGGTTATCAGAGAGGTTTTCCTTCTTTTCATATTTTTTACATATAAAAATTTCTCTGCACTTCTGAGGCCAAGGGTGGCAAAGAGAACTTTGAATCTATATAACTCAAGGAAAATATATTCATTTATTGAGTTCCTCCTGTATCCAGGACACTTTATAGATGTAAAAGTAATTGTTCCTGTCTTCAAGCAGATTATGTAATAATAATACTCATCATCATCATCATCATCATCATCATCATCAAGAATGATGATAATAATAGCAAATGATAGAAAATATATATATAAAGCAGACACTGTGTGCTAGATACTTTACAATATTTTATTTGATCCTTATTATTATTAGTCTCATTTTACAACTGAGGAAATGGAGGTAAAAATGGTTTACTGGCTTACCCAAGGTCACACAGATAGTAAGTGTCTGTGGCTGGATTTAAACTCGGATTTTCCTGACTCCAAGTCCAGTGCCACTTAGTTGTCTATTTAACTGTAAAAGGTGTAACATTTTTTTTAGGTTTTTTCCAAGGCAATTGGGGTTAAGTGGCTTGCCCAAGGCCACACAGCTAGGAAATTATTAAGTGTCTGAGTCCAGATTTGAACTCAGGTACTCCTGACTCCAGGGCTGGTGCTCTATCCACTGCAATACTTAGCTGCCCCGTGGAACTTTTAAAAAATAAAAAATAAATTGTTATATATTATATGGACAATGGATTTCAGACATAAGTGGAAGGAACTATGTTTGGAGTTAACCATTTCTTTTTAACACTTGGTTTTATTCAAAGTACCTCTGATTTTATTTCACAAGGGGTGGCTACATTTTCGCTGACTGTATATTCTTCTACATATTCTTCTATTATTTTCAATACTTTTTACATATTAAACAAATAAATCCTTTTCAAGCTTTTTTTGATTAAAAAAACAGAGAAAATAGGATTCCTGACTAGACGTGAGGAGACCTAGGTTGAAATTGTCACATATATTTATTTGTTGTCTGATTATGACTTGTCAAATAACATTTCAGAAACTCAGATTCATCATCAATAAATTGGGGGTAATAATACTTATACTTCATTGGGTTGTTAGGAGGAAATCCCGTAGGAAACCTTACTGCACTATATAAATGCCAATCTTTTTTATTATTCATATTTTACTGCTGTGTGTGAGGACTAGCAATTAATTTTAAAATTTAGTCACTTATATCTCAAAGATGAACCTTAATAGTGGATGGTCATGGATGTTTGCTAGAGCATTAGACTGGCTCTGCTTTTGGTTTGAGCACATTGGTTCCCTTGTTGGGAGATTTGGCAATAATATTGGCAAGCTTGGAGGTTTGGTAAGTACTAAAATGATAATGGCATCAAAAATAGTATGATTATCATTCTCTCCCAAGAAATGAAAGCAGAGAGAGGTGCTCAAAATAGTACAAAATCACTTAAACTATGAAAGGTTTAGACAGTGAATACGTAGATGATGGGAATTTGTTAGGTGAACAAAAAAAGATATACAGGAAGGTGATAGCAACTCTGCAATAAGATATGCATGAGAAAGATTTATAGGAGAAAAATAGTAGAAATAGACAAATGAACTCAGAGCACAGAAAACAACCATGTGATTAGGATTAAAAACATATTCAGAAAGACTAAAGCATTATATAACCAATAATGAGTATTAGAGAGAGGGGTGGGGTGGGGTAGAGAGGTGGGAAGAGATTGAGAAAAAAACACATACTTATGACTATTAGTGAGTTGTAGTAATGGGAAACCTGTTTATTCTACTCATATTATGATTTGAATGAAACCGAGGAAAGGAAGCTTCAGTAACCAAAAATCTAAAACAAAACTGGGAAAGAAATAGAATCGTGATTAGCTTAGTAGGTTTTGTTGCTGCACCTACTAAGTTGTATTTTCCCATCATCTTAATGTGTTATTTACATGGGAATATTTGAAGAGTAGAATTTAAATATGAGTAGGTACTCCATAATTGTATGCAAAGAAAAGCATTTAAAAATATATTATCCCATTTAAACAGTTCATAAGAGTGATCCATGTATGTAAGTGTTTACAGATAACAGATATGCTCATATGCACATACAAGTGATAATATAAAATATAGTTTAATAATTATGATGTATACTTATTAAATGATAGATAATTAGGTAGGTACATAAATGATATTCACATACATCTCTCTATAGCAATGAAAGATAGCATATAGCATGGAGAAAGGGATAAAGAACTGACTTTGGACTTTAGGAAGATATGATTCTATTCCCTTTGGGAACACATTCTGGCTATGTGACTCTGCATGTCATTTAACCTTTTGGTGCCCCAGGCAACTCTCTAAGATTATAAATTGAACACCAATTGGTGATCATTGCTAGCTTCTAAACTAGAGTACCCTAAACTATGAAATCACAGATCTGATTCAATTCCCATGTATGATTTATGTTTAGATGGAATCAGAGATGACTGATCTCTTGCTACCTTTTAAAATGTAAAGAATGCTATAAACGTGAATTGTTTTAATTATTTCATAGCTTATTTCTATATGTGGAAATTAGTATCTAATTCTAAAATTGTGCCCTTCACAATGAGGCCTGGAGTCAGGAAGAACTCAGTTGAAATAGTGTTTCAGACACTTATTAGTTGTGTAACCCTGAACAAATCTCTTAACTTCTGTCTGTGTTAGTTTGCTCAACTATAAAATGGTGGAAAAGAATAGCACCTCCCTCCCAGGGTTCTTATGTGGATCAAATAAGATAATCTTTGAAAAGTACTTAGGACATATTAGGCATTTAATAAATGCTTCTTCCTTTTCCCTTCCCTCCCATGTCTCAAAGGCTAGAATAATGTCCCAAATCTATCATTTGAGAAGAGATCTTGACAATAGAGGGGCTTACCAGATGGGTTTGAGAAGGTTGTTTCCTTTATTTGATGACTGGGCAGCAAAACTGGCATGCTTGGAAGTTTGGAAAATACTTTAAAAGATAATGACACCAGAAATAGCAAGGTTATCACTTTACTTAAGAAATGAAAACTGAGAAAGATGCTCAGAATAGTTCAAAATCACTTAGGTTTTGAAAGACAAAGAATTCCCTTCCCCACCTACATGATTTTCCCTTCTGTCCTTGAATGTCTGACCTCTCCTGTTCATTTAATTCTTTTCTTCTCCTTTTAAAAGTATTCCAAATTTAGGAATATTCAAATGAAATGAACAGTCATGTAAGATGAAAATAAGCATGCAAAACCACAAGTTCCAAGATATATGAAATGTATTTGTTAAAAATGCATATTAATTTTAAAGGAATAAAACAATGACAGCTTATTCACATCCATGCCCTCTTTGACTTCTTTCCTTTTGTTTATTCTTATTGAATTTTGTTGCTGTTTTTATTATACGTGTTATTGTACATTTACATAGTCAACAGTGCATACTGCTTTGATTCTGCTTTATATATTCTATCACTTTAAATGTCTTCCTTTTTGATATTGCCTATATTTGTCATTCTTATAGTACTATAACATTCCATTTATGTGCATATAATACAATTTATTTAGCAGTTTCCCAATTATTGAATGTATGGTTTGTTTTCATTTTCCCTATTATGAATAAAGTCATTACAGACACTTTGATTCATATATATATATATATATATATATATATATATATATATATATATATATACTTTTTTCTCTTCCTGTTAATATACTTAAGATGTAATATTGGAAGTGGTATCCTGGGATGAGGAGTATGAACAGCTTTGCAGTTCTAAATATTCTAACATTTAGCTAATTCAGAGTACAAGACTATTTCCTCATAATCCTACCAGTATCTAATTTTATTATTGTTAATATTCTTTGTCAATTTAAGATTTGAATTCAAATTATGTGGGTAAAAAGGCTTCTAGATTTTTTATAAGAACTCATTCTAACAATATAGAGATTGGATATGGAATAATTTTTTGCTTTCAAAGTTCAGAAAATGAAAAGTATTTACTAGATTCCTATAAACAAAGAAAACACAAGTGAAGCAAATAACTAGTAAACTGCCATCAGCTGTCATTTTTGGAAATGGTGGTGGAGATAGCTAGATGATATAGTGACTAGAGTGTCAGATGTGGACTTAAGATGTGAATTTGAATATAACATTAGATGCTTACTAAATGAATGATCCTGCACAAGGCATCTAATTTCCAGCCTCAGTTTCTTTATCTGTAAAATGGGGATAATAATAGTAACTAATTTATAAAGCGGTTGTGATAATATAATGAAATAATTAAATGAATTTTTTAAATGTTTTTTAAAATGTTTTAAAAAGTTAGCTATTATTAATTTTCTCTGATTTCTAAGGCTTAAACAATTTTCCCCCTATGGTTACTACCTGTTTTTCTGCTTTGCATAGCTTGATTTTTTGCCTCTTACTATTTGGCAATCAATCTTAACTTATGCTATAATAATTTGGATACATTGCTGATTCCCTTTAGACTGTAAGCTTTTTGTGGACCTGGTTTATTATTTTGTATTTTTATATTCCTAATATTTATCACAGGGCCTTGTTGAAAGTATAAATGTTTGTTGAATTGAAAGTTCAATGTATTAACTGACATTTAAGAAAATGTTAAAGGATTAATGTAAAATACTCAAACAGAGCTGGACAGACATGATATTCAAAGGCAAGGCCAATTTCTTAACAGGAACTGGAAGTATTTTGCCTGGACCTTCCTGGCTGCTGATCTCACTTGGTTCTATGAGTTTCGCTATCCTCAGTTTCTAATTACCTGCTCCTTCCTCTGCTGTCACCTCTATCTCTGGTTCCCTGTTGCCTTCTACCCATCATATGCACAAACTTCAGAGTATTTTTTAGGGTTTATTTAAAAGGGCAAAGGGAAGGTGATCATATACAAATTATATATCAGTGTGAGGAAATTGAAAATGCTTATAAATCTATCCAGTCCCAGATTGAATAGCACCAAGCTTTTAAATTTAATCCTTAATGTTGTTTTGGTTTACTCTGATTCAATGTCCTTTCTGTCCCAGTAGTCCAACATCAGTGTAGGGTTCATCACCCTTCATGCCCCCAAGGAGCCCACACCAGATTTGGTCTTCAACTGTGGTGCTCCAGATAAATAGATTTTTACTCCAAGAAAACACCTTATCTTAAGGTTGCCTAACTGCTCTTCTTCAAATTGTGCTCCTTTGTCAATTCTTCAAATCTAAGATCAATTCTTAACCAATCAGCATTGCTAAAAATAACATAATGGCTCATGAGGCTCTACCCAAATTATTCTGTAATCCGTATAACCATGATCCAAGGCTCCCAGAACTTCCAGACTCTTATGGCCTAGGTCAGATCTGGAAGCTGACTTAAAAAGAAGGCTTTTCCTCTCTGCCTTGTTAGGCTACCTCCTAGAGTTGATGTCAAGAAATCTCCAAATTGAGTGTGGGCATAGTGTAAGATTAGAATTCAAATTATGTAGGTTAAAAGGTTTCTAGATTTCTTATAATAATTCATTCTATGGAGATTGGAAATGGAATAGTTTTTTATTTCAAAGTTCACAAAATGAAAAGGACTTACTAGATTCCTATAAACAAATATAGAAAACACAAGTGAAGCAAATAACTAATCAACTTCCATCAGCTGGCATTTTTGGAAATTGTTGAACAAACAAAAGCTCTTTCTATCAGACTTTCACTGTCCAAATAACTCACTGTAATATTGGATAGGAGGAAGTCTTGGTATCTTCTTTCCCCATGTTAAGGGCCCATTTTACTGCTCGTTTATGTTCAGCTGTCATATAGATGGGTACAAAGTGATAATTTTTCAATAAGAATATATCTTCTGGATTCCTAGTCAGACAACCATGTTGGAGGCAATGCTAGTCTTTGAAAACCAGTGAAGAGTTGTCTATATTCCCATTAACCATTTGCCAACATGCCTGCTCATACTCTATAGGAGGATAGAGAAATTCCAATTGATTTGGGGGGAGATATCATTCAATAGTTTCCTTTATATTATTTACATATTTTCCCTTCTATTCCTAAAGAAAAAAAGATGGAATTAAAATGGAAATATAATGTTAATATAATATTAACTAAGAAACATTAAAATCATTAAGCTCAGCCTACAGGTTATCCCCAAAATTCACCAGATTCCTTTCTTAACAATTATCTAAACCTCTTAGTGAGATCTTTATTTTTTAAATCCTTTTGTCTAAAGCCATGCCTCTGAACCACTTACAAATTTAAAAGAAAGAAAATATTATTTTCTAATGCTTAGTTTAGCATATTCAAGTTTGGTGTATTAAATATGAATTTTTATGTGCCATCCATATACTTCATAGTACATTGGAATTTTTTGAATAATCAACATGTGTGTTCTGTTTATTGTCATTTATATAACAGGATATAGATTTACTATTTTAAGTGATTATAGTAGCTTATAGTCACATTTTCATTTTTATGTAACATATTGTTGTCTGGATCTATAATTTATTCCATATCTATCCTGCCTTGGTAAACAACACAACTTCAAATTATAACATTTTTCCTGTGATACAATAAATTCCATATTTTCATGCTCTACTTTATATTATTATGTGGAACACATTGTGATCAAAATGGGAATTCTTGTACTATCTTCTGATATTTTTTGTGTATTATCTTATAAAATATTTTTGTAAGGCAATGGGGTTAAGTGATTTGCCCAGGTCACACAGCTAGGCAATTATTAAGTATCTGAGGCTAGATTTGAACTGAGGTCCTCCCAACTCCAGGGCCAGTGCTCCATCTTCTATGCCACCTAACTACCCCTTATTTTTTTTTCTTTTAAAAATAAAGATAATGAACTTGTCTCACTTCCCCAATGAAAACATTAGCTTCTTGAGGACAGATATCATCTACCCTCATAATATCTGGCTCAGTGTTCTTATATGCATAGGAGGTACTTAATGAATATCAATTGAATAAATGTAGGCTACAAACATATTTAGCATGCAGCCTATACTTTAAGAAAATTTAAATGCTGTTTTGATTATTCACAAAGCATACCTGAATTTTGTAGTATTTCAGAAAAATTAATTACAAATTAATCTGGTTATTGTTTGGGTTTTTCTGGTTGGTTGGATTCTGTTTCCTTGGAAAATTTCTACAAATAGGTACAAGTAAACAACATATATCTGTTGGGAACCATTGTGTAAGGATGGGAACATTGTGTATTATCTTCACCTGATGTCTTTGAACATCAGAACCTTGTTCTACTAAGTACCATGAGAGAAGATTAGAGACTGGAAAGCTATTTAGGCACTGGCATTTTGGTGAATAAACAGAGCACTTGATGAAGTACTTGTATCCTTTGTAATCCTTGTCTCCTCCCCCTCAAACGCTCTCCAGGGAAATTGAGAGCTTCTGGGAACTGGGACTCTACCTATATTCAATATATGACATAATCCAGTCAATGCATATAAACAGGTCTACTAATAATGGAAATGGGGCTAATTTTGCATAGAAATTGAACTGTGGAGATAAGATTTAAGCCATATTTTAAAGAAGGAAAAAATGAAATTTTACTGAGGAGAAGAGAAATTTCTAGGTTCAAAAAGCACAGAGGCTGAGGGTAGAAGAATGGAGAGGACAGACTATTGTGAACAACTTTGTCAGATTTTTGTAGTTCTAGGTCATTAGTTGGGTATTGGAGAATCGAATGATGCCATACAAATGACATGAGATTACGGGGTCCACATTGTATTCCTGATATGAATGATAAAATGTTTAGAGGAATTGAGGGAAAGCCTGCCTTCAAAACTGCTCAACCTTCCTACTACTTTTCTTACAGGAATATTTGAAATGGTCCTTCATACTCTTGTAAAATGATGGAAATGTACATAACCTGGCACTATTTGTGAATGCAAATAATTTGGCATAAATAGGGGACTGGATAAATACATTGTAGCATATGAATATTATGTAGTAGTTCTGTTATAAAAAATGACAAACATGTTGAATGTAGAGAAGAACAGAATGTTCTATCTGAAATAGGTACAAAGGGAAGTAATAAAAGCAATATATATGACTATATATTAATTTATATGTATATTTATATGCAATAGATTTTTAGCATATTATTAATGATAAAAAACAATGTCACAAAATAATTAAAGTGAATGTTATAAAATTACAAGAAGCAAGTATGACTTTAAAGGAGAGATTGGGAAAATGTTACCATCCAACCTCTTTATGTAGGTGAGAGATCTAAGAGTCTGAAATATTACATTTATTTAATTATTTTATTTAATTAATTCTTCAATTTTGCTATGGTTTTTTCTTTCATCTTTTTTGTATTTAAAATATGTGTTATAAAAGGTAACTCTCTTGGATGGGAAGGGAGAAGAATACTGAGGAAAATTTTAGCAATTAAAATACAAAAAAAATCAATAAAAAAATAGCTACATATAAAGCAATTTTCAGGTGTCAAGTTTCAGGTAATGTGTCTAAGTCAAACAATATGAAATGTGTAATCAAAGAAATCTTTTAAAATGAATTTTATACAAGGACTTTTTTGATGTAGAAACCAAGGACCCTGCAAGGTTGTTGATAGGAAACTGATAGATATTGACAGGAGCACAATAGGATCAGGCTAGGAGGAGTTGACCTGGATTTGGACTGCAGAGGAATAGAGTAGGCTTAGAAGTAGAAACTTTGTTCTGAATAATTAGTTCTGTAGTTAGGGACAGAGTTCAATTGTGTGGGGTTTAAGGCAGTGAAAGGACTATTAGTACCCACTATACTTTTGTCAACTTGAAACTAAGCTGAGTTCTCCCAGCAATCATTCTTCTCAGAACAATGAACTGTCCTTAGGGAAACTTGGCCATGTTTGACATCATAAGTCTAAGGGGAAATGAGGGAAAAATGAAAACTCATCCTATTCTATCATGATAGTTTCATAAACATGTTTTTTCCCAGTCTCCACAGCAAATGGAAACAGCACTCTACTCAGTTTTGGAAAGGCTAAATTATAGATTGCATCTTTGGGGAATGCTTTCCCTTTAACTTGTAGATGTTTATAAAATGTTTAAAAACTGTATTTTGATAACTCTATTTCAAAATAATTATTTTCCTTTGAAACCTCATATATTTAATTTTATATATTTAAAAACATTGTCATCAAAAGAGAGCCACAGTCCTCAGCAGAATGTCAAAGGGACTTAAGATTAAAATGTATCAAATGTTCCTTAAGTCATTTGCCAAGAAAAGGAGTGAGGATTTATATTTCAAATAATTCTTGGGGAAGCTTAGCTATTAAAATAGTTAGAGTGCCAGTCCTGATGTTATGAAGATATCTTTCTCAATTAAAATCTGTCCTCAGTCACTAATATGTGACCCTTAGAAAGTCACTTAACTCTGTTTTTTTTCAGTTATAATATGAACAGGATAAGAAAATAGCAAGTTCTCCCTTATCTTCACCAAGGAAATCTCAAATGAAATCTCAGATATAATTGTAAGAACTCCACAGCAAAACAAGTCTTTACTTAAAATAGAAATATCCATCAAAGGGCAACTCATTGTCATCATTAGCCATTAACTACTTGGTTGTTGTTATTCAGTCATTTTAATTGTATCTGATTATTCATGAACCTGTTTGGGGTAATTTTGGTAGATACTGAAATGGTACTTTCATAATCTAGTATAGTTGAGGCATATGGGACACATGAAGTTGCTGGGACATTCCTTTGGAAGTGTGTATGTAGATTTTTCATAGGGTCCTATAGCAGTAGATAGGTGCTGAATGATAAGAAGGATGCTTAGGGAAAATGGGAGGTGGAGCACTAAATACCAATATTTCGCATTCTCCCAAATAATATGTTTACATGTCAACATGAGCTTTCAAAGTTTTAATCTATTATGATATAGAGGACAAGGGCTTTGTTGATATAATCAAAGGAGATATAAAGGAGTTTGCAGATCTGATGGAAAGAGATATAAAAGAACTTTTTGATCATGTAGTGTTATATAGATGCAAACTGGTATTATTGTAAGCTACTGTGATTATTTTTGCTACCATAAGATACTGAAGGAAAGAAATTTAACTTTTGGGAATCTGGGGTTCAGCCTTTCTGATGATATTCATTCCATCCAATAGCAGCTCCACATCCAAATACCTTGTCTCCTTTGTCAATAAAGAATTATAACAGTTGCATGAATGGATGACTATCTTTATGACATAATTTTTAAACCAAATTCTGCTTAATGAATTCCTAATGAATTTGGAATAAGCAAAATAAAGTCCCAACTCAAATATATTTTACAGTGGCTTTTGATAGCTTTTCTAAGAATCTATAGTAACCTTCCAGTTTTAGAAGATGAGAATTACAAAAGTTCAACTCCCATAATTTAACCTGAGTGATCCTGTCTCTAATGAATTTAAATTGTTAGGGCAGAAGTGAGCGAGGGAAAAGAATTGGGAAAGCAGACTTCTTCCTTGGGGTATTGTCACTGATTCTCTATTTGTTCCCATGGTTGTGTTTTTTTCCCCTTTTCCAACAGATACAATGATTAATGGTATTGATACTGCCTTATGAATCACCTTGTGAGAATTCTCCTTCATCAAGTTGGCAAGGGGATTGTACAGTAGTTTGTACCCTAATTAGGATTCTCAACTGGGGATAGATATTCTGTTTAACAGATTATTTGTAGTTATATGAGGTCTTCATAGATGTAGTTAGACATAGGAGTATAAGGTATGTTACAATTAGACTTTAGTCCGAAAAGTCATAATATAAAACATTTTTTAAAATGAAGTCTGTAGCTGCAAGTCTCAAAAGCAATTTTGTATTCTTCACCTTTACCCTGCCTCATTTCCTAGTGGTTTTACAGGCAATATTGTCATCCCGAAATTATATTTCCATTGAATATTAAAGAATTCTCCAGGGCAAAATAAAAGTAATCAAAATGGGGCTTTTACAAATAATGATTTTGAGTATAGTGTCTCCCTCAGACGGAAAAGATTCTTTCTATGTGGGTTGTCTTTTATTTAGCTTCATTCTTGGTATCCTTTAGAATAATCTTACCTACATACAGAAGTCATAGCTAGTTTCTTAAGATTTCTTATATTGGGCTTTAAAGGGCCCAAATTCCATAAAAACAAGCCCTCTAATAATCTTTATAGGAAGTGTTGCTACATTATTCTAATATTCTTTTTAAAATTTATGTAAGATTTATGAGTACATGACTAAGGAATTGAATTAATGATGATAAAATTGTTTATTAATTGGTTGCTTCAAGGAAGAGTGATTCTTGAAATCAGAAATACATTGTAGTTACTTAATCAGTGTGTCCTAGATTTCAGAAACCATATTGATGGCCTCTTGCTATCTTGTAATGTTTAGATGGGTGAACTAAAGATCTTGAGAGGAACTTTCTGTTTTTATTTTAAAAATGTCATAAGACATTTCAAATACATATGGAATAGATTGAGGCATTCATTAGAGAAAGCATGGCACAGTGGAATGAGTTGTTTTTACAGTGTGGAAGACCTGAGTTCCTGTTGTTTCTGACACATATTGAATGGTTAACCCTAATCAAATTGTTTAAATGTTCTTCATCCTGAGACACTATCATTTTTACTACTTCAGAATTCTCAGTACCTTGCCCCTCTATATGATAGCTAAAAGGCAGAGAAATGGACTGTCTTCCCAGGTTTCCAGTTAAAAAGGATTCACAGATAGGCAACTATTTATTTCCCAATAGTTGTATTCTATCATCCCAAGAAATTTTTTTTTAAAAAATCAGACATCTTATTTCAATTGTGTAAGTGTGAATTAAATTGTTCTTTGCCTTTTTTCAGGAGAGCTCTTTCTAATCCTGCTAGGATAATTAGTTGGTTTCAGATTTCCTCGCTCCCCACAAAAAGAAAATCAGGTATTATATAAATAAAGTTATATAGACAGAGTTACTATTCCACCCTTTGGCAGGTTAGATTCAAAGATGTATTAACAAGATGTTATTGGTGTTCAGTCATGTCTGACTCTTTGTGACCCCATTTGGAGTTTTCTTGGGTAAGCTACTAGAACAATTTGCTATTTCCTTCCCCACTTCATTTGACAAATGAGGAAATAAAGCAAAAAGGCTTAAATGACTTGCCCAGGATCATACCTACTAAGTGTCTGAGTCAGATTTGAACCCAAGTCTTCCAATCCAAAGTCCTGCACTCTATCCATTGTGCCACCTAATTGTTAGCAAGGTAGACAAAGATGTTAAAGATATGCACTTGACAAAATTAAATCAATAAATAGCAAAAGCCTAGAGGTACTGAATGGTATGCAGAGCCAGTTTAGTGTATTTTGAGTATAAGATAAAAATATGTATCTAGTTTTGGGAAAGAAAGGTAACTGCAAGTTGTGATCTAAAGAAGGATAAAGATAAGTTTCCTTTTTGACTAATTTGGCAAAACTTTGTGGAAAAGGTCATATTCTCAGGATAGGAATGATAGGAATAAAATAACCTGCTAATAGGAAAATAAAAAAAAAAAAACATTGTCAGTAGGCAAATAGGGAGCTTATATCAAAGCTTAGAGGGAGGGATAGTTTGATAAAGATGATAAAGAAATGAGAAAGTCACATAGATGTGAACAGTAGAGAAGGTTTCCCCCAACCTTCCTTTCTGTGAATGTAAACTTCTAGATATTTCATATATGTGTTTTTTTATATTTTAAGAGAACAATCTTTTGACCACATTATTTTTCTTTACATCTATTTATGAATAAATGTAAGAATTTTATGAACTCAAGCAGTTGTTTGTTTTTTATCAGACCTCTCATTTCAATTTTCCAGGTGTGAATTAAATTGTTCTTTGCTTTTGCAGACCAGCTCTCTGTGATTCTGTTAGGTCAATCAGTTGCTTTTGGATTCACAAAGTTTCAGGGTCTGGTTCTTAGGAAGAGACAAGGGAAAAAATAAATGATTCCAGAGTGAGTAGTGCTTAGGATCATAGATTCAGAAGTGGAAGTGTCTTTGGAAGTCATTTGATCACTTTCTCCCACCTCATAATTTGTAGGTGAGGCTATATTAAATGACTTATGCAAGATCACACAGAGGGAACTTCTGAGTCCTATGAGCAAAAAAGATGGTGGATAACATATTTTTTCTAATGCCTATGATTTCTCAAACCTCTCCAAAATACAAATTATGCACCAAAAAAAAACCCTTCAATTTTATCCATGGTCTAAGACACCCCAAATCTACAAGAATGTTAAAAAAACCCAATGACCTAGGAACTGATGATACTCACTGACACTGAGTTCATAAGACCTTTCCTCCACTTTCCATGCTGCTAGAAGCAAGGTTGCTCTACCAGACCCAAGGTCACAACACAGTCTTATATGAAAACCCTTCTGTGTACCTTCTCGTATTTCAGTTCCATTGAGACTTCAGCTCTATGCTCTTGAAATTTGCTTAGACTTTGACAGCCAGCTTAGTCATGTCCCTTATAAACAAAACAAATATCAATACTGCAAAGTTTTGAAGTGGTAGTACTAGGGAAAATAGACTCAACTTCTGGTGCCAGTTCAGAGAACTGTGAAGCAAAAGGAAAAAAAAAAACAACTAAAACATAACATTCTCTCTCCTCTCATTCTCTCTTTTTCTGTCTCTCTCACTCTCTGTCTGCCTGTCACTCTCTGTCTTTGTCTTTCTCTGTGTTTGTCTCTCTGTCTGCCTCTTTCTTTCTGTCTCCCCCTCCCCCTTCTGTTCTCTGTCTCTGACTTTGTAGCACCTCACCAAAGGAATGTACACAACATCCAACTGAAACCAGTTCTTATCACCAAAATTTGTTGAGGGCAAAGACCTAGGTTGGTAAATGTGAACTCCCCATTGTAGGAGGAGACTTTGAATTTCAAGCCCCAGGAAAGCCACAGTCAGAGGGGAAGGAGCCAGGAAATGAGTGATAAGGAAAATAAGGGGGGAAGAGATGACTGAAAGTATGCAAGATGTCAGGAAGAAGAAAACTCAAAAACCTTGAACATAATCAGATTAATCACCAGGAAAAAACAGTACCAGCAGAAGAAAATACGGCCTCCAGATCTAATAAATAATGAATTCAGCATCTCTATAAATAAAGCATCATGAAGGAAAATAATTCAGTACTTGATAAGACAGAGGACCCTGTAGACTTTGAGAAGAATGTGGAACTCTAGCACATTTTTGAGTGGATTAAAAGAGAAATTAGTATCAAAAGAATTCATGTCTTGTACTACCAAAATAATGAACTAACTAGAAAATTTTAAATCTGCACTGGCAAGCCTCAGTACAAGGGAGAACAATAGACTGGCAATGCAGACACACAGAAATGAAGGAAAGCCTAGGACAAGAGAAGCAAAAAAACCAAATAACCAATCGATAATGGTGAAAGAAAATGTGCTAACTATGTAAGCAAAACATGCTGAGTTCAAAATCAGGATTTGCAGAATGGACCTAAAAACTGTAGACCTCCCACAAGAACATGACAGTTTTCTTAACGTTAAACTAATGAAGAAAATAATAAAAGAGAACTACACAGAACTAAACATAGAAAGTGAAATTTCAATTGAAAGAATTCACAGGTCATCTCTGGGTTGGGGTGGGGAGGCCAATGTTTAGAAACCCCAAGATACATAATGGTTAAGTTTAACAATTTAATTCAGAAACAATAAGTTCTGAAAGCTTTCAGAAGACCTTCAAATACAAAGGAAAAGACATTTTAAAATAAAACAAGACCATTCTGCACTCATTGGAAAAAGGACGAAAGGATGGAATAATGTGTTCTGAAGGGCAATACAGTACAGGGTGAAGTCCAGGGTCATCTATCCTACAGAGTGTAACTATACAGGACAAATATAGAATTAAATAAGATTTTGGAACATTTTTAGAAATAAAATTGAAAAAATCCAACAACCTGAAGATATCATTGGCCTTTTGCATACCCTAAACACAATGAATGCAGTAAGAGAATAGGTAAATCAAAGGGTGAGGGCAATAACAGCAAGAGTGTGACAACTGTGCAGCAAAAGATTTATTTCTAAAAGTACTCAAGGAGACAGGAATGAAAGCAAAAGTTTGATAGAGGTAATATTGAAGAGGTTGACAGGAATTATTATAATTGGAATGTGTCAATATCCTGGCTATAGGTGATTGTTTTGTGGGAGTACATTACAACTTGGGAGGGTGCACAGAAGAGGGAGTTGGATAGAGAGGAGAGAATTAGAACTGGGGTCAAATCAGTCACTAGCAATGAAGGGAAGTTAATGTCTGTGTTCTCAGGAAGAGAAGAACCTTCAGGGAAATGAATTAGGAGGAGGAGATTGAAAAAGTTGTGGGGGGGGGATGGATAAAGTCCTGGGGATTTTGTTCTTGAACCCAATTTCTCTGGGGAATAGGGAGTTTAAACCCCTAGGCCAACTGTTCCCTGGAAGAGAGGGAAAACTGGAGTTTCTAAGCAAATGGAGAAAAAAGTCAACAAGAGAGTATAGAGCAATGGTGAATTTCAGTTGAGTCAGAGTACTACTAGAGGGCAATGTTCTTCTCTCTGACACTAGCAATAATTCTGGAAGGTTCTGGAAGCCAGACAGACTGGAAAAAGGGGAAACCAAGGAAACCCTATGAGGCAATGTCAGGAATTCCTAAAGGAGAGAGTCTAGAATGTATACCTTAGAAGCTTTGATTGAATGAAGACAACAGGGAAAAGAGAGAGACCAGATTCATTAGAGAAATAGAATCTAGAGTAAATGCAAAGAGAATATGGATACTGATGAGGAGAGAAATATTTTTTGGAAAAATTTAAATCTCAAAACTAAGGAATAGTTGAAAGGGAGGAAAAAGGAGAGGAATCTACTTGACTGAAAAGAAAAAAAATCTATAATTAGATAAAAATATGAGAGAAAAATAATAAATAAAGCTCTAAAGTGAAAGCATTATCAGAAAAAAAGAGTTCAGAGGTAAAGAGCATGCATAAGAGTACAGGACCACCCCCAAAATGATTATAGTAACTGAAAAATAATAGTGTATTTATAGCAGTAGAGAGAATTTTAAACTGAAAAACTTTTCTGTACAACAAAATTAATGCATCTAGGATAAGAAAGGAAGTAAGTGAATGGGAAAAAGGAACTACAAAATATTCACTACTACATGAAAAAAATGCTCCAAACATTAATAAGAAGAAGCCGGAAATCAAACCTCATATCTTGTCAAAAATGACAAAAATGATAACAGTCAATGATGGAGGTGTGATAGTAAGATATAAATATTGTTGGGGAGTTGTGAAACGGTACAACCATAGAAAGCAATTTTGTAATTATATAAATAAATTGATGAAAATCTCTATGTCCTTTAAAACAGACAAGGGCTTATCTACCAAGGAAGCCATTGATAGGAAAAAAGTCTCCATACATATCTCATAATATTTATAGTAGCACTTTTTGTCATAGCTAGGAATTGGAAACAGAGTCGATGCCTATCAGTTGGCTATTGTCTAAGCAAATTGTTGTACATAAATATAATGGAAAATTAAGGTGCTGCAAGAAATGTGTGTAATGAATACAGAGAAGCATGAAAAGATCTATATGAACTGATGTAAACAGAGATAAGAACATCCAAGAACACAACATACATAGTGACTAGAACAGTGTAAATGGAAAGCACCCCTTCACACCAAATAAAAGTAAATGCAATGAAATTATGAAGATTAAGTGGGACTTGAGATGTAAAAATTCGTTGCCATCCTACCCCTTCATGGAGGGGGAAAATCCACAGCTATTAATTTGCATGATTTCAGACTTTCAATGTATCAATCTGTTAGAATCTCTCAAATCTCTATTTGTCCTAAAGGATGTTTTTCCATGAAGGGGAGAGAAACATTGGTTATTATGGTGAAGTACCAAACACAATGTCAATGAGATCGTGCAGGTATTAAATAGAAAACAAAGGAGATGAATCTAGGTCCTCTCACTCCATATCCCATTATCTATTAGGTTCCAAGTTTATAGTCATTACATTGTCTGTGAAGGAATTCTCTTCAAAAATAAGATGAATATAGAAGAATATTATATAGAAATATATAGAAGAATATATATATACATATATATATATGTATATATATATATACATATATATATATGACATATAGAAGAATCCTTAGAGAATTAGGAGAAGAGGATAGAGATCATAAGGATAAATAAAAGTTCCTGGTGATTAGGACCTTAGCAATCAGTAAATCTAATCCTTTATTTTACACAGGAGGAAACTCTGACACAAAGTGTTTGTGTCATTTAAATTGACACAAGCAATAGGCATGTGTTAACATCATAGGTGAAGTTAACTTTTGGGCTGTGAACTCAGATTTTCTGAATCCAGGCCCATGGCTCTTTTCATTCTCATGAAAGAAAAATGAAATAATTAAGATACTGTAATGATTATTAATATAAAACAGTAAATATTACAGAAAGGAATGTGCAAAGTGAAATAGGCAGCAAATATATTATCACCTTTACATCTTTGCTCAGAATCATATATTAGTTGATTTTTTGTATTCCATCTTTCTGATTTTAGGAAATTAGACTTTCAGAATCAGAGTAGGCTTGTCGCCTTTAGAGTATATCCAGAGGTGTGCTGGTAAATGTTTAATAATTTACTCTTTGTGGGGAAAAAAGGACCAACTTTTAATCTTAATCTGCATCAACATTTTTCCATTTCCTTTATAAATTTAGACAATAAACTATACAGTAGCATTTTTATAATTTGGGGGGGTATAATTTAGGAACTTTAACAATTGGGTTTTTTTTTTGGTTAAGGAAATTGAATTTAAGTGACTTACCCAGGGTCACATAACTAATAAGTGCCTGAGACTGGATTAGAATTCATGTCTTCCTGATCCCAGAACTGGTGCTCTATCCATTGTCCATCTAACTGTCCCAATAATTAGTTTTTAAGATTGGTTATATCTTAGGTATTGTCGATACCAAGCTTATTATCATAATGTAGCACTAGTTACTAAATTTTTAAGGGTTTCATGCATTTTTGATTTGGGATTAGCACTTGTTACACTTGTTACAATTAGGCACAAATGATCTCGGCCTTTTAAAATTTTTTACTCTTAGAGATACTATTTGTAATGCTCATTTGAATTGCAGTGTCACATTATGAAATAACACAATCTGTTGCTTTTATAGTCACAAAAATTAATTTTCAACTGAAGTATAAATGTCAGATGATGTATGTCTTATTCAGCTAAGAAAAATGTTTTTTCTCCTCTATAGCTTTTTTTCCCCCTTAGAAGAAAACATGCTTAGAATAAACTATGAGGGCTATCAATTGAGAAAGGGACCCATTCTCTTAGATCCAAATTAATTTTTCACACTGAACCAGGATAAATACTCCTGGTGAAGTGTGTGTCTTAATTACAAACCTCAGGGATCTCAAGTTTTATGGCATCATTTTATCATTGAGACTTGTGTAGCATAACTTAGGTTAGCCAACTTGCCAACTGTATTGTGATAAATCATTATTTTGCATGATGAGACATTGGAAAAAAGGAAGAATTAGGGACATCCCTTTTCACCTAACCTAGGCAGAATGTTGTTGATCTTCCAAAGGACCTTCCACTTGGGAGTCCCTCCTATTCTGTCCTGGAAGATGCCACATCCAGGTTATTTGGCTAATCAAGAATCACAGTTTTGGTTCTATTGATCATAACTGAAATTAAGTAATCAAATTAATGTCATTACTATGCATTTGTTTAAAAGGTATATGTTAGAAAATTAAAGCACTCCTGAATTGACCATTAATGAGTGTAAAATCAGATTCCTGAGGATTTGGGGATCTTTTTTTTTAATTTAAAGGGACACTAGTCAGTTTAGAAAGTAAATTCTGAGCATTGTTTTCAATTATTTGCTTAGTTCTTTAATTATTTTTTATTTTTTCCTCCTATATTTAGATCAGTTTGATATGAGTGTGAAAAAGGGGTCAATGACAATTGAGCAAATTTTCAACATTAACATGAACTACTAATTTGATTACTGAAAAACACTTCAGATTCTGGGTTGCATTTTATTTTTAAGGTTCTCCTTTTAAATAACTAGGGCTGTGGGGAGGAATTCTATACTTATGGGGTACATAAAATATCAGAGAAGGAAACAATTCCTTTTCTTCTATTTCCACCAAATGCCACTGGCTATTTGTACTGTCAGTCAGAATCAGGCCAGCTATTAATGGTTTTAATTCAGTTGCAGGATTTTGGATGTATTCTCCTCCAGTCCACTGATTCATACACAAGAAAGTCTTGGGCTAAAGTTTGAGGATTCAATGTTGCTGTTCTAGAAAAGCTGGAAAAATACAGCTCATTGCAGAACCTTAGATTGTTGTTCAGTATTCCCATTTCCACACTTTCTAAGTAATTTGTTAGGGGATTAGTGAGTAAAGACTTCTAGCTGATATTCACATATTTTCAAATGGGTTAGTGCTTACTTTTATTTATTTTAAATTTTGCAAACTGTAACCACACAATTTCCTGCTAGGAGTATAAAGTATAAAATTCCTCCTTACAACTTTACTAACACAAGCTATGTATATAGGAAGTTATCTTAGTTCTTTTTCCCTCCATAGGAAGGAAAAGAAAATGCAAGGATCATAACTCCATTGCCATATTCTTTTCTTTTATATTTTGCTTTATTTATTGTATTTTAAAATTTATTTTCAATTCAGGGAACAAAAACAAGCATTTCCATAATATAGAATAATAAAAATATGATTGTATGGAAACTGCAAATCTACCATGTGCAAACTGCTCATCCATATAGTCATATATATCCATATGCTCATATATACAAAATTATCTTGCTTTTCTTTTTTTTGCTCTTGCCTCTCCACCCCAGAAATAGCTACCATTAGACACAGAAATCTTTATTTTTGCTGTAACTATTTTTTTAGGTTTTTTTTTTTGCAAGGCAAATGGGGTTAAGTGGCTTGCCCAAGGCCACACAGCTAGGTAATTATTAAGTGTCTGAGACCAGACTTAAACCCAGGTACTCCTGACTCCAAGGCTGGTGCTTTATCCACTACGCCACCTAGCCGCGCCTATTGCTTTAACTCTTATCCCTATTCCACCCAAAATTCTAAATTAAGGGAGTTCTCAGTGAAGTTGTAAGATCAACTTTGTCACTATAGTTGTGTTAATGAGCAGTTTTTTTAGGCTACTATTGGAGTAAATGATGTTACCCCTTTAGAACAGAAACAACAAATACAGAAATGACAGCCCAGCATAGAGAGCACACTTTCTCCTTATACATTAGAAAAGATTTCAAGAGCCCAATTGCCTTAGCTACCTATAAATAAATAATCATTTTCTTCCTTCTACCACATTTCTGAGGAAAGAGGGGAAGAAAAAAGATGGAGGGATACCTCGGCATCTTTATAGATCTGTGAACAACAGTAATTTTAAAAAAGAACTTGAAGTTTTAAAAATTCTATATGTATAGTAGGAATCCTAGAGCTCCAGCAATAAACTTTTCTCTTAAAGTCTGTGTTTTTAGGTTATTTTAGGTATGTGGGTATACATACAAAAACCTAAATATTGTATTTAATTGAAAAATGAATCATTCTATTTATATTGTCATTATTTATTCACTCATAGCTTGATTTTATTTAATACTTGATAAGCCTAAAGTTGAATTAATTTTTAATATTAGCCTATAAAGAATAATATACTTCAAAATAACCTTGAAAAGTATTTTTGAAGATAGGCCATGTTTATGACATTATTCTTCTGCTCAGAAACCTGCCTTACTTCCTTTTGTATCTCAGGTGAGGTCAAATTTATCATCCTATCATTCTGTACCTCTATGTCCTATTTGCCTCACTGAGGCAGCTAGGAGGTATGGTAGATAGTTCCCTTGGTCTGAAAATTGGAAAGGCAAATTCTTTGGGCAATACTGCTTTAGTTTCCTCAACTGTAAAATGGGGATAATTATACGCAACTATCTTTAGTCATATTCTTTCCCTTGCTTCCACCTATTGAGAGAGGCCATATAGTGTAAGAGAAGGAACACTGACCTGTGAAGTAAAGACTAGGCAAATCTAGTTCTAGCCACTGACAGGTGAATCTTGGCTAAGTTACTTAAGTCCTCTGGGTCCTTAGATGTTTTGTAATGATCTCTATGGCATCTTTCAATTCTACATTTGTGTGATAAATCTAATCTATCTTTCAGGATCCTGATCAAGGCCTATTTCTTCCATGAATACTTCCTAAATATTTTAGTTAACATCATAGCTTCCTTTTCTGAATTGCTAGATTCCATATAGTTCTTATTATAAATATCAGTAAAGAAATATTTATTAATCTTCTACAATGTGCCAAAGACTTTCTTAGGCTCTAGAGTTACCATTGTAACTAAAACAATTTGAGTTCACAAGGAATTTGCATATAATGGGAGAGATAATAAGTACATACATTATATAATACAGCATAATTATAAAGTAATTAAAATATGCAAAGTTGTTAAATACAAGTTAGTCTAGGAGGGAGAAAATCAGTTCTTGGGGCAGTTAGTGAAGCCCTCATGTAAAAAATATTATTTCACTGAGTTTTAAGGAAAAGAGGGTTGTATAAGGCAAGGATAAAGAAATGGAATGCTTCCACTCAAATAGAATTGCCAGTACTAAAACTATTTTCTTATATAATTATGTAATCAAATAACATTTGCTCTTGAACTGTTTTGTATTTTCTAATACATTTTATGTGGGTAAGTTGTGTTTAATCAATAAGATTATAAGATTTTCCTTATAGACCTATGTCTTGTAAATCTCTTTGGTTTACTCTAGTATATAGTTGGATATCAATCAATGAATCAACAAGCATTGATTAACTTCATAATTTATATTAAATACTGTGGTAGGCACCTAAGTTATCAGAATAAAATGAAATTTTCATCACTTTCAAGATGACAATATTCAGTTAGGAGAGGTGGTATGTACATGTATAAGAAAATAAGTATATAAAATTAATATGGGGTAATTTGAAAAGTAAGGGCAATAGTAGCAGAGGGATATGGTTTCTATATGAAAGGTTTCATATAGAAGGTAGGGTTTTAATAGAGTCTTGATTTTGTGAATTTATTTTTATTTTTTGGAAGGGGGAGATAGGAAGTGGTACATGAGGGACAACTTTGAAGAAGAATGAATGTGGAGAGAGTCATATATATATATACATATATATGCATATATATATGGATTTGCAAAAAGGTTAGTCTGGATAGATTTCAAATTGTATGCAGTAGAAAGAAGTAAAAAGAAAGAAGATTGGGAAAATGTATTGGGGCCAAGTTTTTAAAGACTTTAAAAGCCAAGCAAAGTTTATATTGGGTCCAAAAAACAATGGAAAGATACTAGAGTTCATTTAGTGGAGTAGTGGCATGGTTGAAGCTACACTTTAGGAAAATCATTTTAGCAGCTATGTGGAAGATAAATTGGAGTGATACACCAAGTTATTAGCATTAGAATGTATGAGATTGGAATTTAATCTGTTATACAGTTCATTATCTTGAATTTAAATATAGTGTCTAGTTTAAAGTATTCCCAGTTCAGGAAGAAATTTTAGATAACTCCTAGAGATAAAAAGAAAATTTAAAAAAAGAATAAGTAGGAGCTGGGATGAAAGGTTAAGGATGTTTAGATTATTTTGTCAGGAGAAGAGGAAGTTAATATGTGACTTAATTGAGTTCCAGCAGATTATGACTGCTCATTTTAATGAAAAGGGTAACCAGAAATGTGTTTTAATTTGGGTATTAAGAAGAATGATTAATGAGTAATAAATGGTCAAAGGGAATTGGGATTAGGCATAAAAGAGTCAATGGTTATCTTCAGGTGTACAAATTATTTAATTTTTTTTAGTAGTGGAAGAAACTAACTAATATCTTATTAATGAAAAAGATATCTTTAATTGATTCAGGAAAGACTTTGGGAGGATAT
This sequence comes from Macrotis lagotis, assembly GCF_037893015.1. Lineage (NCBI taxonomy): Eukaryota > Metazoa > Chordata > Mammalia > Peramelemorphia > Peramelidae > Macrotis > Macrotis lagotis. Next base: position 623,958,253 of record NC_133658.1, read on the forward strand.
AAGTAACAATGTTTATTATTATATAAGGAAAAATTGTTAAGAAAATGGATTGGCAAATTAGAGAAAAAAAGAGAGAGCGAGATTGAGAGACTGGTTGGTAGAAGGGCACTCTAGGTGAAATCAAAAGACCTTGGTTCAATTCCTGGATCTATTATTTCATAGCCATGTGACATGGTCAGATTATTAAATTTCTCTCAGCATTGATTTACTGCATGTAAAGATGATAATATAATGTTCAATTAATTTTGATAAATATACTAAGCACAATTATGTAGAATGCAACACATTATAGCTTTCAGGATATAGATGAAAACTATGTTTCTTGACTTCAATGTTTCTTGACTACATGAGATAAGACCTTCATAAAAATAAGTGTAAGGAAAAATAATAACTAATGATTTCATTGCATGCTTTAAAGTTAGAAAAGTACTTTACCTACGTTATCTTCTTTGAATCTCACAACAACCCTGAAGGTCTATTTAATGGAGGTACAGTTGTTGGTAAATTCTGCTATTTTTAATTTTTCTGAAGTCCATATCTGCTTAATATTTTCCTTAAATGATAAAATGGAATCTGTAGAAATTTTAGGCATGTCATAATAGAATGCTAGAAATAAAAAAGAGATACGTTCATTAACTCTTTTAAATGGAAAAAAATACTCTTCTATTTAACTGATAGCTTAATTTTTAATTGATAGATACCATGTGATATGCCTCTACTAAAAAACAAAAAAAAAATGTGACACATGGAAATTTTTGAAAGATTTGGGCAAAGTCACAATCCTATCAAATTTACTGGCCAAGAAATAAGGAAGCATACTTTATTATTTGCAGGAAAGGGAATTAAAGACTTACTGGTTTTGGTCAAATAGGAGAGCAGGAATATTTAGAAAGTAGGTGAACCACCTAATATTTCTTTATGCATATGGTAAACCAAATATTGTTCACCACAGAAACTTTCAGGAGCAGAAAAATGATAACAGTTGTGAATCACTAACCTTCAAATGCTGGAAGAGATTACTGAGGAAGAGTGAGAATTCTCATTCATAGGGAAATCATTACACTATCTATCTGGGATGGCTAATTTAGGAACTGCCTCTTTTGAAGACCAGGGAATAGATTAGATGTTTTCTCAAGGTTTCTTTCTTTCTTTTTTTCCTTCCTTCCTATTTTCTTTGCTTTCTTTCCTCTCTCTTTGTCTTTTGTCTTCTTCCTTCTTTCCTTCCCCCTTCCTTCCCTCCTTCCTTCCCTTTTCCCTCCTCCTTCGCTTCCTTTGTATATCTGACTCATGAAACAAGAATGGAGTGCTTACTCAACTGTTTTCTGAAATCATGTATTGCTTCTCAGGAGTGTATTTATATGGATATATTACATACATACATACATAAAACATGTACATATGAACATATTTTTTCTAAAAAATTATGCATTTCCATAACTGAGTTTTGGGGTATGTTATACCCAGCATGTGGTCTCAATAGTTCAAATTAGACTTGCCAGTGAAGATTGTGCAAGAATGTTTAGTTAAAATCAACTTGTTCACATGTTGCAAGTAGACCATAAATTATTCATAATACTTGTTTATGATTTTTTGTACTTGTTTAGATGGAAATTGGTGTCATTCCACGCCTATTTTAATCATTTATTGAATATGGCCAATTCAATTTTTCTGCTCCCTTAGAAGAGCATTTAGGAGTTTGCTTTAGGTGCTCCTTCTGTTTGTCTTGGTTTCTGAGACACATTTTAGGACAAAATGGAAAAAAATTCTTTCACCTGATAAAACAAGTAACTGGCTTTTAGTATAAACAATTTCTATAAAGGGAGTGATTTTTGAAAGGTCCTCTCCATCATACTGAAATACACAGTCATACAATTGAAACTAAAGCATTAAATGAAATTTAGAAAATGAAGAACTCCTGTTTGCATCAATTAGCTTTCTATAAAGTGTTGCCATTTAAATGATATTTTTACAAGGAGTCGTGTGTATTGACATGACAAAGTTGGCATGGAAGATACTATTCAGTTTCATTAAATGTGATTGTTTCACTAGTACCCCTCAGCAAAAGAATAAAGTAGGTTTAGAAAGATGAGATTTCACTCTTCTGAGAATGTTTCTTTGGCATGTACTATGTTCTTTTCCCATACCTTCCCATGCTCTTGGCATCCTAACTTTCATCCCTTCCTCTGGAAACCTGGTACTTTAAGGATGCTTTTAAGTTGTCTAAAGCTCACTCACTTATATTTGGACTTACCTTTCTTCAGAGTGCTCCAAGTTCTATAATTACCCCCTCTTTCTTCTCTCTCCCACCCCAATTAATGCTCTTTCACCAGTTTGGCTGATCTCATCTCTTAGAAAGAAAGCAACCTAATTATCTGTTTAAAGTAATTCACACTAAAGTGAAATCTCTCTGGTATGCCATCCCAGCCCCTTACATTTCAGAAAAGTAGGGGTTCACAATTTGGCTCCTCACATGAGCAAGGTTGCCAACCTTCTTGTATACAGCCAATATGCCTGATTCTCACTTGGAGACAGATCAGCTGTGCCTGTCCCATGGCCTCTTGAAAACTGCTCTTTGATAACTTTTTTTGTGTGCTATGCTTTGATTTATTTATGGGAAGACAAAGTAGCAGGCCTACCTTAGGTACCTATTGGTTTTGTGTTATGGAATGGGAATAGGGATTGAGATATTTTTGTACTGCAAAGTGTTGGTGTTGGAGTTAGATTTAGAAACCCCAATTGGCCAAATTCACATTTACCACTGTCTTTCTCTCAGGGTTACTCCTTCCTTCAATATTCTCCAATTACTGTGCAAAGAGTGTTCTTGATCATTACTGAGCTTTATTCCCATAACACATTACAGCACTCTAATTTCTGAGTGCTAAAGATATCCTACAACCATTTTGGAAAGTCTGAAAAAGCAATTTGCATTGAAACCTTAAAGATTTTTTAAAGCATTTCTTCTTGAACTCTTTCTAAAGTTGTAAGCCAGTTTCATTATTTAGATATAATATACCTATGGAAAGAGTCAATCACTTTACAGGCAAAGGAAGCATCATCCAGGAAAGCCAACTATCCTGAAAAATATAATTTATTGTTTCCATGTATCTATTACTTGACTGAGTCAAAGGGAGGGCATTTAGTTAGTTCTGGACTTTTTAAAAATTATTTTTAATTTTATTTTTTCAATTATATATGAACAGATTTTTTAACATTCCTTTTAAAAAAGTGCTGAGTACTGAGTTCTCTCCCTCCTTCCCCCCCCCCCTTCTTGAGAAGGCAAGCAATTTGATACAGATTAAACATGTGCATTCTTGCAAAGTATTTTCATATTACCCATGTTGTAAAGGAAAAGAAACCAAAAAAAAAAAGAAAAAAAGAGGGAAGGAATAAGGAAGAAAGTAGCAAAGTATGCTTATCTGCATTCAGACTCCATTAGTTTTTTCTCTGGAGATATATAGCATTTTTTATCATGTCTTTTGGAATTGTCTTGACTCATTGGACTGCTCAAAATAACTGATGTTCATAACTGATTATTATACAAAATTGCTGTTACTGTGCAGCATTTTCTGTTAGCTCTACTTATTTCATTTTGCATCAGTTCATGTCTTTCCAGATATTTTTGAAAGCATTCTGCTTTTCATTTCTTATAACACAATTATATTTCATCAGAAACACATGACACAATTTGGTTAGTCATTCCCCAATTGATTGGCATCCCTTAAGTGACTAGTTCATTCCCACACCCAAAAAAGCTGCTATAAATATATATATATATATATATATATATATATATATATATATATATATATATATATATATATATATATATCCTTTTTAACAAAAAATTTCTTTGGGAATAGTTCCATAATGGTTAGGACAGTTCGCAACTCTGCCCACAGTACATTAATATGCTATTTTTCCTGCATCCCCTCTGACATTTCTAATTTTTTTCCTGTCATGTTAGCTAATCTGATAGGAATCTGATGGTACCTTAGAATTGTTTTAATTTGCATTTCTCTAGTCAAAAAGTGATTAAGTGATTTTTTCCCCCATATGACCAGTTAGCTTTGATTTCTTCTGGAAACAACCTGTTCATATCTTTTGACCATTTATCAACTGGGGAGTGACTCATATCTTTATAAATTTGACTCAGTTCTCAGTTCTCTTCTTTGTAGAAATGAGACCTTTGTCAAGGAAACCAGCTGTAAACATTTTCACTAGTTTTTTGCTTTTCTTCTAATCTTGGATTCATTAGCTTTATTTGTACAAATACTTTTAAATTTGATATAATCAAAATTATCCATTTTTAATTCGGTAATGTTCTTTATCTCTTGCCTGGTCATAAATTCTTCTCTTATCAATTGTCCTGACAGGTTAAGTACTCTATGCTCCACTAATTTACTTAGATAGCACCCTTCATGTCTAAATCATGTAATCCACTCTGCTATCCAATTCCATTATATGAATGTGTTCATCCCACATATATATTCACACTTATTGCTACTAACTGTATAGTTCCCTCTATTCTATTTTTCCTCTTTCTTCTCTCTCTCTCTCTCTCTCTCTCTCTCTCTCTCTCTCTCTCTCTCTCTGTCTCTCTTCCTTTGTCTCGCTCTCCTTCCACCTCAAAACTATTTTACTTGGAATGGGGCTTCAGAATAACATGGAAAAACTGATGCTGAATAAGTGAACAGAACCAGAAGAACAGTATATACACTAACAGCAACATTGGGTGATAATCAGCTACGAGGGGCTTAATCATTTCAACAATAATCAAAGACTGTTCTAAAAGACTTATGATGGAGAGTACCATCCATGTCCAGAGAAGGAACCTTGTAGTTTAAATGCAGACCCAAGTTTACCAGCTTCATTTTTTTTAAAAAAAATGTCTTATGAATCCTTCTTTCACAACATGACTAATATGGATCTATGTTTAGCAGAATTATAAATGTAGATCCTCTATTACATTGCTTTCTGTTGGGGGTTGGGGAGGGAGAAAAATGTGTAAAAATAATTGTTGAAAACCACTGTTAAATATAGTTGGAAAAACAAATAAATAAGAAAAAAATATTTTTCTTCTGACTATTGCATCCGTGAAATAACCTCCCTTTTATCAACATCTCCCTTCTCTTTTCCCTTCTTTTCCTTGGAGGGCAAGCTATATTTCTATGCCCAACTGAAAGCCTTTGTACCTCCCAATTAGAGCCAATTTCAATGAGAATTCAAGTGTTGCCTGCTTAAATTTCATATGTCCAAGCAAAATGTTCCCCGAAATGTTCCCTTTCTAGGACCAGAATGAATCTCTATGTTTCCATATGATGCTGAAAATAATAATATCTAACATAATTATTATTTGCCAGGTACAATACTAAGCACTTCAAGATTTTTAAACTTGTTTGATTTTAACAGCAACCCTGGGGGAAGATGCTATTAATATCCCCATTTCACAGATGAGGAGAATGAGGAAAACAGGTATCAAGTGACTTGCCCAAGATCACATAACTAGTAAGTGGCTAAGGCTGGATTTGACCTCATGTCTTCCTGATTCCAGATTGAGCACCCTGTCCACTTTGTTACCTGGTTGAACCTCACAGCAAGGTGTTTGAAAAAAATCTTTGTTACCTGGCTAAACCTCATAGCAAGGTATTTGAAAAAAATCTTTGACAATATTCTTGAGGACAATGTGGAGGTTTGTGGATGAGTCAAGTGACTTCCCTTTGCCTCTGAAAATATAAATGTTCTGTTTGGCATTTAAAGTCCTTTACAGTCTTGCTTCATACTACTTTTAAGGTTTATTAACCATCACTAAGCATTCTTTGCTTAATCTCAGTTGCTGCTAAACTAGCATTCTTGTTCCTGCTCTGCCTCTTAGAATCCCGAGATCTCTCCTAAGCTTGTCTTAAATGCCATCTCCTACATGAGATTTTTCCTGATTTATCCTGGCTGCTTATCCCTTCCTCTCGAAAACTTTGTATTCCTCTGGTAAATAGATATACATATATGTAATATATATATATATATATGTATACGTATATATATATATATTTTTTTTCGTATATGTTTGCATGTTATGTCCTTTGATATATTGCAAGATTCTGAAAGGTAGAGGCAATTTAATTTTTCATTTTTCTTTTCAGTTCTTTTTTTTTACATTTTGCAAGGCAATGGAGTTAAGTGGCTTGTCCAAGGCCACACAGCTAGGTAATTATTAAGTGTCTGAGTCTGGATTTGAACTCAGGTCCTTCTGACTCCAGGGCTGGTGCTCTATCCACTGCACAACCTAGCTGCCCCTCTTTTCAATTCTTAACATATACCTGAAACATAGTAGGTGCTTAACAAATGCTTGTTGAATTATTAGATGACTGAATAATATTTAGATGTTTTTGGATCTGGTGGATGGCACAACTCAAAGAATAATTATTGATGACTGGACGGCAACTGATGAAAACCTAAAGAAGGTAAGAGGTGGCATTACAAACTTAATAACCTCAAAATAACATTGTGTTGGGGGTAGCTAGGGGGAGCAGGGGATAGAGCACTGGAATCAGAAGACCTGAGTTCAAATTCAGACTCAGACACTTGATACTTACTAGTTCTGGGACCTTGAGCAAGTTACTTCACCCCATTGCTCCACAAAAATAAAACAACAACAACAACAACAACAATGTGTTGAATATTTGGACCACAAAGGAATAGCCCCTGCCCTCAAGGGGGTTATATGCTATTTGTGAAAACTAACAGGTACACAGATGAGTAAATATAAGGTAATTTGAGGAAGGAATGTCAACACTTCTTTTAGAAGATGGGAAATGATACAACATATAATTGTTATCTACTATATCCCCAAATTATTGGAATTTTAAGACTCCTATGATCTTTTGGACTTGTTCTTAGTGCACCTGCAAAATTAAACTCCACCAAATAACCACAGAATTTTATTCAAGACAGAATACTGAATATTGAGAAAATTTTAGTTCAGTAGCTAACATGCCAATCTACAATAAGCTGAAATACAATATTCATTGATCAGGGAATAATTACCTCAACAACACTGAATTTTATCAGTAATGATTTCCAGATGATAAAACTATAATCCTTAACAATAATCCTAAAAAATATAAAACAATGTTATCCCCCCAAAAAACTTACGTGAATGGACCTAGAAAAATAATAATGGCAACAACAATGTAAACATAAAATATCCAAAAAAACATTTCAACCAAATGTTGTATAATGATAATGACCAAACTTGGAACTAGAAATGAGTTTAAAGAATTCACCTCCTTTCATTTTTGCAGAGGAGAGGACTATGGGTATGAATTGTCACACATAGTCAGAAAAGATTGTCAATTATAGGTTAGTTTGGCCTTTCTTTTAAAATCTTTTTTTACAAGGAATTGCTTCATAGGTGTGTGTGTGTGTGTGTGTGTGTGTATCTGCATATCTGTGTCTGTGTGTGTGTTTTCAGAAATGAACATGATATGAAAAGCAGACATCAATAAAATTAAGATATAATTGAAAAGCAGTCCTTTGAATATTACAATGATTGTAATTAGTGCCTATTCTAGAACAATAGATTTTTCCTGGACATAAGGAAATGGACTTTTCAGCTTTTAAAGGAGAGAGGAGTAGAAGGGGAAAAGAGAGGAGGAGGAGCATGGGTAGGAAAAGAGGAAGAGAGAGAGAAACCAAGAGACAAACAGAGGGACAAGGAGAGACAGAGCAGGTACAAAGGGGGAAAAGATATGGAGCTAATTAACTCATAAAAAGCAAACAGATTACAAAATTAGAGCTCTAGTATTTGGTTGTGAGTGGTAAATAGAACTAGGTGGAATGAAGATGGAGAATTATTCTTAGAAACAAAAGAGGAAGGGAAGACTCAGGGAAGAATGACTAATTTTTACTTTAGCCTTAAGAGAAAAGAGAACAAAAGTAGAAGAGATAACAGGCTCCAAATTTCTCTATGAATAGTAGACAAGAGAAAAAATAAAGGAATAAGGCCACATTCCTCTAGTCCATGATTGCTTGTCCTTAAGCAGAGCCAAGGTAGAGGGAGGACATGTAAGTGGGAGTGGGAATGGGTGTGAGTGGAAAAGGCGATTTGTATTTTAAACTGAATGTCACTAAAATTTCTCAAATAGAATATTAATTTACTTAGATTTCAGCCTCAGAAAGATTATTTAGTATTTAGAAGGTTTATTGGAATGAATGGCAAGACTGAACACAGGGAGAGCAGTTGAGAACCTTTCCAGTTTCTCAATTTGAAGGCCTGATGAAGTAGATTAAAATGAGCAGATCAAATGAAATGGATGTGAGAGATTTCCTGGAAGGATTATCAACAAGGCAAACATGGTAACTGAATATAGTATTTGGGTATATGTAGAGTGGGGATGGGGCAGGAAAAGTAAGAGAAAGGAAAAAATATTAAGTAGACTCTCAGGTTATGATTCTGTGTAACTAGTTTTGACAGTGAATAAGAGGAAAGATGTTAGATAATAGCTTGTAGGACATTGGAAAGGAACTAATAGAGAGATTTAATATGAGAAAAAAGAGGAAGAGATTGGGAAAATGATCAATGAAATAGAACTCTGTAGAGAAGAGCTGAAAGAGCATCAAAAGCATAAGTAAAGGTACTAACCTTATTAATAACGATAATAAATGGCATTTACATAGTGATTTAAAATTTTCAGAGCATTTTAAGTAGATTAACCATGTGAGATAGATCATTTATAGATATTATCTCCATTTTATAGCAGAGGAAACTGAGACTCAGAGTAGGATAATGATTACCCATGGTCACAGAGGTAATAATTGTTGTAGATATCAGCTTTTAAAGGAGAGAGGAGTAGGAGGGGGAAGGAGAGGAGGAAGAGAATGGGTAGGAAAAAGAGGAAAAGAGAGAAACAAAGAGACAAACAGAGAGACAGAGACAAAGCAGGTACAAAGGGGGGAAAAGATATGGAGCTAATTAACTCATAAAAAGAAAACAGATTAGAAAGTTGTTGTAGATATTTCTTCTGATTCCAAGTTTAGCACTCTATCTAAACCCAAGGGAACAGAGCAAGTAGAGAGTAGATGAGTAAAGATTTTTAAAGAATCTTGAGATCTTAGGGTTTGTAAAGTGGAAGAACTTTTTATGGAACAGCCTCAATTTTCTTTGCAAAATGTGATGTGAGATAATCTATTGAGAGACAGGTTGGTGGTGATGGCATCTGAGAGGAGGATGGTGAGAATCTAACAGGGAAGAAAAAGCAAAGTGTTTACATAATGCTTTTTTATTTATTATTTCATTTTATCCTTTCCCTGAGAGGTAGATGCTATCATTATCCTTATTTTACATGAGGATATAGAGGCAGATAAAGGTTAAGTGACTTGTTCAGAGTTACATAGCTAGTAAATGTAAGAGTCTGGATATGAATTCAGGTCTTCCTGACTCAATGTTCTATCCTCTATTCAATGGAACATTCTAGCTGCCTACTATTCATCAATGATGTATGTGTGTGTGGGGGGGTATTTTACATGTAAGTATCTCACCTAGGACTGACTGGTCGTTCTCTGCTTCAGGTTGGCATAAGTCTGAAAGGCTAAGGATAACAAAAGAATTGAAAAGGAGAAATATGAGTAAAGATGGGGAGGCTAGGCATTTAATTTGGGCATGTTGAGTTTAAGATGTATATGAACAAATCAGCTAGTTTGAGATTCATGATGAGGTTTGGGCATACAGAGTGGGAGAAATATATCTGAAAGTCATTGGCAAAGAGCTAATTGTATGAGAGCTGATAAGATCAGCAAGAAAAATAGTTCAGAAGGAAAAATAGAGGGCTCAGGAAAAGAGTCTTGGGGGGCATCCTTGATTAATGGGAATATCCTGGATAAAGATTCTGCAACGGAAAATGACAAAGGGTTTTCCAATAGGTGGGAGAACCAGCAGAGAACATTTTCAGAAAAGAGTAACAAGAAGTGGTAATTATTGTTAAAGTTTGGGGAAAAGGCACAAAGTATCAGGACTGAGAAAAGCCATTCATTTTTACAGTAAAGAGATCATCAGTAGTTTTGGAGAGACCATTTTTAGTTGAATGATGAAATCAGAAGCCAAACTACACAGCATTAAGAAAAGGATGAAAGGACATAGAGAACCCCATTGTAGATGATCTTCTCAATGAGTTTAACTAGGAAATGCGGTAGAGAAATAGAGTGATAACTAATGTAAATGAACTAATCAACCTAGTTTTTGTTTTTATTTTTTTCATTGGGAGATACCTGAGTATGTTTATAGATAGCAGAAAAAAAATAGATATGGAAAAATAGAAAAGTAAAGGAGTGGGGATGATAGAGAGATAAATCTGTTTTATGAGATGGACTGAAATGGATCACATGTATGTAGAGGGCTTTTCTTAGCAAATAGAAGGGTCACCTCGTTATATAAATTAGAGTGACAGAAGAAATAGGAGACATTGGTATGCCCATAAGATGTTGATGAGGAAATCACTTAGGAATTAGTCTCATTTATTATAGTAAAAGATGAGGCAAAATTCTTCAGGATGGAGAGGGAGGGCCCTGTGAGTGGTTTGAGGAGGGGTAAAAAATGGACTTGGAAAACCTTCTATAGTTAGTGGGGTAATGAAATAATTAGAGAGATATAAAAAGATAGTCAAAATTTCATCATAAATAAATTTGTAGTGGAGAATATCATCATGGTTTTATGATTTTCTCAATTTTGTTCAGCAATACATGAGTAATAGTGAAGACAGAAGATGAGGGGAATAATTCTAAGATTTTGATAGAATATTGGGACAAGGGACTTGACAGAATAGTATAGAGGCATGTAGATAATATCACCGGTGCAATGTGATGACCTGGGATAACAGTGGAGAGTACAGTGATTGGAAAGTGAAAGTAAGAACAAGGTTTGGAGTTTCAAGGCAAAAGGAGAGGTAGAATTATAACAGATTGTGATTAGATAAAAGAATGTCAGAATTCTTGAATTTAGAAGAGGAGCACCACTAATTAATAGTAAGATCAAGATCATGACCATTTCTATGTGTATTTGAGAAGTGGAGGAGTATGTCATACAGAATAAGAAACTGAGAAAATGGAAATTTAGTATATTTGAAGAAATATCATTATTGTTGAAGTCTGTTTAAGACGCTGAGCATTATGGAAGGATTTTTAGAGGAGAGGTAGTCTGTCAGTCAATTACTGAAATCCTTAAAAACGAAGGAGAGTGTCTTGGGGATGATGGAAAACAACCACTAGAATCTTGATTTCATGATAAATATGAACTGAATGAACCTCAAAGAAAGAGAGGGGTACTGAATGACAGTGGTTGAGGGAGAACCAGGAAGTAGCAATGGGGAGTGTGCAGTATTCTAATTCCCTCACCAAGACCAGTGAATTGGGGGCTAGTGAATTTGAATCTGGGGTTGGTAAGGGTGACCAAGGAGTATAGGTTATCAGCAGGGAGCCAGGTATTAGTGATAGCAAGAAGATGGAGGGATTGAGAAAAGAAAAGGTTTAAGGTGAAAGCAAGTTTGTTATCCATGTCCATGTAATAGAAATTCTTAAAGATTATATTGGAAAGGAAGAAAGCTTTAGAGTGGGTCAATAGGAAAGGGTGGGTTAGATTGAGGGATATGGAAAAATGACTGGTCAGAAGGAGACAGAAAAACAGGATTTGAACAATGGCAGCCAGATGTTCAGAATTAATGGAAAGCATAGGGAATGATGAAATGGGAGTGTATTAATCATCAAGGAATGAGTTCAAGTGCGTTATCATTACCCATACAGGTACAAATTTGTATGGAGCTGTACCAGGATATAAGATCTCTGTGTGCCTGGAAAGTAGGAACTTCCCAATCAGGGGGTAAGACAATTGCTGTGGAGTTGTAGGAGGTTAGAATGAGTGCCTGGATTGTGATAGAATGACTAGTTATGAAGTCTAAGATACGCCCCTCCTTTCATGCCAATTGCAGGTGAAGTGAGGAAGGCAAAGACTGTGGAGTTGTAGGAGACTAGAACTCTCCATTTTATATGGTTGCCTAGTTTTAAAAATGTCAAATATGTGCATATTTTAACTAGGTGGAATAAATATAACCTTAAGTACTCATCTATAGTCTAACTCATTCCCCTTAGAGTTTTGCTTAGAAAGATTATTTTATTAAAGTGGTAGGATTTAAGACCATTAAATTAGCCCTCAAATTAACTCATAGTTACTTTTTTCTAGTATGTACTATAATGTCTAAAAAATGATTCTCAAATTTAGACCTACCAAGATTATATTCAGTCCATAAAAATGTGTATTCGTTCTTTTGACATTCATGAATGATACTATCTTTTTCATCTAGCCATTCCCACTTCTCTACTTCTTCCTATATTACTAGAGAAAAAAGAAAATAGTATCTGCTACCAGCTGCAATACCCAGAAGCAGTGATATCAATGAAACCAAATGAAATGGAAATGAAAGACAGATAATATTCAGTTTTATGTATTTTACTTGAATCATTTAAACATATTAGGCTCAGAGCTGGAAAGAACCATAGAGATTTTGCATCATTAAAAAAATCTTTTAGATGACATAGTTCTAGGAATATTATTTTGGGGCAATGTATAAATATAATTATAATGATCTTTACTTACATAGCTCTATGAATCATCTACTTATTAAAGAGTGTATATATTATACCAACTTTAAAGGGAATAGGACTGATCATAGTTTCTTCTTCATTTCTATAGCATACTTAAATCTGAGATCTCTTTAAATAGTATATGATGATTGTAATATCATACTAAGTTAAGGTTTAATTAATATTTTTATCGGATATCAATTAAATGAATACACAGGATGAGAGATGTAGAAAATTTGTATGTTCAAAGAAGATGCTGAAAGTATTACCTTGGGAAAATGGAAAAAGAGAAATTAGTGTTAGAGTAACATTTTACATTTTCAATGAATTCACAAAATGCATGTGACCTGAATATTAAATATTTCAGTAAAACTTAGACCAGCAGATCATATATCCTTTGTAATTATAATGAGGGCATGAATTGTTAACCAGCAAATGATAGATGTGATTACAAAAGTCAAAATAGAGAAATTTAATTACATGAAATTAAAAGTTTTTGCACAAGCCACACTAATACAATGATGCTAAAAAAGGAAAGTGGTTGAGTGGGAAATATCTTTATATCAAATATGCATCTGAAAAGGCACTGATATCTAAGTTATATAGTCACAGCAGAAATATACATGTCAAAGTGCATTCCGTAACAAAGGATATGATCAAAAGAGAAGAACAATTCTCCAAAGAATTGCAAAATATTAACAAATATATGAAAGAATTGCTCCAAATCACTAACATTAATGGAAATGTAACCAAAACAACCTTGTACTTCATATTTAGCAAATTCTTCAAGATGATAAAAGATATAATACTTTTTATACAAAAATATTGTTGGTAGAGCTGCACATTGATTCAATCATTCTGTGAGTCAATTTGAATTTAATTTGAAGAGAGTAAATATGCATATCTTTTGACTCAGTATTCAACTCCTAGACACACACACACACACACACACACACACACACACACACACACACACATCCCAAAGTGGCACTTTGTGTAGTAGCAAAGAACTGTTAACAATTTATCCAACCATTGATTACAGAATTATATTGTCTTACAAAAAATGATGGGTGTGGGGCAGCTAGGTGGTGCAGTGGGTAGAGCACTGATCCTGGAGTCAGGAGTACTTGAGTTCAAATCCCACCTCAGACACATAATAATTACCTAGCTGTGTGGCCTTGGGCAAGCCACTTAACCCCACTGCCTTACAAAAAAAATGATGGTTGTGATGAAGACATAGAACCATGGGATAATATATAATATGATATAAAGTGGAATAAAAAAATCAGGAGAACAATACATACAATTCTTAAAATAGTGCAAATGGAAACAATAACAACTACAACAATGAAACAATGAATATTGACTTATGAAATTATAATATCCAAGCTTTGTATCAGAGAAGGCAAAACAATTACTTATTAGTTGTTCTTTGTTTCAGATAGAGAATCAGCATTTCTTTCAAGTCCTCCTTCACTACCTTGTCATACCTTTGTGCCAGGCTTATAATTCTTCCTTTAATTCTTTATATATTTTATATTATAAAAGAATCCCAAATGCTTTTATATTTCTTCCCAGATCTTCTCCAGCATAACAATTCTGTCTCTTCTTCCACTGATTAATTAACTTAAATATTCTTTATTTGTTGTTTCTTGGATTTGTCTATAGTTGACCTTTTAAAAAAAAATCTAAGTTGGTCAATGAGTTCCGTTTGCAATGTATTTCTATAGAGGGTTTCTCCCTTTATTCCTCATAAAATTTTTTTTTAGTATTTTTAATCATCATAATTGTTATTTCAATCATTTTCTGTCCATCTTACCCTGTGGAATTTTAAATTCTTGGATTTTAGCCTTTAAAAATTATTTGATATGTATTCTCTCAATGTCTAGGGCAGGAAAAAGACTATAACTGGTCTTCCTCTATTCTTTTATAAATTTTAAGATCAATTAAGATCAATTTACCTCAATATTTCTAGCCTTCAGCAAAGAGTTCTAACTCTTTGGTCAGAATATTATTTCCTCTTGTTGTTTTTCCATTTTTTTTGAAAAATTAAAACTATCAATAAACAAATGCTCTCTTTATACCCACAACAAAAGACCAAATATTTTACGACCTGCATCATTTTTGAAAAAAATTATATAAATATTTCATTTGTTTTATAATTACATACAATGATACAAGAAAGAAAAGGAGATAAAAAAATTATGTAATACAAAAGACAACTTTTTACAAATTGAAGATTACAACTTTGTTTAAACACCATAGTTCTTTCTTTGGACACAGATAGTCTTCTCCATCATGGATCACCTAAAACTGTCCCTGATTATTGCACTTGCGTGAGCAAGTCTATCAAGGTTGATCATCACCCCCATGTTGCTGTTAAGGTGTACAATGCTCTTCTGGTTCTGTTCATCTCACTAATTATCATTTCATGCAAGTCTTTCCAGACTGGGTGGTACAGCAGATAGAGCTCTGGACTTGCAGTTAAGAAATTAGGAAGCTCTGTGGTCACATACTAGTCATGAGACCCTGGTCAAGTCATTTAACCTCTTTGTGCTTTGATTTCCTCATATGGTGATAACAATATTATTTATTTCCCCGGTGAAGATGAAATGAAGTAATTCTCTCTCTCCACTTATGTGTGAGTGTGTGCTCATTGTAAACCTTAAAGTATTTTCTAAATTAAATACTACCTATTATTTATTCTTCTCATTCTTATTCTTCTACCTCCTCATTCTCTTCCTTCTCTTCTTTCTTCATGCTCAAGAAGGCTTTGCTCTCCTTTTTTAATCTGGAGAATAGAAAATGGTTTTCCAGGACAAGTTGTAGTAGGTTCATATTGAGCCATTCACACTATCTTTCCTCTATGTCCTTACAACTGAAAGAAATTGCTTTGAAGTGTCTCATCAGGAATGAGGAACAATTGTTCTCTCTGTGAAGTTAGTTGACCTATATGGGTATTGAACCTCCCTTAGCCTCACTAGTACTCTGACCTAACTAAATGAGTTATTGGGTTCATCACAAACTGTCATTTCAATATCCCTGCAGGGGGACATTTTAAAGGTCTAGTCTCTAGTGAATAGAATTCTGCCCTGGAAATTCTATTTGGTGTCATCTGAGGTAAAATCATTCAGAAATTTTAGGGACTGAGAATTGCATATAGTGACCCAGAACCATGCTTAGAGATTACCCAATCTACCTCCCTACATTTTTATAGCTCTGGAAACTGGAGAGCACTTTATCCTTTTGCAGTATTGGGTTTATTCTCTAATCATTGATGTTAATCTTAGAAACAGAGAACCAGTCTTTACCGACCCTGATAATCATATAGAATAAGGTCTAACTATTTCATTCCACACCTTTTTGGAAAGGTTTAATGTAATACAAAGGCTAGGACTAATCTCTGGAGCCAGGTCAATCATCTAACTGGTACTTTCTGGTTAGTTTCTGAATTAGAAGAAAAATAGTTTTAAAAAAAAAGAAAATACTCATAAAATCAACTATAAAGAGCCTAGGAGAGCATTTTAAAAGTGGAAATGATGGCTTTGAAGATATTGTAATACAATTGGCGAGACAGTAGAGTTGTGTCTGAGGGTGGTGATGTGATTGCACATCTTTGAAAGTGTGAGAAATGTAGACAGTAATTTTCAGCACATATTGTGAGCTAGAGGGTTAGTACTAAAAAAGAGACTTCAGAGCAGGGAATGATAGTATCTTAAACTAGAGGGTTATTTCATTTAAATTGCATAATCTAAAAGTGGTATTTAAGCTGTGTTCTATAGAGAAATAGCTTATGTATATTTAGTAAGTGTTTTGTAATGGAATAAGTAATCTTTTCCATAAAACACATGCATAGCTTATATTTTTGAACGATTAATAATGGTTTGATTAGCAATACCTAGTAAAACTTTTTTTACAGAAATGAACATTCTATAACTATAAATCAGATGGTAATACCTTCTCTCCCATCAATGGGGACAGAACAAGAAGTAACAGTTAAATTGCAATGAGTAAAACTCATTAATTATAAAGAAAACATGAATGAGAAACCTATTCATAGCTGACATGAAAGAGATACTATTTTAAGAGTTTGGATTTATATAGCCCTTTAAAATTTCTGTAACTTCAATTCTCATACTGATTATAACTATATTATGATAAAGACATCCAAGAGTACGTTGGAAGTGAGAGAAAAGATCTGAGCTGAAAGTTAGCTCATATATAGTGAGATAAGCACCTTAACCTAATTAGACTTCAGTGACTAGAAAATTTACCAAACACTACATCTTACAAGGCTACATTTTGCAAGAACAATTATAAAATAATTACTTGCTAGACAAAATTCTATGTATACTTTTTATGATGGTCTGATGATATATTGCATTGAGGTATTTTTTTATCAATATTAGTGCTACTTGTATCTCATGAACAATTTTATTTCCTTTAAATAGGTTCAGGGATTTGTGAAGAAACTTTAAATGTTTCTATGTGGTATTTGACATCTGTTTTTGCACAAAAACAATGGGCAAAAACCAATATGATTTGACTATAATTAAATATTAAGAAACATCACATTAAATATTTAATTCCTTTTTTCAACTGCAACAGAGTAGTGAGAAATGTGAAACCTTCCTATTCACTTAGAGGGACACTAGCTATATAAGAAAATAAATTATTTAAACATTATTATTATTTAGACCTCTATTATGCAGTAATGGATATATGATAAGAATATCTTTTCCTGTGACAGATAGCCCAGAACCCTACAACAAAGTGTTAATCTATTTTGAGTTGAGGAGAATAGAAATTACATGAATTGTGATTTTGTTTTACTACAATAATATAATATAGATACATGCACATGCATATATATAAAACAAAAATACATATATATAATATATATACATATATTATGTATATATATATATATATTGTTAGCAAGTTTTTATGACATAGTATTAGTTATATCCCAGGCCCATTTATGTCTTCTGAAGTATAACTAACAATATAAGGAAAATCATTATCAATAAAATAGATAAAACAAATGTTTATCGCACCCCAACTCCAGCGTGATAAAAAGATTCTAATGTTATGGGAAAAGACACATTTTGCATCTTAGTCATTTAGACTATGTTAATGTTGAATGTTAAGGCTAGACATGAAAAGAACATGATTTGTATTCTGTTTAAGTTAATAAGAATCAATAAGAACTTTCTCAAGTTTGGCTTTGGGGCATTTCAAGAATGTTTAAATATTTCTCAATTCAGCTGGCTAGATGCTGAAGAGATAATACTGGTGTGTGTGTGTGTGTGTGTGTGTGTGTGTGTGTGTGTGTGTGTGTGTATTTGTGCCTACATGGGCATGGATATAAATTATTTTACACCTTTGAAAGCTCTTGACTGAAGAGCAAAATGGGAGGATGAATCATATACACAAAGACTTTTTCTACAGGGAGCAAGTAACTCCTGAGTCATTTATACTTGGCTATATCTGTCCCTTTTCACGATGTCACCTTTTGCTGCATGGAATCCCTTGGTGACTTATTTTCTGGTTACTTTGAAAATCGACTGTCTTTCCTTTTGTACTTCCTATGGTAATTGAGACTGATGGAGGTGCTACTAGTAAGAAGCTGGGAGTTTGTATTCCTTGGGGCTGGGGGCTTAATGAAGAATCTAAGCCAGGACTGAATAATGGCCACAAAGTTAGCTTGATAATTCATGAAGCCACACCACTGAACATCATTTCCAAGGCCACTGGCTATCTTTGTTCTTTTCTCTCCCTGGAAAAGAATAAGCATGGAACCCTGTTATAATCTTACTTCATTCCCTATGGGGAGAATCAATCAATTAATTAACAATTGCTATTTTCCATCAGCTCTCTTCCCACTATCCGACCTTCATTTGACTGCACAGATTCCTGCCAATGTTGTTACTAAACAGACTAAATATCAGATAAGCAGGTTTTTAGATATGTTTCTAATCAGAAAAAAACAGTTAAAGATATATATTTATCATCATGGAAGTGTGATAGATAAGAATGCCATATGAGCTCATTCATATTTTGCTTAATAAGTATTTTAATTATATAAATATTTTATTTATTTTCTGATTATATACAGTAGTAGTTTCTACCAATCATTTTTTTTGCAAGGTTTTGGATTTTACAATTTCCCCCCTCCCTATTTCCCCTCCCTCCTCTCCCCAACAGAGGACATTCTGATATAGTGGCTACATTTATTTCCATGATATGCATAATTAATGAATATTAATTAAATTCTTGATTTGGGTGGTACTGAGAAAAAAACTACTCAGGCTTTCTCACCATATTTGTAAAGTATAATCTGACTTTACTGGAACTGTCCACTGAACACTGCTATGCTGTTGTTACACCTCTGTCCTTCTGTTCCTGCTTCTCCTCTTTACCTATTGAATTCCTGCCACTCCTTTAAGGCTGAATACAAATATCACTTCCTCCATGAAGTCTTCACTGATTTCTCCCAAAGGAACAGCACACAGCAATTTATTTTACTCTGCTTTTATAAATTACCTATTATTGTGTCCTGATGTTATCTAGGTGAATTTTTAAAATTTGTAAGGGAAAGGACTATTTTGTACCTAGCTTTTTTCCTGTGGATACAGATAGCATTCTCTGTCACAGATACCCTAAAACTGTCCCTGATTATTGCACTGATAGAATGAGCAAGTCCCTTAAGGTTGATCATCACCTCCATGTTGCTGTTAGGGTGTACAATGGTCTTCTTTTTCTGCTCATCTCACTCAGCATTAGTTCATGCAAATCCTTCCAGGCTTCTATGAAATCCCATCCCTCATGGTATCTAATAGAACAATAGAGTTCCATAATATACATATTTCCCAATTGATGGACATCCCTTCGATGTCCAATTTAAATATAATCATATTAATGGAAAAATAAACTCAAATTGGAGAAATGACTTTTTTCAAGGGTCACAAAGGTGATAATAACAGATTCAGAGTTAAAAACCAGATCCTTTAGCTTCAAATTCAAAGCTTTCTCCTTGATAAAATGTAGAAAGGGCTACAATAAAGAGACTCATAATACTTTTTCATATTTTATTAATTTTTATTAATCAAGACTCAGGATCATTCCTCCTACAACTTTTTGATAACTAAAAGCCTCTCTTCTGTTAATATTAGCCTGACTAAAAACCTGACTTCTAGAATAATAATATTAAGACATGTTTGACATGCCTCTAATAAAAGCCAAAGGGGAATTTGAGCTCCCCAAAGTGATTTAGTTATTTGTTAGCTCTCCATAGTAGCTGTATAAAGAAGGGTTACCTGATGCTGGTTTTCTTGGTAATCTTGGTGATGTGAAAATCTTCTATTTCATTAAACTTACTGTGAACCTCCTAAATGTAGTTTAAACTATAACCTGACTTAGTTTGCTAAAATCTATATAATTATGTCTGTTTCCTTTGGGTATATGAAATTAGAACTTTAAATTTATTCAACTTTAATGACATTGAAAGAAGCATGGAATTATGAATCTATCTTTTCTTTAGCTTGTATGATCTAAGACACATGTACAAAATTCTGAAATCGAGAAGAAATTCTTCTCTGTCACTCTAATGTAATTTTGTCTAAGAAAAGCATTGTTAGAATCTTAATCTTCATTGGATTTTTTCCCCTGAGATCTGAATTTATGCTTAAGCATAATAAAATCTAAGGTTTTGCCCTTATATTTTCTGCATTGTAAAAGATCAATTTTGGTAGTAGTTTCTTACTATATGATCTCAGAAAAGAGATATTTATGTCCTACCAAAACTGAATGGAAATAGGAATGTTAGTACTTTTGACTCAAGAAAGAAGAGGGAGAGTCAAAAAATCACTAAGGTTTCAAAACTTATGAGATTGGGTGAATCATGGTGACACATTAATGGAAATACTGAAGTCAAATGAGGTAAATTTGCTTAAAGGAAAAGGAATAAGTTGATTTGGAGAGTAATGTGTCCGTTTTTTTTTTTTTTAATTTTATTGGATTCCTCCTATAGCTGTAAATCAGTTGGAATAAAAATGGAGTTCTAAGTGACCAGTATAATCTGCTGCTAAGTATCATAGGGGCAGGTGCTTAAAGTATCCCCAGATATCTTTGCCTGCGCATCTGACCTTGCACTTACTGCCGCCTCTGCTGCTATTTCATTACTGTGCTTCTTAGAGAGAAATTTCCAGAGAGAACCAGACAAAGAATGCCGACTGCTGAAATATAAGTAATGAGGACTTTATTGCTATTGCCAAATGCATCTTGGCTAGGAATTTACTGAAGTTGGATCTGATTTTCTTGCAGGTGATAACTTGTAAATAATTTGTTCATGATCATGGTTTTATACAATCCATTTGATAGAATTCTTTGGAGTTGGAACATAATCACTGCATGGTTTTTGGGTACATAGTTTCATTTGGGTAAATATGTCCTAACTAGCAATTCATGGAATCAAAGATTTAGAGCTAAAAAGAACCTAGTTTTAAAAAAAAGCTATAGATCCCACCAAAAAAAGAGTGAAACAAGTTCTCAATTTAAGATATCGTGTAGAATCTTCAGTAAATGGTTTGTCTCTTCTGGGATAGAGGGAAGGTTAACTCAGCATTAGCAGGAGAATAAGAAAGCCAGTGACTTAGCCATAGCACAGCTCAGGCCCTGGCTCTGCAATACAGCTTAATAACAGGCCAGCAGTAGGTCCCAGTCCCAGACAAAATCCAAGTCTTTGGAATACTGGGGAAAACAGGCAGAACTTGGTTGGGAATAAATCATTGTGTAGGCAAAGCCTTGCTTGGGGATAATCCAGGGACCAGATCCTGACCCCATCAAAAAAAAAAAAAAAGCTTCTGACTATACTCTCTGCACCATAGGAGCAGAATTCAACCATCAAAATAAGCAGTAAACCGAAAGTCACTATACTGATAGGGATGATAAAACTGCCCTCTCAGTGACCAATTATCTATATATGAAGCCTAAAAGGAGTTTATGAATTATACTAAAATCCAAAACCTCTTAGAAGAGCTTAAAGAGGATTTTAAAAAGCAAAGAAGACAAGAAGAAAAACAGAAAAAAAGAAAAGAGAACCATATAGGAGAATTATGAAAAATTGACTGAGGAAGAATTAACTCCTTTAAAAGTAAAAATGAACAACTGGAAAAAGAATGAAACTTATCAAAAAGTAAAACTGACCAACTGAAAAAGGAATCCAACTCATCAAAAAGTAAAGTTAACTAACTAGAAAAGGAAAACAATTAATTTAAAAAGTAACATCAACCAAATAGAAGAGCAATCACAAAAAGTAACTGAAGAAAATAAAACCCTAGAAATTACAATTGTGCAAATGAAAACTAATGATTCTTATAGACACCAATAATCCAGCAAACAAAACCAAAAGACTAAAAAAAAGAAAAACATGTAAAATACCATTTAAGAAAAAGAAATGACCTGGAAAAATAGATCCAGGAGAGATAATTTACAAATTAAGTGGGGGTAGAGGGAAGGTTAAGTGGTACACCTGAAAGCTTCAATCAAAAATAGAGCCTGGAAAATATCTTTCAGGAAATTATCTTGTACAACTTCCCTAACATTCTAGAACAAGAACACAAAATAATCCTTGAAAAAAATCTATCAATCCCTTCCAGAAAGAGATGCCAGAATAAAAACTCCAAGGAATATTATAGTCAAATTTCAGAATTGTCTGCAAAATGAGAAAATATTTCAAACAATAAAAACAAAGGAATTTAAATACCAAAGAACCACAATCAAAATTGCCCAGAATTTATCAGCTTGAACATTAAAGGATCGGAGGGCCTGGAATATGATATTCTGCAGGGCAAAAAACCTTGGATTACAGCCAAAAATCAATCATCCTTCAAAATTAAGCATATTCCGTCAGGATAAAAGATGAATTTTTAGTGAAATTTTCTGATCAGAATTTTACAGAAAATTCAATCTTCAAATACAAGATTTAAGAGTTGCATTAAAAAAGTAAATGGAAAGGGAAAAAACACTAGTAAATAACATTAAACCATATACATCCCTATAAGGGAAGATAATAGCTGTAATTTTTGAGAAATGAATTTCTCTTAGGATAGTTAAAAAACATACTTATAGAGAAGGTATGTGTATACAATGTCTATGAAAGTGTTGAGTCATTATGCCAATACTTTAGCTAAGAGTATAGGTATAATGAATTTTGAAGTGATGTTGCTTATGACAGTTAATATTTCTAATGAGACAGAGGGAGTCAGTGTAGATGATACTTTAGTTAATAAGCATTGTAGTTGACGAGAGAGAGAGAGAGAGAGAGAGAGAGAGAGAGAGAGAGAGAGAGAGAGAGAGAGAGAGAGTATTCAGGAGGAAGAGGGCTGGACATAAATGGATCATAAAGTGATCTTGCATTACTCCATACTGTAGTTAACTAGCATTCTAATTATAGTAATATAGTGGTAGTACAATATGGACACCGAGCTAGAGAGTGTATTTAAAGGGATTGGACATAAATAGATCTTGAAGTGATTTTACTTTACTTAGTACTTTAGCTACAATTAGAGGGAGTGTAATTGAGGGGTTTATATGGTTCATTAAGAGATTTTGCTTTACATGATACTACTTGAAAAGAGGGTGTGGAATCAACTGATTTTAATTTGAAGTTATTTATGACTCTTGAGAAGTTGAGAAGTGAATTTCTAATGGGGACAGAAGAGGGGAGTGTACTTGTACAGTGACTATGAGGCAATGTTGCTAACCAATCAATCAATTATTGAGAATTTTACCTCTATCAGGTCAGATAAAAAAAGTATATTTTGACAGAGGGATAAAATAATCAAGACCTGAAAAGAAGCAACATAATAGAGGAAGGCTAGGTATTAGAGTATTAATAACACCACATGATGAAGCACAAATACCTATTATAGTATAGAGAAAGAAGGGAGGGGATGAAAATTGGGTAAATCCTACTCTCAACAGATTTGACCTAAAGAGGGAATAATATACATTCCCAATTGGGTTTAAATATCTATCCTACTCTACAGGAAAATGGGAAAGAGAAAGAAAAGGGAAGAAGGGACTGATAAAGAGAAGGTGAAAATAAGAGTAAAAGTAAATGTAAAAGTAGTTAAACCTTTTCATTTTTTAAATGACAGAACTAAGTCCTAGAATTGCCCAATTACTAATTAAGACAAGATCATTCTAAATTCAGTAATCCTAATCCTACTGTTCCATTGTACTATAATTTACGTCCTTTCTATCTTTTATCACTTTGACTTGACAATGGTCCTATGAAGTTTGGCTTCTGTTTAAAGAGAAAGTTTACCTAGACCTTTCTTAATGGGATGTACTATTTTGTTTTAATTCTCAGACCTGCTTCTCCACCATACCCCTGATTCAGATACTTTACCTGCTTCTTTTAAAATTTCCTTCATGTTTTGTTTTCTCCAATTAGATCATAAGCTCCTTGAAATTATAGGGATGGTCCTTCTTTTTTTGTATTCCCAATGCTTAACACAATGCCATGGCAATCAGTAGGTTCTTAATAAATGTCTATTTGCCCATTGACTATGATTTATGATTTATTACTTATTATATTGTCTTATATTTTTGTGAATGTTTCATGCATATCTATTGAATTGTGAGTTTCTTGAGAGCATAGATGATGATGTCTTTCCTAAACAATTGACTAGTTCTGAGCAAAACTTTGCTCTTGTTAGATACCTGATAAATATCTGTAATTTAATTCAAGATGACAGATTATTTTAGGATTTGATAATGTTCATTATTGTTCTTATATTTTCACATCAATGACAGACATTTCTTATGCCAAATCTGAGCTTTCCAGTCTTGGAAAACTTATCTATCATTCAACATTGGGCCAAGAAGCAAAGGCATAAAAAACAATTAAAACAATCACTGGCTGTCTTGATGACTGACAACTCAGTCAATTAAGGACTGATAGAAAGAAGTGGAAGCATTGGCTCCCTGCTCTTTTATCCTTGTGAACCCTATAACTTCTGGAGAGTCTGTTGCAGTTTTCTTTTGGGAAGGAAGATTTCTTAAAGCAAATATCATGTAGAGGGGATATAGGGATCATATTAAGTTGGTTATGTGATTCAATGTACAGTTTTATAATAAGACTTAAAAATTCAAGACAGCAACAATTTAAGAGAGGTTTTGAATTATTTTACTATCATTATGTACAGTGAACGTTATGATTATTGATTATCTCAAACAACTTGGAAATGAGTTCATTGAACAGAGAAAGAACATGATATTTAAGAGCATGGATTTAAATTCTGGCTCTGACTGTTAATATCTGTTATGACCTCAGGTGAGTTAATTTACTTCTCTGGGCCTTAGTTCTCATATCTATAAAATAAAGTCATTGAACTAGATGATCTCAAAGGCCCCTTCTAGCTCCAATATTCTATTTTAAAATTTAATCTATCTTCTTGTAAAGTTGAATCAACCAAGAAAAAAAGATTCTCCTCTTACCTTCTCTTCTCTGAGATAAAATCTTGCTCCAGATCCCCTTTTCCTAAGGGTTTAGAAACAAAATTGGTTTCATGCCTAAGCTTTAGGGGCTCTTATTTCAGATGTCTTCAGATAGTTCCATTCATTTATGCCAAAGGCAATAAACTAAGAGGAGTATGAGGAAATAGTCTTTCTTTTTTTCAGCTTTCCTTTTGTTGTGATACTAACACCTGAGTTCATAGTCCATGAACATTTTTCCTGAAAAGCAGAGCAACAAAGTTGAACCTTGAATTTTCAGTAGAATAGTCTTTCAAAGAAATTGTTCCTGCCAAAAGATATGGGAAACAGACCCAAATCATTTGTTTTAGGCCTTTCTTCCATCTGCTGAAGGAAGTGAAATCCCTTTTAAAATGTCTCTGTAGGACTATAAAAGTGGTTACTGAATATAACAGGAGAGAACCAGTGATACTTCTGCCAGTTTCTAAGCTTCCCTTGAGAGTTCATCTTTCTTCCTGTACTGTAAAAGTCATCTGAAGATATGTTTGGCCAAGATGTAAAACTGTGGGCAGATAGTTCATTTGTTCTGCAGCTAGAGAAACTATAGTGGTTTATTTGAGAATATCTTAATCAAGATTTTTATTCTTTATTGTTGGTTCACCTGGTGACTAAGTGCTATGTCTTCTAAAGTGATAGTTTCTGGAAGTTCCACAAGTATCACACATTAACTCCTAGAGGTTTTAACACAGGACATGTTGTAGTTTAGGTGTGTATGTCTCTTTTTTAATAGTCCATAGTGGTGTCATCTATTTTAGTGGAGTTTTGAAGATAGATACTTCTAATAAGTGCATGTTATATTGCTAAAAAAAATTAGTTTTGAGAAATAGGTGATGAAACTAGATAGTAATACTGTTATCTTTCTCAGTATGCATTTGCTATCTCCTAAAACTGTCTTTGACTCTGCTACATTGTTCTATGAAGTTTTATGTGAAATTTCCCTTTCTTTTCTAAATTAAAGTGAAATAAAGCTATTTTTGTTTCGAAAATTTCACAATGCAACTTGAGATAACTAAGAGAGAACTTAGAAGGGAAGAATAGGAATTAGGGAATAATTGGCATAAAGTTAGGGGTTCTTAAAATTTTTTTTGAGTCATAGACCCCCTTTGTAGTGTGGCCATATTTATTGACCCTTTTGCATAATTTTCTTAAATTCATAAAATAATATATGTATAGTATTATAATAGATATTATTTGTATTCAAATATAATCACTTGATTAATTTCTCTATTTGTCCGTTTTCTACCTACCTAACTAGTTACCTATATATTTAACTATTTACCTACCTACATACCAATTCATAGACCCTAGGTTAAGATTTTTATTCTTGAGAATAAAAATAATTTTATAAATTAAGTGATTCTTGGACCTTTTAATATATATATGTTTATATGTACACATTATATCTATATCTATATCTAAATCTAAATCTAAATCTATATCTATATCTATATCTATATCTATATCTATATCTATATATATATCTATATCTATATCTATATCTATATCTATATCTATATCTATATCTATATCTATACCTATACCTACATCTATATCTATATCTATACCTCTATCTCTATCTCTACCTCTATCTCTATCTCTATCTCTATCTCTATATACCTATATCATCTATATGTATCTATCTATCTATCTATCTATCAATCATCTATCTATCTATCTATCTATCTATCCATCTATCTATGTATCTATCTACACTGACTAGAGGATTAAACTCTCAATCCACCTAGTTTCATATAACTTTTCTGGAATTAATGGGATAAATAGGAGTTAAAGGAGATTATCTTAAGGGACCTTTGATTTTCATATAAATGATTTTAGGATAACAATGTTGTAATGTTGTTTTGGAAAGTTCCTATGAAGGAATGTGTTTTATTTCATACACACACACACACACACACACACACACACACATATGAAAGCAAACATTGCTTAAGAGAAACAAAAGACTGGTTACTGATAGCTATCAGATCTGTTGAAGTATGCCATATTGATACTACAAAAAAGAAGACATAAATTTACCTTGTTATGTACATCAAGATGGTGTGTCCAATTTCATTCATCAAATATTTAGTAAGCAACTACTATGTGTAAGGTACTTGATAGGTGCTAGTGATACAGGGATAGAAATATGGGAAAAGTCTGAGAATTCATGATGCTTACATCTTACTGGAAAAAAAAATTTGTTTTTTTGTCTAGGAACTTTTTCTTCCCAGGCATGGTCAATAGCTTTTGTTTGTGTTTTTTGTTTTTGAAAACCTGAAACGTCCAATTTATTTCTCAAATGAAATTGTCACTTCTTTAGTCCTTAACTTTTTTATGGCTGGTTTTTGAATTAAAAGCAAATACAGGTTATGCATTTCTAAATGTCATTCATGGTTTTACATTTTGACATTTAAATTGCCTATAAAACATTACATTATGATGTAATGAAATTTGATGCAGTAGTATGTATTCTTTGTTTTAAAATTTTATTTATTTATTTTCATCGATATGTACATGGACATTTCCAAGTTACAAAATGTTCCTCCACCCTTCCTTCCCACCCCCCAGGTCATTAGCTTTTAATATGACAGGGAAAAGAAAATAAAATTGATGGTACAAAGTTGACCTTGGATTTAATGAATAGTTACTCAATAAAACAGTCTAAGTTACTCACTTAAACAGATTCCCTAAAGGAACATTAATTCGGAGATTTTAGTGGGTGGTTCTGTACCTGTTCATATAGTTCAGTCAGAAAAAATGAATAGTGACAGTTGGCAGAAGGCCAAAAGTACAACATGTTATAACATTTAAATAAATTGAATTAGAAGATAAAAATAATGATATTATGGGATGAGTATAAAACATGGTCCATTTACCAGGTGTCCACTTCTGTTTAATTACCCATACCACTCTTCAAGAATTGATTTTAAGCCTTACTTTCTGATGAATTTTCAGTGATTTTTCTTTATGCATTCATATTGGGTTAAAAAAATATTGGCCTAAGTGTTGAGCAATCTTTCATTTAAAAAAAAATTCTCAATTAAAGCAATTTAACCTGACTATAAACCTGCTGTGTCTTACTATATACCTGCTGTGATTTCCAGCCCTTTGGATTAGCCCCACAGTATGAACATAGAGCTCTTGTTGGTTGGAAGGTTAATGATGGACACATCTCATTTCCCAAGAGGCAGAAAAAAAATAAGGAAGATAGCTGTTTAAAGCAACTTTAACTAAATATGTGGCATTGATAAATGGTTTGATTATATCTAATTTTATAATGGTATCATGCTCTCTGAAGGTTTGTAACTCCTAATTTCAATTTGAAGTGAAATAAGTGAAGTGAAACAAAATCTACAACTTCAGAATTAAGATTAATATTTATGTTAATCTCATGATTATATTTTCTCTGAAATCTTTCATTATTTTTTTTTTGATTCCAGGTGGTACCTTGAATGAATGTTGCTGAAAGTGATTTCTGTGCCTTCCAGAAATCTGGTGCTGAGTGCTAGGCACATCTTCCAAAATATTCTGCTTGTCATTTTATTTAATAGAAGATATACACAGACACACACACACACACACACACACACACACACACACACACACACACACACATATATATATATATATATATATATATATATATATATATATATATATATATATGTTATTTCTCCCTTTCCTACCAAATTTTGATTACTCAGTTTTACCTGACTTTTTCCTTTTCTTCTCTCATATACAAATCTGGCTCTACTTTCCCCTTGATCTTTGACCTCAAAATGTACTTCCTTCGCGGCAACTATTGAATCATGTCAGAGAAGCTGCATAAATTGCTTTGTTCTTGGACAAAATTTGTAAATTTCTGAATAAACCAAGAGGTCTTTAATAAGTTGAAATGGAAAAGGTAAGGTCCTAATATCAGCATATCTCTGGCACAAATTAGTCTCTGAACAAGATTATAATGTCAGTAAAATTATTTCTTTGAGACTTTTGCATCTCTTTTTTAAAATGTTATAGGATCAGATATTTGTTCTTCTATTGTTTGGTGAGTTATTCTTTTTTTGAAGAAACATGCATGCTTTCAGATAGGTTTGTAATTATATTGTTCTCTTCCACACTTTTCTTTGGAGACCCCAAATACTGAGCTAGTTCTGGCAATATGTGTGTCAGCCTTGGAAAGGTATACATCCTTGGAAAGTATATTGCTAAGGTAAATGAACATATCCACAGCATTCTAATGTCTCCATTTTCTATAACCAGTGGTTCTACATATGGATAGTGTGGTGCTGACTGGTGGAGCATCTGTGTTTTCTTGTTATTAATTGTTAGATCAAAATTAGCACAAGCAGCAGAGAATCAATTTATTTTGTTGCATCTCAGGCTCTAAGTTGCATTGAGTACAAACAAACAAAAAACACATGCCAATTCAACCTCCTCTTTAGTCTTGACTTTTAACCGTTTCAAGTTAATTAATTTACAGTCAGTGGGTAGCTGATCTTGATGTTGTTTTCAACCTCATCACATCTGACAACATTGCTGCAAATATCATGTTAAAAAACATGGGAACAAACACATAGCCCTGCTTCTCTCCTTTGCTGACTGGGAAAGGACAAGAACATAGTCTGTTATCCAGAACCTGTGCAAGCATGTATCATGAGTTACAATATTGATGAACATCTCCAGGCAACCAAATTTTGCCATAATTTTCTGCAACTCATTTTCTCCTTTGACACTATCAAAGGTCAGAATGGTGTGTATGGACCTCTGTTCTGCTCCTGGCATTTCCCCTGGACTTGTTGGGTAGCAAACACCATATCAATCATTCCTTATTCCTTTCTGAAGCCATACTAGCTCTCAGATAGATGATGATTTTCCAAGTAAAGGACTGACCTATAAGGAGGACCCTTTACCAGTAATGGACAAGAGAGATCCAGCTGAAGTCTAGAAGAGCTTTTGTATTGACCTCATGGTTGTGTTCCTCTGAAACCTGAACGTACACACGTGACACGCCAGTAAACTAAATACTTTTCATGTGAATCATAGAAACATTGAGATCATGTGGAAAGATACCAGACACTGATATCCTTTCTGTTATTTCTTTTGAAAAGTTTTGAAATTCTTTTTAAATTTCTATTGAATTTTAAATTTCCCCCCATCTTGTTTCTGTCCCCCACCCCCACAGAAGGCAGTCTGATAGTCTTTACATTGTGTCCATGCTATACATTGAGCAAAATTGAGTGTGTTGAGAGAAAAATCATATCCTAAAGGAAAAAATTAAATAAAAGAGATAGCAAAATTACATAATAAGATAACTTTTTTAAAATTAAAATTCTTTGGTCTTTGTTTAAACTGCATAATTATTTCTTTGCATACAGATGTTATTCTCCATCAGAGATACCCTAAAATTGTCCCTGATTGGTGAACTTATGAAATGAGCAAGTCCATTAAGATTGATCATCAACCTCATATTGCTGTTAGAGTATACAGTGTTCTTTTGGTTCTGTTCATCTCATTCAGCATCAGTTCATGTAAATCCTTCCAGGCTTTTCTGAATTCCCATCCCTCCTGGTTTCTAATAGAACATTAGTGTTCCATAATGTGCATATACTACAATTTGTTCATCCATTTCCCCACTTGATGAACATTCAGTTTCCAATTCTTAGCCACCACAAACAGAGCTGCTATGAATATTTTTGTACAAGTGATGTTTTTATCCTTTTAATGACCTCTTCAGGGTATGGACCCAGTGGTGGTATTGCTGGATCAAAGCGTATGCACACTTTTTTTGGCCTTCGGGTGTAATTCCAAATTGCTCTCCAGTATGGTTGGATGAGTTCACAGCTCCACCAGTGATGTATTAGTGTCCCAAATTTCCCACATCCCTTCGAACATTTATTATTGTCCTATCTGGTCATATTGGCCAGTCTGAGAGGTGTGCGGTGGTACCTCAGAGATGCTTTAATTTGTATTTCTCTAATAAGTAAGGATTTAGAGCAATTTTTCATATGACTATGGATTGCTTTGATTTTCTCGTCTATAAATTGCCTCTTTATATCTCCCATTTGCCAATTGGGGAATCACTTTTTTAAAAAATAACTTTGGCTTCTGAAATCTTTTCTTGAGCTAAAAGTGCAACTCCAATGGACTGGTCATGGTGTTCAAATGCTAAAAGTATGTTTTGCCTAGAAGACTATTTTATGGAGAACTCACAAAAGGCAAGTACTCACATGGAGGCCAAAAGAAGAGATACAAGGACACCTTCAAGATTTATCTGAAGAAATTTGGACATGGGAGATATTGGTAAATGACTGCCCAGAATGGCACACCCACAGCAAATAAGGCACTGTGCTCAAAGAATGAAGCAGAATTGTATAAGCTCTGAAGCAACCTAAGATAATACAAATTTAGAGGCATCTCCACTCCAAATGTTCATTTGTGCCTGACTTGTAGTAGAACTAATACTGGTCTGATAGCCAAAGTTAAACACACTGGACCTTGACTCCAACAAAGTGATATTTTTCTCCTCCTTGAGAATAAAGGACAAGAGTCAATCAGCCAACCAGTCATCCTTAAGGAATTATCTTCTTGACTTTCTCAAAGGGTTCAGTTAGTATATATTTAAATGTTGTCTGGGAAATGGGTAGCATATTAACATCCTAGTCATTAGCTGAAATTTTTTCTGGGTCTTCATCCTGCTAACCCTGAGTGTTCCACAGGGTTTTGTTCTAGCTTCTCTTTTGTTCTCCTTCCTCACTGTCTTACTTGGTAATTTCATCAGGTCTTATGGATTCGGTTATCATGTCTGTCAATGTTTCTCAAATCTATTTTTCAATACATGACCTAGATTTATTCCAGTCTCATATCTTCAACTGACTTCAGTCATCTCAAACTAGATGACCTGTTGACATTTTAAACTCAATATTTTCAAAACAATATTTTATTTTCCCTAAAACTCTCTCTAAACTTTCCTATTACAGTAAAAGTCACCACTATTCTTCCATTTACCTAGGTTTGTATCTTAAGAGCCATCCTTGATCTTTACTATCACCCATCATATTCAATCTGGTGCCAACACCTGTTGATTTTAACTTTTGCAACATCTCTCAAATACATTGATTTTTCTTTTGCCACAACCATAGTGAAGGTCCTTTTCTTTCCTCACACCAGACTATCCTCCATTTAGTTGCCAAAGTGAGTTTCCAGAAGTGCTGGTCCAATTATGTTAATCCCCTGCTCAATATATATATATATATCCACATCTAGATCACATACATAATTCCCTCTTTAGTGTTTAAAGCTCTTTATAACTATCCTCCCCCCTATATTTCTAGTGCTCTTTCCTTCCCCTCCCTCTTATGAACCATAAGATCAAGTGACCCTTGGTAACTCTCAGCTCTCTATCTGGGAATTTTCACTTATAGCCACCAAGTATACAATGTCTCCCTTTTCATTTATACCTAGTGGTTTCCCTGGCTTACTTTCAAGTCCCAGCTAAAAACCTAACTTTGGTATGAAGCTTTCTCTTCAAAGATTATATTTAGTATAATTGGGCAAGAATTATATAATGCACAACATTTTAAATATGTATTTACTAATTTATAAGCTTTTTAATGAAGCAGCTATACTTTATATATTTGCATGACCCTTATCATATAGAACAATACCCCTATAAATGCATTCAATAAGTGTTTGCTGATTTTTATTTGGTCTTGCCAGTTATCTTGGGATTGAATACTATGAATACCAACAAAACAAGCATGTTTACTTTGCAAATTATTTATGTCTATCATATAGTAGGTTAATAAACAATAACTGATGAAAATTCTATAATGGTACAGTCTCTAAGCCTTTCTCACTAAGGAGTAATTTGATTTTGAATGCTCAGTAAAATGACAAAAGTCAATAATTTATCCTTCACTGTAAAGTAATAGCTAGTTGAAAATTCTCTAGTCTCAACACATTAGCTACAATGGTGAGAGTATTGGACTTGGAGTCAAGAAGACTTATTTCAAATCCAGCCTGAGATAATTACTTAGCAGTGTGATCCTGGACATGCCACTTAATCTTTTTCAGCCTCAGTTTCCTCCTTTGCAAAGCGGGAATAATAATTGCACTTACTTTCCAGGATTGTTGTTAAGAAGTGAATGAGAGTAAGTGTAAAGTGTTTCGTAAACATGAAAGTACTAGATAAGCATTATCATCATCATCATCATCACCATCATCTTAAAGGATGTAAAAATTGTCTTAAAAACAAAGTAAAGGGGAAGCTAGGTGGTGCAGTGGATAGAGCACCAGCCATGGAGTCAGGAGGACCTGAGTTCAAATGCCACCTCAGACACTTGATAATTACCTAGCTGTATGTCCATGGGCAAGTCACCTCATTCCTTTGCAAAAACTTTAGAACAAAAGTAAAACAAAATCCTGCATATCTACTTCCCAAGAATAGATAGAGTAAGGAGTGTTCTAATTTAGTTTCTCTACAAGGAGTGCATGTGTGTTTTTTCAAGTAGCAATAGTGAAAGGGAATCTCACAAAATAATAATCTACCACCCAAAGTAAAAATGTAGGTGCATAATTTTAGGACATATGTCTCGATCTCTGAAAATCAATAGAAGACCATAAGTAATTATTTTCAGTTGATAAATAAATGTATGGTAATATTATTACTTATATTCCAGCTAGGTGGAAATTTTTCTATTTAAAGATAGAAATATTGGTGATTCAGATAAAATTCATTTTCTTTAAAAGAATTTTCTTAAAATCAAGGACTCATAATTCAGAATTATTAAGCATAATTCCAAGGGAAAGTAATAAAGTACCATATTAATTTTTATAACTTGTCAATCATTTTAATAGAAAAAATCCATAAGTTAGATGTTGAATGTTTTGTAATGAAAAGGTGATTAGTCTTGGTGTGACTAATATCAAATGAACATCTAGGGTCAGTTCTAATCATTTAGAAACAAAATTCAATTTGAGTTTTAAACTTTTTCTTCACTCCTTAAAGCCTTTTGGAAATTTGAAAGTGTCACATAAATGAAAGTTGTTTTTATTATGTGAAACTAAGAGAATTTATTCTTGTAGGTTCTGATATATCTGAGCCCCAAATATGTCACTAATAAATTATAAATTGTAGATATTATTTGAAAGAAAAATTAGATTAAGTAAATAACATTGCCATTGAAATCTATGTTGCTTCCTTTGGTTATAAAATAGACAGGTATTTTAGGATTTTGTACAAAATTCTTTTTCATTCTTTTAAGAAACCGAAAATATTTTCTAAGGAAAGATCTATATGTTACTTGAAATTTTGTAAACTTGGAACAGAGGAAATAACTATATTCCTTTTATTTAGTTTAAAAATATGCTCATTTTAAATTAGAATTTTCAACTTATGGGGAAAATCCTTCACATGAATGCCAAAGGTGACTAATTAGACAATTTGTGGGTTCCTTATTTAGTTATATACATTGGTGAGGACACCTCTAGATTTTCTTTTATATTAGTAGTGATACTTTTTGGTTGTCATTGCAATATTATTATTAGAAAGGAGAATTGTGATCTGAAGTGTTGTCAGGTTTTTTAAATTTTTTAATGAACTGGAATTAAATTTCAAAACTTTAACAGAGTGAAATGTTTATGCATCGATGAAGACAGATTTAATAAACAGAAAAATCAGTTTCTTCACTCTCAAAACTTTCATTTTTTCATATAAATACCACTGAGAAGCTTTGTAATAATTTCCTTATTTAGTCATAATGTTACAATGTAAACCCTGGAATTAACCCAGCAAAGCAAAAAGTCCTTGAAAAAATTGGTAATAAAAGGGGAAAAAATACATGTATAGAATCAACTTCAAAAGTTGGGAAATAGGTTTCATTTAAAGAAAAGAAGGTGTGACTATGTAAATGGTATCTTATGGAAAGGAAATGTCAGCATAGATATTTATAATTGATACTAAACCTTTTAAAGTTTAATTATGTTCAGTTTCTGAGATAAGGCTAAGGAGAGTATAGAGAGAAATATGTATATCCTGATCTCTGTTTACATCTTTATGCAGAAAATAACTTTAAAAAGAATATGAATGCTTGATAAGGTATATGTATGTATTTTCTGAATATGGTTAGTATATAAAAGGAGTGGAAATGAGTCATTAATGGGAAGATCTATTTCTAAACACTGTAGTACAAGAAGTAATGGAATTTTTCTAGAAACATCCATGTGAGATCTACAATAATGTTCTGTTTTGCTCTTGGTGATATAATAAACGGTAGAAACTAGTTCTTGCTGTCTGAAGTTTTCACTGATGTTTGGCTAGAGAACTAGAGTTAAAGTCTGTATTTAAGCCCCCAGCCTTATTTCTGGACACCTTGAGAAAGAAAGAAAGGAAGAAAATAATGAAAATAAACTTAAAGGAGGAGAGATCAACTATAAGCCAAATTGATTTAATCTTTAATGATAAATGATAGAAAGGCAATTGAAAATGCTACAGGTCAAACATGGTGGCAAGGTTTTGTAATCTCTGCCATGGAGGATGCTAAGGTTGGTGG
This sequence comes from Macrotis lagotis, assembly GCF_037893015.1. Taxonomy (NCBI): domain Eukaryota; kingdom Metazoa; phylum Chordata; class Mammalia; order Peramelemorphia; family Peramelidae; genus Macrotis; species Macrotis lagotis. The sequence goes on from NC_133658.1 coordinate 623,993,970, forward strand.
ATTGCTTGAGTTTTGAGTGGACTATGGCCAATCAGGTGTCCTTAGTAAATCTGACTCTCATAGGCTAAGTCCTTGGGAATAGAATGAACAACCAGGTTATCTAAGGAACAGCAACCTGATCCATGTCAGAAAGTCATGTTGACCAGGCAAAGTTTCTGTCCTGGTCACAACTGGGGTTGGGTCTTCAAAGGGCCACTGTACTATTAGATTAGATGAAATAGGGAGATCCTATCCTCCCTCCCCAGCAAAAGAAATCATAGAAATCCTGTTTTCTGAAAAAATTATATTTTTGATCTAATCTTATCCTATTTATGAGTTCAAATCTGACCTCAGATACTGGAGAAGTCAATTAACTCTGTTTGCCTCAGTTTCCTTATTGGTAAAATATGAAGGGAACGATAAACCACTAAAAAACCCCAAATAGTATCACCAAGATTTCAACATGACTGAAACGACTGAATAGCAACAACTGTAATAGCATCAGCAACAATAGCAGTAGCACCTGTCTCAAAGGGTTCTGGTGAGATTCAAATGAATATTTATAAAAAGTACTTGCCATAGTACTGATGCTTCGTAGGCATTATATGAATGCTTATTTTCTGTCTTCCTCTTCACTCCACATTGTTTTAAAACAAAAATTCATTTCTTTAGGACTGAATGAGAAGAGAAAGCAGAAAGAATCTGGATTACAAGAGGTCATTAGAAAGAGAATGTTCATCCCTGAAAAGGAACCAAAAATATATTGTAGGAAAGAATAGAGATTTCCTCTGGGAAAGACCATTGCCTAAAGTCCCAGGGATTTGGTGGAGTTAAAGCAAAGTACCTAATTTTTAATGCAACATATGTTTATTAAAAGTTGATTATCTGTGTAAAACACTGGACCAGATGCTGCTCAAAATATGCCAGGGAAATGGTTCTTAAACCCCTCAAAAATTTGCAGTGTAATTCCAAGGTAATTTTTAAAGTTAAGGCATGCCATACCTCCTAAACCTTACCATCCAGTTTGTTTCTAGGTACATAGTAATAATAAGAACTTAAATTTATTTTTACTTAAGTTAAAAATGTTTTCCTTGGAACAATATTAGGAAGTAGATAATGCAGGTGGTGTTTTCCACAGATGGAGAAACTGATATTTGGAGAGGCAAGAGACTTGCTTATGGCCATGCAGCAGCAGCTCAAAAGTGGCAGAGATTGGATTGACTCTGAGGTCCCTGGATTCCAAGGGCACTGTTCTTTCTGTGAGGCCACAGGGTGGTTCCTTTGATTAATGTGCTGCTGACATATACTTTGGGGAAAAGGAATATTAACCTGTAGGTGGTAGCAGAACAAGGTGATTCTTCAAAGAAAAAGGACAGTTAGATAAGAAAACTGCAGTGAATGAAGGCAACATTTATAAACATATCTGGAAATTCCTAATCCCCTCAAGTGGGTGTCATTAAGCATTGATGCTTTAAATACATCCAGCTGTTCAAGAGCACCTTGGCCATTTTCTTCCTTATTCTAGTTCAGTTTTCTCTATTCCCATCCCAGAGAGTACTTGCCAAGGTTAAGTGAAAATATTGAAAATGCCTTATGCAAACCTCCAGGTAAAAAACAGTTAAACTTCTTTCTTTTCACAATAATCTGTTATCACTTTTATTTCCCTGTGGGATGCATCTCTTTTTTCAATTCAAGAATATTTTTCTCTTACCTTCCAAATTTCTTGAAAGCTACCCACTTTGCTTTGGCTTCATTTTTGTACCTCTGCTATTTTTCATTTTTAGAGGGGCAAGATTGGGGAGAGGGAGAGATGAAAAGAAATCTAAAGATTGTAGTGTAGCACACACTCAAATACTGCTCAAGAAATTTAAATTTTGCTAAAATTGTCTCCATGTCAAGGAGAAGGGAGGCACTGTAATAGTTCTGTTGTTTCTGTCCCTGATGGATCACATCCAACATCATTAATGCTGATCCTGAAAACCACATTTTAGAGAAGACATTGACAAACTGGAGACTATCCTAAAGGGAGCAACCTGGGCAGTGAAAGGTTTCATTATGCTGGATAAGAATTGATTCAAGGAACTGGGAATGTTTAGCATGAAGAAGTGAAGAGTTGAAGGAAGAGGACAAGATATGTGACTTCAGGTATTTGAAGAACTTTTAGGATGATGGCTAAGTATCCTTACTCCATGTGGTTCTATAGGAAAGGATCAGGATGAATGTAAAAAAGTTGTAAGCAAGATTCCTCCTCCTCACTTTAAAAAATACTATCCAAAGCTATTTTTTTCTGAAGTTATCAAAAATAGATATTCTTTGTCAGTGTCCTTCTCTTTCCATGAAGTCTTAAAACGCAACTTGAATGATCCCTTTTCAGATATGTCATAATGAGGACTTTTTGTTCAAGTTAACAATCATTTATTAAGTATTACCCCAAACCAAGCATTTTGCAAAGTACTAGACATAAATTTAAGCACAAAGAAAGATGGCATTTGCCCTCAAGGAATTTACATCCTGAGGGAAGACAATATATAAAAGGGAGTTGAGAAGCAAGAGAGGGAGAAGGTAGCTTCACCACCCCAGTGGTGAATGACATGGTGGTAAAGTAGGTGAGTTAGAAAAGGAATGAAAAGTGACTGACCAGGGTCCTTCTTCAAAATAGATACACCAGGAGGAATTCACCAATGGAAGAATCTCACCAGTGGGAGAAGAAGGTTATAGAAGTAAAGGGATATTCCTGGGTGAGAGATTTTCAAACTCAGAGATTCTCTGTTACTTCTATTTATTCACATGACCTAGCTTCTTTTCCACTTTCTACAATATTCTCATTTGTCACTTTAAAAAAATCTTATATAATTCTGTATTTAATTATACATGTTATAGATGATATTTGTTTCCCTTAAAGTTCATTTTCATTATCTTCTTCATTTCTCTCATTCCTTTCCTTAGGGTCCAAAATGTAGTTCTCAATGGTTGCTTGAAACTACATTTATAGCCTCAACTAATTCCCCCATTATTAACTGAATTAAGAAGAATATCAGTCTTCATTGATTCCTTCATCTTCTCTATGAGGAAACTGTTTTCATATACTGCAGTTATAAATGGTTTATTTAGCCAAACATTTAGATACTCTAAAACCCTTTTTATAGCCAGGCACTGATATAAAATTGCTTAGGGAAGTTGACCAAAGACAACCTCATTTACCTTCTCTTAGGTGGTAAATATTTAATGACTCCCTACTGCCCTTACTTTTTAACCCTTTTTCTTCAAGCAAGATAATTTCTTATCTTACTCCTTTTTATTAACATCACTCAAACCTTGGGGCTTGTACATATTACTTTCTTGATATATGGTGTACTTTTCTCCATGCATGTATTTGTTCAAGGCTGATTTACTATGAAGTTGAAAATTCTCATCTTAGGACCACATAATGCATAAACCAAAAAGTCTATGTCTCAGGACAATTCTCACAGTGTTGACAAAGCATTCTGTGTGGTGAAGCCTCAGAATTTTGGCTATACCAAATATAATCAGTGCTTGACTGATTAAATATGTTACTTGAAAAATATTTTATTAGTATTGCAAACTCTAATACATGGCCTCCTGTCCTGTTTCTGATAGCTGAGGGTGGATTGGAAAGTTTTAATACATCGAGTGTCTTCTCTTTCCTGATAGATGTTTCTGTAAAAAACGACCAAGGTGATGAGATCAGAATCAGCTATGTTTCTTATGCAGAACCAGTTCTTGAGATGCATGCTAACTCCCTAGCTATGCATCTCATTAACTTGCCATGCAGTGGGATATCTGCATACTGACTTTGAAAATATTTCATTACTGTATTTTTCTAAAGGCAGCTTGTATTTGCCAAAGCAATGGCAGATATGTGTCTCTATAACTCAGCTAGTTTTATATTATGATCAATATGAAAGATGGCTTCTGATTAACTGGAGTCCATGAAACTGTTAAGATATATTAGACTTGCAGTTTATTTTTTGATTGATTGAATTTGATAAAATTTAGAAAAGGAGGCAAAATGAAAGTTTTCTTTTTATTTTAAATGGGGCTTCTACCTATCCATGACTTCATTTTAAACCCAACCAAGACTAATTTATTGTTTCATGTAATGTCTACATAAGAACATTATAGAAATGGTTGCCTTCATTTCATAGAGGAAAAAAGATGGCACAAACAAATGAGTTTTCTAAAATATTTGAAAAAATTTATTACTTAGTACCAACTTTGTACTTTTAATAAGGAAATAACATCCTTTAATAGACTTCTCCATGTTAAAATTGATTCACAACTTGGAAACATTCATTTGTCCTGAAGTGAGTTTAGGAGGAGAAGTTTTGAAGAAGAGACCATAGCAGAATTATAACTAGGACAGGGAGAAGAATACTTTGTCCCAGGGTATTGAATTTAAAGGAGATGGATAAACTCAAAATGATCACCTAGAAATTACAGAGTTTAGCGACTAGTTAATAAACATCTATTTTAGTAGCTATTCTCAAATTAAAAAATCTAAAATCCTCTTAACATCATCCACCATTTCTCTCTCTCTCTCTCTCTCTCTCTCTCTCTCTCTCTCTCTCTCTTCCTCTCTGTCTGTCTGTCTCTCTGTCTCTTTCTCTGTCTCTCTCTCTCATACACACATTTTGAAGAAGTGACCCTCCTCCAATTCCAGGCTAATCAGGCTAATCCCTCAATTTTTCCTTTGTTCTCATTCCATCCTAACTCTCCTGGAAATGTGTCCCTTTAATCAGTACCTGAAAATTTGCCCCAACTTTTCACATCTCCACTGATTCTTTCTTTGTTCTCTACAAACATACTCAGATGGCCTTTATTCTTCCAGAAATTTTTTTTGACTCTATTAGGCTCTCATTTTATTCACACAGTTAAACAAGAAAAAGTTAATTTCTTGCCTTTTGCTTTCTCACCTCCCAATTCCTTTCTTAACTCCTTTCAGTATGGCATCCATTTATCATTGAAATGAAATTGTTCTTTCCAAGATTAACAATGATCTTTCAGTTGCTAAATGCCCTGATTTTTTTTTTCATTTATCATCTTTCTTTACTTCTCAGCAGAATCTGGTACTGTTAACCATCCCTCTGACAAAATGATACATATGAGAAGGCAAGATTTGGACCTTCTAGCTCACTCTACACTGTGAGTGTGCAGTTCAACTCCATTGAGCAATATGCCCCTCCCAACATAAACTAATCATTTATAAACTGATCTCTCAAAACCTTGTCACTATGCTGCTGACTAAGCCTTGGATACTTAACAACTTTCCAGTTCCATCAATCTCTTCTCCAGATCAGATGGCTGGATAGTGGGGCTCTAAATTCTTCACAAAATTCTCCTTTAAGAGAAGATAGGATCTGCACTTTCCAACCTGATCTCCATTTTCCATGTATAGCCACCCCAGTCTAGCTACCCTCTAAGGTGCCCCACTTTTAGCTTTCTTTTGTGTGTTGGCTTCCATCATTAGATTGTAAACTCCTTGAGGGTAGGAATCGATTTTCTTATTCTTATTATGTATCCCCAGCTAGCTTAGCACAATGTCTGGAAAACAATACCAACTTAATAGTGTTTACTCAATTGCACTGATGTTTCTTAGCCAGTTTTTCTGCATCATCATCTATGTATTTCTCCCTAACTATGGTTGATCTTCTTTCTACACTCTCAACTCTCATTAGCTCCTGTGGATTCAGTTATCATCTCTGTAAACTACCTTTCAGATCTCCATTTTCAAAAGCCCTATTCTTTCCCTTTATCTTTGTTGAACATCTCCACTTGAATGACTCATGAGCATCTCAGGTTCAAAATGACAAAACCTGAACTTGTCTTTTCCTCAAAGTTTATTCTTCTTCCACATTTCCTGTTTATTTTGAGAATACTAGCATCCTTCCTATTACTTAATTTTTCAATTTAGGAAGTGTCATTGACTCTTTTTTTTTTTTAGTTGAATTAAGCCCTTTATTTAATGTTACAAAAAATATTTAGTCAAACAGACCAAAACCCATGTCATCATCAGACTCCTCGAACATTGCAGATGAGACTTCCAATACTGACATTAGACAGAGCCTTTGCAAATAATCCAGTCCAGAATGGTTCAACATTCACACCTGCTGCTTTAATGAGGGCGTTAATTTTATCTTCCGTGACCGTAACTTCGTCGTTGTGAAGGATGAAGGCGGAGTAGATGCAGGCGAGCTCGGGCACGGCCATTTCGGGGGATGGAGGAGACTTGTTTGTAGTGGTGCTAGCTGCCGGCTGAAGTGGAGTCACCTCAACACAGCCTTAGCTTCCGAAGAAGAACCGAGCACCTTACAGACAACTGAGGAGAGTTGTCATTGACTCTTTATTCGCATTCATTTCCTTTAGCCACTCAATGGCCAAGTCTACCCGCACACTGCGAGGTCTCCCCTTTTCTTTATCATGTAGAGACCATTTTCGTTTAGTTTCCCAGCTCCCTCTGCCTGAACTACAATTAGCTACTAATTGATTTCCTAACTATTAAACTCTTCCTTTCCAGTAAATCTTTTTCATGCTGCCCAGATGATATTTATCCCCTTCTCTCCCCCCCCCTCACCATGAAATTCCTAAAATACAAGATAGATCATGGTGGTCTCTTATTCAAGAAACTTCACTTTTCAGAATTAAATGTCATCTTCTTTTCTGGGCATCTATCAGTTTTCACAATTTGCTTCCCATCTCACTTTCCTGATTGGTTTCACATGATTCCTGATAGACTTTACCTTCCAACCAAACTGACGACTTACTTTTTCTCATAATTATATGTTGTAACTTTATGCCTTTTCTCAAATATCTTTTCATTTCTTAAATGTCCTCCTGCTCATCTCTGCTTCTTGTGATATTTATCTCGTGATACATTACACTATGCATTATATACTTCCAATGTAATATACACACAAATGTATACGTGTGTATGCTCTTTGTATTGATTTTGTATATTTTTTTTTGTGTGTTGTATGCATGTGGTCTGCTATCTGCCGCCAATAAAATATAAATTCATTGATGGCAGGGATGGTTTTCTGATATGTAATGTGGTGTTTGTCACACATAGCACATCCAATATAATTGTGGGAGAAATCTTCCCTGAATTGGTACTTTAACGGATCTAGATTCAAATCCTGAATCTGCCTCATTAATTCTATAACCCTAATGAGTCACTTCACTTATTTAGGCTTCAATTTCTTCAATATAAGAAAAGGGGGGGTCCCCTCCAGCTCTAAATTTATTAAATGACTTGAATTCTCATTGAAGCACAGAATTAAATGAAAGAATTAAATTCCAGTAAATAAAAAGACCAGAATGGTTGTGACAACTAAATTCATGCATGTAACTTCTAGCCAGAACCAGAAGTCCAACCTCTCTACTCTGGATCCTAGTATGTTTTTCAGCTGACATTGTCTTACTTGAAAGGAGATGAGGAAGTATGTGCATTAATTAAGGAGGGTAAGATATGAATGTTGAGGATAAATGGAAATAGAAATTAGTTGGGGGAGAGTGAAGAAACATGTAACTTCTGAAGGGTGATGGAACATAAAGGGTGAAAACTAGTGGAAAAGTGATAGATGAAATAGTTGGACAAATATATTAATTTAAACTAGTTTTTAAAACCTCCACTTTATACCCTGCTACTTTATTTTATTGATACAATAATTATATTTGGGGAAAAACTGATTTTCTCTTTGCTTCAATCCTTATATCTTACAATTCAAGTTGTAAATTGTGAAATCATCAGATTACCATGAATTTTTACTGAGTGAATATGTACAAGTTTGTATTCATATGTCATTCTCTCTGTTGCCTTTTTGTAGGAGCCCTTCCACTCAACTTATTTTTCTATGTCCATATGTGATTTTCTGTCTTCATCTATATGCTTGTGTGTGTGTGTGTGTATTTGTGTCTTCATACCTGTGTCTTACTATATAAACAAGGAGAAAGAATGACATATGGTGCCTGAAAAGACTGAGACTCAATCCAGGGTTGTAATCAAGAGTGCAGATGTTTGGTATTTGACAAATTAAAATTTGTATGTTAAGCTGTTTTAGTGTATTGAGTTAAAAGATGGAAAATTAGCTGCATAGTATAATGAAAATTTCTTTCTCATTGAAAAAGAAATTAAAAAGAGAACTTAACCAAGCAAACAAGGTAAGGCCCCAGTGGCCCCCTGAATATTTGTTTTTCAGGTACTCAGATTTCATTTCCTCTTGGGTTTTTGTTTTACTTCTGCATTCATGATTTGATATCCTAAGTTAACAAGTCTAACCTTCCTTCCCCTTTTTAAGTTTCATTAACCCTGTGCTTTCCATGAAATGTTTAAAAATATGAATGATTCATTAGATATTATAAGGATTCCTTTCTCAATGGCTTTTATTTTCCTTCAAATTCAATTTTTTATCCTTACCTATTATTAAACCTAGATAACAGTTTAATAGCCTATTAATGTTTTTTGTTTACTTTTTTCTGTTTTCTCATTTTTAAAATTTTAATTTATATTTCAATTTTTTTGCACATTACTAAAATAGTATTGTTATAAGCATAAACCTAATCCCCCCCGCCCTCCATAAAATTAAAAATCCTCCTGAGAAATAAAGTGAAAGAAAGAGAGAAAAATATGCTTCAGTCTATGTTCTGTTGCCATCAACTATGTCTCTGGGGTGGATTGCATTCTTTATCATAAATCCATTAGAGAAGTTATTTCCATATTTTTCCATAGTTGCTGTTGCTGATTATCATTCCCTCCATCCATTCCTCCCTTCTACCATTTAGTATATATTTCTCTCTCCTTTCACTCTGTCCCTCTTCCAAAATATGCTGTGGGGCAACCCAGTGGTGCAGCAGACAGAGCATCAACCCTGGGAACAGGGGGCCCCAAGACTACATCCCACTTCAGAGACCCAGCAACTGTCCAGTCCCTTGGTACCAGACAGGCCATCCAATCCTGCCACCTAGCAAAAAGTAAAAAAGAAAATGTTATATCTGACTATCCTCTCCTATGATCTACGCTCTCCTCTATCACCCATATTCTCCCTCCCCTCCCCCTTCTCTCCTTTTTCTTCTAGATGTCTATATACTATTGAGTGTATATGCTACTTCCTCTCTGAGTCATTTCTGGTGAGAACAAAGCTCCTCATTTCCCCTTGCCTTCCCCCCTTCCATACCATTGAAAAAACTATTTCTTGATTATTTTACATGAAATATCTCATTCTATTCAACCTCTCCTTTCTCTTTGTCTCTACATTTTCATCCATTGGCTTCATTTTTATAATATATTATACATCAAATTCATCTCTCTCTCTCTCTCTCTCTCTCTCTCCTGTACCTTGTCTATATATGTTCCTTCTAACTGCTCTAATAAATGAGAAGGTTCATATGAGTATTATCAGTATCATCAGATCATCATCATTAAGTCCCTCATAATTTATCCTTCCCATCTACCCTCTCTGTGCTTCTCTGAGTCCTGTACTTGAAGATCAAACTTTCTATTCAGCTCTGATCATTTCAACAGGAACATTTGAAATTTCCCTTTTACATTAAAAGTCCATCCTTTCCCTTGGAAGAGGATGCTCAGTTTTGCTGGGTAGTTGATTCTTGATTTCATTCCAAGCTCTTTTGCTTTCTGGAATATTATATTCCAAGCCCTATGAGCCCTTAATATGGGTGCTGCTAAACCTATGTAATCTTGACTGCAGCTCCATGATATTTGAATTGTTTCCTTCTGGCTGCTTATTATATTTTCTCTTTGACTTGGGAGTTCTGGAACTTGACTATAATATTCCTGGGGCTTATTTTTTTTTCCAGATCTCTTTCAGGAAGAATTTGGTGGATTCTCTATATTTCTATTTTGCCCTCTGCTTCTAGGATATAAGAACAATTTTCCTGTACAAATTCTTTAAAAATGAAGTCAACAGTCTTTTCTTGATCATGACTTTCAGGTAGTCCAATAATTTTTAAATCGTCTCTCCTATTTTCCAGGTCATTTGTTTTCTTCAGTGAGATATTTCACATTTTCTTCTAGTTTTTCATTGATTTCATATTGTTTTATTGTGTCTTGATTTCTCACAAAGTCATCAGCTTCCTTTAGCTCCATTCTACATTTGAAGTATTTGTTTTCTCCTGAGAGCTTTCTTATCTCCTTTTCCATCTGACCAATTCTGATTTTTAAGGTATTCTTCTCTTTAACTTTTTGGACTTCTTTTTTAATTTGAAGTAAACTGGTTATTAACACGTTGTTTTCTTCAGAATTTTTTTTTGATTTCCTGTGGCCTAGCTGTTGACTTGGTTTTCATGTTTTTTTCCTGCATCTCTCTCATTTCTCTTCCAGTTTTTCCTCTACCTCCCTTATATGATTTTCAAAATCTTTTTTGAGCTCTGTCATCATAGGTTGAGCTCAATTTTTTATTTTTTCTTGGAGTGTTTAGATGCTAAAGCCAGAACTGTCTCCTCTTTTGAGTGTGTTTTGATCCTCCATGGGACCAAAGTATTTGTCTATGATCAGGTTCCTTTTTTTCTGTTTACTCATTTCCCTAGTCTGTGCCTGGTTTTGAGGCCCTTCCTGAGTTTTGAGTATTACTGGGAAACACCCTGAAAGGACCTCAGTTCCTTCAAGGTCTTATGAAAGTCTCTGACTGCTCTCCTGCCTGTGCTCAGGTCTATGGATGACCATAAACCCTCCCCTCTGCCCTGGGGCTGTGAGGGGGGTCCCTGCTTTCTGGGGCCCCAGACTGCAACCAGGCTCTGAATATGGCCAAAGCCCCAGAGTCCTGTCCCAGGGACAGAGGATAGACGTCCCATGGGCTGAGCACTCTGAGAACAGCTGTGGGGCAGCTCCTGCTGGGAGGTTCCACAGGCCTGCTTCCATTTGCTGGGACCTGTAGCTGCACTGAAGAGGGCCACATTGGCCTGGGCTTTGTGATTACTCTGGTGCAAGTTTCCCCACTGATCTTCCAAGTTGTGCTTGGTGCTTCCCGGGCTGGCAGGTCAGGAAACTGCTTCTGCTGCTAGGAGTTAGCACTCCCAGGGACCTAGATGTTCCATGGGATGTTCCCAAAAGGCTAGAGTTCTTTGCTCCAGTGTGCAGCTGTCCCCTCCACCACCATGGAACAGAGGCTTCCCATGATCTTCCAGGTTATCTGGAGAATTGCCTCAATACATTTTTTCTGTGGGTTCTGTCTGTCCAAAATTGAGATTCATAATTTTAAGGTTTTTGAAATATTTTGGAAAGAACTCCTAGGAAAGACTATTCTGCTGCTGTCTTGGCTCTGCCCCCTCCTATTAATGTTTAAAAAATTATTTCTCTCTCTCTCTCTCTCTCTTTCTCTCTCTCTCTCTCTCTCTCTCTCTCTCTCTCTCTCTCTGTATATAAATATTAGGGAATAGGAATCTATAGATTTGAAATGTTACAGGTACTTTCAGGTGAGGTCACTTATTATTAGTCTTATTGTTTTACTGTGTTGAGAAAATACTCATCAATGCTACTCTGTTAAGTGTAATGTAAAAACAAAGCACATCAATAAAACTTCTAAAAGGCCAAAAAATACAAAAGAGGATGGGAATAAACAAACAAAGAGATAGACCTTAGAGAGAAGTGTTTTTAGAAGAGAAGACTGATAATTTCATTCTCTGCAGATTTTCCTAATTATTGTTGAACTTTCCAACCCTAAATATCATCATTCAAGGAAGCATGAACCACGTGTAATGGGAATATCTCTGGATCTGACTTCATAAAGCCTGGGTTCAAATCCCAGCTCTGTCATTTACTGCCAGTGTGCCCTCAGGCAAGGCTTACCTTGAAGGCCACATAGTCTTCCTCTATAACACAGAATGTAATTTTTATGGGAGTTTGCCAGCCTGGGTTCCAACAGAGCCTAGAAAGAAATTTACCCACCCTGAGGTGTATAAGACTAGTCATCAGAAAGTGAGTAGCCAGATTGAAAGATGAGCAAATTCATTACAAAATAATGTTTGCTCTTCATTTTCGAAGAAGACTATGACATCAGGGAGGTGAGGCCTCAACAAGCCGTGCATTGGATTTGAGTTGAGTGGGGTAGTAAATCACCAGGCTCACTTTCTCTTCTAGAGTCATCTGGGTCCAGTGACCAGATATGAATCAGGACAACTGAAGATGGTGCTGTATGTGAGGCAATTAGGGTTAAGTGACTTGACCTAGGTCACACAGTAAGAGACAAATATCTGAGGCTGGATTCAAACTCCTGTCCTCTTGATTCCAAGGTCAGTGCTCTATCCATACCTCTACTTAGCTGCCCTCTAAACAAATTTATTACTTTATATGGAAGACTTTGCTTTGGGAGCTACTATAACATCTTGATGTATAATTTAGGTGTTTTTTTATAGCTTTTTAGGTCCAATTGGAACACACAATCAGTGGGCATCAGTACAATCCTTAAGGTCAAAAAAATTTTCTAATTATCAATTTTGCTGCTGTGCTGTGGGGCATTACTTTATCTGTGCTTACTTAGTCTTATCCGAATTCCCTCTTGTGGGAGGAAATCTCTAAAACGGTGGAGGCCTCTTTTAAAATAGAATGTTTGTTCATTCTGCTATTGTCAATAGATTAGGAAAAAAAAACAAATCCCACAGTTCTATTTTTGTTGCTCTAAAAGATAACCTTACCTGGAGAGCAGGCATTTCTTTCTTTTTTTTAAGAAGGATTTTATTTATTTTGAATTTTACAATTTCCCCCCTAATCTTGCTTTCCTCTCCCCATCCCCCACAGAAGGCAGTCTTTTAGTCTTCACATTGTTTCCATGGTATGCACTGATCTACATTGGATGTGATGAGAGAGAAATCATATCCTTATGGCAGAAACATAAAGTATAAGAGATAGCAAAATTGCATAATAAGATAACTTTTCTTTTTAATTAGAAGTATTTGGTCTTTGTGCAAACTCCACAATTCTTCCTCTGGATACAGATGGCATTGTCCTTTGCAGATATCCCATATTGTGCCTGATTGTTTCACTGATGAAATGATTAAGTCTATTAATGTTGATCATCGCCCTCATGTTCCTGTTAGGCTATACAATGTTTTTCTAGTTCTGCTCATCTTACTCAACATCAGTTCATGCAAATCCTTTCAGGCTTCCCTGAATTCCCACCTCTCCTGGTTTCTAATAGAACAATAGTGTTCCATCACATACATATACCACAGTTTGTTAAGCCATTCCCCAATTGAAGGACATTCACTTAATTTCTAATTCTTTGCCACCAACAAACAGGGGCTGCTACAAATATTTCTGTACAAATGATGTTTTTAGCCTTTTTCATAATCTCTTCAGGCTTTAGACCCAGTAGTAGTGGTATTACTTGATCAAAGGGTATGAATATTTTTGTTGCCCTTTGGACAAAATTCCAAATGAGAAGAGTCATTTCCTCAAAGATTTATCAACATCTTTTACAATATCAAGCATTTGCTTAGTGCCTTAAACTTTATAAAATGATTTTATTTGCTCTTCATAGCTACCTGTGGGGTAGGTACTTTTCCATTTTATAGGTGAGGAGACTGAGACTTAGGGAGAACTTGTCTAAGGCTCACTAGGAGTATTTATAAAATAAGACTAACATAGATTCCTGATTCTAAGTCCTCTGTTTCTTCCAGGATACCACTTTGACTTTCAGAATGAGTGAGTCTGAACCAATGTGATATGGGATTCTAAATGTCATTTGCTTTGAAACTATTTAGTGCATTTTTATCATAGTTTAATCTTAACCTGAGTTAGCTTAGTTCCAAAGAAGAAAATTTTGGGCTATCAGGAAGATAGATAATAGAATGTGGATGATGTAGAGATTGGTCATCACTTTTAGTTAAATCATTAATGTAGTCTTTTTTATAAGATGGATTCTGGTTTCACTATTGATTTTTTAATCATATAACTGATGAAGAGAAATAGGAAGTTGATCAGCCTCAGATTGAGGCATTTTTTCAGAATTAAGCTGACTACGTAATGGGGTGATCATCTCTCATTGGCAATAGAATAGCCTTTGAAAACAAAGAATAATAGTTTGGGTACCTTTTTTTTCCTCCTCTAGAAATTTTTCAGTTAGTTGTTTGGTACTGCTTTATGATCCATTCTTTCTCTTTATTTAGATTAAGAGAATAATTGGAGCCAGTTGTGGTCATATGAGCTATGGAGGTTCAAGTTTGGGTCAGGTAGTTTAAAAAGGGTTGGTATAATGAACATTGTTAGAAATACCCTACTTTGCAATTTTGCTCTTGTGTATTCAGTCACATTTTAAAAACTGCTGATTTAATGTTTAGTTTATAGAAAAGGACTCAGTGTATATTGCACTCAGGCAAGGTGCAGAAGGCCAAGTAGAATAATTTAGATAGTCATTAAAAACCTTTTTCTTTCATACAAAAGGCTAGCTCCCTTAACCTTTGGTCAGGTTATTGAAAGGGAGGGGATTTAGGTTAAAGTAAAAGCAAAGGTCTAATATTAGTCTATGATAAATACCAAGATGCAATTTTAAGTTGTAAAAATTATAGTTAATGTCAAAAGAAGAAGAAATGCTTTTATTTTAACTCCTTCCTCTAAAAAAGATAAAACTTAGCCTTAAAAACTCTTTTTTTTGTGGAGGTAAAGAATTGGATATTCAAAAGATGCCCATCAACTGGGTAATGACTGAATAAGTTATGATATACAATTGTGAAGGAATACTTTTGTTCTATAAGAAATGACAAAGAGGATGGTTTCAAAAAAATTAGAAAGACATATGAACTGATAAAGAATATAATGAACAGAACCATAATATTATATTATATTATATTATGTTATATTAATTGTATCATATCATATCATATCATATCGTGTCATATCATATCGTGTCATGTCATATTATATTATATTATTATTATATTATAATTACATTATATTATATTATAAAGATCATCAACTATGAAAAACATACCCTGTACTTAATACAGTGAGCCAAGATCATTCCCAAGGACCTGTGATGAAAAATACTATCCACCTCCTGAGAGAGAATTGATGATCTGAGTATAAATTGAAATATAATTTTTTCTACTTTATTTTTCTTAGATTTTGTAATATAATTAACATGGAAATATGCTTTGCTTTATTTCACATGTATAATTGATTTCATATTACTTGACTGCTCAGTTGGTCAGGGAGGGGCTAGAAGGAGGAAGAAAATTTAGAACTCAAAATGCAAAAAAATAAATTTTTAAAGGGAAGGAAAAAAAAAGAAATCAGCCTTAAAAACCTGAAATTTTCTCTGCTTGTTTGTACTTGAATGTTGAGAGGTAGAAGTTAATTGTGGCATTTTTGAGAAGCCAAATTTTTGCTTTTTCTCTTACACTGGATGTACTGGTAGCCAAGAATTTTGAGCCTGTAAATTAGGCAGAAAATAACAAACCCCAAATAAATTGAATACTTTCTTTGCCCATCCTCTCTGCAGTTTTCTTATTAATATTAATCACAAAAATGTGTTTGAAAATCTGATTATGTTAACTATGAGGAAACATTTAGGTTACCAAATGATACAAGACTAAGATGTGGAAGAGGTTAGGGGTTAAACCTGAAAAATATAACTAGAGGTAATTTCAATTCTATGAATGGGCCCTAGGATTTCTCCTGCTAGCTGGAAAAATTATGTGAATCCTCACAGAAGTTCCAGGTTTAAGAGATCTCAGAGATGCTTTAGTCCCATCAACACCATACTCTAAAAGAATTTCACTATAATAGGTATCACAGTTTATAAGCCAGAGAATCAAATCCTATTTTTCTAATGTCAGCTAGTTTTTTAAAAAAATATAATTAAAATTTTGTCTAAAATATAAAAAACACTCACACCTCAGGTATTACAAAACAGATAGAAGGTGGCATTTGTCCCTTGAGCATAAGTTTTCTGAATTTTTTTGTCTTCTACCCTCCTCCTCCAAATATAGTCATCCAAGAAGATCTTCACTGAAAGTAAATTTACTGCTTCCCAAGCATCGAAAATACTTCCATGACTTCCATCTTTCTCCAAGAATAGTTCTGTGAAGACAGGTAGAAAAAGTCTAATTTCTTCCAAGACAGTTCTTCAAATACTCAAAATAGCTACCATATTCACCTTGTCTTATTTTTCAAACTAAATATTTTCTGTTTCTTCAGCTGATTTTCATATGGCATGGCCTCTAAGCTTCTGACAATCCTGTTTATTTTCTCCAAATTATACTACTTACAAATGTAGTCTGGTCAAGGCAGACCTGTTATATTCTCTCACCTGTTCATACTCTGAGTACTTTTCTTATGTCAATACAATTTAAGAGCTTAATAGTTTTTTTAGATGCTATATAATATTATGGACTTATATTCAATTTAAAAATTATATTCAATTTTCAGTTTTCTTCAGAAATCATTAGCTTTCCAGGAAGCACAGTGAATAGAGTATTGGATTGGAACTGGAATAGTTGAGCTGAAATCTAGCCTTACATGCTTCCTAGGTGTGATATTCTGGGAGAGGCTTGGTCAGTTGGTTGTTTCTCGTCTTTTTTTAATTGAAGGAGACCAAAAATAAATAGTCCATGTTTCAAAAGTAGTCCATGTGAACACCTGGGGTGGGTCCTCTAAACTTTTATATCTCATGTTTCCTTTGAGCTGCTTTACTTCTACCTTGCTCATATAGCTTTGTCCCCTCACTGATGAGGGCATGCCATGCTGGGCAGTCCTGTGCCAGTGCCTCCCATGCTGTACAGTCAATTCCAATGTCTCAGTTTCCCTTCTTCTGACCCCTTTATGAACACTTGCCCTGTGTGAGTTCTCCATAAAATAGATTTTTTTTTGCCAGCATATGGTCTGGCATTCTAACAACATGTCTAGCCCATCGTAGTTGCACTCTCTGTTTTAAGGTTGGAATACTTAGCAATTTAACTCGAGAAAGGACCTCAGTATCTGGTATCTTCTGCTGCCAGGTGATGTTCAAAATCTTCCAAAGACAGTTTAAATGGAAGTGATTCAGTTTCCTGACGTGACACTGGTAGACTGGCCAGGTTTCACAGGCCTATAGCAATCAGGTCAGCACAATGACTCTGTTGACCTTCAGTTTGGTAGTTGGTCTAATAACTCTTCTCTCCCATCTTTTCTTTCAGAGTCTCCAAGGCACTTAAACTTTGTCTGTCTCAGTTTTCTTAACTGTAAGATAGTCGACTGTCCCAGAGTTGTTGTAAAGATAAAATGAAAAAAATCATATAATGCTTAGCATAGTGCCTAGCACATAGTAGGTCCTTAATAAATTCTTGTTTCCTTCTCTCCCTTCCCTAACTCATACACAGATGTGGATACACAGACACAGACACATATGGTCTATGATGAGCATATGTGTATGTGTGTGTGCATACACATACATTTGTACCTATGTGGCACAGTGAATTAATGGATCTATTTTCAAAGTACTTAATGCATGATAATCACTATATAAATACTTATTTCCTCTCCTATTTTTATAATTTGTAGATACAGACATAGAAATTTAGAGAGATCATAGATAAATAACTAATAATAATAATGATACAGAAACATATAGAACTTTGAAGTTTTCAAAGTGCTTTGCAAATATCTCAGTTGATCTTCACTACAACTCTGGGAAATGAGGAAGCTAAAACAGGCAAGTTAGGAAACACATCTAGGCAAGATTTTAACTTAGGTCTTTTTCATTTTCGGTTAACTAGGACACACCTATCTGCCCTAATCAATCTACAATCAAAGATATTATGTTGTTGTTGTAGTTCAGTCATTTTTCAATCATGTCTGACTTTTTGTGACACTATTTGAGGTTGTCTTGGCAAAGATACTAGAGTGGTAATTTTAAATGAGGTACTGATGCAAGCAAAGTTAAATGACTTGTCCAGGGACACACAGATAAAGTGTGGCTGAGACTAGATTTAAACTCAGGAAGATGAGCTTTTCTGGCTCTAAAGTCTAGCATTCTATCCACTGAACTATCTAGCTGCTCCATACAAAGATATTGTTTAGATGTAGTATGGATACAAAGAAAAACAGAAGAGAGTATTCCTACCCTCAAGGAGCACAAGTTCCATTTGGGGAAAGACAACACAAAGCGGAATTGTAATTATGCCTCTCCCTTGTATACTACTTATTTAGTGCTTAAATTTAATTTTGTTAGATACATTCATTTATTTGACTATACCAAGATGTTCTTAGATCATGATTTTCATTCATCATGTTAGCTATCTTTTCCAGTTATATATAGTCCATATACTTGATAAGCATGCCATCTTTGGCTTGATCTAAATCCCAGATAATTTTATTTGAACAGCCCAGGTCCAAACATAGATTCTAAGGCATTTTGTGAGAGCTTTCGTGCCTAGTTAACATTGACTTATGATTTCTTTTGAGGACTGGTCATTCAACCAGTTTCTGAATCTGCCTAAGTGGTAAAAATTGCCCACAACTCTCCATATTTCCTAAAAAAAAAAATGCAAGATTTTGTGAATTTCTTTATTGAAATCTAGGTATGCTATTTTTGTGTTTTTTTCCCTTCAATCTACTAAATTAGTAGATGACATCACTTAAAAAGGAAATGAGATTAAGCTGTCATGATCTATTTTGCTGACTGTTAATGATAACTACTTCTTTTTCTAAATACTCATAACATAGAGATTTAACCATGCATTCTAGAATTTTGCCATGCATAAACATCTCTTGCTTATGGGTAAGAGCATAGAAATAAAAGCAGTCAGAGAAATGCCTTCAATATAATATTTGATTGGTCAGAGATTTTGCTTTTAGTGTTCTCCTTTCCCCCAGATTTACCATGTAGTCTCCATTTTATATAAACTTTAAATATAATAATGATGTCAACACCATAGGGTATAATCTCCCTGAGGCACAAGTTGTTTCATTTTTCTCTCTGCATCTCCAATGTGCCTTAATGAGTTCTTGCTGATTTATGAATCAATTGAAATTGTGTGAATTGTGATGCTGGTTTCACACAGAAACAAAAGGAAATCCTAGAGCAGAGTTTCTTAACCTGGGCTTCAAAGACCTCTAAAGGTGTTCATAGACAGATTTCAGGGAATCTTTGAACTTGGATGAGAAAAATTCCATCTTTATTTCAATATATTTAGTTTCCTCTGTAATCCTATATATTTTAATTCATGAATTTAAAAGCATTTTGAAAAGGAGCCATGCTTCATAAGTCTACCAAAGCAATTCATGATAAAACAAAGGTTACATGCTGCTGTAATGGCAATCATTGTTATATCTCCTTACAGGTTGCATTATCTTTTTGCTCAAAGTCAGTAGTATTTCCTAGATGATGCTTAGAGGCTTTTACATTTGAAATGGAGAAAGAGAAGAATGTTTTTGTAAAGTGTACTATTTTTCCCCCTAATATATGTTAGGGCAACATTTCAGGGTTCATATTTGAACCCAGATAGAATTTAATTGTGATCTCTTGGACCATCATGTTAACTTTCTTTTTTAATTTTTTGTTTCTTAGTTTTTGCAAGGCAGTGCGGTTAAGTGGCTTGCCTAAGGCTACACAGCTAGGTAATTATTAATGTCTGAGTTCGGATTTGAACTCAGGTACTCCTGACTCCAGGGCTGGTGCTCTATCCACTGGGCCACCTAGCTGCCCCATGTTAACTTTCTTGAAAGATAGGAAGTTTGTTTTTCATACAAGGAAGTTTCTTATTTGTTTTAAAAGTCAATAATTGTAATATAATATTTAAATGTATTGAAATCGTTTTTGAAATAGGAAAGATTATTAGGATCTAATTCCTGTCTATACCGGTTTTTGTTTACAAATGTTTGTTCTTAAAATTTTATTTGCTTAACATTCCTTCATTATTTTGGGAACCAAATTCTAAAAATGAACTGTTTTTTTCATAAAAGTATATTGTTTTGTTAAAGTTCTATTCCATGTTCCAAGAAGAGAATATTCTATATATCTAAGATGATTAGAAAAAGACTGAGACCATTCTTGATATTTAAATTAAATAGGGGTTTGAGTTTACTTAAAACAAAGATGAATTAGAATCAAAGTCTGCTTATCTTTGATTTTCTAGTAGAAATTTAATTCCATCACATTCAAAACATTTAGAAGATTTCTGACTGTACACTTTAATTTGCATTTTAGGGAGTAGCAGACTGCTATTATTAAAAAAAATGATGATTACATGTGGGAAGAAGATTCATCTGGTATCTGTTTTCAAATACTGAATTACAGAATTTGAAGTTAATTTCAGAGCACAAAAAGGTACTAGTCAAAACAGTGCTGTCATTTGAAAATGTTATTAAAATATTAAATATATTTTTATGCAAAGATATGGGGGATGTCTGCACAAATATCTTATAAAGATAATGTCAGACCCAAAAACCTACTGATCTGTAGCCTAGAAACTGGACAGAGGGATCTTGAGAGGATAATTGGAGCTTACCTTGCCAATTGGACTATACTCAACCCAAGACAGATGGAGAATCAGCCCATTTTAAAAGACCTCCTGTGAAGTAGATTCTATTACCTCCTTCAGTATCACATTACAATCTGAAAATCCCCATGGTGAGGTTGTTTTCCCTTTTTTCATAATGCCAAACCTATGATTTTAAATTCTCTCCTCTTATTCTATATAGATGGTGATGGAAATTCAGTATGTTGTCTCTGTCTCTGTCTCCTAAAAGACTTATTATAATTATTTTGAATTCCTCTGTTTTTTACCCTCATCAGTATTGCTTTCTGCTTTATAATTGTCATCTTGCTTTTTATCGTAGGATCAGAGTTAGGCTGAAATAAACTCTGGATTTAAAATGAGGAAAGGCTTCTAATCCTGTCCCTCCAACTTACTAAGTTGGGAAGGTCATTTGCTTCTGTTTCCTGTATATATTTTCAACCATAAAACAGGGATAAGAATACTTATACTATCTAAAATACCTGGTATTTTGTAAATGAATTTATAAATGATGAAGTGCTATAATATCTCATTATTTTTAACTCATTCTCATCTTTTTTGATACTTTTCAGATAGAAACAATCTTGGAACAAGTTTCTATACTGCTCTTATACTTTTATATTCACTGTTCCATGAACAATTTACATAGATGGAAAAAGTTATTTTTTGAAGTTTAATAAAATATTAAGATGAAAACTCATTTTCTATAGGATCACAGAAAGAACAACTCACAGACTTAATAACAGGAATGATATATACATTGCATTTTATTCCCACTTGTTTAGATCTCCTTGCTCAAATCTTCATACTTTGAAAGCTTTTTATCTCATGTATCTTAAAGATGCCTACTTGCAAACTTCAGAATTGGCGGGGTATTTTCCAAATCTGTTATGATTCATCTTATAATTTTGTAGATATACATTAGTAATAATGCAGACCAGGTATTAATCACTTTAAACATATTTTTCACATTCCTCTTTGCTTTCTGTATGTCACTAAAATCTTTTAGAGTATTCAAACACAATCTTCTCTTTGATATATTAATGGTAAATTTGTCTTATCTGAAATGCCCCAAAGCATATTTAGGTATTGCTTCCATTGGTTCAATGTGATAGCCAGATTCAATCTTGATGCCTTAAGTTTCTTTGTTTCCTTATTTTTTAATTCAAAATTTTACATATTGAGTCCAAATGATTTTTAATATTATTGGATAAAGGTTCTATGAATTGAAGGAACTATTTAATATGCTTTTTTGATGGCTCTATATAATTTGTTGTCATTTATTGACAAAATGATTAATAAAATGTTTTTGTTGAACTTCTATAAGTTACAAGCCATACATATTTCTTTTTAGTGATTTAAATCTAGACTGAAATATAATGACCTTTAAATGTCTCCCTGAAAAATGTCACATCTTAAAAGATTAGTTCTTGACATTATTTTATTTTTTGTGTGTTTTAAATAGAAAGCAATGTTCCATGTGCATATTAAATACTTTAGGACTGTCAGGCTTTGGGGCTTTGTTTTTAAATTTACAATAAGTGAATAAGTCATGAAAGTAGAACTGAGTCACAGACTTTGTAATACTCAAAGATTTCTTATAGTGTTTACAGGCAGGTTGTTCACAAATTATTTAATTGATAATGTTACTTCTAATTCACCTGGGACTTTCTGGCAACCCTCTTTTCTCTTCAAACAATAATATTTTTTTGTTTGTTCATTTTTGATGTTTATAGATTGGGGTGGATACAAGTTGTTTGTGTATTTCAGCTATATTTGGAAGGAATTGTTATTATACTCCTTTAGAGATAGATTTGAGAAGTATCTTCTACTAATAAAGGTGGCATTAGCCATATGACTAAGAGAGAGCTAGTCAAGTGCATGACTAGTAATTAATGCCTAATTATTGAGTGAATAATTGTTCTATTTTGTAATAGTCTCAGGGGCCTGGTTCCAACTCTGGAATCAACAACTCCCAAGGTTGAAGTCCTCTGCTATTGCTATTTTTATCATAGACCCAGGGCTGTATGAGTTATTTTTTTAGTCATTCACAAAACATTGCCTATATATCATTTTCTTTAATCTAGTGCCCCAAAACCTGCCATCCTCAAGAAACTGATTAATGGCTTAGAATCTTAGGAAGAGTCTTAAGATCACCTGACAGGAGGAGATACTCAGATACTGAGGCCATTTCTTAAACTAAACTGCCGAGTATTCCACCATCACTACAGAGAGTGCAACTACTATGGGCTGGTCACATTACTCTACTGCCAAATATATGCTTGCCCAAAAGATCATTTTATGGAGAGCTTACATAGGGCTAATGCTCACAGGGAGGTCAGAAGAAGTGATACAAGGCCACCCTGAAGTTCTCTCTTATGGACTTTGGAACTGATTCTGCTATTCTCTATGAGCAAAGTAAAATTGAAACAGCTCAAAGGAAACACTAGATAAAATAAGTTTAGAGTAACACACCCCAGGTGTTCCCATGGACTATTTGTACCTGACCTTGCATTGTCTGATTAGCCATAGTTGTATACCCTATCACTAGTCTCTAATATGATCTCATTTTGGTCTTCTTCAATAACAAAGAACAAGAATCAATGACTAGTTCACACGTTGAGTTATACAAAAATCCCTTAATGCATATATTAGGCTGTTGGTTAATTGATAGATTCAGTTGAATTATCTGAGTTTTCTTTGATCCTGTTGTTTGAGGTGCCTGTGAAAGTTCCAGCACATTTAATGAAGATAAGGAGGGTGTGCTTTCTAGGAATAGAAATAGCCTATGGAAGATGAAATGTTGAGTACAGGAAACACATAAGCTAGTTTGAATGGAATTTAGAGTTTATAAAAGGAAGTAACATGAACTACATATATATATATATATATATATATATGTATATGCAAAGGTAAGTGGGAGCAGATTTTGAATGCCAAGTGGGAAGTTTGTATTTTATTTTGGCAACTTTCCAGAGGCTAAATTACAGATTGCAAGCAGAATGGCAATTTATAAATCTCTTGAAATAATTTTGCTTAGATATGATGAGGGCCTGAATTCATCATGTTAAGGATAGTAATAGGTAACCTTTGAAAACTTTCTCATGTCCATTATTTAATTTGATCCTCATTGTAGACATAGAAATACATACTTTCATCTTCCTTATTTTTTTAATAAATGAGGAAACTTGGAGGGAGTGGTTGGGCAAATAGAGAGGGGATAGTTATGGAGTGAGGGAGAGTGAAGATTTGAGGGTCTTGTTACACTTACTAGAAGTATGAGAGCAACTTCAAAAGAAGAAGGGAAAAGATTTTCCCAAGTTGACATACTTTGTAAACTACTCCAAGACAATGTAGAACATATGTTTTTATTCATTCATTCATTCATTCATTTATATATTTGTTGTTTATTTTATTGATATTATGTTATTTTTCCAATTAGATGATATGAATGTTTTCAACATTCATCCACTTGCATATTTATAGATTACATAATTTTATTCTACCCTCCCTTCTCCCTTTCCCCTCAGTGTGAATTCTATTGAATATTGTACATATACATTTGTGTTTAATATATTTAATATCAGTCATTTTGTGTATGAGGAATTAGGAGTAAGAGAAAAGAAAGAAAACCATGGGATATGAAGGAAAAACATAAGAATTTTTTTTAAAGAAAGTGAAGCTAGTTTTCATTCAGATTCTGCTTTCTTTTTTTTTCACCTGGATGTGAATGGCATTGCCCATAACAGGTTTCCCAGTATCGTCCTAGGTCTCTGAACTGCTCTGATCAACTCACAATGTTGTTGTTAATGTGTCCAATGTTCTTTTGGTTTTGCTACCTTCACTTAGCACCAGTTTGTGTAATTATTTCCATGCTTGTCTAGAATCCAACCTTTCATAGTTTCTTCTTTTTTTTTAGATTTTTCAAGGCAATGGGGTTAAGTGGCTTGCCCAAGGCCACAGGGCTAGGTAATTATTAAGTGTCTGAGGTCGGATTTGAACCCAGGTACTCCTGACTCCAAGGCCTGTGCTTTATCCACTGCACCACCTAGCCACCCTCATAGTTTCTTATAGGACAATAGTACTGCTTAACATTCATATGCCATAACTTAAAACATGTAATTTTTTTATGAGATTGGCTATTGGCCTCAAGGTCTAGTGACTCCAAGTTTTAAAAAGATTTCTGAAGCAATTCATCTTTCTCTTGTTCTGTTTCTAAACCATGACTTATTTTGTGAACTTATTTTAATAATATTTAAATAGTTATGTCAATATGAATGGTTTACATTGCAATCTTATGCATTTTATTTTATTTTATTTTTATCCAAAAGCATTATTCTGAGGTGTCCATAGATTCCTTTGTAGTTTTTGGATGTTGCATTAGAACCTGATCTCTTTGAGATCAGAGGTTATCTTTGAAACTGTTTACATCCCCCAACTTGGTACAATGTGTAGAATGTAATGGGTGTTTCAAAATGTTTATTGATTAACAGACACAAAATTCAGAATTCCTGTCTTGGACTTATCCTTTAGAGATAAAAAAAAAAACTGCTAATTTCAACTATTTTTTTCTAAAGGAATGACAGGATCAAGTTTATTTCACTAGAGATCTCAGGAATTCAAAAAATTAATGCTCAGCTTCAAAGTTTTATTGTAATTAATCTGTTGGCTTGTAGTATTTCCCACATGAATCTGTTTTTAATTTGTCACTGCTTCATGCTTTATCAAGTGCTGGACTAGTCCCACACAAGCTAGCTAACTGAACCATAAAAAAGATACCATGGAACAATGAAGACTGTGAAAACATAAATTTGTCATAGAAAGGATTTTAAAGACAGTTGTTCTTAAAGAATATCCAGCACTATAGCATCATCACTTCCTTTTTCATCTGAATGATTTCTGTGTTTTCAGAAAGAAAATAGTATCTATCATTGCTGCACTAGAAAAAATTCATCTTGGGTTATTTTATAGATGTCATCACCATAGAAGAAGAAAAGAAACCATTAGGTTTTAATACTGAACTACAGTTTGTATGCCTTGTACCTTGTTCAAAAATAATTGACTCATTAATCTTAACCCATATTAATCTAGTCCCATTATGAGGGTTAAACATAGGTTAATTCTAATAAGTAGATATATACTGGTTTGTAGAGAAGCATATATTTGACACATTGTCTTAGCATAAAAATAATAAATGAACAATTTTATAGAAAACAGATAGACATTTTTAAGGTAAAAGTTTCATTGAAATGCATGAATTAATGTATTCCATATCATGCTAGAAACCTGTACAAAAATTCAAGAGATATTTAGGTTCAATGACCCTAGGCAAATCATTTAACTTCTCTGAGACTGAATTTCTTTATCTACCAATTAGATTTAATAGTTCTTCTAATATCTTTGACACAGGACTATTGTGAAGTGAAGGGAGAAGCCTCACAATATAAGATACTTTGTGCAGCAGTTGAACAGAATCAGGAGGACCTGAGTTCAAATCCAGCCTCAGACACTCAATACTTACTAGCTGTGTGACCCTGAGCAAGTCACTTAATCCCAATTGCCTCATATTCAGAGCCATCCCCACTGTCCTGTTCCATATCTGGCCACTGGACCTAGATGTCTCTAGAAGAGTAAGTGAGACTGATGACTGAGCACAGCACCCCCTCACTCAAATCCAATTCATGCTTGTTATGGTATCACCTCTCCTGATGTTATGGTCTTCTTTGGAAAAAAAGGTCAAGCAATAATATGTTTTGTGAACCTTAAAGAACTACATCAACTCTTATTGATATGTGGGGAGCAACTCATTGATTAGGTGGTAGACTAGTCAGGAAGATCTGAGTTCAAATCCTACCTCAAGTAATAGTTTTGTGGGGCAACTAAGTGGCACAGTGAGCACAGGCCCTGGAGTCAAAAGGACCAGAGTTCACATCCAACCTCAGACACTTAATAATTGCCTAGTTGTGTGACCTTGGGCAAGTCACTTAACCCCATTGCCTTAAATAAATAAAATTTAAAAAAAAAGAATATTAGTCTTGTGAAACTGGCATATAAATATCCTCTCAGACTATTTCCTTATCTGTCAAGTGGGGATAATAATATGCCCTCCCTAGAAGGATTCTTGTGGGGAACAAATAAAATGAACAGATGTTAAACTCTTGGCAAAATTTAGTGCCATATAAATATTAGCTGCTAATATTTATTATTATTTATTATAATTATTGGTGGTAGTTGAAGTAGTACCAGCAGCAGTACTAGTAGTAGTAACTAATGGCTGCAATTCATACCTATCAATATTTCACTGACTTGTTAAATATTGACTCTTTGAGTTGGAATATACCCTATGAAATTCATGTTAGGCTTTCCAGCTAAAGTTTAGTCTTTTTCAGTGTTGAGAAGCTCATTACTTAAGTAAGACAGACTATTTCATTTTCAGACAACTTTAATTGTTAAAACAATCTTCTTTCACAGAATCTCAGACTTGGAAGGAACCTTAGAGATCGTGTAGTTCAGCCTGAATCTGAGCAGGAATGATCTCAAAGGTACCCTGAGAAGCCATCTGGTTTCTGCTTAATGGCTTGCTGGGATAGGGAATTTACTTCTTTTTGAGGTAACCCTTTCCCTTTTAGGCAACTTGAATTGATAGTTTCTTTTCATATTGAGATAAACTCTTGTCATCCATTATACTTCATTCTTTTCTTTGGGAACAAGTTAACATGTTTAATTCCTTTTACATGACAGCCCTTCAAATATTTAAAGACATTTGTCAATTGTCCAGCATGTTTTTTCTTTATCAGGTGGTGGGGGTGGGATTGTGTCATGGAACAGAGTGTAAACATCTCTCCTCTTCATATAAAGAACATTTCTATAGATCATAATTTACACCTTTTAACTAGAGATGTTATATCACCCGGACCTCATAGCCAATTATGGTAAACTAATAATATAACATTGAAAATAGGGTAAGATTATTGCTCTGAGACTTAAACGATCTCTCTAGATTCTAGTTTAGCTCTTCCATTAATTCATACCATAACCTTTCACAAATCCAATAACCTCTTTGGGCTTCTGCATCCTTATATGTAAAATTGAAGGTGCAACTTGATGATACCAAAAAGAAGTAGATTTGGACAATAATATGGAGGTTGGATTTAGAGTGAGAAGTTTGGCATTGAAATCCTGGTCTACTTTTGACCAGTCACTTCACTTCTTTGAGTCTCAGTTTCCTCATCTGTAAAATGAGAGACTTGTCCAATGGTTTCTAAGTTTCCATCTAAATCTAAATCTATGATCCTTTGATTGAAGTGTCCTTCCAATTATAGTGGTTCATGATTCCACCATTAAGTATTCCCTTCTAAAAGAGGTTATTATTGCTTTCCAATTTAACCAAGTTAAATTATATTACACAAAACATATTTATTTTTCCTTGCTTTTTAAAAAATTGGGATATATGTCAGAAACAAGGAAGAACATTTAGTAAACCTATGAACCAGAGTTCATTTACACTCCTAGTGTCAAGGCCAACAATTTTTTAAAAGATGATGCACTTCTATTTAAATGATCAATCCCTATGGATAAAAAATAGTGTTTCTGTTTCTTTATGTATATTTTGCATCAAAGCTACATCCTAAACTCAATCAACTTTTCTTCAATGGAAGCTGTAAACAAATCCATAGTAATTCCTTGAGCTAGCACCTGATCATCTTTCATTATATAATTATGAGTAGAGTCCATATTGATGAATTTAATCATTATTTTCCTCATTGTAGGAATCACTGAAATGATATGATATGTTAAACTTCTGTGAGGGTTGATTAAGACAGCAGATATGTGTAAAGGAAAACGGTTCATTCTAGTTTCAACTTGTAGATGAAACTTGGTTTTTGTGTGAGCATGGATTTTTCTTACTTTAGGTGTAGTATATTCATAAAATATACATATCCATTCAAAAGGGATACCTCTTATAATAATCATCATCCAAGAATATAGGACTTTCTTTTGGTTTGCAGATAAGTATTTTAAGACACAAGAAGATTATTCACAAAAGAGCTATTTTCCCCCATAATTAGATAGCTCTTTATTATAGATTTCTTTAGATAAACATGATCAAAAAAGAGAAAAAGAAATTCTTGGAAGGGTGAGCTAAGGTTGTCAAGGAAGACTTTAAAGACTAAAAGGTATTTCAGCAATGATGGCTAAGTTAGCAGATGAAGGAAATGGAACAGAATTCTGTAAGCTTCATGAGGAATGGATCCCCATCTTACTCATTGTATGCTTTTAATAAAGCATATAATTCTTTAAAAATAACAGATGCTCAGTAAATATGATTTGAATGAATAAATGAAATGGTCAAGGAAATATAATGAAGGAATTGTTTGCAGGTTTTGGTGAAGACTAATCTCAACAGAGAAGGATTATTTTTCCAGACATCACTACTAGATCTGAAGTCAGAAATTATGTATTCATTTGCTACTTTTTGCTTTATATACTCTATATGACTTTGTCTACTTACTTTGGTCTACAGTTTCCTTGACTGGGCAATAAAAGTCTGAATTAGATAAAGATTCCTTTATTTGGCTATGATGAATCCCTTAGGAGTCTATAACCCAGGATGGACAAAAATATGGCTTAATTTCAATATGATTAAATTATATTGGATTTGATTATAATTGAATTTCTTCCTAATCTTGTGTAAATTATTTTATGCAGCATTAAACATTATTCTGAGATAGTGTCCATAACCTTTACCAAACTACCAAAGGGATCCATTCCATATCAAAGAAAAAAGTTGAGAATCATTGACTTAAATCATCTTTAAGATCCATTTCAGATAGAAGTCCTATAGTTCACCAGATCTTAGCTCAGTTCTATAATGGGGCAGGAAGGCAATTTTTTTTGTTATATTTGGAAATATAAATTACTCAGTGAGAGCAATAATCACTCAATATTTCCTTACAAGATTTTGTAGACTGACTTAGTTTTCATCCAATTAATTTCATCCATTTAATCCTGAAGGCATAATTGAGCTTATTGAGTTTTTAAAAAGTTATTGTTAAATAAAGAATCCACCACCTCTCTCTCCTTTGGGGTTTCAGGTTATAGGAAAAGAAAAACAGGAATGCAGTTTGTAATCACTGAAATGACATGGCATGTTAAATTTCTGTGAGGATTGATTTAATAAGACAGCAAATATATGTAAAGGAAACCTGTTCTTTCTGGTTTCAACTCATAGATGAGGCTTGGTTTTTATGTGAGCATGGATTTTTCTTACTTTAGCAGTGAATAAGAGGAAAATAACTATGCTTAGAATGGCAACTAATTTTCTGATAGTTTTTACTCCTAACAAAAAGTGACAACTAAAGTGGTGATGGAACATTTTTGAGACTCAAATGGATCATTTCCACTGATTTCTTTGAATTTGTAGCATACCTTAGAACTTTATGAACATTTGTTTTAGAGCAATTTGTGCACACAGTGCACAATTTTTATCTTAACAAATAAATCTTGGATTTAGTGTTTCTGATAACTGGTGTTTGTGACCCTTGAAATTTTTTGGTGTGGAAAAAATGGATGAGAAAAGGATGGATGGTGTTTAGAGGAAGGTCAAGTATCCTTTGTATATGCCAGTCAACAACACTTTTGAGTGCCTATTTTGTAAAATTGTAGTCCATATTTATGTTGTATTTAATATTTGAAAGTACATTCTCCACAACAACCTTTTGAAGTAAGTTGTGCAAGTATTGATCACCCCTATTTTATGAGTTACATTGTCAAAATGAGATTCAAGCTTAGGTCTCTAGATTTAAATTCCACTATTCTCTCCATTATCCTGTAATGGCTGAGCTAAGGAAACTAAGTTGGATGAAGGGTGTAGCTGAAGGAAAAACATGACCCCAGGCTGAGATGACTTCAATTTGTTTTTTGTTAAATCTCTCCAGCTCCAAAGAGAGGTGCTTAGAATCAAATACATGTAAACAGATGGACCCACCAACACTAATGTCATCTATATTCTCAGCATAGTGCTTTGGCATATAGTAGTTGTTTAATAAATATTTATCGATGGATTGATCTTGTAGAGTTAAATATATCCCTGTAAACTTGGTATTTCACCTACTTACTGTGAAATATTGCTTCCAAAAGTGTTACATTTACCACCTGAAATTATGCTAGAGTTTGGAAAAGTATTATAGGCACCTAGATAGTACCACTGGAAAGTGTTAGACTTGAAATTAGGAAGACCTGAGTTTAAATCATGCCTCAGATACTTATATCTGAGCATTTCATATTTTTTGTTAGTCTCACTTTCCTAATTTTTATATTGATA
Source organism: Macrotis lagotis (assembly GCF_037893015.1). Taxonomy (NCBI): domain Eukaryota; kingdom Metazoa; phylum Chordata; class Mammalia; order Peramelemorphia; family Peramelidae; genus Macrotis; species Macrotis lagotis. Next base: position 624,024,736 of record NC_133658.1, read on the forward strand.
GAAATAATATCATCTTCACAGTGTTATGGCAAAGACAGAATGAGACAATTTGGAAAGTATTTTGCGATCCTTAAAGTACAATATAAAACTTTTGTTTTTTATTATTATTATTATTAGTTATTATATTACTTGAAGGTTTTTTAACTTCTTGTTTAGATATGTGTATATGCGCATCCTCTTTAAGACTGCAATGATTTCTATTCTAAATATGCTCAAGTTTTAAGCTCTGGTATTGGGAGAAACAAGGAGAAAAACCTCTTACATTTTTCAGTTAAATATGGGTGCCAAGCAGGCAGTTAAATATGGCTGTAGGACAGAGGATTTGAGTCTAGCTTTAGACACCTCCTGGCTGTGTGACTGGTTAAGTAATTTCTTCCTATGAGTGCTTCCAGGAAATTCTCTGAGGCAGTTTATCGGGAAATGGATTCTGATCTTCACTGATGGAGTGCGTTTCCTCACTGAGAGCTCCTTCCATCACAGGTCTGTACCAAAAATTAGACTATCCTGAGCTGGAACTTCTGCTTTCCCTCTTAGGGTTGAATTTATGTTTTGAGGTAGTATTCTCTCTCTCTCTCTCTCTCTCTCTCTCTCTCTCTCTCTCTCTCTCTCTCACACACACACACACACACACACACACACACACACACACACACAGACCTTTCCAGTTCAAGGCATCTATATTTTTTCCTCTCTCAAATTTCAAGCACATTAATTTCCATTTCATCATAAGCTCCTTGGAGGAAGGAACTGTTTTTGCCTTTCTGTGACTGAAGCTAGTAGGCACTTAATAAATGTTTCTTAACTTGACATGTCAAAATTTATTCAGTGTTTTCTATAGAATAATAACAACCACTACTAAGATTATGCTTTTATTCTTCATTTTGGCCCAGAGATAATCCTGAATGCTCCAAAATGCCATGAGTTATATTGAATATAGGACTAGTAATAGACCCAATGTCTTCCATCCATGAACCAACTCAGCTCAATTCATAGAGACTAATGTTTCAGACTAGCCATGAGATGCATTTTTTATAAAAAATCACAACTTTTGAAGACCATGTAAGTCATAAAGGGTCATAAAATAATATGAATCAGAATAGACAGTCATGGCTGATTCTTCATGACTCCATTGAGGTTTTTCTTGGCAAAGATACTGGAGTTTGCCGTTTGCTTCTCTAGTTCACTTTACAAATGAAGAAACTGAAGTAAATGGGATAAAAGTGACTTTCCCAGAATGATTAAATTAGTAAAAATCTGAGACCAGATTTTAATTTGGGAATATGAGTGTTCTCTAGCATTTTTCTACTGACCCACCAGAATGTGCATTGGAGATTATATAACCCAAAGAAATCTTTTGGCTGTGACTCTTCCATATCACAGGGTAAATGTTAGTACTGGGGTTTGTATACATACTCTCAAAATCAAAATCCAGAATTTTTTCTAATGCACCAAAATTATAATCCTCACAGGAGGGGAGAGAACCTATTGGAAACCACAAATCCTTGAGGTATGAAGTAATATATATATATATATATATATATATATATATATATATATATATATATATATATATATATATGTGTGTGTGTGTGTGTGTGTGTGTGTGTGTGTGTGTATGTATACATATACATATATATAGCAGTAACAGCAACCAAAAAATTAGTAACAAGAAAATACCATAAATTTAGAAAAATAGGGTCCTTGTTCTCATTGACATTAAACTGAAATGTGAGAAAGAGAAAAATATAGATATCTTTTAAAATAAGAGAGAGAGAAAGAGAGAGAGAGAGAGAGAGAGAGAGAGAGAGAGAGAGAGAGAGAGAGAGAGAGAGAGAGAGAGAAATCCTACTTCAAAATATAAATTTAACTCTAAGAGGGAATGGGATGGTTCCAATTCAGGATAGCCTAATTTCTGAGGATGAAAAGTAAATCAGCCCTCTTAAATTCTTGTTAAATTTTTCTGTCCTCTTCATTCTCCACCTTACCTCATTCACTTTACACATTAATGTCTGTAATGTCTTTCTTCAATGTTTGTCTGCTGACTTCCTACCTACTCTTTAGGAAATTCAAATGTCTTCTCCTCCTTGAAGGGTTCTTTAATACCCCTAAGATAGTAACAGATTCCCCACTCAGAATTCACATGGTACTTTATTTTGTAACTCTCCAATGCACATCCCTTGCAGTGTTATATATTAGAATTTTTAGTTTTGGTATCTTTCCCTTATAGTCCAACATAACTACTAACCCATGAGTTATAACTTTATTCTACTTTAGCTACCCAGAGATGGTCATAGATTTAATTATTTAATGGTGAAGAATCTAGTCACAATTTTAAGGTGTTTATCCTTAAAGAGGGATAATTTTGTAATCCCTGGTTTCCTTCAGGATTCAACTCATGTTCCATCTTCTGCAAGTTGCATTTTCTGGTGTGTCCCTAGCTGCTAAAGCCTTCTGAATCAAAGTTGCCTTGCCTGCCTCTCTATGTGTCTTGTGTAGAGATCTATGGGTACATGCTGCTCCTCCCAAATGTAAGCTCTGGGAGTCAGGGACTGTTTTATCTCTTTCTATGTCTTTCTAGGGTTTCCACTCAGCCTAACAGAGTGCCTGGGGACCCAGAATGAGTTCTTAATGAACAATTATTGATTGTTTGCTTGATTGGACAAAAAATTATTGAAATGTTCAGATTCCCCACAAAGTTAAAAGGGATCTGATTTCTTTGTCCTTAGGATGAGAAAAACTCACTGGTGAAAGTAGTGAAAGATATTTTAAATCCAATGAAGAGGTGATGTTCACGTTCCCTTTGGTATTTATTGTTTGGGTACAGCTCACTTGGTTCCAATTCAGTTCTGTCCTTCATGGCCATTGTTAGTGACATCAGTAGTGATTTGTATTTGGGAGAGTCAGCTTTCTAGGCTATTATCTATTCCAGTAGACCAGTGAAAATGGTGATCAGGTAGTTACCCAAGACACAGAGGCAGAAGGTCTAATTTGATGTCTGAAGGCCAACTCACAAACACTTCTTTTATGTGAGAATATGGGTGGGTGTGGGGGTGTGAGGGGCATATTGAGGGGTATTGAAAAGGAGCCATTGCTAGGAAATGCAATCATTTTACTCAATAAACAAATGAAATCTGTTTATTGTAATTTGATAATGGAATTTCTATATTGTGCTGCATGAAATAGAAGTAACTCCACAGCACCTGCCTGCACCATAACACCTACCTGATTTTCTTTACTTATGAAGGCTAATGCTAAATAATCATCATAAGAATCATTTATAGACATCCTTATTTTATTAAAAAAAAGCAGTTTGTGATATTCATTTCAACCTAACTTAGCAATGCATGTGGAATTCACATGGTACTAATAGAATCATACTTATGTAATGAAAATTGTCTCACTACTATATAATTTCTTTTATTTCTACAATGTACAATTATCTAGAAAAGATAGGACCAGAGATAGATATATATCTTAAGAAGTTTATTATAGATGCCAAGGACTTGATCAATTTTATTATATTCCTATGTCCATTGTAACTTTATGACTGCATAAAATTTACCAACAACTTTCTTGAGAGCATATTTATGAATAATAAATGTCAAAAATAAAACATAATAATTGAAAAGTAGAGAGTTCACTTTTTACAATTTCATCATGGGTTTACACTTAGTAAAAGGTGATATTTAGAGTTTATGTAAAGCTGTAGCTTTTGCCACATGAGACACATTAGAAAAGGTTTCAACTTTAAGTCCACTTTCAGTGATTTATTATGAAAATGACTTTTATTTTTATTATGGTATTGAAAAAAAAGGAAGCAATGTTTGGGAGTTTCAATAGAGACATGTTTTAGCCCACAAGAGTGATTTTACTTTTGGGAAGCAAGCTAGCTATCTATTTAGGAAAGACTGGAGATCAGCAGTCAAAGAATCACTATACTAATATGTTAGGGGAAGGTGAATGCTAGTTTGGGTCAGTGGCTTCTGGGAAAAGAGCTTCATAGATGGCAATGAAGTATGTCAAAGGTGTTGTTTTTTTTTTTTTTTTTTTTTTGCTATGTCTAGGGTTGCTGCCTGAATAACCAGTACAAACAGTCATGAAGGTATGCCTCTGATGCAGATTAGAGACTTGAATGAGCAGGATTTCAAACTTTTCATCTCTTTGACTGTTTGATGAAACCAAGGGAAGCTATCTCAGAACAATAGTTTTTTTAAACGGATAAAATAAAAAGAATTACAAAGAAAACCAGTTAGTTTTTAAGTTCATAAAATATTTTTAAAAGTTTAAAAAGTTCATAACTCTGGTTAAGAACTCTTCATTATAGTAAATAGGTAGAGGCATAGAATCTGGAAAACCTGGGTTTAAGTTCTTCCTCAGACCCCTGTGTGACCCTGGACAAATCACTGAAACTCTCAGTTTCAGTTTCCTAATCTTCAAGATAAGGGGATTGTACTAAAGGATTCTGTCTCTTTCATTGAAGGTCTTGGATTTTATTAAAAAGTCAAATTAGAAAAAGATAAGTAGATTTCCAGATCTAGGATGAATTTAGCAAAGGAATATTTCTCTGTATGTGTATAATAGTTTTAATGTGGTATGTCTTTCTAAAATGATGCCTGTCCTTTTTTCTCTAAGAAGACCATGACATCAGAGAGATGAGATCAAAACAAACATTTGAGTGAGGAGAGGGTGTGCTAAGTCACTAGCTTCACATTCTTCTTAGAGACACCTGATTGACAAGATATGAATCAGAATGACTGGAGATAGTCCTGCATGCAAGGAAGTCAGGATTAAGTGACATGCCCAAGGTCTCACAGGTAATTTATGTCTGAGGCTTGATTTGAATTCACGTCCTCCTGACTCTAGGGTTGGTGCTCTGTCCACTGTACTACCTAACCCCTCTTTCTATGAAGTTGGAACAATATAGGTGATATAATTCTTTTGTTTGACAGAGTACAGAACATTAGTTCCTATAGATGAAAAAACATTTTCTAGGGGCTGCTCTATCCAGACTAACCTGCCTAATGATCATGTTTCATATCCAACAGGAAATACCATCAAAATAGCAAGGCGGTCCCTTTGGTGATTATTTGTATGACTTGTTTCTTTTTAGAAGGTACGTAGGAATTCTATTTGCAGCCATAAGTCTTACTAATTGAAGAGATGCAACGGAAGCATAATTTTTTTTAAATCAGGAAACTTATCAGTTTTGTGTAATTTCAATTAACTATAGACTCATTTAATAGGATAGCATTATTAGCTATTCTTTGTTCCAGGTGCCATACTTTCAATGACCTTTCAAATCTGTGTATTATAGGAATCTGTTCTAAAACATCTTTAAGAGATAAGGATACTGGGGGCAGTTAGGTGGCACAGTGGTGCAGCTAGGTGGCATAGTGCGGCAGCTAGGTGGCACAGTGGATAGAGCTTTGGCCCTGCAGTCAGGAGGACCTGAATCCAAATATGACCTCAGACACTTCGTAGTTATCTATCTGTGTGACACTGGTCAAGTCACTTAACCCCATTGCCTTGCAAAAATCCAAGGTTGAGAGAGAGACAGAGAGAGAGAGAGAGAGAGAGAGAGAGAGAGAGAGAGAGAGAGAGAGAGAGACAGAGAGACAGAGAGAGACAGAGAGAGAGAGACAGAGAGAGAGACAGAGAGAGAGACAGAGAGAGAGAGAGAGAGAGAGAGAGAAGGATACAGCTACCATCCAAATACTTTCAGCAACAAGGAGATCACTACTTCATAAATTCCATCACTAAACAAATCTATGTTTTCCTTATATCATGACAAAATTTGCTTTTTTTATAACTTACACCATTCCCCCCCCTTCTAATTCTTGCCTGTGAAAATGAAACAACAGCAGACTAATCAACTTTTCTTATTAGTTATGTGACTGTGGATCTCATTTTCTTCAAAATAATATTTGTCTTGCCTGCTTTGTAGTACTGCCTGCTTACCAAGTGTTCTTGTAAATAGAATGAAAAATGAAAAATGAAAAAATGCCTGTGAAGTATTTTCTATTACTTAAGGTGCTATATAAATTTTGGTCTTTATTGTTGACTATTCTATATATGTGAATTATTATAATTATAATTTTATAATCATAAAATTAATTATAATTATAATTTTCTTATTATAATTTGCATATGAGGTCCCAGTTATCTTGTTTTTTCTCCTCACTCCTCCTGTTGATCAGTTGTTTCTATGGTGTCTGACTCTTATCTGAAGAGACTTTGGATTTGTACCATGGGGACAATAGCTGCTTCTTGGAGGTGGAGGTAGGATTCTGAAGGAGAGCCTGAACATGTGCAGTGGGTAGAGGTTGGAGAAGGAGCAACCTTTTGGACTTCATAATTTTGCAGAGGACCAATATCAGCTCACCACATCTTCCCAGAATGCTCCTGTTCTTATATTCAGTGTCATAGTTCTTTTTCAAATTACATTTAAAATGAAATTTCATTGCCAGTACTAAATCCTCTCTTGAACTTAGTTCAATTTACTTAGCACTTGAAGAGATGGATAGCTCAATTATGAAGAAGTGCATATTTGAATGGTGTCTGGAATTCCTGCTAATTGTTTCCAGTGAATGTTTCATTTTAATACTTTCTTTTTAATCATAGGGAGAGCTAGTGGATTCAGAAACTAGTTTTCTGACATGTTTCATTTTCTCTAGTTTGGACCAGAAGTCTGGATAGGTTTCTTGTCATGTTACTCTGCTTTGAACTGATTCATTGCTACTATCACCAAAAGTGTGGTCCCTCTTTCATGAAAAATCATTTAAAATAGAAGCATAAAATTAAAATTTAAATTGGGTATATTGATTTTAAATTACCTACAATTTAGAAATGTGAATTCATGAAGTAGTGTACCCAAGTTTAAAAAGCTAATAAGAATGAAAATGACATGTCCAAAGATTTAGTCTCCATGAAACCTGGCATACCCATATGAGGCTTTGGAACACAGTGAAAATGTCATATAACAACTGTGTACATTTGCCTCAAAATGACTAGCATATTCACTACCATTCAATGTATCATATATTCATGGGATAGAAGAACAGTTTTCATTTCTCCCCAAACTCTAGGATTTATTTTTATCAAAGGCATCAGTATGGACATGTGTTTTTAAAGTCCATTTGCTTTTATCCTTCAATATTATTATTTCATCTTAATAAAAAAAATCTATCATAAAGAATTTTTTCAAAAATATATAAGTAGTTTCATTGTGATAGTGAATAGTTTTCTTAAAAAACAATTCAACGCTACCAAAAATAAAGAAGAAAAGCAAGGATCTTAAGCCTCAATGAAAGTCCCAATTTTCCATCAGAGGAATACATACACAATCTTACACAAACTAAAATAACAACAATACCAATGGACTTTGCTGTGTTTAAATCATTCTTGGAAATAGGATTCATCCTCTACTTCAACCTTCCAGTATGTGTTAGTTTATTTCTGCTTTTCCCTTAGAAGTAGATAGCAACTGGTACTTCATCCTTTATTTTGAAGACCAGTTCAATTTATATTCTTCAGATTAAATACTTGTAATTTATCTAGTTATTATTCATAGATTTCATTATTCTATCCTTGCAATCATTGTTGGAATAGAAATGATATGAAAGGTTAAAAATTTATTTAAAAACACAGAGGAGGGGCAGTTAGGTGACACAGTGGATAGAACAGTAGCCTCAGAGTCAGGAGGAATTGAGTTCAAATCTGGCCTCAGACACTTAATAATTACACAGCTGCATGATCTTGGGCAAGTCACTTAACCCCACTGCCTTGCAAAAAAAAAGTAACCCCCCCAAAAGAAAACCACATTTATCATTTTTGTTTTAAAAGAATGATTGTTCAATTTCTAAATCAATTATCAGCTTTCGATTTATTAAGATTTTTGTAACGCTTTACCTCCTATTGGCCTTAACTGTTCCTTTGAGAGATTCAAAATTGAAAATATTCACCAAATGATGCCCCTGAATTCTTTAGAGTGACTTTAAAAATGATAATTTAAAATATGGCAGAAATGTCTTTATTTCATTTATTTTCTAGAAAGTTTACTACTATCTATTCAGTATATACTAATAATGGTGATAGCCATTATCATAATTATTATGGCACTTATTGCAATTTTTGAAGCTACAAAACATTTTCTAATACACTATCTTATTCAGGCCTCACAGTAATTCTGAGTTAGGCAGGATCAATCACTCATCAGCCCACCTGTCAAAGGAGGATACTCTCTCTAGGTTATCCATTTAGTAAGTGGTAGATTTAGAACTTGAACACAACTCATTTCATTTAGTACAATGCTCTTCCTCTAAAGCAAAGTTCCCTACTTATTGTGTAATTTTCTGGATTATCCTTAAGCCTTCAGTCAAATATTCAATCACAATATCAAACATATGGCCTTTTCCACATTCCACATTACTTTGATAATGATAGATTATGTGATTTCAAACTCTGCCAGCAACATATGCTATGTTTAGCTTAAACTTTGGTCCACTGTGATTACAGAACTCTGCAACATAAACTCATTTGCTTCTACCCTCTTTTTCTTTCAAGAATATGTTGGAATTTTATAATTTGTAATCAGTCTGGTATTATTGGTGGACAGGCTCCCTTACATCCATTATCTGAATTACTCATTCTCCCCCACAAAGTAAAACTAGAAAAAACTAGGCCGACGTCCCATTATTTCTTCCTATGGTGTATCCTCATTGAATTATTTCCAGGTGGATGCAGCAGATGTTCATCAAGTCAACATGAGCTTCCACTGTTAATTGAACTATAATAGGTATGACAGCAGGGAAGGACAAATGATAGGAAAGTGAGGTATTGAACTTTGTTTTTTCTGTGACCTTCTCAGAATAACCTTACTATCTTAAAGACATACAATTTCTAGTCCTTTTCAATAGCATATACTTGTGTGTTTGTGTTGGGAGGTAGATATGGAAATGTGTTGGCTACAATTCAGCCCTCTAATATCCACTGAATTGCAAATTTGCTACCGTGGCTGTAGATCCCAGATATCCACTTAATTATTTATTTAACTGTTCTTATTGAAGACTTAGCATATTTTGTACCCCCCCCTAGAATGGTTGGATTTAGCAAAACATGGGATACAAAATAAGTTTAGTTTATCATATTGTCAACTGAACATTGTTTTGACTTGATTATGATGCTTATTGGAAGATGATAGCTATTATATAAAAAGTAAGATTAGGAAAAGAGGATTCAATCAATACATGTCCCTAATTTGTTGATCATTGATAGAATTTAGATATACAGAATGTAATAGTTAAATTAGCATATTAAAGTTTTCAATGTATTTTACATTATCTCATTTAGCTTCACAGAACAACAAAAATCAATAGGCATGAATTAAAATGAATTTCAATAGAAATAAAGGTAAAGTTATCACTTAGATTCCAAAGTCAACTTTTCAGGAATAAGATGGATTAATCATGTTTAAATAACAGCCTTACGCAAAAATGTTCTAAAGGTTTTAGTAGATTTAGCTCTCAATGTGAATCAGTAGAGAGCTTGGCAGCCAAAAACTATATGAAACTATATGAAATTAAATCTTACAATGTCTGTATTCAGAGAGTTATAGCTTCCAGGAATAAGATTATAGTTCCCTTTTTACCCTGCTTTAATCTTACTTCATCTGGAGTATTTGGTTCACTTTGGGGAAGTTTACATTGCAGTAGAAGAAAGATCTAGGAAATCTGGAGAGTATCCGAGTAGGACAACACAGATGGTTAAAGGTCCTTATTCCTGTCCACATTTGTTATCTTTTGTTTCTGCATCTCTAGAGAGATTCCTCTTCCTTTTCACATGCTTTAGCTTTCTCTTGTAACAAAGAAGAGTAATTAAAACTCTCTGACCCAAAGATCATATATAGTCCCATATGTAGCATTCTAGGCCCACAAGTACCCTCCTTATCTCTTCTTTGGAGAAAAAAAAATATAGGTTATTATAGTATATAGCTTTGTTTTATTTTTTATTTATTTAATTCTATATTTTCTTATTTACTCTGCTTCAGTTCATACTTGACTTCAATATTTCTCTGAATTCCTCACATTTTTGGCATTTGTTACACAGCAATGATATGCCATTATATACTTAAATCACACCTTATTTAGATATTCTCCAATTGAGGGGCACCCACTTTATTTCTAGTTCTTGTCTTCCTATTATACCAAATCCAAGCTCCTTTAAAAACACACTACCATCTGTCCCTTTTCTTTTCAATCACATCTCCCATTTCTCCCTTGAAATTTTTTTTTAGGTTTTTGCAAGGCAAATGGGGTTAAGTGGCTTGCCCAAGGCCACACAGCTAGGTAATTATTAAGTGTCTGAGACCGGATTTGAACCCAGGTACTCCTGACTCCAAGGCCGGTGCTTTATCCACTATGCTACCTAGCTGCCCTTTCTCCCTTGAAATTAACTCAAATAGTTTGTTCCTTCATTTAATGAATTAAAAAATGCAATTATTTTATTTCTACAATGTATCAAGCACTATGCTAGGTACTGGGTATATACAGAAAAATGAGACAAACTTTACCCTCAAGAAGGTAGACAACCAAGAATGTGTGTTGAGTTGGAAAATAAGGTTGAACCTGGGGTGTGTGTGTGTGTGGGGGGGGGTCATAGGAAAGTCATTTCCTCAGGGCAATTAATTTATCCTAAACCCTTTCCAGTAACAATGCTACTTAGTATTGATGTGGTTACTGTTTCCAATGGAAAAGGTAGAAATTATGTGTTAGAAGATCTGGAAATGCATTGTATTGGTTCATTGCAGTAGGGTAAATGGCAAGATCCCTGCGTTAGACCTAATTTTCTAGGAATTTGTGGTTAGATAGGGGAAAAAAGAATAATCTGGGACCTATTGTTAACTGAGTTTGTCTTCAGTCATTTCCCAATCAGAATTGCTCAGCCCCAGATCAGAGTTACAAAATTAAGAACCCAGAGGTTTGTATATAGATAATGACCTTTATAGATCAAACCTGTAGGCTAGCTGTTCCAGGAAAGGAAAAGGGAGGCAGTCATAGGGACAATGAGAAAATATCCAGGTAAGCTTTGGTTTCCTGGTAGGTTGTTGTTGGGTGGGATGCCTCTGGGTCTCTATATGTGTGAATATACATTTCTGAAAACAAAGCCACTTTGTCATTTGTCTAAGCATTCTTTGAATCTTCAGGTTCTCTTGCCTCCTCATAGACCCTTGCCTGACCATCCTCATCTTCACTGATTTCAGTACTCCAAAACTCAGGGACTATTCATTTGATATTTGGTATTTGAAACTTTCTGCAATCTTTTAGCATATATAATCTTTCCTCATCAAGAATGTAAATCTTTTAATGTCAGAGATGTTGTTTTGTGTCACTATTTTCTCCAATCTTATTCTATAGCCATTTACAGAGTGGGAAACTGAGATATAGTTGATGATTGCTATCCCTAATTTGGCACTGTATACAAAGGGGGAGTATAAGAATCACACTGGGCAATATGTTGTAGGGATACTGAGACTTATAGACTTAATGATTGAAGAAAGGATAAATAAGATGGTAAGTCAAAATCTTCCATAAAATGAGATACAGGTCAATTCTATTCACCACAGTGCCCTGGAATCGTTTGTATTAGTGACTTATGTAAGATGTACAAATTGCAAAATCAATCAAATTGCCTACCTCACTAAAAGTAAGTGATAAGATAGTCTGATACCTTAAGAAGGTGAGTATATGTTTCGATCAATCTCCATCATAGGCTTTAGTTTCAATAAATAAGTCAATAATAGACACAAACTATAGAAAAGTTCATAAAACTGGAGTAATGTTGCACCAGAATCACGTTTGGATTGATTGAGGAAACTTGATCATACCCTAGGGGTTGTCTATAAATTATCAAGCTAGCTTGGAATCAATATTTTTCCAGAGATTGAAGTTAATTCAGTGTTTTACACTGAATGCCTAACTTGAGGTAGGAATGCCTTGCTTTTGCCTTAGCATAGATTTCATTCTTCCTTCTTCTTTTTACCTTAGGAGCTTAAAAGAATCCAAAGGATTTTCAACTTCCCACATTCTCATCCTCAGAATCCTAGAAGTGTCCTCAGGGAAGCTGATGGCAATATTTATACTAGGAACAAGAACAGATTGGATGTAGATTAATGGTTCCATAAGGAAACCTTCAAAGAAATTATACTATGCCTAAAGGGAACTTCTTGATCATCTCGCAATGAGAAGTAAAGCACTTGGTGCAACCAAGAATTGAGATTTACTCCCTTGATGCAAGTGCTCCCTAAACTTCAACACTCTTTCCCCTAGAAACTGCATATACTTATGGAAGAATGTATCTTAGAATTCTATAGTGATGTAGTATACAAACTCTTCTGTGCCACCTCAGTAAGAGACTTTTACTAAAAACTTCTTAAGCTTGATTAACTAAATTGTTTATTAGCTGATATTCTTGGGAGGGTTGAAGAAGAGTAGGGGACTTGTGAGCTTTATAATACTAGAAAGACATCCTGCTCCCCATTCAGGGCTACCTTTAGAACCCTGATGGATTGTAATAACCCATCTCTGGGAACCTGACTCATTTGGGTCATGGAGCATTAGGATATTGATTCCAGAACATGTTTATATTCTTCCTAGTCACATAATTATTGAACAGCTGACTGAGTTTTGGAAATCCTTTGTTTATATTTAGACTGTGATATGATTTCACCTGTAGTCTCAAATGGGCAGGCAGATGGAGAAGCCAGGATGCTGGTGAGAGAAGGGATTCTGAGGGCTGCATCATAGCAAAGAGGAATGCTGTTGGAGATGATCAAAGGTTCTGCTCTTTATTCGACTTTGGTCTCCATCATCAAAAATTGGGAGCAGCATATGCCAACATAAATCAGATTGAACGTCCCCCTCCGGCAAGAAGAAAATCGTTTACATTCATTCTAATATTCCTGTGATAAAAGGGATAAAAGGAAGTCATGACAAGCCTTGATTACTTACTCAGGGCTTAGAAACCCAAGGGTCTGTTTCCTGTCTTGCTCCAGGCATTTCCATTAAAAGTTGATGGCAACTCTTGTGTTTAGATGAGCTCTGTGCTGCACAGAGGAAGAAGAACACAAGTTCCTCCTTTATGACTTCAAGGAGTATAGGAGGAAATAATACCATTTTTAAGGTAGTAGATGAACTAACTTTTTTAATGGATTCTTTTGCTTCAAGGGGGGGAAAACACAATTTCACTCATCAATTTTCATCTATCAATCAAAATAGAAAAGTGACTTGGTGACATGAACTTCCTAAATCAATCATCAGGTTATTAACAATTTAATATTTACTAAATCTCTATAATATACTTGAAACCATGCTAGAAATAATAAAAATAGTATAACAGTGGTCCCTGCCTTCAAGGATTTATAATCTTTATTGGGAGAAAAAACCCAAAAGTTTTATTTAAACAATGTAAATCTGTCTGTTTGCCTTCAGCTCTGATTGACTGGTTTCCCATAAATGGTAGCCTGAGTTGGTTTGAATAAACATTTATTTCTAAGATCAAAAAAACAATCTAACAAACAAATAATAACAAAAGAAAAACACAAACATTAATATGACTCATGTTCCAGTTAAGGGAGGTTTTGTGTAGAAAATCTGAATGTAATTTCTTATGATTCAATAAAATGGTAATTTATTAGTTTAATAGTAGGGGTATAATTAATGAGAATTCAGAGATGGAAGAGATTAGCAGCTATGTATCCTTTTGAGGTATCATTTAAGTGGTTCCTTGAAGAGTGGAATAGGGCTAAATGGTTGGAGGAAAGAAGGGAGGATTTCTTTTTGGTGGGGGTGGTAGGGGCGGGGTTCATTGTTATTCTTAGTTCTTTATTCTTGAATAGGGAAAATGACATCAGGAAGGTAATGCCTTATTAAGTGAATTGGTTTTAATCAAGGCAGTACTCTGTAAATTCATAAGCCTCACCCTATCCTCTAGAGTCATCTGAGTCGTGTCAAGACATTGGTCAGCACAACTAGAGATGACCCTAGATGCACTGGGCAGAGCTTGGCCTTTTTAAGTAAAGGTCTTTTCCAGTTCTCAATTTATTTGAGGTCACACATATTCAGTGATTCAGTTATTTAAGAGTAAGTAAGAAATGAGGCAAAATATGGCCCAGTCTGCTTACTTAAAAAAAAAAATCAATCTGGGAGGAAAAGACCCTCAGCATTTCTGATCAGAACAGAAACAATTGCTATTTACACTCGGGGTGATAAAAACCCAAACAATATCCAAATGAGACTTGGACTGGGACCTATTATTGGCCAATCAGTGAGAGTCAGAGTGATTTTGGTTTAAGGAAGGCATAGTCAAAAAACTCCATTTGAATCCCAGTGGGTTTTATCAAAGCCAAGTTTACCGGAGTGCTTTTTTGAGACATCATAAATGGAACTATGTGAGAGAAAAAAAATTCCAATTTTTGTGAGAAAATAATAGAATAAAGGAAAAGGAAGAAAAAAAAAATCTAGCCCTCAAATCCCAAGGTATCTTGTAAAGTTTAAGTGACCAAAATTTGTATTCCTTTGGGCACACATGTAATGGTATGATTCTCCCAAATAGCCATAGGGAGAGAAGGAAGAAAAGGAAGGAGGGAAGGAAAGAAGGAAAGATGAAAGGAAGAAAAGAAGGAAGGAAGAAAGAAAGAAAGGAAGAAAGGAAAGGGTAATGAGGAATAAACAACAACCAATGTTCTCTAGGATAGGGATAAGCAATGAGCTGTTTGTGTGTGTGTGTGTGTGTGTGTGTGTGTGTGTGAGATTGCTCACTGGTGAATGGATAGAGCACTGGGTCTGAAATAAGGAAGGCCTGATTTCAAATCTGGCCTCAAACATTTACTATGTGGATGACTCTGGCAAAGTCACTTAGTTTCTGTTTGCCTTGGTGACTTAAAGGGGGAAGAATAGACATCTTTAGCCTCTTCTTCCTTTACCTTCTTTAAGGGAAACTTTAGATTCTGCCAGGCAGGGGTGGGGAGAAAGGAGTTGAGGACAGAGGCTATTCCCTCTTCTCCCCTCAGTGAGAGGACATATACCAGGCTTGAATTTTATCTATCTGTATTTTTAAATACTATTTGTCTGTCTATTAGATTATAAGCTACTTGAGAGCAGGGACTGTCTTTTGTCTCTTTTTATCACTCTAACACTTAGCAGGGTACCCAATAAATATTGATTTATTGATCTGGGGAATATAACTTATCAAGTTCAATTTAACTTCTGATTACTGTTTTATTAATTGGACTGAAGAAGGACCCCAAGCTTTGTGTCCAAGTAAGTTTTGAGCCTTTATCACAAAATGCCAGTTCAACAATGAACATATGACAAATATCAAAGAAACAAAATTCAATAGCAAAATATAATTAAGAGAATTTAGGAATATATACCACACAATATATAGTTAAGTAGCTATACTTTTGGGAGTGAGGTAACTCTTATTAATCAGGAGAGAGTCCTAGAGTTCACCCAAGAGAAGTGGAGTCACCTTCATAATTTTCTGATCATTCTAGTTTGTGTGTGTTTCTGTGTATGTGTGTATGTGTGTGTGTATGTGTATGTGTTCCCCTAGTCTCTAAAATTTCTAATCTGGAAAGTCCAATTCTTCTCCATTTCTGATTTTAAACTAGGCTTTGAGTCATATTGGAACTGACATCGTGAATCACTTTTGTTTCAAAGTGACTGAGGCAAAAAAGATCACTTGAAAGCTAAACTAGTTCTAGGGGTGACCCGAAAGCTGAGTACAATCCAATCCAATAAACATTTGTTAAACACATATCATATATTAGACACTGTGTTAAGCTAAGGATACAGTTAATAAAAAGGATGAAGCATTAATTAAGTGCCAAGCAGTATAGTAAGTACTAGAGTTACAAGTGGAAATTAGAGAATCCTTGTCCTCAAGGAGTTACCATTTAAACAGAGCAAATAATCCAAATAGTGGATGTTGCTTTATTTTGGGAAGTCATAGAGATGGTGAGTAGAACCATAGTGAAATTGGCACATCTTTTCTAGTAGCAAAGACAGTGCCTTTTATGTTTTAAGAGTAGGAAAGTAGAGTTGGGCCAGCAAGGGTAAGAAATAGCCAAATATAGTGGTCAACTACAACAGATAGAAAGGTACAGTCATCCAAAGGATGGAGTAGCAGATAGGATATAAAGTAAAAAGATGACTAGGATGGAATGCAAAGCATGACCAGGACCTGATGATCCATATAACTTACCCACTAATCAGGACAATGTGGTCCCAGGGTGGCATTTCTAGAGCTGAAGGGTTATATTCCAAGGCATGATTATTTAGGTCTGAAGATCAAGAGGGTACATTCAGAAAACCTGCATTTTACTTTGCTATGGCACTTACTACCAATGTGACCTTAAACAATGCTACTGCTCCTCCCCCTATTTCAGTTAACTCATTTATAAAATGAGGGGTTTGAACTAGATGACTTCTAAGGTTCTTTCCATCTGTTCTTATTTCATTTAATGCCCATGGAGTCTAATTTAAATTGGGACCCATAATCAACATTGATTCTTGCCAAAATTCTAAAATGGATTAATAAATAGATTAACAGTTAATGCTTAGAAAAGGAAACAATGTTCATTAGCAATCATCATGGATTCAGAGCAATGTCTTTGTTAAACTAATTTTATCTCTCTTTTTAATATGGCTGCTCATAGCCCAAGGGAATGTCAAAGATAGATCGTGATTGCATTCAGGCACTTTGACTAAGCCTCTTATGATATTCTTAAAGACAGTATGGAGGAATATGGGTTGAATGATAATTCAGTGAGGTTGATTCTTAGCTGGTTGAACAACTTTACCCAGTTAATGGATCAATGTCAATCTGGCAGGAGATCCCTGTTGGCACATTTCTGGGTTTTACACATAACCCTTTTTATTCAAGATGAAAAAAGGAAAAAGGACAAGGGCAAAGATATATAGAAAGCAGGCAGACTGATCAAATATGCTGGTAATACAAAACTGGGAAGGAGAGCAAGGATATTAGATGACAGTGAGGATTCAGAAAGAGCTCAGCCTAAAAGATGGAGTGAAGGTAACAAATTGAAATTGAGTAGGAACAAAGGTTAAGTTCTGCAGTGAGGTTCAAAAAGCCCAATGTAAAAGTATAGATCTGGAGAACTTAACCTGTTAGCAGTTTATATTGAAAACAGGCTTATAACTGGGAGGGGGGGCTCAATATGAGTCAACCATAAGTTATAGTCACTGAAAAATTAATATAATTATAGGCTAAATTTTTTTGTTTATTTTATATTATTATCATAATTTTGTTGTGAGAGTAAACATAAACCCCCCCTCCCCCCAGAAAGATGAGAAACTTCAAGAATAGTGAGAGAGGAAAAAAAAGTGTACTTCAGACTATGTTCAGATTCCAATGGCTCTGTCTCTGGGATGAGTTGCTTTCTTTATTATAAGTCCACCAGAAAAGTTTTTTAAATATTTTCCCCACAGTTGCTATTACTAGCTGTATTGTCCTCCACTGTATCCTTTCCCACTCTCATTTATTCTATTCTCTCTCTCTCTCTCTCTCTCTCTCTCTCTCTCTCTCTCTCTCTCTCTCTCTCTCTCTTCAACCTGTCCCTGTTCAGAAATGTGTTGTACCTAAGTATCTTCTCCCACCAACCTCCCTCTCTTCTATTACCTACTCCCACCTTCTCTCTTCCATTCCTCCTTATCCCATTCCTTTCCTCTCATTTTTCTCTAGGGTAAGATGGATTTCTATACCTTATTAAGAGTGTATGTTATTTCCTCTCTGAGACATTTCTGATGAGAATGAAGGCTCACTCATTCCTCCTCTTCTTCCCCCATTCCAATCCCTTGAAAAAGTGTTTACTTGACTCTTTATGTGAATTATCTTAGCCCCTTCTTCCACTCCTTTTTCTTCCTCTCAGTACTTTCCTTTATCACCTGTTAACTCCATCTTTTTACTATATTATACCCTTATATTCTGCTTCTTCCTATGTCCTCTTTTTATATGCTCCTTCTAACTGTTCTTATAAATGAGAAAGTTCAAATGAATTATCAGTATCTTCTTCCCATGCAGGAATACAAACAATTCAACATCATTAAATTCCTCATAATTAGTCCTTCTTGTCCATCCCCTCTATGGTTCACTCGAATCTTGTACTTATCAAACATTCTGTTCGGCTCTGGCTGTTTCAATAGCAAAGTTTGAAAGTCCATCTTTTACCCCAGGTAGTTGATTTTGGGTTGTAAACCAAGATGCTTTGCCTTCTGGAATATCCTATTCCAAGCTCCAAGGGCCTTTATTGTAGACGCTGCCAGATCCTGTGTAATCTTGACTATAGAGCCATGGTAGTTGAATGTTTGTTTCTGGCAGCTTTTAATATTTTCTCCTTGACTTGGGAGTTTGGGAATTTGGCTATAATATTGCTGGAAGTTTTTCATTTGGGATGCCTCTTAGGAGGTGATTGGTGAATTCCCTCAATTTCTATTTTATCCTCTACTTCTAGGATCTCAGGGGAAATTTTGCTACATTATTTCTTGAAAAATGAAATCTAGGCTCTTTTCCTGGTCATTACTTCCAGGTAGCCAAATAATTTTTAAATTATCTCTTCTGGCTCTGTTTTCAAGGTTAGTTTTTTCAATGAGATATTTCACATTTTCTTCTAATTTTTAGCTTTTTTTGGAAGAGTTTTATTTCTTCCTGATTTCTTGCAAAGCCATCAGTTTCCTTTAATTCCATTCTGTACTGGAAGGAGTTATTTTCATCAAAGAGCTTTTTTTATCTCCTTTTCCAGCTGGTCAATTCTGCTTTTTAAGGCATTCTTCTTGTCCTCATTTGCTTTTGGTTTTGCTTTTTCCATTTGGCTTAAACTGGTTTTTAACATATTATTTTCTTCAGTATTTTTTTTTCTATTTCTTTCACCATGCTGTTGACTTGGTTTTCATTATTTATCTTCACTGTACTCATTTCTCCTTCCAATTTTTCCTATACCTCCCTTGCTTACTTTTCAAAAATCTCTTTTGAGGTCATCCATAGCCTTAGGACATTTTCTATTTCTCCAAGAGGCTTCAACTTTGTCATCTTCTGAGTATGTATTTTGATCCTTTATGGGACGAAAATAATTTTCCATGGTCTGATACTTCTTTTTCTGTTGTTTGATCATTTCCTCATCCTATGACTAATTTACTGCACTTCTAAGGCTTTGGGAGGTTTTGGGGACAATCCACAGGGAACTTAATTCCTCTAAGGTCTTATGAGAGGCTCTGTTGCCTGTGATCTAGGATGTGGATTACCACAGAACTCCCCTCTTCCCTGGAACTGTGAGGAGGAACCCTGCTTGGTTATGGTAGAGTGGAAATCCAATCTGCAACCTGGATTTGACTGTGGGCAAACATCTGAGTCCTGCCCCAGGGAGAAGAGAGAGACTTCTGCAGTCTTCTTCAACCCCCTTATCTGTCTGAGGGCCTGGACATGCTGGGTGCCTCTGCTGACTCCTGCTGCAGGTTTTTTACTACAAGGCTGCTCTGAGACTGATGCTCAACTCTGGCACAGCAGAGTTCTCTCACCACCCCTTCCAGCTATAGCTATCCTCAGTGATCCCTGAGCCCAGAGGTCTGGAAACCACCCCCCTGCTATGGGCACCTGAGTACTGCTGTGCTGGAGCTGTGGCTCTTTCCAATCCCCTGGGTCTCAGTGAAACAGATCTTTCCTGTGGAACTTCTAAGTTGCCTTGGTCTCAGAAATTGTATGACTCAGTATTTCTGTGGGTTCTGCCCCTCTAAATTTTGACTAGAGTCTTAATGTGATGACTTTTGGAGTTTTCTGAGTAACTAGTTTCAGGGAATTCCTGCCTTCACGCTACCATCTTGTCTCTGCCCTCAGTTATGGGCTAAATTAATAGAATAGTAAGCAAAATGAAAGAGATGAAATTCCCAGTTTATTTTGCTGAGATAAGAAAAAAACTACATTATTATGTTCAATTCTGGACACCACATTTCAAGAGAATTATTGCCAAATTGGAGAATATTTAAAGGATGGTAGATAGGATGCTGAGGTCTAAAAATTATATCATATGAAGAATACTTAAAGAACTAGGAGGTGTTTAAAAAGGCTCTAACTTCATATAGTTGAAAGAAAGAAAGAATCAATTTATTCTCTGTAGTTCCAATAGGTGGAACTAGAATCAATAGACTGAACCAGTGAAGGAAGGGGTGGGGGTGGGGGTGGGGCACAGCATTTCAGTTCTATAAAAAGAACCTTCTAGTAATTAGAGACTTCTAAGAATAAGTTGACTTGTGCCTGAAGGATCTTTTTACATTCATTTTTTTTCTCTCTTCTAGTGCAGAAACAATTCTACTTCAGCCCCTGCCCCCAGACACGTGTTTAGATTCTTGTGATAACTTCTTAGTTAATAGCCCTGCTTCAGGTTGCTCTTTTCTAACCCAACCTCAATCCAGTTGCCAAAATGGCTTTCCTGATGCATAGGTCTCATCATGTTATTCCCTATTCAGTGAATTCCAGTGACTTCCTATTTCCTGGATAATTAAACACAAATTCTTTTATTTGACATTTAAAGTCATTAACAAACTGATTCTAATCTATTTTTTCTATCCTCACAATCCTCTAACTCCCTTTTATTCACTCTATTGTCCAGCCGAATGGCCTTTCTTTATATTCTTCATACACAACAATAGTCCTCTTATCACCATGACTTTCTATGGGGTTTTCTCCAAGCCTACAATCTTGAATCTTTTTCCTCACCTCTACTCTTTAGAATATTTTTTTTTCAAAACTCAATTCAGGGTCCTACATGAGACTGTTTCCTCATTAGCTGTTATTGCCCACCCCACTGAAATTAGCCTTCATATTTTGTACAAGAAGCAGTATGATGTCTAGAGCTGAGTGTTGACTTCAAAGTCAGGATTCCATTTTTGCCTTGATACTTTACAACTATGAGTCTCTGGGTAAGTCATATGCTCTCAGTGCTCTAGGCATTTCCTAAGACTAATTTACTGAGAAAATGATGAGCTGACTAGGGGGAGATTTTTCTTATCTAGTTCTTCCCTAGAACAGTTCAATCACAAGTTCAGAACTATCTCTGTGTTTTGCATTTGCTTATATGTGGGCATTCTGTAGCCCTCAATGGAAGGTATGTTCCGTGAGGACAGAATGTGTTTTGTTTCTGTCTTTGTATCCCCAGTGTGTGGCAAAGTGCCTGTTAGACACTATAGGGACTTAAATGCTTGCTGAGTACTTAAGTGGTTGTGAGGTAATGTGTTTCATCTTACTGGAAGGCTCTAAGAAGAGGTTGAAGAACCATATATGATGAATTTTTTGTAGTATGGATTGCTCCATTAAAGTGTTTAACTCTTTAACCTCTGAGATGTTACTTTATCATAGAAATTGGATATAATGATTATCCTTGTTCATTTGTATGCAAATGCAGCCTAAAGAGCCACAAAGTTCATTATTGATTATTTATTGTATATAATTGTGTGAATTTATGTGGTGGAGAGGGTCTGTGCCAAAATGCAGAAAGTTCAGAAGTTGTTATGATTCATAGGCAGAAACTGTTTTATAAATAAAATGACAAATATTGTGAATATTTTCTTCCTTTTTTGAGAAAACTATCAACCAAAATTATGACATCCATCATTTAATATTAGAAGTCACTTATCATTAAGGTACCAATGCTGTATTATTTTTTACATTATGTTATCTTTGTGCTTATCCCTCTATGCTTTATCATCCAGACTCTCTTATGATCATATATTTACATGATATTGGAATAAAGTCAGATAGGACATATAAGGACACAATCCATAACCTTGACATCATTAACATCCTATTCCATGCCATTATATTCTTACCAAAAAATCCATTTAGATCGTTGAACATGGAGAAAAGATGATACTGTTTTGCTTCTCAGAAAATATTGTACATGATAAATAAATGTGATAATTTCACTCCTTTTAAGATGTACAGAAATGTTAAATGGCAACTTATATACATTTGATGAGATATAATTTAAATTTTATTCTTGTCAGGAAAAATCTACCTAAAATATATATACATTTAAAAACATGTATTTACTTAATAGGATGTAGAAATCTAGAAGAAAAAGGAAAGGGGATGGAAGAAAGGGGACATGGGGACGGGAGGGGCGATGTAGGTGATAGAAAGTAAGTCATGGGAGAGGATAGTCAGATATAACACATTTTTGTTTTTTACTTTTTGTAAGGTGGTGGGATTGGGCGACCTGTCCGGGACCACGCTGGGTCTCTGGAGTAGGATGTTTGCTTGGGGCCTCCTGATCCCAGGGCTGGTGTTCTGTCCACTGTGTCACTCGGACCAAGTGAAATGAGAGAGAAAATATAATAGATAGTAGTGTGGAGAAATGGATGGAGGGAATTACAATCAGCAACAGCAGCTGTGGGAAAATATGGAAGTCACTTCTCTGATGGACTTGTGATAAAGAATGTGATCCACGCCAGAGACAGAGCTGATGGTATCAGAACACAGACTGAAGCACATTTTTTTCTGTTTCCTACATTTTATTTCTTGTGAGGTTTTTTAAAATTTTTGTGGGGGGGAAGGAGGGTTATATGTACTCTTACAACAAGACTATATTAATAATGTGTAAATAAATAAAATATAATCAAAAGTGAAAAAGTGTTATATTAAAAGGAAATGAATTTTATTATATATATATATATTATTTTAAATATCCATCATATATGTGTGTAGATGTTCTTCATATATATATATATGTATGTATATAGATATCGATATTGATATAGATATAGATATAGATATAGATAATTCTCTTAGAACACAATCCTCTTCCCATCTGTGGAATATGTGATATTTGTGATATTTCTAAGTGTTTTTGTTGTTCAGTCATATCTAACTCTGTGACCAGATTTGGGGTTTATTGGTCAAAATATTGGAGTGGTTTTCCATTTCCTCCTCCAGCACATTTTACAAATATACTGAGGCAAACAGTATTAACTGACTTGTCCATGGTTACACAACTTTTTAATGTTTTGAGATCATATCTGAACTTATGAAAATGAGTCTTCCTGATTCTTGGTCTGGCATACTATCCATTGAAATACTTGGTAGCTCATACTTTTGAGTATTAGTCAGGTGTAAAATCATAAAATATTTGAATTAGGAAAGTCCTTAGAGATAAAACAAAGCCTATTAAGATATGATTCCTTTTTTGAACAATATATCTGTATAAGGTCTGAGGTATTATTTTTACAAATGTAAACCAAAACTACATATCACAACAGATTAAATGTAAAAGCTGATTTGAGAATCCAGCTGTCTTCTTCCTCAAGTCTAACATTAGAGAAATTTGAAAAATTTGTAAAATAATGTTATTCTTTTTTAAAAAATTATTTATTTTCATCCATATGTACATGCATATTTCAAAATTTCAAAATTTCCCTCCACCCTCTGGTCCCAACCCCCCTTCCCCTCAGCAGGGAACAATCAGGTTAGCATTTTACATACATATGTTGATGAACATGTTTACAATTTAGTAATTTTCAGCATGAAGAATTAGGATTTAGGGAAAGAGATACATAAGAGATAAATTTTGTAAAGTGTTCAGCTAATTCGTAAGGGTTTTTTTTTTCCTCTATGTTGTGTTTTGCTTTGTTTTTCTTCCTCTGGGTGGGGATAATATAGTCTATAGCCAATCAAATACAGTTGTCCTAGCTCTCTGGACTGCTGAGAAGAGCTGCTTCCTTCAAGATTATTCATCTCATAATGTGTGGTTGATGACTACTTTGTTCTCTTGGTTCTACTCCCTTCACTCAGCATCATATCCTGTAAGATATGCCATGCTTCTCCAGAGTCTGCCCATTTATGGTTTCTTATAGGATAGTAGTTGTCCATAGTATTTATGTACCATAACTTCTTTAGCCATTCCCCATTTGATAGGCATCCCTTCAATTTCCAATTCTTTGCCACTGCAAAAAGAGCTTCTATAAATATTTTAGAACACGTAGGACTTTTCCCATTTATTTTGTAATTTCTTCTGGATATAGACCTAGAATTGGAATTGCTGGAGTCAAAGGGTTTGAACATTTTATTGCTCTATGGGCATAGTTCCATATTTCTCTTCAGAAAGGTTGGATCTGTTCACAACTCCATCAGCAGTGCATCAAAGTCTCACTCCTCCCATAACCTCTCTAACACTGATCATCTTCCCTTTTTCTCATCTTGGCTAATCTAATAGGTGTGAGATTATTGTTTTAATTTGCATTTCTCTAATCAATAGTAATTTGGAGAATTTTTTCATATGCTTATATATAACTTTAATTTCTTCATTTGAAAACTGTCTCTTCATATCCTTTGACCATTTTTTTCGATTGGGGAATGACTTGTGATCTTATAGATTTGATCCTGTTCTCTATATATTTTAGAACTAAGACTTTTATCAGAACTTCTAGTTGTTTCCAAGCTTTCTGATTTCCTTCTAATTTTGGCAGCATTGATTTTATTACTGCAAACCTTTTAAATTTAATATAGTCAAAATAATTCATTTTTCAATTTTTAATATGCTCTAATTCTTGTTTGGTCATAAATTTATCCTGTTTGCATAGATCAGATAAAGTATTTTTGGTCTATTATTTTATCTATGGTATCGTTATTTATGTCTAAATACTGAACTTATTTTGACCTTATCTTAGTATAGGGTTTGAGAATCCCATTCTTCTCACTAAATTATTTCTGATTTTAAAAACATATTTACTTCTCATAAAATGTTATTTATGTAAAATGAATGAATATTTTAAAAGTATCTTCCTTCATTTCTTATGCAGAGAATATTGAGATAGTCTATGTAAATAATAATGTTAATGGTATACAAAGGGAATCTGAGACCAAAAAGTTTGAGAACTGCTGATCTATTCTAATCTCCTTATTTTTCATTTGAGGAAACTGAGTCCAGGAAAGGTATAGTGAGTTGACTAAGTTATAAAACTATAGAGCAATAAAGTCAGAGTTAGAACCCAGATATGACTTCTTGTCTTGTTCTTTCTATTACACAATAAAATCTCTTCCCTATAGCCAATAGAAAATCTTATATCATGTGAAATGCTCCAGTGGACTCCCAAGAAAAACCTAAGATAGTAGTCATATTTTGAAATATTTGACTGAAAAGAATAAATTTTCTTAATTATATTAAATTTGTAGGATTTCAAATGGCTTCCTGCTTGTGACTTTTGAACCATATAAATGTGAGGAATCATTTCAAAATGTTCAAAGGCATCAGATTTCCCTGATTTGCATGAGTAGCTTAAATTTTTTTCCTTTATTTATTTTTCAGAATTTTTTCAAAGTATCAGTTTATACTTCTTACCTAATCTGAAGACAAGGCAGTATGAGGTGGTGAATAGAGATAGCTTGGGCTTCAGAGCTAGGAAAGCCTGCATTCAAATTCTACCTCTAACACAAATAGGCTGTGACACCCTGTAAAAATTTAGGCAATTCTTTAAGACAGTCAAGTTACCTCCAGAGAAAGTTCTGACCTGGATGGAGGAGGGAGTTTCCTCATCTCTTGAGTTCTTTATACCAAAGTATTCAGTCTAATTCCTATGCCTGCTTAACTGGAAATGAGAGTTACTTAGTGAAATCAATTTTTTTTGTCACTCTCCCCTTCTCCATTTAGGAGTTTGCTCCTCTTCAATGACTTACTTATTTAATAAAGTTTTATTGAACTTATATTCATTTGTAGAATAAAGACATTTTAGAAAGTCTTATTAATAAGGCATGTGATTGAATAAAAAAGAGAATGCATAGATGTCTAATGAGTACATACATTCATGTGGGTTTCATAATTCTTCAGGGACTCACATCTAGAGGTCTGAATGGGATTTCTTATACTCATCTATGTTTGATATTACTTTTGATATTACCCCAGACCACTGTTATGTTTATGGAATTCTTCACCTTAAATCCAAGGCATAGTCTCTTGTTTGAAACTGGGGAGGGGAGAAACTGGCAAGAAAAACAACAACAAAAACAATTTCACTAAAATAAATGCAGAGACAGTTATTGTTTCTGATGAGACACTCATTGACAAGATTGTTTTAAAAATCACAATTCATGAAATAAACAAAAATATAAATGTGACATATTGAAAATATCAATTCAATAAGACCACCTAGAGGAACTGTTTGGATCCTCTCTCTAGCACTGAGACAATATGATCCAGTAGTTACTGCATCAATATGTAAATTTCTATCTCTATAGTGATAGTCACCTTTCAGTCCCAATATATGCAGAATGGAGAAATGCATAAAAGGTTTAAGGTGACCGAGTTCCTGATCTTGAAAGGAAATCATTGAGCCAAATTTATAATATTTGAGATTTCTCATCCAAGTTAAGATTGATTTGTACATAGCCTGTTGGTGAATAAAGTGATTTTTTTAATCCAATTGAATTTCTTGAACTGACCTTTTATCTTATTTTTCTTTCTGAGATTGGGAGGTTTAGAAATGTGATTTCAAGTGTTGAAGAGTTTCACAGAATACATTATATAGTAAATAGTTTTAATGAACTTCATGTAACAGTAATATCATTTTACAGAAGAGATCTATCCTATTGCTGTTTAATTAAAATCTTTCTGCTGATGGAAAGTTCCCTCTCTGGTGTTTTCTTTAATGCATTCATAATGCATCTGTTTGGGCTCCCTTGCTAGAGATATCTTTCATTATAATCTACTTATCTAAGTTTATAATTAAACTTCTAAATGTAAAATTTCCAATGGTACATTTCCATGGTACCCACTGAAATTTTTCTTTCTCAAAAAGCAGTTATTTTAAAAAATATGATTTTATAATTTATCTAGTTTGAATAGTGTTAGTTAAGAGTATTTGTTGGGTCTTCTTAGATTTGCTTTTTTATAATTTTCTCTGTAATTGTTTCTGTGAAAAAGGATGTAGTATTATTTAAATGCATATTATGCAAAATTAAAAATTCAGGAAAATAATCAAGTACAATATATTTCAGAATACCAGACCATGGGGCTCCCAAGGTGTAGTTAAACATTGAGAATCAAACAATAAAAACCACTTTAAAGGTACCATTTTATAGCTTTGTTTTCTACTAGTCAATTATGTATTAGCAAATTTTCTTGAGGCTTATTTGTAATATAAATTGTAATTAGTGAATCTTCTCTAATTCACTTATTGAGACATTATTTTATTATTCTGGGAATATTCAAGAACATGATATTGAAATAAGTTATTGAAAAGAGTCAGCCTAATCTTTAGCTCATAGATTCCCAAATGCTGAAAGGCAGTGAAAAAAGGGCAGCATATTTTAAAAAATAACTAGAGCGAACTGTTAGAAAATATTACAAGCATATAAGCATGCTATTACTTATATGCCACCATTGGATGCATTTTCAATATGTTTCCTTGCAACAGTCGATTCATAATTAATCAGGAGAATTCAAACCTATATTTACAGTTTAACTGGATAATTCTCCTGACATTAAATATTTAGAATCCTAAGATGCACAAAATATTAATGAGTAATTAAGTATTTTTAATTTTAAAGGTCAATAGTATTTGAGAAGAGATTGCTGTCACATAAATTCTAGTTATTCTAGATTGTTAAAATTTCATATATGATTTATATCAAACAGTTTTTAAAAAATAATAATTCATAAAACATCACAAATTATATTTGTAGGTACTCAAGTTCTTCCCCTTGTCTTCAAGTAGAATAATAATTTCTGCTAGAAATGATGATAGTAATGACAAGGAGGAAGAGGAAGAAGAGGATGGCCATCATTTATATAGTTTTAGGTAAAAAAGACACCCTACAATATTTGTCTCATTTTATCTTTATAACATTCCTGGAAGATAGGGACTATTCTTATTTCCATTTTATAGATGAAAGAGCTGAGGCAGATAGAGACTAAATTATCTGCCCAGGTTCATACCACTAGTAAGTGTCAGAAACAAAGCTTGAACTTGAGTTTGTTTTCCTGACTCCAAAACTAGTAGGCCATATACATTGGGCTATCTATTTAGGTGGTGCAGTGGATAGAGCACTAGCCTTGCATTCAGGAGGACTGCAGTTTGAATCCAGCCTCAGGTACTTGCTGTGTGACTTTGGACAAGTCACCAAACCCTGATTTTCCCATAACAGGGCTATCTCCAGTCATCCTGATTCATATCTGACCACTGGATCTAGAGGGCCCTGGAGGAAAAACTGAGGCTGTGACTTAGCACAGCACCCCCTCACTCAAATCCAGTTCCTGTGCTTGTCATGGCATCATCTCCCTGATGTCATGGTCTTCTTCAAAAATGAAGGATAAACATTATTATAACTACCCAATGAGAGTAAAGCTATTATCATCTATTTCAATGAGGAATCATTGAGTTGTAAGATCAGAAATGTAGAATTGTAAGGGATCTGATCAGGCATTAAATCTAACATCCTCCTTTTACATATAGAAGCTGAAGCCCATAGAGTAAAAGGACTTGCCCAAAGTCCCATATTTAGTATCTGAAGTGGAAATATAACCTGAGTCTTTCTGACTTTCATTGTATCATGTTATCAGATACTCCACCCTATTTTGAAGTGATTGCTTCTACTACCCTCAGTTACCATTTTCAATGGAAAAAAACATTGTAAATTCTTTTTGGTATATAGCCTTCATCACCTTAAATAGCAGAGGAGATCCATTTCTTATAGTAATTCTTTTTTAAATTTATTTATTCTTATTTTGTACAAATAATGTTTTTATACATTACTAAAATATTCTTGTTTAAGAGTAAACATAATACCACCTCCTCCAAAAATTATAGACACACATGAGCAATAATATAAAGGAGAGAGAAAAAATTAAAATTAAAATTGAAAAAGTAATAATAATAATAGTCGGTGTGGCCAGGAGGTACAGTGGACAGAGCACCGGCCCTGGACCCAGGACCCAGGAGCACCTGAGCCCAAATTTGGCCCCAGACACCCAACAATCACCCAGCTGTGTGACCCTGGGCAAGCCACCCCCCAAAAAAGATCCAAAATAAAATAAAATAGTAATAATAATAATAATAATAGTAGTAGTAGTAGTAATAGTAGTAGTAGTAGGAGCGGCTGGGTGGCAGACAGAGCACTGGCCCTGGAGCCAGGAGCACCCAGGTCCAAATTCAGCCTCAGACACCCTAAAATCACTCAGCTGTGTGGCCCCAGACAAGCCACCTAGCCCCATTTGCCCTGCAACCCCCAATAATAATAATAATAATAATAATAATAATAATAATAATAATAATAATAAATGTGCTTCAGTCTGTGTTCGAACACCTCCAGCTCTGTCATGGGTGGAATATATTCTTTATGATAAGTCCATCACAAAAATTGCTTCCATATTTTTCCACTGTTGCCATTGCTGATCACAACTCCCTCCATTCGTACTTCTCTACTACCATGTACTATATTTTCTCTCTCCTTTCACTCTGTTTCTGCTGTGGGGTAGCTGAGTGGTGCAACAGACAGATCCCTGGCCATCAAGAGTCCCCGAGCCCACATACCATCCTTTAGGCCCAGCATCCAACTGGCCTTATGGTCCCAGACAGGCCATCCAAACCCAGCCCCTTGCAAGAAGTACAAAAAGAAAATGTGTTACATCTGACCACTCTCCTCCAATGGACCATCCTCTCCTCCATCACTCACATCTCCCCTCCTTCCCCCTGTCTCCCTTCCTCTCCTTCTTACTCCAAATGTCTTTACCCCATTGAGTATATATGCTCTTTCCTCTCCTAGCCACCTCTGATGAGAGCGAAGATTCCCTCATTCCCCCTTGCCTCCCCTCCCCCTTCCATATCATTGTGATAGCTCATTGTAATAAAGAAAAATCTTATATGGAACATCTTAGCCTATTCCACCTCTCCTTTTTCTTTCTTCCATTATATTTCCCTTTAAGCTATTGACTCTATTTTAAAACCACATTATACCTTCAAATTCAGTTCTCTCCTGTGCTTCGTCTATAAAAGCTCCTTCTACCTGCTCTATTAAATGAGAAGGTTCATATGAGTATTATCAGTATCATTTTCTATACAGGAATACATGTAGTTCATCATCATTAAGTCCCTCATATTTCCCCCCTCTCCTCCAATCTCCATGCTTCACTTGAGTCCTGTATCTGAAGATCAAACCTTCTGTTCAGCTCTGGCCATTCCAAAAGGAACATTTGAAATTCCCCTGATTCATTGAAAATCCATCTTTTCCCTGGAAGAGGACTTTAGTTGTGCTGGGTAGTTGATTCTTGGTTGCATTCTGAGCTCTTTTGCCTTCCAGAATATTATATTCCAAGTCCTATGAGCTTTTAATGTACTTGCTGCTAAGTTCTGTGTGATCCTGACTGCAGCTCCATGATATTTCATGATATTTAATTTGTGTCCTTCTGACTACTTGTAATATTTTTTCTTTGACTTGGGAATTCTGGACCTTGGCTATAATATTCCTGGGGGGTGACTGTTTGTTTTGGATCTCTTTCTCAGGGAGATCGGTGGATTCTCTCCATTTCTATTTTGCCCTCTGCTTCTAGGATGTCAGGGCAATTGTCCTGTAGTAATTCTTTGAAAATGATGTCAAGGCTCTTTTCCTGATCATGACTTTCAGGTATTCCAATAACTTTTAGATTATATTTCCTAAATTTGTTTTCTATATATCAGTTGTTTTTTTCAATGAGATGTTTCACATTTTCTTCTAATTTTTCTTTCTTTTGGTTTTGAAGAATTGTGTCCTGATTTCTCATAAAATTAGCAGCCTCCCTCAGTTCCATTCTATATCTGAAGGATTTATTTTCCTCAAAGAACTTTCTTATCTCTTTTTCCATCTGGACAATTCTGCTTTTTAAAGAATTCTTCTCCTCAATAACTTTTTGACTGGTTTATCCACTTGACCCTAAGCTGGTTTTTAACTTGTTATTTTCTTCAGCATTATTTTGGATCTCCTTGACTAAGCTGCTGACTTCATTTTCATGTTTTTCCTCCATCTCTCTTATTTCTTTCCCCATTTTTCCTTCTATCTCCCTCACTTGATTTTCAAAGTTGTTTCTGAGCTCCATCATACCCTGAGCCCAAATTCTGTTTTTCTTGGAGTCTTTGGATGCAGGAGCTTGGACTTCCTCATCTTCAGATTGAGTGTTTTGATCCTTCCTGGGATCATAGGCAAAGTATTTCTCAATGGTGTTCTTCTTTTTTCTCTGCTTACTCATTTCCCCAGCCTCTGCCTGGTTTTGGTGTGCATCCTGAGCCTTTGAGTATTGTTGGGACACCCCCCCCCCCAACAAGGATCTCCATGTGTGATGCTCGGTCTTCCCTGCTGGTCTGTGAATGACCATAAGTGCACTCCTCTGCCATGGGGGGTGAGGTGGGAAAGGGCTGTAGTTCTATAGGGGGATCCTGACTGCCATCAGGATCTGAATGTGGTCAGAGCCCCAGAGTGCTGTTCCAGGAACAGAGAGCAGACCTCAGCAGTCTCTCTCCACGCCCCTTCCTAGGCTCATCACTCATGCCCTGGGGGTTCCTGCTTACTGGATTCTGCTTCTGGTTCCTGGATCTGGGATGCCAGGGCCACACTGCTCACTGAGTACCCTGAGGGCTGGGCTTCATGCTCTCACTCTGGCAGAGGTTCCCCACCACCACTCCCCACTGATCTTCCAAGTTGTTCCTAGTGCTCCCTGAGTGTAGGTCAGGAAACTTCTCCTGCTACCCACAAACTACGCTCCAAGTGCCCTGGGGCTGCACTGGGGAGGCTGAAGTTCCTTCGCTCTGGCAGGCCACCCCTGTGACCCTGTGGAGCCGAGCCATTCCGCTCTTTTCCAGGTTACCTTGGGTTGGAGAACTGCCTCACTGGATCCCTCTGTGGATTCTGTCTCTTGAAAATTTAGTCAGAGTCCTTAGTTTATAAGTTTTGAGAGAGAGCACCTAAGAGATGGTCCTCTCCTGGTGTCATCTTGGCTCCGCCCCTTCTCATAGTAATTCTAATAGAACTATTTGAATTTATTTGAAATTTGTAAGTATTAAAGCATGTTTACTGTCTACTTTCATAGAATAAGGATGGAAATAGGATACTGTCATCAACCAATTTTATGTACTTTCAAATTTATGTATGATTTTTTTTGTTCTGACTTTCTTTTTTAATTAATATTTTTGTAATTTCAAGGAAAACAATTTCAATATATATATATATATATATATATATTTAAATTTTGAGTTCTAAATTCCTTCTCTTCTTTAAACAGTAAGCAATTTGTTATATGTTTTATATGTACAGTCATGCAATGCATATTTCCATATTAGTCATTCTGTAGGGGAAAAAACCCATTCATAAAAAACCCACACAGAAATAAGGTTAAAAAAATAGTAGACTTCATTATATAGTCAGATTCTATCAGTTCTTTCTCTTAAGGTGGAGAGCATTATCTTGGATCATTATATTGCCAAAAATAGCTAAGCCATTCACAGTTGATTATTGTAAAGTATTTACTATTATTGTATGCAGTGTTTTCCTACTTCTGTTTATTTCACTTTGCATAAATCCACATAGGTTTTTCCAAGTTTTTCTGAGAGCATCTCATACTATAAAATTATATAGTACAATGGTATTCCATCATAATTATATACCACAACTCGTTAGTTGCCAATATTGGATGAATTTTCAATATGTTTCTTGCCCCTACAAACAGCAGCTATACATATTTTTGTTCATTTAGGTCCTTTCCTTTTTTAAAAAAATCTCTTTGGATATATATATATATATATATATATATATATATATATATATATATATATATACCTAGCAATGATATTGTTGGGTTAAGGGTATATAAAGTTGTATAACCCTTTGAATATAGTTCTAAATTGCTCTCGATTATGGTTGGATCAACTCCATTTAACAGTGCATTTAGTGTCTCAATTTCCTTAAATCTCCTCCAACATTTATGATTTTTCTTTTCTCTCATATTAACCACTATGATAGGTGTGAAGTGGTCCCTCAGAGTTATTTTAATTTGTCTTTCACTGATCAGTGGTGAATTAGATTATTTTATAGGACTATAGATAGTTTTGATTTCTTCATCTGGATACTGAGTGTTCATATCCTTTGACCATTTATCAATTGGGAAATGATTCATATTTTTGTAATTTTAATCAGCTCTCTATGTATTTGAAAAATGAGGGCTTTATCAGGAAAAACTTGCTGCTGAGTTCCCCCCCCCCATTTTCTGCTTCCTTCTAATACTAGCTATATTGGTTTTATTTGTGCCAAAACCCTTTCAATTTTATGTAATCAAAATTATTCATTTTATATCCTGTAATACTCTATGTTTCTTATTTGGTCATATTTTGTCCTTTTCTATTGATTTTATCTTTTGGAATGTTGAGTGGATTGAATGTGTGGGTTTAGCTCTGAAATAATGAGATTTCACAACCCACTCAATCTCCTCAATCTCCTGGTCCTTTCACATTGTTAACTGTTCTTCTCTTCTCCTACATGCAAAACATCCTCATCTGTAATGGGCTGCCATCTTAAGAATGTGCACCTAAGTAGGTTTTGCGTCTTTCAAAATCCTCTTAATGAATATATCATACAAATTCAATGCAAGACCAACTTGTGATTGCATTATTGTGCCTCTTACATTTACCCACCTGTTGAAGTTTAATGGATTTAGGAATTAAGTTGCTTTCAGATTTTGTTATGTTAGAATCAGCATGGTCTCATGGATAAAGTTTGAGACTACTGGAGGGAAGGCCTTAGGACCTATTGATCATATGGAATCTTGGTCCAATTATTTAACCTTGGTGTCACTGTTGTTCTTTGAGGTTTCTCACTTATAAATTATAGATAATAATACCTGCCTTCTCCTTTGCTTTGCAATCTTGGTATGAATCATTAATGATTCTTTATTGGTTTTTGTTCTTTAGAATAAAGGTATAGATATCACACTGAAAAAGATTGCTTTGGGGCAATGCTATGGTTTGACTATTCCTTAAAATATTTGATACACTCATTCATTCATTTTAATGGTAGAAGAATAAAAACAGACATTTTTTATAATAACATCTCATTCATTATCTGTTGTCCTTACCCCCACCTCTAAATTTTCTCTCTTGAAGTTTGCTATTATTGTTGAGGGCATCATCATCATCATCATCATCCTCCCAGTCACCAGGATCACTTCATCAGTGTTAATCTTCAACTTCACATTCCTTCTATCAAATGCATTGCTAAGTCTTATCATATTTACTATCTAAACATTTCTAATATGCATTCCCTTATCTCAATTCACAGATACACACAATCTTAATTCATAATCTCTGGCCTTGATTATCATAGTAGCCCACTAATTCATTTCACACCTCCAGTCTTTCCCTATTCCAATCCATCCTGTGCACAGTCCCAAAGTAATATTCCTAAAGCAATAGTCTGCCCATATCACCCCCATCTTTAGTCAATAAGCTTCAGTGACCCCCTATTACCTCCAGAATAAAATATATACCTTTTGCTAAACAGATGTCTTATCTGTTTAGCATTTAAAGTTATTCTTACCCTCTCCCCCTTTAACCTTTCTTATGCGCTTGATTCTTTTCTATCCCCTCAGCAATCCATGTATACAAGGCAACTTTCTGGACCTTGCATATGACATTATAACTACTGGTCCTAGTACCTTTGCATTCACAACCCTCCATCCCAGGAATGTTCTCCCCTCACCTCTACCTCACAGTTTCCGTGATGTCCTTCACATCTCAACTTAAATCCTACCTTCTTCAGGAGGGTTTTCACAGTCTCCATTCTCCCCAGCCAACAAATGTCTTCCTCTTCGAGATTACTTTATATCTTTATATTACTTTATATCTACACATAGTTATCTTGTATATAGTTCTTTACATGTTATCTTCTCTGTTGGAACAAAAGCTCCTTGATGGCATGAACTTTAATATTTCTTATTTCAAAGACAGACCATATCAGTGTCATTTTTTGATCAAATAATTTTGATAATTCATAATGAAATTTGGGCTATCTTACTTGGCCATTGTTCTTGCATAGGGGAAATTAGAAACATTTTCCACATTTTGGGAATAATCTATTCAAGGTATAGGCACCCTCCAATAAAAGAGAGATCATGGTATACCAAATAGAACCCTGGTCTTTTCATCTATACATAATTCAAATACTATCTCATATACCCACTGAATGTGTGACCCTGGGAAAGTCACCTAATCACTCATTGCATTAATTTCCTCATTTGTAAAAATGAAGAAGTTGAATTTGATAGCTTCTAAGTTGGTAGTTCCAAACATATGATTGTATGATCATTATTCTATGGGTTTTTGTTGTATCAGTCAATTAAGGCAGTCTGGATCCACGATGTATATAGTAAGTGGAGTAGTGTGTGAATGAATCATCTTCATTGAGTCTTCTTTTTATGTACAATTACCATAAGATGGCACTACAGAGATATGCATGATTATATTTTCTTATCCATTCATTCAAGACCATTTTTTCCAGACTGAAAGAAATCTAGTGGTAGTATTTTTTTAGTACCTTTTAAATATTCAAGGGCTTCGATGCTAGGAATACATTTAAGGAGAAATGAAATGCATATAAAACATTTGGCATATTTTTCATAGTTCAAATACCCCTTAAATGATGGTGAAACAGAGGCTAGAAGGAGAAAATGTAGCTTTTAGTCTTTTCTGTGTTCATCAGTTTACAGATAAGCTTGCTAATGTATTTTGGAAGCTAGATTTACAGTATCTAAGTTGATTTGAAAACTTGGCGGTCTTTGTAATATAAATTATTCATTGTTACTGTGGATGGCACATGTTGTCTGTGTAATATTTTTTTTATTGTTAGCTCACTCAGTGTTATGCAAACAGAGATGTGGTATCTCCAATTTTTCTTGTTTTCTGTCATTTTATTTATAGTAAACCCTTGAACAACTTCTCAGATAATGAAGATGAGAATGACTATCAATCTTTTTTAGAGAACCTGTTTAGTCAGTGTGAGCTTTGGGGGAAAAGGATAACAAGGAGAGAAAAGGAGAGGGAATCAAGCTACTAAAAATATGTTGGAATGTGAATTTTTTTGGAGGTGTAGTTTGAGGTGATACCTGCTTCAGATGTCTGCCTTTCTCAGAAACAGGTTCACACTATCCACTGACACTTAGAATTAGTTTCCTATTACATAGCTCATGTGAGGTTCAATTAGGTAGAAGAGAGGAGGGTGTCTTGGAAAGATGAATGCCTAGTCCCCTCTTATACTTGTATGTAGAATGAGGCTTAATAATTAGGAGTCTTGTAAACTAATTAACATTATTGTTTAAAATTAGTTTTTCTTGTAGCAGTAATTTTTAGTAAAATTTAATAATTGTAGCACTTAAAATTTCACTAACTCTGCTGTCTTTGGATATTATCTCCAGGGGTACAGATTGCAGTTCCCCTATACCTTCTCATCATTTGCTATTCTTACTTGAATCCTCCAGGAAAGCTTCCAGTGGGAATTCTTCCTCTAGTTCCCTTAATATTTTCAGTGTAGGACATGAGTTATTTATTATCCCTGATTTTAGCTGCATGATCAATCTCTCTCCTTTTGGAATTCTACATATATTTATAATAAATTTTATACTCCATATT
This sequence comes from Macrotis lagotis, assembly GCF_037893015.1. Lineage (NCBI taxonomy): Eukaryota > Metazoa > Chordata > Mammalia > Peramelemorphia > Peramelidae > Macrotis > Macrotis lagotis. The sequence continues at coordinate 624,061,431 of NC_133658.1, forward strand.
TTGTTCAATTAGTCATTTATAATTTGCTGTAGGTGTTTTTTCTCTTTAACCACAGTGCATCCCTTCATTGTTTTCTGTGTCACTTGCAAATTTGCTTCTCTGTAGGCTATGTTCTTCCATGCTTTGTAACCATATTACATCACTTAAAGGATATTAGTATTACAAAAAGGAGTTTTTATTTCAGGGAGAAATTGTTGACTGTCAAAAGTTCTAAGTTCATAGATCTGCTGAAACTTTTTCACAGACTTCTATACTTATAAACCTCGAATATATTATATCTTAATCATAAAAACAATTTGATATGTGTTAGAAAGAAGAGATGTATATCTTCCCAAAATCAAAAGTTTAAATTCAGCAACTCAATATTTAATAATCCTAAGAACATATAGTAGTTGGGGAAGAATATCCTATTTTCCAAAATTTTCTGGGAAAATTGGAAAGCATTTTGGTAGAAATTAGATTTAGCCCAACATCTTATGCCGTGTAACCTATTTTTCCAGCTATAGTTGAAGTCCAGTTGTTTTTTCAAAAATTTTCCAAATGTTTATTATCTCTCCCTTCCACTGCTCTCATCTATTAGAAAAAATAAAAACAAAACAAATAATAAAAAACATAAACTCTAGCAATAAATATTCATAGTCCAGAAAAGCAATTCTCATATTGTCTATGTATACATATTCATGTATAATGCTAGAGATGAAGTCCATCACTTCTAAAACTAAAAGTAGGTGACTAGATTCATCTTTAGTTCTTAGTATGTTTTATTTTTCATTATTCAGACTTTAAAAGTCTTTCATAGTTGTTTTTCCTCTAATCTAATCCAACGATCTCATATTATTGTATATCATGTGCCAAACAAGGCCTGTACTTGTTACCAGAGATACATTTAATATGACAGTGACTACCTTTAAGGAGATTGCAATGCAGTGGAGGTTGACAACACAGAAAAGGAGGTAAGAAAGTGGGGGAGAAAAGGAGGATGGAGGACACAAGGGGGTACCAGCTTGAGGTGGTGTTCAGAGCAGCAGATGCAAAGTGGAATGATCTGAGATTCCAGATCTGATTTCTATAAAGGAAAACACTGAGAGGAGATTGGTACTCTACTCTCCAATCTGAGGGGATAAGAGATGAAAGGAGGTGATGACAGTCAAGGTTAGAGTTTCCAACATGGTTATGATATTAGAAGTGATTAGCTTGACTTAAGAAGGGCATGGAGTTAAAACCAGACAGAGCAACAAATGCAAAGTGGACATTTTGTTGTCACTGTGTAGATTATTTTTCTAGTTCAGCTTACTTAACTTCATAAAAGATCATAAGGATCTTCATAGTATACATAATACCATACCATTATTTTCATATAATGTAATCCTTTTATTCCTTGATAAATGAGTACTCCTTTGCTTTCAGTCTGAGATTATTATAAAAAGAGCTGCTATGATACACATGCTTTGTTTTCCTCATTCCTTGATCTATTTTAGGTATAGACCTACTAGAATTATGTCAAGTCAAACATTATATTCAGTTTAGCAAATTTTTGGTCACAGTCTCAATTGTTTTCTAGAATGACTGGACAGATCCACCAATGATGCACTAGTGTACCTATTTTCCCATAACTCTGGAGGACTAACTGTTAACCAAACACGGGCTAGACACGATTACAAAAGAGAAAATGGACAATTTTATAGCAAGTAATTTGAAAAGTTTTTGCATTAACAAAATTAATACACCTAGCATGAGAAGGAAAGCGGTTTGTTGAAAATAAAACATTTTCAACAAATAACTTTAAGGACCTAATATTTAAGATATTTAGCTTAGCATCAGACATAAATAAGATTAAGAACCACTATCCAATTCCTGAAGGATTCAAGTAAGAATGGCAAATGATGAGTAGGTATAGGGGAACTGTAATCTATACCCCTTGAGATAATATCCAAAGACAGCAAGAGCTAGTGAAATTTTTAGGTGCTACAATTATTAAAGGATATATGTAAATACACACAGCATATAAACATACACATATATAGTATTTATATTTGTATTTATATATTTATATGTATGTATATATTTATGTGTATAAATATATATTCAATTTTCTAAGAAATAATGACAAATTATTAACTGTTATATGAAAAATTGCTTCAAAGATTTTTAAAAGTAGGCATACAATTTAGTATATAAATGTGGGTCATATATATGTAGGCAGTTTTAGTATATAAATGTAGATTTGATTTTACTAAACTCTAAATCATTTTTGTGCAAATAATTAATAATAATAATAATAATAATAATAATAATATGGGTTTTCCTTCCAATAATTCAATAATTTCTTCTTTTCAGTTTTCTTTAGAATTGGTTCTTTGGTAATCTGAAATTAATTTATACACAGTACAGGACTTTTTATGTGTGTATTTGATCTGGTGCACCCTCAGTGGTAGGGCCATTTTGGCTTCTTAATGCAGTTCACAGGTCTCTGAAGCACTGCAATTGACAGGGGAAGAAAGTTTGTTGTAAATATATTTACAGATAGTTTACATTTCCAATATGTTTATATTCATTTGTCTAATGTTAATTATAATATGCTTTTGAAATGATTTTAATTACTTGATCTCTTGCCAAACCTTTTTCTCCACTCAATTGCTTTTTACCATTTGGGGAGTAGGCAACACTGCACATACTGTTCCATAAGGCTCAAAAAGTTATTTTTATATTCTAAATCAGTTTTCCCTTGCTGACTCTTTTTTTCTTTTTTTTTCTTTTTCATGGAGATAAAATGTCTGCTGTCAAAGCAAGTTTCTAAATTCATTTGGCCTCTTTGTTGTGATAACTGCATTATATTAGTTAAATTTTAGTAGAAATTTTGCTACCTCCTATTTTTTCTTATCTAAAAAGATTAGATTGGAGTTCTTTTAGTTGTATACCATAGCTTATTGTGTTGATGTTTTCTATTTGCTTCCCTTGTAGCACTCAGTAGATAAATCCTTAAATTAATTAAGAGGAGAGTTTTTGCCTTAAGACTGTTTAGTAGAAATAGTCACTGGGACACAATGTTAATCCCATGAAAAATAGGCAATCTGTGAGTGTAGTGGGATGATCTACATGTTTATTGCTTTTGGTTTATATGACTAAGATGCATCATATTGATTGTCATATAGCTACTGAATGCTAGTGGCATTACTATTAATATGGAAAATGAAGTTTCTTGCTTTGGCTGAATCTACTTTCTGTATCTCATAAAATGACCTTCTCTTTCTTCCTCTACCTAGGCTGTCTGTCCTACATTATTGGAATGTTCTTTTTTCTCATCTCTAGTTCTTGGAGTATTTAATTTAGCTCTCATGCTACTATCTTTAAAAAAGTCTTTCTCTTGGGACAGCTAGGTGGCACAGTGAATAAAGCACCAGCTCTGAATTCAGAGGACCTGAGTTCAAATGCAGCCTCAGACATTTAATAATTTCCTAGCTGTGTGCCCAAGTCACTTAAGCCCATTGCCTTGTAAAAAACACACAAAAAAATAAAAAAAGTCTTTCTCTTTTCTCCTAAAGTTAATCTCTACCATTGAGTGAATAATATTTGTAGAGATGTTTAAACCCCCCCATCAGTAAAATATGTCTTTAAGATAAAAAAATCTGGCTTTAGTAATTGTATCCCAATTACCTGGCATAGTACCTCTCCATAAATGTTCTGTAATTGTTTAATGATTGCTTAATGAACTGACTCAAAAAAAAAAAAAAGAATTACAGAATTTTCTTTTCTGGAACTTCCAGTCTAGTGGGAGAGACAAACTATTTACACATTCAATCTCCGATCACTCTGACCAGAAATGAATTTCTTTTTTATAACTGATATTTTATTTTTCCAAATACATGTTATGAAAGTTTTTCAACATTCATCCATATTCCTATGAATATTTTTAAGTTACAAAATTGCCTTCCACCCTCCCTTCCCACCCTCCTCCTCTCAGTGGCGAACAGTCAGGTTATTATTGTACATACACATTTATGTGAAAAATGTTTACAGTTAGTCATTTTTTGGTATGAGGAATTAGAATTAAGGGAAAGAAAGAAATAAGGGATTTTTTTTTTAAAAGTGAATGTTGTATTTATCAGATTCTGTAGGATTTTTTCTGTTTGTTTTGTCTTGTTTTATTTTTCTTCCTCTGTATGGGTGATTTCTTTGAACTCATAGCATTGTTGTTTGTATTGCTCTTTTGATAGTTACCAGATGGCCTTTGGATCTCACTTGTGATCCTTGGTATTGTGTTTTTTAATTCTTTTGTAATGTATTACTTTTAACTTGTTACTTGAGTCACTTCCCTGATTTCATTGTTTCTTAGTTATAGACCTTTTCTTTTTATTTTCTCAGAATTAAAGAGAATGCCTTAAAAGTTTGTATGTTGGGGCAACTAGGTGGTGCAGTGGATAGAACACCAGACCTGGAGTCAGGAGGACCTGAGTTCAAATTGCGACCTCAGACACTTAATCATTACCTAGTTGTGTGGCCTTGGGCAAGCCACTTAACTCCATTGCCTTGCAAAAACCTAAAAAAAAAATGTTTATATGTTAGTCAAATATCTGTTAAATTAATTAATAAATAAGTTGATAGAGAAATAAACTGAAACTTGTATTTTTAAGGATCTGTGAGAATCTGGGAAACCCCACTAGAAACCAGAGGCATCAAACCTAGATTGAAACTTTATAGAGATCAGATGGCCGCTGTCGTGGAAAGGGGATAGAGATGATAGGGTGGTAGAAAAATGTGGAAATCAAAAGATGAGTATTAAAAACTAGCTTTACATTAATTGGGAAAAATTTTTTAAAAGAAAGAGATAATAAAAAAGAAAAGAAAGTCCACAGAGAAGTGTCAGTGTTCAACTTTCTAAATTAAATGTGATAAATGAATATGGAACAGATCTAGGGATGCACTGATAATTGTTTAACAAAGCTGGGATTTGAACCCAGATCCCCATACTCCAAAGCTAACTTTCTTTCCATTGCTGGAGCATTTTACATACCCTAATGATAGGGATTACTCATAATTAAGAGGGAGGAGACATCATCAATACCATTCTTGAGGACAGCCCATTAACAGCCCCTCCCCCTTCCCCAAAGCAATACTTTTTTTACAATTTCTTGTGCTAAATATATATGAGGATAAAAAGAATTCTCTTAACTGGCATGATAAGATGAAGAACAGAAGAATTATATATTACAAACATGGTAATTCAACTTCAAGAAATCTCACTTAGTTGTGTTATACCGATCAATAATGACCAGCAGCTTTGGAAAAAGATGCATTTGTTTCTGTAAAGGTTCTGTTAGCCTTCAATATTACAATATAATAGTCACTGAAAACTGCTTATTTCTGAAAACTGAAGGACTCTTTTACTTTATTGAGCATAATTAACTTGATTATATGTCCTAGTAGAAAGGAATATCATCCTCAAGTCATTTTCTTTTGGCTATAGAAAATGTTTTTTTTGTCTATTTTTAAATTTATTTTTGTTTTATGAGCTGGACAAGGTAGCATGTTTTAATGTGCAATAGAAAATTGGACAAATAGCCAGGAGATCTGGTTTAAATAATATTTAAGCACTAGTTAGATGATCACAGTAATTTAACTCTTCCCAACCTCTATTCCCTAATCTGAATTCTCTTTCTTAGGTTTATTATAAGAAAAAAATACTTTCTAAACCTCAAATTATTTCAGATGCATTTTTTCCTACAAAAATGAATGTATATTTATTATTGATTGAATTTTATATCTGTGTAAAGCATGCACATACATGATTGCATATAGTCTCTTTTGCAAAATTTAAAGTTATGAGAAGACTTTTCAAATGAGATAGTATAACAACCTCAATATGGGACTGATTTAAGAAGAGGTAAAAAAAAAAATAAAAAGTATTTCCACCAACTGTTCCCTCATTTTCACATCATGTCGGTAACAAGCAATATCCATCTCCTCTCAAACTGATGCAAAGATGAACTGCTTTCTCTATTCTCAGATGTGTTTTAGCACTGACTCACACTTTCATGGCTGCAAATATGGATGAGACAATTATTGAATATTTTAGTTTAAAAGTCCTCTCATTATCAGCAGAGTTGGAAGAAAAACTATATTACATCCATTTTAGCATTTAAAAATCTATATGTTGAATTTTTTTAAAGTCAACAGAGTGGAGAGGTTCTGCTAAGTAATTAAGAATGGCAGGTGGAATATTTGAAAACAATATTTGTTGATAATTGCCTTGTAGGTTATGGGGGACTGATCTCATTCAATCTCTTACTAAAGGAGTAACCTTATAACTCAATTCATTTTTCTCAACCTCCATTTCTTTATGGGTAAAACATATAATTCTTTGATGACTTTAGGTTTCTTGTGAGTTAGCTGTTCTGCTCTGTTTATAACTATAAATGTAATTTATTAATATAATTCTATTAATATTTTGAAGATTAATTTATTACTAAAATTCACTTCTGCTACTTCATTAAGATGCACAGACCATGATAGGAGACTACAACCTGTGTCCAGTCTTACTAAATTGGAAAGCCTGCAACTATAGACCCAGTCTGACTACACGATGGAAAGAGTCATAACTAGTTTGTCTGAGGATAATGGATTTTTTTGTCTTTAATCATTCTTGGGGGCTCTTTACTAAGTTATAGAAGGGTTTTACTAGTGAAAGACGGGTCCATATAAACAAAATCACAGATTCTATATTGTATTAAAATAAACTCCTTATAAGGAATTGTCTGCATTGTGGTACCCTGAACAAAAGAAATCTATGAAAATGGTGTAGTTTTTGTCAGATTCCTGAAATTGCAGACAATGACTACTGCAAAAAAATAAATAAATTGCATATGCTCTATCAAGTATTAAAACTTATCATTTAAAATAAGGACACATATTTTTATTCATTTATACATATCAGTCAGAAAACATTTAGTAAATACCTAATATGTGGTCAGAACCTATGCTAAGTGCTATAGATAGGAAAAAAAGGCAAACAATAGTCACTGCTCTCAAGGGACTGATAGCCTAATGGGGAGGGAGACAATCTGTAATTACATATGTGTGTGTGCATATGTGTATAAATATATTAATTATATTAATATTAAAACTTAACAGGGAAAATAGGAGGCAGAAATGGAGAAAAGAGAATTCTTGGCACACTAGGACTCTAGGAAATGGCCAGAATGCCTAGATTTTGGAGATGGTACAAGAAACTCTAAAGAGGAAAGTGTCACTGGACATTGTCACAATAGGTTAAATTTGGGGAGTGAGAAAGGAGGAAATGAGGATGCAGCACAGTTGGTGAACCTGGGTGACCAGGATCATGATGGTTCCTCAGCATTAATAGGGACATTGGAAGGGGGTGGGAGCAGGGTGGGGTTTCTTGGGAGGGAAAATAATGAGCTCAGTTTTGGACAAGAGGAGTTTAAGATGTTTCTAATCCATACATTTAAAGATAGGTGGTTGGAGATTCTCACACACACACACACACACACACACACACACACACACATAAACACAAACTTTCACATAAAGACAATGTTATATATTGGTTACAGAGATGACTTCAGATCCAGGAAGATTTGGGTTTTATTATCACTTCGAACAAATCCTGCCTATAGGATCCTGGGTAGGATAGTATCTTGTACTTAAGGCAACTGCCTAGATGTTGGTGTAGATGTGTTTTGTTAGAGGAAGCTCCTTATAGGCAACTTCTTTCTCTAATAAACTCACAAGGGTAGCCAGGTGATGCAGTGCATAGGGCACTGGCTTTGGAGTCAGGAGGATGGAAGTTTGAAACCAGCCTCAGACAGCTCACATCCAGGGCCATCTCTAGTTATCCTGATTCATATCCGGCCACTGGACCCAGATGGCTCCAGAGGAGAAAGTGAGACTGGTGACTTAGGACAGTCCCCTTATCTCAAATCCAATTCATATGCTTGTGATGGCATCACCTCCCTGATGTCGTGATCTTTTTTGGAAAACGGACAAATATTATTAAAAGTACAAGCTTAGTGTCTATTCCTGTATTTTTTCAATTAACTTACATGTAAGTGGGAAAAAATTTGAAAAAATTATATTTGAACCTCTAGTACTTAACTTACAAACTGCTGAGATAGAGATTTTCTCTAAAGGCACACACACACACACACACATATACACACACACAAATATGTCTTTATCTTATCTTGTATTTTTCTGATAATTTCATATCTTTCTTTCTTTATTATAGGAATAGGGAAAACAAGAGGCCCAAAAATCTGAAGAATGTTTCCAAGAGTCAATTTGGTTGTCACACACTGGATTTGGAAGAGCATGAGAACATCTTATCTTTTTCTTTCTTTCATACTGCTCCTTACAAGTCATTTGGAAGGCAAAAAGGATAATCAATTCATCTGGAAACCAGGTAGGAAGGCTCATGCTATTCCTTTTTTCAAATTTCTTTCTACGCCCCACTTTTATTAATATGTCAAAAATGGCCAGATTCTGTTTTTAATTTTGCAATAGTGTTATATCTCCAGGGGGAAAATTAGGTCATTTGATCTTCAAATGAGTACAATTATTGTGGCCATCGCAAAAACATCCATTTATCCTTTGCTGTTTCCTCTTTTCCACTCCAATCCAGAAGTGATACCTTTTCTGAATTTTCAGATTGCTATCAAGCAAAATTATTATTTCCATAGATACATCTCTTTTTTTTGTCAAGACTTTCCATATTTCTCTACACAGAATCAACCTTTTCTTGCAAAAATGACATCTGAATTTAGCTGACAACCTCTTGCTAAAAATGCTTTGGATCAGTATTGCATATTTCTATTAGAGAATACTCTAGCTAGATATTTATTATTGAATGCTTTCCAGTAGACTCTCCATATTATCAAGTTTTGCTAATTGAAGAATTTTTCTTTTAGCATTTCTTATTAGTTATCTCTCTTGAGAGATGAATTGTAACATCGTTTTTTGAGATGATTAGTTTTAACATTTGCATGGTTTTTATCTTTACATATGAGTAAGGTCTTTTAAAAGTTATTTTGAATATAAAGGGAAGAAGGCCCATATCTGTATTCTGGAATAAAGTAATTAATTTATTAATGTAAAAAATTCATTAACATTTTACTGGCTTTCTAGTGATTGAGGAAGCCCAAACAACTTAGTTACTTGAGCTTCTTTTACTTTCTTAGATTTTCATTTGTTTAAAGTTTCTTTATCATATCTATTCTCTTTTTTTTAATAATATATGTATATAATACATGACTTTGAAATTAAGAATGTAATAAGTATCAGGTCTATGGTTCCTGAGTTTTGGTCTTTATGTCATAGTTCATAAATTAAATAGTATATAAACTTATTTTGTCACCATGGAAATATTCATGAAAGCAATATTTTTAACATTTAAATGACTTTGCAAAAATAAAAGACTGAATTATGCTTTAAAGTATATTAACTGCTAACCAAGCACCATTAAAGATACAATCTGGAAGAAATTTAATTGCATTTAAACCCTTATAAATTAATTTAATTGTCGACTGTGATATCTAATTAGTGATTTGCATATTTTCTCACAGTAGTTTCCACAGCTTTGCAAACAATTCTAAAAGTAGAGTATTGCCTGACTGTGAATGCTGCTGTTTTGTTTAAATTATAATAGACTGAACATCTTATTAAATGTAAAATTATAAGCATGTGTATGTCTGTTAAAAAGTGACATGACATGATGCTTTCTTCCCCCCTCTACTAAAATTTTCCATAGTGGTTGTGTAACTCACAGAATGTGGGAGTGGAACCCAAGTCCTGGTGGTTTCCTCACTGTTCTGGATACCAGGTCACCTGGCAGTTCTGGGCTAACATAAATAAGTTAAGAACAAATTATGTTCACATATTTAATTAGAGTCTTGAGAGAAGGTCACCTGGTCACAGACACTGCTTCTGTGGAATAACAGATAGATACCACGCTGGTCTTCTAGAGAGTGAGGGCACTAAACTATCTGGGTTATCCAAATCTGTCCAAGATCCCATTGTCCTCTTTGTAGAGAGTTTTTGTAAGTTCTCTTTGGCAAACTATTTTAAATTGATATTTTATTTTATTTTTCCAGTTATATGTTATGAAAGTTTTTCAACATTCATCCCTATACATAATTTTAAGTTACATCATTTCCTTCCACCCTATGCTCCATGCAAATATTATCTCATTTGTTCCAACATCAGTAATATTGGAAGGTAGGTGCTATTAGTATTTCTATTTTTACAGATAAGGAAACTGGGGCAACCTGAGTTTGAATAGCTTTCCAATGATTGTGTAGCTAGAAAATGTTTGATGCTGGATTTGAACTTGTCTTCTTTATTTCAGGCCAGAAACTTTATCCATTGTATCGTGATCACACAACTAAGGTCAGAACTAGATTTTGGACCCAGACTCTCAAGTTCAGTATCAATATATCTAAAATATATTAAAATATTTTGGATCCTTGAAATATTGGATTCTGCTTCTGCTGAAACTTATTGAAGAATTAAAATTAATTTAAAATCTGAAATATAAATAGGAGATGTTAAGGAAACACATGGAATTAACTTTGAGAGAGAATGTATCTAAATATACAAAATTAGGTATAAGAACAAAGAGGAAGAGTTTAGTTCCATAGCTCCTAAATATATTTGGGTCTTTCCTTCCTTTTCTTTCCCTTTCCTTAGACCTATGCTATCTTTTTTTTCATATTATGTAATTTTATTATCTCTTATATTTATTTTGTTCTCTTAAGGATATGATTTCTCTCTCAACACATTCAATTTAGATCAGTGTATACCATGGAAACAATGTAAAGACTAACAGACTGCCTTCTGTGGTGGGGGGGTAGGGGGAGGGAATTAAAATTAGGGGAAGGGGCGGCTAGTTGGCTCAGTAGATAAAAAAAAACCTAAAAAAAACCCCTAAAGAAAAATTAGGGGAAAATTGTAAAATTCAAAAATAGTCAGAAATAATTTGCCTTTGATGTAACTGGCTTCTTTTATAATTCAATGTATTTTATTTTCTACATTTATTTATTCACTTAATGATGTAATTGGGATTAAGTGACTTACTCAGGGACTTATAGCTGGGAAAAGTCTGAGATGTATTTAAACTCAGGTCCTAACTCCAGGCCTGGTGCTCTACCACTGTGTCACCCAGTTGTCTCTGATTTTCTGTTCTAAGAAGGGGTCTGTATCACAAGACTGCTGCCAGCTGGGCAGAGTGGACAAAGGCATGGTCTCAGAGGAGGGAGACTCTGGGGTCCATTTCTGCCTACCACATACCTTCCCTTTTCAGGGCTGGAGGAAAACACTCTAAGAAGAAGCCTTAAGACAAAAAACACTGGGGATCTCCTGTGGCATCATGAGCTTTCACATCAGGCCTTTCCGACTCAAATGAAATTACAAAGTGATGGATGTCATGCCTTCCTCACCCCACCTCATCCCTCATTCCCCAGGACTTTTTTCTATGTATCTTTAAATTTATTTTATTCTCATTTTGTACAAATGTTTTTTTTTACATTAATAAAATATTCTTGTTTACAAGTAAACAAAATACCCCTCCTCCCACATGAATATAGCTAAACTTGTTTGGGCGAAAAAAGTAAAGGGGAGAGAAGAAAATTAAAATACAAAAATAATAATATTTTAGGTATGGCCAGGTGGCGCAATGAACGAAGCACCAGCCCTGGAGCCCTGGAGCCACGAGCACCTGAGTCCATATCCAGCCTCATAAACCCAACAATCACCCAGCCATGTGACATGCAAGCCACCCGATCCCCACTGCCCTGCAAAAACCAAAAAAAAAAAGAAAGAAAAAAAGACCCAAAATAAAATAAAATAGTAATAATAGTAGGGGTGGCTGGGTGGCAGACAGAGCATTGGCCCTTGAGCCAGGAGCACCTGGGTCCAAATCCGGCCCCAGACACCCAAAGATCACCCCGCTATGTGGCCCCAGCAGGCCATCCAGCACCACTTGCCCTGCACCCTCCCCCAAATAATCATAACAAAAAATGTGCTTGAGTCTTTGTTCCAACACCAACAACTCTGTCATGGGTGCATCTCATTCTTTATGATAAGTCCATCACAAAAGTTATTTCCATATTTTTCCACTGTTGCCATTGCTGATCGCAACTCCCTCCTTTCTTATTTCTCCACTACCATGTATTATATTTTCTCTCTCCTTTCACTATGACTCTGCTGTAGGGTCGCTGAGTGGCACAGCAGACAGATCCCTGGTCCCGGGGTCAAGAAGCCCTGAGCCCCCATGCCACCCCTTAGGCCCAGAATCCACCTGGCCCTGTAGTCCTGGGCAGGCCTTCCATTCCCAGCCCCTTGCAAGAAGTAAGAAAGAAAATGTGTTATATGTGGCCACTCTCCCCCCATGGTCCATCCTCTCCTCCTTTATTCACATCCCCACCCCTTCTCCCTGCTCCCTGCCTCCTTCTTACTCCAGATGTCTATACCCCATTGAGTATATTTGCTGTTTCCTCTCCTAGCCATCTCTGATGAGAGCAAAGTTTCCCTCATTCCCCCTTGCCTCCCCCCTTCCATATCATTGCAATAGCTCATTGTAATTAAAAAAACTTATGTGAAATATCTTGGACTATTCCCCCCTCTCCTTTTTCTTTCTCCCATTCCATTTCCCTTTTTTTTCTATTGACTCCATTTTTACACCATATTTTATCTTTGAATTCAGCTTTCTCCTGTACTTCAACTATAAAATCTCTCTCTACCTGCTCTATTAACTGAGAAGGTTCATATGAGTATTATCAGTGTCATTTTTCTATGCAGGAATACATGCAGTTCATCCTCATTAAGTCCCTCATATTTCCCCCCCTCTCCTCCAATCTCCATGCTTCACCTGAGTCCTGTATCTGAAGAGCAAACCTTCTGTTCAGCTCTGGCCATTCCAAAAGGAACCTTCGAAATTCCCCTGGTTCATTGAAAGTCCATCTTTTTCCCTGGAAGAGGACATTCAGCCTTGCTGGGTAGTTCATTCTTGGCTGCATTCTAAGCTCTTTTGCCTTCTGGTATATTGTATTCCAATCCCTATGAGCCTCCAATGTAGCTGTTGCTAAGTCCTTTGTGATCCTGACTGCAGCTCTATGATATTTGAACTGTGTCCTTCTGGCTGCTTGTAATATTTTCTCTTTGACTTGGGAGTTCTGGAAGTTGGCTATAATATTCCTAGGGGTTGGTTTTTTGGGATCTCTTTCTCTGGGGGATTGGTGGATTCTCTCCATTTCTATTTTGCCCTCTGCTTCTAGAATATGAGGGCAACTTTCCTGTAGTAATTCTTTGAAAATGATGTCAAGGCTCTTTTCCTGATCATGACTTTCAGGTATTCCAATAATTTTTAAATTATATTTCCTAAGTCTGTTTTCCATATCAGTTGTTTTTTCAATGAGATGTTTCACATTTTCTTCTAATTTTTCATTTTTTTTTGTTTTGAAGTATTGATTCCTGATTTCTGTTAAATTCATCAATCTCCCTGAATTCTATTTTTGTCTGAAGGATTTGTTCTCCTCAGAGAGTTTTCTTATCTCTTTTTCCATCTGGCCAATTTTGCTTTTTAAAGCATTCTTCTCCTCAATAACTTTTTTGAACTGTTCTATCCATTTGATCTAAGCTGGTTGTTAGCATGCTATTTTCTTCAGCATATTTTTGGATTTCCTTGACTAAGCTGCTGACTTCATTTTCATGTTTTTCCTGCATCTCTCTCCTTTCTTTTCCCAGTTTTTCTTCCAACTCCCTCATTTGATTTTCAAAGTCTTTTTTGAGCTCTGTCATAGCCTGAGCCCAGTTTCTGTTTTTCTTAGAGTCTTTAGATGCAGGAGCTTGTGCTTCCTCATCTTCAGACTGAGTATTTTGGTCCTTCTTGGGCTCATTTGCAAAATATTTCTCAATAGTCTTCTTTTTGTTTCTCTGCTTACTCATTTTCCCAGCCTGGGCCTGGTTTGGGGTGTTTCTTGAGCTTTTGGGACACTCTCACAAGGGTCTCTGTGTATGAGGCTCTGTCCTCCCTCCTTGTCTGTGAATGACCATAAGTGCCCCACTCTGCCACGGGGCTGAGGTGGGGGGGGGCTGCTGTTCTATGGGGGGGCCTAGACTGCTATCAGGACCTGAATGTGGTCAGAGCCCCAGAGTCCTGTTCCAGAGGCAGAGGACAGAGCTCTGCAGTCTCTCTTCACTCCCCTCCCTCAGCTCAATGGGCTCATGCCCTGGGGGCTTCTGCTTACCAGCTATGCCTGTTTCTGTTTCCTGGATCAGGGCTGGGGAAAGACCATGCTGCTCACTGTGTGCCCTGAGGGCTGGGCTCCAAGTGCTCTCTCTGGCAGAGGTCCCCCACTGTTACCCCACTTTGTGCCCAGTGCTCCTCGGGGTGCAGCTCAGGAGACTCCTTGCTGCTTTGAGCTGAGACTCCCAGTGCCCTGGGGCTGCCTCTGGTAGGCTGAGGTTCTTTGGCTCTGGTGGGCCACCCCTCTGGCGGGCCACCTCTCCAATCCTGGGGAGCAGAGCCTTTTTGTTCTTTTCCAGGTTACCTTGAGTAGGAGAACTGCCTCAATGGGTCCCTTTGTGGGTTCTGTCTCTCGAAAGTTTAGTTAGAGTCCTTAGCTGATGAATTTTATCAGAGAGCTCCTAAGACTGATCCCTTCTTGTTGCCATCTTGGCTCTGCCTCAGACCTATGCTATCTTGCAGACTGAACAGAAACTATTGATCATACTTTTTTTATATCAGAAATACTGGTATAAGTGATGGCTCTGTGACAGGAAAAATCAAGAGGGATGCAATAAGAAATTTAGATTATAGACAAAAATATCAATATTCTCTTTTTTTAAAGAAAAAAGTGCTGATACAAAATTTGATACTGCCTATAACATTTGTTTTAGGGATGTATATGGCATGATGTGCTTGGATTAATTGAGGGGAGTTGCCATAAGCCTCATAGTTCAAGTCCCACTCATGAGTCGGAGAAATATTTCTTAGGGATCCATCCTAGTATAGTATACTTAAACTGATTCTAAACTTATAAATATCTTGACCATAGTACATCAAAGAATAAAGTTTCAAAAAAACATTGGACACTCTTGCACAGGGAAGCTATAGTACTCTCAATTCTCATAATTTCCTACATGGAATACTCCTTATTGTCACTTATGACTTGAATATTCTTCTCATACAGGCATCCTGATGACAGTAGATGTCCATTCTTATCTCTCTCATGAAGTCAGTTGCAGCATCAACATCTTTACTTTAAATGTAGAATGCTGACTCCCGTATTTCAATTCTTGGTCACCACTCATTCTCTATCTGGACATCTTAGACTAAGTGACAGTGGACCTTGTAATATTTCTTATTTCTCATTGCACTCATTTAATTTTAACTTGAAATTTCATTTAATGTCATCCAGTGAATATGATTTTGGTGCTTTGGAAGTTTGTTATCAAATTCAAGGACTTAGGGTCTTACCTAATCTAAAAATTGAGTTAGGTGCTATTAAGAACAGATATAAACTCTTATTTGAAATTCTCTGGGTTGAGATTGTATTGTCAATCACTTTAAATGTTTGTTCCTTTCCTTCTTTCCCCTTCAATTTAAAGGTTAGATCTTAGCAAACCTCAGCTAACTTGGAAACATTCCTAGGTATGTCTTAAGATCAGAAAACAGTGAATAGATGAGTAATGAGTGAGTGAAAGACCATGTAGTTAAAGCAATCTCTGTTGATGGAAAATTTGTGTTTAGCCATAGGATAATATGGGGGTCATTGATCTAGCAAGACTGTTGAATGCCTGTCAACATTGTGATGAGTTCCTGTGAGCTATATGTAGTGTCAGGCAATCTGTCATCCAGGCAGAGGAAACAGAACCAGATCAGCAAGAGTCCTGAATAAGAAGTGATGTGGCTTCTTGTTTTGAGTAAATATAACTAATCATTTTCCACTGCACTGGAGAGATGAGCACATGATGTCCTCATAGGGCTCCAGATATCGCTAATATCTTCAAGTCCTTTTCCAAGCTTAGCATAAAGTATTAATGAAAACATTAGCAGTTCTTCCTGTAGTATAGGAAGGGGAATTCACTCCTACTCAAAATTAAATCATAGTCAAATAACTTCTGACAGTAACCTTGTGGTACAGGACAACAAAAACCATATTATACCCATTTTACAGAGTGACAATATATCATCCTAGGCATCTAGACTTTAAAATCAGAAAGACGAGTTCAAGTCTTTTCTGTGACATATATTAACAGTGGGATCCAAGGACATTCACTTTACCTTGCATTGTTCTAATCAGTTCTGAAAGATGATCAATTATAGAGAAGGCATTAACATGTATTAGTAAAGGAAGTTTCCACCAGGGAATCTTTATATCAACACATTTTCCCTTCAGAGAAGAATAATCAGGTGACCTGTTGGATCATACCATTTGGGTAGCACAGACAACTTTATGAAGCTATGTCTTCTGACTCTGGCATGCATTTTATTTGATTATATCGCCTCTCTACTACTTTATAAAGTTGTCCTCTTATGGAAAAAAGACTTTAAATTTTGGAGGCATAGAACAATTTGAGTTCACAACTCAAGTCAAATACAAACTAGCTTCATTGTTTTAATGGAAGTAGTGAGTCTACTGATATGTATTGGTGAGGAAAGAATATTAGTTCATATGTGAGTATTTTTTGAAAAATAATACTGGTCTATATCTAAAGTAGAAAACCCCTATTAATCCAATTGTCATTGAATATGAATTACTAAATTTGAATGGAGAGATGAATTTAGGAAACTTACTTTGAGAATACTCCCACATTCAGAGACTACTTAAAACAAAGAAAATTTTGGGAAAATTCTCAACAAAACCAGGTCAAGAAGAGTGCCAGTCCAAGTAATAAGGAATGCAATTATTTACAGTCAGCACTTTCACTTCTAACTTAATGGAGGGGAGAGAGGGTAGTGGGAGTAAGGATTATCCTGAAGTGTTAATTAGACTATGAGATGTATTATAAAGTTTTTATTTTACTGCAGGTTATCCTTGCCATTTGTTTTTCTCAAAGTCATTTTAAAAAATTAGTTTGTAAAATTTGTGTGTGTCCAAAGAATATCAAGAGGAAATTGTCTGAAATCGTATTTGTTTGAGTATCTATGGGAAGTCAATCAGTATCAGAGCTAGGGAATCAAGCCTTTCTTCTGTACACTTTATCCTTGAAAACACCACAACTCATTAATATATAGATTCATACCCATATATGAAAATAAATATACATATGAATATATATTTTACAAATCTCTCTTCATAGCCCTCTCTTATGGATTAAGAAGGCAAACAATATAACAATTGTACATGTGAAATCATATACAATTTATTTCCATATTATTTGTTACAAAATGCAAGAAATATGAAGTGAAAATACTTTGTGTATGGATCATTGTATTGATCAGAGGAGCTTTCAGTTGATTATCATCACAATGGTGACGTTACTGTGTATCATGTTCACCTTCCCTTTGGTGCCCATTTCCCTTTACATCATTTCAGAAAAATTTTTTCCAGGATTTCCTGAAATCATCTTTCCCATCTGTTTTTTTTAATAGCACAATATTATTCCATCACAATCTTATATCACAGCTACTCCCTAATTAATGGGCACTCCCCCCCCAATTTCCCATTCTTTGAATCAGGCACTATCCTTGGCCTAGAGTACTAAATTTTCAGAAAAGGGAAGTTTCGGGGTAGCTAGGTGGCACAGTGAATAGAGCACCGGCCCTGAAGGCAGGAGGACCTGAGTTAAATCTGGCCTCAGATACTTAATAATTGCCTAGTTGTGTGACCTTGGGCAAGTCACTTAATGCCCCATTGCCTTGCAAAAAATAAAATGCTAAAAAAAGGTAAAAAAAGGGAAACCTCAGAAATCAGAATTGGGAAATAGAAGGTCAAGGAAGCTACAAATCCAAGAAAACTGAGGATTGGAGATGGGCAGAGATAAGGAGATGCTAAGATTCAAGTTCACAGTCTGGAATGAGGTAGAAATGGATAGCAACTAATTAATGTTGAATAGGAGAATACCTAACGTCTTTGAATGCATTTGGAAACACTTGCTCCATATTAACCTTTTTCAAATCCTACCATATTCCCCATAGAACCATGATGGACAAGTCTATGTCTGTAGAATGGATAAAGTCTAGAATTTAGATTTTGTGCAAGTCATTATATAAAGATCCATAGGGGGGATAGCTTTATGCCTAAAGACGGGAATAGTTTAATATATATATATATATATATATATGCATATTTATATGTATATATAAATATTTATTTATATATTATAGATATTTTAATTTTAAAATTTTATTTATTTAAGGGAATGGGGTAATTGACTTGCTCACAGTCACACAACTAGGTAATTATTAAGTGTCTGAGGCCAGATGTAAACTCAGGTACACCTGACTCCAGGGCCGGTTCTCTATCCACTATGCCACCTCGCTGCCCCTAATATATGTTTAGGAGAAAAAATAAACTATATTAGATTAGGGAGAAGAATGAATTTTTGGGTCACTTAAAAGTTTATTAAATAATGTAACACTTTAGCATGTTTTAATAATGCATTACCACATAATAGCATATTCCAATATTATATTAATACTCAGTTCAGAATATTTCTTTAGGGGTGAGACTGAAAAAATAAAAATATTACCATTTGTCTTAAATTTAGCTTCATATTTTCAGGTTGTATATGCAATGGACTTTTGTGTGATTTTCTAACAGAATAGAAAAAATAAATGAGTTGGAAGAGGGTTTGTCTGTATTCATAAATGGACCCAAATTACATTGAATGTTATCTAGGTACTAGAAGGTTTCTCTTTGTGGTACAGACCTTTGAAAAGCTGCTTACGCTGTAACTTTTAAATTCATTAAACCCTCATCAGTCAATAAATAATGACTCAGGTGAAAAGAAAGATTTTAGTTTTAAGAGTTAAGTTAAAATTAATTTTTTTTTGAGGGGAAGAAGTATTTGAATGGCATGGCATGAGAAGCTTCTTCCCTTCAGTCACCATTTTATTAAAGTTTGAATCAGCCATACTTCCCTTCTATCCTCCCCTTTGCAATGGAACCTCTTTTTGAAATGTTCAGGTAATCGAGCATTTAATAAATTAACAGGTAGAAAACTGTTATAAGTTCAAAAAATGATTCATCCAAGAATTTAACTAAAAACAAATAACTTTAATAAATAGGTGATATCTGTGTATCTTGGTGGGGAGGTAAAAAGCAATTGGTCTCTCTCTCTCTTAGACACATCACACACACACACACACACACACACACACACACACACACACCCATACAAACACACAGACACACACATTTAGCAAAAATATTGAAACAACATGAAGAGCGTAATAATAGATTGAGTCCTTCTAAAGCTTTTACTCAATACAGTATTACCAAAAACATTGACCTGTCAGAAGTTCTGATTCTTGTTCTGGTTCTCCACTTATTGCCCATGTGGCCTTAACAAAGTACTGTAAGTTCTCTGAGCCTTATTCATCTAATCTAAGATAGGTATGTGCTGGTGTGAACTCTAACCAAACTGATGGTTAAAATTTCTATGTGGGCACTCTAACCTCAGAAATAGACAACTGTTACAAAAACAAGTTTTGATTTATTGTTTGATTTATGGGATTAAAAGTATTAATGATATATTTATGCATATACATATATAACATTTTTGGGTATACACACATAAACACATACATATAGAAGTATATATTTATATTTATATATACATATACATATTATGTGTGTATATGTATGTATTTTTATTTAGTCATTTATGTATTCATTTGTTTGCTTATTTTCCTGTTTGAGTGCCCAGGTATTAGGCAATTACTTTTATACTTCTGTATTGCTGTACTGTATAAACATTTCTTGAATTCAATATGAATGCAAGTTTTTAGGAATGAAATTCTTATCAGACCAGAAGCATAGTACCCGAATAACAAACAACAACTGTTTATGGCACTTTTGCAGAGAGGATATAGCATTTTAAGGTGTGCAGAGTCCTGAGTACCCATTATCTATTTTGAATCTCATAATATTCATGTAACATGGACTCTGGGACTTTCCCCAATCTCCATTGCACTGGCACATTGGGAGCCTAAGGGAGGGTTGACTATTCCTCTCAGTATAATGGGGAAAAACTCCAAGGTTTTAATCCCATAAATTCCCACCTACCCATCCATGCAAATGCGCTTCTCCCACTGATTATCAACTGCTATCAAGAGACAACCGCATTTAATTATTTTGAGCTAGTGACATAGTGAATAGTTTCAATTTGGAGTTAGGAATATCTAAGTACAAATCCAATGTCCAAAACTTGTGTGACCCTGGGAAAGTCACTTAACTTCTATCTCAGTTTCTTCACCTGTAAAATGAGAAGAATAAAAGTGTCTACTCCCAAGGTTGAAGTTAGGATCAAATGAGACCTTTTTTTTTTCAAGTGCTTTGCAAGTCTCAAAGCACTGTATAAATTGTTATGTTGGTTCATTCATTTTCAATCATGTCTGACTCCATGTAAGCCTATCTGAGATTTTCTTGGCAAAGATACCGGAGTTGTTTGCCATTTTTCTTCTCCAACTCATCTTTCAGATGGGGAAACTGAGGCAAACAGAATTAAGTGATTTGCCCAGGGTGACACGGCTAATAAGAACAGTTTGTTATAAACATTCCTTTCCCCTCCCTGTCTTCCACAAATACATAGAGACTAGTGGCCACAGAGTAATTAACAGTGACTTTGAATGAAAGTCCTTCTCTCCTTTTGTGATATTCTCATGATGGTTTTGTTAAGTGGGATGCAGTTTTCTAATGATTTTTTGTAATGTTCTTTAGCCATCGTTCCTCAGTTTGTCTAGATTCTCTTAGGCTCCTGTTGCAGTTGCTGTCAACAGTCATTGCTGTTCCAGAAATGGCTATGAAGTGCCAAAAAAAATCTAACCCCTTCAAAATTCACGAGATTATCTTCAGAAATGTCTCCTTATCCCCTTTGACCCCAAAGTGATTCCTTTTCAGGCTGCCGACTGGGTCTCCTCTTTTTTTCAACATCAGAATCAGTTTTGAGTGTTTTGGTTCCAACTGTTGTTTTATGGCAAAGGCATGACCATCTCTTCCACCCATCCCAATATATTGTCTAGGTAAGAGTATTTCATATTATCTAATCACTTTCTCTTTCCAGACTGATTGAGGACTTCCCAGATCTGCTTTAATACCTTTAATTGATTGTTTCAAGAGAGAATTCTCATGTGCTTAATGTAATTATTATGAGTAGAATTAACTTTCACTAAAATAGGGATGAGGATACCTGTCCTGATGTCCTTCCCTGGATTTTTCAAAGATTGTATACATGCGCATGCGGCTGTATGCATATATTTTATGTAATCCATGTGTATACACATAAGTACCTATGTGTTGACCTATGTGTGTGCATGTGTTTGTGGGTATATTGCACATGTGTATATGTGTACAAATACATACTTATAATATATATGTGTACCCCTACTCACACATGCACTTGCCTATGGCATCTAGGTAACACAGTAGGTAAAAGCACTGGACCTGGTGTGAGAAAGATCTGAGTTCACATTTCATTTCAGATCCCTACTAGGGAGTGGGCAAGTCACAACCTCTGTTTATCTTACTCCAAGGACAAGGAAATGGCAAGCCGCTCCAGTATCCCAAAGCTTTGAGCATAATGTCTGTTGTGAACAATGCAACAGCAACAACAATGATATATACATGCATGCATATAGACATCATATATGTAAATATAAAGTGGTTTTAAAATTTGTAAGTGCATACACATATACATCTGTACATAATTATCATGTATTTGTATGTGTGTGTGTGTATATATGTATATATATGATAATTTTGTGCTATTGTAAAATCGAGGACCAATACATGTTAAGCTCAAATTTTTTAAATTCCCAAATAATTCATGAAAAATATAAATGCAATACAATGCTCAAAGTCTCTTATTTCATTTACTCTGATTTCTCTATTAATAACTTATTATTATATATTTGTCTTTCATCCAATAAGGATTCATGAAAGGGCCATAGAAGAGAGAGAATTCTATTAGAAATTCACAGGGGGCAATAAAGAATTTCAATACACTTAATTTGGGAAGCTATTATTATTGTACAAGGGGCTGTGCTAATATTGCTGGGAATTGCCTGACTTCGGGGAGTTTGTAATCTGCTAGGACTGTGAGCTCTCCAGTCCTCCTGAATTTTAGTACCTTATCCTGTAAATATCTTTTTTTTTTAATCCTGTAAACTCTCTGACAATAGAATCTATTTTTTTTGCCATTTTGTAATCCAGATTAGCACATAGGAAATACATTAAAATGCTTATTAACATGACTCCTTAATGAAACATGTACATAAATATCTTTATTACAAGTTGACACTAAGTTGGTAATGTCCAACCTGTGGGACAATGGTCTACCAGTAGGGTTGGCCAGTTAATATGTATGTATCCATAAATAATGAAACATAATCTGCGGAATGAATAAATAGCATTCTTCATAACTATATTTTTGAATTTTTCTACATGCATATTCATGAAAAAAGAATTTTTGTAAACAATGGCTATTTTTACGTTGGACATCAATCTGGGGGATCAATCTGTTAAAAAAAATTTGCAATATTGCAAAGGGATCATTAGTTTTGAAAGATTAAAGAAGAGAGAAAGACATACAGACAGATGATAGCTTGATTTTGATGATAGGATGATAGGATAATTTTGATGATAACAAACGTTTTCCTCACTGTGTGTGTGTGTGTGTGTGTGAGTGTATGATATAAATGATACATATACTATAGATGTATGAAAACCTATTTTGTGTACATATGTACACATACTGGTCTAGAAATTTGAATATAACATTCTCTAACATATGTATGATTAAAAATTTATATGAGGAACATTATCCCAACTCTGAATTTTTCATCTGAATTATATATCTGCTTGAGAAAGGTCATATTGGTAAAATTTCCTTGGAGCAACCAGGGACAATTCCCTCCTCCCCAGCTCCTAGCTTTGTCTTCCAATGAAGAATTTCTTTCAAAAGGAATACAAGGTCAGGAAGAATTTTAAAAACTGATTTTCATACAGCAAAATAGAATTAGAGAATGTATTAAAGATTTAAAAGCAATGTTATACAATCTTACAATATCCTTGCTTTTTTTATATTTTTGCAAGGCAAATGGGGTTAAGTGGCTTGCCCATGGCTACACAGCTAGGTAATTATTAAGTGTCTGAGACTGGATTTGAACCCAAGTACTCCTGACTCCAAGGCCAGTGCCTTATCCACTACACCAACTAGCCGCCCCCTCCTTGCTTTTTTTTTAGTTTGACTTTTAAAATCATTTCAACCTAAGAGAATATGAATCCAACTTGAATATAGAAAATTACAAATTGAAAGTCATACCCTATATGTTAATTGACTTAATATGCAGTTATTTTGGTAATATGAAAATTAAAAAAATTTAAAAATAAATTTTAGTAATTTAGCCAAGTTTGTGTATATAATAGATACTGCAAACTAGAACAGGGTTTTGTACCATATTTTTAATTTCACTTTTATGGTTATTTTGCCTCTCTAATGACAATATGTTCTGATCAAGCTTTGTTTTGTTGCTAAAAGTGATCATATGAATTGTATACCTCCTTTCCTTTTCTCTTTAGAATTACTATGGGAACAGATCTGTGGGTCACAAAGGAAATTTGTTGAAAGTGTTTTCCACTTTAAATTCTATTTTTTATCTTTAAAAAATAATTTATATTTTAAATAGCTTTTTTTCGCATATTGTTGGATTTCATTCACATACATATCCCATTTATAAAAAGTAGCAAAATGAAGGAAAAAAAATAAGAATTTTGGTTTTTCCTTAGGGATAATATTTTTTTCATTGAATGTAACTGTTGGAGAGGTTTCTGTATTTTTGTATGAGTACAATATTAAAAAGGGATGGTCATATTTTTAATATGTTTCAGAAAACTGTATTTGAAGCTTAATTACTTTAATTCATAAAAAAATCTTCAACACATTTAAAAATAATTATGCTGGAAAATAATAAACCATCTCATATTTTTGATTCTGGATGGTAGACAATTCTTTATTTTGACAGGGTTACTCTTTCCGTCGCTTTTCAGCATTTGGAATACTAATTACTTTGTACTTCATACACTCAAATTGTGAAAAAGTTTGATTTTGAAGATAGGCATTCTAACAAATTTTTTCCTCACTGTGTGTATATATGTATATGATATAAATGATACATATACTATAACTATAGACATATGAAAGTATATTTAAGTATACATGTATGCACACACATATATAAACCTATCTATAACAATATTTATAGAAAAATATGTTCACAGTGGGTACAGAACTGGTCCTACAATCAACAAGACCTGCCTACTAGCTGGATAAGTCACTTAACCTCTTTTTGCCTCAATTTCCTCAACGTTAACATGGGAATATTAACCATACCTATCTCCCAGAGTTGTTATGAGAATTAAATAAAAGAATAAATGCTTATTCACTTCCCTTCTTTCTAAGGCAAAAAGACATGTACATTAATTTTATCTACAATAGCAGTCAGCTTTCTATTTCCATGTTTCATGCTTGTTCCTACAATTTGTCATTATCAGAGACAGTTATAAATAGTGCTTTAATTCTTGACTTGCAATTGAGAATCTGGGTGAGTTAAAGTTATCTTCATAGACTTACTAGTTATGTGACCAGGGGCAATTCACTTAACTTCTGTGCCTCAGTCTCCAAAGTTATAAAAATAGGGATAATAATAGTGCCTATTTTATAGAATTGTTGTGAGGATAAAATGAGATTATATTTGTAGAGTGCTTAGCATTGTCTGGCATATAGTAACCAAGATACATAAACAGATATGGAGGGAGGGAGGTGGGGAGAGAGAGAGACAGAGACAGAGACAGACAGAGAGAGACAGAGATAGAGACAGAGAGAAAGACAGAGAGAGACAGACATACACATAGATAGATAGATAGATAGATAGAGAGAGAGAGAGAGAGAGAGAGAGAGAGAGAGAGAGAGAGAGAACCAGTCAGGTACAGATTTCATTAACTCCTAGATCATAGCAGTTTCTGATTTTGGACCTTAGAAATTATTGTGGTCTATAATTTATACTAAAGAAAATCAACCATTTTCCTAAGTTAGAGCAACAATAGAGCTGTAGGATTGGACAAAAGCAGTTCATTCTACTAGATATAATAATAGTCTCAGGAATATTTTAAAAATCCAATTTTTCTTTTGTTTTTGTTTTTTGCCAACAGTTTCTAGGCTATTTGGACAAGTCCATCCTTCAAAACTGAAGTGAGAAAACATAACAATACAAGAGAGGGCCCTATGTGTATATCTCCTTAGATGTTCCTTTTGAGGAAAAAGTCTCAGAGATTTTCTTTTTTGGAGCTATGAACTTGTTATTACTTATGAAAATGGAGATTTCCATAGAGTTTGCTTTTGGACCTAAATTAGTTCTTTATGGATTTCCCAAATGCTTTCAGGTTAGAGTAGTTTCTTGTGCAGACCTATAAGTACAAGCAAATAAATAGTAATAAATGTGTTTTACACTCTACATTTTGCAATGTTCTTTCCTCACAGTAACTTTCTAAAGGATGTAGTAGCCCATATGTCTATAGTGCTTAAGGTTTATAAAACACTTTTCTCATAACAGTCCTTTGAACTAAGCAGTGTAAGGATTTTTATCTCTCTTTTACAGATGGAAAAAGTGAGGTACATGGAACTGAAGTAGCTTGAATAGGGTCACAAAGAGCTAGCAAAGCAATGAAGTAGGGCTCGAATATTCAATTCTGTATTCATTCAGTGCTCTTTCCAACTTATTATGGCTTTCCTTTTTTATAAATGGTATTAATTATTGAATAATGTTAAAATAAGTATCCTATTATAGTGACTATTTCACAGAAGTGTTGTAAGACTCTAATGACATAATATATGTATGTAAAGCAGTTTTCAAATCTTAAAATGATGTATAGATGTTAGTTATCTTTCATCAATACAACTATTGAACTCTTTATGTATTTATGTAAATATGTAAGAAAATTATATATATATATAATATATATATATTGTATACTTGTTGAATTGAATTATTGACTCTTCTAACTAAACAATAATTCTTTCCTCAGAAAATCATCTGTATGTTTTGGGTTGCTACAAGTTCAATTCAGGTCAAGAGCATGTTAAGACAATCAAGAAATATATTTGAGAAGCATAGTTTATATGACAAGTGAGATTATAGATCTACTATAATCTGACATGGTTAGATCATATCTGAAATATTTGCTTGGTTTTGTTATCACAACTTATATAGGACATTGTTAATTTGGAAGCATAGAGGGACACAACCAGGATGGTAGCAGTTATTGAGGTAGTATAGTTTCTGGCTTCTGTTGTTGTTTTATCCTTGATTCTTGAAGAACATCATGGCATCAGGGAGGTGATACCATGGCAAGAAAGCAAATTGGATTTGAGTGAGGGGGAGACTAATCTAAGTCACCAACCTCACTTTCTCCTCCAGAGCCATCTGGGTATGGTGGTTGGATATAGATCAGGACAATTGGAGATGGCCTTGGATGTGAGGCAAGCAGGCTTAAATGACTTGCCCAAGGTCACACAGCTAGTAAGAATCAAATGCATGAATCTGGATTTGAACTCAGATCCTCCTGACTCCAGGGCTGACACTCTCCATTGCGCTATGTAGCTAACTTGTTTTAGATTCTTTATAAATGCTTGTGCCATCTCTTCACTGTTTTTCATGTGGAGGGTTAGAGGGGAGACTTGATGGTCAGTTAATTAATCAGTCAATAAACATTTATTAAGTATCTACCATTTACCAGGGATTCTGATAAGTGCTTTTTCAAATATTATCTCATTTGATTCTACCAACATGGGGAACCATGATGGTTCTGATATATTTAAATACTGTCAAGTTTCTTGATGAGAAGGAAAGAGAATTTAAAAGTCAACAAAGTTTAACATAAAAACAAACAAACCAAAAACCATAGATTATGACTACTGGTTCCTATTTCTGAAAAACATCGGGGGGGGGG
The DNA here is from genome assembly GCF_037893015.1 of Macrotis lagotis. Classification (NCBI taxonomy): domain Eukaryota; kingdom Metazoa; phylum Chordata; class Mammalia; order Peramelemorphia; family Peramelidae; genus Macrotis; species Macrotis lagotis. The sequence goes on from NC_133658.1 coordinate 624,088,616, forward strand.
GAGAAGAAATGTAAGTAGTGTCAGAATTTTAACTCCCTGGACTCAAAGATCTTGGAAACTGCAGTCAAGAAATTAAAAGAAGCTCCCTTGGAAAGAAAACTATGGAAAGTCTAGGCAGCATACTAAAAAGCAGAGACATTATTTGGAAACAAAGGCCCATATAAACAAAGTGATGATTTTTACCAAAGCAATGGATGACTGTGAGAACTGGGCCATAAAGAAAGCTGAGTGCCACAAAATCAAAACTTTCAAATTGAGGTTCTGGAGAAGACTTTGGATAGTCCCTTTGACAGCAAGAAGGACAAGTCATACAATATTTAAAGAAAATACTTCTCATTATTCAATGGAAGATCAAATATTGAAGCTGAAGCTTAAATACTTTGACCACATAATGGAAGATAGTATTCATTGGAAAAGACTTTGATTTTGGGGTGGGGGATTGAAGGCAAAAGCAAAAAAAAAAGGGAGAATGAATTGGATAGACAAGCCATGGAAGCAGTGAACATGAATTTTGGCTTTAAAGATAGTGGAAGACATAAGGCCTGTGGTGCTGGGGTACATGGATGGTATCACAAAGAATAGGATGTTACTGAACAATGGAATAACAGCATATTTGCTAAATTCCAGAGAATAGAACTAAGAGTGATGCATGGAAATTGGAGTCTAACAGACAGTATAAAGAGAAATTTCTAACAATTAGAGCTATTCAAAAGTGTGACTAGCTGCCTTTGGAATCAATAGATTGCTCCAAACTGAAAATTTCTCAGCAAATAATACATGATCACTCACCTCATATATTGTGGATGGGACCCCTTGTTCAAGTGTGGAATGAACTAAATACATCTGAGATACCATTCAGCTTATGATATTTTTGATCCTAAAACCTGTCCAGAGAAACTTATATATGTAGCTACATATGTAAATGAACATTTGGGTAATAATAAATTAGGAATTTTGAATAATTGTTGCTACTCCAATATGTAGAAATACCCAATTGAAATGGAGGAAATTAGACTTTTTTAGACTAATCAATAAAGCAAATGATCTAATTATAGTACATTAAGTATTACATAAATACACAGTTAAATATTAAGAGACAACAGAACGGACTAGTTTTTAGCTTATAAAATGGAAGTTATAAAAGAGAAGACAGGTCTGAGGCAGGGGACAAAACATTGATTCTCCCTCTAGAAATTGCAGTTAAAGGTAGCACCTGCAAGTACATTTCTTGTTATGTGACTGCCCTCCCAAGAGAATGCATTTCTACCATAAACCTTCTTATTGACATCCTAACAAGAGTCCTCAACTGTAAAATTTTTTTTAGAAATTTTTTTTTAATTTCCAGCTCTACTATTCTATTATTGATGAACCAGGACAAATCACATTAACGCTTTGGGACTCATTCTTTAAATAAAGAGATTTAACTAGATCCTGAGCTCCCATCTCACTCTAAAATTCTGTGATTTGAGTGATTTGGGGACATTTATTTTTTGCAAGTAGCTCTTCAGGCACGTATCTGTTTTGTTGGTGAAAAATAATTGGGATACTTCACAGAAAAACTTGACACTGATGAGAGGGTGGATCCAAGAATATCATTTAAGAAAGGAATTCAAGAGTATCTTCTTATTACTCACCTGGTTCTGCTACTTATGAATCCTTGTGACTTTTCCACTCTGCCTCAGGAAGCTGATAATTAGGCAAATCTCATCATCATACAAGATCCCCCAACCTTGGAACTCTACCTCATTATCAGTCTCTCTATCTCTCTTCTTAGAGTGTAGAACTAGGAACACTAACTTCCATTTAAAGAGGGAACTCAGCTCAGTGTATCTCCTTTCTTATGCTGCTGCACTACTGTGGGACAACTTTTGCTTTTCTGTTATGTTCCTATGGGAGGAATTTTCCCTGGCAACTTTCCTCACCCCATGCTTTTCAGCTTCTTTCTGTTTGACAGCTTCTCCTATTAGATTGTAGGCACTTTCTTTTTTCTCTATTCCTTTGCACATAGTAAGTGTTTAATGGATGTTTATTGAAAAATATTCCTTCATATCAATTCTATCTTGTACCCGTTTCATATCTCCTCTTCATTGCCATCTCATTATCTTTGTCTTCCCTTCCCTTCTTCAACCTTTTATCCCTACTTAGATATGTGGCTCATAGAATTATGGAAACAGATTTAGAGATACAACAGAATTTAATCTATCGAGTCTATACTTTTCATTTTACAAATGAGCAAAATAAGGGGTGAAAGGAATTACCCAAGCACATCCAATGATGTGTCAGAACTTGGACTAGAAAACATCTATTGCTCAACAGTTTAACACAGTGCCTTGAAGATCACATTGAGTTTTTGCGCTAGTTGGGGATATATAAATCATTTTTAATAACTGAGATTTTATTTTTTTCTAATTTCATGTTATAAAAGTTTTTCAGCATTCATCCACATGCATATGCATGTTTTTAAGTTACATGATTTCTTTCTACCTTCCCTTCCCACCTGCCTCCTCTTAGCAGTGAAATCAGGTGAATATTGCACATGCATATTTATGTTTAACATGTTTAGAGATTAGTCATTTTTGGTATGAGGAATTAGAATTAAAGGAAAAGAAAGAAATCCATGAGATAGGAAAGAAATACATAGGAGAGATTTTTAAAAAGTGAGTGTAGTGTTCATTCATATTCTGCAAGGTTTTTTTATTATTTTTTTTGCTGATGTTTTGTTTTGTTCTTCCTCTGGATAGGGATAGCATTAGGACATATAGATCTTTCTTTTTTTTTTAAGGTTTTTTTGCAAGGCAAATGGGGCTAAGTGGCTTTGCCCAAGGCCACACAGCTAGGTAATTATTAAGTGTCTGAGGTCAGATTTGAACTCAGGTACTCCTGACTCCAGGGCCTGTGCTCTATCCACTGTGCCACCTAGCCACCCCTTTTTTTTTCTTTATTTTTTCATTTATATTGCACATGTATATTTTTAAGGTACAAAATTTCTTTCCACCCTCCCTTCCTACCCCCTCAGCAATAAACAATCAGGTTAGCATTTTACATATGTATTTTTGATAAATATGTTTGTAGATTAGTCCTTTTGAGTATGAAGAATTAGGAATAAGGGGGAAGATACATAAGACAATTTTTATAAAGTGTTCATTGGATTCTGAAAAATTGTGTTTTTTTGTTTTAGGACATAGAATTTTTAAAAAGCTTTAATCTTCACATCTTTTCATGACAGACTGTGTTGAACAGACTATGTTTTCTTAGATAGGTTTTACTATTTCTATGTAGGGAACTATTCTTTGAAATATACTTAAACACACACACTGACTTCTCTTTGTCTCTGTGTGTGTGTGTGTGTGTGTGTGTGTGTGTGTGTGTGTATGTGTGTGTGATCTAAGAGGAGAGCATTAAAAGTATAAAGATAGTCCAATTTAGCTCTTAAAATGTTGATTTGAATTAAACAGCCATTGGTTGCTGGAGTACAGTCTCCTTTGCATGGCATGTCTTGTGTGGCTAGTCATGAAAAATCACTTTTCAAATTAGAACTTAATAAAAACTTTCCTGCTCTGAACACTAAGCTCTACTCCCTGTGCGATTAGTGGTTTCATTTCTTTCTCAGCAGTTGGGTAATGATTATGGCTCCAGATGCTGCGAGAGTGATAAAGAGATTGATTAATTTCACTTGAAAGGGCATATGTTCAAAGAGAATCCAATCGGAACACCATGAATGAGGATCCGACATCCTTGCAGCCGAGCCATGCTCTTTACTTGGTACCCAACTGATGCTGGAAAAGGCTTCCAAACCATGTGATTGATCTAGTCAATACATCAAACATTCAGTTTAAGCAATGCCCATAGATATGTGGGTGTGTTGCCTTAATCCTGCTTTTGCACATATGTCTGTGATTTGTCAAGAAAAGGGATGTTTGAATTCATTCTCCTTTTCATGAAAGGATGTGGTACTTTGCTGATCAGCAGATCTGAAGGTGCTGTTCAACACCATAAATGCATTTAATACACAAAAAAGTGGGGAAAACAATTCCCCAAATACTTAAATGTATTTTGAATGTTACAACAGCAAGACCTTAAATGAACCAGTTTAATATAACTCTATTTAGAAAAAAAAAGGAACAGTATCTGGCATTGATGCATATTTTACCCCAGCTTTATTAGCTTGTACTTATCCTTTGATTCATTTTTTCAAGACATCTTCTTATTAAAAATTCATTATGTTTCTCCACAATATTTTTGATCTCTCCCTTTAACTTAAATTTTATCCCTTACAAATTTTGAAGTTATTTCTTCCCTTGTTTGTAAGTGATTTGAAGTTTGCTTGTAAAGAACTACTAATAGGATAACATAGATGTTCTAAATAACATTAACAATTATTTGGCTTGGTCTTAACTGGGGTGGAAAATGGCTTGGTCTTAATGAGCACAGGTCTTGTATTTAAGAAGTGAGGTTGGGGCAATTAATGTCACAGTAGATAGAGCACCAGCCCTGAAGTCAGGAGGATCTGAGGGATCTTAGTTCAAATCTGACTTCAGACACTTAAAAACTTTTCCTAGCTGTGTAATCATGGGCAAGTCACTTAACCCCACTGCCTTCCAAAAACAAACAAAAAAGGAGTACTGAACTGAAAACTTGATTCTATTACTGACTTTTCTGTTAACTAGATTATCCAGGGCTAGTCACATGAAACTTTCTTTCTGGTTTTGTTGTAAAATGATGGATTTTAATTGGTGCTTCTTAATATTTACTTCTAACATTCTATAGTTCTGGGAAATAGTGATGTGTGTGTTTGTGTGTGTGTGTGTGTGTGTGTGTGTGTGTGTGTGTGTGTATGCATTTGAAAATCCATATTTTTCCTTCCCACGAAATTAGAGGATTGCTTATAGGAGTGATGGAAAAATAAAAATTCTTATTTATACAGTACTTGATGGTTTACACACTTTCCTACTCCCATTTTACAGATAAGGAAAGTGAACTCTAGACAAGGCAAATAATTTATTCATGGTCACAGAACTTGAAAATTTGGAATTAAACCCAAATGCAGATTTTTTTTTACATAAAAGACTTAACCAGTAAAGATTAGCATGAGAGCATTTATGAAGCATTTATTATCATCTGTTCTCTCAGGGACACAGAAATGCTTACAATCCTTGGGCCAACATTTATCTAGCTTTTAGTAGCTTAGAAAAAAATGATTGATTATTACCATTCATATTATTAATTCTGTTCCATTGTCTATGTCCTAATTCTGAGCTATAGAGCATGAATCACTGTGATATTGCATTTGGTGGTGGTGGGGTATTATTGATAGGAAACATTTGGGGAAAGATAAGAATACACATCAATATTTTTGAAATTTGGGGCAGCTAGGTGGCACAGTGGACAGAGCACCAGCCCTGGAGTCAGGAGTACCTGAGTTCAAATCTGACCTCAGACACTTAATAATTACCTAGCTGCGTGGCCTTGGGCAAGCCACTTAACCCCATTGCCTAGCAAAAACTAAAAAAAAATATTTCTAAAATTTTTAACGTTTCAAATTTAACTTGAAGAACTTCAGATGTGTATAAACAAGTTCCACTAAATGTTCTAAAGAAGGCAGTGTGGTCTCTAAAAGATGGAGAAAGGAAGATCTGGGAAAGGTGGTATGAGAAGACTTTTATGGAGCTTTAATCATTCTACCACTTTAGAATAAAGTCTTAAAGATTATTGGAAAAAGGTGACTTTAGCTCTTTTAATCCTTTTGATATTTAGGAGACATTTAAATTCAGAATGAACTTTGACAAGGAAAGGTCCCTGAGCTTCCTTTTTATTATGTTCAGGAAACGAAATGAATGATATCTGAATATTGTTTACAAAATGAATTGGTTAATAGATGATTTTTATGACCTTTATATATTAATCTGGACATTTTTGTGTTCAAGTAGAATGTTCAATGATGCACAAAAATATAAAAATTGTTATTGCTTACCTTTGTTGATATCTTTGTTTCATTTGCCTTTGATTTATTTTGAAATAGATGAGCCAGCTTTCAGAGTATTCAAAATGATTAAATTATTACAGAACACAAAGCGGATTTGAAGGTCTATTGATATACTATGTAGAATAAACTGGTGAACAGATGCAGAGGATATGCTGCAGACAGTTGATACCTTTGTATTGACCTATAGGCTGCACTTTTCCCTAGACACTCAATTCAAAAGATCAAAGGGTTGAATATAATGGCTACTTAATCTGAGCTCATCTTGGATGAGTACCAGAAATATTCATAATGGATATATAGTGACTGTTAGGAATTTCTAGCCAAGAAAATGACAAAAAGAACAAACTCATGATATACTAAATTTATTATATTTAAGCTACAAAATGCACTACAAGCAACAAAACCAAGATGATCAGCATTGATATTTCTGCTAATACCAGTGCTCACTAAATATAGAAGTTTTGCATGTATATATGTATGCGATAGATATATGTGGTATATATAGTAAACACAGACATATATTTCTATAATGTATATTATACAAATACATAAATTTCTATATGAATAAATCTATATATTTGTGTGTGAGAGAGAGAAAGATAACGAGAGACAGAGATTCAGTTTTTGTATTCTAGTCATGATGATGGCAGTTATGATCCCTAACTTGAATTGTTCTGGAATTAGGATTGGTATATGCTATAGTTTAGAAGGAATATTGGAAATTATCTCATTCTTCTCTCTGATTTAATAGATGAGACAAATTCCTAGAAAGGTGAAATAATTTGCACAAAGCAGAGCTAAGGATTAGAACTCTTGTTTCTTGACTTCCATTCTATGATGTTTATTTTTTTTTCAATAAAGTCTTAAAAAGTTAGTATATGTCAGCATTCCAGGAGTCATAGACCAATGACAGTGTCAGTAGTCTGTCCTTTGACATTAGATTTTAAAGGCTTTAATAATTCCCTTCCTCACTGATCTGTTTGTTAACTTGACTTTCTGGAGTCGTCTTCACCATCCTTCCCCTCTCTTCAATTAGGTTGTTTATCTTTGACACAATTTGACACAAATTGTCAAAACTGGAAGGTGATCTAGTGTAACTCTTCACTTAACAATGAAGAGTCACCACTTTGACCCTTATGTTCCATTCCTATGATTAGTTATGTTTTGAATAGTATTTAACTGCATACAATATACCATATAAATTCTTTTGGACATTAAAGGAGTTTACAATAGTAAACTGAGTATTCATGTTAATGCTTAAAAAAAATAAGGTGTTGATTTTGATTTTGTTAGTTATAGTAAATTGAAATGAATTTTTGTTGTAAATTGTAAATTCCTGATTATCTATGCTAATGTTGGGAGATGGCACATGGATATATCATAGAGTACAAACAAGAACGTATTCTTTTGTATTTTTGGTAATTATAGAAATTTTCTGGAGTCGCCTTCCTAATTGGGTTTTTATTTAGGAGAATATTAAAATAAAACTTTCCAAAACTCAAAGCAGATAATGACACATATACATGATTGTGGCAAACAGCTGGGTTAAATATAAGATGAAATTAAATAGCCTATAGATAAATAGATAAATTTTTTAGATAATCTATATATGTGTTTTTAATGTTAGGTATATCTTTAGTACCCTCTTACCGGTATCATCTATAATAGGAAAAAATAGGGTAAAATATATAAATTTATCCAGTTTAATGACAAGTATGTCAGATCTTTAAATTTTCCTTTAGCCATCTGAGAAACATGGACCTAGCAGGCCATTTTTCAATATTATAACAAAGGCTTTTCAAAACAATTGTTGTTTGCCATATTAATATTAGAAAATATTATGAGGGCACTCATAACAATCATAACTATTTCAGACTCTTTCAAATATATTTTCCTACCTGCTCTCTATAGGACCAATTAACTCATATACAAAAAGAAACCCGAAGTAGAATTGAAATGAATAAGCATAAATTTGCTCTCATGAGTTAGCTACAATATTCTCAGAAAATTTAATGGCTGATTAAGTGAATTAATCAGTATGAATTACATGGATACTTTCTTATTTCCTATCAAATTTTTTCCCTTCATTTTTACAAAAGTTAATGGTTTTGTAAGAAACTAGGTTCAGAAGAGCAACTGACTATTCTAATGAATAGATTATAGATAACCCAGATTCTAAACTTCAAATAAAAATATAAGTGAACAATGCCACCTATCTTTTCTTATACTTTAGTTTTACAAATTGATATTTTAGTTGTTGTATCTTTCAAATCATGTAGCAAGGGTTATTCATGGTACCTATCAATGATAAATATTTAATAAATGTTTATCTAATAGAAATTAATCACAAGTCAAATAATTGTTGAAAATATATTGAAAGTGTTGAAAACTATTTCCCTCTCTTCAAAAAAGGAATGGTTTTCTTGGTTTAGAAAATAGCTCAAGAAAGAGTAGTGTTGTCAAATACTGACAAATTGGGTTTTTTTTTGTCTTGCTTTGAAAAAAGCAACTCCTCTATTCACTTTCCTACAAAGATTTGTATTTAGGGGTTCTATAATTTTCTTTCTCCAGCTGAAAAGCAAAATGCCACCCATATTAAACACCAGGGAACGTATTTTTGGTGCAGTATTTTACGTGTTGGTGACATCACTGATAGCAGTGGAAATTCAAAACTGAGCAGATATACTCAGTGACAGCATATTTATCTGAAGGTTTTATATTTGCACAAAGATTTAGTTGCTTGATATTAACAATGTTTTGTGGTTTACTTTTCATCTGAGTTTTATAGCAAAAACCTTGAGCACCTTTGATGAATTGCCTTAAGACTAATAGAACTATTTTTTCACTGTTAGAGATCTTCAAGACCTCATTGTCCAATCCTTTCATTTCACATATGAGGCAAAAGACCCAAAGACAAGATCCTAGAAAGAATAGAATTTTAATAGTTATAGCTATAATAATAAACAATTTCTAAAATGAATCAAAGGTAATCAAAGAGAATAATATATCTTTTTGCTATTATGGTCTGTGTTTATAGTCTGAGTCTTTTCCCTAAGGAAGTGCTGGTAACTTTGATCTATATTCTAGGTAAATTCAAATCTTTGGTTCTATTTTAGGTGATATGTCATTCTGGATTAAAGATCTGTACAAGATAAAGGATTTAATTTAAAATATTATTAAAAATAAGCAAACATGGTAAAATATGAACATAATTGCTTTTGTAAACTCAAACATTATATTAAATCAAATTCATCCCTCAGCATCATAAACTTGGGGTTCAAGTTAATGTCTTTATAGGACAATCCCCCAAATAGTCTACAAAAAGGTAGAATTTTTGATTGAGTTCTCAAGATCTTCAGAATAATCAACTAACTTCAACATTATTTAATTTTCCATTATGCCCAAGCTTTGAATCCATAGCCCCCTTATTATATTGCCAGATATGTTCACCAGAGCCTTAGATTACTCCCATTATTCATCACCATTGCAAAGGTAGGAAAAAAAATCACACAACCATTCTGTGACCCCTTCAAATACATGTTAGACAAACTCAAACAGGCCCTCATTCCTGCTAGACAGTCTTGCTATGCTTCTTTATCAATCCATTCCCTTCTTGCCAACAACTCTTTCAAAACTATTCATCCTTTCTCAAATCTCCCAGACATCATCCTTCTCAGAAATAAGAAGTTAATCTCATATTTTACAGAAAAAATTGAGACTATTCACCTTGAATTCCCTTTTCTCCTTCTTCCTCATTTCCTGTCCTTTAGGTGCCTTCTGTTGCTTTCCCCTCTTTTACAACTGTTTTGGAATGACTATTCTTCTCAAGGGCTAACCCTGCTATTTGCCCAAGTGATTCTATGCATCCCTTTCTTCTCCCATAGATTGTCTTTTTTTTTAGGTTTTTGCAAGGCAAATGGGGTTAAGTGGCTTGCCCAAGGCCACACAGCTAGGTAATTAGGTAATCTGAGACCAGATTTGATCCCAGGTACTTCTGACTCCAAGTCTGGTGCTTTATCCACTACGCCACCTAGCCGCCCCCCCCCCCATAGATTGTCTTGTCTGTCTTCTCCACTCTTTCACTGAAGTTCTCCCTCTCGATTGACTCATTTCCATTTGTCTGCAAATATTCTAGTGTCTCCTCTATCCAGAAAAAAATCCCCCCCAAATAGACTGTCTATATATTTACTCTTTTTCTCCTCTTACTCTCCTCTTAAGCCCCTACAATTTGACTTCTGAATTTATCAACTGTTCTCTCCAAAGTAACTCCACATTATAAAATCACTCAATCCAAATCGAATGATCATTTCTTAATCACAATTCTCATTGATTTATCTGAAGTCTTTGATACTGTTGATTGTGCTCTCCTTGATATTCTCTTCTCTCTGTAATATATGAATGAATGAATGAATGAATGAATGAATGAATGAATGAAAAGGGTTGGAAATTCAAAGCAAAAATTGAATAATGCTTTTTCTAAAGATACTTATTGTTCAAGAGTTAAGTGGCAGAGAATATTATCTCTCTTTATATATGTACAATATCTATATATGGACATGTAAATATACATATACATAAATATTACAGACACATATAAATATACATATACACAAATATAAATATATACCGTATACACATACACATGTACAAATACATATATAAATATACACATACAAATAGTAACTATATATATATATATATATATATATATATATATACATATGTTTGTACAGATAGTACATACATATAATATCTGAGTTGTACTTTGAAGGAAGGTGAAGATTCAACCAGATAGAAGGGGAAAGGGAATGCATTAAGATAATAGCTTGGATAAAGGGATGGAGGTGGGAGATAGAATATTATATAAGTGGAATAAGTTATCAAGTCAATTTAACTCAAAAGGAGAGGCATAGAAATAGAATTTTTACTTACTGAAAAAGTAAGTAGCTTCCAAGCTATATTGCTTTGACTAAAAACTCAAACTTTATTACTTCTTGTAGTCCTTTAAAATATTTAAAATCATTTTGTCAGTCATTACAAATCATATTAAATTAACCTGGTCATATCACCTCCTATCTCATTTTCCAAGTTTAATGATAGGGATTGACAAGCAATGTATTCTCTCCTGGGTAAAAGGTATATAAAATATCTATATAAAAGCTACATCAGTAAATCAGTAAAATAGTATCTTGGCACATTTTTTACCTTAAATGATTTTGTTGTTGCTATTATAGATGATTAAAAAAGAGACTTTAGAAACACAATTTAGCTATTAGGTTTGTGTAGATACAACTTGAGTGCATTGCCTAAATAATTAATGACCCAAGAGTTAAAAATGAATTAAAAGTGTGCTACTTTTCCTTTATGCCATAATTTCATTATGTATGGAGGAAAATCAAAGGGCTATATATTTTTTTCTAATCTTTATTTCACAATTAAAAATTCCAAATGAAGTAAGAAGAAAGCTATTAGAATAGCTAGCAAACTCTTTGGTAACTTTCTTTGATCATTTTTGTAAATCTTTTAGCCCAACTTTGGGCCAAGAAACACATTGGCTTTGCCACAAATATGGGTAAATTTGTTTTCCTCATCACAATAATGTATTTGATGCCTTCTGATATAGTTGTCCTAGGGTATATGACCCATATTTATGCTGAAATTGCTTTGTAAAAGAAGTTCATTAATTATTCTTTGATCATCTTGTTGTTTAACAAAATTGATAAAATTACCTTGACTGTTTCTTTCTAATAAAAACCTTTCAGTGTACCACTGGAGATTTTATTGATAAACTCTCCCTTAAGCATACATCCAAATTAAATGTGAGAACCTACAACTAAAAGAAATTGCTTCTAGGCAATGATTCACAAGGATGAAAAATCAATACCAGTTTCATTAAGGAAAGAAAGGAAGTTTAGACATACTCAACTTTTTATATCAAAAGGAAGGGAACAATTGTTGATTTCTTTATTATTTCCTCTTAAATTAATGTTTCTTCTTTATAGGAAATATACACATTTCCCAAAACTATTTCATTCCTTACACAAAACTTTTTTTCCATTAAAAAAAATCCATCATTTTTAAGACACCAGCTCCTGATAGTGAATGCATAACATGAATTATAGCTAAGCAACTCATGACTCTAAAATACTCCTGACAAGTTTTCATTGGAATAGGCTAAATTTAAAATATCTGTTAAGCTATACCCTTTAAGAATGTTCTCTTCCCATTCCCCTAGAAGTGGATATCTTAACACTGACCTTTTTACTTGGTAAGTAAAATGATGTAATTAAATATTTTATATTTAGACTTAAATCCTAAAGAATAATTTTACCAGTTCTTTTGTTTTGAATAATAATAATAGCTAAAAAATTTTAATATTACAAAATTTTATTCAAAGTGCTTTAATGTGTATTATTTAATTTGAGCTTTACAATAACCTTGTGTGATTTCCTTTTTCCCCCATTTTGGAGACCAGCAAACTAAGATTTATAGAGGTTATGTGACTTTCCCAAGGTGGAACAGTTTTTAAGTTCCTGCATGAGAATTTGAATGAAGAGTAATGTAATGGTTTACAGGGAAAACAAATGGGTTTATGAATATCTTGAATACATTAGAAGAGCCCTGATATTTTTTTTTAAAAAGCCATTCCCCAATTGAGAAATGGTCAAAGGCTATGCAAAGGCAATTTACAGATGAGGAGAGCAAAGTGATTCACAGTCATATGAAAAATTGCTCTAAATCATTACTTTTTAGAGAAATGCAAATTAAAGCATCTCTGAGGTAACACCTCACAACTCTCAGACTGGCCAATATGAACAGAAAGGAAAATGATCATTGTTGGAAGGGTTGTGGGAAATATGGGACAGAAATACATTGTTGGTGGAGCTGTGAACTCATCCAACCTTTCTCGAGAGCAGTCTGGAATTATGCCCAAAGGGCAACAAAAATGGGCATACCCTTTGATCCATCAATAACACTACTGGCTCTATACTCTGAAGAGATGATGAAAAGGGATAAAAACATCAGTTATATAAAACTATTCACAACAGCCCTATTTGTGGTAGCAAAGAATAGAAAATCAAATAAATGTCCTTAAATTGGAGAATGGCTTAACAAACTGTGGTATATGTATGCCATGGAACACTATTGTTTATTAGAAACCAGGAGGGATGGGAGTTCAGGGAAGCCTGGAGGGATTTGTATGAACTGATGCTGATAGAGATGAGCAGAACCAGGAAAACATTGTACATCCTAACAGCAACATGGGGGTGATGATCAACCTTGATGGACTTGCTCATTCCATCAGTGCAACAACAATTTTGGGCTGTCTGCAATGGAGAATACCTTATGTATCCAGAGAAAGAACTGTGGAATTTGAACAAAGACCAAGGATTATTACCTCTAATTTAGGGGAAAAAACTGATATCTAATTGTCTGATCTTGTTATTTCTTATGCTTTATGTTTCTTCCTTAAGGATATGATTTCTCTCATCACATTCAATTTGGATCAGTGTATACCATGGAAACAATGTAAAGACTGGCACATTGCCTTCTGTGGGGCTGGGGGAGGGAAGGAAGATTAGGGGAAAAATTGTAAAACTCAAAATAAATAAAATCTTTAAAACAAAAAATGAGCATTGGTAATAAATATCCCTGTGATGTACATTGATGGCATTTCTGTGTAAAGAATTTTAGAGTTGCCTTATATATCTGTAGCTAAACATTGCAGTTGATTGAGAAATATCAGTATGCTGAGTCATTTAAGCATTATGGAATCATTTTATGGACTTGAAGTATATAGTAGAATACTATAAAAGTCATTTTTCTTTTTCTATCTTGATGGAAAATGTACTTCTAGACTATATTTGTTTTCCACAGACTTGCTAATCAAGGAACTTACTAAATGGAAACAGGGATTTATCATAAAATTGCTATGAGCCTTGTATTATCACTTGTAAATTTAGTGATAAAATGCTGTTTACCTTTGTAATAGTAGCTGTTTACTTTATTGAATAATACTGAAAAATTCTTCTGTGGCTCTATTATGAAATATTACTATAGAGATTTCTAAAAACTCTGTCATGTGACTATTACATATCAAGTACCTATAAAAACAGTTCTGTGCACATAGTAGGCATTCAACACTTATTCTTGATGCTCACATGAAGAGACCTTGAATAAAACAGCAATTGCTGTCCCAATGTATACTAAGAAGAGAAGTTGAGGGAAGGGAAAGCGATGTAGTCCTTGCTCTTTCAGACTCAAAACCAAGAGTTAATAAGTGAGAGAAGTTGAAGAACAACTTTCACTGGCTCTTAATCATATTACTGTTTCTGATCTAATCCTGTTTAAATGAAAAGAGTGAGAAGACAGTTCTCGCAGCAGTCTATAGTCATGCTGGGCCTATCTATAGAGAACCACAGAAATTATCCACTATTGAACATTTCAATATAGCCTTTTGCAGAGCCTCAGAATGAATTTATCATACTCTCCCCACCAGAGAATTTCATAAAATCATATCAAAGCCTTTTCAAAATATTACCTGTTCATTCATGGCAGTCATGGCAAGAAAAAACTTTGTGGTATCTTTCCTCTGAGATTATTTTCCATTTTATGTATGTGTATGTGTATATACATATATATATATACATATATGTCTATAAACATTTATATATAAATGTGCATATTTATGTGTATACTTGTATAGAAATATGTATACACTTATACACACATATATTTGTGTAGATAAACATACATACACATAGAGTTTGCATGTTTTTCCCTATTAGAATATGAACTCCTTGAAGACAAATCCAGACAACCAACAAGACAAAACAAGTCCTGATTTATAGAGTTTTCTCATTTCTGAGGTATAAATCCTCACACTGAATATTTAATAGTTATAGAAGCCAGATAGAGGTGACTCTAACCCCTAATTGTGGTGGTCCTCAGTAGTTAGAGCTATATTCTTTTCTGGTACATACATATTACATTGTCACCAACATGGGCAACTGATTATTTATGTACAGGGAAATAGAGGTGGTACGTAGTCCCTGTCCTGGTTAGATCAAATCCCTGAAAGAGAAATGGATGATGGATCAAAACATCTATATTATTATTTTAGTGCTACTACTTTGTACTACATACAACCTGTGTCATTTCCTGAAAGTCAGTTAGGCAATTAATTATTCAAACTTTATTAAGTACCTACTATGTGCTACATACTGTTCAAAGTTTCTCTTCTTTAATGTTTCCAGTCTTGTTTCCTCATTAATAAATTTTGAAAAACCTATTGAAAGGAAAAGTACTTAGCAAACCATAAATCATGATACAAATGGCAATTATGTAATCTCTCAGAGCCTTAGTTTTCTTGTCTCTGCTGAGCTAGCTAAAACTTTAAATCCCCTTCCAGTTCCAAATCTTATGATCTTGTTACCCTGTGAATTTACTCCAGGTAATTGTTGGAAGGATCAAAGGAAGGGGGGACAAATTTTTTACATTACTATGAAAAGCAGAAATTATAAAAATTTAGAGTAGTTAAAATCTCTTCATAACAAGTGATGTCCACTTATGCAAATATAGAGAAAAATCTTATTTGCATGGATAAAGGGGGTGGCAGAATGTGAGTTTTAAAGGAGTAAGCTAATGAACTTCAAATCTGGAGGAAAAGGAAGGTGACTGTCCTCCATTTGTGTCTCCCACCCCCGTTCCTCTTCTTCTTCCTTTCCCCCTCCCTCTCCCTTTCACTCCATCTTCCCTTCCCTCCCCTTTCCTTTTTCCTTTCCCTTCCTTCAGTTTGGTATCTTTTTTTGCCATTTCATTCTCTATTTCTCTTTCCTCTAGGTTGCTGGAATCCCCTGTCCCAAGGTGGGATTACTATTAGGTATTGTTGTTCATGGGTGGCATCTAGTTTATCTAAATGGCATATTTTGTTGTTGCCTATTATAGAATCCAATGAGGTTGATTTTACTATGATTCCATCTCCTAATCACAAACCCAGGGATTGTGTAACTCACTTAGTCATTCAACTAACATTATTGAGTACCCAACTGTGTGTCTGGCAGAATGCTTGGCATTTTTACCCATAATAAGCATCTGTTCAGTGTTTAAGTGGTAGGGGCCTCCAGACTTTGTGCTGTCTAATGGACTCTCCAACACCTCTCTGTGGTTGAACAGTGATTAGTATACAGATTGGGACAGATTTGGTTTCAGTTCAGTCTGTTCCCACAGATGAGGACTTCATATGATCGCATCAAATAAATTATTTAAGGTACAGCGTCTATGTAACCTGAGCCATAAGCAGAGGTTGGCCCGCCTTCTGTTCTATCACCCGGGAGGGCACTTTATTTTTGAAAGGAAATAGTCTGTCTTGCTAGCTGACATCATTATAGTCATAAAAATTCAAATGTGCTCTGAGCAGTTTCCTTACTTCAGTGCAAAGTCTCAAGTACCATAACCTATCATTTAACATTTTCTAACTGAGATAGAATGATTTGGAGTTAAGGGAGAGAGACAACAATAGAAAACCCATTGGACGATTTTGTTTATTAGAGAAAGATTTGGTATTTTGAAACCTATACATCTTTATTCAATCTAAATATTCAATATTTATTATTCAATATACAAATTTACTTCATCTAGTTACCATTTTAATCTTCTGCATTTAGAGCTGATAGCAACATTTAAAATCATTCTTTTGCAGATGAGAGAATTTAGACACAAACTATTTCTAAGTTGCATAATCACACAGCTAGTCAGTAGCAAAAACAAGTCTAAAACCCAGGTCTCCCTCCTCATGTACCAGTGTTCTTTCCACTATGTTATACAGACTTTCATAATCCTCTTTTACTCAAGAAATAAAACCTGAGCTCTCCCCTTTTTTCCTCTCTGCACTCAAGTTTTACTGAGATGGAATTTGAAAATGGAAAGGAACTAAATACATCGACTTTTTCCACTTGTTGAATCACCTTGCCATATATAGTTACACTTAACTATTCTTATCTTTTTCTGGTATTAAAAAAAGATCCTGTCTCAAGGTGTGTAGCTTTCTCCACCCCCACCCATGCATGTAATGAAGATCTCGGAAAGAACAGTGGCAAGTGATAGAATCCCTGAAGCTAAAAATCTGATAGTAATAGACCCTGTTTTAAAAGGGTTTATAACTTACACTGTTTGGACAGAAGACTAACACAAAGCACCAAGAGCTTTGTATGTTCTTCCATGGTAGAAATTTTCTTTATAGAGGCAGTTGTAACTAGATTGGACCTTCCAGTGTCCAGAAAAGGGCAGGGATAGGAGGAAACTGTGTTCTATGTGATTTTGTTTTAATGAATGTGACTTTTACACTGGCATTTTCATTAAAAAAAACATGAAAATAATCACATTAAAGAGACTTAAGCACCTTCTTTTTTTTTTTGCCATACCTGATCACTCTGTAAAAGGAATGCATATTAAATGAATAAAACTTCCAGAAAAGGTTTCTTAACCTAGTTCCCTCCCTTGGATATCCATTGATTGATTTCAGAGAGTCTGTGAATTTGGGTAGGACATATGTACACATATATTTATATATGTCTATGTATTGTGTATATAGTTACAAATATTTATATATATTTACATACATCTTAATTTTGCTAATCTTTAGTTTTCTTTGTAAATTTATTAATTTTATTGTAAGCATTTAAAAACGTTATTTTGAGAAGGGAATCTATAGGTCTTCACTAAAATGGGAAGGGATTTCATGACAGAAAAGAAATTGAGAACCCTTGTCCTAGAATATTGGAAGTATGGTGATAATTATGGTGATAAGAAGAATTCTTTTTAGGTAGAAGTATTGGCCTCAAACTTTTCTTAAATTTAACTTGTATCTTATCTAAGTATATTATTAAAGTAAACTTAGAATTTTTTAAACAAAACAATCTTGAAAAGAACTTTGTTTTTAATCACTCAAAGTAGTGCTTGTGAAGTCGAAGAGACAAACAATTTTCCAAATGAGAAACCTTTTTTAAAATTCTTTTTAGGTCACATCTATTAACTCTTCAACAATATAATAGCTTCACTCATTTTTCTCCCCCTTTTTTTTCTTGGTGATCTCATCAGATCCCCTGGACTTAATTATTATCTTTATGCAGATAAATCCCAGATCTATATATCAAGCTTTCCCCTGAGCTCAAATTCTGTATTTCCAACTCCCTATTGAACCAAATATTTTAGAGTTATTTCATAATCAGCTTGTCCAAAATAGAACCAATTTTTTTTATCAAAGTCTACCTATATTATTTCTGGCTGAGGTCTCACCTCCTTTCAATCATTAAGGTTCTCAGTATTGATAGCATCTTTATCACCTCAGTCTTAGTTATCATACAAACCCAATCTCTACCACATTTATCAAATTTGTATACTTTTCTCCACCATCCTAATCCAGGTCCTAATATGCAACCGATTTGTAATTTATTGTAATAGTCTCTAAATTGGTCTTCCTACTTCCAGTCTCTGCTCCCTTTAGTTTATACTTCATACAGTTGCTAAAGTGATACTCCTAAGCACAAGTTAGACATGTAATTCCTCTGCACAATAAACTCAAGTCCCTCTCTATTAATTCTAGAATCAAATACAGATATCTTTGACTTTTAAAACCCTCTACAACCTATATTAAACCTACCTTTCTAGCTTTATTATTCATTACTTCCCTTCACACATTTTACTTTTAACCAAAATTGGGTTCCCTGATGTTTCTCATATATAATATACTATCTCCTGTCATTGTAAATACTTAATCAATCAATCAATATTCATTTATTAATTACTTGTTATGGGTCAAATACTCTATTAAACACTTTGCAGACATTGTCCTTCATGCCTACAATAAATTTCCTTATCATCTCGGCTTTTTAAGTGTTCTTAGATTCCTTTAAAGCTCAGCTCAAGATGTACCAACTGCATGAAGCTTTCTTGATCTTCCCTCCCCATTACTACTAATGTTTTCTTCCTAACAAAAACAGAAAGAAATTACCTTATATTTATTTTGTGTACACAAGACACACATGTCTTTCTTGATAGTCTGTAAGCTCCTTGAGGGCAGGCATTATTTCCACAATCCCTAGTGACTAGTATAAAAATCTGTCAAGTGTAGATAATTAATATATACTCATCTACAGATTGGTTGATACCCTTTCTGCTGCCCTTGATATAATGATAGAGAAATGTTAAAATGACAATAAAAATAAATATGAAACGTACTGCATTCAATTGTCACTTTGAACATTTATTTGAATGAACATTTGAGTAAAACAACATTCACTATGTCATTTTCGCCATGTTCTTAATTTTTCTCTCCCCCCTTCCCCATTTACTACTGGCTTTATTATTTATTTATCTAGACTATTTTAATAATAGCTTGATGAGTCTTACTATCTTTTTCTGCTACAATTTACATTTCACACATTTCCCTCTTTTTAAAATATAAATCTGGGCATGTTACTTCTTTTCTAGAAAACTTTAAGTGGTTCCCTATTACCTATTAAATGATTTTTAACTTTTTCTATCCATCATTCATGGCAGCTAGATGAGACAGTGGATTAATGATAAGTCTGAAATTCAGAAGATTTATCTTTGTGAGTTCAAATTCAGTCTCAGGCATTTACTAGCTGTGTGACCCTGGGTGAGTCATCTTAACTCTTAAACAGTTTCATCACATGAAAAATGGGTTGGAACAGGAAGTACCAAACTACTCCAGCACCTTTGCCAAGAAAATCCCAAATCTCTTGAAGAGTTGGACACAATTGTTAGTTACTCTCCATTTGATAAAGATAACATCAGCAGGAACCAATCATTCAAGGTCTTCTTCAGTCTTGCCTTGGATCTACTATTCCAAACTTGCTGTGTGTTACTACCCTTTATTTTTTTGCTCTGGTCAAATTCCCTTACTTAGAAATAATATACTCTGCATTCTCCTATCTCCGTGACTTTGTTCACCTTGTTGGATAGACCTAGCAAGTACTCCTTCCCACTCCATTTGACTATTGAATTTAAGAAACTAACTCAAATATCAGGAAAAAAGGAAATGAAGTAAAGATAAAATAGAGAAAGAATGAAAGAGAAAAGAGAGAATATGTTTAGAGACAGTCATATTAATTGACAATGATCATTTACTACGTTAACATTATAATGAATCAGTACCCACAAAGATTAAATGTCAGTTTGACATTTGACAATTGACATAAATGATAATTAAATGAAATAATATTAAGTAAATGAAGAGTACAGAGTTGTGGTTATGACTTATTGTAGGGAAATTTGGAAAGTAACTAAGTTGTGAACTGCTTTTAAAACCCCACAAAGGAATTTGCATTTTATCCTAGAGGTAACAGGGAATCACAGGAGTTTATTGAGTAGAGGAATGACATGGTCATATCTGCATTTATTGAAATCACTTTAGTAGCTGCCTGAAGGATGCTTAGTAGTGGGGGGAAATGACCAGATTATATCATACACTTTCTTATTTCTTCAATCTTTATTCTCTCTCTCTTTTGTAACCCAGACTCCGAAGACATTCAGAGCCTTTATGTTGCTTCCTGATTGTTCAAGATTCTCCTCACTTCATGTTCAAGACAATTTCTCAATTTCTTCTTATGCCCCCTCCCCCCAAAAAAAATTTCTGTCCCTGTCCTCTTTCTTCAAAATCCCCATAGGCAAGTGACTATATCTAATCTAATGAACAAATTCACAATTATACTTTAGCTTATATAAGCTTAATGACCATACTGTGGAATATTTGCATTTTAATGCAATAATCCTGAATTTTATAGTGAGTGTCTTCATTTAAAGGGATATCTATAATAAGAACAATTTCAGATAATATGGAATAAGCTAATGTGGCAGGTGAGAGGAGATAATTTTGGACTTTTCCATTAATTGTCTCAAATTACCCCGAGATGGGCACATAGCTGCCTTTCGTTTAAAGATGTTTTATGTTCTAGTATTATTTATAATGTTTTATTCTTCACTTTGTATTCCTTACTGCAGAGGTATCAAATAACTCACCTACCAGATAAAAATATAAATAATAAATATTTTACAAAATTGTTAAATATCCACTGGAGCATTCATGTTAATATGTGATTTTCTAAGGTAGAATGTGACAGAGTTCCTTATGTACAGAATAGAGGTCCCTCTTCTATTTGAGGTTCACACCAGTGCCCTACTAGAGCTGGTCATTTCTTCATTCTTCCTATCTTTAAAAAAACTTATATGTATATATATATATATATATATGTATATATATATATATATATATATGAATAAAAGAAAAAAAAGTTTTGATAGTAGAAACTGTGTTAAAGAGAAAGATGCCTGAGTTTTGTATTTAACATTGCAAACAACTGAAAGGAATGCCCCCTCAAAAATGGGTGGCACATTTAAGTTAGCATTGTCTTGCCTTTCCAGCTTTGTGGGTTTCTTAATGTTTTCTTTAATTATAAAATTAATTAGCATGCTAATAGGGAAAAAATCATTAGGTGTCAGAATTCATAAAGTCCTTGTGCTTTTGAAAACAATTATTAGTAGAGCCAAGGAGCTTAATTACAGTCAATATAGCAATTTTGCTTAATTGTACTATTTTTTCCATTTTGGAGGCGGTTAAATGCCTCTTATCTTTCTGACTAGTTATCATTTGGCAAAGAAAGTACTTTCTTAGAAATTTCCTGGACTGTAAATGTTTATCTGAGAAAATCTGGCATGGAATTATTGTTGTGCTTTTAGTGTCATTTTCACCTTTAGCTGATTGATACTTGGGAATGAAGGAAGAATTGAAGATAATTCTGGGTTTCAAGCCTGGGTGAATGTTCAGTTAGCTCCCTGTTAAGTGCCCTGACAAAGGAAATCTCTTTACAACTTTACTATGAGAAATTAATATTCTTTCTTTTCAGGTATCTTTTTCTCCCTTTCTCCAACAATTCTCTCACTCAACCCATCTCAATTTTTCCATACATTGCTATACACACACACAGAGAGAGAGAGATAAAAATAACCTTTGATAGTTATATAGGTGTCCACTTGAATTTGTAGAGAGAATACCCTTACTTGATGTTACCTATACCAGTGAAATCATGGGACCAGCATAAAAAAAAATAGACAAAAGACAGTTATGTGGAACAATGGATAGTGTGCTAGACATGGAGTAAGCAAGACTCATCTTCCTGAGTTCAAATCTTTTCTCAGATACTTACAGAGTCAGATTACAACTGAAAACAGCTGAATAGATAGAATTACAATATAGTATTTTGCTATTTAAGTATTTAATAAATAAAGTTTTATTTCTGTTCCCTCTTCTTTTGCATTCCTTACAACAATGGTACTATAACATAAAGGAAAATGTCCATTCAAAATTATTCCTTGTCAGCTATTTTCTTGGATTCACCCTTTTGAAGGAATAGATTTTTCTTTCAAACAAATCATTGAAAAGCAATGGAGGGGACAGCTGGGTGACACTGTGGGCAGCGTACTGGCCATGGAGTCAAGAGGACCTGAGTTCAAATCTGATCTCAGATGCTTAATAATAATTACCTAGCTGTGTGATCTTGGGCAGGTCACAACCTTATTTCCTTATCTCCCCTCCCCCTGTCAAAAAAAAGCAATGGAAAGTGAAGTATTTATGGATCCATTTCCCAATACCAATCTCCACCTTAAAATTCCCCTAAATCAAAGCTAACTCTTTCCTAAAAGGAACAGTCCTGAGTTTTTCTTTTTTACTTGGTAAGTGCTAAAAGAAGATGAATTAATAATTCTCTTGTTTGCTCCAAGTCCACACCTCTGAAATTGCAAATATTATAAAAAACTATAATTTACTGGCAGAGTACTTCAGCAGAGATAGAATCTTCATGGAGGGATAGCTTCTAGGGAAGAAGGATCTTCCAGAATGAGAAGTTCATTAGGAATAGGGGAGAAAAAAAACATGAAATAGGAATGAAACATCAGGAGGAATGTTTTCTGTAGTACTTATTCTTCATGCCATGCAAATTACAACTCAATTATATTATCATGCTGATTTCATGTAAATTAGTCTTTTCCTGCCAATTAAGTTATAAGCTGCGTGAGGGGAAGGACTCTTTACCTTCTTTACTTTCTGCATGCTACCAATAGAGTAATCAAGAACATTCTAAGATCATAGGATTTGGAGCTA
Source organism: Macrotis lagotis (assembly GCF_037893015.1). Taxonomy (NCBI): domain Eukaryota; kingdom Metazoa; phylum Chordata; class Mammalia; order Peramelemorphia; family Peramelidae; genus Macrotis; species Macrotis lagotis. Next base: position 624,111,778 of record NC_133658.1, read on the forward strand.
GAAGGAATCATAAAGATAATTTGATCTAGCCTATTCATTTTGTAGATGACTATACTCAAGGTCAGAGAGTTTAAACAACTTGTTTGACATCACAAAGTAACTAGCAGGGTCTAATCACTCTTATTCTAAACCACTATTCTTTCTGTTATGTCATGATTCCCTTTTCATGCCAAAATATATCTCTTCTCTCTCTCTCTCTCTCTCTCTCTCTCTCTCTCTCTCTCTCTCTCTTCATATATATATATGTGTGTGTGTGTGTGTGTGTGTGTGTGTGTGTGTTTTTCTATATCTACACACACAGACACATACAGGCATCTTGACACATCTATGTGTATGCACACATAAGTATGTAAAATTCGGTAAGTAGTTGATTAATTATCAAGCCCTTTCACCTGTTATTGTTAAATACCTCGAAAAAGCCAACTTTCATCAAAATGCTTGTCATCAATAATTAGCAGCAAGGTGGGAGATATATGGAACTTCTCTATAATTGAATGTCTCTGTCTCATTTTCCATTACTAGTACTAAAATGCAGTGCTTATTTAGCAATTAAGGTTAATTCTGCTTCATATAAGCATTTTATTGCTGAGGGATCAAATATCTTAATCTATGTTTTCATGATTTTATTCCATAGAGAGCAATCATAGACATAAAATGTTCATAATATCAGTGACTTTAGAAAAAAAGTGAAGATTAAATTTATTACTTTTTAAAAGAGTTCAGTAGTTATCATTTTTCCATGACTTTATATGTTGCAAAAACTTTTACTTACATTGGTTTTGATTCCATCAACAAATATGTATGGTAGTAGCAGTATCATAACCATTTTAGAGGTGAACAAATTGAGGCATAAAAGAGTTAAATTATTTTTACAAACTTGGATCTCAAAGTGGCAGAGCTAGTAATCAAACATGCCTTTCAGTTCCAAATCCATTGCTTTTTATTTATTTTATAACATCGATACCAATATCAACAATATCTGAGACACTTAAATATTTGAATATCTAACTAATCAGATATGTTTGACCAGGGCAAATTACTGTGATACCACTCATTACTCTCATTCTGGTTATTCTATCCCTTAATAGAGTCAGAGATTGCACTAGCTTTTTTTTGACAACCATATCACAAAATTGATTAATTTGACCTAACTGGATGTTAAAACCTTTAGATCTCTTCCAAAATAAGTATTGTTTAACCACAACTTCCCCATCTTGTAATAGTGATTTCTTGAGTCAAAGAGCAAGTAACTATCCTTCTAGTAACCATCTTCCCAGATAACTCAGCAAAACAAAATTCCATATCAAATGGAGTGTAATTGGCAACTTGATAAACCAAAGTGGGAACAACCTTTAGTTTTCTTTTTCCCCCTTACTGAACTGAATTCAATTCTTTCGCTTTTCAGAGTAAACCATGAAATCTTTCCAACTATGGCATCTCCTTAGTTGTCCTTTTACTTACAAAAAGAAACCACTCTGAATTTCCAGAGCCAAACAACTACTAAAAATTCCATGCAAATAACATGACATTTCAAAGAAAAAACATCAGAACCAATGGATTTATAGAAAAGCAAGATGTACACTTCAAGACTATTGATCTATTTATGTAGAAAGATGCAGAACTGGGCTGCCACAGTGGGCAAGGATTTGGACAAGGAACACTTACTGATTTAGAGTGATGTGTTTTACAACTAAATAGAATAAAAAAAAAGAAACCATCTGTTTTTACAAACTTAAAGGATTAATTTTTTAGCAAATCTTCAGAAGGAGGGTTATTTTTGGAATAACATTTATTTACAAGCAACAGTCTAACAGGAAATCCAGCATATTTCTTAGAAGGATTATAAGTACATTTTCCAGTTATCCATCTGGGTGTTTTTCAATTCAGTGGTTTAATTAAAGCTCAATGGTATTATCAATCTGTTACATTTTTCATGTTGATAGTTATTACATTTACAGTACAGCAGGAGTACAAATTAAAGTGAAAAGAAGATAAATCTCACCTCCAAATTTCATATCTCTATCTCTAGAAAGTGATGCTGGGGTAATATTTTCTAGCTCATTCATGTTTATAGAATAATTTTCATGATTTTTTATGATTAAAATAAAAGAAAAAAGAGAAATGTGATTTTTCAATAGCTGTTTTTGCATTGCCACCAGTGTTATATCCCATCTCTATTCTATCAAACTGTTCTGCAGATTTGAGTTACCTTTCCTCAATACTGATAAAATGCTACTGGATAATATTGTATTTTCCAAAGACTCGTGGTCTTCTTTTATGCATCTGTCTTTAAATGTTATAATGGAAAAATAAAAACATGAAACATGGTACAATATGAGCTTGAGAATATAAATCTACATGCAAATAAAATTTCCAATATAACTACAGTAATTAAAAAAAATCATCTCTCATCATTATAGAAAGAACATTGAGTCTGGAATTAGGAAGAGCCAAATTCAACTCCAGTATCAGATGTTACTAGCTATGTGACCCTGAGTAACCTCTATTTATCAGTTATCCAACTGTAAAATGGGATTAAATATTTCAAAAGATTGCAGTGAGGATCACTTAAAAGGTTTCCTGGGACATACTAAAAGTTTAATCCAATGCTTGTTTCCTTCATTAGATATAGATTATTGCCCTTTTTTCTATTAAAGGCACATGCTATAAAATTGTTTGAAATCTTACCCTTTACTTTAGAATGACCAAACTTTTACTAAAATGTTAATATATAAAATTTTACAAAAATAATTAAATTACTATAAAAACCCTTAAAAATAAAAACAAATTGGCACAAGTTATAGGAACAAATATTTTCAAAAAGTTCTCCTTTGCCCCCCCCCCCCATTAAGATCTACATTAAATCTACATGGAAAAAAATAAGCCAAAGATGTTGATAGAAAAACAAACAAGTGGGGCAGCTAGGTGCCATAGTGGATAGAGCAGGGCCCTGGAGTCAGGAGGACCTTAGTTCAAAATCTGGAATCAGACACTTAATAATTACCTAGCTGTGTGACCTTGGGCAATTCACTTAACCCCATTGCCTTGCCAAAAAAATTTACAAAACAGAAAAACAAACAAACAAGTCTTCATAAGGAAAGAGATGCAGTCTTTAGAAAAGTATTCAGACAGAAAAGGACCAAAATGGGAAGACCAGTTTGACCTTTAAGACACTATCTCACAAACTCCTTAAAATTGGTTTATTCAGTACCAAAAAGTTGACTACTAGTAGATGTCTGCTTTTAAAAATTTGGTTGTAGGGCGGCTAGGTGGTACAATGGATAGAACACCGGCCCTGGAGTCAGGAGTACCTGAGTTCAAATCCGGCCTCAGACATTTAATAATTGCCTAGCTGTGTGGCCTTGGGCAAGCCACTTAACCCCATTGCCTTGCAAAAATCTAAAAAAAAAAAAAATTGGCTGTGAGTTGGGTGAAAAGGTTTACTTGGCTTGATTGCTCTGGGACCCAAAGAATCAACTTCCCTAGTTCTGAAAGATCTTTTTCTGATGGAAACACTCCACATCTTAGAAATTCTTTGATTGACTGGAATTTAAATATTATCTACTTTAAAAACTTTATAAGAGAATATGCCATCCTTAAAAGCATTTAAATTTCTTTGGCTACTCTTTCCAGATCGAAAGATAAGTGCGGGGATAGAGAGGTAGCAGAAACATATTCTGCTGTTAGTGCTCAGAATTCCTCTGTTAGATCATTTCTTTGGGGGGGGGGGGGTGGATAATCAAGTTTAGCTTTGGTCATTTAGAAAGGATGTGCTCTTTCCTGAGGGGCAAACAGAAAATAAATAATCTACAAATGAAATATTTCATTTCTTTTTTAAAAAAAAGGTGACTCTCCACAAAGTACAGTTTTAGATGTGAAAAACAGGAAAATGTATAATTAATGCAAATCAAGACACCTCACTTTGAATGATAAAATATTTTATTTAATGCCAAATTACTCAGTGTTCTTCAAGGTTGAATGCAAAAGCCATGTGTTTGTGTGTGTGTGTGTGTGTGTGTGTATGTATATGATCTTCACTTTGTGTATTTTATAGAACAAGCCTTTGGAAGTATTTATTTTTCCATTGCGCTATAATTACATGGTCACTGCAATATTAGTTCCTAAATACTTAATAGCAGAACTTACCATAAAATCATAGACTTATAAATGAAGAATTTTTCAAAAGCAGTTAAGTTGAAATCTCACCTTCATATGTGAATTTATTAAATTTATTAAGCACTATGTCCAAGGCCTTATGCTACAAGTACATATGTGTTTATGGAAGTTATAATAAATCGTAAAATGTCCACTGAAACCTTGAGATTAAATGACTTACCCAAGGTAACACAATTGTTGGATAATCGAAGAGCTAGGATAGAAGAAGAGGGATTTTCTGACTTCCTACTATTTTTACTACATATCATTTTCTATTTTTCAGTTGATCACACAAAATAAACCTAACTTTGATTTTACACTGCACCACAGACAGCATTGAGAGGAACAATTTGTAGTCTTATGACAGATATTGCTTCTTAGGATAACTATATGGGAGGAATTACAGAGAATTTAGAAAATAAAGCCCCATTCTCAAAGGAGTTAAATTTAAAAGGGAAAAAATGAAATATTTAATACACATCATTTTTACTCATTCCTAGCTTCTATCTGCTCGTGTTTTCCCCTTCTTAGTCTCCATTTTCCCCCTCTATTACTTCACAAACTAGTGATACCAGTCTCAAAAGAAGACTTTTAGCAGGAATTCTGAATACCTTTATCTTTTGTACATTATCTTTTGTACATTAATGTGAGTTATTTTCTTTTAAAGTAGGATCAGAGTTTCCAACTTCAGGAAGAGGGGAGCTATTGCTTCTATATGAGCACATATAATGGAGTTTGGTGTGGTAATATAGTAAATGGTTGATCTCATGAGGTGATGGGTATACTCATAAATGGAAAGTGAGATATGGTGATAATTTCTAATTCTTCTATGGGGGGGGGGAGTCCCCTGAGGGATTTCCAACTCCTAAAAGTCTAATGGCCAAAAACTTCATCAAATGGTCCTGACCTCAGAATAGGTCTAGGATATATGGAATATAAAGTTCTTAAAGGTTAAGATTCAATTTAGTCCTTCCATTTATGAGACTGCAGAAACTCTGTTTACTAGAGTTTATTCAGCAAGCAGGAGATGAAAAAGTCATCTCTCCAGTGCTGATGTTTTTTGGATCTAGTTAGACTGTTCCTATCAAGTAGTCTATCACTAAGTCCTTTCTGGAAAAGACTTAAAACTTTTAGAATCCAGGATGATTGAAATGTTATGATAAAACATTAGAATAGAACCTTTTTTAACCCATATGTTACTGAATATTGATCTTGACTAGCATGCATATCTTTTGTTTTAGCTCTTGATTTAGATATTGGTTTTTGCCTGAGTTCTATGAAGTTTTAAAAATAATTTGATATCTTTATTTCAACATAGTTCATTTTCTTTTTAATACTATGAACTTTTATGTATTTCAAACATTCTAAAAAGGTGTTCATATGTTTCACTAGACTTTCAAAAGGTCTATGACACACACAAAGTTTAAGAATTCCTTATCTAAAACGTTATTTACTAATTTTTTCTGCCTTTGGTGGAGAGATAATGGTAAGACCTGGTGTATTCCTAGGGAAAATATCAGGGATAATGGAGAATACCAGAACATCATAGACTTATTGCTGGCAGCAGCTTTAGGGGTAATCGAAACCAAACTCCCTTTTTGTTAATGCAGAACTGAGAACTAAAGACTTATATGCTCATGTAGGTAATACATGGAAAAGCCAGGATCTGATCTGAGTTACTGAGACCTCTTGACTCCAATTTCATTGCTCTTTCTGCTATGCCTTGATGCCTCTGATGATTTCTTCCCACTTGTAATGATTCACTTGGGAAGAGATGATATTTTCCAGAAGAAATCCAAAAGGCATTACTAAAGACAATAAAATTGTGGTTAAACTGAATGAGGGGTGTAAGTGACTTTTTTTTCCATCACTGATGCTGGTGCCAAGACTTTGAGGAAGACAAATTTGGTAAAGTGAATAGCTGGGTTAAGAAGGAGGTATCTGAGAAGATGATTTGTGTTCCTACACTATAGCATAAACTATAAGAATAATGAGCTTTTGGCCAGGTATTGAGTATTCCTGATGATACTTGATAAATATATATATTTGAGCAATGTCTTGCAAATCTAATCAGAAGTATTTTAGTTTGAAAAAGGAAAGTAAAGGAGAAACTGGATTATGTATATCTGACAAGCTAGATGATGATGATGATAACAGATAACTTTTACATAGCAATTACTAGATGCTAAGTGTTTATGAATTTTATTTCATTTGATCTTTACTGCAATCATGCAAGGTTGGCATTATTATTATACTCATGAGGAAACATTTAACCCAAGGTTCCGAGACTAGTAAAGTGTCTGAGGTCAGATTTGAATTCAAGTCTTCCTGACTTCAAGCCTGGCATTCTTCTACCACACAATCTAGTTATGAATAATAGAGAGCAAAAACAATAGAAATTTAAATAATCCAATAATAAAATGTAGTCTTTCATACATAAATACTCAAAGTATGAGTAGCAAAAAAGATTGAATAGATATCTTAATTCAACAGGATACATTCATTCATTACCTTAAAACCTATGAATGGAATATAAGTAGGAAGAGGTACATTGTCCTGAAAAGGAATGAAATAGATTAAATTATTGGAATATTGTCTGACTAGTACAATATATTAAGAAATATACTCAACATTAACCAAGCATTTAAAAATGTAAGCACAGAATAGAGAATTTTGGATAAAGATCAGGAGAGAGAAAGAGAGAGAGAGAGAAATATAAATTATATGTCACCAGAGTATACTAGAGACCACCTGGAAAAAAGGAAGAAATAGATGAGTATAGATGAAGAAATAAATCACAATCTGGTCTAGAAGCATCCCTATAACAGTGCTGGAGGCATTCAATTATTTGTCTAACTCCTCAATAGATTCCTCTTTCTGCCCAGAGTAGAAGATTTAATACATTTCTGACTTCCTTTAATAGCAGTATCCTTCAAAATATAGAGGAAGGAACTAGGGAAATGAATATTTTTGGCCAACAGGGACTGCCAATTGAAGAATAATGATAGAAAGGTTGGAGGGCAAGAAATTGAGGATGGAGTTTTCCATCTAGAATTTTTAAAGAAAATTAGAGAAAGCTGAACATGATTCTCTGATATGTACTGTAAATTTTGAGAGTAGATTTGAATGGTTTGAGAAAAGCACTACCTAGGAACCCTCTTGACTCAAATAACTGCAAAGGAAATTAGTTCCCACAAGTGAAATTCATAAAAAATAAAATTTAAAAGACAAACAACAGCAATTCAAATGGAATTGCTCTAAATACCAGATCACACTGGTTAATTGTCACTATACCAAAGGACTCTGACTTGGATCGTGTTTTCTTCAGCTATTTTGCTTAATGATTCCATCAGCTGCCATGGATTCAATTATCATCTCTAGGATCCATCTACTAATCTTATTTTCAGATGTACTTACCTATATCTAACCTCTCTTATCTCTAGTCTTTCATCTCCAACTGCCTGTCATAATCTGGAATGATATGTCTGACATATGTCTTAAACTCATCCAGTCCAAAACAACTCCCTAACTCCCCCAAACCTTTTCATTTTCTAAATTTCCCTGTCATAGTTAAGGGTCCATGAACCCTCCCAGTCACTCAGGTTCACAATCTAGCTATCATCCTTGATACTTTCCTCACACTTCTCACTCCCTATATCCAATCTGTTGCCAAGTACCATTAATTTTAACTTCATAACATCTATCATATATAGATAGAGACAGAGACAGAGACAGAGACAGAGACAGCACTAGAGCTAGAGCTAGAGCTAGAGCTAGAGCTAGAGCTAGAGCTAGAGCTAGAGCTAGAGCTAGAGCTAGAGCTAGAGATAGATACTTCCATTCTTTCTTGATACGATCAAAACCTTTTCATCTCATACCTGGACTATTAAAAGATCAGTTGGTTGGGCTCCCTGGCTCATGGTTCTCCTTTCTGTAATCCATCCTATATTCAGCTGTCAAATTAATTTTCCTAAAATCCAGATATGACCATTTTATACTTTTCCATTTCTCCCACCCTCATTCAGTAGAATCCAGTGGATTCCTTTTACCTTTAAGGATCAATTATAAAATCATTCAAAACCCTTCACAACCTGACCCATTCCTAACTGTCCAACTTCTTACACCTTACATTCTTTAGTTCAATAATCATAGACTCCTTTTTTCTCTGAACAAGGCACTCAACTCCAGGCATCTTCATTGACTGCTCCTCATGCCTGGAATTCTCTTTCTCTCGTGTCCTAATTTCCCTGACTTCCTTTAAATTTGAACTAAAATCTCATAATCTGTAGGAATTGTTTTCTCAGTCTCCTTTAATGTTCAAGGTGACTAGATGAATCCTAATGGCCCTGAAAAGAATACAAAACTTCTTATCTCTTACTTGTGTTTTCAGTGCTAGAGAGAATGATTTCTTACTGGAAAAGATAGGACATAAAATGACTAGTAAGAAACTGAAATCCAAGGCAAATAAGGAGAATATAAGAAAACACTAAGAAGCCCTTGATGAATTTTGTTTGTTTCATCACAACGAATAGTTGTTTTTCCCATAGTACTAGAAAAAACAGCCAATGTTATCAATAAGCTATCATCAATGTAATTTGAAAGATGGTTAAGAATGGATAAGATATAGGACTTAAGAAGGGCAAATTTTCATTTTATTAAAAGTAGGTCTGCAAGCCAATGAGTTTGATTCCTGACAAAATTCTAGAACATAATAACAAAGAAATTGTCAGTGAACTACTTGAAAAAGAAGTGATCATGAAATAGCATCATGGTTTTGTCAAGGACATGTAGTACTAAACTAATCTCATTTCTTTTTGTCACATGGATATTAAGTTCCTACTATGTGTAAAGTATTTTAAAAATATTTTTCTAATTTTATCCTCAAAATAGCCATGAGAGGTAGGTGCTATTATAATTTTCATTTTACAGATAAGGAAGTTAAGGAAGACAGAGATTAAATCATTTGCCCAGGGTCTCATAGTAAGTGTCTGAGGTCAAATTTGAACTCAGTTCTTCCTAACTCCAAGTCCACTGCACTACTCATATGCTTATTAATTTGAAGAATCAGGGAAATGGTCTAGACAATATACAGAGTTTCTGTATTTCACTTATGCATTTGACAGAGTTTCTCATGCTATTCTTTTTGAACAAGATGGAAGCTAGATGGATTTAGAACAGTGTTAACAACCAGAAAGTTTTAGTGATTTTGATGTTCACCCGAGGAGACTAATCTAGGAAAGTGCCACAAGTTTGTGAGCTCGACTTGTCTTTGATAAGAATGTCATCAATATTAAAATCATCAAATTCACACATAATACAAAGTCTGGAAGAAAAATATGCATTGGATTCAAAAGTCAGGATCCAAAATATTCTCATTGGGGCAGCTAGGTGGTGCAGTGGATAGAGCACCGACCCTGGAGTCAGGAGGACTTAAGTTCAAATTTGACTTCAGATACTTGTTACTTGCTAGCAGTGTAACCTTGGGCAAGTCATTTAACCCTGTTACCTGGCAAAAGTCAGAATATTCTCAGTATATTAGAATAATGGGCAGTCTAAGAAGGTAATTTTTTAAGAGAGTATATATAAACTTAAAATGATTAAATGTATTACCTAACATTTTATTTGAAATTATTCTCTTAATAGGTACACACTGCTAATCAGTCAGCTAGCATTTATTAAGGGCCTACTATGAGTTAGACACTATGACTAAGTACTGGGGATAAAAAGAAAAGCCAAAAAAACCCCCCAGTAATTAGCATCAATGAACTTGTAGTCTAATGGGGGAGATATTATGCAAATAACTGTTCTTCAACAAGATAAATTAGGAGTGATCTCAGAGCAAAAGCACTAATAATAAGACAAACTGGAAAAGGCTTCTTGCCTTTTTAAGTCTCGAAGGACAATGAAACTAGGATGAGGTAAAGAAGAGGAAAAGTATTTCAGATATAGGGGATGGCAATGACAATGCATGGTATCTGAAATGGAGTGTCCAATTTCAGAAATAAAGAAGCAAGAACCACTGGATTAAAACATGCTTCTGGGGTGGGAGAGAAGGAGAAAGTGTTAGAAGTCTGGAAAAGAAGGAGGTTATGACCGGAGGAACCTCCACTGAACAGCAGTTTTTATGAATAAACCTAGTAGTTTTAGAGGACTACAAGCTCAATGAGTCAGTGTGTCTTTATGTGTGTATGTGTGTATTTCTGTCCATTTTCTTGAAGCTTCAGTAGCTCCGCTTGTTTCTAGACTAAAATCCTAACTCCTTTGTTTGGAATTAAAAGTTTTTCATAGTTTGAGATATTTTTTTCAGTTTTTATTGCATGGGATGGCCCCCACTCCAACAATCTTTTGTACTTGACAAATTCAACCAATTGACTTTTTATATATGGCATTCTATATCCCACTACCATTCTTTTATTTAAGCTATCCCCGATTCTTGGAATTATCTCCCTCCTTGTATCTACTTCTTGATTCTCTCTTTTTCTGTCAAGGTTCAGTACATGTCACCTACTTCAAGAGATCTTGGTAGTATCTATCCCATATATTTGGTATTTCTTTTATCTTGTGTTCCTGCAGTATAATATAAGTTCATTGAGGGCAGAAATTATTTCATTTTTTGTATTATTAATTATTTATTTTAAAGTACTTTGAAGCTAAGATCTTTTATTTTTTATTAATGTTTTACTTTTTCTAAATACATGTTATGAGTGTTTTTTTAACATATACATATGCCTGTGCATATTTCTATGTTACAAAATTTCCTTCTACCCTCCCTTCCCACTCCTGTCCCCTCAGTGGTAGACTGTCAGGTTAATATTGTACTTACACATTGGATTAAGCATGTTTATAGGTTAGACTTTTTTGGTATGAGGAATTAGGATTAAGGGAAAGAAATATATAAGAGATATTTTTTTAAAGTGTATGCAGATGCTGAAAGATATTTGTTTTGTTTTACTTGCTCTGAATGGGGATGAAAGCTAAGATATGAAAAAAAGTTGTTATTTTACCATCATAGTAATTATGAATTTGTGGGTAAAATTAAAAAAATAAAACATTGTCATATCATAAACCTGAAATGAGTACTGATTTGTACCTCATTCCTATTAAAATGAACTTGTGGAATTGGACAATAAATAAAAGAAGCATTTCATAAAAATGTAAATCAGGAGCAGCTAGGTGGTGTAGTGGATAGAGCACTGGCCCTGGAGTCAGGAGGACCTGAGTTCAAATTTTACCTCAGACACTTAGTAATTATCTAACTGTGTGAAGTTGGGCAAGTCACTTAACCCCATTGCCTTGAAAAAAAGGTAATTCAAATCAGCAACTATTCATAAGTACCAACCATATTTGAGACATTGTCTTAGACTTGAGAATACAAAGGTTAAAAAACTAGATAATACTTGACCTTGATGAGATTTACAGACTGTTTATAGGGAGGAAGATATATTCAGGTTAAATAACATTTAAGGTCAACTAGTATAGCCTGGGACACTCAGTAAACATTACTTCTTGTGTTGAAGAGATCAGAGAAGTATGTTGGCATTGACCTTAACCTTGGAGAAAGAGAAAAATGCTAATAAGTTATGGGGTTGACGTTTCAGGAAAGATAGGTAAGGAGATGGGGGTGAGGGCAGAATGAAACCATTGTTAGTTACATAAAGTTTAGAGTAAATAAAGGGAAATAATGCGATGATAAGTGAAAATTAGATGGGCGATCTAGTGCACAAGTCTTAAATGTCAGTCTTGGGAGTTTATATTGTAGTTGAAGAATTTGGAGCAGAAGAAAGCTTAATTTCTTATGAAGATTGCTTTGACATTGATGTGAAAGATGATTTGGAAGGGAAAAACTGAAGACAATCAGAGGTTATTGAGAAGTCATTTAATCTTGGTTGGCTGGATGGTTGATTATTGTTTTTTGTGCTCAAAGAGGATCAAAATTACATTGCTTTTCCAGGCTTAAGTTACAATTTGTCTGGTTAGGGCTGATCGGGTCAATATGAGCTCTGAAGGCGCTACCACAGGTTGAGGACAAATAGTTTATATGAATATTTGGAGGGAAGATGTCTTTAAATTTGCACAACTCATGTTTTTTTGAGCTACAGAAATTCTGTTTTGCTCATAGAGGACAGTACTTTCTTTACCATGGGCAAACCATGCTGGGTAGTCTGGCTCCAACATCTTTATCTCACAATCCATTCCAAAATTCTTCAGGGAGACCTTGAGAGTGTCCTTGTATTGCTTCTTCTGATCTGTGTAAGTACTTGACTTGTGTAAGTTTTCTATAAAATAGTCTAAACTGTACCCAAAAAGAATTACCCACTGAGTGAGTATTCAGCTCTTACATGGTAACTTCTATGAGGAGGACTGTCCTATATCCTAAACCAGTCCATTCTACTTGTATGTAAATATAATTATTAAGATGTTCTTTTTCAATCAAAATATCTCTCTTAAACTTTCACCTATTACTTCTATTTTTTGCTTTCCTGGGCCACTTAAAATAAGTCTAATCCCTCTTTCAAATGACAGCTTTTGATATATATTTGAAGACAGCTTGACCCCTCACCTCCTTTTCCAACTTAAACATCTCTCCTTCCTTTAAATAATCTTTATAGAGTGTGATCTCAATGCCTTTAATAAATAAATTTTTGGATGCAATTATTTAATACTTTTTAACCTTACTTCACTATCACCTAGCCCAATTTGTCTATGTTGTCTCAAGGGACAATATGGGAGATTTTATCAAATATCTTAGTGTAATCTAGAAAAAACAGTAGCTGTAGACTTCTCCTGTCAAAAGCAGAGATAAGGTTAGCCTAGTAAGACCTATGTTCCCCTCCCTAATCGCCCCCACATCGGATCTTGGTGATTGCCACTTCCTTTTCTAACTATTCAAGAATCACCATTTTTATACAGCTTTCTTGAATTCTGCCAAGAATTAGAGGCAAGCCTACTGACCTATAACTTGAAGGTTCTACCCTTTCTGTTTTTTGACAATCAGTTGACATTTGCCTATTCTCAGTCTTATGTCACCTTTCTCATCCTTTACTATTTTTCAAAGAGCACTGAGAATGACTTTGAAATCACATCTGATAATTTTTTTCAGTACTTTGATTTCCCTGAGGAAAGCATAGTGAACCTTTATCATTTAATTTATTTTGGGTTTCAGTCCTTGGCTAAACATTTCTACTTTTTTAATATATATTTTGTTCTACCTAATTTATATGTAGATATATATATATATATATATTTATATTTACTTCTCTTTGTAGAATGTAAACTTTCTGAATGTAAAGGTTGATTTTTTTTCCATGTTTCCCTAGTACCTAGACATAGGCCCTTAATAAATCTTTTGTCTCCATGTTTTTGCACAGGTCAGCTCCCAAACCTATATTGTATTCCCTCCTCACCACCATCTCTTAGAATCCCAAGTTTTTTTTTTCAAAATTTATTTAAACAATAATGTGGAGGAATGCTGTACTTTTGTAATAAAAGGTTTAAATTATTTCAATATTAGTAACTAAACAAAATAAAAGCAATAAAATGGTTTTTAACTTATCTAAAATGATATTTGAAGAAAAGTAGAAAAAGATTCTAAAAGAAATAGTGAGCATTTTAAGAACTTTAAAGACTGATAGAACTACTTCCATTGTCTAATATTTCAACAACTTTATTAATATTCAATGAGTATTTACAAAGTATGTACTTTGCATTCTGTCATATGCAAAGAGCTTTTAGTTAATTCTTTATGTTGGTATATCACTTTGCATTGACATATCACCTTATCCATCTTCAGTGTCATTTTTGTTTCACTTAACCACACAAAAGAAGAAAAATAATGTGTATGTATGTATGTGCATATGTATGTGAATTTGAGATATGGATTGATTAAAATAGAAATAGCAGTTAATTCCCATACTTCTGAAGAAAGGGGAAAATATGAATTGGTAAGGAATAGAGATTAGATCAGAAAATTCCCAGTGCTGAATTACAGTCTGAATTAAAGGTAAGGAGAGTCAGCATGCAGCCTGTTACTGGCTCCCAATCCCATTATCCAAATTGTGGATCCTCCTTTATATTCCCACCTTCTCCTCCATCTCTGCTCAACCTTTCACTACTTCACTGCTCATTAACACTTTCATGGCTGGCTGGACAGGAAAACAAAAGAGAAACTGAAATCTGTCAGTTTTACTACTTGCTAGCAGCTCTAAGCTTGATTGGTAAGGAAGTTCAAGTGAGACATTTGTATTATTGATGGATTTCAATTATTATGTTTTCCCTTGCCTCCATTACCACAGAAACTGAGTGTTGGCTAGCACTTATTTTCAAATTCTGTTTTTAAACCATATGAGTCTAATTGATATGCTTAATTGATAGAGCTTCCTGGTAAATTCTCTATTCTCAAGGATTTCCATTCATGTAACATGTCAGATAAATAATATTAAAAATGAAAGCACAATGCCACAACCAAGCTTATATTGGCTGAAACCAGAATCCATAAGTCTTGCTTATTTTCATTCTCCAAACCACCTCCTTGGATGTGCATCAGTTTAGGAACTCAGATGGTTTGCAAGGCAGCCGTCCTCTATATGCTATTTTCACACAAAAAGCATTAGCTTAATTAAATTAGGTACTATCAAATCCTTAAATTAACATACAAAGTTTGGAAAAATCAATACCTTATTAGTTTCAAAACCTTTTATCTGAAACTCCCCTTGAATTCATTTTAGAAACTTTTGTAGTAAATGACATAACAATTGATTTAAAGCTTTCAAAAAATTGGTGATCAATAATTGTTTTCTAGTCACGGAGAAATTCATTAACTTCTATACTTATTGCATTGCCACATATTCTTATTGAACTCTGTTCTAATCACCACATTATTCTTGGCTGGAAACACATTAGCTATAAAAATTCATGAAATGAGAAACATAACATTATAAAGACTTTGTTTAGGTATAGTAGTTAATGGATTGTGCAGAAAAGTGGAACAGTCTCTCATTTTCAGTAAAGATAAATTTATGCCTTCCATTGTTTTATACTTAAACATGGGTAACTTTACTGCTTTATCATTGCATAAACAAATTGTTTCCAAATGAATTTGCAGATGTACAAAATGTTTGCTTGGTTAGATGTAACAAATGGTATCTTTTCTGGATCGAAGATATTCAAGTTAAGTATTTATCGGGTGGAGGGGAAGAGGTAGAATACATTTGCTCTTGAAAGAAAAAGTGACTTGGTCAAAATTCCAAAAATGTATTTTATAGAAAGAGGTAAATTATAGATAAGCTTAATTCATATTAATATTTATATGTATATATTAGTATCATATAGATAAGTTCAATTCATATTAGTATTTTAAATCTTTAGTTCTGTTTAATTTGATGTGCATTTTAAAAGTTAAAAATGTATCTTTTTAAAATCTCTACCAGATTATGATCTAAAAATATGGTGTCATTTGTAGTTTGTCCATGCTTTCAAACATCTTAGTTTCTTAGCAGTAAGATGAATATTCACTCATATATATATTTATATATGAGTGAATAACAATGAAAAGAATAGAATCAGTGACAATTTTTTTTATTTTATTTCAAAAGGATACCAATTTTATTCAGAAAGTATATATGTGGCAATTATGGCCCTAGGAACAGGTTCACTTACAAAAACTTTTCACAAAACTTCTTTGTAAAATACAGAACCCAAAGCCTTGAAAAAAATTACATTCATCTAACTTGAATATTCCCTCTTGTTCCACTCTATCTCCAATATGATTTATCCTTACATGGAATTATTTCATGCTAAATAATAAAACTATCTAAGGTTTTTGGTGGATTGTCAATTCTATCTGAATCAACAATGTGAAATGGAAGTTAAAAAGTTAATATTCACTTGGGCTTCAAGAAGAGGAGGCTCAGCTTCTAGGAATAAAGGCATGAGATTCCTGTTATTTTCTGTTCCAGGTCATCTGAGAGTATTTTTCAGTTTCAAATGCTATAATTTTGAAAAGGCATTGTTAAATTTGAAATCTTTTATAGGAGGTGAACCTGAATGATGAAAAGTCTCAAGTTCATGCCTTATATTGGAGGATTACAGTTATTGGAAGGACTAGAGATGATTATGCTAGATTATACTAGAGCAGAGAAGAATTTGGGGGAGTGGGAAATCAAATAGCTGTCTTAAAATACTTGAACGACCAATATTTCAAAGAAGCATTTGCATTCTTATTTGGGGCACCATAGGGATGAACCTGGAACAGTGGGTAGAAGCTGAAAAAAATGGAAATTTGGGGTTGATATAAAAAAGAAGAAAACAGCATAATACAAAAACAAGAAAAGCTTCCTAATGATTAGAATTATCCAAATGTACAAAAAGCTATGTAAGGTACTGATTTTCCTGTTATTAGAGGGCTTCAGATTGAGATCAACTGACCATTTTGTCAGGTCTATTAGTAGAGATTCTTTTCTTCCCCCAGAATGTGGGTTAAACAGATGGCTGCTCCGCCATCCCTTACAACTCTGAAATTCTGTGATTCTATTTTGTAACCCCTATTGAGACTAGGTCAGAACCAGGCAGATCCAATATTTTATTATTGATTACTTCATGAGTATCTAAATCATTCCTGTTACCTTGTGTTCATTCATAGAAGAAAATGAAATTTGTTTCTATAATTTACTCTTCATACAATCATGTTGGTTATAAAGCAGCAAGATTTGTATTAGCTTGGAGGTTATTCCATCAGTTTGTGTTATCAATTGATATGCTTACTAACCCCACCAGGGAAAATTAATGAAGGTAACATTTATGATGATCTGCAGGAGCCAATTAGAATGATAGGATTTCAAGTTTGAAGGAAGACTTTCTAAGCATAGGGAATAATATTATCAAAGGCACAGATGTGGGAAATTGAATCCTGTACTTAGGAGAATAGAGAACAGTTAGTTTGAGAGAAGGGTAAAATTTGTAAAGTAAAACAATGTAAGATAAGGAAAATGATTGACAGAGTGGTAGGTTATGGAGGGCTTTGAAATAAGAGAAAAAGAGGTTAGACTTAAATCTTTGGGCAGCAGGAATGATAAGAAACTCTTAAGAGCATTCCAGCCATCATCTTCAAATATCTTATCCCTCTTCCACCAGAATCTTGGACTCTGTTCCATGAAATGTATACCCAAGGTTCTAATTGTTGATTCTTCTTATCTTACCTATAATTAAGCCTTAATGATATTTAATAGTTATTTCTTATCCATATCAATTTTGGGTACCAATCTTCCTATTCATTTTCTAACTTCTCTTCTATTTCCCTAGCAAAATGTAAACTCCTTAATGCCCAGGATTATCTTGCTTTCTTGTGGTTTTTATCTCTAGCACTTATTTCAATGACTGTCATATACTGTCAAAGCAAATGTTGTATCATTTATTTTATCTGAGAAATTATTTGGAAGGTTCATGGACTACTAATATATAGGATCATTTTGAGGTTTGAAAAACCAAGTTTCCAATAGTTTTAATAATTTAGGGAAAGAATGAATGTGGTAGCTGATTGCTTGTATGGAGGTCATGTAAACAAAAGGATGTGAGATCAAAGAATTTCAGGTATCAAGGGACTGAAGTGTCACTTATGGGTAACTAGCTGAATGGTGTTTCCATTGTAGGAATAGGAAAGTCATAAAGAAGAGCAGAATTGATGAAAAAATAATTAGTTTCAATTTTGGCATCTTGGCTGATATTCAGAAAGAGATTCTTTAGATAGTTGATAGTAAAGAGAAAAAGATAAAGGTCTTGGTTAGAGACAGAGATACCTCATGTGAATGGATGAAATTATCAAAGGGGAAGAAAGGAAAGAGAGTCAATAACTGTAAAGATAAATCATATTATCAACTGTTATCAGTAATCCTAACTTTCAAAAAACTGGTTTTGGAATCCTTTCTGAAATGTTATTTGGCATAGAGAAACAGCATGGTAAATATAACCCAAATTTAGACCCTGAAGGAGCCTTACAGACCACTTAGTTGAGAGGGCTTGGAGTACCTGAAGAAGGTACCAAGAGGGGAAAAAAGAATACAGAATGTGTGGTTGGTGATACTGAAGAGATAAATGACATACTTTGAAAATATATCTGAGGGGTGGCTAGGTGGTACAGTGGATAGAGCACCGGCCCTGGAGTAGGAGTACCTGAGTTCACTAAAGCCTTAACTTCTTAAAACATATTCTTTCTGCCTATTGATTATAGAGGCTCATGTGGTTGGCTTTTATTCAAACACTTCTGGGATATTAGTAATGTACTTTTACTTTATTTCTGATTCAAAGAAAATGTAATGTTCTTTCCTTTTGTTGGTTCAGATTATATTTCATATTAAAACATTTTTTTATTTGCTCTAAATAACATCACTGAGAGAGTTTTGTTTAAAACTGTGGCATAGTGTATGGATAGGACTCTAGATGATGAGAATTGATAAATATCCTGTTGTGTTCATGTATATAACTTGATACTTTGATGAATGAACTGATTCTGCCTGTATGTGCTGTTCTGACTATATGACTAAATATAGGTTATTGAAAAATAATTTTAATTTCTACAGAGACCTTTAATTACTAAATCACTAATGAAACTGTGTAGATATTGTCTTAAATATATGAGTAAGTTGTTTTAATGAGATCACTTATTTAGGTAAAAAGACACAATATGCCGAGTAAAGTTAGTAAATCATAAGGGAATATTGTGAGAGTAAAATCTAAGGACCAAATGAAATTTTGTATCCAAAAATGGGTATTTATTGAGTACCTACAATCTGTCCAATCTACCTCCTTACATGAAAAATACACATATATACTTAAACCTTCCAAATGTCATCTTCTCCATGCTAATGTTGTTCAATGCTTTTATTTTCCAATTTTCATTAATAACAGCATCATTTCCATGGGTTTGAAATCTATGTTATCTTGGTATATTCTACTTTCTCATCCTCTATAATCTAATTAGTGACCAAATTTCATTGATTCCTTCCTCAAAATTCCTTAAATCTATTTATCCATGCTACTTTCCTAATTTGTATTAGCAGTTCAAATTTTATACTGTGCTTTTCAGTTTGACAAAGTACTTTACTTGAAAAGCCCTTTGAAGTATATGGTGCTAATATTATTATCCTCATTTTCTATACCACTATAGGCTAAGAGAAATTAAGTGATCTGCCTTGGGTCACTAACTAGTAATTATTATAGTCAAGAGAAGTGTCTCTTCCACCACACATGTGCTACAGGTGTTTGAGGTCCTGGACCTCATGATGTTATGTTTCATTAAAAGTCATCTAAATAGTCGGCTAGGTGGTGCAGTGGATAGAACACTGGCCTTGGAGTCAGGAGTTCAAATTCGGCCTCACACACTTAATAATTATCTAGCTGTGTGATCTTGGCCAAGTCATTTAATCCCATTGCTTTGCATAAACCAGAACAAAAAAGTCATCTAAATAGTCTTCCTCCCTCAAGTCTCCTCCCCTTTCAATCTATCCTTTATACCCCTGTTAATCTTCCTAAAAACATTTGTTTGAGTCCTTCCAATTTATCTCCCATTCCTTACAGGAATCTAGCAATCCTTAACCCTGCCATCAACTCACAATTTAGTTTTCTGATATTTCTTTCATCTACTCTTGACTCAAACAACCCAGCTGGCCACTTTATTTTATTCTCTGCCTTTACTGGCACCAGTCTCCATAAAAAGAATTCCATTTTTCTCTTGAGTCAGCCTGTCCAAAGCTTATCCATAAGGGCCTAATTTATGTCCCACTTCTTTCTTTAGATTTTCCATAGCTATTCATGCTCACCCCATCCTCCAAGTGGTCTGATAACTTACAGCATTTTGATACAATAACTTTTTTTAAGTGTCATCTCCTCAACTGCATTGTAAGCATATTAGCTCTGTTTATTAGCTATGGATTGCATCCTAACATAGGCTAGTCACCTTGAAAATTATTCCCTATAATCCATAAATCAGAGCAAGGAGAAAATGGTTACTTGCCTAATCGACCACTCCTATCCATACTTTCTTGTCAAATGATCATGGCTCAGAATTTCCTTCTTTACCTTCTTTACCTACATAGAACAACACATTCAAATACAATATACACTTATTACATCTTTACTATGAACAATGCTAACAACCATGCTAAACAATGAGATTAACATAAAAGGGAGGTTACATGTACATACATTAGAATAGAAAACAGGGGTTTATAAATTCATGAAGGATGGAAAATTGATTACGAAAGTTTTCAAGAATCAGAACTCCTTTAGCTAGAAAGATGAAGAAGACTTTATAAAAGTGACTACAAAAATTTAGAGAAGCCTAATGGGATGGAGGGGGTAGCTAGATGACTCAGTGAGAGCCAGTAGTAGGATGGGTTCAAATCCAGACTCAGATACTTAGTAATTGTCTATCTCTGGGTAAATTGTGTTAATCCACTGGTGAAGGAAAAGGCAAACAGCTCAACTATCTTTGTGAAAACAAAACAAAACACACAACAACAAAACATAGACAATAAAGTCCATGGAATCATGAACAGAATTAAATGACTGAAGAAAAACAAATTGAATAGGACAGCATTCCAGACAAAGAGAAAAATGTCATGAAGAAAAGTATGCAGATGGGAAAAGTTAAGATCCATTCCTGATAAAGTTCACTTTGACTGAACTTAGTATGGTTGAAGAGAATTGGGGGTAGAATAAGCCTATGAGGCAGCTAGATGATACAAGCAATAGAGTTCTTGGTCTGGAGTCAGGAAGATCTGATTTAAAAGATGACTTCAGGCATTAATTAGCTGAGTGATGCTGGGCAAGTCACTTAACTTTTGTTTGCCTCTGTTAGATCCAAAAAAAAAAATGAAAATATCTTATCTATAGGGTTGTTATGGAGATTAAATATGATAATATTTGTAAAATACTTAGCAAAGAATCTGTCACAAAGTAGAAACTTAAAAATGCTCCCCAAAATGCTTTGGAACTATACTTCAAATGAGTTCCAAAGCCAGCAATGGGAAATTCTGGGAGGCATTTGAACTATAAATGCTGTGATGCAATCTGGATATTCTGATGCCTAGTAGATAGGAGCAAAGCAATGGAATTCTATTTCATAGGAAGTGGTTATTCTAAATTCTACATAGTTTTTTGTTACAATTAGTAAGAAGAAAAGAAGACGCAGGGATAGAGTGGAAGAAGTTACCATCAAATGACTGATCTAAATAAAGAAGGAAGCAAAGTCATCTATGTATAGTGGAGAGGATAGAAGTGAGCTTTAGAGTGTGATGTGGGTGGTGGGTGGCAGGAAGTCTTTCCTTGTCACAAGTAAGTACAGCAAATGAAGTCTTTTCAATATAGAATATATAGATACAACTTAAATTTTCATTCAAAGGGAAAGGAAGAGAGTCTGGACACCATAAACTGGTAAGTTTGCTTTTGATTTGTGGAGAATTTTAGAATGAATTATCAAAAAAAGGTAATAAGCATCTAGGAAAGAAAGCAATGATAACAGAGAGTCAACATGGCTTCATTATGAACAGGTCATTTCAGAAAAGTCCCTTTTTATTTTTAATAGGGTAACTTAACTGTTAAGAGCAGGAGAATGCTGTGGGTATACTTTACCTAGATATCAGGGAAGCATTTACCAAAATACATCTTGCTCTTTTTGTAGACAAGATGAAGAGATGTAGGATAAATGATAGTATAGTTAGATGTATTAAGAATGGATGGAATGAATGAATCCAAAGAATAGTTTATTAATGGTCTGATATGAACTTAGGAGTCAAAAATAGAATGTCCCAGGGTTTGAATCAGATCTTGTGCTATTTACTATTTTTAAAAGAAATCAATACCCAAGTAAAGGAATAGATAATATGATATCAACTTTTCAGATGACAGAAAACTGGAAGATATAGCATACATATTGGTTGACATTTATAATCTAAAAAGATCTTGTCTGACTAGAAACTTTGGCTTAATAAAATATGAAGACATTTAATAAAATAAATGTAAAGTCTTAAACTGATTTAAAAATAGACTTCACAAGTACAAGATAATGGATCTGTAATTAGAAAGCAGTTTGTCAGAAAAAAAGAATTGATAATTTAAATTGACTGAAAGTTCAATAAATGTCAACAGTATAAGAAAGTGTGGAAAAAATAATGTGAATTTAAGCTTCATAGAATCATACTGTCAAGGGGAGGTGATAGTACAATGGAGAGAGTGTTAAGTTTGAAATCAGAAGAGAAGGATTCAAATATCATGTTATCTCTTCTACTTTAGGAATCTAGAAAATCATCATAAAATTTTTTGGTCATCCCTTCATATTAGAAAATAAATCTAAATTTTTCTTTTTATTTATGGGTATTTATAGTACCTTGTTATCAAATTTGAGTTAAATATTTGGTCATAGATTGTGTTGCCTGCTGTCTTCCACAAAACTCCCCAAATATTTCCATTTAACTTCTTATGCTGCTCCATGATATATATCAAAACTTTGATGGAAAAAATTGGGAAGCAGAAGGGATAACTATGAGATATGTTCTGTGTTTTGCAAATCTTAAAGTACTATATAATTTCTATAGGACAGAGTATAGTGAAAAGAACTGGGCATCAGGAAGACCTGAGTTTAATTTCTGCCTTAGATATTTACTTACCCAAGAACAAGTTACTTTGCTTCTCTTAATCTCAGTTTATTTATCTGTAAATTGGGGATGGTTAATAATACCTACCTCACAATCTTATTGTGAAGATTTTTGCAAGCCCTATAACACTATATTAATAATAGCTTTTAGCTAGCTTTATTAGTGTGGCTACTAATTATCAATTTTATATTAGACAAACCCACTGTCTGTGTCTCAATGTCCATGTCTATAAAATAAAAATTTTGAACCAAGTGACTTAAAATTCATTCTGATTTTAGATTTGTGATCCCGCTATACCCTGCCCTGGTCAAATTATAGCTGAAATATTGAGTAGAATTCTGGGTAAGAAATTCATAGGTAGGAAAACATTTGAGACATTTGAGACAACCTAGAATGGTGAAGGTCCTTGAGATCATTCTTTATAAGGATTAATTGAGTATATTTAACTTGAAAGATAGAAGATTAATGAACTTAAGCCTTTGAAAGATTATTGTATAAAAGATCTTATTTTGATTGTCTGTAGACAATAGAACCAGTAGCTAATGGGTAGAAATAAACAAAAAAAAAATTTCAAATAATGCAAAAAAGTTAAAATAAGCAAAAAATTTAAAATTTAAAATTCTAGCAATTATAACTGTTCAAAAGAAATTAGTCAAAAGATAATCTAATCACAGAAATTCATAACTATTAGATCTTGATTCCAGAATTTCATGCAGGCTATAATATCAAATTGAATTATTTTGGAATTTTTCTGGGTGAACTCTTGATACAGTAGGTTGTCTTGAAAAGCTTGAGACCTTCGAGCAAAGGTTGGTTGACCCCTCATCAAGATTAGAGTTGAAGGAAATCTTGTTCAGGTATAGGTTAGTTTTTGACTTCTAAGGTCTCTTTCAAATCTATAATTTTCTATGTTCACATGGAAAAGGACTCTCTATGCTATCTTACAAGGCTCTCTTTCTTTTCAAAATTTACCATTCTTTGCCCTATCCAGAGATAAATGGGAAAAATAAGATGCAAAGTGAAATATTAGATACTGAATAGAGTTGCTTATTGGGTGAAAATTTTAGTGGGTTTTGAGGGGATTGTTTCTTCTTCTCATACACAGTCCAATAATGCCTAGTAATTTCTAGTAATTTATTTTATTTTCTCTCCTACCTTTTCTCTTTAAACCCCTAAGAAAAGGAATTATATTTATAATTGTTTTTCCTTTAAAGAAAAACATTTTCAAAAACCTCATTCCCTTTTGACATATAGAATGAAGATCAACCTCAGTTAATATTTGAGTTTTCATTTTGATGATTTTGCTCTTATATGAAATTTTTGGAGGATAAAAAGGTTTAAGATTAGAAGGGAAGATATGGAATAATAATAGTTTCGGGAGATCATTCAGGTATGACTATTCAAATTGTAGATTGCCCAGGCTTGTTATTATGTCTTTTTGTTGTTTGCTTGCTTATGTTTTTTTGCCTCTACTCATTTTACTGAGCAGGAGCTCTTCTACAAGAGGACAGACAAGGAAATGGAAGAAATTAAATTCATTCTAGTCAAAGAAATATATTATTTTCAGATTTTGATTTCAGAATTTCACTTAAAAGATTTTATTGAATGGAATTGTTTAGCTCCATTTTGGGATAACTTTCAAACTATTTTAAAAATTAGCTTCTGGCAGTTTTACAGGCAGAAATAATTTAATAATATAGTATTTTCATTGCATTTATGTAGATTTTCATGTTTAAGAAAGGCAACTATTAAGTGGTTAAATGAATGTATCAATCTAGGAGTCAGAAAACATAAATTCAAATATCAACTTTGCTCCCCAAAATCCCCTAGGTTTTAATTTCTTTTATTAGAAGATATTTAAAGCTTATTATGTTGCTAAAATTCCTTTAATTCTCTGACCCACCTATATGCAGAATTTGAGACTTGATTTTTATGCTTTAATAGTACAGTTAAATGTTTTAATATAAATTTCAATAAATTCTATGAGTGCCAAATTTGTGTACTTTACCTAATACAGATTCTAGTTTTATGTTCTAAGATTTTTAGTAAATAATAAAATGCAGATAATAATTGCCTCCCTATCATCTTTTGCCTCTCATTCTGAAGTTTTTAAATGTGGCAACCAGCTCTTCATTTCTACTGATGCAACTACTGGTAGTAGTTTCTTAGATAAATAACACTGTGACCTTCAGCAATCTAGAATACGACTGAACCAAATTAAAATCTAATTGGGAAATATTTAATAATATATATAAAATACAATGAAAAATAGTTAATGTTAATTATGTGGTCTCTAAGTCAAACTATAACTTTCAAGTGTACTTATGGATTGTTCAATGACTTGATACCTTTACTGCAGAGCAACCATCACCCTGTCTTTTCTCTGAATCCTTTCTGATTTTTTCTATCATCAACTTTTTCTTTGTTTTTTGTTTTTGATTTTTGCAAGGCAATGGGGTTAAAAAGACTTATCCAAGGTCACATAGCTAGGTAATTATTAAGTGTCCAAGGTAAAATTTGAACTCAAGTCCTCCTGACTCCAGGGCCAGTGTTCTATCCACTGTGCCACTAACCCCTTTATCAATTTTTGAAAAGGGTAGATAGAGCATAGCTCTAGATTCTATGAACAATTCCTAATTCTCTCATTTAGAACATTTTCTTCTGAGGTAAGTATATTGACTTTTTCTTAAAGAGACTTAGATCCTTTCAAACATCTCAGAAGTGATATAAATGGATATTTATTTTAAGCAAGGTTAAGAATATTTCTTCATAGGCAGAATAAAACTCTTCTCTAATGACCTCTTTAGAAATCTAAACAGGAAAAAAGCAGACCTTTGGTTTGTGGTTCCAGATACTCTTTAATGACATCAGGTACCCTTTCTTCATCTTTCCACACTATGAATTTTATGTGAGCAAAATAGACTTAAAAAATAGAAATGAAAGAAAAATCACTTCTTAAAGGATGTCTTACTTTTTTGACTTGTTTTTTCCTTTGTGAGATTTTATGTAAGGATACACCCTCAATTCAATTAATATAATGTTATCTAAATTTGTGAATCACTAAGTTTTAAATGTATAAACCTCTTTGATTTATTTAAGAAATAGTTGATTAGCTTGTTGTTACTATTTGTTCTTTGTTCTAAAAGAGGACCAATGATATCAAGGAAATAATGTCTTGACTTCTAAAGTGGATTGGATTTATTTGAGGCAGAGAACTGTAAAGTTATCCAGCCTTCCTTTCTTCTCCAGATACAGAGGAATTTAGTGGCAAGATATAGGTCAAGATGACTTGGGGATGACTTTGATGCAGAGGGAGATCTTTGTCTTTATTCTACTGTCTTTCTCAAATCTCAGTTTGTCTGAGGCAAGGCCAATTTAGTAATGAAAAGCTTGGTAAGAATTTGAGGCAAAAGTTGTTTTAGTTTACCATCATAAAGAATTACAATCTAGGAGAAGACCATCAGAGTTGCTGTCCAGAACAGAAGCAATTGCTATTTATACTCATTCTAAGTCATCAAAAACCAAACAATAAACAAGTGAGACCTAGGCTGGATCCTATTATTGGCATCTGATTAGCTGACAAAATAGACTGGCCATGCCTCCAGGGACTCACTATCCAGGCTAATTTTCAGAGTTACTGTGCAATGATTTCCTAGTTGCTGGTATACAGATTATTATTTTACTGCTCTGAAAAGTTTTATTACCAAAGGTACAGACTTTTTAAAACCTAAGAAGTTAAAGAAATTTTAGGGAATTTTTGTTGTTTGAATTTTGGTATAGTTGGATCTCACCTCTGAAAGGAATTGGGCAATAGAAATTAGGGACTAGCAAGATGGATATTGTGAAAGTAGAAAATGGAGACTAAACTCCTATAAACCATATCTTTAAAAAGCATTTCCTGTGTTTTCATTTGATTTAAGTTAAGAAGATTAAGGTTAAAAACTTGGTGTCCTCTTGGCCAATCATTTGACTTTTCTCTCCAGTTTAATTTATTTTTCTAGTCTTTAAAAATATGTAAATCAGAAGTAGCATAAGATCCTTTCTGTTATATGAGAAAACATTATAGTTCATACAAGGTTGCTCTCTTCCACAGAGTTTACTTCCCAAACCAGGCACACTGGGGGATTATAATATCTCAATTCTTGTTAATTTTAGCATAGCCATAAAGTGATACATTAGTGGCAATCCACTAAATTTAAACATTTTTATGTAGTTGAGTCTCCAAAAATGTTTATTTCAACTGTTCAGTTGTTTACATGATTCTACCACTTCACTGTTATTTACTTTCAAACAGGGAACTATATTGCAACTTTAAAAAAAGAGAATTATAGCCTACTGCTATTTCTTGGTTTATCTAGCTTAGCATAAAAGGGGGGGGAAGAAAACATCTAAATAGTTTTTACACAGAACTATATCAGATAATAACTTTAGCTACCAATGAGTAGCTGAAGCAAATATTTTCTTTGGAAGAAAAAGATATGTCATTTTTCTAAACAAACGCTTATAATTCACCAGCTGCTTATTCCAACATGGGTAATTACCACACAGTGCTCTAAATGCATGTGGATATAGCCCACATTTAAAGAATCAGCAAGTAATTATTAAGTACCTACTACGTGTTCAGTATTTTTATATGTTTAGTGTGAAATAATTTCAGTCTTATTATCTGTTGAGGGGAGCTGACAATTCACATCCTATATGAATAATTTTGGAGTATTAATAATATCAGATATTTATATAGCATTATAAGGTTTTGTGAAACACTTTATACATATTTTCATTTGATCTTCCCTACAACTGTGAGGTAGAGGCTCATATTATTTATATGCATTTTCCTTGTCATGGTTGGAATATTCTCCCTTATCATCTCTAATTTCTGTTTACCCCCTAGATTTTTTTCAAGTTGTAGCTAAAATATAACTTTCTATAGGAAGGTTTTCCCCAATCTCCCTTAATGCTGATTATGCCTTTCCTCCTTTGATTATTTTAAATTTATCTTCTATTTATATCATTTATGCATAGTTGTTTGTATATTATCTTCTCATTAGACAGTGTGACTGCTGTTTTTTTAATCCCTTTTTGTTAATCCCTTTTGTATCTTAGTGCTCTCTCCCTCCCCACCCCAACTTTTTTGAAATATTTATTTACACTCAATATTTCCATTTCTTTAAGACTGTCCAAGTTCCAAATCCCTAGCATTACGTCTTCTATCATTGTACTAAAATGTCTCTCTTAAAGGTCATTAATGACTTCTTTATTTCAAATTCCCTAAGGTCTTTTTTTTTTTTAGGTTTGTGCAAGGCAAATGGGGTTAAGTGGCTTGCCCAAGGCCACACAGCTAGGTAACTATTAAGTATCTGAGACCAGATTTGAACCCAAGTACTCCTGACTCCAAGGCCAGTGCTTTATCCACTATGCCTCCTAGCTGCCCCCCCCCCCCCCAGGTCTTTTCTTAATCTTTATTCTCATTAACTACTTTGTAGTTTTTGTCAAGAAAGACCACTTCTCAATTTCCTCCCTTAATTTGGGGGAATCAAAATTCTCCTTGTTTTTTCTACTTCTCTAAGCATTTCTTTGTCTCCCTGACTCTTTTTTCCTAATCTACTTATAGTGTTGCTGTCTATGGTTCCACCTTTGCCATCCTACCCTGGCAAGATCTCTCATTTTCAAATTTTCAGCCTCTCTATACCATCCCAAATACCATTTCTAGGCACAAAACTTCTAAATCTGTGTCTAGCCTGGAACTTTCTATCAATCGCCTGAACTGTATCTCAAACTGTCTCTAGGACTCCTCTATATGAATGTCCTATAGCCACCTCCTGGATAGCCAAATTTTATCTTTTCCCCCCAGACCCTTGTTCATGGCAGGAGTCCCATTATATTGTCAAACCCCATCTATGTTTGTGGCTTTTTTTTCCTTCTTATTCATATGTCTGATCAGTTTTCTTGATCTTCTGGCCACACTATTGCCTGAATAGGTCTACTGCCCCCAACCTTGGTACAGGCATTTATTACTATCCACTTGGATTATTGAGCAACCTCTAGTCTTTCATTTTTAAAACGTTTCTGTATGCTATGCATAACATTGCTTATCTGCAGATCTTATCTAATCTCTCATGAACTCCTGTAAAAACCCCTGCATTATCACTTGCTTGCTGGATGCCTTCCAGGTATCCCAGAGATAGCTCAAGCTTTAAGTTTATCCACAGTAAAAGCTGTCATCTTCCTGCCCCTGCTAAGAAAGGTGCCAGTTTGATATAGGTACTAAGCACTTTACGATATTCCCACTTCTTAATTTGAGTCAGTGGACTGACTTGGGTTAGGTCTGGTCCAGCATACCTCCTTTATTTATTACTTCCCCCAGAGTTTCTCTTTTTTGTTGAGGCTTTCACATTCACCTAAGCATCCAATCTAGTCCAGCAAATCTTTATAAGTCATCCCTGTCAAAACCTCAGATGAATCTTTGATATTCTTTCATTTAATGATCAATTTCCAGGCAGCTGCCAAATTGGTTCTACTCTAAAACATTGCTCGTGTATTTTTCTTCACATTCATCTATCACTTTATCCTAGGTCCTCATTCCTTCCAGACCCAACTGTTATAACAGGGTCCTTAATGATTACACTTCTCCCAGTGTCTCTATGTCTTAAATCTATTCTCCAGTGGATAGAGCACTGGCCTTGGAGTCAGGAGTACCTGAGTTCAAATCCAGCCTCAGACACTTAATCATTACCTAGCCCTGTGGCCTTGGGTAAGCCACTTAACCCCCTTGCCTTGCAAAAACTAAAAAAAAAAAAATCTATTCTCCACACAGCTGCCATTTAAATTTTCCTAAGGCTCAAGTCTGGTTCTTCAGAGGCTCCCTATTTCCTTTAGTATAAAATCCAAGCTGGATAAAACTGGCATTTATGATGCTACTCTCTTGTTCCTAGCTTCTTTATAGCTTTATTTCATTCTATTCTCCCTCACAAATGTAGGTGCTTTGGGACAGACTACTTTGCTTTTTCTTTCTATTGTTAGTAGTTAAAATGTATTATATATAGTAGAAGATAAATAAATGTTCTTCTCAAATAGTATCACTCATCTGATCAAAATTCTTCAATGGTTATTGGCTATTTAATAAATTTTAAAACTCTTAGCCTGCAATTCTCAGATGAAGAAATCAAAGCTATCTAATGACATATGAAAAATTGTTCTAAATCATTATTGATTAGAGAAATGCAAATTAAATCATCTCTGAGGTACCACCTTACAACCATCAGATTGAAAGGAAAATAATCTATTCAGGAGGGGATATGGGAAAACTGGGACACTAATGCATTATTGGTGGAGTTGTGAACTGATCTCATCTTTCTGGAGAATAATTTAGAATTATATCCAAAGGGCAATAAAACTGTGCATAGCCTTTGATCCAGCAATACCACTACTGGGTCTATATACTGAAGAGATTATGAAAAATATGGGGGGGGGGAGCCAAGATGGGGGGGCGGAGCCAAGATGGCGACAAGAAGGGATCGAGTCTTAGGTGCTCTCTGATAAAAACTCATAAACTAAGGACTCTAACTAAACTTTCAAGAGACAGAACCCACAAAGGGACCCAGTGAGGCAGTTCTCCTACTCAAGGTAACCTGGAAAAGAGCAGAAAGGCTCTGCTCCCTGGGGTCGGAGAGGTGGCCCACCAGAGGGGTGGCCCACCAGCAGCCTCCCGGAGGCAGCCCCAGGGTGCTGGGGGTCTCAGCTCACAGCAGCGGGGGAGTCTCCTGAGCTGCACCCCCGGGGAGCACCGGGCACAAAGTGGGGGAACAGCTGGGGACCTCTGCCAGAGCAAGCATGTGGAGCCCAGCCATTAGGGCACACAGCAAGCAGCATCCTCTTTCCCCAGCCCTGATCCAGGAAACAGAAGCAGGCGGAGCCTGTAAGCAGGAGCCCCCAGGGCATGAGCCCATTGAGCTGAGGGAGGGGAGTGAAGAGAGACTGCCTAGCTCTGTCCTCTGCCCCTGAAACAGGATTCTGGGGCTCTGACCATATTCAGGTCCTGACCACAGTCTAGGCCCCCCCATAGAACATCAGCCCCCCCCCCCCACATCAGCCCCTTGGCAGAGGGAGGTGCTTATGGTCATTCACAGACCAGGAGGGAAGACAGAACCTCACACACTGAGACCCTTGTGGGAGTGTCCCAAAAGTTCAAGAAACACCCCAAACCAGGCCCAGGCTGGGAAAATGAGCAAGCAGAGAAACAAAAAGAAGACTATTGAGAAATATTTTGCAAATGAGCCCAAGAAGGAAAAAAATACTCAGTCTGAAGATGAGGAAGCACAAGCTTCTGCATCTAAAGACTCCAAGAAAAACAGAAATTGGGCTCAGGCTATGATAGAGCTCAAAAAAGACTTTGAAAATCAAATGAGGGAGTTGGAAGAAAAACTGGGAAAAGAACGGAGAGAGCTGCAGGAAAAACATGAAAATGAAGTCAGCAGCTTAGTCAAGGAAATCTAAAAAAATGCTGAAGAAAATAGCATGCTAACAACCAGCTTAGGTCAAATGGATAGAACAGTTCAAAAAAGTTATTGAGGAGAAGAATGCTTTAAAAAGCAAAATTGGCCAGATGGAAAAAGAGATAAGAAAACTCTCTGAGGAGAACAAATCCTTCAGACAAAGAATAGAATTCAGGGAGATTGATGAATTTAACAGAAATCAGGAATCAACACTTCAAAACCAAAAAAATGAAAAATTAGAAGAAAATGTGAAATATCTCATTGAAAAACAACTGATATGGAAAACAGACTTAGAAAAGATAATTTAAAAATTATTGGAATACCTGAAAGTCATGATCAGGAAAAGAGCCTTGACATCATTTTCAAAGAATTACTACAGGAAAATTGCCCTGATATTGTAGAAGCAGAGGGCAAAATAGAAATGGAGAGAATCCACCAATCCCCCAGAGAAAGAGATCCCAAAAAACCAACCCCTAGGAATATTATAGCCAAGTTCCAGAACTCCCAAGTCAAAGAGAAAATATTACAAGCAGACAGAAGGACACAGTTCAAATATCGTGGAGCTGCAGTCAAGATCACACAGGACTTAGCAGCAACTACATTGGAAGCTTGTAGGGCTTGGAATACAATATACCAGAAGGCAAGAGAGCTTAGAATGCAGCCAAAAATGAACTACCCAGCAAGGCTGAATGT
Organism: Macrotis lagotis; assembly: GCF_037893015.1. Taxonomy (NCBI): domain Eukaryota; kingdom Metazoa; phylum Chordata; class Mammalia; order Peramelemorphia; family Peramelidae; genus Macrotis; species Macrotis lagotis. Next base: position 624,143,762 of record NC_133658.1, read on the forward strand.
CCTCTTCCAGGGAAAAAGATGGACTTTCAATGAACCAGGGGAATTTCAAAGGTTCCTTTTGGAATGGCCAGAGCTGAACAGAAGGTTTGATCTTCAGATACAGGACTAAAGTGAAGCATGGAGATTGGAGGAGAGGGGGGAAATATGAGGGACTTAATGAGGATGAACTGCATGTATTCCTGCATAGGAAAATGACACTGATGATACTCATATGACCCTTCTCAGTTAATAGAGCAGGTAGAGAGAGCTTTTATAGTTGAAGCACAGGAGAAAGCTGAATTCGAAGATAAAATATGGTGTAAAAATGGAGTCAATAGAAAAAAAAAGGGAAATGGAAAGGGAGAAAGAAAAAAGGAGAGGGGGAATAGTCCAAGACATTTCACATAAGATTTTTTTTTATTACAATGAGCTATTGCAATGATATGGAAGGGAGGAGGCAAGGGGGAATGAGGGAAACTTTGCTCTCATCAGAGATGGCTAGGAGAGGAAACAGCAAATATACACAATGGGGTATAGACATCTGGAGTAAGAAGGAGGGGGGAGCAGGGGGAAGGGGTGGGGATGTGAATAAAGGAGGAGAGGATGGACCATGGGGGGAGAGTGGCCAGATATAACACATTTTCTGTCTTACTTCTTGCAAGGGGCTGGGAATGGAAGGCCTGCCCAGGACTACAGGGCCAGGTGGATTCTGGGCCTAAGGGGTGGTATGGGGGCTCAGGGCTTCTTGACCCCGGGACCAGGGATCTGTCTGCTGTGCCACTCAGCGACCCTACAGCAGAGTCATAGTGAAAGGAGAGAGAAAATATAGTACATGGTAGTGGAGAAATAAGAAAGGAGGGAGTTGCAATCAGCAATGGCAATGGTGGAAAAATATGGAAATAACTTTTGTGATGGACTTATCATAAAGAATGAGATGCACCCATGACAGAGTTGTTGGTGTTGGAACAAAGACTCAAGCACATTTTTTGTTATGATTATTTGGGGGAGGGTGCAGGGCAAGTAGGGCTGGATGGCCTGCCTGCCGACACATAGCGGGGTGATCTTTGGGTGTCTGGGGCCAGATTTGGACCCAGGTGCTCCTGGCTCAAGGGCCAATGCTCTGTCTGCCACCCAGCCACCCCTACTATTATTACTATTTTATTTTATTTTGGGTCCTTTTTTCTTTCTTTTTTTTTTTTTTTTTTTTGGTTTTTGCAGGGCAGTGGGGATCGGGTGGCTTGCGTGTCACACGGCTGGGTGATTGTTGGGTTTGACGCTGGATGTGGACTTGGGTGCTCGTGGCTCCAGGGCTGTTGCTTCAGCCATTGCGCCACCTGGCCATACCTACAATTATTACTATTATTATTTTTTTATTTTAATTTTTTTCCTCTTCCCTTTACTTCTTTTGCCCAAACAAGTCTATCTATATTCATGGGGGAGGAGGAGGGGTATTTTGTTTACTTGTAAAGAAGAATATTTTATTCATGTAAAAAAAACATTTGTACAAAATGAGATTAAAAAAATAAATTAAAAAGTTGCTAAAAATAAAAAAAGAAAAATATAAAAATCCCACATGTACAAAAATATTCATGGTAGTCTTTTTGTAGTGGTAAAAAATTGGGAATTGAGAGAATACCCATCACTTGGAGAATCACTGAACAAATAGCAGTATATGTATTTGATAAAACACTATTTTTCCATAAAAAAATTCATGAGGGACAAGATTTCAGAAAAATCTGGAAAGACTTATTGGTATGGAGTAAGTGAGCAGAAGCAGAAGAACATTATACACATTCACAACAACAGAGGGTGATTATCAAGTATGATGAACTTGTTCATTTCAGTAGTACAACAATCAAAGATAATTCTAAAAAATTTGTGATGGAAATTACCATCCATGTCCAGAGAAGGAACTGTGGAGTTTAAATGAAGACCAAAGTTGTTTTCTTTAATTTTTAAAAGTTGTCTTATGTATTATGCCATTTTTTCTCTCTGTAAGGTTTTCTTTCCTCCATTTGAATTTGATCCTTCTCTCCTAACATGATCAATATAACCATCAACATGCTTATAAATGTAAAGCCTATATTAGATTTCTTTCTGTTGGGGGGGGAAGGGAAGGGAGGAAGGAAGAAGAATATAAAACACAAAACCTTGCAAAAAAACTTGAATGCTAAAAATTGATTGCATGTGGTTGGAAAAACACTTAAAAATGAAAGAAAAATCCCTTATTCTGATACTCAAGGTCATTCACAATCTTCTTTCACTCTTCCCATTGCAGCTTTATTTCATTCTCCTCTTCTCATATAGGAAATCTCTCTCTGTTCTTGGAATTTGTCACCTTCTTGGTAACTTGGAGCCTTAGAGTGTTTCTTAGAGTTTGCATTTAGAAATTACATTTATGTTGACCAGGCTACAAGAGCCATTATATATGAGGTAGGACTGTATTTTGCTCCTTAATGATTTGCCAAGCTCTTTATTCATCCTTCATTCCTTTTCCGCTATTCCTCTGCCCATACACTGCTCTCTCCTTCTGGAATGCCCTTTCATTGTCCAAGGCAGTCCCTTATTTTGAAAAATTCAAATTATAAGTTTTTCTTCTTTTGATATTGCTTTGTAACTTTTGTTTTGTAACTTTTCTTTGTAACTTTGTAACTTTCACCTATTGGTCCCAGTTCCAACCTTTTAGGTGAAAAAGAATAAATCTAACCACTTTTTTTCCATGCAGTGCAATAGTAAAAAAAAAAGTAGTTTTAAAAATACGTAATTCAGTTCAATTCAGTAAATATTCATTGAACCCTATTATATGTTTAACATTGTGCCAAATCCTGAAGATACAAATAAGAAAAAAAGATATAGTTCCTGTCCTCAAGGAGCTTACATTTTGAAGAGGGAAAATAATACACAAATCTAAACTTTGAGAAAGGGAAAGGTGGAACTGGTGGGTACCTGGTGTGATAGAATATTGTTCCCTGGATGGAGTCAAAGGTAAGCATATAAGAAAGTCATGTTTCCTGGAAAATTGTGAGTCACTCTAGAGAAAGGATTTGAGAGGAGTTTAGTGCTCCATCCTCCTAGTTGTCCAATCAGAGTAGAGAGGCAAATGAATTTGAGTTAGTGTTGAGTTAAGCTAAATATAGTCACTGATTCTAAAATGCTGTAAGATGTGACTGAATCTTTGTGACCTCATAGGGAGTTTTCTTGATAAAGATACTGCATGGTTCTCTAGCTCATTTTACATATGAGGTAACTGATACAAGTAGTGTTAAGTGATTTGCCTAGAGTCAGAAAGACTCATCACCCAGCACTATCTACTGTGCCACCTAGTTCCCTTGCCACTTAACTGCTCCACATGAAAGCTAATAATTAAGTGAATTGAGTGGAGTTCTGAAGACTTTTTCTTTTTCCCTGAGCATCTCCTTGTGGGTATATTGCCTCCCCTTTTACTCCATGAAACTGGGGAAAAAAGGAAACATTTTGTCTGATATTTTTGCTAGCTTTGCCTATCAGTGGTTTACTGACTAGAGAAGTCAAGTTGTTTTCATGTGAACAAAATTCTCTCTCTAGACTAGAATGTCCAGTAGTATGAGCTGAGGGCAAGAAAGGGACATAGACACTCGCCATATTTTTCAGAGCAATAATAATAGTAATAATAATAATTAGAAAGGGTTTTGAAGTGGGAAGATTATCAGAGAAGTAGGTGCAGTTGAAACAGCAATTTGTACACTTCCAGAGATTGAGAGAGACCTAGAATCAAGGGAGTTCCTTGTTTTTGCAATGATCTTGAAATTTTATTTTAACATTTCATATTATGAATGGTGTAAATCCTTGGGGAAATTTTTCAGAAGTTTGATGCTATCATGTGTGTTTTGCTAGACTAGGGAACACTGCATAGGGCATCCAGTTATCTTCTTTTTCCATATAGTGTATTGTGCCCAGAACTTAGCTTAGCCTTATCAAGCCACAAAGGGAAATATCTTGTGATGATATATGGATTCTGGATCTCTTAACAAAGCAACTGCCTGAGGAACATGTGTTTGAGATTTTCTCCTTTCATCTTTAAACAAAAAAAAAGTATCAAGGAAAGAATATCTTCTTGCCAAATGGCTTAGTACCAAACTTATTTTAACAGAAATGTTTATCTGAAAAAATGAGAGAAAATACATAAAAATACAAAAATCTTCTTTCTTCCTTAGTTATCTCTCATCTCATTAACACAAGCAATTCCAGCGAGAACCATTTATCCCTCATGTATTTTCAGTGGTTTAAGTAGATGGAAAGCTAGTCTTAAAACCAGGAATACCTGGGTTCTGGTCCTACCTCTGACATATACTGATTTTTTGACCCTGGTCAAATTATTTTATCTCTAAATGTTTATCATATGTAACTCTCTAAGACTCTAAGTTGCAAAGAAGATGACAACCTGTATGGGAAGTTTCTTGTACCTACAATATTACATATCTGCCCCTATCTCTAGATTATGAAAGCAGTATTAGTGACATGGCAGGGTTTTGAATTTAAACCAGGACTAAAACTTAAAGGTTAAAAGTTACATCATTAAAGTGTAAAAGTCCTGGGATGAACTGATCTATATAGAGTATGCAAACTCAGCTGCTACTACAGTCTTCATGCTTATCTTTAACTAGTTCTTCCTCTCTCCACATTCCCCCAACATACATTAAAGAACCATTCTAGCACATTTTTGGCTTGTTTTAGTTTTTTGTTTTCATCATATTGTATACATTTAAGAGAAAATTATGTGTAAGAGAAAGTTTAGATTCAATCACCTAAGTATTATTCTAATACAGTGACCTTCCTGGAATATGAGAATTGCTTCAAAAAAATTGAGGACATTTAATCTGGAGAAGATAAAATTTCATGACTTCTTGTCCTCAAACATTTAATGTGATGTTCCAATTAGACTGAGGAAAAATGGGGGGAAATTGTGGAGAAATAGATTTTTTACTTAATATAAGGTAAACACCCCCTCCCCAAACTAAAGGCATAAAAAAGAGGAAAAGACCACTTTAGAGTCCAATGGGTTTTTTTTTTCCATTGGAGGCATTCAAGCAGAGATTGAATGATTGTTTTTCAGGTGTGTTGGAGAGGAAATTCTTATTCAGTTTCAGAAGGAACTAGATGACCTCTGAGTCCCCTTATGACTCTGAGATCCTTTTGTTCCATTGTACAAACTGTTGAAGAAAAAAAATATTAGTATAGTATTCTGTGATTTGTACCTGTCTGACAGAAACAATTTTATTTAATATACAGTAATCATATCCAAGTTGTATCCAGCTGAGAGAAGTTCAAACTCACATACTCCTTCTCTGCTCCAAACCATGTATTCAGAAATGATTCTCTTACTCAAGATAATTTAAAATAGAATTATAGGTATCTAGGAATGTTGAAAAAGGAAAAAAATCAATATGTTAAAATACAATTTAAGGTTGATATTCCAGGACAGTCATTGACCAGATTCTTAAAGAATTGAAAGGAGTTCCTATCTGTGATCAGTATCTTAACTTGAAATGGTTAAAAGGTCACCAGTCACTTTGGGTGAGTGGAATATAACAATCTGATATAGACTGGAGTTAAATTTGATTATTACCTTTAATCCATTTCTACAAGAAAGGGACTAACCTTTGTTATACTTACTTCCCAGAAGAAGATAGTCTGGAAAGTGCTTTAGGCTAGAATAATATTATTTCTTGGTATTTCTAGAGCAAACGAGTTAAAGCTTTCGATATATTTCTGTAACATAAATTGTTATATTATGAGGAATTTAAAAAAATAGATATATCTAGAAATAAGGTATAAATATCACTCTTGAAATCTGGGGATCTGAGTTTTGTATCCATTATTTGCTACTTATGTTACTTTAGACAATTTTTTTGTATTAATTTCACTTTTCTAATCTAGAAAATGTGTTGAGGGTGCTGTAGCCAAGGAACAATTTTTTTTAATATTTAATTGATACTTCAATTTATTTTTCTCATTATATGTTTTTTCAACATTCATCTACTTGCATATTTATGTTACACATTTTTCTTCTACTCCCCCCCCCTTCCCATGCCCCTCCCTTTAACAGTAAACAGTCTGGTAAAAGCTGTACATGTACTTTTGTTTTTTAACATATTTACATATTAGTCACTTTGTATATGAGGAGTCAGGACTAAGGGAAAATAAAGAAAACCATGGGATAGGAAGGAAAAGGATAAGAGAAGTTTTGAAAAAACATATTATCCATTCAGATTCTGTGGGTTTTTTTTATTTTATTTAATTTTTCCTCTGGTTGTGGATGCATTGTCCTTAACAGGTCTACTAGGGTTTTCCTAGATCTCTGAACTGCTGAGATGAGCTGCATTCATCCATTGTGATCAACTCACAGTGTTGTTGTTAATATGTATAATGTTCTCTTAGATCTGCCCCCTTTGCTCAGCATCAGTTCATGTCATTCATTCCATGCTTCTCTAAAGTCTGACCATTCAAGGTTTCTTATAGAACAATAGTATTCCATAACACTCAGATATAACTTGTTCAACCTTTCTCAAATTGATGGGCATCCCCCTCAATTGCAAATGTTTTGTAATTACAAATAATATTACTAAAAGTATTTTTGAACATGTAGAATTTTCCCCATTTTTATGATTTCTTTTGGCTATGGGCCTAGTACTCATATTGCTGGGTCAAAGGATATGATTAGTTTTGGGCACAGATCCATTTTATTCTCTGGAATGTTTAGATTAGTTCACAACTCCACCAACAATGCATTAATTTCCCAATCTTCGCACTGCAAAAAACAAGAATTGAGGAAGTCATTGGATAATTAAACTGAATGATCTCTAAAATCTCAGTTCTGGTCTAGCTAAAAGTCCATTTTGAAGTATGTAAACTGAAAATATGCTCTCCTTCTTTCTCCAGTGAATCACAAAGTAAAAAGAAACAGTTTGAATTAAAAAAAGTTTCATGTAAATTTCCTTACTATAATATTCATCTATAAAGCAATAATAACTTTTGTTATTTTATTTTGGAAAATGATTTGGGAGTCTTAAGTGGTTTTACTTTGGTTTTAGAAATGTTTTGCTGTAGTTTTAAGAAGAAAACTTGATTCTGCTTTTTAACAGAAAGATTTCAGTAACTATATCTGGAGAGAGAGAGGATTGAATAGCATGAATCTGACAAAGCTAAGACTTGTACATAAAAATCATATTGTAAATATATGCTAGAATGAATTGGAGGAACAACACACCAGCCCTGGAGACTGGAGGACCTGAGTTCAAATCCAGAATCACACAATTATTAGTTATGTGACCCTGGGAAAGTCACTTAATTCTGATTTTCTACAAGAGAGAAAGAAAGAAAGAAAGAAAGAAAGAAAGAAAGAAAGAAAGAAAGAAAGAAAGAAAGAAAGAAAGAAAGAAAGAAAGAAAGAATGGGAACTGGTAAATGCGATTATTTGTTCTCCCTGTCATCTTTGCAATACGGGTGGGAACTGATAAAGTGCTGTAGAATTGAATGACAAGTATTATTGAGAAGAAGAAAAAGAAGGGGGAGAAGGAACTTGACTTTGGTTCCTTGCAAAATCTTAGAAGTTTTTAAACAGTTTAGCTTGGAAGCATTTGTAAATGAAAGTGGTAGTTGCTAAGAGCATGCACCCCTCTTTGGTTTTTGCAAGGCAATGGGTAAAGTGACTTGCCCAAGGTCACACAGCTAGGCAATGTGTCTGAGGCCTGATGGAACTCAGGTACTCCTGACTCTACGTCCAGTGCTCTATCCACTGCACCACCTAGTCACCCCAAGAGCATGGTTTTAAAAGAAATTAAGAGTCATACCACATTTATTTAATTTCTGCTTTTATTTTGAGGAATGAGGTCATTAGACAGGTAGATCAGGGTATTGCTGTAGACATAGCACATCTGTGTTTCAGAAGAACATTTGACAAAGTCCCATATGACATCCTTGTGAATCACTTCATCTTTGTGAAATAAATGCATAGTCTGGTAGAGTCCCTTATTGTTTGAATGAACTCCAAAAGTAGTCAGTCATTAATGACTCGATATCCACATGGAAGGATGTCTCTAGTGGAGTGACCCAGATAGCTTTACTTTCCCCCATTGTTTATCATATTTTTCATTGATTTCTTTAAGGAGGACAGCAGGATAATTTGTCAGAGTACAAGACAACGATGAAGCTCTCTGCTTCTCCCTCTGGGCTTGTTAAAGTGACACTATGTATTACATACATGGGTTATGAATGGATATTTAATAGAATTCATAATGCTAAATCCCCTAAAATAGGCTGACCTGGGATAGTTGCTATTAAGGTAGATATAAAGTAATTAAAATAAAGATAAGAGGTGAGGAATTATTTTTTCTGAGTAGAGCTAGGCATCAGATTCACAACCCTAAGACTATGGGTTATATTTCCAGAGTCAGAAGCACTCCTCTTAATAAGAATAAGCATGTCAGTAAGTATCTGTAATTCACTGGAGATCCAGCAGGCAGTAGTGTAATAGGGCAAGCAGTCTGGCAGCTGTCATCTTACCTCTGTGAGGAAGATGCAAGTAGCTGCTTTGGAAGAGACAGTATAGGCAGCATAGTTTTCAATTTGGACAACAGTTCTAAAAGTGTGAATTGTCTGACTTACTTGACTGGTGGCATAGGGACCTGAGAAAGGTGCTTCTGGGCATATGGGGTATTAATACTTGCCTTGATATTCTTTTTAATTTCCTTGCTTTGCGTGAATTTATCTACTCTTTTATGGCCAAAAAGAGAGAAAAATCTGCCTTGAAGCTGGTTTTAGAGCTGGACAAATTGTGCTAAAATTTTGCTTTCTCAAGTCTGAGGGGGACAAATTAGATCTGCCAATCAATGTTGTTTTTCTTGTAGCTAAACTGTTGCTTTCCAAAAATCTGAATGTGTGTATGTATATATACATATATATATATATATATATGTATATATATACATATATATATATATATATGTGTGTGTGTGTGTGTGTATACCATACTTATAAAATTTTCAGATGATACCCAGGTGGATAGAATAGCTAATGCTATGGATGATAGTAAAGATGTAGGAAAAAATCTTGATAGACTAGTGTAATTGACCAAATATCCAAACTTAAGTCAATAGAAACAAAGTCCTATATTTGACTTTGAAAAACTAACTCACTAAATTTAGAATATAGGAAGTATAGGAAAAGTATCTGAGGGTTTTAGTAGAATCCAAGTTCAATTTGTGTCAGTGGTAGTTAACTAATGATAGTTAATGAAATTATGTTTATATTATTTTTATATACTTATGAGATTATTTTTATATTAATGAGGTAATGCATTAAGTGAAGTGTAGTTTCAAGAATGAATGAGGTGAAAATCCTCCTGTGCTCTTCCTTTGACAGAAGTTGATCAAGGCAAAGAAAGGACTGACAACCATGTCTTCATAAAAGAACAGGTTAAATTACCTCATAGTCTGAAGAAGAGAACAAATTGGAAGGAGATGAAGGAATGAAAACTCTTTTATAGTGTTTGAAAACTTATGGATGAGGATAAAATTATTTGCTTGGTCTCACAGGACAGACCTAGGAATAACTTATCAAAATTGCAGAGAAAGAGATTTAGTCTTAATGCAAGAAGAAGATTACTTATAATTAGCAGTATCTAAAAATTGGAATGGGTTACTTTGTGAGGTATTGGGTTCATTGTCAAAAAAGGTCTTCATTTAAAAGCTAGAAAACTAGTTTTATGTAAGGATATTAGAGAGGGCATATCCTCTATAGGTGGTACAGGTTTAAAGTGACAATTTCTGAGATTGCTTTCAATTCTAAGATTCTGTTAACCTTTAATTCTGATGAGTGATGCTAATAAGCAATTCCTTCTCAACGAAAGAGAAAAAAAATTGTGGAGAATTCAGCTATCATGTAACATAGTATCTTTTTTCTTTCATTTACTATTCAAATAGTATCAAGACATTTGATTATAAAAATGACTATTTTAAGGACAGCAACTGAAAAAGATTACATAGTGTATATGAGTCATTGAAACCATAACAATAGTAGTTCCATGCATTTACCATCAGGAAATGGAAATAACTTTGCTATCTAGACAGTTTCTAAGTCATTTGTAATTAATTTTACTCAATAGATTGTAAATTCCATAAGGGCAGGGATCATATCTTATTTATTCTGCATATTTCCCCAGTGTCTAGTTAGCTCAGTAGTCTGAACAAAGGAAGTGATTAATAAATATTTGTTGGTTCTCATTTGCCTCTATTTGAATACCAGATATTTATTGAATCTTTATGTGGCACATAAATGAACTTTATAAGGGAAATGATGACCAGCTGTGCTCAGTTTCCCCCAAAGGAAATGACTGATTCTAGTTTTAAATGAGAAAACTGAACTCAAGAAAAGCCTTTTGTTAGAAACCAAAATAGACCATAACAGCAAGTTGCTGAATTTCCTTTCCTAGAAATGTCTGAGGTGTTTTAGAGATAGTTCTTTTTTGGAGGGATATTTGATCAAAATATCCAAATGGTATTTTGAGGGATATTCCATTCTAGAAAATATATATGCTACTCCAAAATAACTATAACTTATTCTTTGTCTAAGGTTTACAAAATATCTAGCAAGTGTTAAATCATTGATCATGACAACCTTCATAAATCAGTAGATGTCAGAACCCAACTCCAATTTCAACATTTTATTTCTTTTTTGTTTTTTTAGGTTTTTGCAAGGCAATGGGGTTAAGTGGCTTGCCCAAGGCCATACAGCTAGGTAATTATTAAGTGTCTGAGGCTGGATTTGAACTGAGGTATTCCTGACTCCATGGCCGGTGCTCTATCCACTGCATCACCTAGCTGCCCCTAAATTTCAACATCCTTTAAATCACTCAATAGTAGTATAATCTGAATGAAGCTTGTAATGACAGCCTTGGAGGATCTCCAATTAGAAATGAAACCTAATATAGTTTTATGTTTAGAATGCTAGTGAAAGATTTGACATTGGTTTTGAACCAGTCATACTGGTGTCCATGAGGAAGCCTTTCAACTCATTTCACCTTTGATCTTAGGGAAGTTGGGCATTTTAATTCTTCAGAGATAGCTTCATAACACATTAAAATTCTGAATCAACTACCTCCTTTGTGTAAGTCTCAAATTTGATCATATTTTTCAGGAAGAAAATATTCATAAACCTTTGAGAATTAGAAGACAGTTTCATTTATACTCTTCTAAAACTGTTCTTCTTCTTATTTATATTTCAGATAAATTACAAATGACCTATGGGTCATTTAAATTGATTAAAAAGCTTTGTTTTTTTCAGGAAAATATAAATGTTTACCATTGAATTTTATGGGTAAAGATCTAGGATTTCTTTTGGTAATAGAGATATAACTAAATATAGTATAGGTCAAAAAGTAAAAGAAACTAAAAAAAATGAGCATGACTCTGGTTTTTAACCTTATGTTAAAGTACGGAAAAATGGAAATATTAGGACTCTTGTCAAATGTTTAAAATTTATCTTTTGAATAATTTCATAGAAAAGATGATCTCTCTTTGCCTTCTGTTCACAGTCTTTTCATGATTCTGCTATTCAATATTATTTTAGATTTCAAAGAGCATATAAAAGAGCTATTTAAAAGTATATATCTTCTCAACTTTAGGAAAGTTTCCTGCACAGAATATCATAATATTTACTACCAAGAAATATGGGCACAAAATGGAAAAGTAATAAAAAACATAAAATGAATACTCACTCTCAAGTCCCCCCTTGGGATATGGTACTTGTCTTTAGTTGTATTCTTTTTTTAAAAATAATTAAATCTATTTCAAACAATTAAATTTGTATAAATTTCATTTAAATATTTTAACAGTTCAGACCTAAGGGATCATCATATGCAGTACATTATTTTTAAGGGAAATGCTATAAGTAAAATAAAATGATCACAAATAGCCTGTACAATTTCATTGTTGTATCAATTAAAAGACATTTCAATGTAAATTAATTTCACAACCAGCTCATAATTTCAGAAAATGGAATTGTTACCTAATAAAGAGTATCTATTCAAAAAATACCATAAATTTCTTGTATTTAAATGGCTCTTTCCTTAGAGGAGCTCAGTAGATTTTTCTTCTTTCCTTTTCACTGATCTCTGTCAGGTATTAGAAGTTCTTAAAAGACCTTATTTCTATAAGAGATTCCAATAAGATTCCAATTCTATAAGAGATTGTGAATCAGAGAATAATAGTAGAGTTGCTTAGGGCCAAATTCTGTGTACTCTATTTCCACTGTCTTTCTCACATCCATTCCCTCCTCTCTGTTCTTAATGCTCTGGCACTAATTTACTTTCTCATGAAATTTTGCTTAAATTATTGTAAAAGTTTAATTGATCTCATTTCCATTTAATATTTTTATTCAGTAGCTGAAGTAATCTTCCTAATGCACATATTTGAAAATGTCACTGACTTCCTGACTCCTCTATGTTAAAAGACAACCCTCCTATCCTACCATCTGAAGCTTTACACATTCTGGTTTTAAGCCACCTTTCCTGTGTACTACTCATTTTCTCCCCAAATTGTATAACCCTGACAAACTGGACAACTGTTCCTTAATCTCATTCAAAATCTTTTGCATTGCCTGCATCTGGAATTCATCTTCTTCTCATCTTTTCTGTTGGTCATTCATAGTCAACTCAAGTTTTTCCTTGCCTCTTCCAGGAATCCTTCTGAAAGTGATCTCTCTCCCTCCTCAAACTTTCCCAGAGATTGTAATTCTATACTTTGTATTCTACCAAAAATTATACATAACTGTATAAATACCATATTCCCCCACTGTAAGCTCCCTCAGGAGACTGTAAACTCATTGGAGAGAGAACATGTCTTTTTTCATCTTTTATATCCCCAGTCTCTATTATTTGAATTGAAGATCAACGATGAGACAAAGGATATCTCTGATACCTTACTTGATTCCTCTTTGATCATAGGGTTTACTAGTGAAATGGCATATGAGTTGTCTCCAAAGAGGTGGGGTCTCAATGGACAAAGAAGAGAAGAGGGAGAGAGAATTCCAAGTGCATATTGTGTTAGTGCTTAGGGATATTCAGATAAAAATGAGGTAATTTACATTTTATTAGAGGGGCAGAGTGGGATGTAAGAGAATATTAGAACACTATTTTAAAAGTACCAGAGATAACATCTTAGTCCACCTCTCTCATTTTACAGGTAAAGTGACACAGAACAGTTATTCACCTGCCTATGATTACAAAGGTGGTAAGTGATAATCAGTATCTGAACTATCCTCCACCTCTAGATCCAGTATTTTTTATACTTTACCACTTTATAACAATTTATTTCCCTTATATAACTAACCAATAAATCAATTGCTCCAGAAGGTCCCAGCAGGTCAGGGGAAGACCAAAAAAGTCCCAGATAATGTGATAATAAAAGAGGGAAGATCACTGAAATTCTGACTTGGGTCCCAGTTTGGATAACATCACACTATGAAGATAATCACTTATTACTTAGAATTGAATGTGCTCTGACACAGTGGGTCAGATGACTAGAATCCAGTAGGTCACCTTGATAGAGCTGTCTTATACATGGGGACTACAGGAGATACTGGCTAAGCCAGATGCTAACTGAATGAAATCTAGGGCTATAACATTAAATTGTAACTTAATTTAGGAAATCACCTAGCTAATTCAGCCTCACTCCAGGAAAGAATTGGGTTAGATGTTACTAATTTAATCTGTTCTGTTTAGATTGTTCCTATGTGTTAATAATAGCTTTCCCTGGTCCTGCAAAATAAACTTGAGGTGAAATTGGCAAGTCCCTTCAGGAAATTCTCTCAACAGGATCAACTACCAGAGTTCATTTGATATTGAAGAATATCTATTGGTTTAAATTTTACCCAGGGTTCCCTTAAAAAAAAGTTTAGATTTTGGTTTGGTTTGGAAGTTTTTTCAGGGCAACTAGAATTTAGAAATTCTAAAATCTTTTGCAATCTTAGCCTGAAAAAGCTATAAATTTAAGTGTAGGAAGAAGTTAAGGATGAATATAGGAGAGGAAGGAATATAAAATGTACTTATAATGTTTTTCTGCTTGCAAAAGCTTTGGTGACCTTATTCTGAAACTCTCAGGAAACAATTTAATAATTCAGACATATATAGTAAGGAGCTTTTTGTATGAAAGTCCTTAAATATGTAAGAGTTCCAATCACAAGCATCTTTAGATCTCCAGGGAAAGCTTTATGAGGCTGATTGTAAATATTATGTCTGTAAAATAAATAATTTGATTTAATTAAAAGTACAATTTGAAATAATTAGAAGTACATATAAGAATTGATTTCAAGAATATCTTAGATTTCATTGGAAAACTTCAAGGTATAAATCAAAAATTATAGGACCAAGACTACTCACTGGCTTGCACTCAAGAAAACATTCAAACTTCCTGGAGAAGGGGTTCTAACTCTTTTGGAGAAAATTGCAAGACTTCCTAGAATAGAAGTTCATAACCCTTTTTTGTATCATAGTGAAGCCTATGATTCCATTTTCAGAATTACTAAATTAAATTAAATTACTAAAAGAAGTACTATTTCATTTGGAGATTCTTTCTTTTTTTTCCTAATCCAAGATCACTGATGTCTTGAAGTTGATCCACAGATACTTTGGCCAACAGATTCCAGGTTTCTCTGGACTAGTGCATCATGGGACCTGGGTTTTGAGTATACCTCTCAAGTAACTCAATAATTCTAGAAGACTATTTAATGGACACTATTTTTCCCTGATCCAAAGTTGTGTTTTCAAGGAAGCTTATTTTTCTGATCATTGCTTTTCCCTTGTCATATAAGGTTGAAAAACTTAAGAAATTGGAAATGCTGTATAGGTTTGATGCCCAGAGGAAAAAAAAATCAGTAGGTTAAACTATATCTGAGGATCATTGTCATGGTTTAAATCTTGTTGCTATATTGATACTACATCCTTTCAGCATTTACTAAAGGACATATTGATCTCTTTGATAGTTTTTCTGCTTTTTCATCTATCTGTGCCTCATTTATCAGGGCATTCTGGAGGAATTGTAAATCTGTTACAGCTTAACTGGGAAATAAAAGAAGTCCTGATAAGTGCCTTGTATGTTCATCTTATACTTTAATAGCTTCTCCCTGCTGGTGAAGGCTGAGTTTTTGGAAGGAGGTTGCCAATGTTGTTTTGGACCTGAAATGAATGAATGACTTAATATTCTTCACATTTCCTCTTTTACTCTTGAACATTACCTAGTGAGTTAATTGTGGCTCACAAACTGTTACTTGTGGTCTTTGTGTACATAATAAAACCAAGTCTATTAGTGCTCTTATTTGCCTCTCCAAAGAGTACCTTTGGACCATAACTTATTTTTGTTTCCTGGTTTCATTTATAGCAAGGATTTTTAACTTTTTGGCATGTTTAGAACCCTTTTTTTCACTTTACTGAAAACTGTGCTTCTCTTCTCAGAATAATGTTTTTACATGCATAGAAAAAATATGTAGAATTGCAAAAAAACATATAGACATACAATTATCAAGATATATTAACTATACATATACATAATTAATTAAATTAATATTTTTATGATTGTTTAGCCCTTTCCTTGGCTTTGTTATTTATAAAGTGCTTTCCAAACTTTAAAGTCATATATAAATTCTATCCCAGCATTGTTATTATAAAAATAGAAAGTGGTTAACAGGACTGTGGGCTTTCAACCTGTTTCAGAGGTTAACATGACCAAAAAATGTTATTGGTCTAAGGGTCAACTTCTTGAGGAGGAGTTTGTCCTTGACTTAGGTAGGTTGATCCTGGTACAAGAGACAATGTATTTCTGTGACCATACTTTAATACCTCACTGGCTTGATAGATTCAAATTTTACATGTGATGCTTCCTAGCTATGTGATTCAAGACAATTCAGTACATCAACTTGGTTTCCATTTAAAAAATAAGGATAATATTATTGAATTCACAGATTGATTTGGGGTGGGGGAATCAAATCAGATAAAATATATAAAATGTTTTGCAAATTGTAAAATGTGATATAAATGCTAGTATGTTTTAACTTCACACTTTGAGGTTTTGACCAATAATTTGAAATGACAAACCAATGAGAATTATCATTATTATTTGTCCCTTTTTAGAGAGGACCAATGGCATCAGGAGGGTGATGTTTAACTCATAAATGAAATGGATTTAAGTGAGATAGAACTGTGTTAACTTGCAAATGAATTGAATTTAAGTGATTTAGAGGGTAAAAAGCCATTAGCCTCACTTTCTCTTCCAGAGTCATCTGAGTCCAATACAGATCAGAATGGCTGCAGATGACCTCAGGGGCAGTGGGAAAACATGACCTTTATAAGCTAAGGTCATTCTCAGATCTCAGATCTCAGTTTGTCTGAGGCAAGCTAAGGTCATTCTCAGATGTTTGTCTGAGGCAAAATCTATTCAGCAAAAAAAATGGCCTAGGTTGCCTACTTAAAAAATCAGATTGGAAGGGGAAGACCCTCAGATTTTGGACAGAATAGAAATAATTGCTATTTATTCTCACTCTTAACCATGGAAAAACCATGCAATGTCCAAGTGAGGTTTGGACTTAGACCAATTCTTGACAAATCAATAACTTAATAAGAGTCGGAGTGATTTGGATTTAAGGTATGGTCAAGTAGCTCCCAATGAATGACAATGGGTTTTATCAAGGTCTGGTTTTAGAGAGGTGCATTTCAGGAAATCATAAATAAAACTACATGGGGATAAAAGAGTTAATTATCCCAGTTTTGTTTAAATGATAGAATAAATAAGTAGGGAAGAGAAAAAAGTGTAGCCCATAAGCTCCAATATATCTTGGGGGGTTTCTTCTATTAAATTTTATATTGCTTTGGATAGAGCACCCAGAGGTAAGGATATAATTCCCTATGTGGACAGGACAGGAAGGGAGGAAGGAAGAGAGGGGAGGGAGGAAGGAAGAGAGGGGAGGAAGGAAGGGAAGGAGGGGAGGAAGGGAGGGAGGGGATGGAGGAAAGAGGGAGGAAGGGAGGGAAGGAAGAAGGAAGGAGCACTGACCAACTGGAACTGGCAAAGTTTGGTGCCCAGTGAGACAACTACTACAACTCAAAGATTATTGTTTGTCCTTAATCTTATAAAGGACCAATGGCATCAGGAGAGTGATGCTTTGACTTGCAAGTGAATTGTATTTAAGTGAGGCAGAATTGTGCAAAGTCATTGACTTCACACTCTTATCCAGGGTCATTTGAGTCAAGTAGTGAGAAATAGATCAGCATGACTGAAAATGACCCTCAGTGGGAGATGTACTTTTATTTGCATTTGTCACTAGTATTACTGGGAAAATATAGATTATTTTGAAATATTGTTTACAGAAGTGGATTTACATATCTTTAGTTTGTTAATTTTAATTGTACAAGTAAAAGATTTTGCTTATCTTTTAAAAATCAAAACCAAATTTGACAAATATGTTATACTGCTATGCCATCTGTAGCACACTGCTATAATTACCCATCTGTTTCAAATTGCTATTTTGTTAGTACATTCATGCATTTGGTGCTTTGCATAATTAAATTCATTAAATTAATACCCATAAGTATTCATATTTAAGCTATTATTTTTGAACTGTGACATCTAAGTTTATGGTGTTTCAGTCAAGACAGATCCTAATATCTCTGAAAGACATTTCAGTTTTAGAAAGAAATTTTTCTTAGAGTAGCCTTAGCAGCATATCATCATGATATTATTACTGTATTGGATATTGGGCTAAATGGAATAATAATGTAGATGCATTAATTTTTCTTTAATTATGTGGTATATAGACATTGAATTCATATGAATTTTTAAAACTAATTAAAAGTTTAATCTTTGTTATTGGTGAAACAAACAATTATTAATACTATAAAGTTATTTGATATTTTACTTTGACACTGAATGAATAAAATAGTTGTCTAAAGAAAGAAGAAATCAACTCTAGCAGTATTTTTAGGTATTACACTTAATATTGCAATGGATATAAAAGAGCAGTGCATTTCAAAAAATTTAGTCTGTTTCCTTAGCTATAGGTATAATTTATGGGTAAGGAATTGTAAACACTAAAATGTATTTCTTGAGGGAGGTTTTTAAAGTCGTCTTCCCTGGAGAGTAGAAAGATAAATAGATGCTATTCCCTTTCTGGGATGACTTTGGACTAGTTCTACCTAGAGCTAGAGAAATCGACAGGAAGATGACTAAAAGTTTCTGTCTACACATATAAACATACACAAACATACACACACAAATACACACATGTGCATATGTATATATGCATCTATGTGTAGATGTATATATATATATATATATATATATGTATACTCATAAAAGGTAAAAGGATTAAATTGAATTCTATTTTTTCTGTCTTCTTATTTTTATTGGTTATTTACATATGCATGGATCATGTGGCAGCCTTTCATACAGTGGATTGGAAAACAAGACTGTGTCTTCATTAATTAGTTATTCAACAAACATTTGTAAATCATCTTCTATTATGTGAAATGCCACTCTGCTAAGTACTAAGGAGAATACAAAGTCAAAGTATCATCCATATCTTCAAGGAGTTTGCAAACTAGGGAAAATAAGTTACATGCAACTATATATGCTATAAATTAGATCTAAGTTCAAAAGAAATGTATTTTATGAAAAGGAGGTAAAAGTAAATGTAGTGTCGATGATGGTGATGGGGAGTAATCAAGAAAGGGTCAAAGGAGTAAATAATAATTGAATCAAGATTTGAAGGAAAACTTAGGTATTAAAATTCTAAAGTTATGTGTATATAAGTATATATTTAGTGAAGTATTATTGAAGTTTTCTCAACTATAACTGAATAAGCAAAATAATGATCAGATTGTGATTAAAATATGAGAGGATCATCTGAACTTGTCAAATAATAGTATTTAGCTATACAATTGTTTGTTTCACAGTTTTTAAAAATTGTATCTATATAATAAAACTAGAAGGATTGAACTCTAGAAAGCTGATTGATTGATTATTGATGGGATCAGATTTCTAAGTCATTTTTTTCTTCTGTTAGGATGGTGAAAACATTCACTGACTTTCTCAAGGACCAATTATATAGTGATAATATTGCTTTAGTTCTGGTCACTTTGATGGTCCCATTTATTGTATACTGTAGGTATTCTCTGTAGGGGGCAATGGAATAAGTATCTGCATGGCCCTTACTGTAACTGGACACTGCTAGTACTTAAAATTTATTATCTCACTTAAGCCTCTAAAGGGATATTAGGACAGTTTTCCATGATAATTTCCTGAAAGATGTTTTCCAGGCTCTTTTTTTTGATCAAGGCTTTTAGGTAGACCAATAATTTGTAGATTATCTCTTCTGGATCAGTTCCCATGTCATTGTTTTCCCTAAAAGGCACTTTACATTTTCTTCTATTTTTTAAGCCTTAAGTATGTTTGATAGAGTCTTGGTGTTTCATAGAATTATTAGTTTCCACTTGTCCAAATCAAATTTTTAGGAATTTATTTTCTTCATTTAGCTTTTGTATTTCCTTTACTCATTGATTAGGCATAAATGATGAAAATCCTTGTCAGGTTAGTTAATTTTACTTTTTGATGAATTATATTAATTTTCCAGTCAGTCATATTTACTTTTATTTATTTTTATTTTTTAAATATACAAGGATATTTAGTTTTAAATTTTATTCATTTAGTTTTTTTCATCCATTTCTACATGTATATTTACAAGTTACAAAATTTCCCTCCCCCTCCTAGGTTAGCATTTTATATACATGTTTTGTCAAACATATTTACAAATTAATAATTTTTGGCATGAGGAATTAGGATTAAGGGAAAGAGATGCAGAAAAGATAATTTTTATGAAGTGTTTATCAGATTCAGAAGGATTGTTGTTTTTTCTGTGTGTTTTGTTTTCTCTTATTTTTCTTCCTCTGGTTGGGGATAATATAGTCCATAACCAGTTAAATATATTTGTCCTAGCTCTCTGAACTTTTGAGAGGAGTTGCTTCCATCAAGGTTGTTCATCTCATAATGTTGTTGATGTGAACATTGTTCTCTTGGCTCTACTCCCTTTGCTCAACATCAGATTTTGCAAATCCATCCATGCTTCCCTAGAGTCCCACCATTTATGATTTATTATAGAACAATAATATTCATGTATATATTTTCTTTTAAATGAGTTGATTTCTTTAGTCAATTCCATTTTTATTCTTCCTCTATTCTTTAGTTTTTAAAATTCTTTTTGAATTTTGGAGTTTTGGATTTGAGGCAATTCAAAAACTCTTTTGAGAGTTCCCATGTAGATATTTTGTCACTTCTTTCTTCTTCTGAGATGGTATTTTTATCATCCTTATCTGTACAGTAACTCTCTATGGGTAGTACTCTTTTTGATGTTTTGCTCATGTTGATAGCTGAGCTTTGCTCCTGGAATATAGGGAGTATAGTCCAAAGATTTTTGTTCTGGATCTGATCCCTGGCTGTTCACTTGCTAACTTGTTGCCTATGCAACCTAGGCTCTGTCTATACAGAGATTTGTTTCCTACTTTATTTCCAGGCATTGACATGCGGTGGTTTGTTCCCTACCCAGTCTATGTTCCCAGGACTCAGACTTTGTCTGGGGCTGGGAACCTCCCTATTGTCCTGCTTTCAAGCTGGCTTGTTGATCTGGAACTTGAGCTGTGGTGGCTTTCCCTCTGACCTTTCTGCCCTTCTGCCTATGATGGACTATATTTCCCCTTTACACCCCAAAAGATCTTTACTGAGGATTCTCCACAATATCCTGCATTGAGAACTTATTTTGTTCTCTTTATTTGGAAGGATCTGTAGATTTAAGGTTATATGTAGAGGCCTCACTTAAAGCTGTGTCAGAAAAACCTTTGGAAGCATACTAGCTTTATACTATCATCTTGGTTCTGCCCCAGAAGTCTCCATAAGAAAAGTTTATGATGGGAAAATAGAGTTTTATGTTTTTTAAAAAATGGTGACAACCAGATCTAGTTTTCTTCAATGGTTAAATTAACTGTTAAGTTTAATTTTGCCCATAGAGAAATAGTATTTTTCAGATGTTTTGAACTGAATTCCAAATCCTAAATTTCAGGTTTCATAAGATTTCAAATCTTTTGGCAGTGAGAAATAAAAGATAAAGGAGAGAGCAATGTAGGCTGCAACATGTAATTAAAAAGACACTGGAAAGGACTGGAGGAAATGCTATCATCAGTGAATTGTAAGATGGAAAGGAAAGATAAGCTTGTCACATGAGAAGAATGAAAGATGGTAGTTAGACTGTCATAATGTGTAATTAGCATAATTGTGATGATGGGAGAAAATAAGGACTTCTAATACATTATGTAGATATCCTTTGTGGAATTTTTGGAAGGTAAACCCTAATAATTTGTGATCTGTATCACAAATTGGAAGGAGCACTGAAATATGAGTGTCCTATCACAGATGGTTATATGATTTTTGAATACCACGTGATACAAAGAGAAATGAATAAAAAATAAAAATGTTAGATAACAGAATATTTATAAAAATGTAGCTATAAAAATGCACTTTAATTTTTTCCTAATTATGGATAGTGCAGGGCTATTGTGCTGTACATGTGATTTAAATAGATTTGAACATTGTGTTGGAAAGTATCTAGTTTTTTTCTCTCACTCAAAGCAAATACTTCTTTTAATAAATAAATCTAATGTGACTATGAATACTTAAAAAAGATTATTTTATCAAATGTCAATAGGAGCAAGAAGCCTCCATGTGATAATTTAGAAGTTTTATTTTTTTCATTTTGTTTTTGTCTTTATATTAGTTTTCTTCTTTACACCCTGTGTATGAATAATTTATAATAGGCCTAATACTATGAATGAACAGTTTGTTCTCCCCATAAACCAAACGATTGTTAGGTGTTATGACTATATCTTCAGAATGTGTTCAAATACAAGTACATTCAAGCATTAAATATATATATATATATATATACATATATATGAAACATAGAAATATTGAAACGATAAACAAAGGGTGGATCAGTAACTTCTTTTTGCACTTTACATTAAAAACAAATCACTGGAACAAGATGATTCAGTTCTCAAGTAGACCTTGAAAACAATGACAGTTAATGAAGCAGAGCATTCTAGTCTTACCTTCCAAGAGTAAGATGCTGGACTGATGAAAAAAGTGCAAACACTTGAATGGGACAAAGAAAGTACAAGATATCAATGCTGGGCCTATTGGCAAATGGTTACAAAATCTTGAGAACCCTTCATCTCATCATATCACTTCAGTAACCCAGAAATTGAGATTATTGGTTTAGAAATGCTTTTTCCTCTCTTCATTTAGATTTTCTCCTCATATTAACCCCATGAACTTTTTATCTCCGATATATCACTTTCATTTTCTATCATATCCATTTTTCCCTCCTAGAGCAGAGTGTATTGATTAGTCCCATACCCCAATACTTGTAACACAAAATAAATCAGAGTGAAAATGAGAAAAGCATCCATTAAATTGTCTTCATTTGGGGCAGCTAGGTGGCGCAGTGGATAAACCACCGCCCTTGGAATCAGGAGTACCTGGGTTCAAATCCGGTCTCAGACACTCAATAATTACTTAGCTGTGTGGAATTGGACAAGCCACTTAACCCCATTTGCCTTGCAAAATCCTAAAAAAAAATTGTCTTCAATTAACTATTTTCATATTTACTTTGAAATCATGAGCTATATGATTATATGAAATGGGGAGTTTATAAAATCTCAAATTTGCAAAAAATTATTGAGTACAAATTATAGACAAGACTGAATAAGTTTTGCCTATAGGCAAGACAGAAATGAGTACAAGTCACATTCCATTTTCTCAAGAAGTTTACATTTTACTTGAGGTGACAAAGCATAAACTAAAACAATACAAGAAATATGAGTGAATCATTAAATAAATATCAATTTTATGTTGCATAAAATATGCATGTTCTTCAAGAATTTGAAAAAATATCATAGGACATCTAGATTCAAGAAAGTTATATGTTTTTATAAATAAATGGGAGAAATATTTATCAATAGCTAATTGAATTTGTTGACTTCCACTGGAAGATACTTAGACTCATAGATGAGGGTGGTGAAAAGGATCTTAGTGATTAGCAAACTTTTGAATTTACTTAATTTTAATCTTGTTTTGAAGAGGAGGAAATGAAGACCCAGTAAAGGTTGCTCAGCTACTGGACCTTGAAAATAGGACCCTAGGTTCCTGACTCTCAATCTAATATTCTTTTTTCTACAAATGATTTACTTCCTCATAAAAGGAATCTTTAAAATTATTAAAGTTATATTTTATGTGAAGTTGGGCAGACATATGGATTGTTCAATCATATAGCTTTGACTAACAAAAATACAAAGAAACCAGGAAGAGTAGAATATTGTAGTTTTCCAGTATGAATTAGAAAACTAAGTCAGGGCAACAGAGAATCAGCAAATAGAAATGACTTGAAAAGGTCAAAATCTGTGAAGACAGCAGATGGACAGAACTCTAGGAGGGAAACACCAGGCAGTGAGCAGATGAACCTTGGACTATGAAAGGACATTCATTATAGGACAATCAGCAGATGGGGACTAGGCAGGAATATGGGGAGAAAAGCACTGTCATTTGACATTAATTACTCATGATTGAGGTGTTTTGAAAAATATGTGGTAGAAAATGCCTTATTTCATGGGATGTTTACTCTGATGCTGCATAGCTCTGAGAATTCTCTCTACACTCGATATACTTTTCCCACTAAATTGAAGATGACAGGAATATTTACATTTAGTATTTCTCTCCTTCTAAGTATTGTCTGACATGAAGATATAGATTAGGATATGCCACAGTGCCCAGCAAATGGAGTTTCTTCTGAGGATTGAGCATTTCCACAAATTAAAATTATCTTAAAAAGTCAAACATTCAGAAGTGCAATAAGGCATAAGACAACAATAGTGATAATTTTGTTATACAAATCAGCAGATAAATGAGAAGGATAAGACTTGACAAGGACAATTAAAGTGTCTACATCATCTGTAGTAACACTGTTAGATATTGAACAATAAAAAAAAGAGATAATTTTTTTTAGTTAAATATAAAGAACTGGAGAAAATGCATGAGAATTGCTAGAACTATAATGATATTTGCCTTTTCTAATGCTTTCAGAAGAAAATGCTTGCAAAATGCAAAAGGAAACCTTAATGTAAGAGAAGGCTAGGTTGAACTATCTAGTATCTAAACTGTTGCCATCCTACTAAAAAGAATTATAGTTCAGGAATGAAGTAAAGATTTGGAGAAAGAAATGTCAAAGAAGGATTAATTTTCATTGAAGTCTGGTTTTTGATCACCTTTGAGAATATTGGAAATCATTCCCAATGACCCTGGGATGGAAAATGAGTAGAGCCCTTGGTATACTCTCTTCTAAATTTGGTCTCAAACTTTTTCTAGATAGATAAATCACTGATTCAATGCTGGACATTTTTCTCTGTATCAAGATATATTGGAAGGAATAAATAAATCTATCATAAGTCACTTATAATAGAACTTCAAGCTGTTTCTAATTTGTATATTCATATTATATATTTATGTTTTCTTTATTTTTATTTCTTTATATTATATTTTCTTTCTTCCCTCATCCCCTTATTGTTTTTCCTCTATTCCTTTCTTCTAACTTCCTATTTCTTCATTGCTACCCAAGGCCAAATTAAATCTGTCATTCCTACTTTTTATAAAGGGTCATAAACTTCAAATATCAAAGCACAACAGTTTGATTTTCATAACATTCAGAAGTTCATATGGACATGAGCCAGCATCTCTTTATTTGACTTTCCTAGTTTCCATTAGTCATTTTACCATAATGGAAATTGCAGAGTCCCCCTCAGCCGTTGCATAAGCCACAAATACAGAGAGTTGCAAACAAATTAAAATTTTATCCTCATTGTTCCTCTTGCCCAAAACACCAATATATAATATTATACTAGATTTGGAAAAAAAATCATTTAGTTGATTGATATAGCAATAAAAAAACATTTAAGATCAACCAAGATAAAAAGCTTGACTTAACAGTCTTTGCCTCATAATAATCCTTCTTTTCAACATATCAAGATTTTTCTAAATGAGCCAAGTATAGTACATAAAATGTACTCTCTAAGAAAACTTAGAGCAGATTGAAGATTCTAGTTTGTCTCGGGACATCAGTCTGAAGGCAGTTTGCTTGGCAGTTCTTAGGAAGCAGTTTGAGTTAAATCAAGAGAAATTAAGAGGAAAATGGCATATTTCCTAAGGAGATTTTAGTTTTTGTCTATTGACTAGAAATCCGGTTTGGAATTTTCCATACCAATTTCAGGCTTAAATTGACTCAT
Source organism: Macrotis lagotis (assembly GCF_037893015.1). NCBI lineage: Eukaryota > Metazoa > Chordata > Mammalia > Peramelemorphia > Peramelidae > Macrotis > Macrotis lagotis. The sequence goes on from NC_133658.1 coordinate 624,169,143, forward strand.
CTCTTAGATATTGCAGAAATAGAAGGGAAAAAATTGATCATGGAGGATTAGAATACCTGTACTAAGGGGAAAGATAGTATGTCCTTAGAAACTATTCCATTGAGCATGTTGCAAATCTGTACCCAATTTCTGATGGATTGTGTTCCAAATTTTCATTTTTGTTGTGTGTTTTAAAGTTATAAGTTAACTGTTTTGAACACAAAGTACATTTTCCAGAGAAATGATAGATCATCAATATGGTAGTTGTAGGGACAAAAGCACTATGCAGGATTGTCTAAGAAAGGAAAGAAAAACATACAAGGAAAGATGAAGATAAAACAGAGTTGCTTCTTGTTTTTGTTTGTTTTTTTTAAGGGAAATAGTGAGTGAGGGAAGTATCATCTGTGAGTGTCAGACCAGGTTTGGAGGTTTCCTGTGCTGAGGTTCTTTGTACAGGGGAAGGTAGGTAGAACTGTCTCCCAACAAGTGGCATCAGAAAGTGACTGGTCAGGCAGACAAGCAGACAAAAGCAGAATAATTAAAGGAATTCCAGACAAATTTCTGGACCATTTGGAGCAGTTTCTCAGTCACACAGAGTTCTTCATCAAATCAAAAGAGCAAGAAATTAAAGAAAAGTTGGATGCATGAGGTTTCAAGGGGAGGAAACCTAACAGTCTTAATTCAGAAATTCCAATCAAGTCACCTTGCAAGAACTTCCTTATTGATCTTTTTTGGTATTTTGCTTTCTACTGAAATTAATTCTGAGTATCATTTAATCTTTATCAATTCTCTAACAGATGCATTAATGTTCAAAGTGTGTATTGTTTGGGTTGGTACTCAATGCCATTAGTCTGGCAATCTCGAAACCCCTTGATATCACTACATAACTCAATAAAAAGCTGACTTTTTTGCAAATTTTAAAAATCCATGACAAATAGTTTTGTGGTCTCACAATATCCCTTTCCTTTGCTATTTATAGTAACTATTATGCTGGTTATTAATAGATGTCAGTAAGATTGGAGTTCCTAGACTAAGGAAAAGCTTTTTCCTTTACTTATCTTTTGGTAAGAGACTTACTCTTCTCCTCTGTATTGTTCATCAGAAGGGGAAACATGTAAAATAGAAATATTTGCCAAGATCCAGAAATACCCTGAGCTAAGTAGAGTCAGGTAAAAAGCAACTTCTGCCCAATAAAATCAACATTTAATTCATGGAGCATATAAGGCAAGACTGCAAGTGCTCCCAATGAAAGATAGTTCAGATTAGCAGAGTCTTTTTATTTGTGTTTAGCTCCCTCTGAGGGTGCATACCTATTTTAGACCCCTTATCTAAAGAATATCCTTTCTTTCTGGTCTTCATCTCCCCTGGATCCATTTTTTTTTGAGCCTTCAGGCTCTGTTTGACTAGGTAAATGATACTTTAAGTAGCACATATGGCCAATATGGGAAATAGTATTGTAGGATAATAGATTTTTTAATTCAGAGGGACCTTAGGGAGCTATGGTCTAATCCTTTCATTTATACTAGGGAGATTACTGTGATTTAGAGAGGACAGTAGATTTCCCCATCATTTCTCAGAGAATTGGTGGCAAAACCAGGACTTGACCTTAGACTCTGACTTTAAATTTGGTTCATTCTCTACCCATTGCACATCACTACCCATATTCCCAGATTCCTCTGATAGAGGCATTAGTCATGATGGTATTATTGATGTATCCAAGATGAAACCTGGCCATATTGTTCTCAACTGATAGGTGATTTAAAGATATAATAAAATGATGGTTAGCTCTCTAGACAGACTGACCCACAAATGCCTTATTTAGATAATATTATTTCTGCTGTGTTTTGAGTTACACAAGCTTTTGTGGTCTACACAGGAAATTCAACTACCATTTATATCATTTTAATGGGAAAATATATTTCTAACTCTAATTTGGGGCACTAGTACACTTCTCTTTCTATTACTTTTTAAGAAGATATTCATGAAAATTGCAACTGAGATTCTTTCTCACTTCTTTCATTTCCCTGTTGTAGGAGTCTTTGGTAGAAGCAAGTTCGGTGATGTGAATGGTGACTCCCTAACAATGTCAGCAATTTATATTTAAAATTTACATTATTACCCTAAATACTAAAAATTATTTTAAAAATAGTCATACTAAAAAGTTTTACTTAAAAATTAATGTGGGGGTGGCTAGGTGGCCCTGTGGATAGAGCACCAGTCCTGGAATCAGGAGTACCTGCATTCAAATCGGACCTCAGACACTTAATAATTACTTAGCTGTGTGGTCTTGGGCAAGCCACTTAACCCCATTGCCTTGCTAAAACCTAAAAGAAACTTAATATGAAGTTTCTGTTTTATTGCCCTGATAAAGTATTTTTTCTGAGGTGGTTAAACTCTACTTTCCTGGTTATATCATAGATAATCATGAAGAGTTTTCTTGTTTTTTAATATCTTCAGAGAATGGAAAAATGAAAGGTCCATCCATAAAATATTCTCTTTTCAATATTTTATTTCTATTTTTAAAGGAAAAAAACCCTTTTTTTCTGCTTTCTGTATTTTTTGCTTTATGGATAAAGAATGTATATGACCAACTTCAGATTATATGTCGTAATGGTGAAAAGGAAGAATTAGGTTAAATGAAATAAATTATTTCTAATCTTAATATTTAGTGATAATTTTTCAACTGTTTGATCATCAAACAGTTTGTTAGAGCTTCTTACAACTAATGCAGTTGAAATATTTTAGTTTAGTCTCTTCTGCCTATTCATGCCTTGGCAAGAATGAAGAGATTGTTACGTAATTAGATGAAAATTTCTTGAATAGTCAAGAGTTGATGATGTTGGCCTTTTCAAACATGATGACACTTTAACTATTACTAAGGATAAGAGTAAATCAACCTGGAGTCAATATCATCATCAAAAATCTCAAATGTATTTGGTAAGTATTCCTCTGTATCCTGTCACACAGTGACATAGTCTTAAGCAAGTGAAACTCAAATGTTTTGTAACACTTGAGACTTTATGCATAGAGGTACAAATTAACCTGGATAGATACACAATGGACTCAGGCCTAGATGTGAACATAATTTTAGTGAATATTCAAATATTGGGATGCTGGATGAGTATGAAAAGATAGATTCCTCCCTCCATCCCTTCATTCTTTGCTTTCTTCCCTTCCTCTTTTTTCTTTTTTTTTCTTTCTTTCCCCTTCTTCCATGGAGTTTTTCTAAAGGTCTTTATCATCCATATTATTTGCTTGATTTAGTAATGATTTCCCATACCAGATTTCAGAAACTTTATTTTATAGAAGTTAGTTTATTTTGCTGTTTGAGATTAAGAATTGATGAAAATTATTTAGAATTATCTAGCTTCCAATCTTATGTCTCTATGATCTTGGTAAAGTCCTTTCATTTATCTATGACTTATTTTCCTCACCTGTGATGTTATTATTTTTTTTCTTCTTACCTCACAGGGTAGCTTTGAGAATCAAATTAGATGATTCTTTCAAAAATATATTATGCAAATGTACCAGTTCAGTTGTCTGAACCCACCTTTCTGCATCATTGATTTATCTGGCACTGTCACATCTTCCAAGCTTCTGCCCATATATTTACATATATTATAGCATGATTACATTTTGTGCAACACCTTTGTACAAGCTGACTTAGTGGGACCTCTTTATCCCTTTTTCTATGGAAATTTCAGTTTCACATTTATTGAATTATATGTAAAGGAGTTGAAATAGTACTACTAAAGTTGATCTGTAAATTGACATGTTACATTGTAAATAATTATTTGAAAGACAGAATAACAGAAACAGTTTTGTTCTATTTGTATTTTTGCTATATTTAATGGGACTTGTTTTTTCAGTGAGTTTGATCTTCCCAGGATCCAATCCTCATTTATTGTATCAGTTTTCTTGTGTCACATCCTCCCTTAGTTCAAATAAAAACTGGATCAATAATGCTCAGAGAAGGACTGGTTTAGACAATTTCTGATTTCTTTGCCAATTTGAGATTCTATGATTCTATGATGATATATTAGTAAAATACTTGACAGAATTCTAATCACTTAGAGTAAATTGCATTTTCTTGAAATTCTCTTGACAACTGATTCTTCTTTCAGACAATTCTTTCTCATTTTGGGGAGATCTTCATTTCTCTACTATTTTATATTTTATTTCTAATTATTACTTTTGGAGTAAAAGAAAATAAATTTAATCTTTGATTCACATGACAGCCTGTGAAATTTTATTCAAGATTGTTCAGATGCATCTCTGTTCCCATAACCCACAACCTTTTATCAAATATTTTCTCCTCCAGGCTGAATATTTCTAGGTGCTTCAATCAATTCTTTATGCTTGATCTTCACTACCCTGATAATCCTGACCACCCTCCCCTAGGTTCTTTCCAGATTGTTAATGTCTTTTGAATTGTGATATTCTAGATGTGGTCTGATCAGGGAAAAGTGAAGAAGGAATATTATCTTCCTTAGCCTAGAGATAGTTGGTGATAGCATAGATGGAGCACTTGTAGTGGAGACAGAAATTTTTGAGTTCACATCTGTCTTAGGACATTTACTAGCTATCCAGTGATACAGCACTGATCTTGGAGTCAGGAGGACAGGAGTTCAAATGTGGCCTCAGACAACTGATGCTTACTGTGTGACTTTGAGCAAGTCATTTAACCCTGATTGCCTCTCATCTAGTGCCATTTCTAGTCGTCCTAATTCATCTCTGGTCACTGAACTCAAATGGGTCTGGAGAAATGAGGTTGGTGAACTATCACAGCAATTCTCACTCAAATCCAGTTCATGTGCTTGTCATGGCATCACCACTCTGATGCCATGGTCTTCTTCATGTTCTTAAGAGAGTCCTTCAGGGTGTCCTGGTCTCATTTCTTTTGATCCCTTGTGAGTATTTAGCCTGTATGAGTTCTCCATAAATTAGTCTTTTTTTTGGCAAGGGAATGCCTGGCTGACCAACATGATCAGTGGAAACATAAGACAGTTTAGCTCAAGAAAGGACCTTAGTGTCTGGCATCTTCTACTATCAGACAAACTTCAGAATCTTCCCAAGAAAATTTAATAGGAAGGGATTAAAGAATGAAGGTTGGACAGCATGGGCAAGTCACTGTTAACACTGTTAACCCATTTTGTGTTGGCAAGCTACTAAAACCATATCATGACCAGGTCTCTAAAATAGTCTTGTGAAGGAAAAATGAATGCACACAAATATGATTCTAAAAGATTTTTGACATTCTTCTAAATGCAAAGGATAGCTAGCCAAAAAAAAAAAGTGGGGTGGTAGGGTGAGCAGCATGATGCAGTAGAGAGAATGCTGAACCTGAAATAAGAGAACATGATTTTGAATCCTAGTACTACTGTTTTTAGCCTTTTGTGGCTTTAGTCAAATCCCTTCCTCTACTCTGTGTCTCAAGTGTTTTCATCTGTAAAACAAAGAGGTAAAACTAGATGATCTCTAAAATTCCTTTAGAGTTCTAAATCATTTTAAGGGTGAAACTAGACTGAAGGAAACTCAGAAGTCAGCACTTGATCCTTACCATAATTTAATTTTATAGAATCCTAGAATCCGAGAATTTGAAGCCACCTTAGAACTCATCTCAAAAGAAACAGAAAAATACAGTAAACCCGTTAAACAGGGAGCGACTAGGTGGCACAGTGGATAGAGCACCAGCCTTGGAGTCAGGAGTCCTTGAGTTCAAATTGGACCTCAGACACTTAATAATTACCTAGCTGTGTGGCCTTGGGCAAGCCACTTAACCCCTTTTGTCTTGCAAAAGCCTAATAAACAAAGAAACAAATAAATAAACCCTTTAAAAAGAATAGTATCATCTACTTTCTCATTCAAGTGACTTCTTATAAAGTTAGAAGTATGACCTAACTAATGACAACTATTAGTTTGCTTGATACTTCTCTGAAAGGCCAAGATATTATTTGATGCTATAGTCATTTTCTTGGTTGATTTCTATTTTAATGACATCACAGTTCACTTTAATCTCTAAATCCTAAGATTTGATATGATTTTTTTGATAATTTTTTTTTAATTTAGAAGTTTAGTATAGGGAATTTGAAGGTCAACTTTTTATTTTGAAGAATAAAAATATCTTATGCAAACTTTCTCTAATAAGAGGAATTTTTAAGGTAATAATTTTTCCTTCTAATGAATTTTTTTTCTTTCTTCTACTAAAATTTAAGGAAATGTAGTACAATTTGGGGTTTTTTTAAATTAACTAAATGATTTGAGAGATCTCTTGTTACAATTTGCTATCCTTGGCTTCCATATAACTGTTTTAGATACTGTTTTTACCATCCTTCAATAGCACACTTAAGCTGGGATTGGCTTTGTTCTGGGACCCAGGATTTGTTTAGAATTCATGTAAAAGAATTGAGGGATGGGATCATTTGCATGTACTTATCTATGGGCATTCTAGCTCTAAGCAGTTATTAGAAAATAAGCAAACTTGTTTTTATATCAGACATATCAAAGAAATGTTCCTAGGCAGCAACTAACCAGTATCCCCAGAGTGAGACCAGAAAGGCCTGGCAGAACTTGGTGATCTTTAATAACCCTGAATCCTTTATTTACTTACTTAGTTTTCTCTGGGTTTATTGCTATGGGTTTTCTTGTCTCCTCAATAGAGGGACTAGCCTCTATATTTTACCATTCCCCTTTTCTCCCCTTAGACTTCAGAAGGACAATTCAATTTTTGGCTCTAATCCATAGGGTCCTCCCTAACGTGTGGGGGGAGAGGGTAGAGGGTACAGGAAAAAGACACAAAAAGTCTAAACAAGTACCAAGTATTGAACAAATTTTATTCCTAGTGAGAAAAAGAGCAATTAAACAATCATATAATGATCATAATCAGTTGAGAGGCTAATTGGCAGCCTCCTTGAGACCTTTGCAACCAGTCTTCATAGTAGCTAATTAATTCTGCAAACTATATCCCATTTTAAGACCAAATGGGCTCTTTTCTTTCCAAAGCTTTCTAACTTGTGAAAGATTCTTTCCCTTTTAGCTAATCTGTTGTTGCCTTTATTGCTTCTACTACTACCAAAATTGCTCTGGTGGCAGATACATATTCTACTACCTGGGTACTGAGGAAAAGTAGAAGATGCCAGGTGACTCCAAGGGTGTTGTGCAAAAAAAGGACACAAACTACTCAGGCCCAGGTTTGCCTAGAAGACCATGAATTTACAGGACCTAGTCTGGTGACCAGATAGGGCATTAGCCTAACTGAGCCTTTAGAGCTCAGAGAATTGTTCTTATACCCTGAGGCCAGCATGAAGGAGAGAGCTGAAGGGTAGGGATTACTGGTTGGTTCTTGTCCTTCATTATCAAAGAAGACCAAAATGATATCACTTTGTTAGAGATAAGGTGAAGTATTTCTGACTATAGCCAATCAGATCAATATGAGCTTGGAATGCTCTACCACAGGTCAGGAACAAATTGTCCATGTGAACACCCAGGGTGGTTGCTTTCAACTTATGTATATCACATTCCTTTTGAGTTGCTTCAATTTTGCCTTCCTCATAGAGCATAGCCCCCCTCACTGATGAGGGCATGCCATGCTGTGCCAGTGTTCCCCATTCTGAATAATCAATTCAAAAGTTCTTTAAAAAGTCCTTTGGGGTGTCCTGGTCCCATTTCTTTTGATCCCTTGTGAGTGTTTAGCTTGTATGAGTTCTTCAAAAATTAGTCTTTTTTGGCAAGGGAATGCCTGGCTGACCAACATGATCAGTAGAAACATAAGAGAGTTTAGCTCCAGAAAGGACCTAAAGTGTCTGGTATCTTCTACTATCAGACAATCTTCAGAATCTTCCCAAGATAATTTAATAGGAAGGCATTCAGTGTCCTGGCATGATGCTAGTAGACTGTCCAGAAATGTATGTCACAGGCTTCCAACAATGAGGTTAGCACAGTGACTCTGTAACCTTCAGTTTAGTAGTCAGTCTAATACATGTTTTCCTCCACACTTTTTTTTTATTTAAGGTGATGGGGTTAATAGTAACTTGCTCATGATCACACAGCTAGGCAATTATGAAGTGTTTGAGGCTGTATTTGAACTCAGCTCTTCATAACTCCAGGGCTGGTGCTCTATCCACTTTGCCACCTAGCTGCCCCATTTACCACACTTTCTTTTGGAGACTCCTAGATACTGAACTAGCTTTGGAAAATGTGTGTGTGTGTCAATCTCATTATCTATGCCTGCCTGCCTGGAAAGAATACTGCCAAGGTGAGCGAACTTATCCACAGTATTCAAAACTCCATTTGCTGTAAACAACGATTAAATAAATAAATAAATAGTGTGGTGCTGATGGAGGTCCTGTGTTTTCTTGGTGATAATTGTAAGGTCAAAGTTAATACAACCTGCAGTGAATCGATACATACTTTGTTGCAACTCAACTTCCGAAGCTGCATTGATGCACAATCTTCTGCAAACAGAAGACCACACACCAACATTCCCTCCACTGTGGTCTTGACTTGTAGCCTTTTCAAGTTGAAGATTTCATCAGTCTTTTTTTGTTGGTTTGATTTTTAGGTTTTTGCAAGGCAATGGGGTTAAGCGGCTTGCCCAAGGCCACACAGCTAGGTAATTATTAAATGTCTGAGGCCAGATTTGAACCCAGGTACTCCTGACTCCAGGGTTGGTGCTTTATCCACTGTGCCACCTAGCCACCCCCGATTTCATCAGTCTTGCAGTAACTGACCTTGATGCCATATTCATCCTCAATGAAGACATTTAAAAGCATCACTGAAAACATCATGTTAAAAAGCATGGGAGAAAGAACACAGTCTTGTTTTACTCCATTGGTGACTAGGAAGTCTCAAGAGCAACATCCACTATCCAGAACCCAGGTGATCTCCATCATGGAGATATACAATACTGATGAACTTCTCCAGGTAACTAAATTTTGACATAATTTGCTATAAACATTCAAGACTAATGGTATCAAAGACCTTGGTCAGATCTACAAATGTTGTATAAAGGCGCTGTTCTGCTCCTGGCATTTGTCCTGGAATTATTGGGCAGTACCCTTTCTGAAGCCACACTGGCTTTCAGGGAGGTGATCATCATCCAGATGAAGGATTAGCCTATTGAGAAGGACTCTGGTGAGAATTTTACCAACAATGAGTAAAAGAGAAACACTCTTGTGATTGTCATGGGACAATCTATTCCATTTACCTTTATAGAGATGGAAGATGGATGCGTCCTTGAATTCTTGGGGGATAACCTCTTCATGTCATATAACCTGGAAATTTTCAATCAATTTTGTAAATCTCAGCTGGAAAAGAATCATCACTAGGTACTTTGCCACATGAAAGGAGTCTAATGGCATTCAAAACCTTTTCTTCAGTTGAAGGCTCTGCTAGATTGACTTCAACTTGAAGATCAGTCGAATTATGCAACCTTGATGAGGGTCTGTTAAGAATGCTATGTAAGGGGGTGGCTAAGTGGTGCAGTGGAAAGAGCACCGGCCCTGGAGTCAGGAGTACCTGAGTTCAATTCCAGCCTCAGACACTTATCAATGTGATTCCAACATCACTGAGTAGTTGAGATGCAGCATAGGCCTTTGGCCCATAAATAGTCTTCAGGTCATTATAAAAGCACTTTGGATTGTTACTGTCTGTATAAAACTGAATTTCATTTGCCTTCTTACTGACCTGCATCTCTCTTAGCTCCACTTGTACTTTAGTTTTGATGGAGTTAAATCTGTGGAGTTTTTGTTTTTCATTTAGCAGCTTCTGTATTTTCTCCATCATTTTCATTGAACCAGTCTTGATGTTCATGAGTGTTGTGGCCCAGATGAGCAAATGCACTGCTATACCCCAGATCTCTGAAAGCTGTCCACTCCTTTTCTGCTCCACTGTTGCTAACTGTGTGTTGGCTCAGTTTTCTCTCCAAGTTAACAACAAGTATTTCCACTCAGAGAGACACTCTAATCTCTTGACAATTTTTCTGGTAGTCATTTTGCTCTGTACATTGCCTTTGTCACTCTTACATCCTGTCTGTCGCTTTTTCTTATGATCACATAGTCTATTAGATGCCAATGTTTTTTACAAGTGCATCCAGTAAGTGTTATTGCTTTTAGATAGATGGAAGACAGTGCTTGTGATGAGGTCATGAGATACACAATTCTTCAGTACTAGGTGACCATTGCTGTTGCTGTTTCTAACTCCATTCCTCCAAGACTCCCTGCCTGGTCTGCTTGTCCTGTTCTGGTATATTGATAATAAAGGTCTCCAGGTCTTTATAAAATTTTTCTTTCACTTTGTCAGAGTTCATCACTGTGGGAGCATAGGAACTGATGAGGATAGTGAGGTATTTTCTTTCAATTTGGCAATCTCATTTTACTGAACCTACTGTTCAATCCTTTTGGTAGGCATTCAAGAATGTTGACTAGATTAGTTCTGATAGCAATACCCCAGCTTCACAGTGCTCCCCTTCACTGTGGCCACTCCAGAAAAATGTGTATCCTGCCACAACTTTGATGATCTGGCCTTCATTTGCCAAGGCTATATTTGAATATGATTCCTGCTGAGTTTTCTTGCAACAAGAACTATTTTTCTTTCAGGTGTGTTGGATCTTATGTTGTCTAGGGATGCATTCATATTCCATCTAAGGATGGTGAGTGGAATCTTCTCTGAAGAAGTTTTGTGTACAGTGAGATCCCCTCCTGCCATGGTAATCAGGCCAGGGATAGGTAAGGAGACAATTTTTTTAGGGTACCTTTTCTAGCCCCTTTCTCGCATCAGGAGTTGAGCAGTACAATCCTTAAAAGGGCTGTTCAGTCACCCAGGGGGCGGCTTGAATCCCATTGCTGCTTTCAGTGAGAAAAAGACCTTATGACCTGGGCCACCTGTCAGCAGGGTTGAGACTACAGCTCCCAGTGTATCCGCACCTGCTGCTTTGTCATGTGCCCATTGCCACAGGACTTTGACATAGGAATAATAAATAGTATGGGTGCTTAAATTTAAGTGAGGCAGAGTTGCATGAAGTTGTTGACCACATTCTCTCTTCCAAAGTCTGATGATGACTCTGGATGCAGTGGTTGACCTTGGCATCTTCAATATTTAACCATTAAGTGCTCCACAGCTTCATTTGGGATAATGGCTGTTGGCTGTTGCCCATTCCACCAATGGAAGGCTTCACATGCTTGGGGTAGACACTCCTGAACTCACCTATGAGTTTGAGATCCTTTAGTTATTCTGTATCTGGTTTAACCATCTGCCAAAAGAGTTTACTGTGTTTGTTCATTGTGAATGCTACAACTTTGTGGAATCACAGGTGAATTAGATGGCTCAGGTGGACATCAACAGTGGAAAGTAGCCTTAGAACAGGCTCAGTAGTCACACACACACACACACACCAGAGATATGTCTTCTTATAGAATTTTCTCTCAGTAGCCAATTAAAAGTGCCATCAGACAGAAGAGAAGTAATCATAGGCTTTTGAACATTTTCTGAAGTAGGAAAGTGGGGCTCTCATATATTCCTCGGGAAATATTAGATATTTATTAAGATCTGACTGATTGCTTAGTAATATATAAAGGGAAAAGCAAAATAAAAAGAAAGTCTGTCCTGAGGAGCTTGCTTTCTTTTTTACTTGTTGGAAATTGAGATGAATACCAGAATAATGTATAAAGAAGAATAGAACAATGGAACAATAGCCAAAGATGTCAGGAAAAAGTATTAAGGTAATGAAATATGTAACAATATGGTTATAAAAATAATTTATACAATTCTTGACTGAACTTGTGGTAGCATATCTATAGGGAGTTGAAAATGAGGTATTTCTATTACCAATGTCAATTAGTAGCTTCAATTTATAGTCTTAAAGAATACTTGAGTGTTTCTGCATGGCATTTATTATTAGTTATTCATTATTTATGATTGAATAGAATTAGGGCAAAGCATGTTCCTGATATGGGTAAAGATGAAAAGTCAAAGTTCATCTGGTCCACATTTAAATTTATGAACACTGTACTGATTTTAAAAAAATTATGGGAATATGATTCATTTTATTTTGACAATGTTATTGTGAAGTTTTTATATTGAGAATTATCATTTACATATATTCATATAAATATTTTAATCTAAATAATGAGTTAGAATAAACTTTTCCTTTTTAACAATAAGCTAACAGTCTTTTGTGACATGAATTTATGTGAATTTTAAATTTACTTTACATTAACATTATATAGTTATATTAACATTAATTTCAAAATGTTCTTGAAAAGGACTTACCTAATCAAGTTTATTAATAAATGATAATTTGTTTTTGTTCAAAATTTCTTCTGTGAAAATATATAGTATGTACCTTCATGTATGATTTATCCCCCCACCCCTTTCAAAGTGGGTGCCTTTAAGCTATACTTCACTTCAAGGAATATTTTGAGTCACTGGCAATTCAATACCTCAGCTCCCAACTGCCCCTCTGTTCCCCTAGAATAAACCAGAGTACCCATTGCTACAAAGCAAATTTATTTAATTAAACAGGAATCTAAGGTGAATAACAAAGAAGGTCAAGTAACAAGTGTTCATGCCATTCATCCTCAACTATAATTTATTGGACTTTTAGCATGAGTTTCTAAAATGGAATATGTATGCCTCCAGAAGATACAGTAAGCTTAACAATAGTCTACTAGGGGTGTTTCTAAAGTAGCTCTACTATTCTACTGAAATATCCCAAAACAGTTGTTAGGGGGAAAATTGCTATATGTTGAGGAAAGATTCTTAAAAAGGAATATTTGACTTCTTCCATATATTTTCATGGCAAAATTCTAGAATTTATATTCTTTCATGTTGAGTAGGAGTTATGGGAAGGTTTACTATTACCCAGGAGTATGAGAAGGGAAATAAATTGAGAGATCCAGTTCTAGATCCTAGATTCTGGAAGCCAAGAGTCATGTATCTGTGACTCCATGCTGTTTTTCAATACAATATTGCAATTTAGGGAGGACAAACGAATATTTGTCATGTTTTTTCCCCTCATATATCCTTTTTAACATCAGTATCTCCAGTGGTGACATTGGATCCAAATGATTGATGAAATACTGTAGAGAATATTTTGCTTCTTCTCAGGACCTGGAAGGTAGAAACATGCCCAGTTGTCCCTTTTTGCTGAGGGTTCTAATGTCTACTGAGATAATCTGCTAAGGTGAAATGTCTCTGGTTTCTACTTCGTTAAGAGCACTTATTAGACCAGTAGGATAGAAGCCTTTCATGTCCCAAGCTTTTGGGTTAATGAGGCATAGCTGCTCTTTTAGAATCATTATATAATAGATTTCTTCCTACTATCCTTCTCTTACTCTGGTTCACATCCACTTTGTTTCAGGTACTTCACTTTTAGTATTTAACAAGGAAAACAATGATTCACATATAATTCTGGGAGATGTATTTTAAAGACTCCTCTAGACTCTTCACATACACACACACATACATAATATATATATATATATATATATATATATATATATATACAGTAACATAAACACATGTATACACATTTTAAGATTTAAAAATATTAACCCCTGCTTGATACTGCTTCTGATTAATTCTCAATGGTAGGTTATGGATAAATGAAGTTAGAAGAGAATGAAGTTGGAAGGAAAGGTTTATTTTAACTGCTTATTAGATTAATATATTTATATGTATAATTATAATGAAACTATAGTTAAACAAAATGCTTGTGAATGGGATATTATTTTTGAATTTTTTAAATGAATTTTAAATGTCAAGCAAATTTGCTTAAAATTTTCATTTCTGCAAATCTAAAATATTTTTGACCAAAAGCCTCTTAAACCATAATTTCTTCTTTAGTCCAATTTCTGATGAAGATTTTGTCCTTTACCTTGCTATTTACTCTCGATCCCATTCCTTTATATCATCTCCAGTCTATTGCTCTCACTTTTTCCACTTTTATCCCATCTCTCTCTAATTTTCAGCCTCTCCCTATTTACTAATTCCTTAATTACTGCCCACATACTTGTCCAAGGCCCTCTTTCCCTCCTTAAAATATTCTTACTAGATCCTTCCATTCTTTCTCACTATCATGATACAGTTTTTTGTTTTGCAAGACCCTTCTACACTCAATACTTCTTCAATTTTTCTCAGGAAAGGACAGTTTATTTCCCGTCTCCATGACTTTTCAAGGATGGTTCATTTTACTTTATGGAATTTCGGGCTTCCTTCAAGACATATCATCTTCTCTGTGAAGTCTTTCCTGGTTCTCTAACTTCTATTGTGAAATACTTTGTATTTTTATATGTATTATGTATAAATTTATCCATGACTATGTTCTCTTCCCTACTAGAATATATATACTCCTTGAGAAGAAGTATATTTTGGTTTTATATTCTCAGAACTTAGACTTAGGTAACTGGTGCATAGATAAGTGACTTTTAAAAAAATTGTTAGTTTTAATATTATATCCAAGTTCCAGTCAAAGAAAATATATAACATATCCATATAATATATCCAAGTCAAAGAAAAAATATAACAAGCAGCCAGAAAGACACAATTCAAATATCATGGTGCTACAGTCTGGATTACACAGGATTTAGCAGCAAGTACATTAAGGACTCATGGGGCTTGGAATATAATATTCCGGAAGGCAAAAGAGCTTGGAATGCAACCAAGTATCAGTTGATTCTCAGCAAACTGAGCATGTTCTTTCAGGGGGAAAAAATGGAATTTCAATGAAACAGGAGAATTTAAAATGTTACTGTTGAAACAACCAGAGCTGAACAGAAAGTTTGGTCTTCAAGTACGGGACTCAGGTGAAGTATAGAGAGGGTTGACGAGAAAGGTAAATTATGAGGGATTTAAAGATGATGAACTGCATGTATTCCTGCATGGAAAGATGATACTGAAAATATTCATTTAGAAGGAGCCTTTATAGATGAGGCACAGGAGAGAGTCAAATTTGAAGGTATAATATATTGTAAAAATAGAGTCAATGGCTGAAAAGGAAATTTACTGGGAGAAAGGGAAAAGAGAGGTAGAATAGGCAAAGAAATTTCATGTAAAAGAGTCAAGAAATAGCTTTTGCAATGGTATGGAATGGGAGTAGGCAAAAGGGAATGAGGGAGACTTCATTCCCATTGGAAATGACTCAGAGAGGAAACAGCATACATACTCAATAGGGTACAGAAATATAGAAAAAGGAGAGAAGGGGGACAGGAGGAGGGAAGGGGGGTTGTGGGTGATAGAGGAAGTGTAGATCATAGGAAAGGACAGTCAGATATAACACATTTTCTTTTTTACTTCATACAAAGTGGTGGGATTGGGTGGCCTGTCTGGGACCACGTGACCTGGTGGATGCTAGGTCTCTGAGGTAAGATGTAGGCTTGGGACCTCTTGGCCCCAGGGCCAGTGCTGTGTCTGCTGTGCCACTCAACTGCCCCACAGCACATTTTTGAAGAGGAGCAGAGTGAAAGTAGACAGAAAATATAATAGATGGTAGTGGGGAGGAACAGATGGAGGGAATTGCAATCAGCAACAGCAACTGTGGAAAAATATGGAAGTGAGGTGGCTAGGTATTGCAGTGGATAGAGCGCTGGCCCTGGAGTCTGGAGGACCTGAGTTCAAACCCAGCCTCAGACACTTAATAATTACCTAGCTGTGTGGCCTTGGGCAAGCCACTTAACCCCATTGCCTTGCCAAAAAAAAATATGGAAGTAACTTCTATGGTGGACTTATGATAAAGAAATGGGATCCACCCAAGACAGAGATGATGGTATCAGAACACAGACTGAAATACATTTCTTTTCTCTTTCTTTTACTTCACTTCTCATGAAGTTTTATATTTTTGTAGGGGAGATGAGGTTTTATATTTACTTGTACAACAAGAATATTTTAGTAAATGAAAGAAAATTCAAAAAAAAATAAAGAGGTAAACCAGTGAAACAAATTTAGAAACCAAAAAACCCCACTAATCCAGGATTAATACACCCAAAGACCCATAGGACTATTGTAAAAACTAAATATTGCAGAAAAACTAATTGAAAAACCAGAAAGTAGTCTGGAGAAACTAGATATAGGCTAATATCTCACATGATACACCAGGATTCACTTTAAGTTTGACCTTTAAGATGACATCATAAACTGATTATGGAATCAAGGAAGAAATTACCTGTCAGATTTATAGCTAATAGAAAAATTCATGCCTCTAAAAGGAATAACAGATTTTTAAAAGTTAATTTTGACTACACAAAATCAGAAAAAGGTTTATATAAACAAAACCAATGGAGCTAAAATTAGAAGAGAATCATGTAAATGGGGAAAAAAAAATCTTGTGGAAAGTTTCACTGAAATCCCTAATAAATTATTATGTAACTATAAAAATATAATTAATAAATTAATTTATTTCCAGTAAAAAAATTAATGTTAGTTTCTCAATCAGTCATCAGTCCTTAGGAGTTTAATGACTTTCTGTCATATGATTTTCATCACTGTTCCATGAACATGTCAAGTTCATAGACTTATGCTATTCTCTTGTCTACCTCAAAGGTCCTTCCCTATCATAGTCTACTTATTTAAATCTGAATCATTCCTCTAAAGCCATTTCAAATATCATTTCTTTCCCAAAGCCATCTCTGACTAGCTAATGATTCTTTCCCTGCTGTCTAAAAACTTGACCAAATTGCCTTTCCCATTTTATTTTTATTTTGCAAGTGAACTTTAATTCCTTATTACTATTATTACAATAATTTTGTTATAAAAGTAAACATAATCCCCCCAAGAAGATGAGAAACCTCAAGAATAGTGAGAGAGAGAAAAAAATGTACTTCAGTATGTGTTCAGATTTCAAAGGCTCTGACACTGGGGTGAGTTGCTTTCTTTATCATAAATTTTTATCACCAGAGTAATCGCTTCAATATTTTTCCCACAGTTACTATTACTAGCTGTACCACCACTCTATTCCTCCCTACTCTCATTTATTCTATTCTCTCTATCTCTCCTTTCATGCTGGCCCTGTCCAAAAGTGTGTTGTATCTGAGTACCCTCTCCCTCAATCTTCCCTCTCTTCTATCACCTATTCCCCCCTTCCCTCCCCCCATTCTCCCTTATGCCACCCCCTTTCTTCTCATTCTTCTTTAGGGTAAGATAGATTTCCTTACCCTATTAAGTGTGTATGTTATTTCCTCTCTGAGCCATTTCTGATGAGAATGAAGGCCCACTCATTCTCTCTTGCCTTCCCCCTTTCCACTCCATTGAAAAAAACTTTTTTCATGCCTCTTATGTGAAATTTCTTAGCTTCTTCTTCATCTCCTTTCCCTTACTCCCAGTACTTTCCTTTGTCACCCACTGACTCCATCTTTTTTTACTATACCAATATATTCCACTCCTTCCTATGTCCTGTCTATATATGTTCCTACTAACAGCTCTTATAAACGAGAAAGTTCATATGAGTTATCAATATCTTCTTCCCATGCAGGAATACAAACAGTTCAATATCAATAAGTTCCTCATGGTTAATCCTTCTCATTCACCCCCTCTATAGTTTTCCAGAGGCCTGTACTTGGAGATCAATCTTTCTGTTCATCTCTGGTTGTTTCAATAGGAAAGTTTGAAAGTTCCCTGTTTCATTTAAAGTTCAACTTTTCCCCTGAAAGAGGATGTTCAGTTTTGTTGAGTAGTTGATTCTCAGTTGTAAACCAAGATATTTTGCCTTCTGGAATATCATATTGAATCCCTACGAGGCCTTAATGTAGATGCTGCCAGATCCTGTGTAATCCTGACTATGGAGCCTCAGTAATTGAATTGTTTGTTTCTGGCAGCTTTTAGAATTTTCTCTTTGATTTGGGAACTTTGGAATTTGGCTATAATATTCCTGGAAGATTTTCTTTTGGGATTTCTTTCAGGTGGTGAATTCCCTCAATTTCTATTTTACCTTCTGCTTCTAGAAACTCAGGGCAATTTTGCTGTATCATTGCTTGAAAAATGAAGTCTAGGCTCTTTTCCTGATCATAGCTTTCAGATGGCCCAATAATTTATAAATTATTTATTCTGGAACTGTTTTCAAGGTTGGTTGTTTTTTCAATGAGATATTTCACATTTTCTTCTAATTTTTTTTACTTTTTTTTTGGAAGAGTTTTATTTCTCCCTGATTTCTTGCAAAGTTATCAGCTTCCTTTAGTTCCATTCTGCAGGAGTTATTTTCTTCAGAGAGCTTTTTTATCTCCTTTTTCCAGCTGACCAGTTCTGCTTTTTAAGGCATTCTTCTCCTCATTTGCCTTTTGTTTTGCTTTTTCCATTAGGCCTAAACTGGTTTTTAGCATATTATTTTCTTCAGTATTTTTTGTATTTCTTTCACCAAGCTGTTGCTTTGGTTTTCATGATTTTTCTACATCGCTCTCATTTCTCCTCCCAATTTTTCCTCCACCTCCCTTAATTGCTTTTCAAAGTCTTTTTTGAGCTCATCTATATTCTGAGCCCATTTTTGTATTTCTCTTCGAGGTTTTGGATATGGAAGCTTTGATTTTGTCATCATCTGAGTATGTTTTGATCTTCCATGGGACTGAATTAATTCTCTATGGTCAGATTATTCTTTTTTCTGTTGACTCATTTCCTAAGCACAAGACTAATTTACAGCACTTCCAAGGCTTTGGGGTTTTTTGGGGGTGAGACACCCCACTTGGACCTTTATTCCTCCAAGGTCTTATGCTCTCTTGCCTGTGCTTCAATATGTAGATGACCATTGTACTTCACACTGCCCTGGAGCTGTAAGAAGTCCTGCTTGGCTATCTTAGTATGGAAGCCCAAACTGCACCCTGGATCTGAGTATGGACAAACTGCAGACTCTTACCCTGAGGGAGAGCAGAGAAATTTATGCAGTCTTCCCTGACCCCTTTACCTTTTGTGGGCTGTGCTCTGGGGGTGCAGGCAGCTTTCTTCAGATTCTCATTGTAGTTTCTGAGGCAGGTGCTCCCTCACTCCACTCTCATTCTGGTGTAGTAGAATTCTCTCCCTGCCCCTTCAAGCTGTTCTGGAGCTGCAACCTGGGCTTTTTCCCACTCCTGGTCCTGGTGAAACACACCATTCCCATGGAACTTCTAAGTTATCTTGGACTGGGAAAATGTATCACTCAGTCTTTCTGTGGATTCTGCCCCTCTAAATTTTTGCTAGTCATAATTTGTTGACTTTTAGAGTTCCTGTGGAAGGAGTTTGGGAAATGCTGCCTTCATGCCACCATCTTGGCTTCATGCCTTGCCTTTCCCATTTTAAAAATCTCTTCTATAGATCCTACCATTCCTTAAAATGATGATCCTAGAGCTTTATCTTTATTCTTAGTCAAATTCCTTATAAAAACCTGCATCAAATAGCTCTTCAACTTCTCTCAAAAGAAGGCATTTTATTTCCCATCTTTCTTCGCACTGAATGAAAATTCTCCTCATTTCTCCGTATTTGAATTCATGACTTCCTTCAAGACTCATTTTGTATCACCTTCTCCATGAAACTCTGATTTCTCTCTACTAGAAAAGTTTCTCCTTTCTATTATAGTTAAGCACCTAAAGCACATAGTATTTTTTAAACTTCTTTATCTCTTAGGTAGCAAGGACTTAAATAGCATACTTAACATTGTAATTCTTGTCTCAAACTGTAAAGTTTTTGAAACCAGGACCAAATCATATATAGCTTTCTGCTATATACCCCATAATACTCAATCCAATAAGTATTTGTTAAATTGAATTGAACCCATGCTTGCTATACTATTTTTAAACAGGTTGTGTTTGTTTTTGATTTGGTGAACTTTCTTAATTAACTGAATAAAGTCAAGAACAAATGTGATGAATTTGAATACACTGTATGAGCAAAGAAAGGACCAAAGTTCAAATGTAAAATGTGTAGAGAGGATATCAAGTTTCATTTGGTTATTTAGTTGCTGAACTAAATGTGGAGGCTGTTTTAATTTCTTGGTTTTAAGCATCACATTTTAAAATATTAATCTAACTGAATATATACTATCACACTAGAAGCATTGAATTTAATAATTAGAGTAACCAGAGAATTACTTAATTCTAAGTTAAATGTTAAAGTCTATTTCCCTTTTAAAATTTTGTTTTTGGCTTGTGTTTTATCACCAGGCTGCTAGGAATCTTAATAGAGAGAAAAGAAGCAACAACCACCTCATGAGAACATATTGTTTATATTATTTATTTAAAATGTTGTACCTTCCCCTGTAGTGTGTGACTAAAGCCCAGCTGGGATGAAATTTTTGCCCAGTAGGAAAGTCAAATGATACTTGTGTTTTTCATGTTCCTTCTGCAATATACAGCCAGTTAAGAGAATTCATACAAATTTCTGACTTGTCTTATGCAAAGAAGGTCAGGTGGCACTTTTAATTTAGCTGCATGAGTAAAATTTCTCAAATATTTGTATATTGTATAGCTTTTTATCTCTATCTATCTATCTCTCCATCTATTATATCTGTGTGTATGTATATAATTCCAGTTTCATTGGAGAGAGATCTCTTGTGGCATACTAGAATTAAGAAAAATTCCATTTTATTCTACTTCCTAAATTATAGTAGGAATATCTTAACTGGTGAAATTAGCTGCCAAAATCTCAGAGATTATAAAACAGAGGTGGCAAGCTTCCAGTGTAAGAATCTATTGGCACACAAAGAGACAGTCTCATGTTTATACTCTGAAACTTGCCAAGGAAAGGTTTTTGCTAGCAAATCACTTTCTAAGTTTTAAAACCCCTTCTTAACCTCTCAGAGTTTACAGAAGTGATGACTTTATTGTGTCATCTATTTCCAGATTTCCAATGTTCTCAATTTCACTAGAGGGCCAACTTTGTAAGTATTGTTTTGAGAAGTCATTATGCCCTTTATATTGCTTATTGGAATCAAATTTTAATATTTAGTACAATTTTGACTCCAGAATCATCTTGACTCCTAGAAAAAGTCAGATATTATGATTTTGTGGACTGTGATTATCCAAATTATGTTCTTAGGTTGTTTATGAAAATACATCATAGTATGTCCAATTTATTTTTATCTTATTTTTTAGAATCATTGTTATAGGCTAATTGACTCTATATTTTATGTTTGTAACACCATTACCAATAAAGTATTGTTTATATTGTTCTTCTGGGATTCTGATTACATTAAGAAATAATTAATCTTAATTAACTTCTGAAGTCTATGCTAATTACAATCAAATATGACTTTGCATCAAAATTTAAATTTAATTGGGATGTAAATGCATTTGTTATCATTCTTGATCATTAATTAGAGAATTATCAATTATACCTTTGCAAATGTTCATTTTAATTTCTTCAAATTAAACTCAACCAATAAGCCACTGAATATTTGAAAGTAAGCTGGTTAATTAGTAACTAGGGGGTGGTTTGATCAGATTTTTTATATTATTTTTTCCTATGAACTGAGTTATCCTCTGTTCACCATTTGCCCTCTGGATAATAGTTCTTTGTTTACATTACAGGATAAAAATTAGTTGCTGAAGGTTGTGGGTGCATTTGTTATGTGGCCTCATTTAACTTTCATGTATTGCAGTCCTGAGTCCTTTTCAAGGTGTAAAGTTCCCTGATCCCTCTTAATATTGTAATTTTATTTGCTTTCTCCTAGATGAGGTTATGATGTTACTTCTATCTATCACCCCTGAGTGTTGTAGCAATTGATGACCCCTCTCCCCCTGTTCCCCAGCATCTTCCTTTTTCATTTTATAATACATCTTTCTCAGATGTTGAGGTAACCCAGTTTCTTGGACAGAATGAAAAGTATATTACACACTCTTCCCAACTAACCCACCTGCCTTCATTCCCAATTCCTTTGTCTCCCCTCCTCACCCATGTCCTTATCACTCAAATCAGCTCCTGCTGGTTGTTTCTGGGACTCCATTTTCTAACTTGACTTTCTAGTTCTGATAAGAAGTACAAAATGTTTCTTGCAGAAATTGCCAACAACTCTCACTGCTTCCACATAAGCCACCTTCTCTTACCACCATCCCCCTACTATGACCTCCACACTGATATAGAAGTTGTAATAGGCAGGCTATTCTGAATTTGTCATAGAAAGACTTTGCTAGCATGATGTTATTTCATCATCAGATTTAATGCTTCTTTCCCAACTACTCTAAATATCAAAGTTTATAACTATGTAACCACCTTATCCTGGCACCAAGCCCAGAGCTCTATACATTGTACCTCTTAGTTGCAATTTATGCCTTAGTGATTGCAAAGACCTAAAGCATTGAGAAGTTAAGTGACTTTTTTTCCAGCATCCCACATTTCTATATCAGAGATGGGACATGGACTTAACTTTTTTTTATTTGCAAGACTGGCTCTATCCATTGTACCACTCTATACCTAATTTATCAACTCAGAAATTTCTATTCTTTTTCTTTAGTCTGATGCAGTTTAATTTCCTACTTTCTCTTTGTAAACTTATTTTTTTAAACTTTCACTGGAAAAATTCATTGTTTAAAGTTTCATTTCATTATGTCACTCCCTTACTCCCTGTAGCTTTCTTTCATTGGATGTCATATCCAATCCAATTTACTTGGCATTCAGGTGCCTGCCCCCTTCTAGGGAAAGCTCTTACTAGCATTATTTCTTGTTTTTCACCAAAGGCTTCCAAAATTCCAAAGCAAATCTGCAATTTGTCTTTCACAAGTGATTTTTATCATTCCCACTTATGTGTGTGCTGTGTCCCTTAGCATGAATCCCTTTCTCTCCTCCTCAATCTATCACCAGTGGCCTGTCCTTTAGCAAACCTTTCATTACCTCTTTACACTTTGAATCTGATTTAGAAATTTAAAACTTTCAAATTAAATGGGACCTTAGATATCATCTGGTTTAAACCCCCCTATAAAATCAATATTCATATTTTGGATGACTTACTCAAGACCATAGAGTTAGTTATAAAGTCAATGCTGGAACTCAAGTATTCCTCACAAACAGTTCAGTTCAATGATTGATTGCTTATCATTTTTGTTACAGGATGCATGTAGAAACTACATAGTAAGTATTTGTTAGAATGAACTGGAGAATCCCTGAACTAACTGCTCTCTAAATCATGAATAATTTACTTTCAAGTTTCTCAACTAATTCATGAGATCTAGAATTAGAGTTAGAAGAATACTTATAGGTTCTCTATTTTACTTCCCACTCATTTTTCAGGTGAGAAAACTTATTAACAGATTAAGCAATAAATTAAGCAATTTCCCATGTCAAGTAGGTAACAAAACAAACAGTCAGAATTAGAATTTGGAATCCAGTGTTCATGCTGCATTAGTCTCATTGCTAGAAATGATTTCAGTGATGCAATAAGCTTTCTAACTTCCTGAACCCATTTTATTGGGAAAAGAATTTTTTAAGTAATAAAGCAATTGTCAAATATATAATGATTCTCCCACTGAGGAGCAGTAGATGCTGATTGCTATTTGACCATGGTTAGTAGTGGAGTGGAAAAAAAAGAAGTTGTTCAGTTATGTTCAATTTTCTGTGTCCCCATTTCAGTTTTCTTGACAAAAATATGGGAATGGTTTGCCATTTCTTTCTTCAGTTCATTTTACAGGCAAATAGTGGTAAGTGAATCTCCGAATTAGAAAGTATTTGAAGCTGGATTTTTACTCTGAGTCCAAACTGGATTTTAACTCTGATTCCAAACCCAGTACACTATGCACTGCACTACCTAGTTGCCTATAGAGAGGGAAGTAGGGTATGGGAAATGTAGCTGTTCACAGATGGACAGTATCTTAGACTGGGGAGGGATCTCATAGATAATCTAATCAATAATATTCTCTCATTTTTTAAAGAAAACTGAGGTTCAATTAGATTAACTAATTTGCCCCAAATCACACTTGTTAATGAATAACAGAGCTAGGATTTGAATCTATGTAATTGGAATGTCAGTCTGGAGTTTTCCCCCTCTATTCTCCGATATTCAAAAGTATCTCAAAAGGATACACAGAGATGAAGAGAGAACTGGTCATTGGACTGGTAGTGGCCAAGGTCAAATGAAATTAATCCTGGAAGGCTTTGTGGAGTTGATAAGCCTTAAACAGAATTTTTAATGAGAGGGACTTTTTTTCCCCTACTGAGAAAAGTGAGAAGGATATCATCTTCAGGAAGAAAGTTATAAATAATAGCTTTAAGGTGAGAAAGGGAGCAGCAGGTAGTGGAAAGTAGATTTGCCTGTCTATGGCATATGAGAGCAGGGATGAGGAGATAAGAGGAGGAAGGTCATTGGGGATCTAGTAGTAAAAGAACTTGAAGTCAATTATAGGAATTTTAGATATGATATAAAAAACTAAATGGAAGTCCTGGCAGCTATTGAAAAATGACCTGATAGGATTGAAATACTGCTACTTTTACAGTATTTTCTATGCACTAATATCTTTATATGCAATTTGTACAGTTCAAAATTAACTCTGGCTAAGCAACATGTGCTTTCCTTTTGGGCTTCTTAGTTTTAGAAGATTATCTTATTAAGGATACTTGAATGGAAACTCATCATAAAACCCTTTAATTACAAAACTGCTTTTCAGTAATGCCTAGGAATATTTGATCCCCTTTCCAGTGACTTTTCTTCAGGAAAGCAGTAAATTGTGATGGAAAAAGAGTTGAATGTGGATTTTTAAAACCTGGGCTCATTTCCCTGCTCACTTCTTACTAATTATTCAGTTTTAAGTAATACATTTCACCTTTCTGACCCTCCCTTAACTCAATTGTGAAATGGCAATGATTGTCATCTTGTTTTCTGGTTTTTGAACTTATCTTGCCAGTCAAAATGAAATAAGGTACATGAAGTGTTTTGGAACCTGGAAAATAGCAGGTAGGTGTTGCTGTTGTTATCATCATCATCATCTTTGAAGTCATCTCCATCATCATAGTCATATTCAATGGTAGAACTATTAGTAAATGACAAAATACACACAGAGCTCATTTTCTTACTTCTGGTCCAGTTCTCCCTCAATAGTACCTCAATGATTCAGGGAATTTTACAATTTGAAAATGACCTTCAGCAGTGAAATTGAATTTTACAGTAAAATGACTAATTTCAAAATGTTAAATAACTTAATACAAAAAAGATGAAGTCTACATTGAAAACAAATTTCCAGATTTAAAAAAGGATCCAATATTAGACAATTTGAGCTGCTCCAAAAGCTATATAGTCACAGAAAATAAAAAGACAAATGATTAAGTTTGTCGGTTTTCAGACATATGTGTGCTATTGTCCAGAAATAATGAGTTATTTCTCAGTAACCTATTACTGTCTGCACATTGATTTTATTGTCACTGACTACTAATTCTTTGAACTCATCTCTCTAGGATAGTCCCTCCAATACCTAAAATTGCAACTTGCTCAAAAATTCTTATCCTGTGCAATTACTGTAAATGCCCTACCATGAATCTGCCATAGATGATTTACCAAATATACTGTGGGCTTTATTTTTTATTGTGATTATTATTTAAAGTAGTCTTTAATTTTAGATAGTTTGATATTTTATAAATGCTATTTAGCCTGTGGTTTTGCTACCTCACTGACTTTCCTCCTTTACTGGTAATATATAGCATTGATTAGATCTTTCATTCTACTTTCTAACACAGAATGCATTATTGGTAATAAGCCAGAAAAAATGAAATCTCTTGCAGTCCTACAATGTTGGGAAAGCTTATAAGGATGAATTGTGGTAATGGACTATGTCTGAAGTTTTCATTGTGTGGACTTAGTTGTTGCTATAATTATTTCTGTTATATTTTATTATAAGTTTGTATTAATTCCATATTTTTCTATTTTTAAATGATAAAAATTTATAATTATTGGCATTTCTATAGTTTTTCTTTTGTAAAGATATTTTATAAATTTTTTTAAGGATATTTATTTCTCAGTATGGAAACTCTTCCCACCAATTTCAAAACAAAACTCTTCCATACATTAGCAAGTAAGTATTAGGGATTTTCCTGAGGTTCAGAAGGGTTATGTGACTTCCCAACTATTGGGATGCTAGTTAAGAATCAGAAGTAGGATATGTACTCAGCTCTTCCAGATGTTAAGTTTAACATTCTAAACCTTGGACCAGTTCCTTTTAAAGGAACTTATTGAATAATATTAAATATTAATATTAAATAATTTTTCTATTAAGAGGGAACTTCTAGTACTATATAGTAAAAATGCAAAGTACTAGATAACAAAAGCAGAGAGTCAATATTGTTTGACTCTTTTCAGAATGTGATTTTAGTGTGCAGTTTTTATAATTTCCCCTCTTGAGCCAGCAAATATTTAGGAAGAAGTGAATCGGAGGCTTGAGAGATACTGAAGCCTGCCAAAGTAATTTGGTTGTCTTATTTTTGAATTCCCTAAAGAAAAGAAATTTAAGGGATGCTACAGGAAAAATCATCTGCTGACTTCTTTTCCCAGAGAACTACTCTGTGAAACCATTTCTCCTTCACTTTGTTTGATTGACACCTTATGACTTGTCACATCAGTCCAGCTGTTCAATGTTATAATCCTTGAAGATCACACTCCATCTGTTGGCAATACTGTAGTGAGAAATTAAGTTATCTTAGTAGAAGTCATCATAAATGTATAGTGTAGGATCTTCCTTGTCATAATTACCTTTGACTTTGCTGAATTTTGGCCATTTATATTTGACTTCTTATGTAGAAAACAACCTGCCTAAATCAAGTTTCCTTTTTTTTATTTCTTTTTTAAAAAATTTCCTAAGAAAAGCTATACTGTCACATATTTCCTGAAATTCTACTTTTTAAAGTTTTAACTTCTATCCCACACTTAAATAATGAAGTGAATCAAGTTTAATAAGTATCCATATATAGTAATCATAATAAATAAAGTGTGTGGAATGTTCCTGATTTGATCTTTACAACAATTCTATGACTCAGGTGATATTAAAACACCCATTTTCCACATGAGAAAATTTAGGTTGAGAGTTGGTAAGTGATTTGTCTAGCTATTATTAAGTTTCTAAGGGGGGGGGGAATTGAATCTAAGTCTTTTGAAAAAGTACTCTATTATGTCAGCCTGATAAAACATATAATTCATATAAAACATGCAACTCAGTTAAGTTATTGTGGCATCAATTCAATGAAATCATGGCCTATCAAGAAAGACTTTCCTAATTAAAGAAAAATTTGAAAGACATGTTTATAAAAGTCAGTTTATTATTTTTTAATACCTGCAAATGCATGAACTAAGGTAGAAGTCTTTTAATGAATCGACAAGGGTCATTTGTAAGCAGTATTTTGTTTGCATGGAAATTTGACTGCTAAATTGCTCATTTCTTTCCTCTTCTCTACATTTCCCAAAAACAAAGTTACCTGTTCCTTAATCATTGTACTAATGACTTACTTAGCAATTGATTTTTCATTAAATAGGAAAATGTTTAGCTTGTTCTTTTTTGTTTAGGTTTTTGCAAGGCAAATGGGGTTAAGTGGCTTACCCAAGGCCACACAGCTAGGTAATTATTAAGTGTCTGAGGTTGGATTTGAATTTAGGTACTCCTGACTCCAGGACCCATGCTCTACACACTATGCCACCTTGCCACCCCTTAGCTTGGTCTTTTAAAAATTATAATTCATATAACTATTTAAGGTTTACAGTACCCTACACATATTTAGAGAGGGAGTTAACCCCACAAATTTATCAATAAACCAGTCTTTTTAATTGGGTTAAGAAGCAAGAACCTGATTAGCTAAATAACAAACTAAGACCCTAGTGTTAGAGGGATATATTTAAGCACTTGTTCAGTCTAATTGTGGGGAGTGTTCTTGTGGAAATAGAATTTCTTCCCTTTTTTCTCCTTCCCCATTCTACTTTGATCATGTCACTGAAGAGAATGACCCAGTTTAGGAAACCAGGTATCCAAGAGAGCAAAGAAAGATAACTAGGTGAAGGCATAATCCTTAGAGAAAGGAGTAACCAGATCTAGGAGCAGAGATAGACATACTAAGGACTAACACAGGCACATAAGAATAGCCACTTGAGAAATTTTCCTATAAAATCAGGTTCTGAATACCAAAAACCCAACTTTAAGGAATCAGGACACCTACATGTATGTCAAATATTTTGAGGGGAGATATCCAATCAGAGAGGAGTAAGTCAGGATAGATGGACATTGGTCAGTCCACTAAAGCCCTTGATGGATGTAGTTGGACTCCCCTACTTTGTACCCTCTTTTCATTCAGTAAAGTCTTGTGGATTTTTACTGGATTTTTTTCTGGGTTTAGTAGGACTCAACATTTGGAGAAGGGAGGAACCTAGTCTTGATCACTGGGACTGATTCATGCCAGTAAGGCAAAGAAGACTGGAGAATTGGAAGCTACCATCATTGAGCTGTTATAGCTAGTCTTATTCTGAAAGGATGACTCAGGTTCTCTGTCAGAGGTTTTTGAGCTTCTCTATTGGGAGAAGGGAGAAGTAGAGTCAGGAGAGAGAAATACCCACTCTACACTTAGAGAAACACTATACTTCAGCACACCAAATACTTCACTTAAAAGGAATTTCATTTCATGTGTCTTTGAAGGAGAAAAAGACTTCTAATAAGAGTCATGATTGCCCCTTGCCATATATATCTTATTTGTATGCCTCCATTCTTCTTGAATTTCAAGTTTCTCCTCAGTGTGAACCCTATGTATATTTATGATTTTTCATCAAGGGGGAAGAAGTAGTTAAACCCAAGTACTTATGTTTTGAGGAAATGTGTTCTTTTCAAATAAAATAATCTCAGAGTGCAAAGAAAGAGAGTTCTAGGACTGTGTAAATAGAAGCACTCAGGCCATATTAGAAACAAGAGGATAAATTTGACAGATTTATCTCAAAGGAGGCCCATCAATTGGGGATTGGTTGAACAAGTTATAATATATAAATGTTATGGAATACTATTATTCTATAAGAAACCATAAAGGGGTGGACTCTAGAGAAACATGGAATGAATTTCAGGTTCTTATGCTGAGTAAAGGTAGCAGAACCAAGAGAACATTGTACACATTGACAGCAGCATTTTGAGTGGATCAGCTTTGATGGATGCAGCTCCTTCCAGCAGTTCAGAGAGCTAGGAAAATCCTATTAAATAGGCTATGGAAAATACTATCCACATCCAAAGGAAGAAAAAACAAAATAAAATAAAACAAAGAAAAAAATCCTTCAGAATCTGTTGAATACTATATTCCCTTTTAAAAAAAAATATCTCTTATGTATTTACTAAAGTGTAAACACATTTAACATAAATGTGTATGTACAATATTAACCTGACTGTTTGCCACTGAGGGGAGGTGGGGGTGGGAAGGAAGGATGAAAGAAAATTTTGTAACATAAAAATGTACATATACATATGGATGAATGTTGAAAAACTTTTATAACATATATTTGGAAAAATAAACTAGAAATAAAAAAGAGACCTCTGCCAAATTAGAGATTTAGTTCCCCTGTGGGATATTCTGAGAAGATTAATCAGCTTTCCCACATGAACACAGCTGACCTTTGTGACTCCTCTCTTTCCAAAGCTTTTGCAATTTTCCTCCATTTCTAGTTGCAGGGTAGTGCAATTACTATAGATTGACTTGGACTTTAATGGAGGCTCAAAAACCTATAAAAACCCATACTGTATCCTAAAAAGAGAAGTTGCTATTAGAGAGTAGTTTTTCTTAATGCATAATGAATTTATTTTTCTTTCTGGCTACTTCAGGCTACTGACTCTTTGTAGCCCTCATGAAGGGCAAGATTCTCACTGACCTCTAATTGAAATTCAGTCTGGAAAATTCTAATTGATAAGGACCCTTTCTTTGTGTATTTTTAGGAAAGTATGCTCCAGATATTTTGGGGAGAATTTTCAAAAATTGCCATGCCATCTTTAGTAAATTTCGTTTCTAAAAATTAATTGAGGTTACTGGCTATTTGTTAATAGGAAACTCAATTGAACACATGCATGAACACAAATGCATGTGCATTTTGGGGAAAGTATGCTCCAGATATTTTTGGGAGAATTTTTAAAAATTGCCATGCCATCTTTGCAAATGCCTTTTCTAAAAGTTAATTGAGGTTATTAGCTCTTTGTTAATAGGAAACTCAAATGAAAACATGCTTTAATAGAAAATCCGGCTACTCCTGGGTACTCCTAAAACCCTTAGAGTAATAGTCAGCTACCCTTTGGAAACCTCAAAATATTGGTGCAATAAGAGAATAAGGGATTATCCCAAAGTAGGTGCTATGAATTTGGTAGCTCATTTGATCCTCATAACAACTCTTTGAGGAAAAGTGCTGTCATTTCCACTTTACAGATGGGAAAACTGAGGCTGAGGTTGAGTGACTTTCACAGAATCACTTAACTATTAAGACTCTAAAACAGATACTTCCATCTTCTCCCCCATTCATAAAGGGTCAAACTCTTGACTAGTTCTTTAGTCATTATGGCACAATTGCATAATTAATTCTGAACGTAATGAAGTCTAATGATCTCTGTATAGTTCTTTAGAGTTTACAAGAACTCTAAAGTGAAACTTCCAACCATACTTAGGAGGAGCATAAAAAAATGTATATCTTCTGTAGGTACTTTTGATACTACCACCTATGGAGTTTCAGGGTACATTTTATTATATTGATTTTTATTTCTGGAGTGAGGAGCTAATTCTGACTTTCATTGTGCTAAATTATATAGAGATAGAAAAATATTTTTATAATTTGGGGGCTTTTTAAGAAAATATGTTCAAAGAAAGACTAATGAAAATAATTTTCCCCTCCCATAATCCTCAAAGCACAAAAAACAAAACATATTTCTTGGTGCCAAGTGGTCACTGAAGATCTTAGACTAATGATTATGTATATATTACAGTAACTTTTCAAAATTTTGCATATCTCTTATTGGATAGGATTAATAGCAGAGATTGGAATACAGAGAGATGTTCATTTAGTCAGGAGTCACCTGTAGTTCAATAAAAAACTGTTGAGTATTAATATTATAAAGGAAAACAAAAAATTACACTTATACAGGAATGAATTAAACTATCTATGGATAAATTAGATATTTATTATTATCAAAGGGAAATTATGTGGGTAGTTTGAATTACATCTGAGGAAATGGAGAGGAGTTCTATTGTGTACCAAATAATTAACATAGGAGTCTTTAAATTAAACTGTGAAATATTTCAGAAGATAAAAGTCTTCTGTGGATTTGAATTGCATTACCATCTAGCAGAGACAGACGATTATCTAATGGAAAAATGAAGGAAAGAAATCTATGAGATAGACCCAAGGTGCACAGTTGCAGACAGACAAAACTATTTCCACATCATGAATAAACAATTCATGAGTAAAGCTCTAGCTAATGGAGTATGGTTAGTGAAATCTCCATGTGGTGGAGACAAATGAGATTTGTGGCCCACTTCAGTGATTCACACCTTGAATTTTGAACTTTGGTTTGGCTTTCAGAAGATAATAAGAATTGCAATATAACAGAAGATAATAAGAATTGCAAAGAGAAGAATTTACACATCTTCAATGATTCAGAAGAAAATAGAAAAATATAAAGATGACTTGGTATTTGTATCCATATCATTTACTTTCATCAATGAGAGAAGTGAGCAACCCACTCTCTGGTATCATGAATCTAGTCAAAAGTATCCTGAATTTAGATGAGTTATCAGCCAGAACATTTTCAATATGGGTGCAGTCTCTTACTCCAAAGGAATTCTATCACTCCCTCTTTCTAAGCTATGTGACTTATTTTTGCCACTGGAGAATAAACAGCTGGGGTTTGTTTACTCTTGTTTGAACCATCTAGTTGACTTTGTCTACCTTAGCATCAAACCTGCCAAAATCAATTAGCTACTTGGTCCCCTGGAACCCAAATCTCCTCTGCACCAAAAAGGGGAATTTGGAATGATAGTAAGGAATGGACACACAATGGTTCTAATTGACTTCAGTCAGCTTGGTGTGGGGGTTATGATATATGTTCCTTAGGTTCTCCAAATTAGACTCTCAGGCCTTTTGTGTGAACCCTCTTCAACCAAGGTGAATTACTCTCTCTATAGCATTACTGACAGAGTTCTTTAGCTTCTGCCTTAATATTCCTAAGAAGAGAAACTTCATCATTTCCCAAAGATAGCCCATTTCTCTTTGGGACAGAAGTCATCATTATTAAGTTTTTCTTTACTTTAAACCAATCTTTTTCCTTATGGGCTTGCTAGATGACTCAGTGGATAGAGTTCTGGATCTGGGGTTTGAAGACCTGAGCTTGGATTTGGCCTGGGACACATTAGTGGTGTAATCTTGGGCAATTCACTTAACCTTTGTCTAGGAGTCAGCTAGGTCACTTAAGTAGATAAAGAGCTGGTCTGGAATCAGGTAGTCTAGGTTCAAATCCAGCCTCAAGTCACTTACTAGCTGTGTGACCTTGGGTAAATCACTTAAACACGGTTTGTGTTAATTCACTGGAGAAGGAAATGACAAATCACCACAGTATCTTTGCCAAGACAACTTGGAAATTGGTCCAAAGGGGTCACAAAGAATCAGATACAATTGAATTGACTGATAAACAACTTTTTCCCTTTAACTTCCTCCCGTTGACCTGTCCCCTGAATTAAATTTTTTAGAAGTCTAACTTTTTTTATTTTTCCCTTATTTATTTATCTCCCAATTACAAAAATACTTTTCAACAGTCATCCGTTTGCAAGCTTTTGACTTTCATCTTTTTTTTTTCCCATCACCCTCTCTTCTCACCCTCTTTTTCATGGCTAGGCTTGGAGTTGGAAGACCTAAGTTCAAAAAGTCATCTAACATAGGTTGTTCAGGTAAAATAACTTTTAACTTATTTCTACATTAGTCTAATATCTTTTTGACAAGAAAAGTCTTCAAATATTTGAAAACAACAATCTTATCTCCTCTATGGAGTCTTTCCCAAGACTGAATATGTCCTTTTCATTGAAATGATTCTGATATGATATGGTTGGGGATTTTTTTACTATGTTAATTACGTTGTTCATTTGTGGCTCAGCTGATTATCAACCATCATTAAATAGGACACCTAGCATTCAAAATGTGATCTGAACAGATCAGAGTACAGCAAATTTATCATAGCCTTCCATTCAAAATTGACTGTGTGAATAACATAACAAGTGGTGTGTAAATTAGAACAAGTGAAACTGAGTTAAAGAAGTGTTTTCTTTTATATTTTATATTAAAGAAGTTATGTTGAATAATTACCTAACTGTGTAGCCTTGGGCAAACCACTAACCCCATTTGCCTTGCAAAAAAAAAACCTAAAATAAAAAAAGAAGTTATGTTGGTTATAGACTAGTGGCAGTTCAGAACTAGGAATTTTGGAATGTGTTTTTTACCTAAGTTTATTATGCTTCATATTTTAAGTCATAGTCATCTATGTATCTATTTTTATCACCACTATCATATTGCAATGTATAAGCAAAATCGTCTAATCACAGTAAGATGCATTTCATCATCTATTACCCAAGATTATAAGAACATGTCATTATAGTTTCATATCATTGATTTTTCCTTTACTCAAAATTAATAATTCTTTTAGTTTTCTTTTAATTTATAATATTATTTTATTATTCATTTTAATTGTTTTTTATTATTTATTATTTATTGTATCATTATTTTGTCTGTCAGTTATTACTAATTATCATCCTTTCTCTGAAATTTTTCTCACTTCTTAGTGAAAAATTCTTAAGAATGATATTCCATTATTCCATTTGTATATTCTAGTTTATTCATCCATATTTAATCTTTGGGAAGCAATTTTGATCCTAGATGTTGGGGGCCTACATGTTTTCTTTCTTTCTCAAGATATATACCTAGTATTGCTAAAATTATACCTAAGAATGTGAAATTACTTTCATTAAATAATCTAAATTTGTTTCTAGAATACTCAAACCAATTCATAGTTCTCCCATAGTTTAATAGGTTAATAGTCTATTTTTACAACACTCTTTCCTCCACCACCCCCAGTAACTTACCATTAATAACTCATATCATCTTAGTCAATATATTGGATATGAAGTAAAAATTATTTTACTTTGCTTTTATACATTTGTTGTATTAGTATGTATTATAGTGATAATACATAGTGCAGATTGATTTGTAATATTAATTCATGTAATTATTGACAGTTCAGAAATATTTTAAAATTTCTTTTAAAAATGCATATTCTTTGGTCTTTTATAGTACCTATTGAGGACTAATTCTTGGTCTTAGGTCAATTGTTCACTATCCTATACATTTTAGATATCATATTTTTAAAGAGATATTTAATATGAATTTTTCTTCCTCAACTCACAGTTTCTCTTCTTATCTAGTTGTATTGTTCTTGATGTTCATGAAATTGCTTTTATATGCATTTGACATTTCCTATCTTTTATAATTTCTTACACAACTTAATATGAAATATACTTCTATTTTCCTCCAGTTTTTTTTAAATTATGCAATCTTTTATATTTGCTGTCTCCATTTGAAACTAGCATAGAGAATAGGAGAGACAAGACAGAACTAAAGAAAGACAATGTTTTTTGAAGAATGAAATCTAAGTTCAAAGCTAGTGGGTTATCTTCAGTGTCTGGCAAATATTTAAAATATAAAACTAAATAGATGGCTAGCAAACATGGTGAAAAATTGTTAGAACAAAGAGTCAGACTTAACCAAAAAAAAATCATGCCATGCAAATATTGTTTCCATTTTAATAAGAACAGAATATGGTTAACTCAAGAAAGGTAATGCTATATACATAGTTTTGTGTAGGCATTATCTAGATTTTTAAAATGCATTTGATAAAATCTCACTTGCTATTCTTATGAAAAAATAGGGAGAGAGATATAAGCTAACAATGGTATAATTACATTCCCAATTCTGGATGACTAGACCCAAGAATATTTATTAATGGCTAATTGTTTTAGGAGGGGAACTCCATAAAAGTCTCTTAAGAATCTGACTTTGTGATGTTTTAATATTTTTATTAGTGCCTCAAGATATATATATATATATATATGTATATATATATATATATACATCATACTTGTCAAATTTTTGATATAAACTTGTGATATAAATCAGGATTCAAAATGATATTGATTGGGAAATTTGGGTTAAATTAGATAAGATGAAATTTAAATGTAAAATAAGTATAACATTTAGTTATTCAGAAATCAGCATCAAAGGCACATAGCAGGGAACAAACACCTAGATATCAACTTGTCTAGTAAACAGATCTAGGAATTTTAATGGATTACCTTTTGAGTAAAGTAAGCTTTATGAATTAATATGGCAGCCAAGTGATGTGGCAGCCAAGAAAATAAATGCTGTCATAGACTGCAAGTAAGAAAGATGTTCAGGAATATGGAAGTGATAGATCTATCATATTCTGTCCTAATTAAAATACCTCTACACTATTGTGTTCAATTCTGGGTCTCATATTTTAGAAAACACATCAATTAGCTGGAATATATCAGGAAGAAAAGGCAACCATGGTAGTTCAGTATCTTCTGTTTAAGACACATGGGAATCAACTGAAGGAAATTACTACAGTTAATTTGGAGATGAGAAAACAGAAAACATGATACATATCTTCAAGCATCACTTTCCTGTAGAATGGGGATTAAACTTTGGCCTTCGTGGAATAGAGGTATAAAAGCAGAAGCAATGGACCCAAGTTGTAGAGAGAAAATTTTATGCTTGCCTTTTTAGGAAAAAATTTCCTAAGTAGATTCAGGCAGAAGTGAAATTCCTTAGGAGTAGGTATTGGTTTTGTTTAGTCATTTTTAATTGCATCTGATTACACTACCTTGTTTGGAATTTTCTTGGCAAAGATGTTGGAGTAGTTTAGCATTTCTTTTTCTAGCTAAATTTTGTAGATGAAGAAACTGAGGCAAGCAGGGTTAAATAATTTGTCCAAGATCACACAACTAGTAAGTATCTGAGGTCAGATATTAATTTAGGAAGCTGACTCTTCCTGACTCCAGGTCTGGCACTCTATCCACTGTGCAACCCAGCTGCCCTAGGAGTAGGTTAGTTATCCTTAACCAGAGACCTTCAAGAAGATGCTGACTCCTCATAGTATGTGTTAAAAATGATTCTCTTTTAGGTTCTTAATGTTATCATTAAGTGTTAGTGTTATTAATAATGAAATCATTCAGTCAGTCAACTAGCATTTATTAAGCCCTTATTATGTTCAGGGGACCATGTTAAACACTGAAGATGAAAAGAAATGCAAATAATAATCCCATTCTTAAAGAGCTCACATTCTTTTTTAATTGATATTTTATTTTTCTAAATATGCTATGAAAGTTTTTTCAACATTCATTCAAGCATATACATATGTATATTTTTAAGTTATAAAATTTCTTTCCTTCCTCCCTTCTCACCCCAATTTCTTCAGCAGTTAACAGTTTAATATTGTACATACATTTTTTTGTTAAATATGCTTACAGATTAGTCATTTTGAATATGAGGAATTAGGATTAAGGGAAAGAAGTGCATAAGATATTTTTAAGTGGATGTAGTATTCATCAGAGTCTGAAAGATTTTTATTGTTTTGTTTTGTTTTTCTTCCTCTGGATGGGGATAACATAGTCCATGGCTGGTCTAATATAGTTGTCCTACCTCTCTGAACTACTGAGAGGAGCTGCTTCCATCAGGGTCGACCATCTCATGATGTTGTTAATGTGTGCATTGTTCTCTTGGTTCCACTCCCTTCACTCAGCATCAGATCCTATAACTCATTCTATACTTCCCTAGAGTCTGACCATTTATAATTTCTTATAGAACAATAATATTCCATAGTATTCATGTGCCATAACTTGTTTAGCCATTCCCCAATTTATGGGCATCCCCTAAATTTTCAGTTCCTTGCCACTAGAAAAAAGAGCCATTATTTTTGTTCCATATTTTGGAACATGTAGGACTTTAGCCTATTTTTTATGATTTCTTCTGGATATAAGTCAAGTATTAGAATAGATGGGTCAAAAGGTATGAACAATTTTATTATTCTTTGGGGATAGTTTCATATTGCTCTCTAGAATGTTTGAAGCAGTTCACAACTCCACCAGCAACACATCAATGTCCCAATCTTGCTATAACTTCCCCAACATTGATGATTTTTCCTTTTTCTCATCTTAGCCAAGATAGGTAGGAGGTAAAAGCTTATTAGTTGTTTTAATTTGCATTTCTCGAATCAATGATGATTTGGAGCATTTTTTCATATTATATATAGCTTTAATTTCTTAATTTGAAAACTTTCTGTTCATATCCTTTGACCATTTCTCATTTGGGGAATTACTTGTACATTTTATAAATTTGATGCAGTTTCTTATATATTTTAGAAATGAGACTTTTATCAGAACTCCTAGTTGTTGATTTCTGAGGAACTCACATTCTAAGCAGCCCTCCTCAATTGGCCCATAAGTTGTTTTATGTGGGAGTTAGGTGACACAGAGGTTAGAGCACTGGCCTTGGAGTCAGGAAATAGAGTTCAAGTCCTGTTTCAGAAAAGGACAATTGTATTGATTATGGCCAATCCATTTAGCCTCTTTCTCCCCCAGTTTCCTCATCTACCTCACCTACTTCCTTACCTGTAAAATGGGGACCTATATCTTAGTGTTATTGGGATGATAAAATGGGAAAACTGCTATATAGTTTAAGCATTCTTATAGATTTTGATAACAATGATACTGATGATGATGAAGACCTTGGAGTAATATAATTCACAAGCAGAAGATAGAATGGTAAGGATGAAGAGGAGCTTGGAAAGCATCTGGGCATTTCATGGGACTTTAACAATGTAACACAAGAGTCATAAAAAGTAATATCATCTTTGGTCAATTAAAAGAGACATAGCTTCCAGTATACATTAAGGAACTCAAAGCCCTATTGAACTCTACCCAGTAAAACAACATGGACTCCTCCAATTCTGGGGATCACAGTTCAGGAAGGACATTAGAACATATATAGAATAAGGCATAAAGAATGGTGTCATCTGAGGATTATTTGAAGGAACTGGGGATGTTTAGACAGTAGAAAAGATTCGGGGGTCATAATAACCACATAATAATGACATAAAGCCCATGTTATTAGAGGTTATAATTTGTATTTCTATTTAGGGTTAGCTGAGTGATGTAGTGGATAGAGTGCTAGGTTTGGAGTCAGGAAGACCTAAATTCAAATTTTACCCAGGATATTTATTGGCCATGACTCTGGGCAAGTTATTTCACCATGTTTGACTGTTTCCTCAGCTATAAAATGAGTTAGAGAAAAATGAAATGGCAACATCATTCCAGTATCTCTTCTAAGAAAAAAAACAAATAGGGTCATGAAAAGTTGAAGACACCTGAACAACACCATCCTTATTTAGTCCTTAGTAGTTCTAACCTTTGTTTTTTTAAATATAATATGTAGAAAGTGATTATCATCTGTGTCTTTTTCTCAGACCAGAAAGAACAAGGAAGAATAAGAGGTTTTTTTGAGTTCCTGGACATATCTATAGCTTGGTTTTCAATGTATTTTAGAAATGAGTCCTTTATCAGAAACACTAGCTATGAAAATTGTTTCCCAGCTTCCTGTTTTCCTTCTAATCTTGGTTGCATAAGATTTATTTGTGCAAAAACTTTTTAAATTTAAATTAGCCAAAATTATCTATTTTGAAATTGATAATATTCTTTGTCTCTTGTTTGGTCATAACCTCCTCCCTCTCCATAGACCTGACAAAAAAACTCTTCCTTGTTCTTCTAATTGGTTTATGGTATCACCCTCAATATCTAAATCCTACACTCATCCTATATCCTCCTAAAAGGTACCATAGACAATAAAGTAATGTCAATACTAAATATGCATGCACCCAATGGTATAGCATCCACATTCTTAGAGAAGTTGAAAGAGCTATAGGAAGAAATAGACATCAAAACACTACTACTAGGAGACCTCAATCTCCCACTCTCAGATTTATATGAATCGAAACATAAAATAAACAAGAAGGAAGTTAAGGAGGTAAATAGATTGTTAGAAAACTTGGCTATGATAGACTTATGGAGGAAATTGAATGGGGATAGGAAAGAATATCCTTTTTTCTGCAGTACATAGAACTTACACAAACATTGATCATGTACTAGGGCATTAAAAACCTAATATTTAATTGCAGAAAGGCAGAAATATTGAATACATGTTTCACAGATAATAACGCAATAAAAATCATATGCAATATTGAACCAGGGAGATATAGATCCAAAACTAATTGGAAACTAAATGAACTCATTTTAAAGAATTAGTGGATCAAGCAACAAATTATAGAAAGAATTAATTATTTCATCGTAGATAATGACAATAATGAAGCAACATACCAATATCTATGGGATTCATTCAAGCTGGCTGTCAGGGGATATATTATATCTTTAAATGCTTCCATGAATAAATTAGAGAAAGAGGAAATCAATGAACTGAATATGTAACTAAAAAAATTAGAAAATGAACAAATTAAAACCTCCCAATTAAATACCAAATTAGAAATTCTAAAAATTAAAGGGGGGGATTAATAAAATTAAAAGCAAGAAAACTAATGAAGTAATAAATAAAACCATGAGTTGGTTTTATGGAAAAAAACAATAAAATTGACAAACTTCTGGTCAATTTGATTAAGAAAAAAGAAGAAAAATAAATTGCTAGTATCATAAAAAAGAAAGGTGAACTCACCACCGAGGAGGAAATTAAAGTAATAATTCCGAATTATTTTACTCAATTCTATGCCAATAAATTTGACAATCTAAGTGAAATGAATGCATATTTAGAAAAAAATGTTTCCCATGTTTCCCAGGTTAAGTGAAGAGGAAATTAAAAACCTAAATAACCCCATCTCTGAAAAAAAAATCCAACAAGTCATTATTGAACTCCCTAAGAAAAAAATCTCAGGGCCAGATGGATTCACAAGTGAATTCTATCAAACATTTAAGGAACAATTGGTTCAAATTCTATATAAGCTCTTTGGAAAAATAGGTGAAGACAGAACTCTACCTAACTCTTTCTATGACACCAATATGGTGCTGATACCTAAACCAGGAAGAGTTAAAACAGAGAAAGAAAATTT
This sequence comes from Macrotis lagotis, assembly GCF_037893015.1. Classification (NCBI taxonomy): domain Eukaryota; kingdom Metazoa; phylum Chordata; class Mammalia; order Peramelemorphia; family Peramelidae; genus Macrotis; species Macrotis lagotis. The sequence goes on from NC_133658.1 coordinate 624,209,210, forward strand.
TAGACCTATCTCCCTGATGAATATAAATGCAAAAATCTTAAATAAAATATTAGCAAAATAATTGCAACAAGTTATCACAAGGATAATTCATTATTACCAAGTATCATTTATCCCAGGAATGCAGGGTTGGTTCAATATTAGGAAAACTAGTAGTAAAAATTAATTATACAAATAGCACAACTGTCAGAAGAGTATATCAATAGATGCTGAAAAAGCTTTTGACAAAATACAACACCCATTCCTACTACTAAAAACACCTAGAGAGTATAGAAATAAATGGATTGTTCCTTAGAATAATAAGCAGTATCTATATGAAACTATCAACAAGTATCATATGCAATGGGGATGGGCTAGAAGCATTACCAATAAGATCAGGGATGAAACAAAGATGGCCATTATCACCACTACTTTTCAATATTGTATTAGAAATGTTAGCTTCAGCAATAGGAGAAGAAAAAGAAATTGAAGGAAATAGAATAGGGAAGGAAGAGACAAAACTCTTACTCTTTGCAGATGACATGAAGGTATACTTAGAGAATCCCAAAAAAATCATCTAAAAAACTACTAGAAATAATTAGCAACTTTAGCAGTTTTTGGATATAAAATAAACCTTCATAAATCCTCAACATTGCTATATACAACTAGCAAGATACAACAGAAAGAGCTAGAAAGATAAATTCCATTCAAAGTAACCTCAGACAATATAAAATATATGGGAGTCAATCTTCCAGGCTCAATTGCAAAACACTTCACACAAATAAAATAAGATTTAATAACTGGGCAAACATCAACTGCTCATGAATAAGCTGAGCTAATATAATAAAAATGACAATTCTACCCAAACTAAACTACCTGCTTAGTGCCCTACCAATCAAAATTCCAAAAAATTCCAAAAAGTTGCTTTAATGAGTTAGAAAGAATTGTATTCTCATATGGAGAAATAAAAAGTCAAGAATTTCTAGGAATTCAATGAAAAAAAGTGCAAAAGAATGTGGCTTAGCCTTACCAGATCTAAAAATTATATTATAAAGCATCAATCATCAAAACTGTCTGGTATTGGCTAAGAAATAGAGTGGTGGATCAGTGGAATAGCAGGAAATGATTATAATAATCTTCTGTTTGATAAGTCCAGAGTTCAGCTATTGGAATAAAAACTTTCTCTTTCATAAAAACTGTTGGGAAAATTGGAAGTTGGTATGGAAGAAACTTGTATTAGTACAACACCTCACACTCTATACCAAGATAAGATCAAAATGGATACAGGATTTAGACAAAAAATATTATAAGTAAACTAGATGATCAAGGAGTAGTATACCTGTCAGATCTATGGAAAGGGAAGCAGTTGATGACCAAGAAAGAGATGGAGAACATCATTAAAAACAAACTAGATATATTTGATTAAATTAAAAAGCTTTTGTACAGAAAAAACCACTGTAACCAGGATGAAAAGAAATGTAGAAAACTGGGAAACAATTTTTACAACTAGTATTTCTGACAAAGGACTCATTTCTAAAATATACAGAAAACAGAGTCAAATTTTCAAAAAAAAGCCATTCCCCCATTGACAAATGGTCAAAGGACATACAAAGGCAATTTACAGATGAGGAAATCAAAGCAATCCATAGTCATATGAAAAATTGCTCTAAATCACTACTTATTAGAGAAATGCAAATTAAAGCATCTCTGAGTTACCACCTCACACCTCTCAGATTGGCCAATATGACCAGAAAGGGCAATGATTAATTAATGGGAAATCTGGGACACCAATACATTGTCAATGGAGGGGTGAACTCATCCAACCTTTCTGGAGAGCAATTTGGAATTATGCCCAAAGGGCAATAAAAATGTACATATCCTTTGATCCAGCAATACCACTACTGGGTCTCTTCCCTGAAGAGATTATGAAAAGGGGTAAAACTATCAGTTCTACAATAATATTCATGTTTTTGTGGTGGCAAAGAATTGGAAATTAAGTGAATGTCCTTCAATTGGGGAATGGCTTAAGAAACTGTGGTATATGTATGTCATGGAACTCTATTGTTCTATTAGAAACCAAGAGGGATGGGAATTCACGAAAGCCTGGAAGAGTTTGCATGAACTGGTGCTGTGAACAGAACCACAAAAACATTGTACACCCTAACAGCAACATGGAGGTAATGATCAATTTTATGTACTTGCTCATTCCATCAGTGCAACAATCAGTAACAATTTGGGGCTGTTTGCCATGGAGAATACCATCTGTATCCAGAGAAAGAATTATGGACTTGAACAAAAACCAAAGACTATTACCTTCAGTTTTTGGGTAAAAACCCATTATCTTATTATGTAATTTTGCTATTTCTTATACTTTATTTTTCTTCCTTAAGGATATGATTTCTCTCTCATTACATTCAACTTAGATCAATGAATACCATGGAAACAGTGTAAAGACTACCTTCTGTGGGGGATAGGGGGAGGGAAGCAAGAATAGGGGAAAAATTGTGAAACTCAAAATAAGCAAAATAATTCTAAAAAAAATAAGAATAGAGAACATGCCTAAACCAAGTTTTAACTTCACCTAAAATGCAATTGAAATGTAGGGAAAAAATTGTATTTATTTGAATAAACAAATAGAAATGTTCCTAGGATCATAGGATGGAGACTTGCAAGAGATATTAGAGGTTATGTAGTAAAATCTCAATTTCTTTTTCTTTTACAAAGAGAAAATTGAAACTAAGGATGGGATGCCATAATTAGCAGAGTGGAGCATACATAGTTTCATTTTTTAATACTTAAGACTTCATTTTGCATTTTAAGTTGATGGTTGTTATATTGATACATTTTTTGTATTTTCTTGGTTTCATATATAGTAGTTGATGAGTATTTTTTCAAGAATACTGCCTTCAGTAGATAATAGTGATACATTTTCTCACATGGTTTCTGGAAATACATTGTGGTTAAAAGAAGAGAAACAAGAACAGCAGCAAAAGTTAGTTTTTATATAGTGCTTTAAAGTTGCAAAGTTTTTTGTTTAAATCCATATTATTTTATTTGATCCTTGAAACCGGGGAAAAATATTTTTTTTGATGATGAGGAATTGGAGATAAATAGAAGCTAAGTGACTTTTGCTCAGGTTTACAAAGTAAGTGTCCAGAATTAGATTTCAAACCAGATCTTCTCTTCAGGTACAGCCAGTATGAACAATGAATAATAATGTAAAATCGCATCTCTTGTAGAAACTAAAGCCCAGATGTTTGATTATTCTAGCTCTTTAACTCAGGTCAGGTCAGATGAGTTCCTTTGCTCCACAAGTTCCTGTAAGCATGATTTTATCTGTTTAATCAAGTGATCACTTTCTAAGGAACAATTCCTCATGAATGGAAATCTTGAGCATGTGATAAACCTGCCACAATATCATATTATTTGTAATGAAAGAATTATGAAACACAAAATCCAGTAATACTTCTTTGCTTGGGACATCAACATTCCTTTCCAATGAGCAAATCCACTCAGGAAAAAAATAATAAAAGTAGAATGGAAAACTTCTCTGATTTAAGAACCAATGTCAGTTTTCTGTAACTGACCCCTTTCCTAGTAAAGGTATCTATTCAGAGAACAGAAGTAAAGAGTGAGAAAACTGTTCAGCATGGATTTAGAACAGTGAATGTGCATAAACTCATATATATATATATATACATGCACATATGTATATTTAAGGGAAATTTACATAAAACTAAAGCATCTACATGAATTGCCTCCCCAATCTGCATGTATTTCTTTTTTTAAATTTTTTTTAAGGGTTTTTTTTTTTTTTTTTTTTGCAAGGCAAATGAGGTTAAGTGGTGTGCCGGATTTGAAGCCAGGTACTCCTGACTCCAGGGCTGGTGCTTTATCCACTGCGCCACCTAGCTTCCCAATGTATTTCTTTTTACAGAACAAATATTGATCATTTAGAATCAAGATATCTTTCCTCTAGACCCTGATAGGACAAAATGACAGCCTATTATTGATACTATGTTATATATGCTTTACTAATATTGTGTAATATATATTACACAATTAGTTATACAATTACACAATTAATTACACAATTAATATTATTTAATATTGTAATTTCCTTCATTTGGCCCTATGGATTTATAACAGTGTAAGTATTATTATTATTCTCTATTTATAAATGAGGAAACAAAATTTCAATGAATTTAAGTTGCTGGTCCATTATCATCCAGAAAACAAATGGTGGAATGAAGTCTGTAAGCTTCAACTTAAGATTGAAGATACCATATTTTTCTCATTATGCCATATTGATTCTTCTTGACTTTTCCCCACCTGAAATCTCAGATGTCCATCACCCTTCTATTATATTATTTCATACATTCAATTATATTACAAATTATTTTTTTAAAGTCTGTCCTAGAAGACATTATGCTCAATACTATCAGTGACTTGGATGAAGGCCTAGCTTAGATGATATGTTTATTGAATTTGCTGATTACAGCTCTCTGGAAGTTTGCTACAGGATTCCAAGATTCTGGAAGGATGGCTTGAATACCATGCTATCCAGACCCTCTATCTGGTATCTTTTTTCTTTTAGGTTTTTGCAAGACAAATGGGGTTAAGTGGCTTGCCCAAGGCCACACAGCTAGGCAATTACTAAGTGTCTGAGAACGGATTTGAACCCAGGTACTCCTGACTCCAAGGCCGGTGCTTTATCCACCGCGCCACCTAGCCGCCCCTTGGGTACCATTTTTTTGAAAGTACATTAAGTAGTAAGAATACAATTAGAGCAATGGTTTTGTGCATCTTGCCCCACTGTGGCTAAATGATGAAGCTCCTGGATATTTTCTTAGAATGAGGTTTTCAAATGCATGCAACAAAATTCTTGGAATTATAAAGGAAACTCATTATTTTGTAAAAGTTTCAAAATATTTTAAAAAATAATATTCATAGAACTCAAGTTAAGAGTTCTGGATAGTGGAAGGACATCAGGATGCTCATGGAAACTCGAAGAGGAACTAAGGATATTTCACCAGTAAATGAAGAATTCTCCATTAGATACTTTGTACATTAAAATGTACAATTTATGTATTTATTTATATATCCTTTTCCTAATATTTGTTGTTAAAATTTGATCACTACTTGTCAATTCTACTCTTAACATTCATCCCCTTCATTCTATTCTTTCTATTCTCTTTTTGACTGACTTTTGCCTGAATGACTACAATAGCTTCCTAATTAAACTCCCCTTCCCCTTCTCCCTTGAAATTTCACTTTTCTCTTATCCACTTGCCACATATCCACCAAAATAGTCTTTTTTTTGGTTTGTTTTTGCAAGGCAATGGGTTGTAGTGTTTTGCCCAAGATCACACAGCTAGGTAATTATTAGGAACCTGAAGTTAGGGGCAGGGAGGTGGTGTAGTGGATAGAAAGGAGGGAGTCAGGAAGGTCTGAATTCAATCTGATCTGAGATATAATTGCCTAGCTGTATGGCCTTAGGCAAGTCACTTAACCCCATTGCCTTAAATAAATAAAATAAAACTAACAAAAGAGTCTGAGGTTGGATTTGAACTCAGGTCCTCCTGACTCCAGGACCAATGGCCTTGCTTTATCCTCTATGCCACCTAGCTGCCCCCAAAATAGTTTTTTTAAAGCACATGTCACACCCTCCTTGCCTTTCCTAATTCTCAAATCAGGAATGGTTCAATATTGTTCCAGGAAAAAAAAATATGTTTCCCTTTTTGTAAAGCATTTTAAGCCCCTCTCAATCAAATTACAGTTTTCTTTTACAGACATTTCACTTAAATTCCTCTCCTGCCTTTTGCATCTTGTTTATCTTACTCCCTATGTGACTTTAGGCAAATAGTTTAATCTGCCTAGGCCTCAGTTTCCTCATATGTAAAATGAGAGGGATTCAGTCCCTTTTAGCTCTTAGTGATGATTATCTCTTTATGTAAATTAAAGGATTTATTCACTTATTATTTTACCTTTTCATTTGCCTGTTGCTTCTTCTCCATCAAATGTAAGCAGATACTGTTCCATTTTTATCTCTATTTTCCTATTATCTAGAACTGTGTTTTCTATATTCAATATTAGGCCCTTAAAGAGTGTTTGTTGACTTGAATTTAATTGAAATATTTAAAGGTTGTTTGTTTGGGAAGAGGAGATTTCTTTCCTGGGCTAGCCTCTTCTTCTCTACTTCCCTTGGGAGATGAAATTCACCTGTCCTTCACATTATGTAACTACCCAGTAGCTTAGCTATTAAAACAAGTTGAAGGCATCAGGTCCTATCAAGGTAAACTTAAAAATAGGAATATATTGGTAAAAGCCAATTTATGACAAATGATTTTTTTCTTTTAAAAACCAGGTTTGATAAGTGTCTGTGGCTCCTTTCAAGTAAATTTAAATGAATAATTACTGTTCCTTTGAAAAATCCTGGCAAAATAATACATTACTATTATTCAGACTTACTTATAATTTTGATAGTGTAACAAGAGATGAAAAATGGGCACATCTTTGAAAAACATATTTGCAAATATTATATTTGCTGTGTTAGTGACATAAAACAAAGATGTACCAAAAAGATTATCCTATGCTGACATTTCATTAAAAGCTCCCAGAAGATTTATCCATGGCTATTAAGCAGGAAGCAGTAGAAAACCAACATTATCCTTGCAACAAAAGAAATCCAAAAGTAGTCCTGGTATTTGGAAATACATACAGAATTAGAATTTCAAGTAAATCAATGAAGGTAACTTGAGATTGTAGTAGTATCAATGAGAAAGGGTTTTGTGTATATTTGTTTTAAATATATGACTACAGATATTAATATTCAGTACAAGATATTGTGGAATCATTTAATCCTTTTTTTGAAAAGCTGTAGTCATTTGTATTAAGTGCCTACATATCATGGATATACAGAAGTACATTTTCTATATTCAGAGTCATGCTGATATAGTATGCAATAGTTGTATCATTGAAGCTAAGTTGAAGCAGGTTTTAGGTCAACTTATTTCTTTGGAATCTGATACTTTTTTACAGGTGATTGATATATGTATTTATTTCATAGGAAATATATATGTTATATGTCCCCTAACATATTACATAGTTTCCTAACTATAAATTATTGTTGTCATATATTGTAGATAACAATACAGTGGGAAAGAGGGGCAGCTAGGTGGTGTAGGCTAGAACATTGGCCATGGAGTCAGGATAATGGGAGTTTGAATCTGGCCTAAAACACTTCCTAACTGTGTGACTCTGGACAAGTCACTTAATCCTGATTGCCTCACTTCCAGGCCTATCTCTAGTCCTCCTGATCTATATCGGGTCACTGGACTCAGATGGCCCTGGAGGAGAAAGTGAGGCTGATAATTTAGCATTCCTCACTCAAATCCAATTCACCTGTTTGTCATGTAATCACTTCCCTAATGTCATGGTCTTCTCAAAGAAGGAAGAACAAACAAACACAGAATGCTAAATTTGGAAAACCTGGGTTTGAATTCTTAATCTATTACTGACTGAGAGACCTTGGGTATGGATGTCACTTTATCTCTCTGGGACTCAGTACCCTAATCTGTGAAATAAAAGAGATGGACTAGATTGGCTTTAAATTATTTGGAGACAGTTGTATAATTATCTGGATAACAGTTCTGGATCTGGAGTCAGTAGGACATGAGTTCAAATCTGGTCTCAAATATGTACTTGCTTTGCGACCCTAGACAAGTCACTTAATCTCTGCCTCCATTTCCCTATAAATAAAATAGGTATCATGATAATACCTAACTCCTAAGATTATTGTAGGGATGAAATGAAATAATATACATAAAAATTTAGTATGGTTCCTGGTCCATAGTAAGCACAATACATTATTGTTTCTTCTTTCCACAATGACTCTTCAAACTCTGCCCATAGTGATATCTGTTCTGAATATGAAATACTCATGAAAATACATTAGGTCATGCAAGTAAAATTATCCTTTTTCAGGATATAGGGACTTGTAGGACAATGTGATAAGGAAAAAACACTGAAACTGGGAGTCAGGAAGCCAGATTTCTTATCCTGACTTTATTCCATGCCATGTGTTAGTGACATTTATCAACTTTATTATATTCATCTATAAAATGAGGGAATATGTTCCCCTCCCATTGAGATCACAGTTACTTGAAATATTGATGTAAAGGGAGACTTATAGACCAAGTGGAATGAGCTTTTGTAGAGAGGAATATCAATTCATTAATTCTTACTTAGATTTCTTACATAGAGAGTAGTAAGGAGACATCATCAAATTCAAAAAGTATTTCTTAGAGACACAAAAATGATATTTTTGTGCTTTGGGGATTCAAAGGTATTATAATTTCATATATGTGTGGACTTACAGTAAAATAACAAATATATTGCCCACATATTGGAAAATTATTCTTACTACAAAAATAGATTCACAATAAAATAAGTAAACAATCTCTTTGGTGTTGGAAGAATGCTACCAGAAAGAAATGTACAATAGTCTTATGTCTGGATTCATAACACATCCCTTTTTGGGGTCCCTCACTTGCATGATCTACTTTAATTCTCTCTGCCATCTCAGAAGATGTAGTCTACCTCCAGTAATCAGGATTCAAGCTTAGGTAGGCATCATAAAAGAAAATGAAGACTTGACTTTACCAGGTTGATGTACTTCTGAATTTTTTTAAGTAAGTATCCTGGAGGGGCGGCTAGGTGCCACAGTGGATAGAGCACTGGCCCTGGAGTCAGGAGTACCCGAGTTCAAATCTGGCCTCAGACATTTAATAATTACCTACCTGTGTGGCCTTGGGCAAGCCATTTAACCCCATTGCCTAGCAAATAAATAAAGAAAGAATAAGTATCCTGGAGACAAGCCATACCATCACCCAATTATTCTTTTGAGATGTAATTTCCCCATTTTTAGACACCCTGTCTTCATAGAATATCCTTGTTAAAGTGATGCCATTCAGCTGAACTCATAGACTGAGGAGCTGATAATAATCAATCGGGGGAAAATTAGATAACTAAGTATAATTCCTGGACTGGTTAAATTGAACATTTAAATATGAAAAGCACTATAACAATAACATGTTTATGATTGATCATAACATACACCTATAATTTTAACTTCCCTGTGAAAGGGAGGGATAAATAAAATCAGAAAGCATAGTTTCTGAATAAAGGTTATAGGAGAGATAGAATAAGATAAAATCAAGGAAATAGAGAAGTTAGCTTTGCCAAAAAAAAAAACCCAAACCTAAAAAACCTACTGAATCCTTTGAGACTAGAGGAAAAAGAAAGGATAGGCAAAAACATAGAGAAATTTAAAGAAATAAGAAAGAGGGTGCCTAAGGGACCTTATGTTGAATGGTCTCATCTCACAGAATGAACATTGGACTTAGCATTAGAAGAACCTAGGTCTGAATCATGACTCTCACTTAATAGTACTAAATCCTGGAAAAGTCATTATGTGTCTGAAACGAAATTTCCTCTTCTGCAAAATTGTGATGATTATATTCTCATTATCTATTGCTCAAGGCTTGTTTTGAGAAATGCATTTTGCAAATCTTAAAAGACTGTGTAAATGTGCAATGCTGTCACTACCATATTTTGAGTTAAGTAGGAGGTGAAATCCTCCAATTCATGAATAATATAATATAGTAATTGAATCATCTAATAAATGCTACAGGATGGGTTTGAAATTGGAAATTTGAAGAGAAAAGAGAAGTTATGTAATAGAAATAGTGGGATGTCTGATAGAGAATCAATGAAAGAGGAATAAAAGGTTGTAATTTATCAATATTATTCTGTAAGGCATACATTTCTAGTGGTTCTGATCTCATAGTTTTCTCCAACTATATTTAGCTATTTCAGACCAGAAAAGGGAGATGGTATGAGATCCATAGACTTGGGCATTAACAGGCTGAGAAAAGAAGATAGGTACTTAATGGTAGGGGAGAATGTGTCTTTGAAATGCAAGATCATTGTGTCCAGGTGAGGATGATGATAAGTCCAAAATAACATTAAGGAATTGGAAGTTTGAGATTTTAAAAGACCATGTATCATAATGTGGGAGAACAAATTTGGAACAAAGGTTAGAGAGAAAAATTTTAGAGTTCATGATTTTAGAGGAAGAGCAGTATAGAATGATGCTAAAATATGATGAGAGGCTCAGAGGGTTGTTGAACTAAAGTGGAAACATAATAGTCTATAGAACATTGCACTTGGAATCAGAAAACCTGGAGTGTAATAATGACTTTGGGGATATAATTTAATATGTTGAACTTTTGCATCTTATGGTAATCCTATTACATAGTTACTACCATTTATGCTCAGGCTCCTTTTGGTTTTCAATCAGTAATGATGTGATCCTGTATTGTTTTCTTAAAACTTACTATTTGTGTAAAGAGATACACATGGTTCAGCTCCTTCCTCAATGCTTTTTAGTAGTTGAACTTAGATGGACACAGTTCATGGGAGGCTTTTGGTTGTACTTTTGTTGGGGCTTACGATGTTTCATAGACTCTCCAGATTTAAGTCAATAACATTCACATATGATACATCCAATAGTGTTCACTTATAGTCAATACAAAACTTGTGGGCTTCAAAGATTTTCATGTTTATTCCCCGAATTGGACTCTGAGCTAATGTTTGCTCTTAAATAAAATAGTGCCATTTGATGTCACTGAGGTATTCAGTTATGCTGCTTGTACTCTGAGTGGTTTTCCCATCTTAGGTTATAGGTAGTAGTAGAGAGCAAGGTAGAAAAACCTTTGAGAATTTGATACTTTTCAAGCTTCAGGTGACAGGTAAAGGGTAAGGCATCATATCCTTTCTTTTCTCCAACTAGTTCTTCAGAATCAGATGATTCTCCTTTCCTCCAGTCAGTTTTTTCGAAAATAGAATTGTTTTCCTCCAGTCAGATCAGTTCCCAGAAGCAGCTTCAAAGCCTTAGCTGTCCTCAGTCTGAGTTTTTTGTTTCTCTTTTTGCTAACACTTTCAGAATCTAGAAGTTGATTGATTCTGCCTTAAAGAAAGATATCTCTATAAGAAGTAATACATATTTATTTCAGGGTGAGAAACAAAAATTCACATTATCCCTAAACCAACAAAACTAGTTCATGTATAATTGTCTAATATTATCTAATAGAAATTTTAAGTTGTCCGAATTTCTCAGTTTTTGATCAGTGCTTGAAATAGTCATATGTAAATCAACCCCGAGAAACAAGCAACAAAGGCTATTCTTTATTTGATTAAGTACTCCCCTCAAACTCTAGTTGTCATTTTTCTCTCAGGTTCTGAGAATTGACTCCATTTCTGCCCAGGTCCCAAGAGGCTGCCTTTACCAGATTTTCTCTCAAAAATAACAATTTTTCAGCCCCTTTTAAGAAATATATAACCAAAGATTAAAGGATCCCCACTTTAACTCTACTCATATATATTCCACTTCTACAAAGGACTTTTCGTAGATGAGATATTGGGATCTCTAACTTGTTCTGATATAACTAGACTTCTTGTGAGACCAGAAGAGTTCTATCTGATTCTTTTTACTATGCTTCAAATTGATCCCCATAGTAGTTTCAAGTCTATTCCCTGAGCTATGTCTTTAATTCTTAGGAATAATAAAATTATACTACCTTGTTAATGGTACAAACAGAACATAAGTTGCTGGCATTTCTTTCAAAGCTACTGCAAGGAATCTGCAAGGAATACATAGCATTATATCACTCTGACTAAAAATTCCTATCTTTCCTTCACCCAACACTGATAATAGCCTTTGATAGAAGGGGTTATTATTATTGTTGTTATTACTAGTGGTGGTGGTAGTGTTAGTGTTGGTGTCGGTGCTGGGGACAGCAACAGTAGTAGTTGTGGTTGTAGCTATTGTGGCTATGATAGTTGAGGAAAGGAAGTTGATAGGCATAGTTGAAAGGCATAGTTGAGAGCTTGCTTCAGAACCAAAGACCTGAGTTTCAGTTCTTCCTGTCTTGTAAACCTTTTGTGTGACTCAGATCAAGTCCCTTAAACCTTCAAGGGCTCTGGCAACTCTTTAAAATTTCAAATTGCCAAAAAAAGCATGTATTTTCATCGGTAGAAGGAATTTCTTCATCTGAGAATTCTTGACAATGAAATCGTAAATCCAATCCCTGAATACTTCTTACAGTGAAAATGACAGGATTTGCTGTTAAGGAGTTCAAGGACTTATGAGTTCATTTCAGGCAAGTCCAACTGAACAACCATTTTCTCCAGCTCATTTTACAGATAATGAAAGTGAAGGAAACAAGGGAAAGTGACTTGACCAGTTCACACAGTTTGCAAATGTCTGAGGCTAGATTTGCACTCAGGAAGATGAGTCTTTCTGACTTTGGGCCCATCACTTAATCCACTGTAACAGAGCTGCCATAAAACAGAGGAAACATCTATGTGGATGTTGAAGTCCCTGAGCATAATTGGGGAAGGGATAGAGGGAAGGACTAATTCAAGTACAAGTGATTGAGAAAGGTAAGGGAGTTCTTGATAAATGATAACAAGAAGGCTCAAGAGTGAGTTGGATACCATGAATTTCACCTGAGAAGACTATCATAAGATACCAGTGGGTTGAACTAGTGGGTATCTTTTTTGTTTTTGTCCTTATTGCTTTTACTCATGTCTTCCTCCCATGGAAGAGATTCCCTGTCTATGCAAATCTTACCAGTACTTGAATGACCAGCTCAAATCACCTCCTCCATGAAACCTGCTCCTGCTCTTCTAACTTGCATTGATCTCTGCCTTTCCTGAACATCTACTGCACCTGTAGTCAATAGCACAGAGCTGAGTACTTAACTGTTTTCTAATTGTTAATTATGTGGATTGTGAACTCCTTTAGGCCAACATGGAATTCAATGAAAACTTACTGGTTGGTTGCTTGATGGATCAACTGGCAGGGGAGCCTGCCCAAAACTGAGGCTAGTCTATTACTGCCAAATAGTGTGTGAGTCAAAGAGCTTAGCTGCAAATCATGCTAGAAATTGGAAGGGAATTATTCTAACACTGAAACATGAAAATGAGCATATATGTCTCCATATTTTGCTGCCTTGCATTTTGTTAAATCTCCTTGCTTCCAAAATGCTTCTCTCACTGTGTCTTTCCATCTCTCTTACTGTCTTTCTATGTCTTTGTATCTCTACCTTTATTAAGTACTATTTGTCATGTGGGGAACTAGATGGCACAGTGGATTGAATGCTGGGATTGAAGTCAGGAAGACTCATCTTTCCTGAGTTCAAATCTGGCCTGAGACACTTACTAGATGTGAAACTCTGAGCAAGTCACTTTAGTAAAATTCCCTATCTGTAAAATGATTTGGAGAAGGAAATGGCAAGCCATTCCAAGACCTTTGCTAAGAAAACTCCAAATAGGGTCATGAAGACTCAAACTGAACAACAACAATGACAACTGATTATACACCTGCTATGTACCACCTACCTTGCTAACCTGATAGAGATACAGTGGTAAAAATTGTCCTTGCCTTCAAGGAAGTTCACAATCTAATATTGCAATAGCATGCAAATTACTCTGTACAAACTGGCTATATAGACAGGAAATAATCATAGAGAGAAATAATCATAGATCATTAGCATTAAGGGGGACCAGGAAAGTTTTATTGAAGAAGGTAAGATTTAGTTAATACTTGAAGGAACCGAAAGGGTGGAGCCAAGATGACAACAAGAAGGGATTGAATCTTAGGAGCTCTCTGATAAAATTCATCAGCTAAGGACTCTAACTAAACTTTCGAGAGACAGAACCCACAAAGGGATCCAGTGAGGCAGTTCTACTCAAGGTAACTGGGAAAAGAGCAGAAAGACTCTGCTCCCTGGGATTGGAGAGGTGGCCCAGCAGAGGGGTGGCCCGCCAGAGGGGTGGCCCACCAGAGCCAAAGAACCTCAGACTCCCGGAGGCCGCCCCAGGGCGCTGGGGGTCTCAGCTTACAGCAGCGGGGGAGTCTCCTGAGCAGCACCCCGAGGAAAACCGGGGACAAAGTGGGGGAACAGTGGGGACCTCTACCAGAGGGTGCACATGGAGCCCAGCCCTCAGGGCACACAGCAAGCAGCATCCTCTTTCCCCAGCCCTGAACCAGGAAACAGAAGTAGGCAGAGCCAATAAGCAGGAGCCCCCAGGACATGAGCCCATTAAGCTGAGGGAGGGGAGTGAAGAGAGACTGCAGAGCTCTGTCCTCTGCCTCTGGAACAGGGCTCTGGGGCTCTGACCACATTCAGATCTTGACCACAGTCTAGGCCCCCCCCATAGAACAGCAGCCCCCCCACACACATCAGCCCCTTGGCAGAGGGGGGGCGCTTATGGTCATTCACAGACCAGGAGGGAGAACAGAGCCACATACACTGAGACCCTTGTGGGAGTGTCCCAAAACCTCAAGAAACACCCCAAACCAGGCCCAGGCTGGGAAAATGAGCAAGCAAGAAACAAAAAGAAGACTATTGAGAAATATTTTGCAAATGAGCCCAAGAAGGACCAAAATACTCAGTCTGAAGATGAGGAAGCACAAGCTTCTGCATCTAAAGACTCCAAGAAAAACAGAAATTGGGCTCAGGCTATGATAGAGCTCAAAAAACACTTTGAAAATCAAATGAGGGAGTTGGAAGAAAAACTGGGAAAAGAAAGGAGAGAGATGCAGGAAAAACATGAAAATGAAGTCGGGCAGCCTAGTCAAGGAAATCCAAAAAAATGCTGAAGAAAATAGCATGCTAAAAACCAGCTTAGGTCAAATGAATAGAACAGTTCAAAAAAGTTATTGAGGAGAAGAATGCTTTAAAAAGCAAAACTGGCCAGATGGAAAAAGAGATAAGAAAACTCTCTGAGGAGAACAAAACCTTCAGACAAAGAATAGAATTCAGGGAGATTGATGAATTTACCAGAAATCAGGAATCAATACTTCAAAACCAAAAAAATGAAAAATTAGAAGAAAATATGAAATATCTCATTGAAAAAACAACTGATATAGAAAACAGACTTAGGAAAGATAATTTAAAAATTATTGGAATACCTGAAAGTCATGATCAGGAAAAGAGCCTTGACATCATTTTCAAAGAATTACTACAGGAAAATTGCCCTGATATTCTAGAAGCAGAGGGCAAAATAGAAATGGAGAGAATCCACCGCTCCCCCAGAGAAAGAGATCCCAAAAAACCAACCCCTAGGAATATTATAGCCAAGTTCCAGAACTCCCAAGTCAAAGAGAAAATATTACAAGCAGCCAGAAGGACACAGTTCAAATACTGCAATCAGAATCACACAGGACTTAGCAGCAGCTTCATTGGAAGCTCATAGGGCTTGGAATACAATATACAAGAAGGCAAGAGAGCTTAGAATGCAGCCAAGAATGAACTACCCAGCAAGGCTGAATGTCCTCTTCCAGGGGAAAAAGATGGACTTTTAATGAACCAGGGGGATTTCAAAGGTTCCTTTTGGAATGGCCAGAGCTGAACAGAAGGTTTGATCTTCAGATACAGGACTCAGGTGAAGCATGGAGATTGGAGGAGAGGGGGGAAATATGAGAGACATAATGAGGATAAACTGCATGTATCCTGCATAGAAAAATGACACTGATAATACTCATATGAACCTTCTCAGTTAATAGAGAAGGTAGAGAGAGCTTTTATAGTTGAAGCACAGGAGAAAGCTGAATTTAAAGATAAAATATCATGTAAAAATGGAGTCAATAGAAAAAAAGGGAAATGGAAGGGGAGAAAGAAAAAGGAGAGGGGGAATAGTCCAAGATATTTCACATAAGATTTTTTTTTATTACAATGAGCTATTGCAATGATATGGAAGGGGGGAGGCAAGAGGGAATGAGGGAATCTTTGCTCTCATCAGAGATGGCTAGGAGAGGAAACAGCATATATACTCAATGGGGTATAGACATCTGGAGTAAGAAGGAGGGGGGCGCAGGGGGAAGGGGTGGGGATGTGAATAAAGGAGGAGAGGATGGACCATAGGGGGGAGAGTGGCCAGATATAACACATTTTCTTACTTCTTGCAAGGGGCTGGGAATGGAAGGCCTGCCTAGGACCACAGGGCCAGGTAGATTCTGGGCCTAAGGGGTGGTATGGGGGCTCAGGGCTTCTTGGCCCCAGGACCAGGGATCTGCCTGCTGTGCCACTCAGTGACCCTACAGCAGAAGTAGAGTGAAAGGAGAGAGAAAATAGAGTACATGGTAGTGGAGAAATAAGAAAGGAGGGAGTTGCGATCAGCAATGGCAAAGGTGGAAAAATATGGAAATAACTTTTGTGATGGACTTATCATAAAGAATGAGATCCAACCATGGCAGAGTTGTTGGTGTTGGAACAAAGACTCAAGCACATTTTTTGTTATGATTATTTGGGGGAGGGTGCAGGGCAAGTAGGGCTGGATGGCCTGCCTGCCGACACATGGCGGGGTGATCTTTGGGTGTCTGGGGCCGTATTTGGACCCAGGTGCTCCTGGCTCAGGGGCCAATGCTCTGTCTGCCACCTAGCCACCCCTACTATTATTACTATTTTATTTTATTTTGGGTCTTTTTTTTTCCTTTCTTTCTTTTTTTTTTTTTTGGTTTTTGTAGGGCAGTGGGAATCGGGTGGCTTGCATGTCACATGGCTGGGTGATTGTTGGGTTTACGAGGCTGGATGTGGACTCAGGTGCTTGTGGCTCCAGGGCTGTTGCTTCATCCATTGCGCCACCTGGCCATACCTACAATTATTACTATTATTATTTTTTTATTTTAATTTTTTTCCTCTCCCCTTTACTTTTTTCGCCCAAACAAGTCTATCTATATCCATGGGGGAGGAGGGGTATTTTGTTTACTTGTAAACAAGAATATTTTATTCATGTAAAAAAAACATTTGTACAAAATGAGAATAAAAAATAAATTAAAAAAAAAAAGAAAAAAAATACTTGAAGGAACCCAGGGAAATTAGATGAAGCCAGGAAAGAAGGAAGAGCACTCCAGGCATGGGAGACAGTGAGTTAAAAATGCATGAACTGGTGACATTTGTGATGAGGAATAGCATGGAGGTTACTGTCACTGAGTCACAAAGTATATGTAAAGGAATAAGGTATAAGAAGATAGAAAAGTAGGAAGGGATCAGACAAATAAAGGTTTTTTGCAACTGAACCTGGGAATAATAGGGAGTCAATGGAATTTATCAAATGAATTTAGGATTATACCACTCCTACATTGGACTTTGGGTGATGATTTTTGTCATGGTCTGGAGGAGGAGACACTTGGTAAAGGAGGCCAAACTGCAGGCTATTGCAATAGTTTAGACTTGAGGTGATCCAAGTCTGTACCATGATAATGCTGGAGAGAAGGTATATTTGAGAGATATAAGTAGAATTGACAAAACTTAGCAACAAATGGGGATACAGGGGAGTGAGAGAATGCTAATTCCTCAATTGTTACTAGTTTATAAAAAAAGAAAATAATAGTACATTAGTAGGGATAAATGCACATATGTTCTGGGCACAATAAAACTGTTACTGACAGAGCTTAACTTCTTGGTCATCCATTTTAAGGTACAGAAATATGCTATGTCCAAAATCAAGACTTTTTTGAATGGATCTTAGTTGTCTTCTTTTGACTATACTTGTGTTTAGAGCCTATTCACGTATGCATAATTGACTTTGACTTGAGGGGACCTTTGTCTTTTAATGTGAAGGATAATATTACATATTTAGGCTCATAAGAAGATATACTACAGTTAAAAGCAATCCAGTGAATATGCTTCTTCTTGACCTATTTACTTTCATTGCGACTCTTCTGTGTTCATGAATTTCCCCAACAATGATTAGTTCTATAGATACTCTCAATCAAGGGAGGGTCAAACATATAAGTGATGCATATATTCTCTTGCTTCTCGTTCCCCTTGAGATCTAGTTTTGAAGATTTCTAGTCCAGGCTACATTAATACATGAGTGTGACTTTTTATTTTGAGTGAGAAAAAGGTGTTACTTAAATTTTGTATTCATCAGTTAGACTTGAGTAAGTCTACATTTTATCATTTTTTTGCCTTCTAACTACATATGTGTTCATCCAAAGAGAAGTGTCATGTTTGTCCTAACTGTAGAAGCATCAGTAACCATTCTGTCTACCACTGCCATTACTGACTACTGGTGATTTCCTGACAAGAATTGATGACTCCATCTGAGGACTTGGGTCCTTGGGCTTTTTTTCTTTATCTTTTCTTTGAGGTTCTATGCCCTTCATGCTGAGGAATGTAATTGAGAAACTATGAAAAGAGCATAGGAAAGAGAAAATGTACTTCACAAAGCATTCATCTTCCTTTTTCCTGCCCTAGCTGAGCTTTCTTTATTTTCCCCACTTTGAAGTCAGTTTTAAAGTGTACTGCCACACTTGTTTTAGTACTGGAATGACACTTCCTTCCAAGCATGTGTCAATGATTACGCAGGTTTTATCCATGAATTGTGCATATCCTACAGAGACATATCTCAACTTATCCTGTGACTTTTTTTTAAATTGAAGGGGAGTGTAATCATTGTAGTCTTAAAAACTGGTGATCCTGACCCATCACTGATGCACATCACATATTTCTATTAGGCAGTTCCATAGTCAGCCAACATAATGTTACTGCCAAGCTCAGAAACATTTTTGTTAAAAGTTCATTTTCTTGATGTCTTAAAAAAAAGTGTCTGTGTGGGTGAGGAAGGAGGGGTTGCTTTTCAATTGCAGCCTATTTTCACAGATTGCTGTCATTATACTAACAATCACATTTCCGATGTTGATCAGCAGTGGTTATCACATGTCTACACTAGATAGAGCACCTGATATATAAACCAGCAAATTCTCGTCTTTGGCAATTTAAAAATTAAATGATAAAACAGAGCAGACAAAAAACAGACCAATAGATAGAAGACTTGTTACTTATCCTCTCTGGCTCCAAGCTGCTTAGAAGGATATTATGCGTATGTTTGGTGCTATATGGTGGCAAAGTTGATGTAATAGGGGGATTCCGTTCTTTTCCTTTGATGCTCTCTCTGTACCATGGTCCAATTACCTGTTAAACAATTCAGTATCTTTGTTAAGTTATAAGACTTAGCATATGGTACTGATTGCAAACCAGGTTTATGTTTTAGGTGATTTATTTAGCAATATTTCTTTAACCTGATAGGAGAAAATATGGAGTACATATTTGAAAACACTGCATATTTTCCTAAAAATTCAGAAAACAAAGTCCACACATCATTAAATTGATCTTCAGTATGCTATATGATATAGCTGTTCCCTCCCCCTTTCAGCCTTGTCTCCTACTATTCCCCATGGTTCCTCTACTTAAGTGAGAGTGGTCTGATCATTGTCTTCTAGGCAGATCTTATGTTTGTATATCTCTGGGACTTTTTTCATGCTATCTTTGGCTGGAATTGTTCTTCTCCCCTTCTATCTCAATCTTTGCCAGTAATGATTGGTTACATTGAATCATTTGCACTTAGACTTGGTTGTCTTTAGTGATCATGTGCATGACTGGCCAGAGCAAAACATGTGCAATATCTGGTCATAATTGGCACTGCTCTTTGTATCAATCTGACTCACAAAAGGATTTCTCACGCTTTATTGAATCCATGATTTCTCATTATCATATTAGATGATGAGGACCAATCAGTGCAGAGTAAATTATCCCATTAAATCTGTGATCTTTGACTCTTCAACAACTGGAACATGCTAGCCATTGGCCTTTGTGACACAACACAAAACAGGTCTTTGTTCTAGGCAAAGTCTTTCAGGCCAGTTATTTTCTGAAAGATTACTTCTTTAACTGGAAAGTCTATGACTCTCACCAAAGCTGTAGAACATCTGTTTTAGGCAGCAAATGGTCTTGAATTCCAAATTTAAAATTTATTTGTGAAATCAGGATTTAACTTTTTGGTTATTTGCAGGCTACAGGTTAGAAACCTAAAAATTATGCCATGCACTCCTCAAAACCAGGGACACCCTCCCCCTTTGTATCTCTGGGATTTAGGAAAATGCCTAGTTGGTGCTTGATAAATTCTTGTTGACTGACTGAAACTGGAAAGATCTATCTGATCAGAAGTGTTAAAAGAACCTTCATGGGGGAAGCAATAAAAAATGAGGAAAGTTTCCCTGGAGCTGCCTATAGAAGCCTTAAACTGGAATGTTTCATTCATGGACACCTCCCATTTTCTCAACAAAATAGCAAATTGCAGTGGAGGGTACTGTATAGATTTTTTTTTGTTCTAATTTAAATGGCCTAATTGCTAAATTGCTGACTGTTCAGCAGAGGATGTTAATTTCTCAGAATGATATTTGAGTGTGCCAAGGTGTATTTATTTATATATAGATAGATAGATATATAGATAGATATAGATATAGATATAGATATAGATATATTCTTTTATATAATATATTCTTTTATATGTAATATATTCTTATATTATATATATAATATATTCTTATTTGCTTCTAAGATATTTTTATTACTCCTACTTTTCTTATGTCATAAGTTCCCTCAAAAGTAAGCTTTCTTTATCAAGTAATCAGCCAGCAAGGTTTCTAAAGTGTCTTTTAGATGCCTCTCTGTTAGGCACTGGGGATACAAAATAATACATGAAACAATTCTTCCTGAAGAGGAGGTTACAAAGTATCAACTAGGTATCATCCTGATGTTTCTTACTAGACATTATTCATTTCCTTCACTTGGAACCTGACATTCATACCACCTAGCTTATCCTCAGAAAATCACAAACCTAGCTGGAGAAGATCTAGTCTAACCCACTCATGTTACTAATGAGGGAACTGAAACCAAGGAAGTTCAAATGAGTTTCCCCAAGTTCACATTAAGCAACAGAGATTGGATTTAGACCCAGGTTGTGTGATTCCAAAGCAAGTTTAACTTCCAAAGAATTTAGTTCGCTCTAGAGTTCCCCTTTATCCTATATAAGCCATGCATATCCAAAGTATACTATTTGATTTTACATCTTCATCAATGCTAATAAACTAATTGATTAATGAGCAAGCATCTATTGAGTACCTACTTTTTTTGTCAGAAACTATTCTTGCTGCCAAAAGTTCATATTCTAGCAAGGGGAAATCACATTTTCACATAAAAGTATCCATCTCTAAATGTGTGTGTGTGTGTGTGTGTGTGTGTGTGTATGTGTGTGTATTTACAAACATTAATGAATATAATTTTGGTGGACTGTAAGACAATAAAAACTAAAGGAATTCAGCAAAATTTTACAGAGAAGGTGATACATGAACTTAACTTGAAAGAAATGAGGGGTCCTAAGAATTAGAATGAGAAGAGAGGGTGTACCAGGTTTGAATGGGAGATGCAGTGTGGAATGGGCGGGGCGGGGGGGGGGGACCAGTGAAAAGGCCCAGAGAAGGTAGAGTGTCACAATCTAGGAGCAGAAAATGTCCAGTTTGGTGGGACCACATAGAATATGTGAAAATGAGCAATAAAATAAAACTGGAGAAGGGTTGGTGCAAGGTTGTAGAGGCATTTAAATGCCAAAATGATGAATATGCATTTGATATTGAGATAATAGAGAACCCCTGGAGCTTATGGAGTAGTGGAGTCATAGTCCAAGCCTGTGTTTTTGGAAATTTGCTTTGGTGATTATATGGAACATAGATTAGAAGACCAATTAGTAAGATATGACAATAATTCAGGCAAGAGGCGATGATGATGATTGCCTTGAGTGGTGGTGGCTATATGAGTTGAGAGAAAAAGATGAATAGAATAGATGTTTTGGAGGTAGATTTCTGAAAAGCCATGAACATATAAGAAGCTATTTTTCCTGACCAGAGAATGTTTTTCAACTTTCTTTATTATTCTTTCTGAAGTCATGAAGTTCTGTCCTTTATAAAATATATTCATTAATATATGCCTGTTTTGCTAAATGTGATCATTTATGTCTGTGTGGGTATGTATGTTTAAGTTACAGTCTTTGAGACTCTGTAAAGGAAAGGAATATATATATATATATATGTATATATATATATATATATATATATATATATATATATATATATATATATATATATATATTTCATCAAGCCTTGAACTGATGGGAGAAAAGGTGGGAAATCACTTTTTTTCCCCTGTGAAAAGAAATGGATTTATCTGTGTGAAGATTTCTGCTTCTAACAAGTTGTATCTAGGAAGTCCTTTTTCTCACATGTTCCCAATTGTATGACAAGTAAATATAAATAGTAGAGTTTATATAAACTGAACATTAAATGAAAAGTTTCTTTTAAATGGGTACATAGAGGGCATTAAAAATAACTATAAGTTAAGAAAGATATCATAAGACAAAAATGATGGATTGGAAGAATCTTTTTAGTTATATCATAGATAAGAAGGATAATCCTTATTTAAGTCTAGGGGTGGTTAGATGGCACAGTGGATAGAGCACTGGCCCTAGAGTCAGGAGTACCTGAGTTCAAATCTGGCTTCAGACACTTAATAATTATCTAGCTGTGTGGCCTTGGGCAAACCACATAACCCCATTTGCCTTGCAAAAAAAAAAAAGACAAACTTCTTCATTGAGTCTTCATTATAAATAACAGATGAGTTATTTTCTCTATAGATATTTTTCTGTTCTTAGCATTTTAACATAAGATCAAAATTTTGTACACATTCTTCAACTGCATGGTATTGTGGATAAAAACTGGACATATGTAATCAATTTTCAAATTGGAATTTAAGGGGCTGCATACATTAAGAGTCTAGTCATCAAAATGGCAATTAATTAAAAACCTGCAACACCATTTCATAGTTTTGATGTTTGGAAAGTGGAAAGTGATGTACGCATCTGACATTTTCTCTAGAAAGTTTTTAAGGAAATAAGGAAATAAGTTAGTACCATTTTACAATTGAGGAAACTTAGGCAGACAGAATTAAGTAACTTGCTCAAGATGCCTTTGATTGGCAAATATGTGACCGCATATTTGAACTCAGGTTTTCTTTCTTAGAAACCATGCTCTAACCAATATATTCTAAGCCAGTTCCTCTTCCCCCTTTGTTTAGTATTGATTAAACTAATCTACTTTACTCTTCCAACATTTAACCATGAAAACTAGTGGAAAAAAAATCACCCTGATCAATGAGTTTGCTTTGCTGCATCCAGATTCTCTAGGTTTTACTCTTCATATCTTAGACTTCACATTGATTACTTACTTACCTGGCAACTTAGAGACTGGGCTATTTTCAACTGACATTATCTTTGGAAAAGCTTACTTATTCTTTGTTAGAATAGTGATGGATAGAGTGTAACTACCTGTGTTATGGAAGAGTAGTTTTCAAAGAGTAGCAGATAATTCAACTACAGAAATTTAAGAAACTGTTTTTTGCATGTGAGGTGACACTAAAGGTGAATATAGGAGATAACTTTCTGAGGGTTTTTTCTTGTTAGTTTGCAGGCAATTTGGAGATGAGGGACTTTTTCTACCTTCATTCCTTTCCTGTCTTACTTACTGGTATTGTATCTCCTAAAGTCATCTAGGTGATTATATTCTCCTCTAGATATCAGAGGTTTTGTAGCAGGAAACATCAAGATACACACTGTTGTCAGAGGTATGTGGCCTCTGCTTTTATCAGTGACAATGCACTTTAATCTAAATGTTATGGATATACCTCTCAGCTTCACCCCAACTCACCAGGAACCTCTCTTATTTGTATAAAGCTATGTTTCAATAGATAGTAACCACATGAGCAAGATATAATGAAATTCATGACATAAGCACAATTTAATCCAGTAGACAATACATAATCCATAGTAGAATTGTCCTCCTAGAACACTGGTATTCATACAAAAAGAATAAACTAAATATATTTTTTTAAAAATGAAATCAACCTTTTCATTATGTTTGTCCTTCATTCTCAAAGAAGATCATGACATCTGGGTAGGTGATACCCTAACAAGCACATGAATCGAATTTGAGTGAGGGGATGCAATGCTAAATTATCAGTTTCGCTTTGTCTTCCAGCTCCATCTGATTCTGGTGGCCAGATACGAATCAGGATGACTGGAGATGGCCGTGGCTATGAGACAATCAAGGTTAAGTGACTTTCCCAGGGTCACACATCTAGTAGGCTTTTGAGGCTGGATTCAAACACATTTTTCTGACTCCAAGGTCAGCACTTTATCCACTACACCACATAGCTTCCATATAAACATAGATAGATAGATAGATGATAGATAGATAGATAGATATGCATGTATATATATATATATATATATATGTTTATGCCTTTAGCTTCTCAAGTATATTTCATATAATTTTTTTCAGACAGAGTTCATGGACTTGAACATACATTATTCTATTGGATGCTTTCCCTGGAAACTGGCATGTATTTACTTTTCTACTTTAGGTCTACTGAAAAGGTCAATCTTTGGAGTAGAACTTGAGACCTGGAGGATTGATTTCTTCTGTGATTCTTATTATTTCCTTTTTTTGAATCACATCTCTTTAAATGCCAACCCAAACACACCTGATGTCATTTCGACTTGGGCTGGCACAGTATTGCCTTGGATTGTATTTTTCATAGTTTTTCTCTTTCTTTGTAAAATTTATTTTATTTATATTTAATTTTTCCAAATATATATTATGAAAAATTTTCAGCATTCATCCATATGCATATGTATATTTCTAAGTTGTAAATTTCCTTCTACCATCCCTTCCTATCCCACTCCCCTCAGCAGCAGTCAACTTAACATTGTACTTTCACATTTGTGTTAAACATGTTTACATATTAATCATTTTCAGTATGAGGAATTAGGATTAAGGGAAAGAAATACATAGATATTTTTTAAAAAATAAAATGTGGTGTTCATCAGATTATGAAGGAGTTTTTTGTTTTGTTTTGTTTTGTTTTGTTTTGTTTTTCTTCCTCTGGATGGAGACAACGTTGTCTATAAATGGTCTAATAGGATTTTCCTAGCTCTCTGAACTGCCCAGAGGAGCTGCCTCCATCAATGTTGATCATCTTGCAATGTTGTTAATGTGTATATTGTTTTCATGGTTCTGCTCCCTTTGCTCAACATCGGATCCTGTAATTCATTCCATGATATTCATAAATGTAAATTATTTAACCATTCAATAATCAATGGACATCCCCTCAATTTGCAATTCTTCACCACTTCAAAATGAGCTGGTATGAAAATTTTGGAACATGTTGGACTTTTCCCATTTTTTATTATTTCTTCTGGATAGAGGCATAGGACTGGAATTGCTGGGTCAAAGGGTATGAACAATTTGATTACCCTTTGGGCATAGTTCATATTGCTCTCCAGAAGGTTTGGATCCATTCACAACTCCACCACCAATGTTCTAATCCTCTCACAGTCTCTTCAACTTTGATCAGCCAATCTGATAGGTGTGAGATGAAACCTCATAGCTATTTTAATTTGCATTTCTCTCTAATCAATAATGATTTGGAACATTTTTAATATGATTATATATAGCTTTAATTTCTCATTTGAAAACTGTCTATTCATATCCCTTGACCATTTATCAATTTAGGAATGTAACCTTGTAATTGTAGCCTTATAATTTTTTTTAGGTTTTTTGTAAGGCAAATGGGGTTAAGTGGCTTGCCCAAGGCCACACAGCTAGGCAATTATTAAATGTCTGAGCCCGGATTTGAATTCTGGACTGGACTGAATTCCTGACTCCAGGGCCGGTGCTCTATCCACTGCGCCACCTAGCCACTCCTAACCTTATAAATCTGATGCAATTTTCTATATATTTTAGAAATGAAACCTTTATCAGAAATCCTAGTTGAGAAGACTGCTTTCCAGCTTTCTGCTTTCATTCTAATTTTGGTAGCATTGATTTTATTAGTGCAAAACCTTTTTTAATTTAATATGGTCAAAATCATTCATTTTGCAGTTTACAATGCATGCCATTTTTAGTATGGTCATAAATTTGTCTCCTGTAAAATGATATTATAAATAGAATATTTCTTGGTCTTTTAATTTTTCTATGGTATTGCCCTCAATGTCTAAATCTTGCACACAATTTGATTTCATTTTGGTATTGGGTATGAGATGTGAATTTATGCCTAGTTTTTGCCAGTTTTCCCAACAATGTTTATCATATAATGAGTTCTTATCCCAGAAGCTAATATTTTTAGATTTGTCAAAAAGTAGATTACTGTAATTCTTTGGAACTGTAATTCTTTAGTACATATCCTAATCAGTTGATCCATTAATCTATTTCTTAATCAGAACCAGGCAGTTTTGATGACTGCTGCTTTATAGTATAGTTTTAGATCTGGTAGAGCTAGGTCACCTTCCTTTACATTTTTTTCATCAGTCCCTTGTTATTTTTGACCTTTTGTTGCTCCAGATGAATTTTATTATTTTTTTATATTGGTAAAATAATTATTTGGTGTTTGCTGTGGCACTGAATAAGTAATTTAATTTGAGTAGAATTGTCATTTTTATTATATTAGTTTGACCTAACAATGAGCAATTGACATTTTTCCAATTATTTAGATCTGACTTTATTTGGGTGAGAAGTGCTTTATAATTGTGTTCATACAGTTTCTGGGTTTGTCTTGAGAGGTAGATTAATAAGTATTTAATATTATCTATAGTTACTTTAAATGGAATTTCTGTTTGTATTTCTTGCTCTTGGACTTTGTTGTTCATACATAGAAATGCTCCTGATTTATATGGGTTTATTTAATATCCTGCTACTTTGCTGATTTGTAAATTGTTTCAAGGAGTTTTTTGGATGATTTTCTCAGGTTCTCTAAGTATACCATCATAGCATCATAGCATAGTGAAAGTTTTGTTTCCTCATTTACAGTTCTAATTCCTTCAATTTCTTTTTCTTCTGTTATTGCTAAAACTAACATTTCTAATTCTATATGGATAATTGTTTATGGTGATAATGGTGATAATGGTGATAATGGGCATCCTTGTTTCCACTCCTGGTCTTTTGTGGAAATGCTCCGAATGTTTCCCCATTCCATGTACTATTTGTTGATGGTTTTATATAGATACTACTTATTTTTTTAAGGAAAACTCCATTTATTCCTAAACTTTCTAGTGATTTTTAATAGGAATAGATGTTGCATATTATCAGATTTTTTCAACATCTATTGAGATAAGTATTTGATTTGTGTTGGTTTTCCTACTGATATGTTCAATTATGTTGAATTTTCCTAAAGTTGAACCATCCCTGCCTAGGTGGCATAATTCCTACCTGATTATGGTGTATTCTAGTAATAACCTGCTATAATCTTTTTGCTAAAATTTTATTTAGAACTTTTGCTTCAATGTTCATCAGGAAGATTGCTCAATAATTTTCTTTATTTTGATTCTTCCTGATTTAGGTATAGTACCACATTGGTGTCATAAAAGAGTTTGGCAGAACTCCTATTTTTTAAAATAGTTTGTATAGAATATGAATTAATTGTTCCTTAATTGTTTGGTGGAATTGCTAATCCATCTGGACCTGGAGACTTTTTCTTGGGGAGTTTATTGATGGTTTTTTCAATTTCTTTTTATGACATGGGTTTAAATATGATATTTCCTCTTCTGTTATTCTGGGCAATTTGTATTTTTGTAAATAATCATCCATTTATGTCTCATTAAAAGTATACTTTTCAAGAGTTTTGAATTACATCATTTTTTACTTTACCCCTTTCCAAGTATCCTCCAGGGACACACAATCCTCATGAGTCAATGTATCATCCAAAATCAAATCATTTCATTAACTATTTATACCCCTCCCCCCAAGCATAATTTCTTCCAAGCCTACCTACCATCACCCAGGGTACTTAACCCTTTGTTAAATAAAGTATGGATTAGTCCAACCCTGATTTATTTAACTATAAGAATCTCAAAGTGCTCCAAGTACTGGGAGACTCAGAAGGTTTCACTTATGAACTTTATAATTGATTGTAAATTATGGGAAACATTCAGAAAAAGTGCTCAATTTTGAGATCACAACAGACTTAATGTAGGTCAAAGGTAACTGAGACACCTTAGTTTAGAGGAAACACCCCTGCTTTTCATCAGGGCATTTTGTCTCACACATAGTGATGCCATCTTGGACTTTAAAGGAGAGACAAGACACAACTATACCCAAATTCTTCAAGTCCAATCTCCTCAATTATGTTTGTCCCTTTAATTATCCTAAGAGAAGTACAATTCTCAAGAGTTATAAGTGTTATATCTTCCCTTTGAAGTATATATACAATTTGATGGTCTTAACTAATGTTTGTTTTGTTTTGTTTTGTTTTTTCCTTCCCCTTCTCATTTATCTTTTTTATGCATCTCTTGAGTCATGTATTTGGTGATTGAATTCTCTATTCAGTTCTGGTCATTTGTTCAGGAAATTTTGGAAGTCTTCTATTTCATTGAACATCCATCTTTTCTCTGACAGTACATTCTGAATTTTACAGGGTCCTTGGATATATGGTATTCCAGGTTCTCTGGTCCTTCAATGTTGAGCCTGATAGGTCCTGTGTGAATCTGATTGTATTCCTTATATATTTACATTGTGTCCTTTGTATTCCTCACAGTATTTTCTTAATTTTTGAGAGTTAGGGACTTTGGCTATAACAGCCCTTTTAGTTTTTATCTTGGGTCTCTTTCTGAAGGGGTTTCTCTATTTTTTCAATTGCTATATTGACTTTTTGTTCTAGCAGATTTGGACAGTTTTCCCCGATAATTTCCTGCATGATGTTTTAATTTGTAAATTATCTCACCTGGATCTATTTTCCATGTTGTTTGTTTTTCCTAAAAAGTGCTTTACATTTTCTTTAAGTTTTTTCAGCCTTTTATTTTGTTCGATAGAATCCTAGAGTCTAATGGATTCATTTTTTTTAGGTTTTTACAAGGCAAACAGGGTTAAGTGGCTTGCCCAAGGTCACAGCTAGGTAATTATTAAGTGTCTGAGACTGGATTTGAACCCAGGCACTCCTGACTCCAGGGCTGGTGCTTTATCCACTACGCCACCTAGCCACCCCCTGATTCATTGGTTTTTAATTTGTTCAATACTAATTTTTAGGGTTTTTTAAATTAACTTTTGTGTTCCCTTTTCCAATTGTTTTTTTTTTTACTTTTAAATGAGTTGATGATATCTTTGATCAATTTTTCTTAGTTTTCTTGTGTGACTCTCATTTCTTTTTTCCATTTCTCTTCTTCTTCTGGTTTGGTTTTTAAATTCTTTTTAAAACTCTTCTGTGAACTTTTGGACTTGGTCCAATTCATAGACTCTTTTGAGACTTTCCCATGAGTAATTTTTCTCTGATTTCTTCTCCTGACATGTCATTGTTATCATCTTTATCTGCAAATTAGTTTGCTGTAGTTAGCACTCTTTTAGATTTTTTGCTCATCTGTGTTGTCTTAGCTCTGCTCCTGTGATATAGGAAGTATAGATCCAAGGTTTTTATGCTGTGGCTGGGTCTGATCCCTGGCTTGTTCTTGGCCAAGATGTTGCCTATGCAGTCTAGGACTTGCCTTTGCAGAGGTTTATTTCTTCCTTTATGTCTAGGATCTGCCTATGTAGTGATTTATTCCCAACCCAGCCCTGTCTTTTGCCCTAGTGTTCCCAGGGTTCAGACTTTGTTTGGGCTTGGTGCCCTCCCTCCTGGTTTGCTATCTAGCTTCTGGGATATATGTTGTTGGCAAGCTGTTTGGAACCTGAACTGCACTGTGGCTTAAAGCCTCCTGATGGCTTTCCTGCTCTCCTAACTCTCTAGGCTTTTAATTTCCCTTTTCTCCCAAAGACACAGACCTTCATTGAAGATCCTCCATGATTGGATCTTCTGTTTTACTTGGTGTGATCTGTAGTTTTAATCTCAGTGAAGAGGCTTCATTTATCTTTGGTAGGGCAAAGCTTCAGGAGCATGTGTGCTTCATGCTGCTGTGTTTTAGCTCTGCACTGGAAGTTACTTCTTTCTTCTTTTTTAAAATGTTATTTTACTTTTTAATAACATGCAGATAATTTTCAAAATTCATCTTTCTGTAATCTTTTGAGTTTCACATTTTCTACTTTCCTCCCTTCCCTCCCCCCACCATGATAGTATGTAATCTGATATAGGTTGCTCATATACAATCATGTTTAAAATATTTTCATATTAGTTATAATGTGAAAGAACAAAAACCATGAGATAAAGAAAAATATGTAAAACAAGTTTTAAAAAGTAAAATAATATACTTTGGTCTGAATTCAGACTCCACAGTTTTTTCTTTGGATGTATATGGCATTTTTCATCCCAAGTCTTTTATAATTGTCCTTGATCACTGAACCAATGAAAGGAGTTTTATCCATCTTAGTTAATCATCTCACAATGTTGCAGTTAGTGTGTACAATGCTCTTCTGGTTCTGCTTACTTCACTCAGTATCTGTCCATGTAAGTCTTTCCAGGTTTTTCTGAAATTCTCCTGTTCAAGATTTCTTACAGATCAATAATTCTCCATTATATTCATATATAATAATTTGTTCAGTCAGCCAGTCCCCAATTGATGGGCATTCCTTCAATTTCCAGTTCTTTGTACCACAAAACGAACTGATATTAATATTTTTGTGCATGTTGCCTTAAGACATAGTTCAAAATTGTTCTGCAGAATGGTTGGATCAGTTCACAAATCCACCAACAGTGCAGTGGTGGCCCAGTTTTCCCACATCCATTCCACCATAGATCATTTTACTTTTCTGTCATATTAATCAATCTGATAGGTGTGGGGCTTTGGAGTTAAGAAGCCTGGGTTCAAAGCCTGGCACTGTAAATATATGAACTATAAGCTATATGCCTTCACGCCATCATTTCTAAAAAGTGAATTTACTACTGATCTCATTGACTTCTAATATCCCATCCAGTTCTAAATCTAGTATCTGCTGATCCTATATTGTTTTGATCTCATGAGCAGAGACAATCATGGCACATTGAGAGGAAGAGGAAAAGGAAGGGAGGGTCTCCAAGTATGTCTCAGATCATACCACATAGACAACCTCTAAAGGCAATCATGTTTCTAAATCCCTGCCTTGTAAGATGCTTGCCCTACAGTGGGATACAGGACATAAATCAATATGCAGAAAAATAAGGGACAATCAGGCCACCCCTCAATTTTCTTTTTCATTTTCAATTCAATTCAATATCTAATGTCAAGACCTTATTTGAAACTCTCAGATAACTTCTGCCAAAAAGAAAACAATTCATTTTTTCTTCAGAGAAGGGTAAGACAATATGAGAAAGGCAACAAGGACAGTGATGAAAGGAGAAATGTAAAGACAAAAAAAATCATGACCAAATTCAATTGTATACTCAAGAATAAATGAGGGTATTCAGTGTAGAGACTAGAATCTGATGAAGGTAGCCAGGAATAAATGATTGAAGCAGTGATATTACCACAGGAGAGGCATGAACATTGCCCAAGCAGTACCAGAATTGTAATAGGGAGGTCAAAGGATTTCTCTCTTCTGGATTTCTGTTTATTATAGAACAAATAGAGGCTAAGCAGAGTCCTTTGGAAATACTTACATGAAAAGTCTAGTATTTCAACTTAGAATATCACTATCACGATAATTCTACTTTTTTTATATTAACCATTTTAAGAAGCATGTGATATAGTCTTTTTCTTATAGGGTGGGGGAGGATTTGGAAAAATAATTCGATATAAGCATTCAATTTTAGTTATCCAGGTTGATTATGAAGTTGGGTTCATGTCTGTTTCTAGCCCTCTCAGGACTCTAACAGACAGAGCCTGATGTTTCTCTGTTTTCGGGCTTGCTTCTGGTCATTTCCTGTTTGTCATTCCCTGGTTCTGGATTCATTCCAACAGATTGCAAAGCACAGTTCATATCTATAACTAGCAATAAAGAAAGTCAGTTTTTAGCAATGCTGCATAGGATCCTTTGCTTTCATTTCTAATTGCTGTTGCTACAAGGAGAGACCAGGTCAAAGAAAAATAATGCAGAATTTCATTCCCTAAGGGAATCTCTGGTGAGTGCTACAAAGGCTGGACAAGGATAACAAATGTATCTTTGTCATAAGGAAAACAAGAATTTTGGGATAACTGGTACTGTGAGTCTGGATCTCAAAACATGCTGCTAGCAGAATAGGAAGGTTTGATCACTCCCTAGCTATTGGTGAGCTATACAAGAAGGAGAGTGATCTCTTTTGGTACCAAATAATTATATGATACCTGGGTATCATATGTAATGGGTTATGTCCTCTGAATGGGGGAAAAAGGAAGAGAGAAATTTTGATTCATGTGGAGAATAGTTCTGTTCCTAGCAAAATAAAACAAATAAACAGAACCATAAACCCAATGCTTATTTATGTTAGGAAGTATGGATGTAAATTATCAAAATGCTTTTGTAAGATTTCAAAATTACCTTTCAATGAAGATTGGAATGACTTGGTGACCTGGTTTGCAATCAAAAGAGATGATAGTTAAAACTATATATATATTATTTTATATGAGTGGAAAATGGGTTTTCTGAAATTGAATTATTATGTCACATATGAATTATTATTTTTCATGTAAGAAAGGATACAATAAAATAAAGGTGATACAAATGACATGGTTGATGTTAGAAGGTTTGTGAAACAGGCATACTAATACACTATGAATATAACTATTCATTTTTCCAACCATTTTGGAATATAATTTGGAATTATGTGTGAAAGGTCACTAAAATTTTGATACCCTTTGACCAGGAGATAGATTGTAGTTGTATGTGCTCCAAGGAAGTCAAAGACAAAAGGAACAATTCTATAAATGTCATATAGCTCAGTAATATTTTTCTGGTAGGAAAAAAGCAACAACAACCTGGAAACAAGTTGGGGGTCAATATATATGGGAATGACAGAAATCTGTAGCATGTCAACATAATAGGAAGACATTGTTCTATAAGATATGATTACAGTGGAAAACACAAAAACAGATAGATTAGTATTTACTTCCCCAAACCCTCTTAATCCTAGTGCTTAGATGGTGCATTGGATAGAGTACTGACCTGGAGTCGGGAGCACCTGGGTTCAAGTCTGGTCCAGGCCCCCTGATACTTACTAATTGTGTGAACTTAGGCAAATTACTTATCCCCATTGGAGGGCAGCTAGGTTCTGCAGTGGTTAGAGCACTGGCATTGCAGTCTGGAGGATGGGAGTTCAAATCCAGCCTCAAACAGTTGATACTTATTAACATGGGGAAGTCACTTAATCCTGATTGCCTCTCATCCAGGGCCATCTCTGGCCAACTTGATTCATATCCAGTGACTGGACCCAGATGACTCTGGAGGAGAAAGTGATAGTGACTCAGCACAGCAGCCCCTCACTCAATTTTACTCATGTTCTTATCTTGGCATTACTCCCCTGATGTCATGGTCTTCTTCAAGAATGAAAGAGAAACATGAGTTCTTTCCCTCTGCTAATTATTTCCTTTGTCTTCCAAAGGTAGATTAATTTGTGTGTGTGTGTGTGTGTGTGTGTGTATTTACTTTCAAGTTATCTTCTCCATTCGATTGCAAGTTCTTTGAAGGCAGGGATTGTCTTTTGCCTCTTTTTGTATTCTTTATTATAGCACTTAGCATAGTAAAGTAAGAGAACCAGGAAAATAATATAAACAATGATTGTAAATGTGTTTATGAAAAGAACACTCAGAGGAAACAAGACTCAAAATAACTGTGAGACCTGTCTTGGTGCTGGAAAACATTATCAGACATCCCTAGTTTCCTGAAGACTCTTGATGTAGACAGATGCATGTGTCAGACAGGGTTACTGGGTGGATTAATTTTGAATGGTTGTTTTTCTTTATGACAAGGAGTAAGTCACTGAATAAAATCCTTGAAGGGAGAGAATCTAGATGTGTAATATAAAACTAAAAAGAAAAATCAAATGCATCTTTAAAATTAAAAAGAAACCACTTTGCATAATTTTTGCCATTTATTTATGTTTGATGTTCATAGGGGTTAAAGAGTTTTATTTCATAGAATTCTATATATAATAGTTTAATGCACTATATATAACTTTATTATTTATATAAATGGTAATGATTTTCACTGTCATATATGGAGGAGAAGCAAGGAAGTTTTTTCTGTCTTTTATGATTGTAGAGAGCAAGTTATTGGGTTTTATACAACCAAAAAAAGAAAACAACAAGGGAGAGGAATTGTGGTTTTATCATAAAAGCTGTCCTTTTGAAAACAAGTCCATCTTAAATGTACCATTCATTAGGGAGGTAGCTATCCTTTTTTTCCTTTTCAATGATCATGAAGGATATATTTTCTCTTTATTAGTTCCTTGGGGGTAAACAAGGGATAATGCAGCTTACATTAGTGCTTAATGTTGAGATGTCTTGCTCACCCATACCAAGAGGTTAATAAATCAACTGGCCTTCATAAACAAAACTGTTCATTATGTGTTGCTGCAGAATATCTGATTTAGTGTAATGTTTCTGGAGTGGCACGTGGAGTCAATAACATTATGTCCTAAAATGAGAAGAAATGATTACTCTGCTGTAATTCACTTAGCTTCACCTCCATTGTGTGTCCAATAAAATGGATACTGTCATCTCCTGAAATTAAAAATCAAGAACACAGCTTCTTTGAACTTGTATTTAAAAATCTGAAGATAGGACAAGACATTCATAGGACACTCCTTTCATTAGCTCGTCAATTAATATAATGCTAAATTATTTGCCCAAATCAGAATGTTTTTACCTTTATTACTCTTCTCGTTCATGTCACCCTGTAAGCTTTGCTGTACAAGTTTGTTGTTGCTTTTTGGTAAAGATAGTAGCTAAAAGCTATTAATTTTTCCATGTTCTGATGTGTTTTTGGAACACATCTCTGTTGTTATTGAAAACAAAGTGGCTTTCCCTTTGCTGATCCAATACATATGTTCTTTGTTATTTTTTATTGAACCTTCTTTCAGTTCATGTCAGATTTTGAAGTATTGCCCATATGCTTTGGGGCTTGCTGTCACAGAGAATCAGAAAGTTGTACTTTGATGAACTATTGATCTGTGAATCTGGAATTAAAGAACTGGTCAAAATGTTTTTCTTTTAATGCAATAAATTTGAGAGAAGGAAAAGATATTAATGCCATTATTGGGGTAAGATTTACTCAAACTAAAAGCATTTATTAATTAAGTGTTCATTATGGGCAAGACTCTGGGATATGAAGACAAAATAATAACAGATCTTGTCTTCAAGGATCTTTCATTCTACTGGGTCACTTTTAGGGACTGTTGTGTGTGAGAATATTGTAAACTATCAACACCTAGTGTCATTGAGCACAAGAATGTTATTTTACTAAGTGCCATGTGAGTAGTAATGGATTAGGGACTGGAGAGGATATTTAAGCACTTATATTCTGGTGAATAAATGGAGTACTTGGAGACCTTGGTATACAAAGGGAGAACTTATCTTCCTTGTCTCCAGCCCCTTCAATACTCCCCAGGGTAAAAATCTAGAAAGGGACTCAACTGGTCACAAAAATAGAATATAACCTTCCTATTTTCCCCTAAATAAGTTCTCAACTGAACTTCATTTAAGAGGTTAGTATTAGAGAAAATGAGAAATAATGTCAACATTAGTGAGTCTATAGAACTTAATCCTAAATACTTTTTAAAAATTTGCATCTTTATAACTATTTCAACTGTATAAAAGTAAAATACCTAGGATTTCAAAAGAAAGCAGTTCTAATGTAATATTCATTAAAATTTTTTTATAAAGTTCATAGACCCCCCCCAGTTACAAAAAAGCAGTTTTTAATACAGCTACAAAATAGTTTGCAGAACATTAGATATAAAGGAATAACAGCAGGATAGAGATTTGGGACAAATTCATGTAACTCTGAGTCCCTTTGAGAAAAATGAGCTAAACAACAACAATAGTAAATACCATTTGAATGCCACCACACCAAATGTTCATGGATTCTAAGATTTTAAAATATAGATGCCTAATAAGAAAAATAAAAAATGTGGGGAAAAGATTTTTAAAAAAACCCTTATCATTCCTATGTTACCAGAATTATGTTAAAGATGCTTTCAGTGAGATAGGAGAGAATGTGCTTACTGTTTATCTCCAAATTTATATATTTATTCAATTGTTTTTAGTTGTATCCAACTCTTTGTGACTTCATTGGGGTTTTCTTGGCAAAGATATTGGAGGGGTTTGCAATTTCCTTCTCCAGTTCATTTTACAGATAAGGACACTGAAGCAAATAGGGTTAGGTGGTCAATGGTCACTCACATAGCTAATAAATGTCTGGGGCCAGATTTGAACTTGATGATTTCTGACTCCAGGCTTGACACTAAATACTGAGTTACCTTATCTACTTTTATTTATTTTGAATGGAAAATACTTGAGGGCAAGAGATATCTCGAATTTTTCTTTTAGTAGCCATTCCTGACACAAAAGTCAGCATTTAATGCATTGTTATCTATTTATTCACTTGCTAAGGTAGTTGTTTTATCTTATCATATGAAGGGT
The DNA here is from genome assembly GCF_037893015.1 of Macrotis lagotis. Lineage (NCBI taxonomy): Eukaryota > Metazoa > Chordata > Mammalia > Peramelemorphia > Peramelidae > Macrotis > Macrotis lagotis. Next base: position 624,245,660 of record NC_133658.1, read on the forward strand.
CATAAAACTTCAAATATAAAATAAGATAGTAGAAAATCAACTTGGTCAAAACAGAAATGATCATTTCTAGTTAATTCTCTGAACTACCAAACTATCAAACTAGTGACTGGTTGCAGGATCATTTCTATAATCAATCAGCAAACTTTATTAAGATATTATTCTATGTTAAATACTATACCAAGTGCTAGAAATTCAAAGTAAAAAGCATTTTGAACAAAAAAAGACCAATTCTTGCCTTGAAATAACATATTATTGGAATGAGGGGAACAGCATTCACAAATATATATAAGATGCATTGAATCATAATGGGAAGATAATATGAAAGGGAAAGAACCTTCTTTCTGCAAAGGTGACCTTGGAGCTGAAGTACAAAGGAAATGAGAGAGTCAGAGAGGTAGAGGAACATAGTTAGGAGACCATTTCCATCAGAGGAGACAGACTGTGCAAAGGACAGGAGATGGAGGGCCATGCTCATGGAACAATAAACAGATCAGTATGACTTGCCCATAGGGTGCATGGAGAAAAACAACATTTAAAAAGGCTGTGTATATATACATAAATGTGTATGTATATATATGGATATGAATATGGATAAATATATATATATATATAATATATATATATATATAATAAAGACAGGAAGATATAAGAATGTAAAGATCTCCAAATGACTAAAGGAGGTGTTTATATTTCAAATGGTTAAATGTATAGTTTGGGAAAATCAATTTGGCAACAGAAGGAAGTATAGATAGGAGCAGAGAGACATGTGCAAAGAGGAGCTCTCTTAGAAGGTTATTGCAATAGTCTAGGTGAAAGGCAATGAAGAGAAAAACTAGGGTGGTGGCTGGCTGGCACTGTGAATGAGTAGAAGTATTATTGTGAAAGATGAAACAATAAGTTAGCAACTTATTAGATATGTCTGATGAATGTAAGAAAAGAATAGAGGATGACATCAAGATTTTGACTGATCTAAGCCACAGAGCATAGAAATGATGAATGAATGAAAAAGAATTATTAAGCATTTATTATGTGCTAAGCACTGGAAAACTGAGCTATTCTCTATTCTCTTATATTCTAAGAGTCAGAGGTAATGCATATGGGTAATGATGGCCAAGGAAAGGGTGTTTTGATTTGAAAGAAGGAAGATGAATGAAATCAGAGGGGAATAGATTATCATAATTTTAATAGTAGCAATAAGGGTATTGATATGATTATGATTCTTTTTTTAAAAAAAATTATTTAAGGCAATGGGATTAAGTGACCTGCCCAAGGTAGTCACTCACACAGCTAGAAAATTATTTATTGTTTGATTTCAGATTTGAACTCAGGTCCTCCTGACTCCAGGGCCATTGCTCTATCTACTGTCCCACCAGTTACCCTACGACTTTGATTTTTTTTAAATGAAGGAAGTTAGGGCAGAGGCACCCTGGCTGGTTAGATGGAGAGAAGATGACCAGACTATAATGTGAAGCATGGCTTGGGTTGACTGTGTTATATAGTGAGCCATTTATCGGTCAAGATTGTGAAAACGCATGCTGTTTAAAGGGTTAAATCCTTTGGAATCTACTTCTTGGGCATTGCCTCAGAAGGATTGATAGTAAAAGGATGAGGATGAGGAGGAGGAGGACATTTACTTGCAGGGAGATACTGGTCAAATCACTTTCTTTCTGTTTAACTCAGTTTCCTCATCTCCAAAATAGGAATTAGACTGGCACCTATTTTCCAAAGTTGTTGCGATATCAAATGAAATATTTATGACACTGTTTGTATAATACCTGACACACACCAAGCTCTAAATAAATATCAGTCATTATTATTGTTGGGCAACTAGATGGTGCAGTGAATAGAATACTTAGCCTAGAATTTGAAAAATACATTTTCCTGGTTTCAAATCTGGTCTCAGTCATTTGTAAGCTATATGACACTGGGCAAGTTATTTATTCTCTTTAACCTGTTTCCTCTTCTTAAAACTGAGCTGGAGTAAGAAATGGCAAACCTTTTAAGTACCTTTACTAGTAAAATACCAAATGAGGTCATGAAGAGTCATACATGATTGAAAAACATAAAATTATTAGCTATTATTACATAGCATTATTATTATTATAAAAGGGAGGGATGTGATACCCAAAATGATGAGAATGATAGTGATAATAATAATAATATTGACATTATATTTTTATATTTCAATTTACAAACAGCTTTTCTCAAAGCACCCATATAATTATAAGTAAATATATACATATAAATATATTATTATTATTATTATCCTCATTTACAGAGGAGAAAACAGAAACTCAGTCGTATAAACTTTAAAGTCAAAAATCTGTCTCTTTGTTCTTTTTGTCCATTTGATTAAGCTCCTAGAACCAAGCAGAACCAAATTAACCCCTCAAGGACATGATAATGCTTCAAATACATCTAATCTCAGACCATTACTGAGAGGATCATCTATGTTAATTCATTCATGAATCCTCCCCTCTTCCACAAATGACCATTCAACCTTCACTTTAAAACCTCCAGTAAAAAGGTTTTCCACCTACAAGTGGAGTAATCACCCTCCCACACACATTTTAACTCGTTTTACAAAGTTTACATTTACATTGAGACCAAATCTTTCTCTCTCTAATTTCCATCTGAAGTTCATAGTTCTACCACTGGTACAAACATAACAAGATGAAAGCCTATTGTACAATAAATACTAAGAAACCTATCACTTCCCCACGAAACATTCAATATTCTGAACAGTCATAGTAATGCCAAACAATTCTCATGTATCATCTCCCAGTCAAATTTGGAAGAATGTCAGATAAGGTATACAGCATAGGCATCACTAGAGGGAGAATTGTTGAATAAATAGGGGCGACTCTAGGTAGAGGAGGGGATAAAGAAGTGGGCCTGAAATTGGGAAGACCTGAAATCAAACCTCAACCTCAAACACTAACAGTGTGACTTTAGACAAGTCATTTACCCTCTAATAGGAATAATAATAATAATAAATATGCTTCACAGGGTTATTGTGACATTAATATTTGTAAAAAGCATTTAATTTAGTGATTTACACACAGTAAATTGTGGTTGTTGTTTCGAGTTATTTCTAACTCTTCTTGACTATATTTGGGGTTTTCTTGACAAGGATATTTCCTTCTCCAGTTCATTTTATAGATGAGGGAACTGAAGCAAATAGGATAAAGTAACTTTTTCATGATCATTTAGTTAGTGTCTGAGGTTGGATTTGAACTCACTTTTGTGAGTCTTTCTGACTCCAGGCCCAGCACTCTATCCTCATACCACTTAGCTGTTGCAATGCTTATTCCATTTCTCCCTTATATATCATCCAGTTAACAGAGTTTAGTGACAGTTGGTTCTGGTGTGTGGAAGACCTGAAATCAAATCCTGTCTCTGGTACTTATTATCTGTGTGACTCAGGCAAGTCAATATACTATATTTGCCTCAGTTTCATATTCTGTAAAATGAAGGTAATAAAAAAACCCTAACTTCCCAAAGTGAGATAATATTTACAAAACATCCTCCTATATAAATATTATTATTTCTTATTTTTGCTCCTTTTTATTCATTGTTGTAGGGGACAGCCCTGTATTTCTGTGTTTGTGTGTGTGTGTGTGTGTGTGTGTGTGTGTGTGTGTGTGTGTGTTTGTGTATGTATGGTAGTAGTTGCATCTGGAAGTAATTTTAAAACAAAAACTATAAATATAATTTTTTCCCTTTTCTATCTTTCATTTTATTTTCCCCCAAGTTACATGCAAAAACAAATTTCAGCATTCACTTCCAAAACCCTTGCATTTCAAATTCTATGCCTTCCTTTCATCCTAATTCCCCCCATTGAGAAGGCAAATTACTTAATATATTTTAAAAATATGTAGTTATAAAAAACATTGTCACAATGGTCATGTTGTAAAATTAGACATAACCCCCCCCCAAAAAAGAGAAACCTAGAGAAAAATACAGTGAAAAAAAGTCTTTGAGATTGATAGTATGCTTTATCATTAGTCCTTAAAAGTTGTCTTGGTTCACAGTATTGCTGAGAAAAGATAAGTCATTCACAGCTAATCATTGAATCTGCTCATGTAATTTTTTTTTTTACTGAGAGCATCCTATTCATCATTTCCCATAACAGAATAGCATTTCATCACAATCACATGTCACATTTTGTTCAGTCATTCCACAAATGATGGGTTTCCCCTCAATCTATAACTCCATGTCATCAGAAAAGAGCTGCTATAAATATTCCTATACATTTAGGGTCTTTTCTTCCCATATTTCATCTCTTCAGGAATATAGATTTAGAAGTGGCAACCCTAGGCCAAAAGGTAGGCAAGGTTTTATAGTCTTTTGGGCATAGTTCCAAATTGCTCTACAGAACTGTAGAATTACAGAATCATTTCACATCTCCTCCAACAGTACATCAATGTCTCAATTTCTCTACATCCCTTCCAATAGTTGTCATTTTCTCTTTCTGTCCTATTAGCCAATCCAATAGGTATAAGGAAGTACCATAGAATTGCACCAAACCACAGTTCTAGCAATAATGAGGACACATATTTTTAATAATTTAATAATTTAAATAGGTTATATTGATAACCTCTTCTGAAAACTGTTCATATCTCTTGATCATTTATCAATTGAGTAATAACTTATTTTTATAAAATTGACTCATTTCTCTTTATTTGAGAAAAGAGGCTTTTATCAGAGAAACTTTATTTCCCCAGTTACTACTGCTAACTGAATTTCCCTCCATCCTAATCCCCCTACCCCCATATTCATTCTCTCTTTCTCCTTTCACCCTTTCACCCAGTCCCCCCTTCATTTGACTACCCCTCTCCCATAATCTCTCCCATGTAACCTACTCCCCCACCCCCTCCACCTTTCTCCCATCCCTTTCCTTTCCTCTAAGGTAAAATAGATTTCTATACCCAATTGAGTGTGCATGTTATTCTGAGTCAATTCCTATGAGAGTAAAGCCCCTTCATCTTCCCCCTCTTCCACTCCACTACAAAAGCTATTTCTTGCCTCTTTTATATGAAATGACCTTTTTTACCAATGTGTTCCTCTCTCACCCATTAACTTATCTTGCTAATATATTATTCCTTCAAATTCAACTCCAACCTGTCCCTTGTCTGTCTGTATATATATATTATATCATATATATATATATATATATATATATATATATATAAAAATATATCATATGCATCTTCTAATTGTCCTAATAAATGAGAAAGTTCATTTGAGTTATATCATCTTTCCATGCAAGGATATGAGAAGTTCAATATCATTGAGTCTCTTATGATTTGCCTTTCCTGTTCTCCTTTTTTGCTTCACTTGAGGAATTTGTATTTCAAGATCACATTTTCTGTTCAGCTCTTGTAATTTTATCCAGAAAGTTAGAAAATCCGCCTTTTCATTGAATTTTCCCCTAAAACCATATGTTCAATTTTGCTGGGTAATTGATTCTTGATTTATCCTTTCAAATATCATATTTCAAACTCTATGGTGACTTAAAGTAGAAGTTGCTAAATCTTGTGTTATGCTCACTGTGACTTCGTGGTATTTCAATTCTTTCTTTCTGATTGCTTGCAATATTTTTCTCTTGAACCTGAGAGTTCTGAAATTTGGTAAAAATATTTCTTGCAGCTTTCATTTGGGAATCTCTTTCATTAGGTGATAGGTGGATAATTTAAATTTCTGTTTTATGCTTCTAGAATATCAGGGCAGTTTTCTTTATTAATTTCTTTGGGGAAAAGTTAGCTAGGTTCTTTTTTTGGCTATGATTTTCAATTAGTCCAATAATTTTTAAACTATCTCTCCTCGATCTGTTTTTCAGGTCAGAAATTTTTCCAATGAGATATTTCACATTTTCTTCTAATTTTTTCATTCTTTTGCTTTCATTTTATTGTTTCTTGATTTCTCACAGTCATCAACTTCTCTTTGCTCCATTTGATATTTAAAGGAATTATTTTCTTCTGAGAGCTTTTGTATATCCTTTTCATTTTTCCAATTCTGTCTTTTAGGGTATTCTTCTCCTCATTGACTTTGGAGGACCTCATTTCCATTTGACCCAGTCTAGTTTTTAAGATGTTATTTTCTTCAGTATTTTTGTATCTTCTTCACCAAGTTGTTTACTTGGTTTTCATGATTTTCCCACATTATTCTCATTCCTCTTCCTAATTTTTCATCAACCTCTATTATTTGATTTTTTCAAAGTCTTTTTTGAACCCTTCCATGGCCTGCGACCAATTCATATTTTTCTTGGAGTCTTTGGATTTAGAAACTTTGATGCTGTCATCCTCTTCTGAGTATATATTTTTATCTTCCATTTGACCAAAGTAACTGTCTAATTGGATTTTTTCTTCTATTCTTTTCATTTTCCCAGTCTATGACTTAATTTTTAACTCTTTGTTAAGATGGGGCTCTGCTTCCAGGGAAGAGGATACACTGTCCCAAGGTTTGTTTGTTTTTTTTGGTAACTGTTTTTAGAGATACCCCAAGGTACCTGCAAGTTTTCAATTTCTGAAAGATCTTATGAGAAGCTATGACAAACTCTCCTTGCCTGTACTCTGGTATGAGGCACATCACAAGCAGCCCCCCCCCACCCTGGAACCGTGTGTAGAGTCCTGGTCCTCTAAAGCAGTAAACTTTGTTGTGCTTCTACTCCTTTTCTTGAGACTGGGACCCTTGTGTCTTGAATATGAGTATGGGCAAAGCAGCAAAGCAAAATCTTGCCTCAGGTATAGCAAAGAGATGCAAGGAATCTCCTGACTCCCTTATTCTCTGTGGACTGAGCCCTGAAAGCAGCTGCTGGTTGACTCCTGAGGTCTGCTCCTAGTTTGTACTGATGAGGTCTGCACAGGAATGTGTTTCCCTCTCACCCTGATGTGGTAGAGCTTTCCTGTTGACCTTCCAAGTTGTCTTTGGCAATCCCTGGACTGAGAGGTCTGGAAACCACCAATGCTGCCAATGATTCAAGTGCCTCATTCCTAGAATGCTTGGACCTGTTCGCTCAGAAAAGGTTGGGTCTATATTGCAGGTCCTTTCTAATCCCCATGCAACAGACTCTTTCCATGGATCTTGCATGCCTTGGGTTGGAAAATTTGGTTAGAGTCATTATTTAAAGGTATTTGGAGTGGTTTGGGGAAGAGTCTGGAGAGTCCCTGCTTTTACTCTGACAACTTGGCTCCTCCTCCTCCTCCATGAATAACATTTTTACAAGTCTCTCCAGTCTCTTTATAATCCTGGTCAGCTTGTTTTGGGTTTTCTATACTACGATATAATTGGTTTTTTTTTTTCATACTGGTGACACATATAGAGTTTTTTTTTTTAGTTTTTTTTTTTTTATTTTGCAAGGCAAATGGGGTTAAGTGGCTTGCCCGAGGCCACACAGCTAGGTAGTTATTAAGTGTCTGAGACAGGCCAGTGCTTTATCCACTACACCACCTAGCCGCCCCTCACATATAGAGTTTTAATCATGTACATTAGTGACTCTTTTTTTTCTCCTCTTGAACAATTGTCTAGCTATACTTTTTCTGGGCTGTCCTTTTAAAGTTGAGTTTTTAAAAATCTCAGGTGTAGAATACTGAGTTTATCTTTGTTAAGTTTCATCTTATTCAGTTTAGCTTATCATTCCAGCCTGTTGAATTTTGGGGGGGATCTGATTACTGATCTTTATCATCTAAAATTTCAGCTATCCCCTCCTAGTTTTATGCTTCTAGATTTCAAAGCATACTGTCAATTCCTCATTACAAGTCACTAACAAAAATATTAAGTTGCATCCAGGGTCAAGGATATATTGAATAGAAATATTGAATAAAAACTTCTTTCCAAGAAAACATTTACCCATGAATGAATGCTTTTCAGGTCCACGCTTAACATAACTTGTTACTATCATATAACCCATATTTGTCCATTTTGTTTATAAGTATATTATGACATACCTTGTCAAATACTTTGCTGAAATCTTGATAAATCATTATTTCCCAGTCATAGCATTCCCTAATCTAGTAAACCTGTCAACAAAGAAAATTAGATATGACTGGTATGAGTGATTTTCATGAAATCATGTGAGTTTTTAATGTTTCTTTCCAAATATTCAGAAACCATCTTCTCAAACTAGTAAAACTAGGGTCTTCTTTGACAGCTCACTTTCTTTTACCTTTTCCTCACATCCTCCATACCAAACTTTTCCCAAAACTTGTCAGTTTGATTTTCATAACAGCTTTTGCATGTAGTTCCTTCTCTTCAGTGATTTCATCACCCTAAGCCTGGACTATTGAGTGGTCTCCCTACTTCAACTCTTTCCTCAATTCAGCTCTACCTCACTTAGCTAAGCTGACAAGCTAACCTTCATAACGCATGTCTGATCATCTCACACCCCTCTTTCCTTCTTCCCCTCTTTTACAAATAAACTATATTGGTTGCCTGTAACCTTCAGGATTAAATATAAAATCCTGTTTGACATGCAATGTTGTTCATAGCCTGCCCCACCTTAGTCTTCTTATACCTTAACCCTCTGCTCTCATTTACCTTTCAATACCATGATACTGAATAGTGACCCTTTGCTGTTTCTCAAATAAGATACTCTTATCTCCCAATACTGGGAATTTTCACTGACTATCCCTCATGCCTGAAATGTTCTCCCTCCCATATCCTCCCTCTGGATTTCTTGGCCTCCTTAAGTTATAAATCCCATCTTCTATAGGAAATTTTTCTAATAACCCTTAATAATAGTGTCTTTCCTATATTGGCTATCTCCAATTTATCCTGTATATACCCTTAGTTCCTTGAGAGAATCTTTTTGCTCTTTTGTTTTTCTTTTTATCCTGAGTACTTAGCATGTTGCCTGAACCATAGAAGGTGCTTGATGTTTATTGACTGAATATACATATTTTTTCAGATAGCCTCTCTTCCCTTTTTTTCAAAAGTTAAAATATTTGCCTTTCTCTGAATCTGTGGTGCTTTTACTGTGCTCTGATATTCTCAAGGTTTAAGGATAGTGACTTATATTTGCATTTTTTTCATTACCATGGAATATATGCTTAATGACTTTATTGAGAGCTTCTTAGGTGTTCTTTTAAAATTTTGTTACTTATCTGAGTTCTAATTCCTTGTTAATTATTTTCTATCAATCCAAGGATACTTTTAGTTAGAAAAAATATAAGCAAAGAATTATCTTGTCAGTGTTGTTTATTATCCTTTATTTTACCCCAAGCATCATATTTTTGCTTTGATATTCCTCTTGTCCCAACATCTTTTCTAACATTCTTTTTTATTGCCTTTTAAAATTGTCTTTTGAAATTTAATTACTTTTACTTCAAATTCTTATTAATAGATTAAAAGTGAGAAGTGATTTGCTGAAGGTCAAAACCTAGGTATGCCTAGATCAACATCTTTCATTATATGCCAAGATAAGCTCTGGGTGGATCCATGACTTTGATATGAAGGGTGGCATCAGAAATAAATTAATTGCCTTTCAGATCTATGGATGGGGAACAGTCCATAGTTAAATAGGAAAGAGAGGATCACAAAAATAAAATGCACAATTTTTCTTACAGAAAATTTAAAATACTTTTACAAAAGCAAAATAAATGAAGATAAAATTAGAAAAAAAATTAACTGGGAAAAATACCTTTGCAGCATGTTTTGTGGATAAGAATATCATTTTGAAGATAAATTATGACTGATTCAAATCTATAAGAATAAGATGTGATGCCTAGTTGATAAATGGTCAAAATATATGACCAGTTTCCTAAGGAAGAAATTCAAGCTATCAATAGTCATTAAAAAAAAGATTACAAATCATAATTTTGATTTGGATTTTGCACTCAGAATAATGTAAACTAAAGCAATTCTGAGATTCCACTTCACATCATTCAGATTAAATTGACAAGAAAGAAAATGACAGATGTTCGAGGGGGGCACATTACTGTACTGAAGGTGGAGCTATGACTTTCAGCAGCAATTCAGGGAAACAATTTGGAACTATTCCTCAAAAATTAATAAACTATATATACTTTTTGACAAAGTAATACTATTATTCTTTTCTGTATGAGTAAAAAACTAGAAAGTTAGGGAGTGCCTGTCAACTGGAGAAAGACTGAATAAATTATGATAAATGATTAAAATAATATGAATATTAATGTCACAAGAAATTATGAAAGGGAAGGTTACAGTGAAACCTAGGATGACATGTAGGAACCAATGCAGAGTGAAGGGAGTAGAACTAGGAGAGCAATTTATGCATTAACAATAATACAGTCATAAGAACTCTGAACAATGCAAAGACAAGCCTTGATTATACAGGCCTGATCATGAAGCATGCTACCCTTCTCTTGACAAACAGACAGACACAGGGTACAGAAAAAGAAATATTACTGGACTTGACCAATGAAGAGATTAGTTTTGTTTAACTGTGTATTTTTTGTTAGAATGCTTTTATTTTATTCTTCTTTCTCATTGTTGGGGTAGATTGAGGAGAGAAAAATCAGCTTTTGTTCATTAAAAAAATTAACACATAAAAAGAAACCTTTTTAAAAAAGTTATTACTGAGATGACCTTTGATAGTAGACTCTAGGAATACTCCTGTCCTTTCTATAGATTTTCTAGGTTAGTCTTTTACATTTCTTTCATAATCTAAGCTAGAAAACTTGAAAGGAGTGCTAGTACTTTAAATAGCTGAGTTATTCTTCTTAAGGGAATAAAACTTTTAGAATGCCACTTAGAATTCTAAATTTTAAAGGCAAGAAGTCTTAAGAATAACCAAGTTACTATTGCATCCTTTGCTTACATTTTTGACAGTTCTAATAATTTAGATTTACTACTACATTGTAATATATAATTTATATAGATATAGATATTGATATAATATTTAATACTATGCATGGTTAACTAAAAACTAACCATTGACAAGGTCCTTTATGGTATTAATTATACTATAATTAGTATATTAATTTCTAACTGCTTAGTAGTAAACATTCTAATATCATTTTCATTTGTTTTGTCATGTTCCATTAGAATATTACTTTCAACTCTTAAAATATTTTCTTAAAACACTTTCCCCTACTTCTTGTAGGGGAAAGAACAGATATACATCAGATTTTTTTTGATGATTTTTTTTCTCTTTCCTTTCAGAATTCTTGGTTTAAAGGGATGGTCCTCTGGGAAGGGGGAACAATAGGGACAGAGGAAATCAAAATTACATAAATATGAGTAAAGATCAATAAAATCCCTTTGATACAGCCTTTTATTAATATCTTGCCTTTTCTAATGTTTTTAACTATGTTAAGTAGTTTGTTATAGAGGAAACAACCCAAGATTTTCTGCCAAGACACAGATTCAGTTCTCTTATAAACAACTGTGTGACCTTGGGCAAGTAGTATTAATTCCTTCATTTTTCAGACGAATAAAATGAGGGGTTATGCTTTAGACTCTTTAATGTCCCTTTCAGTTATAAAATTCATTGTTATGAGCCACTTTTATTTATTTATATATATTTATATATATATATATATATATATTTATTTATATATTATTTATAGATTTTGTCTTAAAACCTCCTGAAGAAAATGCAAATTGCTTTGAGAACGTAATTTGGACTTCCAAATTTTTAGAAAGAAATATTGATGATTAATGTATTCTAGCCCATCAGGATGGTGATTGTATTCACTTGAAAGTTAACATAGGTAAATTCCTAATTTGATTTGTCATGGATTCACTGCTGTCATATTTTCTAGCAACCAGTGACCTATAATTAGTAATTAATAATGATACGTTACAGTGGTAGTTTGTTTAAAAAAAATCTGTCTGAAAAATTTTTTTAAAAAGTACTCATTGCTCATTATAAAGTGTCAAACTAAAACATGATCCTACTGATAGATACTGGAAGTTTGCCAGCTATGCTTATGTGAGAGGGTAAGTACAAGTTTCAATCCAAGTAAATAGAAGCACTGCTGCCTAAAGGGATGTTTTAACTGGGAAACAGTGAAAATATGCTTTCTTGCTCTTAAATCTGGTGGCCTCTTTCTTTAAAGTGAATGAAAATGGTCTTTTTAGCAAAAACATCCTCTTGGCTATAAACATATTTTTGAAGTTAGTTTTTTTTAAAATGATAATCCTTTCAGTTCACTTATGAAAAAGAACAGAGTTCCAATGATTTTTCTCTATTTCTTTATTTTTTTAAAGTAAAATGCTCAATTAATTATCTTATGCCACATATTTAATAAGAATTCATTTCCTAGGAAAATTAAACATGGAATAATTCACCTTATATTTTATTGGAAAATCAAATTTAGGTGATTCTCAGAAAGCTCTCTCTTTGTTCTTGATCTTACTAACTCAGATGCCTTCTCCCCTTATTCCTTCCTTGACCTCTCACAGGAAGAAGTGATCTTTCCTTTCTCAAGGAAAACCCTTCTACATCCAAAACAAAGCCATTTCCAGCCCATCATTTCCAGTGACCTCTCTATTATCCCCAGTTTATCACTTAGTTTTTTTTTAGGTTTTTGCAAGGCAATGGGGTTAAGTGGCTTGCCCAAGACCACACAGCTAGATAATTATTAAGTGTCTGAGGCCAGACTTGAACTCAGGTACTTCTGACTCTAGGGTCAGTGCTCTATCCACTGCGCCACCTCTCAATGTACCACCTAGCTGCCCCTCTCACTTAGTTTCAATTTTTTTTATGTTTACTGGCTGCTTCCCTATTGCTTACACATCTTATCTTCTGTCCTCATAAAACTCTCACCTGATTCAATAATCCTGTTGTTTCAAATCTTTCCTCCCTTTTGTGGCCAGATTCCTTGAGAAAGCCATCTTCTCTCAGTGCCTACAATTCTTTCCCATTATTCTCTTCTTTATTCTGTATACTCTGACTCTAATCTCATCACTAAACTGGAACATTCCTTTCCTATATTTTTGTTGTCATTTTTCAGTGATGTCCAGCTCTAACTGACCCGAAGTGGGGTTTTCTTGGTAAATATACTGAAATGATTTGCCATTTCCTTTTCTACCTCATTTTATAGATGAGAAAATTGAGACAAATGGGGTTAAGTGACTTACCCAGGGTCACAAAGATAGTATCAGAGGTCAAATTTGAACTCATGAACTCATGAAGATGAGTCTTTATGACTCCAGGCCATTTAACTACCTAGATGCCCTTTCTAAAGTTACTAATGAACTCTTAGTGGCTAAGATACTGACCTTTCCTAAGTATTCATATACTACTTCAAGATTTCTGCTATTTTGATATTGTTAGTAAGCTTCATTTCTGTAATGCTTCCTAACTGTCTAGCTGCTCCTTCATATTCTCCTTTTGTTATATCTTCACAAAGGCCACAAAGGCTCTGTACTGGGCCAGCTTCCCCGCTTCCTCTCTACTGTTTTGCTTGGTGATCTCATCATTTCTCATGAATTAAATTATCTCTATCCTGATGATTCCCAAATCTACTTATCTAGAGAATAGCTAGGTGACATAGTGGATAGAGCACTGGTCTTGGAGTCAGGAGGACAGGAGTTTGAATCTGGCCTCAGACAATTGACATTTACTAGCCGTGTGACCTTGGACAAGTCACTTAACCCTGATTGTCTCACATCCAGGGCCATCCTCAGTCATCTGATTCATATCTGGACCATAGGACTCAGCTCTGGAGGAGAAAGTGAAGTTAATGGCTTAGCACAACATCCCCTCACTCAAATCCAATTCAATGTTTGTCAAGGTATCACCTCCCTAATGTGATCTTCTGTGAAATTGAAGGATAAACATTATCTAGACCTTCAGGTTTCACATTTTGTACAGTTCTATAGCTTCTATAGACATCTGAAACTCATCATGTCCAAAACAGAACTCTTTATATTCCCCACCTCATCCTAGAATACAATTTGAAACTACATCCCTTTAATTCGTCAAGTTATTCAAATCCAGTGATCCAGAGAGACAAACAAATCAAATAAGGAGGAAAAGGACCTGTGTGTGTGTGTGTGTGTGTGTGTGTGTGTGTGTGTGTGTGTGTGTGTGTATGAATAAATAAATTATGGTATGTGAATATATTGTATCATTATTGCACTTTAACCAATAAGGAATGGATTTAGAAAAAACTAGGAAAACTTGATTCAACTGATGAAGTGAAAAGAAACAGAACTATTTATCTACAACATTATAAAAGGAAAACAACTTTGAAGGGTTTAGAACTCTGGTAATGCAATTACTAGTCTTTTCTCAGAAGACAGATAAAGATGGTTTCCTTTTCTTGATTGAGGAATGATATGCAGTAGATGTAGATTGAATCATACTTTTTTCATATATGATCATTAGGTTACAAATTTTCTTTGTATAGTTGTGATTTGGTTATAGAAAAGCTGTGGTGTTGTAGAGGGGTAGGTGTATAGGAGATGCAATTTAGAGAGGTAGTGATAGTGACTTAAAAATAGAGATATGCTAGAAATATTTAAACAATAAACAGAAAAAAGTAAAAGGAAACACAAGAGAATAAAGAAGAGAAGGGCAATTTTAATTCATTTTTAAATTTTTGTTTAAAAAATAGCTACATGTCAATTACTCATGGATAGGTCAAGCTAATATAATAAAAATGAGAATTCTACCCAAACTAAACTACCTGTTTAGTGCCCTAACAATCAAAATTCCAAAAAGTTTCTTTAATCAGTTAGAAAAAGTGTTAAGTAAATTCATATGGAAAAATAAAAAGTCAAGAATTTCCAGGGATTCAATGAAAAAAAGGTGCAAAAGACAGTGGCTTATCCCAAACTGATCTAAAATTAGATTATAAAGCATCAGTCATCAAAACTGTCTGGTATTGGCTAAGAAATAGGATGGTGGACCAGTGGAATAGAATAGATGCAATAACAGGAAATGATTATAGTAATCTGCTGTTTGATAAACCCAAAGAGTCCAGCTAGTGGGATAAAAACTCTCTCTTTGATAAAACTGCTGGGAAAATTGGAAGTTAGTATGGAAGAAACTTAGCTTAGACGAACACCTAACACCCTATACCAAGATAAGATCCAAATGGTTACAAGATTTAGACATAAAACACAATACAATAAGCAAATTAGAAGATCAAGGACTAGTTTACCTATCAGATCTATGGAAAGGGGAGCAGGTTATGACTAAGGAAGAGTTGGAGAACATCACCAAAAACTAACTAGATGATTTTGATTACATTAAATTAAAAAACTTTTGCACAGATAAAACCACTGTAACCAAGATCAAAAGAAATGTAGTAAATTGGGAAACAATATTTACAACTAATTATTCTGACAAAGGACACATTTGTAAAATATACAGAGGACTGAGTCAATTTTTTTTTAAAAAGCTGTTCCCCAGTTGACAAATGGTCAAAGGACATGCAAAGGCAATTTACAGATGAGGAAATCAAAGCAATCCATAGTCATATGAAAAATTTCTCTAAATCATTGCTTATTAGAGAAATGCAAATTAAAGCATCTCTGAGGTAACACCTCACACCTCTCAGACTGGCCAATATGACCAGAAAGGACAATGATCAATGTTGGAGAGGTTGTGAGAAATCTGGGATGCTAATACATTGTGATCTCATCCAACCTTTCTGGAGAGAAATTTGGAATTATGACCAAAGGGCAACAAAAATGTGCATACCCTTTGATCCAGCAATACCACTACTGAGTCTATACCCTGAAGAGATGATGAAAAGGGGTAAAAATATCACTTATACAAAAATATTCATAGCAGCCTTGTTTGTGGTGGCAAAGAATTGGAAATCAAGTAAATATTCTTCAATTGGGGAATGGCTTAGCAAACTGTGGTATATGTATGTCATGGAACACTATTGTTCTGTTAGAAACCAGGAGGGACAGGAATTCAAGGAAACCGGGAGGGATTTGCATGAACTAATGCTGAGCGAGATAAGCAGATCCAGAAAAAATGTTGTATACCCTAACAGCAACATGGGGGTGATGATCGACCTTGATGGACTTGCTCATTCCATCAGTGCAGACACAATTTTGGGTTGTCTGCGATGGAGAATACCATCTGTATCCAGAGAAAGAACTGTGGAGTTTGTACAAAGACCAAGGACTATTACCTTTAATTTAGGATAATAAACAGATATCTTATTGTCTGATCTTGCTATCTCTTATACTTTATGTTTCTTCCTTAAGGATATGATTTCTCTCTCATCGCATTCAATTTGGATCAATGTATAACATGGAAACAATGTAAAGACTGGCAAATTGCGTTCTGGGGGAGGGAAGTAAGATTAGGAGAAAAATTATAAAACTCAAAATAAATAAAAAATCTTTTTAAAAAGTAGAAGAGTCAAAATTTCAGATGCAGTTCCCATTTCCTGGTATCCTTTATGTATATGTGAACTTATTTGTGATTTTATGGTTAATAAAATTTTGAGCATAAGACACATACACTACCTTATGACATTTATTTTGACAGATAATTGAATTTTGTTTTTATTCTTATCTCTGTTCCTCAAGGTTGCCAGATGAGTGATTTCTAGAGAAACAAAGGTCTATTGTAATCTTTTAATTGATGTACAATTATTTTGGGGAAAATATATCATAGAAATGTGTTAGTATCTTCTTTTTCTTTTCATGTAAGTCAATATTTTTTTTAGGTTTTTGCAATGAAAATGAGGTAAAGTGGCTTGCCCAAGGCCACACAGCTAGGTAATTATTAAGTGTCTGAGACTGGATTTGAACCCAGGTACTCCTGACTCCAGGGCTGGTGCTCTATCCACTGTGCCACCGAGCTGCCCCAGTCAATATTTTCTTAAATAACATTCTGAAATCAAAATCCATATTTTTTTGCATCTAAGAAAAAAAATTTGTACTGATTAAATGCCAAATATTCCTTTGCTAAAATTGTTCCCTATTTGAAACAACGACACTTTTTACTTTTCAAGCTAGTTTATAGTGAAGATAAAAGAGTGCTAGGTATGCACAATTTAGGAACTTTGGATCTTCTTGTACAGCCATAGAACTTAGAAATATTATTTTACAATGACCTCGACTCTGGGTGTCTAACAGCACAAGATAAAGCTTGTAAAAAAAATGTCCAAGGGGTTCTTCTTAAATGTTTTGGTTTAGGATGGATGATGCATTTAACTTTCATCTTAGCTAATCCAGTTAAAGAGTAACTTAATTAAGGGAAGAACATTTGCTAGCAATTTTCTCCTGCTTGAAGAATATTACATTAGTCCTTTCCTATGTTAGCACCTCTTGTAGTAACATTAAAAAGGAAAAAAAAATAGAATTTTAAAATTGGAAAGATCCTTACAGATAAACTACTTATCTATCTCACCTTATGAGTTTGCTTCCAGGATTTAAAATGTAGAAAGTTAACTTAAACTGCTTTGGCTTAAGAGTCATAAGATTTTATAATATCAGTCTCAAACTAAGGTTTAAATTGTCAAATGCTATATGTTCAGGTGATAGACTTGTTTTTCCTATTGCTGGCATGTACCTAAATACCATAAAACCTATTTCTGGAGGTTCACATTATGTGAACTATTTTTCAAGGAAGAGTATTCATAGAATGATTTTGATTTCTGAACATTTTGGAATTAGCATGTAATATTTTGACCTTTAAACAAGGCATTATTTATTTTTATTGAATACATCTAAAATAAAGTGCATAAAATACCTGCATATATATATATATTAATATATATATATATATATATATATATATATATATATATATCCTAAGAGATACTCTGCCTGACATCTTCTGAATATGATATTATATGTAAAATAGTTTGAGTTCTTCAGAAGGCACACTATAATTTCAAGATGGCATTATTATATTTTTTTCTGTGTTATTGTCTAGAATTGTAATCTGTGCTTGTTTCTTTTCATTTTTTCAACTTAGATAAGAGACACAAGATTACTGAAACTCCTAGGCAAACTTTGCACCAATATATTTGATCTTTAAAATGACAAAAACCCTCAGGGCTCTATGATTTTACTTGCTTGTGTGTATTTAAAGTTCATAGTCAAATACACATCTGAACAAATAATAAAAGACATTTCCCTTCTATGGCCGAGAAATGCAAATTGTTATAGGTCAATTGCTGGAAGGTCTTGTCTCCATTTCATGTATTCTGTTCTCATTTTGCTTTTCATTTATTCCAGCTATCTACAAATTTACTTTATTTGTTTCGTTTTTACATTCTTTTTTAAATCGGTCATTCCTAAATATAGTTTAACCATTAATGGAAAGATTCCATTGGACTCTTCCCTTATAAATATAGTAGTTAATTTATACATATACATATATATATATATATATATATATACTAATATGCATAGAAGCAATGGATCCAAATTCTTATGTTTCAATAAGATAGTCTTTACTCCCTAGCTTTTATTTTCTAAACTTCACAACCTCAAGAGGTGATAATTTAGAATAGAGAAAAGAAAGATTAGGGGAAGGCTAAGAATCATAATTTACATACCATCTCTATATTGCTCCCTTTGGAAGCCTTTCTTTTCCCTGAGTTATGTTGAAATTTCTTATTCTTTTCTTTCTTTGAACTAGATGTTTAATAAAAATATCAGACCAGTGAGGCTAAAAAACATACAAAGGAATTAAGGGAAGAAATAGATCTCAGGGACAACTAGGTGATGCCTTAGATAGAGCATGGGCCCTGGAGTCAGGAGAATCTGAGTTCAAATCCAGCCTCAGATACTTAATACTTACTTAGCTGTGTGACCTTGGGCAAATCACTTAATACCAATGTCTTGCAAAAATAAAAAAATGTATAAATAGACCTCAAAATTGAAAAGAATTGATAATAAAAATAATGAAACCAATTAAGTGAATTTAACTCAATTCAATTTCTGCCTGCTATATTTGAGGCAAAGGTCAACATGGAATAATGGACAGAGAGCCAGATGTGGAGTTACTTTAAAATCAACAAGAAACTTATAATTAAAAAGAGTGGATAATAAACTTAGAAAGAAAAGTAATGATGGTAGTAATGATGATAAAGGTGAAAAGTTAGGAAACTGTGTTGTTTGGTAGTGGTAATTCACTGATAACCCTAACAGCATCAAGTTCCCAGAAGAGATAGGAGACAGTGGGCACAAGCAGAGATATTGGTCATCATGAGTATGTGTCACCATATATGGGAGCAAAGAGAAAAGAACAAGGCTGATATTTGGGTTTTTGAGATATGAAAGTTTAGAAAATAAGGGTATCATTGAGAGATGGCTTGCATTTTCTTAGTCAAAAATGAGATAAGGTCTTCTGATAAGAGGGAGTGGGACTTGAGAGGCTTAAGTTAATCAAATCAGGTGGTTAATCAGTAAACAGCTTAAGCATTACTATGTGCCAGACACTATTAACTTCTGAGGATATAAATATGAAAAAGAAAGACAGTCCCTGTCCTCAAGTAGTTTCCAAACTAATGGGGAGTCAACTGAAAAGTAGAGGCAAGAGAGGAATGTTCTTGGGACCCAGGGGTACTTGAGAGGTCAAAGAACTTCAAAAGGAATGCATCTATGTGGAAAATGAAAAGCGCTGTTGAGAAGAAGTAGAATGGTTTAGCAAAGCCTTTGTTGGAGTTTCACAGAAAGTCAGTCAGGGAAAAAATAAAAGAGATCTATGCATCAGTGGAGGCTCATATTAGATTTAAACACATAAATTCATTGTTGTCACATTCAGTGTGTTTATATTACTCCAGTGCTCAACAATATTAATGGAGGAGTAACAAAGACAATATTAGAGTTAATATAGAGTTTGGGTTTAGGATGGCACTGGTAGAGTATGGGGACAAAGGATTTGATGGAAAGGAAAGTGAGAGAGAAAGAAAAATGTCAGATTGGCCTGGTTGAGGTTATGAAATTAACATTTTGAAGGAAAGACAATGATGTCATAGTTGAGATAATAGAAGTGAAGGGTAAAGTGAGTAGAGATCATGAGAAACATGAAGAACAAATGTAAATTGAGTTTGAGGCAGATGTGGAGAAAAGACTAGGGGCTTGCAGTCAGAGAGAGAGTAATTTCAGAAATCTGTGTCATGGTTGTCACATAGTTGAGGCTAGTTGAGTGGTCAAGGATATGAATGTTTTTATGTGCAGTTTAGTTGTAGGAAAAGTCTAATGGAAAATGCTGCTGCTGCTGCTGAGCAAGAAGACCAGGATATCTGAGAAAGCATCAGCACATATTGAAGCCCCATTTATAAGGGTAACAATTGATGTGGAAAGAAAAGGAATGAGTTATAGATAAAAGCAATCAAGATTTGGATAAGGTAATTCAGAAGTGTAGTCTCTTAATTATTAAAAACTTTTATATAACTGAAGATTGCACTGATAACATGACCTGAAAACTATTCATATCATTTGATTATTATAAATTGGAGAATGGCTCATATTTTTAGAAACTTGATTCAGTTCTCTTTAATTGAGAAATGAAGCCTTTATTAGAAGATTCTTACTTCAAATTTTTTCACAGTTACTATTACAAAATGTGTTTACCTCCATTCTATTCCCCCACCCTGTTAATTCTATTTTCTCTCTTTCATCCTCAAAAATACTTTGCTTCTGACTACCCTAATGCAATCTGCACTCTTTTCCATCACTACCTCCTCACCTCATACCCTTCTCCTATTTTCCTGTAGGGTAAGACAATCATTTGCATCTGTATATAATTCTCTCTTTGATACAATTCTGATGAGAGTAAAATTCACTCACTGTCCCTGAGGTGTCCCCTTTGCACTCCACTGTAAAAGGTTTTCATGTTTCTTTTATGTGAGATAATTTACTCCATTTTTACCTCTTCCCTTCTCTTTCTCCAAGTGCATTCCTCTCTCTCCCACTATATTTTACATTTTTAGATATCATCCCTTCATATTCAACTCATACCTGTATGCTTTTTGTCTCTCTCTCTCTCATATATGTATGTATGTATCTATCCATCTATACATATATGCATCACCTCATTTTTACTATCACCTCCATTTGTCATTTTCTCTTTCCTATTAGCCAATCCAATACATAGTCTTCCAACCTTCATTTCTCCCATAATAATTTAAAATAGGTAGCATAGATAACCTCATCTGAAAACTGTTCATATTTTTTCATCATTTTTCAGTTGATGAATAGTTCTTTTTAATATAAATTTCACTAAATTCTCTATATTTGAGAAATGAGATCTTTATCACAAAAACATATAATTTTTTTCTCACAGTTGCTGTTACTAACTATAATACCCTCCATCCTATTTTCCCACCCCCATTTATTTTATTCTCTCTCTCTCCTTTCACATATTTTCTCCTCAAAAGTATTCTGCATCTAATGACCCCTTTCACAATCTTCCCTCTCTTTTATCACCCATGCACCTCCCTAACCCCTTTTCTCCCATCTGTTTTTTCTCTAGGATAAGATAGATTTCATTACCCAATTATAAGTGTATGTTATTCCCTGTCTAAGTCAATCCCAATAAGAGTAAGAGTCACTCACTCCTCACTGCCCCCCCCATCACTGAAAAAGTCTTTTCTTTCCTCTAATATGATAAATAACTGACCCATCCTATCTCCCTTTTTCCTTTTCTTCACTCACCACTGAACTCTATCTTTTTAATATATTATCCCTTCAATTTCAACTCTGACTTGTGCCTTGCCTATATAAACTCCTTCTAACTGCCCTAATAAATGAGAAACTTCATCTTCCCCTGCAGGAATATAACCAGTTCAACATCATTAAGTCCCTTATTATTTGCCTTTACTGTTTATCTTTTTTTTTGCTTCCCCTGAGTTTTGTATTTGAAAATCAAGTTTTCCATTCAGCTCTAGTTGTTTCACCAGGAAAGTTGGAAAGTCTTCTATTCAATGAATATCCATATTGTTCCCTGAAAGTTCGTTCAATTTACCTGGATAGTTGATTCTGGGTTGTAATTCAAGTTCTTATTTCCTTCTGGAATATCATATGCCAAGTCCTATAATCCTTTAATATAGAAGCTGATAAATCTTGGGTTAGTGGCTCTACAAAACTTTAATTGTTCCATTCTGACTGCTTCTAATACTTTCTTCTGGACTTTGGCTACAGTTCTGAAATTTGGCTATAATAATCCTGACAGCTTTCAATTTGTGATCTCTTTCAGGAGATAATTGGTAGATTCTTTCAATTTATATTTTATCCTCTGCTTCTAGAATATCAGGGAAGTTTTCTTTAATAATTTCTTGAAAAATAATGTCTGGGCTCTTTTTTTTTTTTTTTTTTGGTCATGGCTCTTAGGTAGTCCAATAAGTTTTTAACTATCTCTCCAGGATTTGTTTTTCAGGTCAGTGTTTCTTCCAGTGAAATATTGCACAGTTTCTTCTAGGTTTTTATTCTTTTGGTTTTCTTTTATTATCATTTCTTGATTTCTCACAAAGTCATCGGCTTCCCTTTGCTCCATTTGCTTTTTCAGGAATTATTTTCTTCAGTGAGCTTTTGTATCTCCTTTTCTATTTGGCCAATTTTGTTTTTAAACTTGGCTTTTTTTGGACCTTTATTTCCATTGGATTTTTGGACTTCTTCCATTTGGCCCAGTCTGGTTTTTGAAATATTTTCTTCAGTATTTTTTTCTTTCTCCACCAAGTTGATGATTAGGTTTTCATGATTTTCCCACATCCTTCTCATTATTCTTCCCAATTTTTATTCTCTCTCTCATTTGATTTTTAAAAGTTTTTTTAGCTTTTACAATGCCTGAGACCAATTCATATTGTTTCTTGTAGTCTTTGGATTTAGAAGCTTTGACTTTATTATCTTTGTCTGATTAAGTATTTTAATCTTCAATTTGATCAAACTAACTGTCTAAGGTTGGAGTGATTTTTTTAATCTGTTGTTTACTCATTTCCCCACTCTGTGAATTGATTTTCATTTTTGTTAAGGTCGGGTTCTGCTTCCAGGGTGGAAGATACACTGTCCCAAACTTTTGAGGGTGTTTGCAGCTGTTTTCAGAGATACTTCTAGGGTCCTACAAGTTTTCAAATCTTCCAAGGTCTTATGAGAGGTTATGGCTACTGATTTGTGGGAGAACACAAGCACTCCTTTTTGCTCTCTTCTGTAAGGAGAGTCTATGCTTTACTGGGACAGTAAGCTGTGTGGTATTTCTACTCTTTTGCCTGAGACTGGGACCCCAGACTGTGATCTAGATCTGAATATGGTCAAAGCACCAGTGCTCTGTTTCAGTGATAGCAAAGAGACCCCTGCAATCTCCCCTTACCCCCTTACCAGTCATGAATTGAGAGCTCTGGAAGCAGGTTCCTCTGCTAATTCAATGGCTCCTGAGGTCTATTCCTGGTCTACTGGGGTGGGGCAGCATGGTTGAGGCTTGGTCTAGACTGCTCCAATCTCATCCCAGTGGAGGAAGTTTTCTGACTGACTTTCCAAGTTGTCCTTGGCTATCCCTGGGCTGATAGGTCTGGAAACTGCAACCACAGCCACTGACCCAGGAACCAGACTTCCTATTCCTGGATATCTTGAGCTGGTTTGCTCTGGAGTGACTCCTACTTCTCTAAATTCCTCTCTGACCTTGGTGCAGCAGAACCTTCCCACTGATCTTTCCAGTTGTCCTGAGCTGGAAGATTGTTTCACTCAATCTTTTTCTAGAGTTCTGCCACTCTAGAATTAGCTAGAGTAATTTAAAGGTATTTGAAGTGATTTGGGGAGAGCTTGGATGAGTTCCTGCCTTAACTCTGTCATCTTTGTTTCATTTCTTAGTTCAATAGTTTTAACATTCTCTAACCCAGATCTATTTTCCAGGTCAGGTGTTTTTCCAGTGAGATATTTCTCATTTTCTTCTACATTTTTCCATTCTTTTGGTTTTGTATTATTGTTTCTTGATTTCTCATGAAGTCAGTAGCTTCAATTTGAATATTTAAGTAATTATTTTCTTCAGTGAACTTTTGTAGTTCCTTTTCCATTTGGTAAATTCTATTGCTTAAGGAATATTTTTTCTTTGGTGAATTTTTATGCCTCTTTTTTTTATAAGGCATTTATAAGGCATTCTTTCCTTATTGACTTTTTATACCTCTTTTTCCATTTAGTTTGTTTTTAAGATGTTATTTTCTTCAGTTTTTTTTTTTGTATGTGTATTCCCTTTAATAAGCTGCTGACTTGTTTTTCATGATAGTTTTTCATTATTCTTATTTCTCTTCGTAATTTTTCCTCTACCTCTCTTACTTGATTTTCAAGATCTTTTTTGAGCACTTTAGGGGCCCCAAGCCAACTCATATTTTTTGGAATCTTTGGATTCAGGAGCTTTGACTTTGTTATCTTCTTGGGAGTTTGTCCTTTGAACTTCCTTGTCATCATAATAACTTCCCATGGTCTAATTTTTTTACTGCCCTTATTTTCTCATTTTCTCCAGTCTTTGACTTTATTTTAACTCTTTGTTAAAGTAGGCTTCTGTTTTCCAGGTATAGGGAACACTCTCCCATGCTTTTGGTATTTTGTGAAGTTGTTTTCTGAGACACTTCTGGGGACTTGTAAGTTTTCAGTTCTTCCAAGGTGGTATGACCTAAGGAAGGTGTTTACTCTCCTGGCCTGTGCAAGACCACAAGCACTCTTCTTTTCTGTCCTGGAACTGTAAACCCGAACTCTGGCACATTAGCTCTCCTCTTTGCCCTAGGACTGTGACCAGGGTCTAAGTATGAGCAAAGCAATACAGTCTTGCCTCAGTGCTTAAAAAGAGAGCCCTGTAATCTCCTGACAAGTTGTTCAGTCCCTCATGATTTATGGATTGAGACTTCTGGAATCTGCCACTGTTGCTGGTTATCCAGTAGTTCCCTAGGTCTGGTCCTCATTTGCTGGGTCTGAGCTACAGTTCTGAGGCCTGTGCTGGACTACATTCCATTCTCCCCCAAGTGCCACAGACCTTTCCTGCTGACCTTCCAAATTTTCTGGAATTTGTGGACTGAGAGGTTTGGATTGGAAACCACCACTGCTGCCACTGATTCAATCTCCCTAAGGACTGCCCTCATTTTGTGGCTGGGGCTGTGATGACCTGCACTTATCTCTTACCCTTGAGCAACATACCTTTCCTGTCAATCTTCCTGGTTGTCTTGAGCTGGAAATTTGTTTCATAGCATCTTTTTGAGTTCCGTAACTCCAGAATTTTTTTGTAATCATTATTTAAAGGTATTTGGAGAGATTTTCTTGAGAACTCAGATGAGTCCCTGCCTTTACTCTAACATCTTGTCTCTACCCCTAGAACTTGTTAATTGAAAAGAAAATCAACAAGTCCACTCTGTAACAAAAAGAAGATGGTAGAATCAAATTTGGCTGAAATTAACTAACTGTAAAATTCATTATAATCTTTAATGCTTCAGTACCACCCCCCCACACCATTGTGGTTTCATGAGTTGTGATTATCATTCTCATTGCCTTTTTGTCAACCTTCAGAAAGTACTGAGCCTCTCTGTATTTTCAAGATAAGCAAATCTTTAAGTACAGTGCTGGGATTGAGTGGAGGCTTTTCAAGGTTATCTGAAAGATTCATGGCATCAAAACTATGTTATAATAATACTAGTATGGTTTAATATCTACTATGGCAGATATTATGGTATCTATTATGGTAGGCAAAATATCTAATATCTATTAGATATCCAAAAACTCTAGTTTTTAAATGTGTAAAGTTGTAATGAGACCATATAGCTTCAGAAGTACTCATCTAAACAGTTACTTGACCAATATTTAGAGATTTCTAGCTTGTGTAGAACCTATCAACTCTTTCAAATTATAGGGGCATCTGATTAGGACTTATATTGAAAGCATTAAAAATAACTTGTTACAAGAGATTCTATTTATTTTATTTTTTCTTTTCTGATGCTGAAACTCAGAAATCATATAGTCTAAAGCACAATTTGCCTCAAGTAGGAGGTATAGTAATTTCATTTAATTTTATAAAAACGTTGTATGTTTTAGAATTCTTGTTCAGTGTTAAAATTATCATTAAAACATTTGCTTCATTGACTTATTTAACCAAATACCAGGCAATGCAGAAAAAACATCTTAATTTTTAAATTAAAAAATTGAGGAAAGCCAAAGGGAATCATGAAGAAATTTGATTGAAGAAGATTTTGAAATCAGTAATTTCATAGCAGAGCAGCAACATGATATAATGGATACATAGCAGGCCTTGGAGCCTGGAAGGTATAAATTTAAGACCTCACTTGACTTATTGTGGAAACATGGGAAAACCACTTCTCAATGCCCCAGGGAATTTTCAATAAGCCAATCAACAATTATGATTAAACATTAACACGTTCCAAGTACTGTGATAGTTTCTGGAGATATAAATTCAAAAGCATGACAGTCCTTGTGCTCTAGGAATTTAAATTATACTGAGGAGGCATAGTATGCTTATAGAAAACAAAATCACATATGTTTATATGAAAACATATACATATAATAGAATTAGTAAGAATTCAGAAAGATTTCTTGAAGGAAATAATTGTATAATTGAGCCCTAAAAGGAAATAGGGGCTCCAAGAGGAGGTAGAATATTCCAGAGATATGGAATAGATTTTTAAAGGCATTGAGTTAGGGGAACAGAGTGTCAGCTTTGGGGAAGAAAAGAGAATGCTTTGGTTGGAGCAGATACGTCAAGAGTAAGCCAGAACCAGATGTACATGTAATGGAGAAATTTTTGAGAAAATAAATAACACTATACAACACAGAATTTGCTCAATTGTGATTTTCCAACTCAGTATGCTGAGGGCAAGGATCATTTTTATTTGTATTTGATAACACTAGGCAATATATTAGAACATTGAAGATGCTAAGGTCATCCACTGCATGCTGGACCATCACTGATATCTTGATTTTTTGTCTTGCTCTTGGACTTTGATGACTCTGGAAGAGAGAGCAAGGCTGAATTTTGTGCAACTCTCATATCTAATTCTTACATAAGTCAAGAAAACACCTACTAATGTCATTGGTCTTCTTTGAAAATGAAGGAAGAACAATGATAGCAATAGATTAGGGCATAGAGTTATATAATCCATCTAGAAAGATAAAATGGATTTTGATCTTGAAGGACTTTAAATGACAAACAGAAGAAATTGTATTTTACCATAGTTGTAACAGGCAACCACTCTCATTTTGGAGCAAGAAAGTGATAAGATCAGACTTGTGCTTTGAAAATAATAGTTTTGTAGCTGTGTGAAAGATGTAAGGGAGATAAGCAGAAATTGGTTGTAGGAAGATGATTTGGAGTGATGGAGACCTAAACCAGAGTGGTGTAGTGAGAGTGAAGAGAAGGGGAGTGTTGCAAGGAATTTTGACAAGGTAAAATTGATAAAACACAGAAACTGAGTGGATATAGAATATAGATAAAAGTCAAGTGAAAAGAATGGTTCTGAACCTGGGTTGCTGGAAGAATGCTGGAATTCTCAATAGAAATTAGAAGAGAGGTTTGGTTTAGGTAAGAAATAAGTTGTCCGAGTATATTTAGAGGAGAGAGTTAATTTTCTCTACAAGCACTTCCCCCCCCCCCCGAATGAAATAACAAGTCTAAATGCCCCATCCCTAGTCCCTTAATGAAAAAATAATATTCTTCTAAGTATGTACTAAATTTTTTTCAAACATAACGACTATTCAAGAAACTCCTACTTTTCTGTATGATTAACTTGTGCTCTGAAATAATTGCTTCTACTGTATCATGAGCTGTCATTGACTAGAACAAATATGTAATGATAATATGTAGATTCCATTCTAGAGGTAATTTCTATCGTTAAAAGCGGAACTCATTTTAAAGACAGTGTGACTATTCTTATAAAGACATTTTAAGCTATTTAAGGCCAAAGAATGGTATGATGTCACCTGCAGTAATCTTTTTCCCCCAAGTGACAGCATTTGATCGACAATGTAGCCTAACAAAATTAGCTTTGTCAGGTTTGAAAAGTGTGAGTACTGCAGTATAGTTGGAATGTAATGATTGACTTGACTGAAGGTTAAGGTCAGAATAGTTCCTTGGGACTGTTTTCTTATGAATTGAGTGTGGATGACTGAGGCACATTCATAGTTCAGCTCTTACTTCACTGTCAATATACTGAATAGTTTAAAATATAATCGCTAGCTTCTGTGTTACACACATAAACACTTGCATAAATAAATTTGAGTTTTGTGATTCACATCTGGATGTGCTTTCTATTTCTCTGCTGTAAAAATCTGTATGCTATAGAAGTTGTGAATGGTCTCTGTAGTCATTACAATGCTGGTGCAGAGGCAAAGGTTATGGTTTAAACTGATAAGCTTACATCGTGTCTAGACTGCATTTCAAGTGTTTGTGAAGAAACTTAATTTTGACCCTTTTATATATCTAAGTATTTTCAGAGAAAGGAGCAAATTTTGTCCTCTGGATTTCTCACCAAATATGATAATATACCTTCTACATAGCGATTCCAGTGGTGATTATGTTTTGTTTTTTTTAAGACCAGACTTTAGAAGCAAAACAAACCCCATAAAAATAATTTTAAAATCACCAGATTTCTGTACCCTTAATCCAGATGCAGAGAATTGTTTAAACCTTCTTTAAATGTCTTCCCTAACCTCCCTTCCTGCTCCCTAAAAAAAAAAAAATGTATATTTTAACATACGCTAATCGAAAACTCTGGTTACAAATTACTACTCTACTCCTTGCAATCTTGAGAAATGAATGTCCCAAATTTTCTCATTCTCAATCTTACAATGGAATCCTACCTTCTTGTTATTTATTTGACCAGGTTCCTAATGCATACTCTCTCCATATTTTTATATTTCATGGCACTATCCTTTCTTAGTTACTTAGTTATTTTGTTGTTGCTCAGTACTGTCCAACTCTTTGTGACTTCATTTGTGGTTGTCTTGGCAAAGATATACTGGACTGATATGCAATTTCATGTTGGATTGATCCTTCTCAAGTCTTCTTTGTTGGTTTCATCATCACTATCATATTTTCTTACTGTGAGTTGTAGCCCTTAGGCTCTACCTCTTCTCTTTTCTATTTCATTCCACATTTTCTCATATGGTAGGTACCCTCATTAGTTCCCATAGAATTATCATCTCTATGGAGATGACTTCACAATTTATATATCCAGCCCTCACCTCCTAGTTTTACATTAACAACTGTCTGATAGAAAATTTGAGCTGGATATCTTAAAAGCCTCTTGGACTTAACATTTCTAAATTATAAGTCATAATCTCTGCCTTCCAATACACACACACACACACACACACACACACACACACAAAGACAAGTCTCTTCCAAATTTTCCTATTTTTGTTGAGGTTCTATCTCCTACCTAGATTGCACAGTGACTTTCCTAATGCACAATTCTGACCATGTTAAATCCCTACTTGATAAACTCCATTGTCTCCCTGCAATAGAAACTTCTTTATTCATTATTAAAGTCCTTTATAATTTTGTCTCAACTTACCTTTCCATCATTTTTAATGCACCATTCCCCTATCACTACTCTACAATTCAGGCAAATTTTCTTTTCTGTTCTCATCCAGAACATTCCATTTCCCATCTAGAGTATCATCCCTGGAATTAGGAGGACCTGTGTTCAAATACGGTCTCAGACACTTAATAGCTGTGTGATATTGGGCTTTACCCTGATTGTCTCACCTCCTGGGCCATCTCCAGTAATCCTGATTCATATCTGGCCACTGGACTCAGATGGCTCTAGAAGAGAAAATGAGGCTGGTGACTTGGCCAAATTCAAATTCAATTCACTTGCTTGTCATGGCATCACGTCCCTAAAGTAATAGACTTCTTTGAAAACAAAGAACAAATGCCATCATCATCATTTCCCATTGCCATTGATCTGTACTGGCTGCATCCCATACCTTTCATGCACTCCCTTCTTCCCTTTAAGATTCACCTCATGTTCTACCTCCTGCATAAAGTTCTCACCCTAGCTGCCTTTGCCTTCCCCTCTCCCTATGATCACATGTATGACATATAATTTCATTTATAACTTAATTTTTACAAAAAGTAAGCATATGATCTTATCTGATGGAACTTAAGTTTCTTGAGGTCAGGATCAGTTTCATCTTTTCTCGGTATTCCCCACATTATAACAGTGACTGGTAAGAATTAGGTGTTTAATAATAGATAATATTTCTATAAGAATTTAAGATTTTATGAGTGCTTTATATCTTAAGTCATTTGAGATAAAAACAGGACTATATTAGGGGTTGTTAGGACTCAATAAAGTCACTGATGTTGAACACAGACATCACTTAGTTTACCTTTTTTC
This sequence comes from Macrotis lagotis, assembly GCF_037893015.1. NCBI lineage: Eukaryota > Metazoa > Chordata > Mammalia > Peramelemorphia > Peramelidae > Macrotis > Macrotis lagotis. The sequence continues at coordinate 624,275,905 of NC_133658.1, forward strand.
CTATTTACACTCCTCTATCCCCACCTTTAATAAATGAGGAAAATAAAGTGTAGGATGCTAAAGACTTACCTAAGTAGAAGAGCAACATCAATCTAGTTCCCCAGCTCTAAATTCAGCATTCTAATCCTCTTTTCATGATACACCATCTTGCTTCTCCCATTGCAATAGGGTTTTCATTCCCAAGTCCATTGATGGTCTCACCATGCCCTACTTTAACAAGTCTTCAGAAAATACTAGAAAGCAATGCTGGTAGGCAATCTAGCTACTAGGTGGTATAGTAGTGGAGTGCTATGTCTGGCTTCAGGAAGAACAGCTTACTAGCTGTGTGACTGAGAAGTCACTCAATTTTCTCAGTTACGGCAATAATATTAGCACCTGCAGTTGAAGTTGTTGTGAGGATCAAATCAAACACTTATAAAGTGCTAAGCATAAAGCACAGCACCTAGTAGGAAGCATATAAATGTTAGCTATTATTTATGTATTAATTACCTTTATCATCATCACCACCATCATCATCATCATCACCATTATCATTATTTCTATCAAGCCTCTTCCCATTCATACTTTTTTCTTATAGGGACTTAGTTGCTATCTCCAACTTGTATTTTTACAATGTTTTAAAGTTAACAATGCATTTTCAATAATACATTATTTCATTTGAGTCTACCAACAACCCTATGATGTCACTGCTATTAACATTTCCATTTTATAGATGAGGAAACTGAAACTACAGGTAATCAATTGACTTGCTCAGGGTCACAGAATTGTATGTCAATATTAGCAGAATCTGAATTAGGATCTTTCTAACTCCAGGTCCAGTACTTTATTTACTGAAATGTCTAGCTATATCTATGATAGATTATAATTATAAATTATAAAATGTATTTATTATAAAATTTATTCCAATTATAAAATTGGAATGAGATAATGAAGAGATAGGAGGAGGTAAAGGGTAAGTGAGAGTGCTCCATCTATTTGAGTTTCTTCTGCATTTCCCAAATCTTGTTAAATTTCTGTGGGTGGTGGGCGTGGGGGTTTACCTTAATTATCTTCAAAGTATGAATGGGGAGAATCTTTACCTGTTTAGTCAAAAAGTATCTATTTAGCACCTATTATATACTAAGATTACAAAAGTCAAAGATAGTCCTTGCTCTCAAAGAAGTCACAGTCTAATGGAAAAGGCAACATGTAAAAATCTATGAAAAAGGGACAAATAGGTGGCACAGTGAATTGAGCAACTGCTCCTAGAATCAGGAGGACCTGAGTACAAATATAATTTCATATATTTACTGGCTGTGTGACCCTGGGCAAGTCACTGATTTAATCCTGATTATCAAGGAAAAAATCAAACTCCAAAAACTATGAACAAGGTATTGACAGAATATATTAGAGGGAAGGCATTATTCCTCTTTAAGAATGAAGGATGAATAGCAACAGCTGTTAAGGATGAATAGCAACAGCTGTTCCTGCATGGAGAAGAGGGAAGAATTCTGACTTTTCTATGACAGTCATGAATGAATCTAGCATCTTGAAAGAAGTAAAGCAATATGATGGGGGAATTATAGATTGCAGGAACCGGTGAAAGGGAAAAGATAGAGAATAATAAACCATATTTATACAGCACTAATATTCATAAAGTGCTTCCCTCATAAACAATCCCTTGAAAGTGTGTGGTATAATTATCATTATCCCCATTGTACAGATTAGAAAATTGAGGCTCACATGAATTAAGTGATTTTCCTGAAGTCTTATAGTTTGCGTTGATACTAGGTCTTTTTGACTCCAAATCCAGAAGTCTCTAATATCCAGTTGTTCATTGCCATTTGTGAAGACCATCAGATATTGCAAAGAGCTGACATTTCTTTTTCAAAGTGCATTCTCTTTTGTGGCTCTGAATGTAATTTATGGATAGAGCAATTGGCCAGGAGTCAAGAACTCAGTTGAAATCCTAATTTATACATTTACTATGTGACCTTGATGAAGTTCTTTAACCTTTATTTGCCTCAGTTTCCTCAATTAGAAAATGAAGATAGTAATAGCACCTACTTCCCAGAATTGTTGTGAGGATCAAATGAGATACCATTTATAAAAGTGCTATATAAATACTAACTACTAAAGCTATTGTTTTTATTTTTACTTTTAATTGAGAAGGGATATCCTGGTCTAGAGTTATCACAAGTGTTGAATTATAGAGTAATATCCAGCAAAGGATCACATATCTATAAACATGATTTCATAAGATCATAGATTTAAAAATGAAAAAAGGTCTTAAAAGTCACATAGTTCAATGTCCTCTCATTTAAGTTCCTGGAAGGATAAAATCACCCTAGGCGAATAGCGCTCACTCCACTGGGAGAGAGGAGATGAAATTGAAATCCAAATCATGACATTACAAAGCCAGTATTTTTCCCAACTTAATTCACTTTTAATTCTTTGGAGATAAAATTTTACTCTAAACATGTCATTTTAAAATGTAGCAATTTTATATTATTATTTTATTATACATTTATATATTTTTTAAAAAGATAGCTCATTTGAGGGGAGCAGGCTATATTTGGAAATTACTTGTAGGCCAATTAGTATTGTATAATTTCTCAAGTATTTAAAAAATAATATTTATTTATGTGTATTAGTTCTATTCTTAAAATATTTTCCCTTTAAAATCATATTCCATGAAACCATAACCTGTGTCAAATGTGAAATGATTAAGTAAATTAAGTGCATGAATGTAATTGAATATTATGGAACTCTAATAAACCATGAAAATGAAGACATCAAAGTCACCTAGGACTTATTTGAACTTGTATAGAGTGAAGTAAGTAGAACCAGGGAAATAATCCACACAAATACTACAGTAATGAAAATAAAAAGAGAGAAAAGTGAAAATAAATACTATTATGGTCATAATGACTAGGCTTGTCCCTGAAGAGATGAAAAAATGTCACTCCTCTAATTCAGATGATGGATGAATGTTTACATTTACTGTTAGAATAACTCAATGTATTGGTTAGAATTTGTGAACTTTTTTTTACATTCACTTTTATGTCTTTATTTTATGCATATTAATGTTGATAATAGATATTGGACTCAGAGAAGTAATATATTTGGGAGTGAAGGTGATACAAAAATAAAAATAATAAAATTAATGATAAAATATGACCTTTTTAAGAAGTCAATTGTACTTCAAGAGTATAAAATAGATTCTTATTTTTCTTTAAACCAAAGCAAGAGTAGATTTGTTAATAATTTTCCACTTTGTTTTTTTAAATCCATTTAGGTCCATGGGGGAGATGTTCAGGTAACTGTGGACCAGGTGGTATTCAGACTCGAGGAGTGTGGTGCTTTCACCTAGAAGGTTGGACAAGTCTTCTGTCAAATTGTGAAGAGGCTGATAAACCTGAGAAGGAAAGAAGTTGTTTTAGAGTATGTGACTGGCACGGTGAACTCTTTGAATGGGAGGTGTCAGAGTGGCAGATTTGTGTGCTGGCCCCAGTTCTTGGTGAAGTCAGATCGAGGACTTCTGAGTGTGTGACAGCCCAGCATGGACTTCAGCACCGGACAGTACATTGTATTCAAAAACTGAACCGAACTGTAGTTATCAGTCAAATATGTGAATATTTTGCACCTCAGCCACCCACAGAACAAGCTTGCCTCATTCCTTGTCCCCGGGATTGTGTTGTCTCTGAGTTCTCACCGTGGTCTGTCTGCAGCAAGGGGTGTGGAAAGAAGCTGCAGCACAGGACTAGATCAGTAATATCTCCCCCTCTCTATGGAGGTGTGATGTGTCCAAATCTCACGGAAGCAAGGGCCTGTGATTTTCACATCCCCTGTCCCCTTGGGGAAGAGGAATATGTATTTAGCCTTAAAGTTGGACCTTGGAGTAAATGTAGACTGCCTCATCTTAAGGAAGTTAGTTTAAGTGGAAGGACTATGCTGGACTTTAGCTCTGATTCAAAAGAGCAATTCACATTTAAGCATCAAGGCTATAAGCCACATCACCATTCCAAGCCATGGGATATAGAAATAGGTTATCAGACAAGACAGGTTCGATGTACAAGAAGTGATGGGAAAAATGCGATGTTAAGGTAGGATGCCTTAAATATTGACATATTTTTATTAATATTTTATAGATTTATTCTTCAGTAACTTTTACTATATAACATATGTATAGATAGGTGTGTATAATTGTATATCTATAAAAAATTAAAATTTCAGGTACATTTATGTTATTTTAATTAATTATTAGCAATAGGAAAGACATTGTTCTATATGATTCTGCAATCTGTAAACCATTTATATCCTTTAAGTCTTTTTATGCAGACAAATTTTCATATTTTCTCCAAGAGTTCAACAAAAGGAACAAGGCACTGCTGTTTTTTAAGTGAATAGAAACTTTGCTGCTATTTAGTAAGAACTCAAATTCACTTCGTTTCCAGATTTTAGGTGCAAATATATGTTATTTTTGGTCAGTATCATTGACTTTTATAGACGTGTATGTGAACATGTGTGATTATGTATGTGTATTTGAATGAGTGATGGTAAGTTTTTACTATGTGACTTTTTATTGTTTTTTTCTTGAATATACATCTTTTGGAAAGCATCCTTTGTGCTGGTATTGTAAAATAATCCCCTGTTTGATATATGTTACAGCTTATTTGTAGGTACCATGGAGTTCTTCATTACCTTTTGAGTTTTTCTGTTGTGTGCTTAATATGAGTTGTTATATCCAAAATGTCTTTTATTCTCTTATAATTATGCCACAAAGTTGAAGTATATTATAATTACAAGTTGAGTTAAAAGAGTTTGTTTTAATAAGAATATTAGGTTTTATATCAGCACTGATTGGAATTGGCACATAAAAGAAGAGCAAAGGGAAATCAGGTGTATGATAACAGCAACTATTTCAAAAATTATAATTGTTTTATTTTAGCCCACATTTAGAGAAATCCAATCTGAATTTCAGAAGATTCTTGAAAGAACTATTATTTCAATTTCTCCCCAGATAATTTAAATGAAAGCATCAAAGCATCATCAATTTTCTTCAAAATTAAACTATCTTTCAATGATAATAGTATTATCAACATAATAGTTACTGCTTTCATTGCTTGATATTTGCTTAGGTGCTTACATTGTTGTGAATCTCAGGAGGGATGCACAAGACTGTATTGATTCTTATTTCCATTCATCTTAGAGGATTAATATTCTTTATCCAGGATATTCCACTCTAATTTGTATCACTTCTAGTTAGAAATTGTGTCAAGAGTTATTTGATATTTCTTATTATTTGATTTTTTCATGTAACCCATTGAACCTATAAATTACTTTGATCTTTATCATTTGGACATGTGAGTCATCCTGATAAAACATTCTTCCCTGACCTTCTATGCTTGTCATTCTTGCCAGCTATAGTAGAGCCTACTCTATCTCTAAAACTCTACACTGAAGTTGAGCTCTTTTGATTGGTGAGTGAATGAAAACTCAACTAATGTATATTATCCATTCTGTTCCTGGACAATATCCTGACAATGCTTGATATCCCATGTTATCATCCAATAACATCTACCCAATTTAGATGTCTTGTCACTTAGCCCTGACACTGGGCTCAGAGTCACTACCTCCCCTCCCTCCATTCCTTTCTTGGGAAGAACAATTAAATCAATGCTGCCACTACTACTGGAGATAATGTTGCAATCTATTTGCCATGTGCTTCCATTCATAATCTTTGCAACTGTCTAGGCCAATGATTTCCAAAGGAGAGACATGAACTCCTAGAGAGATATGAGGGTTATAGCATTACCCCCAAAAGTGTTAGATCAATCAGTAAGAGGGTGGAGAAATTGAGTTATATCCTAACCTTAGCTCATAGGATAATTATGGACCTTGTCTCTACTATAACCATACTTACCCTTCACCCATTATGATTTCACACTCCTTGAGGCTGTGTCCTAGTTTCCATTGTGCAAGCTCCTAACCACCTCACTTTCATGCATGTTTTCCCCAAGGACTATATAAATTAACTCTCTACAGGTAGCAACGGGAGCAGGTATCATTGGGAATTGCCCCCTACCTCTAATCTCCAAATACTTATGTCCTCCTCTCCCCTTACATCACTAGGGAGCTGCAGCAAATATCCTTTGAATGGCAGTTCCTGTGCTGAAAGGCATTGATTGATAAGGAAGTCCTATTCCTCTCCTTTTTCATTTTTGAACATGAGTCTAACAGTGCTTTATATAAATATAGTGACATGCATTCTTAGAAAATATAATCTATAATAAAATATGTTTGAAGACCTCTGGTTTAGACCAAAACTCCCATCCCTGATTACTACTATTTTTATTTGTTGCATCTTTGTTAGAATGTAAGTTCCTTGAGGATAGAGGCTGTTTTGCTTTTTTTAAAAAATAATCCTGGTGCATAGCTGAGTACCTCACTTGGCTTAAAATGTTGAACAATTTTTTCCCTCCCCCTGTTTAAATAGATAGTATAGTGTAATAATAAGAATGGAATGCAAGATTTTGTTCAGGAAAACAATGTCTATCAGAAATACTATCTATGTGGCCATGAGAAGTTAGTGAATCCCTTTGAGTAAACTTCTGCTTCCTCACATGCAAATTGGGTTTATTATTTCCCTTTTGATCTTTTTTATTTTTTATTTTTAAAATTATTTATTTTTTCATTCATATGCACATGTATATTTTTAAGTTACAAAAGTTCCTTCCAGGGGGTGGTTAGGTGGCGCAATGGACAGAGCACTGGCCCTGGAGTCAAGAGTACCTGAGTTCAAGTCAGACCTCAGACACTTAATAATTACCTAGCTGTGTGGCCTTGGGCAATCCACTTAATCCATTGCCTTGCAAAAAACTAAAAAAAAAATTCCTTCCACCCTCCCTTCTCACCCTACTCTACTCAGCAGCAAACAGTCAGGTTAGCATTGTACACACATATTTTTTTGATAAACATGTTTACACAATAGTCATTTTCAGTATGAGGAACCAGGATTAAGGGAAAGGGATGCATTAGAGATAATTTTTATAAAGTGCTCATCAAACTCTGAAGGGTTGTTTTTTGTTTTGTTTTGTTTTGTTTTGTTTTATTTTGTTTTGTTTTTCTTCCTCTGGATGGGATAACATTGTCCATAGCCAGTCTAATTAGCTGGTCTAAAGTCGTCTTAGCTCTCTGAACTGCTGAGAAGAGCTGCGTCCATCAAAGTCGATCATCTTACAATGTTGTTAATGTGTACATTGTTCTCTTGACTCTAGTCCCTTCACTCAACATCAGAACCCATAAGAATTCAATGCTTCTCTAGAGTCTGAAAATTTATGGTTTCTTAAAGAATGAATAATATTCTTTAGTATTCATGTACCATAACTTGTTCAGTCATTCCCCAATTGATGGGCATCCACTCACTTTCCAATTCTTTGTCACTGCTAAAAGAGCTGCTATGAATATTTTGGAACATGTGAAACTTTTCCCATTTTTTATGATTTCTTCTGGATATAGGCCTAGAATTGGAATTGCTCAGTCAAAAGGAATGAACAGTTTTATTGCTCTTTGGAAGCAGTTCCATATTGCTCTAAAGAATGTTTAGATCCATTTCCAACTCCACCAGCAATGCATCAATGTCCCAATCCTCCCACAATCTCTCCAACATTGATCATTTCCCCTTTTTCTCATTTTGGCCAATCTTATAGTTATGAGGTGATACCTCAGAGTTTTTATAATTTATATTTATTTAATCAATAATGATTTGGAGCACTTTTTCATATAGTTTTATATATATATATATATATATACATTATATACATATATATCTTTAATTTCTTCATTTGAAAACTGTCTATTCATATCCTTTGAGTATTTAACAATTGTGGAATTTGTAACCTTATAAATGTGATGCAATTCTCTATATATTTTAGAAATGAGACCTTTATCAGAACTCTTAGTTGTGAAGATTGTTTCCTAGCTTTCTGCTTTCCTTCTAATTTTGAAAGCATTGATTTTAGTAGTGCAATGTTTTTAAATTCAATATAGTCCAAATCATTAATTTTTGTAGTTTATAATGTGCTTTAATTGTTTGGTCATAAATTTGTACCCTTTCGATATATCTGGTAGATAGAGTATTTCTTGATGTATTAATTTATCTATGGTGTTGCCCTTTATATCTAAATCCTGAACCCATTTTGAGCTTATTTGGTACAGGATGTGAGATGTGGGTCTATGCCTAATTTTTGCCATACTGTTTTCCAGTTTTCCCAACAATTTTTGTCAGACAATGTATTCTTATCAGAGAAACTGATGTCTTTGGGTTTGTGAAACAGTGGATTGTTATTGTCATTTACTGTAGTTTCTTTTAAACCTATCCTAATTCACTGATCCATTATCCTATTTCTTAACCAATACCAGGTAGTTTTGATGACTGCCACTTTATAGTATGTATAGTCTTAGATCTGGTAGAGCTAGGTCACCTTCCTTTACTTTTTTTTTTCAACAATTCCCTTGCTATTCTTGATCTTTTGTTTTTCCAGATGAATTATGTTACTGTTTTTTCTAGTTTGGTATACTAGTTATTTGGTTGTTTGAGTGGTATGGCACTGAATAAGTAATTTAATTTGGCTAGAATTGTCATTTTTATTATATTACCTCAACCTAACCATGAGCAATTGGAATTTTTCTAATTATTTAGATCTGACATTATTTAGGTGAGAAGTGATTTAAAATTGTTTTCATGCAGTTTCTGAGTTGTCTTGGGAGATGTTGTCTATAGTTAATTTAAATGTAATTTATCTTTCTATCTCTTGATCTTGGGCTTTGTGTTCATATATAGAAATGCTGATGATTTATGTGGGTTTATTTTTTATATCCTGCTGCTTTGCTCAATTTGTTAATTGTTTCTAGGAGTTTTTAAGATGATTTTCTCAGGTTCTCTAAGTATACCATCATTTCATTTGCAAAGATGGGTATATTTTTCCACAGTTTCTACTAGTACATAAAATTGTTGCTCAAATGAGATAATAATATGGGGACAGCTTGGTGTTGCAGTGGATAGAACACTGGGCATGGAATCAGTAGAATCTGAGTTCAAATCTGATCTCAGACACATAATAATTACTAAGATGTGTGACGTTGGACAAGTCACTTAAACCCATTGCCTTGCAAAAACCACAACCAAATAAACAAATAAGATAATATATATAAAGCATTTTGAAAATACTAAAACATTATTACTGTTGTTATTATGAAGGATATAGTGTTAAGAAAGTACTAATACATTATTTACTTTCACAGAATGATTTTGATTCAGCTAGAATTAGGTAGTAATTGGTGGCATTACTTTTTTTCATGTAAATGGAAAGATGATACCTCAGGAAGTGACCTGTTCCAATATTGTGTTATTTTGGCACTATCATGTTTCACACTCCTGTTCAAAAAGTGATTGCTATTTCCCCAGCTTAATGGATATCCTAGAGAACAATGGATATAAAGAGCTTTTTTGAAAATATCAAAAATTTTCAAATCGTATTCATTGGTTAATGAGAATCTGATATGTGTATATTGGGGAACAAAACTATTGCGTTATCTTAATTTACATGATTAATTTCAAGTTAACAAATTTTTATTAAGCACCTATTGAGTTCCATTCACTTTACTGAACATCTGGGTTAAATCATACAATCTTTGCTTTAAAAAGCTTATATTGGACTTCCAGCAAGATGGTAGAGAGAAGACAGACACTGTGTTAAGTGCTCCTGGTATCATCTTAAAAATAACATGAAAAAATCTCTTATCAGAAACTTGACTGACAAAAGAAAGCTAGGAGAAGAACACCTACCAACAATTTCTGTCTCAGGGGAGCATGGGTGAACTGGGAGCAGAGACCAGTGGGTAGGCAAAGGGACCAGCATTAGCCTCAGAGGCTTAACTAACTTCAGCCAGGGGGAGGGGAGATCTGCATGGCTGGAAATCATCCAACTTGGTGTGGGATCTGAGCTCTATAGCTTTAGGGAAGCATTCTTCCAGGAACAAATGGTAGCTTCCCCCACACCCTCCCAGATGCAAGAGTGGGATACAGAGACTGGCTTCTTCCCCCAGGGCCCAGCCCATTGTTCAAGGTCAACTCAAACTCTGCAGCTCCTCCTCACTCCCTCCTCACTCCCTCTAGGTTTGGGAAAGGGCTTCAATCACTTCAGCAACAGTAATAACACCTCCTAATGGCTAGCCCTTGCAATTACCAAGCCAAGTGAACAAAGCCTCTAGGGTTTTCAAAACTAAACCTCAGAGAGCCAGCCCTTCCCCCAGCACAAGATCCTAGAAGAATGATGCAAAACCAGCAAAAAGGGGGGAGCCATGGAGAAATACTTAGAAAGAACAGATTCTAACCCAGAGAGGTCTAACACTTCTGAGGAGAATTTGAATTGCAGCCCAGAAAGACTTCCTTGAAGAAATAAAGAAGGAGTTTAAAAATCAGTTGGAAAAACTGGGAAAAGAAGCTCAAAATAAAATTAAAACATTGTAAGAAAAAATTAACATTTCACAATAAGAAAAAAAAAACCTTAGAAAATACAATTGGGATGGCAGGGCCAGTGCCACCAGGTCCTGCAGGCAAGGAGCAGCAAAGCTTTGGGGCAGCAGGGCAGCTTCCCTCCCCCACCTCAGGCTGGTGGGAAGGCTGGGAAAGACGCCAGAAAGGCAAACACAAAGATGGTTTCCCGCTTGCAGAGGGTGGACTTGCAGTTCCCAGTGGGCTGCATCCACCTTCATCTGAAGTCGCGGACAATGAGCCATGGACTTGGCCACCACTGCCGTCTACAGCTCAGCCATCCTGGAGTATCTGATGGGAGAGGTTCTGGAGCTGGTGGGAAACGCATCCAAAGACTTGAAGGTGAAGCCCATCACTCTACATCACTTGCAGCTGGCCATTGGTGGGGATGATGAATTGGACTCTCTTATCAAGGCAACAATTGCCAGTGGTGGTGTAATTCCACACATCCATAAATCTTTGATGGGAAAGAAAGGACAACAGAAGGCTGTTTAAAGGATGCCTGGATTCTGTGTTCTCTCAGGATGCTAAATACTCTTAACAACTGTCCAGTGTTGGTGATTTCCAGTGGATGGTATCTCTGTGAAAACTACAATTTTGCCCTTTTGTAATTCTATTTTGATTAAGTTGGAAGCTTATTTTAGCTTTCCAGCCAACCAAATTTCTGCATTGAAAGCCAAATTAAATAATTCTCTCAAAACAACACTTGGGCAAATGGAAAACCCCTTCAAAAATCGAATTGACCAATTAGAAAAGGAGTTTTGAAAGGTAAATGAAGAAAATTCTTCTCTAAAAAGAAGAATGGAATATGTGGAAATTAATGACTTCATGAGACAACAAGATTCGGTTAAACCAACCAAAAGATTGATAAAATAGAATAAAATGTAAAATACCTCATCAGCAAAACCACTGACCTTGAGAAATGATCAAGAAGGGAAAACCTGAGAATTATCAGCCTTCCTGAAAACATTGAAGAGAAAAAAAGCCTGGACTTAATATTACAGGATTTAGTGATGGAACATTAAAATAACAAATAATGAAAGAATACATTGATCCCCTCCAGAAAGAGATCCTAAAATGAAAACACCAAGAAATATTGTGGCCAAATTCCAGAAGTATCAGCTAAAAGAGAAAATCCTGCAAGCAGCCAGAAAGAAACAATTTAAATACCAAGGAGCCACAGTAAGGATTACTCAGGACCTGGCTGTGTCAATATTAAGGGATCGAAGGGCCTGGAATGAGATATTCCAAAGAGCAAGGGACCCAGGAATGCAGCCAAGAATCCACTACCCAACAGAGCTGATCCTTCTCTTCTAGGGGAAAAGATGGACATTTAATAAAATGGGAGACTTCCAATATTTCCTGATGAAAAGACCAGAGCTAAATAGAAAATTTGGACATCAAACAGCAGGTTCAAAAGACACATGAAAAGGTAAAGGAAAAAAATATATAGACAGAAAAACTCTACTAGTGGGAGACCTCAACCTACTGCTCTCAGATTTAGGTAAATCACAAAATAAACAAGAAGGAAGTTAAGGAGATAAATAGATTGTTAGAAAACTTAGATATGATGGACTTATGGAGGAAATTGAATGGGGATAGAAAGGAATATACTTTTATTCTCTGCATTACATGGCATATACACAAAAATTAACAATGTACTAGGGCATAAAAACATAATGATCAATTGCAGAAAGGTAGAAATAGTGAATATAGCTTTCTCATATCATAATGCAAGAAAAATCATATGCAATATTGCACAAAGGAGATATAGACCCAAAAGTAATTGGAAAGTAAATGAACTCATTTTAAAGAATGAGTGGATCAAGCAACAAATTATAGAAAGAATTATTTCATCCTAGATAATGACAATAATGAAATAATATAACAAAACCTATGGGATTCACTCAAGGCAGCTGTCAGGGGATATATTATAATCTTTAAATGTTTACATGAATAAATTAGAGAGAGAGGAAATCAGTGAACTAAATATGTAACTAAAAAAATTATAGAAAGAACAAATTAAAAACCCCAATTAAATACCAAATTAGAAATTCTAAAAGTTAATAGAGAAATTAATAAAATTGAAAGCAAGAAAACTTTTAAATTAATAAAACCAAGAGTTAGTTTTATGAAAAAAACCCCAATAAAATTGATAAACATCTGGTCAATTTGATTAAAAAAATAAAGAAGAAAATCAAATTGCTAGTATAATAAATGAAAAAGGTGAACTCACCACCAATGAGGAAGAAATTAAAGTAATAATTCAGAATTATTTTGCCCAACTATATGTTAATAATTTTGAAAATCTAACTAAAATGGATGAATATTTAGAAAAATATGTTTCCCAGATTAAATGAAGAGGACCATAATACCTAAATAACCCTACCTCAGAAAAAAGAAATTCAACAAGCCATTATTGAACTCACTAGGAAAAAATCTCCAGGGCCAGATGTATTCACAAGTGAATTCTATCAAACATTTGAGGAACAACTGGTTCCAATTCTATATAAACTTTTTGGAAAAATAGGTGAAACTGGAACTCTGCCTTACTCTTTCTATGACACCAATATGGTGCTGATACCTAAACCAAGGAAAAGCTAAAACAGAGAAAAAAATTATAGACCTATCTCCCTGATGAATATAAATGACTAAATCTTAAATAAAATATTAACAAAATAATTGCAACAAGTTATTACTAGGATAATCCATTACAATCAAATAGGATTTATCCCAGGAATGAAGGGTTGGTTCAATATTAGGAAAACTTAGCAAAATTAATTATATCAATAACGAACCTATCAGAAATCACATGATTCTATCAATAGATGCTGAAAAAGCTTTTGACAAAATACAACACCCATTCCTACTAAAAACATTAGAAAGTGCAGGAATAAATGGATTGTTCCTTGGAATAATAAGCAGTATCTATCTGAAACCATCAACAAGCATTATATGCAATGGGGATAGACTAGAGGTAATCCCAATAAGATCAGGGGTGAAATAAGGATGCCTATTATCACGACTACTATTCAATATTGTATTAGAAATGTTAGCTTCAACAATTAGAGAAGAAAAAGAAATTGAAGGAATTAGAATTGGGAAGGAAGAGACAAAATTATCACACTTTACAGATGGTATACCTAGAGAACACCAAAAAATCATCTAAAAAACTTACTAGAAATAATTAGAAACTAGCAAAGTCACAGGATATAAAAATAAACCCTCATAAATCCCCAATACTCCTATATATGACTAGCAAGAAGCAGCAGAAAGAGCTAGAAAGAGAAATCCCATTCAATGTAACCTCAGATCATATAAAATACCTGGGAGTCTATCTGCCAAGGCAAACTCAAAACTTTTTGAAAACAATTACAAAACACTCTTCACACAAATAAAATCAGATTTAGATAACTAGGAAAACATCAACTGTACATGGATAGGCTGAGATAATAAAAATGACAATTTTACCAAAAGAAAAGTGCCCTACCAATAAAAATTCCAAAAAGTTACTTTAATGAGTTAGAAAAGAAGTGGTAAGTAAATTCTTATGGAGAAATAAAAAGTCAGGAACTTCCAGGGATTCAATTTTTAAAAAAGTGAAAAAGAAGGAGGCTTAGCCCCACCACAACAAAAATTATATTATAAAGCAACAGTCATCAAAACTGTCTGGTATTGCCTAAGAAATAGAGTGGTGGACAAGTGAAATACAATAGGTGCAATAGCAGGAAATGATTATACTAATCTGCTGTTTGATAAACCCAAAGAGTCCAGCTATTGGGATAAAAATTCCCTCTTCAACAAAAACTGTTGGGAAAATTGGAAGTTAGTATGGAAGAAACTTAGGTTAGACCAACACATCAGACCCTATACCAAGATAAGATCACAATGGATACATGATTGAGACATAAGAAACAGTATTATAAGCAAACTAGAAGATCAAGGAGTAGTCTACCTGTCAGATCTATGGGAAGGGAAGCTATTGATGACCAAGGAAGAGATAGAGAACATCATTAAAAATAAACTAGATAATTTTGATTACATTAAATTAAAAAGCTTTTGCACAGATAAAACCATTGTAAACAAGATCAAAAGAAACATAGTAAATTGAGAAATAATTTTTACAACTAGTATTTCTGTCAAAGGATTCATTTCTAAAATATACAGAGAACCAAGTCAAATTTTAAAAGAAAAGTCATTCCTTAATTGACAAATGGTCAAGGATATGCAAAGGCAATTTATAGATGAGGAGATCAAAGCAAACCACAGTCATATGAAAAATTGCTCTAAATAATTACTTATTAGAGAAATGCAAATTAAAGCAACTCTGAGGTACCAACTCACACCTCTCAGACTGTCCAACATGACAAAAACGACAATGATCAATGTTGGAAGGGATGTGGGAAATCTGGGACACTGATATATTGTTGGTGGAGCTGTGAACTCATTCAACCTTTCTAGAGAGAAATTTGGTATTATGCCCAAAGGGCAACAAAAATGTGCATACCCTTTGATCCAGCAATACCACTACTGGTTCTCTACCCTGAAGAGATTATGGAAAAGGGTAAAAACATCATTTGTTCAAAAATATTCATAGCAGCCCTGTTTGTGGTGGCAAAGAATTGGTAATTAACTAAATGTCCTTTAATTGGGGAATGGCTTAGCAAACTGTGGTATATGTATGTCATGGAACACTATTGTTCTATTAGAAACCAAGAGGGATGGGAATTCAGGGAAGCCAGGAGGGATTTGCAAGAACTGATGCTGAGCAAGATGAGCAGAACCAGAAAAACATTGTGCAACCTAACAGCAACATGGGGGTGATGATCAAAGTTGTTGGACTTAGAATGAGCTTCTATCAATGCAACAATCAGGGACAATTTTGGGCTATCTGGGATGGACAATGCCATCTATATCCACTGAAAAATTGTGGAGTTTGAACAAAGATCAAGGAATATTACCTTTAACTTAGAAAAGAAAAGACCATTATCTTTTTATGTAATTCTGCTGTCTCTTATGCTTTATTTTTTTTCCTTAAGGATATGATTTCTTTCTCATCACATTCAACTTACATCAATGTATACCATAAAAACAATGTAAAGACAACAGACTGCCTTCTGTGGAGGTGGGGGTGGGTGGGGAGGGAAGGAAGATTAGGGGAAAAATTGTAAAACTCAAAATAAATAAAATCTTTTTTTTTAAAAAAAACCTTATATTATACTGACTATGTTTAGACTTAATCACTTATAACTTGGAAAAGATAAGTTTCTCTTCTAAAACTTTAATTAAACTTACCCTGGGATTTGTTTCTATTTATTATAGATAAAGAATTTTTGGGGCCAGAGGCATTTCTTTTTGACATTTTTACTATCACCTTGATTAAATGTCTTTTTTTAATAGGAAAATTTAATTTTTCTTCTCATGATGTCATTCAGTGTGTTCACTTTTGTGAAATTCACTTTCTCAATTTTGGACAAGACAACAGTTTTTAATTAATGCCTTTGTCGGCTCACTCATTGATTGCTTTAACTTTTGATAAACCACCCCAAGCAATGTTCCCCTCTGCTTAGTGTCACAAAGCTGCAGACTGCTTTATTATTCTTAGTGCCACTGTGTTCCCTGATCATTGATTTGCCTATTGGGTTTAAAGATCTGGTTTTATTGTATCACTGTACTCCTTAATTTTTCCTCTTTCATTTTGGCAGAAGTTTCCATGAGGTTCTATTATGTCTTTATATTTATACCTTTCCTGTGGATGCCTCAGCACTGTCACATAGATATCAATGATCCTTTTATTATATTTTTAAAAATAATTATCTGCCTCATGAAATGAGTTACATCTCTTTATTCAGTTTCCTCTATGGAGAAGTACATTTGACTTAAACAGACTAGGCTGTGAGGAGAAGAATCTTAGTAAATAAAGAGTCAATGAACTGCTTCAATATGTTTTTTTTCCATAGTGGTTTAAATTTTCAAAGTATTCTCTTTAAAAAATATTACTTGTATAAATTCTGAGCAATAATTACCAAAATTAAAAAGAGCATTTCCTATAAAAGAATTAGAACACAAAGTTATTGCATATGTAACTGTACATCTCAAATCATAAGACTTACTCTTTTCAAAAAATGTAAATATCAAATTCAACCAATACCTTCCAGAAAATATGACTTTTTAACCTTTTTTTTACTTCCTTTCTTAACTCTCTATGAAATTTAGAGAAAGTTTCAATGACCCTTCTCTTTTGTCTTTACTGTCTTCTCTCCTTTCTCCCTCTCCCTCTCCACATTCCTTCACTTCTCTTTGTTCTTTCAATATTGCCAAAATCACCCCCTTGCCATCTTTTTTGCATTTTCAAAGAGTAATAACATTATATTGCAGTCATATGCCAGAATTTATTCAGCCTTATACTTCCTCTTCCAATTGCTCAAATAATTTTAATTTTCTAGGTTTTTCTTAGAACTTTCTATTCAGTTTTGATTTTATCATTAAAATATAGTTTAAAAGTCTATTCAATAAAAAATCCATTTCCTTCAATCCCAATAAATCTCCCCTTTTCCCCCCACTGCAAAATTATACTCAGTTTTGTAAGATAAATTATTTTAGCTATAAGCTCATTCCTTTGCCTTTTAAATATTGTAATCTAAGACTTCCTCATATTTATAGTAGAAACCTTCAAGTCTTGGGTGATTATTATTCTAGTTCCATGAAACTTGAACCTTTTATTCCTGGATACTTGCAGTATTTTATCTTTGACCCAGAAACTCTGAATTTTTGGGATTTCTTTCAGGGTAATTATTTCTTTCAGAGAATTCTTTTCAATCTTCACTTTATTATGTGGTTTTAATTAATCTGGGATTTTTTAATATGATTTCTTGAAACATTTTCTTAAAGATCTTATATTTTTAAATTCTCTTGTGTTTTTCAAGCTATTTTGTTTTGACAGCAAATACCTTGCATTTTCTTCTACTTTATAATTATTTGATTTTGTTCCAACATTTCTTGCTTCCTCATGGATTTATAGATTTTTGTTTGTCTTTTCTGGATTTTAGGGATTCCATTATTGGGCCTATATTTATCTCTTAATGTCTTAAAACTATTTGTTTTGTTTTTTCAATTTTTTTCTCTGAATTTCTTATTTCATTTTTAAAAATTTCTTGCTTCATTTCTTCCAAGTAAGTTCTTCCAATTTAAGTACTCTTTGTGATATATTTTTTTCTATTTCATCTGTGCCTAGAGTTATGGAAGTATTTTGTCCTTCTAAATCAGTTTTTTTAGCTTTCTGTATGTGTTGTAATTCTTTCTAGTGTTCTGTATCTTCTTTAGTTAACTCACCTCTCCAGTCGTATTTCCCAAATTAGGGATTTTTTTTATCAGAGCCAGACCTCTCTCCTATTATACTTGTGAACTGAACCACAGGTTTCTGCTTCATCTTTACTTGAATTCCTAAGTAGACTCCTTTCTGTGGTTAGTATTCCTTTGTACTTTTGAGGTTCAGAGAACTGGATATTGAAGGCCTTCTTTGACACCTTAAGACAGAATGCTTTGGGCTTTGTTGTTCTTGGTCTTGGAGTATCTGAGGCCAAAAATTTCCATGACTCCACTATTTGTTCTCATCCTGGGCACTTCCAAGGTCCATGATGTGGGTTTCTGATGCTCCTGTGGCTCCCTTCCTCTGTTAATAGCATTGTGGCCCTTGTTGATCTTTTGTCACTCTTGGAGGATTCCAAATTGTTTGCCTGCACTAACCCTAATTTTTCCAGGTGGCCATACGTCCATTTGCCCTTAGTCTTCTATCTGATGTCTTGTGCAATTTGGAGGTAGAAGAAGTCACTAACTTTAGTTTCTTATTGGGTTTCTTGTTCATTATTTAGTCTTATGCTATTTTTTAAGATTTTGCTGCAATACATGTATAAGAGCTAGTTGATTTGCCTTCAGGTCATCTATAGCTTTAATTGTTATTACTATATCCATAACTGCAAACCAACAGGAATTTATTTCTTTATTTATTTATAGGTACCTTTTAAACTTACCATTTTCCCCTTATCACATTTATGTAACTAGAGGCTGAAGTTCTTCTGAAAGACAAATCAAAGAATTACCTGTTATGTAGTAACTGCATAGAAGGTGTATCATTAAGAATGTAATTAAATGTGATCTCTCAGAATTTAAAAATCTGAAACAATAATGTATATACCTATGTGTATGTGTTTGTATATATTATATATATATATATATATATATATATATATATATATATATGTATATACATATACCCAAAGGTAGGTGCTACATAATTTCTATTACAAGTACCATGTATAAATACATGCTGCAAATATATGTATCTACCCTTTTTATTATTTATTTACCAATAAATAAATTGGTAGTGAATATTTTTCTGATCTCTCTTCTGTCTCTTTCTCCTTCTACCTGGGTTTTCATGCAGGTGAGCATGGATTATTTTTTCCTAATATTTTAGCATTCTATTTATTTGAATCAGAGATTGCACATTTTTAGGGGACTAGCAGTGGGTATTATATAAAAAGAACTACAAATCTATAGATGTGAGTTTTCTCTAAACTAGATATGGGACCTTTGGCAAGTCAATAAAGAGCTATGAACCCTAAAGTCTCTTTCCACTCTAACATTTTATTAGAGACAATATTAAGGGTCTACCTGGGGAAAAATGGCGTTGAATTTGAGGGGCATTTTTTTAGACTTTTATGATATTTTTAATTAATATGAACAATATTTCTGGTGTGATATATTTTTTCACCATTCAAGCAGAAGGAGAGAAAAAAAGGAATAAAGAAATGAGGAAAGAAAGATAGAAAGAGAGAAAAAAAGGGAGGAAGAAAGGAAAGAAAGGAAAGAAAGAAAAGAAAGAAAAGAAGGAAGAAAAAAAGATAAGTAAAGGAAAGAAAAAGAAACTAAAGGAAAAAAAGGATAAGGGAAAGGAAGGAAAGGAAAAAGAAAACAAAATCCAATATGAAAGGGAATCTATTTGAAAGATTTTTGTCCTTAGGGAGGAAAAATCATTAACCATGATTTGATATCATTGTTGAGCTCATTGATAACTTTATTTAATAATGTTTGTGATGATGATTATAGTGAGTAGTAGCAGTGTAACATAGTGCATCAGAAATTGTCCTTGAATTTAGGGAAAAAACTATCTCTGGCACAGTTAAGTCACTTAGCCTCTTTTCATCCCAAGCTATTTTCTAAGACTATATGTTGTGGAAGCATTGCTGATCATCATTTGGAAAGAGCTTTTCTTCACTGAGAGTTTTTTTATATCAATTTAATCATAGGTTTGTGTCAGAATAAGCTTTATCATTTAATAGTAGTAGTAGTAGTAATAATAATAAGAAGAAATATCTGTCATGTACAATCAGGTTCACACAATGTCTTTCTATACATGATCTCATTTGGTTTGATTTAGACAGCTTTATATTTATTATCTATTATAAAGATCATAACTAAATACATTAGAATTGGAAAATCACAAGTATATTTGTTCAGAGTTCAATTTCATTGACTATTCAAGAATAGAGATATTACCTAGATTACATATGATGGTACGCCTAATTCAAAATTCATTTGTTAAAAAATAAATTCATATTGGTTGTCTTATTTTAATTTCTGTTTTAATCATTGTTGAATTTAATTAATATTTTTTGATTTTGGAAATTTCTGCAAATGAACCAATTAAATATACATTTGCATCATGCAAAATTATCAGGTAAAAATTACTGGTAAAATGTTCTAATATGGGAAGGTAATAAGGATAAGAGACCTAACATCAGTTAATTTTATCCCAGCTAGAATTCCTTTGTAAAAATGATCAATTTCTTGAAGAAAATGATCTGTTGGGGTGGCTAGGTGGCACAGTGGATAGAGCACCGGCCCTGGAGTCAGGAGTACCTGACTTCAAATCTGGCCTCAGACACTTAATAATTGCCTAGCTGTGTGACCTTGGGCAAGTCACTTAACCCCATTGCACTAAAATTAAAAAAAAGAAAAAGAAAATGACCTGTTGCTTAAAGTATAAAATGTAGTTAGACCAAGAGTTAGAGTTCTTGTGAACTAAAAACCCAACAAACATCAACCATGAGATTTGAAATTCAAAAATAGGCACTATGATTATAGTTATTGTTGTTTGTCCTGCATTATCAAAGAGGACTATGACATCAGAAAGATGATGACATGACTTGCAAGTGAACTGGATTTATTTTTTATTTTTTTTAAATTTATTTTTTATTCTCATTTTGTACAAATTTTTTCTTACGTTAATAAAATATTCTTGTTTACAAGTAAACAAAATACCCCTCCTCCCCCATGAATATAGATATACTTGCTTGGGCAAAAAATGTAAAGGGGAGAGAAAAAAATTAAAATTAAAAAAATAGTAATAATTGTAGGTATGGCCAGGTGACACAATGGACAAAACACCAGCCCTGGAGCCATGAGCACCTGAGTCCATATCCAGCCTTGTAAACCCAACAATCACCCAGCCATGTGACATGCAAGCCACCCGATCCCCACTGCCCTGAAAAAAACAAAAAAAAGAAAGGAAAAAAAAAGACCCAAAATAAAATAAAATAGTAATAATAGTAGGGGTGGCTGGGTGGTGGACAGAGCATTGGCCCTTGAGCCAGGAGCACCTGGGTCCAAATCCGGCCCCAGACACCCAAAGATCACCCGCTATGTGGCCCCAAGCAGGCCATCCAGCCCCACTTGCCCTGCACCCTCCCCCAAATAATAATAAGAAAAAATGTGCTTGAGTCTTTGTTCCAATACCAACAACTCTGTCATGGGTGCATCTCATTCTTTATGATAAGTCCATCACAAAAGTTATTTCCATATTTTTCCACCTTTGCCATTGCTGATCGCAACTCCCTCCTTTCTTATTTCTCCACTACCATGTACTCTATTTTCTCTCTCCTTTCACTCTGCCTCTGCTGTAGAGTCACTGAGTGGCACAGCAGACAGATCCCTGGTCCTGGGGCCAAGAAGCCCTGAGCCCCCATATAACCCCTTAGGCCCAGAATCCACCTGGCCCTGTGGTCCTGGGCAGGCCTTCCAATCCCAGCCCCCTTGCAAGAAGTAAGAAAGAAAATGTGTTATATCTGGCCACTCTCCCCCCAGTGGTCCATCCTCTCCTCCTTTATTCACATCCCCACCCCTTCCCCCTGCTCCCCCCTCCTTCTTACTCCAGATGTCTATACCCCATTGAGTATATATGCTGTTTCCTCTCCTAGCCATCTCTGATGAGAGCAAAGGTTCCCTCATTTCCCCTTGCTTCCCCACTTCCATATCATTGCAATAGCTCATTGTAATAAAAAAAATTTTACGTGAAATATCTTGGACTATTCCCCCTCTCCTTTTTCTTTCTCCCATTCCATTTCCCTTTTATTCTATTGACTCTATTTTTACACCATATTTTATCTTCGAATTCAGCTTTCTCCTGTGCTTCAACTATAAAAGCTCTCTCTACCTGCTCTATTAACTGAGAAGGTTCATATGAGCATTGTCAGTGTCATTTTTCTATGCAAGAATACATGCAGTTCATCCTCATTAAGTCCCTCATATTTCCCCCGCTCCTCCATTCTCCATGCTTCACCTGAGTCCTGCATCTGAAGATCAAACCTTCGTTCAGCTCTGGCCATTCCAAAAGGAACATTTGCAATTCCCCTGGTTCATTGAAAGTCCATCTTTTTCCCTGGAAGAGGATATTCAGCCTTGCTGGGTAGTTCATTCTTGGCTGCATTCTAAGTTCTTTTGCCTTCTGGTATATTGTATTCCAAGCCCTATGAGCTTCCAGTGTAGTTGCTGCTAAGTCCTGTGTGATCCTGACTGCAGCTCCATGATATTTGAACTGTGTCCTTCTGGCTGCTTGTAATATTTTCTCTTTGACTTGGGAGTTCTAGAACTTGGCTATAATATTCCTAGGGGTTGGTTTTTTGGGATCTCTTCCTCTGGGGGAGCGGTGGATTCTCTCCATTTCTATTTTGCCCTCTGCTTCTAGAATATCAGGGTAATTTTCCTGTAGTAATTCTTTGAAAATGGTGTCAAGGCTCTTTTCCTGATCATGAATTTCAGGTATTCCAATAATTTTTAAATTATCTTTCCTAAGTCTGTTTTCCATATCAGCTGTTTTTTCAATGAGATATTTCACATTTTCTTCTAATTTTTCATTTTATTTTGGTTTTGAAGTATTGATTCTTGATTTCTGGTAAATTCATCAATCTCCCTGAATTCTATTCTTTGTCTGAAGGATTTGTTCTCCTCAGAGAGTTTTCTTATCTCTTTTTTCATCTGGCCAATTTTGCTTTTTAAAGCATTCTTCTCCTCAATAACTTTTTGAACTGTTTTATCCATTTGACCTAAGCTGGTTTTTAGCATGCTATTTTCTTCAGCATTTTTTTGGATTTCCTTGACTAAGCTGCTGACTTCATTTTCATGTTTTTCCTGCATCTCTCTCCTTTCTTTTCCCAGTTTTTCTTCCAACTCCCTCATTTGATTTTCAAAGTCTTTTTTGAGCTTTATCATAGCCTGAGCCCAATTTCTGTTTTTCTTGGAGTCTTTAGATGCAGGAGCTTGTGCTTCCTCATCTTCAGACTGAGTATTTTGATCCTTCTTGGGCTCATGAGCAAAATATTTCTCAATAGTCTTCCTTTTGTTTCTTTGCTTGCTCATTTTCCCAGCCTGGGCCTGGTTTGGGGGTGCTTCCTGAGCTTTTGGGACACTCCCACAAGGGTCTCAGTGTGTGAGGCTCTGTCCTCCCTCCTGGTCTGTGAATGACCATTAGCACCTCCCTCTGCCACAGGGCAGAGGTGGGGGGGGTCTGCTGTTCTATGGGGGGGCCTAGACTGCTATCAGGACCTGAATGTGGTCAGAGCCCCAGAGTCCTGTTCCAGAGGCAGAGGACAGAGCTCTGCAGTTTCTCTTCACTCCCCTCCTTCAGCTCAATGGGCTCATGCCCTGGAGTCTCCTGCTTACTGGGCTCTGCCTGCTTCTGTTTCCTGCATCAGGGCTGGGGAAAGACCAAGCTGCTTCCTGTGTGCCCTGAGGGCTGGGCTCCACATGCTTGCTCTGGCAGAGGTCCCCAGCTGTTACCCCACTTTGTGCCCGGTGGTCCTCGGGGTGCAGCTCAGGAGACTCCCCCACTGCTGTAAGCTGAGACTCCCAGCGCCCTGGGGCTGCCTCCGGGAGGTTGAAGTTTTTTCGCTCTTCTGGGCTACCCCTCTGGCAGGCCGCCCCTCCGACCCCGGGGAGCAGAGCCTTTCTGCTCTTTTCCAGGTTACCTTGAGTAGGAGAACTGCCTCACTGGGTCCCTTTGTGGGTTCTGTCTCTTGAAAGTTTAGTTAGAGTCCTTAGCTGATGAATTTTATCAGAGAGCTCCTAAGACTTGATCCCTTCTTGTCGCCATCTTGGCTCCACCCCTCTGAACTGGATTTAAAAGTGAGGCAGGACTACACAAAGTTAGGTTCATTAACAGAATATAAATCATGACATCTGGGGATATCCCTAGACCACATTAATAAAAATATAGTGTTAGATGAATTCCTACAGTATCCCTTTACAGTAAACACTAAAATTCATGCTTTAAATAGGGATAGAATTATGGGTCATTATTTCAGATTTGATGGAAAGGTCCAATGGTGATACTGGTAAATACATACCTGAATAAGAACCCTTTTCTACATCATCATGAAAGGCTATTTAGATTCTGCTTAAGGTCTGCAGTGATTTACAAGTCAGTCAATTTACATTCTTTAGTTGTTGCTTAATTGGTTTTCAGTTGTGTCCAGCTCTTCTGTGACCCATTTGGAGTTTTCTTGGCAAAGATACTAGAGTGATTTGCCATTTCTCCAGCTCATTTTATCATTCTAGATAGTTTTAATTTGTTGAAAATGGATTCTTTTATTGAGCTAGATTCATGTTCTCCATAATGTCCACACCTTACTCTCAGTCTTGCTCCCTGGGATCAAGCAACAAATTAATCCCTCTTTTACATGACAGTCTTTCAAACACAATGCAGCTATGATGTACTCTTTTCATCTAATTAAATAACCCCATTTCCTTCAACTAGTTGTTGTTTGGCATGTCTAACCTCTGAGGTCCCCATTTAGGTCAGCATGATTTTCTGTAATAAATAAATGTATACACACACATCCACATATGCGTGTACATGTAAACATGCAGACATACATATTTGTGAGTATATATGTACACATATTGGAATAAAAAGACTTCAAAATTCCCCTAAAAATGCACTTTAGGAACTGTCTTCATGACATCTGGGTATTTCCCAATTGTATGAGGAACTGCCTCATACATCTTTCTGTCTCTGAAGGTATATGTGTCAATACCTCTGTTTCTGTCTAGATGTATATAACAGTCGATGGTTTTACAAAACATTCAAGCATTCATTTTGACTTTTTTATTTATATGATAACATTAGTTCACTGATCCTAAAAGATGTCTTAAATAAAAAATTGTGGGAGGGGGGAAAAATCTATAGTTTGTACTCCATTCAGCTTTTTAATCAGTTCAGGCTTGGCTAATGTCAATCATTTATTCTTTGCATTTGACTAATTAGAAGAATGTTCAACATATTTTTACTGAAATAGTTCCATAAAAACAGAAGTCCTTAGTAATTCTTTTTATTGTCTTGATAAATCCTATATATAAATAGCTCCCAGACCATTTAGTATAGGATTTAAAGAAATGTGCAGGGGCAGTTGGGTGGCACAGTGGGGCGGTTAGGTGGCACAGAGGATAGAACACTAGACCTGGATCCAGGAGGACCTGAATTCAAATCCTACCTCAGACACTTAATAGTTACATAACTGTGTGACCTCGGGCAAATCACTTAACCCCACTATCTTGCAAAAATCAATAAATGAATAAATTAAAAAACTTATACATACACATACATATATATATTTATGTAAGTGTGCATGCATAAGTTTAATTAAACTCTGTATAATAATAGATAATATTTATATGGTACCTTAAGATTTGCAAATTGCTGGACACAAGTTATCTCTATAAATGAGAAAACTGAGACTGATAGAGGTTAAGTGACTTGATCAGTCTCACACATCTAGTAAATTTACATAGACAATAAATGTCTGAGATTTTTTATGACTTCAAGCCTAGCATTCTATTCACTTCACTGTTCTTCCTAGCAGAAGCTGTCTAAGAGTAGGGGACATGTCTTATAAACTTCCTATCTTCATGTACTTAATCCTGGACACTGAATAAATGTTTGAACTGAACTGAATTAATTCTCTTTCACAATTTCAAACTTTGGCTATTATTTCATTTTTCTTTAGGCTTGAATGAATAACCAAAATTTTCGGTGTTTCAGTTTGAAGATAGAACCCCCTAAGGTTTTAACAGTACAATAAATTTTAGAAATGTAGGATAGCTTTCTTTTATTATCCATATGCTGGTAGTTTTTATGCTGTCACTAAACTTCTATTGTTGACTTTCTTATTGTGACACGATTTGCTCTTTCAATTTCTGATGTTCCCTCTCTTTTTTCTCTTCTTTATTTTTGTGGATAGGTGTGTGTGGGAAGGGTGAATAGAGGGAGGAGAGAGATAGGAGAAGAGTGTTATAGAGTGATGGTGCTGGTATTATTAAACCAGAAATCAACCCCCTAAATCCTCAAATAATTTTTGATGCCCTCCTATTTAGAAGTGTATATAATACAAAACTCTCTTATCTTTCATCATTGTTGCACCAATATGATTTACAAGTTGAAAATATGTACCTAGATATTAATGTGATAGAACATTATTGTTCTATAAGAAATCATGGGGGCTGCTAGGTGGCACAGTGGATAGAGCACCAGCCCTGGAGTCAGGAGTACCTGGGTTCAAATCCAGTCTCAAACACTTAATAATTACCTAGCTGTGTGGCCTTGGGCAAGCCACTTAACCCCATTTGCCTTGCAAAAACCTAAAAATAAAATCATGGGGGATGGGACTTCAGAAAATGCTGGCAAGGCTTACATGAACTGATCCTGAGTGAAATGAGCAGAACCAGAAGAACATTATACAAAATAACAACAACATTGAATGATGATCAACCATGATGAACTTGTTCATTTCAGCAGCACAATTAAAAGATAATTCTAAAAGACTTGTAATGGAACTGTTTTAAATGCTCACCAAAGCTCAATTTTTTAAAATATTGTCATATATTTTGTCATTTTTTTCTCTCCAATGTATTTTTCTTTTGTTTGGATTTGATTCTTCTCTTATAACATGATTAATATGAATCTATGTTTAGCATAATTGCACATATAGAACCTATATTAGATTGCTTTCTGTCAACTGGAGGGGCGAAGGGAAGGGAGGAAGGGAGAAAAATGTAAAACTCAAAACCTTACCAAAAAATGCTTGGTGAAAACTTGCGTTGCATGTTGTTGTAAAAACAAATAAATAAAAATATTTAAATTTTCAAAAAAAGAAAAATACTGTACCTGGGATTCTTTTTTTTTTTTTTTGCTTCTTAAAAAACCTTACCAATATGGGCAATATGCAAGGAAGATCATTCTGATTATACTGATGAAAAATAAGGGAATAAAGAATTTAACCATAGATCATATAACTAAAAAATAAGGTGAGGGAGGACTTGAATCTTGATTCTGAGGTTAACATTTGAACCACTTTACCAAAGATTAATGTCTTTTCCTATGTTTGGCTCCTAATTTAGTAGATGTTCTTTATTATCCACAAATTGCATATTCTGATCTTTGATTTTAAGGGGACAATACTCCCCCCCCACAGTATGAAATTGCAAAATGTATTCAAGCAATATTTGAGAAAAAAAGAATAAGATGGTTTCTTGGTTAATGGATAAACTCTTATACTCCTCTTCCCCTAAAAGTCCTTGTGTGTCCTTTGTTTATTGGGTATAAGTAGGATTAATGACATGGAAGCTATAGAAAGACAGATTTGGGATGAATATAAGGAAAAGTTTCATTAATAGCCATAAGGGGCCAAATGTGGAATGTCCTAAATCAGTAAATATAGCTTCTCTATCAATGGAGGCCTTCCTCTGAAAGTTGGATGACCTGTAAAGACTCTTTAAAATTTGAGAATCTGTAATTGACCAAAATAAAAATTCTGTAGGAAGGCATCTTAACCGTATGTTTCCCTTCAGAAAATGTACTTTCAGTCAAAGCTGAATATCTCAATAAAAGCAAAACAGTGGAGTGTGACAATTATCTTTCCACTTTAGTAATACAAATTTTGTTTTATTATTAAGTATGAAGGTATAGTTGTATTTCTGGTGGAATAAGTAGCTGGGCAATTTATAACCCCCAAGACTTCATTTACAGATGAATGTTTGTCAAATAATTTGCAAATTACAAAGTGCTCCATAAATACTAAGTAGTCATTATTAACTTAAGCATCTCTTTTTCTTCCATTTAGAAATGAGCAGTGGGTATTTTCTCTTTGAAAGAACATTCAACATTAATTAAGGATCTGATCTCTATTTCTGAGGATTTAAGTAATATTAAGTTGATCATTTTAAATCAATATCTAAAACATGAGAGCAGCTAGGTGGCAAAGTGGACAGAGTGCAACTGGGAGTCAGGAAGACCTAAGTTCATATCCTGCCTTGGACACTTACTAGCTCTGTAACCTTGGATAAGTCACTTTACCCTGTTATCAGCTTTGTCACTATGTATAAGCCACTTCACTCGATTTGCAGATGAGTTTCCTTATTTGCAAAATGAACTGGATAAGACAAACTACTCTAGTATCCTGCCAGGAAAAATCCAAGCTTACTAAGTGCCAGGCACTATCTCATTTGACCTGGTAAGTGCTATTTAGTATCCTTACTTTACATATAAGGAAACTGAGGCAGACAGAAGTGACTTGTTTAGGTTCATATAGTAGTAGATAAGTGTCTGAAAGCTGTATTCAAATTCAGATCTGTGACTTTAAGTTTAGAATTATGTGTACTGTGCCACCCAGCTATCTAGATCTCAAATCTTTTCATTAGTTTGAGGAACTGGAAATAAAAAATTGAAACTATGTCCCTGACCAGCAGAAGAGGGCTTAGTGCTTATATCGTTACTATTCAAGACCATATTATTTCACACAAGTCAACAATACAGTTGATAAATACAAAGTGCTATTTTTTTAATATCAGAAAAATGATTGCTATTATTCTAATTGTTGATACAATTGGAAGAGCTGGGATAAAATAAAATATGAGGAGTAACAAGAAGCAGAAAGAGAAAACAGTAACAACAACTTTTTTTTTTTTAGTGTCAAGAATGACAAAAATTGTACCTGGAACCTGGGGATAAATGTGCTTTTCTAAGAAAGGAAGTAGGTTAGTTTTGAAGAATGACTACTTATAAAAGGTTTGCTTTTTTTCAGAACCTGAACTGACAAATAGATTTTATCATTTTTTTTAAGAAAGTCAGAGTTGAGCATCTTGCTTTCAGGAACTTTTTCCATTGTGTTCCAAATCAAAAGGTTGTTCCAACTAGCATGGAGGGGTTAATGAAAGCTTCTCAGTATATAAGAGATTTTTAAAAGAAATTCTGCCTGGAGTGTTTTCTGATCCCATCAAAGAAGATGGCAAGATGCACTGAACAGTTTATTGTACTAGCAGTGGTAATAAATTACTGGTTTATTTGAAGAAGCTGGGTTGTTTTTAAAGGACTTTGGCACATGTTTTGTTGTATTGGACCATGGGTTTTATTCTTGGAAACCATCACTATTGTGGAGGAAAATTAAACCTTTAGTCATTCAATAAGTGTTCTAGATTTATGAGAAATATAAGCTCTAATAATACAATGGACATTACAATTTCACTCTAATGTGTTCCACACAGTAATCTGACACTTGTGTCATATATCCCAGGCAGTGTGATGCTGGAGTCAGCTCAAACCTGCTTGTGAGAGTGGATTGTTAAATTTTCAATGTGAACATTTTTATCTCAGAAATCAGTAAAAGTTGCAAATCAGAGCGTAATTTATTGCTTTGTTATTTTTCTAGACTTAAAAATGTAATTGAGACTTTGTTAAAAATATATAAAATGGGGGGTGGCTAGGTGGGACAGTGGATAAAGCACCGGCCCTGGAGTCAGGAGTACCTGGATTCAAATCTGGTCTCAGACACTTGATAATTACCTAGCTGTGTGGCCTTGGGCAAGCCACTTAACTGCATCTGCCTTGTAAAAACCTATATATATATATATATGTATATATATATGCATATATATATATATGTATATGATATAAAATGCTTAAAAGTGTTTTATTGATACATATTTTCCCTCAAAAGGACCAGTTATTAAACATTTGCCAGCATACTACTACTCCAGTTTTACTCCTTTGTACAAAGGGTAGGACATATGTTATAACAGAGTACGTTACAGTGGTGTTTCTGTTGAAATGTTTTCAAGTGTGACTTACTGAAATAGCATCTTTGAATAGAAGTTGAATTTTGACATAACCCAAGACTTCATCAATATATCTATTCCTGTTTCCTTTTTATGTTTTTACAGCCTTTGTATGCAAGAAAGCTTTCCTTTGACCTTTCAGTCCTGCATCATGCCAAAAGACTGTGAAACTACAGATTGGTCATCTTGGAGTCACTGCTCCAAGACCTGTCAATCAGGGGATCTTTCCCCAGGATTTAGGAGCAGGAGCCGGAGTATAAAACAGATTGCCATAGGAGGTGGCCAGGAATGCCCCGAACTACAAGAAAAAGAGGCCTGCAACCTGGGAGGGGAACTTCTGCATTCATGTTCTAGGTATGGCACATTCTTTGTGACAACTTAAAGTTATAAGTTGCAGTAGCAGGGAAGGAATTATTCTAGATGGCCACGTAGTGTTGTATTGTGTTGTGTTGCATTGTTCTATGCTGTACTATATTTTTTAAAGACAGGTTTCCCTATCTTTCCCACACTAGAGATTCAAGAGTCATTATTTATGGCCAGATATAATTACCAATTACCTTAGAAATTTTAACCTCTGTTTTTGACCTGGGTCGGTTCACTCTTCCTTAGGCAAACTGGGGTATTCTCTGCCAGAGCTCAGAATATTATTGCTGACCATAGTGAAGAAACTTGATAGTTATAGTCCACTCACCTCAAAACTCCTGTACAAAAGAGATCCACTTGTACCTTCCTAGCTGTGATTATAGGTATATACCATTATAAATAGTGATCAGATATATTTTATTGGTTGTGACTCAGTGGTATGGGGCATCTAGGTGGCATGGTGGATAGAGCACTGACCTGAAGTTAGGACTATTCCTCTCCATGACTTCAAATCCAACCTCTTATTAGCGGTGAGTAGGGCAAGTCACTTGACCCTGTCTGCCTCAGGTTCTCATCTGTAAAATGAACTGGAGAAGGAAATGGCAAACTACTCTAGCATCCCAGCCAAGAAAACTCCAAATGGGGGATACAAAGAGTTGGACACAACTGAAACTGGTGAACAATAAATCAGCAACTAGTTTTCCCTCCATCATTCTTCACTTAATACAGAGAACTAATTTCAATTCTATTCAGTAAATTTGTATTAAATATCTTCTATATATTAGGCACTGTGCAATAGGGGGATACAAATTAAAAAAGAAAAAAGAAAGTCTTTTCCCCTCAAAGAATTTATAATCTAATAGGGAAAGATACAAAAGGAAGCTAGAAAAGTGGTGGTGGGGTGGCAACACTGGGGAATATCATGTTTTGTGGTGTTCAAAGGAAACAAAGATAGAAAATCGAGAGTAATTTGTAAAGTTCCAGCACCAATAAAGGCAAATTTCAAGCTTTGGAAGGAGAGTAGTGCTCTAATCCTGAGTAGTACAACCAGAGGAGAGGGGAGGCTGAGGGATTTTTGGAGGTGTTGAATATCCAAAACAGAGTTAAGGGCATGGTGATGAAATATCATCATGAGTGAGGGATTATGTTTTGTGGAGATCAAACCATGCAGTACTGCAGGTAGAAAGTATAGAGTTAGCTAGTGTCTCTGACTAATCAGTTCTCATGGGATTAGAGAATTTAGCAGAGACCTTAGATAACATCTAATCTAAAATCATCAATTTAAAATTGAAGAAAATGAGGTCCCAAAAAGTTTAACTGACTTGCTCTGGATTCTTCAGGTAGTAATAAGTCTTACTTGGATTTCTACTCCATTATTCCAAATGGAATACTCCAATATGTCTTTATATTGTAACATCTTTTTAATCTTGATCCTGGAAAAATCAAATATGTGTGAATTTCAAAATACCAAATTTAAAGTAAAATGTTTCTTACATATAATATCAGGGACATGATCCATCTACCCTTTTTCATTATTTTTATAACTAAACTCATTTCTTCCTGTAGAACCTTAACTGTTATTATCCTTTGGAAGGCAAATATAGGGCAAGGCAAGACATAACAAAACAATGTCCCCTTTACAAATTTTAAAAATTTCACTTTTCAAATTCAGAATAAAAAACTGCTCTCCATGTTCTTAATAATGGTCAGTCAAAAATGAAATCCAGGTCTAATGATGAACACAGTGACCAAAACCTTCCTGTCTTCATTTTCTATTTCTAGGTTACTTTATACATAATTTCTTTTATTGAGGTTGACAAAAAACACATATGCCCCCCCATATCATTTTTCGCTGTTTTATTCTTCACTTTAAGGTGACTATCACCCTTAGAATTCAGGGTTAAAGGTGACAGACTCTGGATCATGTATTGAAGCCCATGTGACTTCTAAACCTGTAGAAGCTAATTTTTCATGATGCTCATGAATTATTTAGTTTAAACTACATATTCACAAACACATATATTACCTGATTTTAGGATAAGTAGAGTTGAGTGCTATTGATTCAGCCAAGACACAGTCAGGCAGACCTCCCAGAGTTGTGGTTATTGTGTCTCATTTTGTTGTATTTTAAGATATATGCTTATAAGGTGTATGAAAAGCATAGTCTTTGCCAATTTCATTTGGAAGTAGTTATATTCCTATGACCTTACAATTTGACATCCTTTCTAAAGTTGACAGTTCCCTCACATTGTCATCTTGGTTGACAATATAAATTGATATAAAATAAGAATCCTGGGGCATAACCTGAAATAAATGCCAGCCAACATTTAGAAATGGGATATGGTGCTGATACTATCATGTACAAACTATGATTCTATTTAGTCAGAGAAGGGAAATGCATTAGCCACAGTGACACCCAAATCAGATGATGTCCTTTAGCTTGAAAGTTGGACTACCACAAGAAAGCCTAAAAGCAGCTTTTTACCTTTGTCTTCAGTTTTTCATTGGTGATAAAAGCATGTAATTAGTGAGACTGAGAAGTAGAAAAATGTGAAAGGCGGGAAAAAAGTGTGTTTTCAATGCAATGCTAATATTACACATTTCATATGTCACATATTGGAACTAGAATTGGGTTATTTTCCCATGAAACTGAAATTCTACTGTTTATGAATCTCTTCATCATTATTTTAGCTCAAATACTAGGGCAATGCTCCTTGGGTTTTCCATTTTCATCTTCCTTGCTACAGCAACAACTGCTGCTCTAATGGAACCATTTACCTTATTACTGTTCCCTCTTCCCCTAAAAGGTACTTTTCTTAAACTTTATATTACTGTTGCCATTCTTATATACTACTATTTTCTTTTAATATGTCCAAATATTTCTAGGACTATGTATAGACATAAACATGTGCAACAGATTATCAAATATTTGCTATGAACATTGCATATCATTGATGTGAGCAATTCCTGTTGTAGAAATTCCTTACACAGGAAAAAAGATTAGCAATTTATGTATTCAGTAGACCTAAAAAATTACTTGAGGCACTAATAAGGTTAAAGATTTATATATGGTCAACTGTATATTTATATATATATATATATATATATGTATATATATATATATATATATGTGTGTGTGTGTGTGTGTGTGTGTGTGTGTATACATATATATGTATATATATGGCCACCAGAAATCAGACTTAATTCCTCATGTTTCTAAAACCAACCATCAAAGCCTTCTATTCACTGTGACATCTGTTTGTCCTATATAAGTATATATAGATCTGTATATGCATACATTCATGAATATACACGCATACAAAGCTATGTTGGAGTCAGTTATAGCCATCTAGCAAAATTTGATAAATTTTCACCCTGAGCATTTAGATTTCAAATATGGACAAATTTCTATAATTCATACTTTATTGTTTTATTGTTCCTTTATATTGAAGAAAGTGTTGATAATCTAGATTAAATTTAAAGGGGTCTGCATACATTTTGTTTGAGAGCCAAGTTGTCAAATATTTAATATGCCTTATTGTTCAATTAACATTGCTTAAATTTACTGAGTGTATTAGAAGTCTCAGGGAATAGAGCCATCACCTGATTAGAATAATGGGAATTACAGACTACTACTACTACTACTACTACTACTACTACTACTACTACTACTACTACTACTACTATTATTACTACTACTATACTACTACTAATATTAATAATAATAATAATAATTCCTAATGCCTATGCATGTATGTATATATTCAAAATGTATATATGCATATATATTATATCAGGTAATCAAGGGCATAAAAATCTTAAGTGTATACTGTGTCGCATACATATACACATAAAATATATATACAAAATAAATACAAAATAATTTTGTTAGGGAAGGCACTATCAACTGGACAATTAAGAAAGGCTTTATGTAGAAGGTGATTAAACTGACCTTGTAGTTCTTGATTTCTTCCTCCCTCCCTCCATTTCTCTATCCTTCCTTCCCTTTGCCTTTCCTTCTCCTTCCTTCCTCTCCTCTCTTTCTATCTGTACACACACACACACACACACACACACACACACACACACACACATAGACACATTAAATTTGTATGTATGTATATATAGAGGAAATGATCAAGAATTCTTCTCTCTGCTTCCTAATTTCCTTTAAATCTCAGCTAAAATCACCTCTTCTGTACACCTTCCCCAGTCCCTTTTTAATATGCCTTTCTTCTTACTTTATGTCTAATTAAAACTCTAAAAAAAAACTTCATGCGTAGCTTTTTTCATGTTGTCTTCCCTATTAGACTGTGAGCTTCTTGTTGGAAAGGAGTGTTTATATCTTTCTTTGTATCCCCAGTTCTTAGCATGATGTCTAACACAAAGTAACTAATTATAATTATTAATGACAATATCTAACATTTATAGTGTGTGCTAAACAATTTAAAAATTATTTACCTCATTTAATGTGATATAGCTAACTTAATTCTCACAATATCCCTGGTAGGTAGGTGCTATTACCCCATTTTCAGACTGTTTGTTTAAGTAACATGACCAGAGTTCCACAGTTAGAAAGTGTGAAGCTGAATTTGAACTCAGGTCTTCCTGACTCCAAGTCTGGGGCTCTATCTATCCACTGTGCCATCTAGCTGACATGGTAGGTATCTATTAAATGCTTGTTCATGTAAATTGGCTTAAAAGATGAAAAACCGAAATGTAGCAAAATCAGACTCTCTCTTCTTTGAGATTAGTGTCAAAGTTTATTTTCAGTATGTCTGGAAAACAGGAAAAAATAAAATCTGACAGAGAGAAAAGTGTTTCATGGGAGTATTGATTGTAAGTCTTATTTCATCCAGGTCCCCAGTCCCAAACTTGAAAATCAGTTGCCAGAATAAAAGTGATTTTCTAATTTTTCTAAGTATCTGGAAATTGAAATTTTATTTTAGAAAACGTTTAATTGCAGTAATGCTAAGGCTTTTATAAAGATCTCAAAGCAAAATTTGAACTGCTGACAGCAATATTCCATGAGGCTGGAACACATACAAAAAAGTACACTTGAAAAAGAAGGAATCAATACCTTGGTCTTAATGGGAGAGATGAACTCTTTTCTTCTTTCAGTTCAATGTACAGATTTCTTATCCTTATTATATACAAACTAGAGCAACTTTACTCTGTTCTTATGTGAGGAAAATCCCATTGAGGTATCTTTGTGTGTCTCTTGCAGAACACTTTGATTTACTCTTAAAACAGCTCCTTGAGACAAAGCAATACTTCCTAAAAATCTGCTTGAGGCATTGAATCTGATGTCAAATTTTTCCATATGTGGTCTCTTTCTTGAGAGTGTGCTGAGGATTAGTTGTTTTTTTTAATGAATATTGAAGGCAAATAAAGAGGCAAAGGAAATAATTTAAAACATATTCAGTGTATTAAACATTTCTTGAGTACCTATAGTGTACAAAATACCTTTCTGTGGGTATTTTTGCATTTGTGTCTAGGAGCAGGGGGTGGGGATGGGGAGAAATGAAATAGGATCATAAAATCCCAGATTTAGAACTGAAAGAAACCATTGAGAAAGCTAATCTGTCCAACTCTTTAATATTCTTTATTTAAAAAATGATGAAACATTCAGAAAGAATAAATTTTACAATGGTTGCAAAATTATTTCAAGTAGATTGGGGAAACTGGCAGTTTTACAAAGATAAATAAATTATGGCCCTAGCCCTCAAAGAACTTACAGTCAAGACTTCCAGACAAAACAGCAAGAAGAAGAGGAAGAGGAGGAGAAGCAGCAGAAGAAGAAGAAAAAAGAAAAGAACAAGAAAAAAAAAGGAAAAGAGGAAGAAGATTAAGAACAAGAAGACTGAGATTAAGAAGAAGAAAGGGGGAGGAAGGGGGTATTAGGAAATAGGAGAGATGGATTCTATTCATTTTGTTAATTGTATGACTTGCTCATTCTTCCCCTTTTATTTCTCAGGGAAATCTGTGCTTGTCTTTTTTCTCTACCTCAACTCTTGCACTTATACTAGAAGACTCCATCATATATAGATGATAAAAATTCCCTCCCTGGTCCTCAGTCTACTCTGTTCCTATGACCTTTTCCTCCACTTCATCTCAAATACACTTAATCTCACTATCGCTTCTGGAATCAAGAACTCTGAAATTCCTTTTTCCTGATCATAATGTCCTATCATTCTTTCTTTCTTTATGCCTTGTTTCTTCAACTTGTTTGACTTACCCTCTGTCCATTTCTAGCTATTCTGTTAGGTTATTACTCTTGTTTTGGCTTTACATTTCTCTCATCACAATCCCAGCTCAGTTGTTATCTAGGTTGATACAATACTGAAAATTATTTTTGAATGCTCTATTGTCCTATTGCCATCTCAATTAAATGATGCTCACAACAGAACTGGATAAAGTCACAAAACCCTGACAACTGGTTCTACTACTAATTTATGTTCTCTGATTTCATCTTGACCCTTACTGCAATGGGGGCATCTGTCTCTTCCCTAATCAGTTCCACTTCCTGTAACAATTGTTCCAGTTTCTCACTGTCTAATACACTCCTCCATCACTGTATATACACAGACTTGATCTCACCATCACTTTTATGATTAAGAATTCTGAGATTGGGGGCAGCTAGGTGGTGCAGTGGACAGAGCACCAGCTCTGGAGTCAGGAGTACCTGAGTTCAAATTGGACCTCAGAAAATTAGTGATTACCTAGCTGTGTGGCCTTGGGCAATCCACTTAACCCCATTTGCCTTGCAAAAATCTAAAGCAAAATAAAGAATTCTGAGGTTCCTTTATCTGATCCTCAAATCGGACCAACATGTTTAAACCTTTCATGATTTAGCACAGCCTTAGCCACAGCTCTTTATAAGAAAATGGTAATGTAAGAGATAGACTCTTAGGACTTCAGAAATAATTTTCCCCCTTTCACACACAGTGGAAAGTTTTGCTCTAATCTTGAAACAGAAAAGACCTAAAGGAACAAGAAGCAGATAAGAAGACTGAAAAGTTCACCACTGCAAGAAAAGTAGGGATGTATGCAACTTTCTAAAATTTGAGGAATGGGCAGAGGTTGAAGACATGCTAGGATTTCTACCTGACCTGACTTCGGAACCTATTGAGAGGTAGAAACACTCAGTCTGAGGCTTAGGACAGCTAAGATTGTCAGTGCTGATATGATTTGCCTTTGTTCCTGTTGATGAGAGTGATTTTGAGGACTTTCTCCAATGCTTGCTTCCTTTTTTCAGACAAATGAAAGCTTTATTGTAATTCCCTTTATTCTTTTTTGGATTTGTAGCAACGATGGCAACTATTTTGTCCCTCTAGAAGGTACAAAGATGAATCAATTTAAGCAGATATCTTTTAAACTATCTTTAAGATTCATGTTCAAATATTTATATATAGATACACATATTAGATATAGGTATATATATATAAGATATATAAGTATATATTCATATGTACATATAAACACACATTTTTATAGTCAGAATTCTTTCTTATCTATATTTCTATTTCTTTTATCTTTGATGAAGTTAGTTGTTATTATGGGACTGAGTTTGAAAAACTAAATCTCCTGCAGACTTCTGATTTGGATAATCAGAAAAATTGAGAAATTTTATATATTTATTTATTTTATTTTGAACTTATGAAATAAAACAAATATTTCTGTAATAAAGTAAAATTTAAAAGAAGATAATTATAGGTGTGGCTAGGTGGCACAGTGGATAGAGCACCAGCCCTGGAGTCAGGAATACCTGAGTTCAAATGCAACCTCAGACAATAATTACCTAAGTGTATGACCTTGGGCAAGCCACTTAACCCCATTGCCTTGCAAAAACCTAAAAAAAAGAGAAAGATAATTATACATAAAACTGCAAACTTACTATGTGTAATTTTCTATTACTTTTAAGTACATAAGTTATTATATAGCTTTCTTTTATTATGTTATTATTATTAAGTTATGTTGCTTTCTTTTTTTCTCTTTTTTTCTTTTCTCCCCCACCCACTCCCTCCATAGAACATTCATTTACCTGAAGGAATTTCTCTCTGGGTAATATTTGTCTCTTCCCTGATTCCTCTTAGATGTAGCTTAAAACTATTTTCACCTTTAACAGTCTCATGAACATCCTTGTGTGGGTACATGTGCATGCATGTATGTTTATGTATACGTGTATGTATAGTGGAATTTTTGGGAAATTACATACACCATATAACTATTCTGTTTATAGCATTTTTTTTGACTGAATGCACAGGTGGTCTCAGTTATAGAAATCCCATAATTAAATACCATATACAAAATTGTGGTGCATTCCTATACAATCCAAATTCATGTTTCCCCCCTGGGAAATTTCTGGTTGGGAGTTCAAGGAATCAAAAGTTAAGAGATATGCTACTTTATTTAAGGAAATTTAGAAATAGACTTTGGGAACACATATTCCTAGGACATACAAGCCCAATAGTCTTCTGAGTGATTGAGCACATTAAATCACTATTTCTGTGCCATACTCAGAAAAACCTTCCAGGTCAGAGGTCTCATATCAGAAGAGAGTAACTGATAAAGAAAGCTCAGCCAACAAGAAGGGAAATAGATTTAGTTTATGAGCATGCCCAGTAAGTCCCTGGCTCAGTGAATGATTGATGGTCCAACAGATAACTGACAATTTAGCTTGCTGTTACGGGGTCTGCCATGTGTCTATATTGAGAAAACAGGAGGCCCATATTGTAAGCTCCTTCTTTTCTCTTCATTTAACCAGCTCTTTAGTCTTTGA
Organism: Macrotis lagotis; assembly: GCF_037893015.1. Classification (NCBI taxonomy): domain Eukaryota; kingdom Metazoa; phylum Chordata; class Mammalia; order Peramelemorphia; family Peramelidae; genus Macrotis; species Macrotis lagotis. The sequence continues at coordinate 624,315,030 of NC_133658.1, forward strand.
TGAAGAGGCCAACCAATTGTTCTTACTCCTCCTCACTTTTTGCCCATTCAGCCAACCATCTTCCCTTTTTATTACATCCTTGTCTACTGGTTATCTACCAATATGACCATATTTTCTCTATCCTGAAAAAAATCATTACTAAATCCCATTAACATTTCCAAACAACATACTTTTAAATATCTCTTCTTCATTAGTCAAAGTTCTATTTAAAACAAAGAAACGCATTAACTACACTCATTGCCTCCATTTTTGCCACTCATTCACCTTTCAGTCCTTTCCAACCTTGTTTCTGACTATACTATTCAACTGAAACTACTCTCTACAAAGTTAGCATTGATCTCAATTGCCAAATCAAATGAATTGAATTGAATATGTTCCATTATATGTCTGATTTCATAGGAAGTAAGTATCTGGTTTGAGGTAGGTGAATAATTTAAGTCTAAAATTATACATGTATAGAGAAATGTGTTATATGTGCTCCCTTTCCTACCTAGAGCTCTGGGATACTTCTGACTGATTCAAAAAAAATGGTGTTGCTGAAATAGTTAAGCATTGGAGGAAGGTACGAGTCATGATCTGAAGACCTCAGGGAAACTTATTTCAGATGTCACAGAAAAGAAAGATAGTTCCTTGGAAATTAGTTGTCACCACTAGTCCCCATCTCTTTTTTAACAATCCTCTCAAAACAACCTGGGTCTTGTTTAAATTCACAGAAGACAGCACCCCTTTTTTATTTTTCCCCTTATTCTTTTATATAATATCAGAGTATTTTGTTTTATGAGTCCCCAATGTGCCACTTTACTGTAAGTCCTCCTGGGATGAAGATGTTGTTACCTGGTTGTTGCTTAGTGTACTCCAAAGGACTCTGCATAGTTATGGAACTCTATTAATAATGCATATGTTGAGTTTGGCGAACAAAGGCATTTGTTCCTGAGCAAAAAGCTTTTCACTCCAGAGTTGCTTTCTTTAATCAATAGTCCTGCTATGGAGCTTTAAAAGAATTACAGCAGCACAAAATGTGTAAAGCTTGATCAGCCCCCTTTATTTTTGTCAGCTCTTCAGTTGCACTGGTAAGCCTATTCTTTTCTAATACTTCTGGAACCTTTAATGAGACAACAGACATTTCCATAAATTAGTGCTGCTGTAATTTCTTGATTTTTAAATATATACACTTTGAATTTCAATACTTTGCATTCGTGTTCATTTCAAGAAAAAATGAGTTCAATTCAAGAAGGTTTATATGAATAAAATGTGTGTTTGGTTAAAATGTGATAATTTGCTGTTCTAAGTTTTTTCTTGACTATGTCATCATTAAATCAGGTAGGGGTCTGATTCCACAAAGCTTTGCAGCAAGGTTTTGCTCTGAGCAAGAGAAAAAACTCTGAATTCTAAAGGACTCCCAAGTTTTAGAAAAGTTAAAAGATTCTTTGATAAATCAGGACTTAAAAAATAAAGACCTCAAGTTTTTGTTAGAATAAGCTTTTGAAGATGTCTCAATATTCTGTGAAAACTAGATATCACAGTTAGCAGGATAGTGATCTATGTAAAATACTCACAAAATGTGCTTACTATTCTAATCTCAGCATTGTTAATTTAGGGTAACAACTGCTTCTTTCCCTTTGGTTTGAGAACAAAATTTCAGCATGCCATCTCTGAGTGGACTTCGCATGGCACCAACAGTATATGTAAGGGTTTGAAGGAGATTGAGAAGGAACCTCTTACACAAAACATTCCTTTTTTGTATATTAAGTGAATAACTAAAAATCTCATAACTGCCTTCCCAGATTGATTCTTTTGTGAAGGTAAATTAGGTCATCTTTTTGCCTCAGTTTTTACCTAACCTTTTAAGTACTGAATAGGTGTTGCCTCAAACAAATGGAGACCTTAGGAAAGACAGAGAGTAAAAAGTCAAACAATGAGGCAGCTAGGTGGTCACAGTGGCATCAGGAGGACCTGAGTTCAAATCCAACATCAGACTCTTAATACTTACCTAGCTGTGTAAACTTCTACAAGTCATTTAACCCCATTGCCTGGCAAAACAAAAAGTCAAAAAGTTCTTGATCCATTGCCAATTGTCCTGGCTCATGTCTTGCCATTGGATGCCTTTAAATCTGGAGAACAGAGTGAGGCTGATAACTTTACTCAGCTCTGCCTCACTTAAATCCTATTAACTTGCAAGTCAAGACATCATCCTGTAGATATCATTGATCCTCTTCTAGAACAATAAACACAGCAATCTTAACCTCTATTTAAGTACACCTAGGAGTCATGACCCATTAAACCTTAGTTACTTTTTAGATTGACTTTCCTTTATTATATCTAGAACTCGTTGACATCTGAGACTATGTCTTATTTTTGGACTACATTATCTCTAACGTCCCTTCTAGCTATAAATCTATGATCCTCTAAAAAAGAACATGAGGATCCAGGGCATCTGACACAGAGTGAGAAAAGAGAATACAGAAAAGAAAGACTAGAGACACAAGAAGATGAACTTTGCCCTTAGTCTCTGAGTTATTTGAGTTCCTTCCAGATTTTCCATCTCTTCCCCTCACTCTCTGAAATACATCATATCTGGGGACTTCAATACATTTTCAAAGCACCGAGGAGAGCTATATTCTTTTTATTAGAACTTTTCAGGTGTAAACTTTCTTGCCAGGACTGTTAACTAACTTCAACCTTCAATCTGTCACATGAGAAACTATCTTACTAAAGTTTCTTTTAAAATAGAACTCAATCCATTCCTCTATGAATTAGATATATTGGAATTCTCTACACTTTGAATTTTCTTTTATTTTTCTTTTTTAATTTTATTTATTTTTTTGCAAGGCAATGGGGTTAAGTGGCTTGCCCAAGGCAACACAGCTAGGTAATTATTAAGTGTCTGAGACCGGATTTGAACCCAAGTACTCCTGACTCCAGGGCCAGTGCTTTATCCACTGCGCCACCTAGCCGCCCCTACACTTTGAATTCTCAAAAAGATCTTGGGAAAGCTATAACTCTTGACTATTTCTGATGACTGGAATCTCCATCTAAAATTTTGCATATGAATTGAATGCAATGCATTCCTTAGTTTGAAACCAGGTCTAGGCTGGTTTAAAATAAATAGCTTAAAGTAAAGTCAATATTGGTTTATTGGGTAAATGATTGCTTCATTGTGAAAGACTAGTAGTCAGCCATTATTGACATTTTAATTTCTAATCAATTAATCAATCAAAATGCATTAGTTAAGTATCTTCTGTGACTACAAAGACAAAGATGAAACTATCCCTCTAATTAGGAGTTTATATTTTATTTGGATAGATAATGTGTACATGTAAAGGAGGTGGGTTTCTGATCTCTTCCTTTCTTCCTCCCTTCCCCCCAAATAGGTTGGTAACATTGCAGAATGAAGTTATTATACATGATGAGATTTTCATGTGTAAACAAGATGTGTCTATACCTATAGTTGTGATCCCCTTATCAAATGAAAACTGTTTTTTTTGGCAAGAAGCAAGTAAATAATTGACCAAGGAAAAAAGCTAGTCATGCCATTGGGACTTTAGACATCTGCTGAATGTTAGCAATTCTTGTTTAAGATGAGGAATCAGGGATCAAGAGCATCTGGTAAAGGCAGATTTCTCTTCCCCTCCTCATATCCTATATATCAGAAACTGTTACCCAAGGGGGGGGGAAGTAACTACAGGGATCATGTACCCCTTTGGTAGAGAGGAGTGCTTGTGGATCAAAACCTTGGGAGTCCAGCTGAGCAGCCTATTGGCAGAATGCTGTTCCCCAAAGTATTCTGTGAAGAGAGAAATTCCAAACCTTGGAATTCCAGGAATTGTGTGTTAACCCTTTGTTCTTTGTATATACTACATATATACCTTACTCTAAATGTGAACCTACTCAGCCCATATATATGTTTTCTGTGTTTATGAGAGTTTCCCAGGAATGTAATGGGAATATTTTTGCAACTACTTTTCTCAATATATCATGTAAGTCAATGACTTTTGCTAAAAGCTAATTGACTGATTGTCAATTAGAAGTATACTACTGGAACCATCCATAGGGTTACTCCTAGAACCTAGGGTAATAGCTTCCTCTTTGAGGACCCAACTATCAAATATAAACTGGGGAATTGCCTCAGTTAGGAATGTTACAAAAGTGTGTTTGTGTGTGTGTGTATATATGAGTATGTGTATATACATATATATTTAAAAATAGTTTCCTCATCTATAAAATATGAATAATAATAGCATCCCAGGATTTTTTAGATTATAATTATAAAATCCTTAGTGCAGTGACTTGTCCATAGTAGAAGCTCTATAAATGTTAGTTATAATTTTTATACATGTATACACCAGTGACATGGGAAGACACGAACAGTATCAGAATCAAAATTTTCTCTGTTTGAACTTAATAGAATTAGCACAGGTCCATGCTTATTGAATATTCTCAACCAGTTTGTTAGGGATTGCACAATCTGTGCTAAGGCACAGCTCTGCCTTCGCTGTCTCCCTTCACTGCACATCCCTGATCCACAAAAATATATGAATACATACGTGAGTGTCATTTAGATAGAGCTGATGGTTAAATCCCTGAGGTTCCCTGAGGAGGTAGCTGATAAGGGGACCAAGTAAAAATGCAAAGTATAGAGAGAAAGAATAATGTCACAAATGCGAATAGGGCCCTTCTCTCTCTAGAAAGTTATTTAGCAATTATTTATTAAGGCCTCTCTATACACCAGGGTGTAAACTAAGGGTATAGTAGCTAAAACCTAGGAAATGCTTCTGGTGCAAAAGAGGAATTTGCACTTAGTTCTACAGAAAACCAGGGAAACAAGAGCTGGAAAGTGACAGGGAGAGAAGTGCGGGTAGGGGGAAAACCAGTGAAAATGTAGGGTGAGGAGATGAAATGTAATGTTTGAGGAACATCAAGAAGTCAGAGAGGGCTTTGTAGAGGTTGTATTGACTCTATTGTTCTTAATGCCTTTCATACTTAGGGTGTTTAATCAGTGTTTGATGATTGATTGACACTGGGTGTTATTGTCCTTGGTTTTTGTTTGATTTTTGTTTGTATTTTTGTTGTGCCACTAGAAAACCTTTGTGTCTGTGGCATTCACTTTTTTTGGAACGACTATCCAATTTATGATTTAGTGAGCCAAAGGAAGTTGTTATATTATTCCAGTAACTTGGAATAGTGAATGTTTTGATGTTCTGTTAGGTAGTCTACCCAGCAGTGGAGACAGTTCTGCCCTCTGAGTTGATAGATGTTAGAAGGGCTGATTCATCTCTTCCATCCCTCATCTAGTTGTTCTATTCTGGAAGATTCCATAACCAATTTCAGAGTACTACTGACCCATACTGTGTGGAACCCTGATCTTTGAAGCTGTGGTTAACTGGAAGAGGAGGTTAAATGAAGATGATGAAAAGAATCTGAATGTGGTGAGATAGTCTGAGGACCAGCTGAGGATGACCTCTAGGCTTTGACATAGGTTTTATCCACTAAGGGGGAAAGGTCCAGCCAGTCACACAGCAAAGTTTCCCAGACACATAAGGCCTAGCAGTGTAATAGCTTCTAAAGGGGAAGGCAGGCAACATTTAGTGGAGTGGAGTCCTTTGATTTCTTATTCTGTCAGATCTACGAGAAGCTTTCTCAGGGTGGTGGAGTTCAGGATGTTCAGTTTTCATGGCTGCTGAGTGATTTGTGACTAAACATTGAATAGTGCTTTTGAAAAAGAAACAGAGAGAAGAAAAGACTACTAAAGGATTCAAGTTTCTGAAATGAATATAGAAGTCCTTTACTGATCTTTTTTCTCCCTCTTCTTTTGCAGTGTTAGTATTTTCTCTGAGGTAGTAAATGATTTCCATAGTAATAAATGTCTTTGTGTTAGCCATAGAAGTATTGTCCTGTCTGGAACAGACAGCACTTTCTGTCTCTGAATATAAAGTGGGAATATTTGGTCAATGAGCTACTTGTAATATTTTATTACTGCTTGCTCTTGTAGGTGAATTCTCATTTTTAAACTTGCATTTTCTTCTTTTTTCTATAATATAATTTTTCTACAATTATACTTTACAAAATGAACCCACTGCTAATTTTTATGTAGTTATTCTAAAATAATTGAAAAAAAGTTAAAAATCTCACATCCTATCCTTTGCCTAGATATGATTCTAACATTTAAATGTATTACATGCATTTTTATAAACTAGACTTACAGTATGATCTAAAGAACATAGGGTGTTTGCATTGTAAGCATCAGTCTAGCTAAATAGAGAGATGCTTATCATCAATAAATAAATTTGATCATGCATTCTTTGGCCTTGTTAATCTATGAAAGAAAACAAAATGAAAAATGGCTACCAATCTTGTCTGACAGTCAACAAATCAATAAGAATTTATTTAGTGTTTTCAGGGCACTGCTAAGTCTAGGGATACAAAGAAAGACAAACAGTCATAATAACAAATTTTTTTACTCAGTGAGTTCACAATCTAATGGGGGGGGGACAATATGTAAACAATTATATGCAAACAAGATGTAGACAAGACAAATTGTAGATGATCTTAGAGGGAAGACACTAACATGAAGAGATGTTTAGAAAAGGCTTGTTGTAGAAACTAGAAGCTCCTGTGTAGGCTCCTTATACTTCTCCAGTGACAATAGCAGAACAGGATAGGAAAGGGACAGAGGGTCCAAAGACTACTTTAGTCTTAGCCTATCTGTAAATATTAGCTTATTTTTAGTATTCTCAACATGAGATCAATGTCCAAGGACCAATAAATGATGTCTTATTGGAGGAACTGAGTTTTTTCAGGGCTGATTTATTCACTATCAATTAAACCAGAATAAAAGAAAGATGAAGCTGAAAGATTTATCTTTGGAAAGACAAATATTTTGGTTGATAAGAGTTAGATTTTTCCATGTATTCATTTCATGAGACATTAGTTCATTTCTTATTGAAATGCTAAACCTTTGAAAAAAGAGCCATGAAAATAATTGACCTAAATTATCTATTATAGTATATATATATAAAGACACAGAAAAGGTATATGAAGAATTCATCAAGACACTCAAAATTAAATCAACATTTTTCTTTTTGCTACTTAGTGACCAAAGTCAAAAATGAAACATGTTAGAACATAAAATTAGGATTTAAGGAATTAAAAAAAGTTAAAGACTTGCAGTTCACATATAAGATCCATACCTATAAATCACAAACAAGAATTCCATCACATAAAATTTACATGCCTACATAAAGGAACACACACACACACACACACACACACACACACTCACATACACATACATAAGAGAGGGAGGGAGAGGGAGGGAGAGGGAGGGAGGGAAGGAAGAGAGGGGAGAGAGAGAGAGAGAGGTAATGAGGGGCTACTGATTAGGAATCATTTCTGAATACAATTAGACTTCACATTTATTAGAACAAAATCAAAATTAGAATGAATTTATATTTATTTATGTTTTACAACTTGATTTTGATATATTTTTCAAAGTTATTGTGGTCAAAAATTGGAATGAATAGAAAAAAAAGTACTGAGTATGACAATTCTGTATAGGATTTTGCATGGAATAAATCAATATAATGAGACCAAAAGAACCTAAGACCAAAACACTGGATTTTCCTGCCAATAGGAGAGCAGAAGATTTTGAGCAATATTGTTTTGTAAAGTATCAGGAGACAATGAGAGAAAAAATCATTTTAAAGAAACCTTGGGGAGTAAATAAACTAAGCAAGTCAAATCAAGGACATTTAAGGATGAAATTGCAAGGATAATGAACTAAGCAGTTAAGGAAAGGCTCCAAAAAGATTTTTCTAAGAAAATTTATGTTCCTTTAAAGACACTTAGTAGTCACCACACTCTAATTCTGCTTTTGTTTTTAAATTTTAATTTTCTTTTCATCTACTGTGACTCCTTCATTTTATGAACAAGGGATGCAAAAACTAGAGAGGTTAAGTGACTTGCCTAAAGTTACAGATTAGTTATTGAACTTAGACCTGAAGCCAGATCCTCAAATCCCTGACTGAACACACTTTATCAATGGTTCCATATTGCCTTGGGAAGCTTGAAGTTCTGATAGAAAGTATCTTGGGGAGGACCTACAGATGAATAGTTGATCAATTAGTCTACAAATTTTATAAATGTCTAGTTCATCCAAGGCACTGTGCTCAGCTCTGATAACAACCACACAAACAACAAAATAACCCCTTTTCCTAAAATGCTTCCATTCTGATGGTTAGGATAGGCTGAGAGGAGAATGATCCTGGCTGGATGTCAAGACTATTCACACAACCCAGTTTTGAGTCCTCATCCCATCTTGCTGGAATTATTCTTTTAAATTATTAATTAACTATTTAATTATTTACCATCATATTTAAAATTGCTCTCTAGAAGTGTTGGGATCAGTTCACAACTCCACCATCAGTACATTAGGGTCCCAGTTTTCCCACATCCTTTCCAATGCTTATCATTTACCTTTTCTGTCATATTAGTCAAACTGCTAGGTGAGAAGGGATAACTCAGATTTGGCTTAATTTTCATTTCTCTAACAAATAGTGATTTAGAGCATTTTTATATGACAATAGATAATTTTGATTTCTTCTTCCAAAACTGCCTGTTTTCTTCATTTATCCTTTCATGAATTTATCAGTTGGGCAATTACTTGGATTGTTTTAAAATGTAGCTCAGTTCTCTACATATTTTAGAAATGAGATTTTTATCAGAAATACTGACTGTAAAAATGTTTCCCAGCTTCCTATTTTTCTTCTAATTTTGATTGCATTGGTTTTGTTTGTCCAAAACCTTTTCAACTTAATTATAGTGTTCTTTATCTTTTGTTTGATCATACATTTTTCTTCTTTTCTTAGAACTAATAGGTAAATAATACTTTTCTAATTAGTTTAAGGTATCACTCCTTACGTCTAAATCATGTGTTCATTTTGACATTTTCTTGATAAAACTGATATATTGCTCTATGACTAGTTTTTACCATGTTGTTTTCTAGTTTTCCCAGCAGCTTTTGTCAAGTAGTGAGTTTTTGTCCCAACAGCTGGAATCTTTGGGTTTAACAAACAGAGGATTATTAAAGTTATTTACTATTGTGTCTTCTAAATCTAACCTATTCTTCTGATCCATCATTCGGTTTCTTGACAAGTAACAAATAGTTTTGATGATTGTCACTTTATAATATAGTTTTAGATCTGGTATGACGAGACTACTTTCCTTTGTATTTTTCACTAATTCCCTTGATATCCTTGATTTTTTTGTTTTTCAAGATCAATTTTATTATTTTTTGTAGCTCTATTAAAATAATCGTTGGTAGTTTGATTGGTATAGTACAGAATAAGAAGTTTAATTTAGGTAGAATTGGTCATTTTTATCATATTAATTGTGTCTACTCATGAGTAGTTGACATTTTTCCAATTGTTTAGATCAAACTTTATTTGTGTGAAAAGTGTTTTATAATTGTATTTATATAGTTCCTGGATTTGTATTGACAGGTAGACTCTCAAATAATTTTTATTTATTATTATTTTGAATGGAATTAAAAAATTCAATGGAGTTATTTTGAATGAAATTTCTCTTTCTATTTTTTACTGTTGGTCTTTGTAATATGTAGAAATGCTGATGATTTTTGTGCTTTTATTTTTATATCCTAAAGTTGGTAATTTTTTCAAGTAGCTTTTAGTTCATTCTCTAAGTATGCTATCATTGTTAAAGTCTGGAAACCCCACCATATTTTTCCCTAAAAAAACTTTAATTAAAGCCTCTAAACAGATCCTAAAGCTTTAGAACTCACGAAAAAAATGTTCTCAACTCAAGATATCATGGAGAAAGTTCAGTAAAGTTCTGTATTATATAAAAATAAAAAGGGGAATATAGCCCAGAGTAGAGGAGAAACTTTAAACTCTTAGCCACAGCTCAGCTCAAGTTCAGGCTCAGAAAGCCAGAGATGGAGTAGGCCAGCAGTGAGGATAACAATCTCAGGTCAGAAGACAAACATCAAGCCTTAAGAATGCTGATACAACTAGGGGGAACTGATTTGGGCTGCTATAATGTGGGAAACCACCATTAGCAACTGAAACATAGACGACATCCTAGGCGAATGGTAAGCCAGAGACCAGACCCTGGCCTCCAGCAAAAAAAAAAAAAAGCTTGGGACTATACTTCCTGTACCTTAGAAGTAGAGCTCAACTATCAAAATGAGCAAAATTCCCAAGAAAACACTAATAAAAAAACTACTATTCTGATAAGGACAATAAAAATGCCATCTCAGAGGAGGAAAAAGTGACAAAATGTCTATATGTGAAGCCTCAAAAGGCTTTATAAATTAATCTCAAATGCAAAAAAACCTCTCTGTAGAACTCAAAAACCAAAGAAGAAGAAAAGAAGAAAAATGGAGAAATGAAAAGAGAGCATGCAGGAGAATTATGAAAAATTAACTGCAGAAAGCAATGCCTTCAAAAATAAAATTGACTAATGGAAAAGAAATCAACTTATTTAAAAGTAAAAATGACCAAGTGGAAAAGGAGTGAACTCATCAAGAATTAAAACTGACCAACTGGAAAAGGAATATAGCATCAAAAAGTAAAATTAACCAATTGGAAAAGGAACCACAAAACCTTGCTGATGAAAATAAAGCACTAAAAATTAGAAAATAAAGTGCTAACAATTAGAAGTGTTCAAATTGAAACTAATGAATCTATGAAACCCCAAGATTTCATCAAACAGAAACAAAAGATTGAAAAAGTAAAAGAAAATGTAAAGATCCTTTTGGGAAAAATGACCAACTTTTTGAAAATAATCCAGGAGAGATAATTTATTAATTATTGTTCTACTTGAAAGTCACAATCAAAAAAGAATCTAGATGAAATCTTGCAGGAAATTATCATGGCAAACTTCCCTCATATCCTAGAACATGGATATAAAATAGTACTTGAAAGAATTCATCAATTTCTCCCAGAAAGAGACTCTACCAGGGAGCCAGTTAAGATTAGGCAACTTTAACATTAAAGTATCAGAGGACCTGGAATATGACATTCCAGTGTGCAAAGTAGCTTGGATTACAGCTAAAGAATCAATTGTCCTGAAAAATTCAACATATTCTTTCAGAGGAAGAGATGGATTTTCAATGAAATAGATGACTTTCAAATACCTCTGACATAAAGGCCCCCTGAACAGAAAATCTGATCTTCATATATGACTCAAGATATGAGTAAAAAGAAAAATGAAAAGGAGGAAAAATTGTTGTCAATAAGACTAAATTGTCCATAACCTTACAGAGGAAGAAAATACTTGCAACTTTTGAGAACTGTGTTTCTTTTAGGTCATTTGAAAGTAGCATACTTACAGGATATAAAGGGATAGATGAGTATGAAATTTTGTAAAATACTCCTTGAGATGCAAATCAATTGTGAAATGGCTGAACAATTTATGGTACATGAATGTTATGGAGTACTATTTTTCTGTAAGAAATCATGAGTGGTCTGACTTCAGAAAAGTATGGAAAGATTTGCATGAACTGATAATGAGTGAAGTGAGCAGACCCAGGAGAACATTATACACATTAACATCAACATTCTGAGATTACCTACTCTGATGGGAACAAGTTCTCTCAGCAGTTCAGTGATCAAGGACAATCCTGAACTTCCTAAGGGAAAAAAAATCTCCATGAGGTCTACCAAATAGTTAAAGAACAATTCATTTCAATCTATATAAGCCAATTTGAAATATACATGAAGTCCTCCATTCAGAATACATAAAGAAAATGCCATCCACCTCCCAAGAAAAAACTATGGATTCCACCTGTTTTTCAAACTGGTTTATATAGAATTGAAATGAATTGTTCTTTAACTATTTGGTAGAATTGATAGAAATTTTTTTCTTAAGAAAGTACATTGATGCCTTTTGAAAATTTTTTTTGAAATGGTATTATTTATTTTCTTTTTTGTTAATCTGTGAAATTTGAATTTTTGTAAATATTCATCAATTTCATTTGAATTATCAGATTTATTGGCATTTAGTCAAGCAAAATAACTCTGACATTGCTGTAATTTCCTCTTCATTGGGGGTTAATTCACTCTTTCCATTTTTGCTACTGGTTTTCTTTCTTTTTTTAAATCAAATAACTAAAAGTTTATTTATTAGGTTTATTTACTAATTCTTTTTTTTTAGTTTTTTTTTGCAAGGCAAATGGGGTTAAGTGGCTTGCCCAAGGCCACACAGCTAGGTAATTATTAAGTATCTGAGACTGGATTTGAACCCAGGTACTTCTGACTCCAAGGCTGGTGCTTTATCCACTATGCCACCTAGCCGCCCCGGTTTATTTATTAATTCAATACTTTTCTTACTTCTACTTTTATTAATCTATCCTTGATTTAGTATTTAATTAGGTGTGTTTTTTTTATATTTTGTAGTTTTTTAAGTTGCATGCCCAATTCATTGATCTCCTCTTTCTCTATTTTACTTATGTAAGCATTTGGAGATATAAAATTTCCCATAAGAACTATTTTGATTGCATCCCATACATTTTGTTTTGTTGTCACATTATTGTTACTTTCTTGGCTGAAAGTATGTTTCCTGTGATTTATTGTTTGACTTTCTAACTTTCTACAATCCTTTATTGCATCCAATTTTTATTGCATAATGATCTATTTGATCGATTTTGATATTTAGGCCTTTCTGTGCAGTTTTTTTGAGGTTTTTATGCCCTAATAGATGATCAATTTTTGTTTAGTTGCCATATCCTGTTCCTATTCAATTTTCTCCAGAGGTTTATCATATCCAACTTTTCTAAAATTCTGTTCACCTTTTCACTTCCTTCTTGCTTATTTTGTGATTAGATTGATCTAATTCTGAGAAAGGGAAGTTGAGGTCTCCTAGTAAGGTTTTGCTGTCAATTTTTCCTATAAGTTACAACTTCTCTAGGAATTTAGATGCTATTTAATTTGATGCATATATGTATAATATTGATATTACTTCACTGTCTAGAATGACTTTTAACAAGGTATAGTTTCCTATATTTCATATGGAATGTCTTTTAATTAAAACGATTTTTTTGCTTTGTCTGAGATCAGATTTGCTACCTCTGCTTCTTTTTAATTCTGCTAAAAATAGTAAATTCTGCTTCAACATTTTGCCTTTATGCATGTCTCTTCTTCAAATATATTTCTTGTAAGCAACATGTAGAATTTTTTTAATCCACTCTATTTCCATTTTATGGGAAAGTTAATTCCATTTATATTTATGATTAATAATTTTGTATTTTTCTCCAATTAATTTTTCACTATTCACATTGTAACTCTAACAACATAGTCTTGCATATATGATACTGAAGGGAAAAATATTTAGGTAAAGTTTCTGAACTAGATCAAGTATATAAAAGATGCCTGTGCTGAAGGTAATGGAGTTTTAAGAATGTTGAGGTAATGATTTTCATTGTAACTGAAGAATTGGAAGAAACCAGTGCTTTCTGGGGAAAATTTCTACCTTGTTATTAATGAAAGATAACCAAAGGAACATAAATTTGGTAGCTAGGTGATACAGTGGATAAAATGTTTGACTTGGAGTCAGGAAGACTTGAGTTCTAATCCAACCTCAGACACTTACCTGCTGTGTGACTTTGGGCAAGTTATTTATCTCTACTTGCCTCAGTTTCCTCATCTATAAAATGATCTTGAGAAGGAAATGACAAACCTTTCCATTATCTTTGCAAAGAAAATCTTAAATGGGATTGCAAATAGTTGGACAAAACTGAAATGACTGGATAACAGCAAAAAAAATGCAACAAATATAAATTGGTAAAGGTTAATCTAAGTATTGTCCAATTTATTCAATTTTTAAAATGAGAATCATTATACTGAATGCATCCAAGTTACCCTCAATGAAAGTATTAAAAGGGAGCAAGTAAGTTTTAAGTGATATTTTACTATAAAACATACATTGATCATCATTCAATTGATGGAAAAAATGTAGAAAACATTTGACTCAAGAGCAAAGTCTTCTACAAAGCTCTCTTCCAATTAGATGTCTCTTGTACATATATGAAAGTTGTAAGATATTCCTTAATAATTGTAAGAAAATACATTATTCGATAGTCCTCTGATTATTGTCAGACAAAATAAAAAAGCAGAAATAGATTTTTTTTGAGATATCTACTGAATGGATCTGGTGCCAATTTAGGGTCAAAAGGGAATTTTCTGTATATGATAGCACTCCTCTGGATGGCATTATGCTGATTTTACTGAACCCTCAGAATATTGCAGAATCTCCTAAATGAGATCCAAAAGAAGTCATAAAGTGTTTGGCTTACCTATTCAAAAAGAAAAATCTAACCTGTCATAGATGAAATATTTTAACTTATGAAAGAATGACTATCATGTACAGTTAGCTTTACAATCTATAGAACTTATATATATTAGCATCTATATCTTTCAAATGAACATAGATCTGAAATTTTTCATCAGGAATAAGAGAATAGATAGATTCACTTTTATGTGAATCCAAAGTGCTTTTTTTATGATTCCCAGATTCACCCTAAAATGATCTCTATCTTCACCCTAAAATGTTTAGCCATCAATATTCTTTCAGTAATGTATTGGGCAAATGTGACAAGGGCAGGGAAGATAACATTTATAATATCATCTACTATGTGATAGTCACTGAACTAAATATTTTAAAATGCCATATTTAATCTTTATAATAATCTTGAGAAGTCAGTGTTATCATCTCATTTTAACAGTTGAGGAAACTGAGACAACCAGAATTTAAATGACTTTCCCATGGTCACACAGCTACTATGTATCTGAGTTTGAATTTGGATTCAGGTTTTCCTGACTCCAGGTCCAGTACCCAATCTTCTGTGCCATTTAGAAGCCTTTGTTGCTGTGGAATATTATTGTCTGAGAAAATTAAGACTGGAAATCACCCAAAGATCAATGGAAAAACATATTGTATGCAAATAGGATATAGTACATTACAAATAAATGTTGATGCAAGAGAAATAATGTGAAGGATCCTAACATTGTTAGGAGAATTCAAAGGAAGTTCCCAGCATGTTAGGTGGGCCTCTACAGTGGATTTATGTGAGAACATGAGAGTTCAACAAATTGAATGGGCAAGGGGAAATTGCAATTTGAATTTTTATAGGAAATATTCACATATATTCACATATATATATTGAGCAATGTAGTATATTTATATAAATGTAGTATATTCATATAAATATATAAATAATGTATATAAATAATGTAGTATATTTATATAAACCTATTTAATATTTCTATACAGAGTACAAATTTTGAGTACATCTGCCTACCTTCTCTCTCTCTCTCTCTCTCTCTCTCTCTCTCTCTGCCTCTCTCTCTCATTCTCTTTCTTTTAAAATCAGTAAATTGCCAGTAGGAGGATACAGTGGACCAGTATTAGATAGTGAAAGGGGTCTAGGATCTAGAGTCATGAGGCTTCTTTGAGATCTGTCTCTGCTTCTTATTAGCTATTTAATAACTGGAACAAGGAACTTAATGTCTTCATCTTTAAAATGAGAATTATGCTGGACCACTCATCTCACATGATTTTGTAAAGATCAAAGATAAGCAAAATACTTTTCAAGTTGAAAAGTCTTATATTAATGAACTACATTTTTATTATGAATCTCAAACAAGACATATTCCGGAATTTAGAGACAAAAGACAGAATATTGTGTTTCTGAGAAGAGTGAAGTGCTTCCCAAAGCTCACCAAGGAGACTGAAATAGAACTGCTAAAGTGTGGGATCATTCACTCCTAGCCATAAAAATAGATGTTGAATATGCATCCTCAACATATTTTTTCACTTATTTACAAATTAAATATGCCACTCCTGTAGTGATAGTCATACATATAAAACAACGCAAAAATACAATGAAAAAGAATAAGGTGATGAGAAAAATATATTTTGAATGTTTCAAAGATATCAAATAGTAAAAAACATATTTATTTTAACTACATTATCAGGACTGATATTTTTAGTGAAATCAATGTGACTGAATAGGCCTTATCATGAATTAGTTGACTTTTAATGCAAATAATGAGTTTGATGTAGAGGTTGCTGTGATCAACCACATGGTTGCTCTATTGTGTCTGGGACACATATGGGAATACCCTGGTACACACTAGATCTGGACAAGAATGCTAGTATGACCAAATTGCTTAACTTTTCAGGGCCTCTGGCATATTCCTTTTTTCTGACAACATTATCTAGTGAAAATAATTATTCACATTAAAGTGGCATTTTCTAAATTGTAAACTACTTTATATTCAATAACTCATGTGATCCTTAAAATAGGCCCAGAATCTGTTTCATGAAAATATTATTATTCCAACTGAAATTCCAACTTGAGGGAAGGGAGGTATGAAGAGGGTAAACTCAAAAGCGGGTTCTGTTTCCTTCCTGTTATCCTGTCCTCTCAGTATAGTAAAGCCATCCTCATTACGGTAGAATAACAAAACTCTATTACTTAGAATCATCCAACTTCCTTTGCTCTGACATATGACTTTATTCTCCTAAAACCCTCTGATCCTGATTTTGATTTTCCAAATATATTTACAGCATAGAAGAGAAACCTTTGAACAATTGATAAATTTATTCCATTTTTCTTGACCATAACATTTCTTGATGCAATTTAGTAGTCTATCATTTAGTTTCAAAGTCTGTCTCTTTGAGAGCCTAGCTATCACAAATTGATTCGTAAGAGTCTGGTCACCTACCAGGTCAACATCTTAAAGTCAAGTTACTGGAAATAGTTTTTTTATTCTTGTTTTTTTATACAAAGTTATGCTTTATTACTTATCCTTCTTGCCCAATGCATTTATTCCCTGGAAAATTTCTTAATGGCAATAGATCCTCACAATTTGGGGACTTTGCCAACTTTATTTTTAGAGAACTAGTCTCATCAGGTTCATGCTTCATTTCACAAAATAAAACTGTTCTTCCAAGGGAATGGGGTCATTACTAATATTAGGACTAAAGTAGCCCTGAGATCATGTATGACGTTAGAGGAGTTGAAGCCCAGACCTCTTTTTTTCATAGAAAAGTAATAAGACTTTGTTTAAATGATTATCATGATTGAAAAAAAAAGAAAATGAATTTAAGAATTAGTTGTAAACTAGTCAGGCATCAGAACTCAGGCTTCATAAATAGATATATGTGATTATTTTTTATCCTCAGGATAGCTTTCTTGTTATACAAACTAAAAACAAAATAAAACTAAACAAACTCCTCCTCCTACTACTACTACCCAAGTCATTTCAATGATGTTCAAGTTCATTAACTATTGGTTCTTTTCCCCTGATTCACAAAACATTTCAGTTTTGTTCATTTAAACCTCCACAGCTGTCCTGTCACTTACTGCTCCACAAGTACAATTTCCATTCTCATTCTAGCTGAGGTATAAATATCTTCAATACTGAAACTGAGGGAGATAACTTTATAGAGGCTGTCTCCCAACCAGCTATTCATCTAATAGAAAATTTGAGGATTATGATCTACCAACTAGAGAACAGTTTCCATTTTACAACACTGATAAAAGAACAGAAAAATGTCTCTTTGCAGTGTCTAGAAACACACACACACACACACACACACACACACACAAACACACACACACACACACATAGACAAGCACATACACATGCACACTGTTATACTATAATGGAAGAAACATTGAATATGGAATTGAAAGCTTAAGTCTGAATCTTGGTTCTGCCATTAGGACTTCATGACTTAGAGTAAGTGTCTACTTCTGGGAATTTCTCTCCTCATGTGTAAAAATAAAGAAGTTAGACCTCTCACCAAAAGATCAGATTCTTTTAGGAAATTCTTATTCTGATACCCCCTTGACTGAAAAATAATCATAGAAGTTTGAAAATTATATCAACAGAATAAACACTCTAGTTAGACTTAGCAAGCTTCAACATAGGGTATTCTAGGTGAGGGAATTTCCTTTACCCATGAAGATCAGTAACTTGTCAACTCTTCTAAGAGTTCCCACACTTCTGAGAGGAGTCAAAAGAAGGACTTGAGCCTACTTCACACTGAGCCCAGAGCCTGCCTTATTTCTGTACATTAGCCCACAGTGACTCTTAACATATATTAAAGGTCATAATTTGTATTGGTGTAGATCACAGTTGTTTATTTGATGAAATGTATATAAAGGATGAGCCAGAGCTGTTATATACAATAAGTATCCAAAGATTAATTTCAAAGCCCCGATGGAAGTGCCAGGAGGAAGCAGGAAGCATATATTAGCTTAATCTCATTATAGCAAACTTCAAGGAACTCTCCCTATTCTTTTGTTATACTGGGAGCTTTCAGTCATAAATGTGTCTCAAAATAAATGGGCCATTGGCTGGGATTTGGACATCTTTATTTTATGTGTCTCTTCATTGAGATGGTATTTGCTGTAAGAAGATTTAACCTGCATTGTTATTCTACTGTATTAGATTCATTTCTTGATTTTCCTAGATCTGCTTCCCAATTTCCATTAGTTTCACCCTGATTCTACAAGGCCTGAGGGCTTACAGCCCCATGCTCATTTTGACTGTGTTATGTCCTGTGGTTTTAAACAACTAAAAACTGAGAGGAATTTTTGTACTTCACATCCACAATATGACAACAGATTTGAGAAGGCTTCTTAGTTATTTGTTTATCATTCCTGAAGTTAATGAGTCTGTTGGTCTTTATGTGAATGCTGCAGGGTTATATTAATACTGGGGTTGAGAAATGTTGTAATAATACACAAAAGGAAATTCTGTCTGAAAGAATTCCCTCGGTATGGAGGCTGTATTGTGAATGCTCCTTTATTTCTTGCTTATTGTGCACAGATTTTATTATATTTTTTCCTTGGTTTTTTTTTTTTTTTGGTGTATGTTTCTTTACTAGTAACAAACTAAGGGAACATACCTCCCATGTGGTTTGAAGATTAGATGACAGTATGACAGCTTGTCTAAAATGTACCAATGAATTAAAAAGAGTGATATAGTACTAACACATTTCAATACATGTACAACAACATTTCCAAATGCTAGATGACTAAAAAGTTAGCAATTATCTCTTCAAATTAATATATGCATAGCAATGCAAAATATCTATATATTAACAAAAGTAGACAATTATCTAATATGAATGTATATACAAACATTGTAAACTCCTTCAGCAGATAATGTCTTTGTTACTTGCTTGTAGCCTCTGAGTTTAGCACAGTGGTTGACACATGATTGGCACTTAATAAATGCTTATTGACTAATCATGTATATGTATGTAGATACATGCAACTGTTTCTGTTATCTATATTTTTATGGCAGGTGGGAATTGGACAAAAATGGAGCTGTAGTCAGAAAAACTTGGGTTTTAGTCCTACTTCTGAAGCACACTAGCTGTGTGACTTTGGCTAAAGCAATTAACTTCTGGAGGCTCTAAACAGCACTCTGAATTGTAGATGAGTTGTAGATCTGCATTTGCAGAGGAATTTATCACATTCTGAGCTCTTTTCACATAAAAATAAATTCTGTATTAAGCATGTATATGTAAATTTACAGACATATACATACAGATTAATAATTATATATGTGTATGTGCATTTACAGAAAAGTGTTTCAGACATCTGAAGAGTATGTATTAAATGTAAGGAATTCTATCAATACTTTTAATGTTATAGATTGAAATTTCTCAGTAACTTTCCTCAAAGATTCTTAGATAAGTGTAAAATTAGCAAAAGCCTAATGCTTTTAGGGACAAAGTAGGCATAGAAGAAGTGAATGCATGTCCCATCAAACCTCAAACTCAGTTCTAGATAATTTACAACTTCATGACTATTATATATATATATATATATATATATATATATATATATATATATATATATATATAAGAATTCATTCACTTTTACCTTTTTGCACTACTCCAACCCTCCCAAATCATCCTTTTTCCTCATGATGAGGCCTTGCTTCCTCTACATTACAGGAAAGATTAAGGAATTCAAAACTGGTAGACATTTTCTTGCATGGACAAAGTTGACTAATATAAGTACTTCATGAATAAACATTGCATTAAGGATTTTTCATGTCATGACATTTTCTTTTATTGGGGGAAAGGGATGAAATCTTTCTGAAATTTCCTTACTTTTTTCCTTCTTCTTTTAAAAATAAATCAAATCCAAATAGGTATTCATGGAAGACCTCTGAATGGAAAGAATGCCAAGTCACTCTTCTTCTGGAACAGGAAGATCCCCATTGGCACCCAACAGGACCTCTCTGTGGAGGCGGGATTCAAACTCGTGAATTATACTGTGCTCACAGTGCCACAGAACCTTTAGGACAGCGATCAAAAGAAGGTATGCAAGTGGTCCCCTGGTACTAGATAGTTTTTCTGTAGAACATGTTCAATAAAGTATTTTAGGACTCCCTTCACTCCCTTCCATATTAGGCTTGGCATCTCTTTGCAATAAATTAGAAAGACATCAAATTTACTTTTTTATGAAGTCTGCCCAAAGTCAACCAAAGCAAAACTAACTAAAGATAAAATTAAGTCACTAAGACACTTTAGTAAGTCTTTACTAGAAAAAAAAACTTGGCAAACTTTTGAGGAAGGAAAACTTTTTTTATTGTGTCTGTGAAGAGTAATAATATAATTTTTACATGGAACTCATCATAATGAGCTATTATAACTTTACTTTCTCTTTAAATTTTATTTTTCCAAATATATGTTATGAAAGCTTTCTTAACATTCATCCATATTCATATGTATATTTTAAATTACAAAATTTTCTTCCACCCTCCTGTCCCCTTTAGCAGTGAACAGTAAATTTAACATTGAATAAACATATTTTTGATATGCATGTTTACAGATTAGTCATTTCTGGTATGAGGAATTAGGATTAAGGGAAAGAGATACATAAAAGATAATTTTTATAAAGTGTTCATCAGATTCCAAAGAGTATTTTTGGGGGGAGGAAGTTGTTTTGTTTTTATTCCTCTGGCTGGGGATAGCATTGTCCATAGCTGATACAAAGGAGTTGCCTTAGATCTCTGGACTGTTGAGAGTTGCTGCTTCCATCAAGCTTGATCATCTCATGTTGTTGTTAATGTATACATTGGACTCTGCTCCCTTTGCTCAGTTTCAGATTCTTTAACTCATTGTATGCTTCTCTAGAGTCTGACCATTTATGGTTTCTTATAGAAAAATGATATTTCTTAGTATTCATGTACCATGACTTGTTTAGGCATTCCCCAAATGATGGGTATCCCTTTAATGTCCATTTCTTTGCCACTATGAAAAGAGCTGCTATGAATATTTTGGAAATGTTGGACTTTTCCCTTTTTTGTGATTTCTTCTGGATATAGGCATAAAATTGGAATTGCTGGGTCAAAGGAATGAATAGTTTTATGCACTTTGGCATAGTTCCATTAATCCATTCTCAACTCCACCAGCAATGCATTAATGTCCCAATCCTCCCACAACATCTTCAATATTGATCATTTTTCTTTTTTCTCATTTTAGCCAATCTGATAGGTGTGAGGTGATACCTAAGAGTTGTTTTAATTTGCCTTTCTCTAATCAATAATGATTTGGAGTATTTTTATATGATATATATAGCTTTAATTTCTTCATTTGAAAACTCTCTATTCATATCCCTTGATATCATATCAATTGGAGAATGACTTGTAACCTTATAAATTTGATGCAATTCTCTATATATTTTAGAAATGAGACCTTTATCAGAGCTCCTAGTTGTGAAGACTGTTTCCCAATTTTCTGCTTTCCTTCTAATTTTGTCAGCATTGATTTTATTAGTGCAAAAACTTTTAAATTTAATATAGTCGAAATCATTCATTTTGCAGTTTATTATATACTCTATTTCTTGTTTGGTCATAAATTTATCCCCTTTCCATAGATCTATTAATTTATCTATAGTGTTGCACTTTGTCTAAATCCTGTACCTTATTTTGGTTTAGGGTGTGAGTTGTAGATCCATGTCTAGTTTTTGCCATATTATTTTGCATCTTTCCCAACAATTTTTGTCAAATAGAAAGTTCTTATCCCAGAAGCTGATGACTTTGGGTTTGTCAAACAGTTGATTGCTGTAGTCATTTACTGTGGTTACTTTAGAACCTTTTCTGATCCACTGTCCATTACTCTTATTTCTTAACCAGTACCAGGCAGTTTTGATGGCTACCACTTCACAGTATAATTTTATATCTAGTTGAGGTAGCCCAACTTCCTTTACATTTTTTTCAGTTCCTTTCCTATTTCTTACTTTTTCTTGCTCCATATGATTTTTTCTTACCATTTTCCCCTAGCTTAGTAAAATAGTGATTTGTTGTTTGATTGGTCTGGCACTGAATGAGAAATTTAATTTGGGTAGAATTGTCATTCTTCCTTCATGATGTTTTCCATGTTCTTTTTTGATCTAGGTTTTCTAGTATTCCAATGATTTGTAAATTATCTCCCCTGGATCTATTTTCCAGGTTGTTCATTTTTTTCTAAAAGGGTACCTTACATTTTCTTCAGTTTTTTTCAGCCTTTTTATTTTGTTTGATGGAGTTTTGTAGTCCTAGTTGTTTCTATGTGTTCAATTCTAATTTTTAGGGTTTTATTTTCTTCAAATTACTTTTTGTGTTTCCTTTTTAAAGGTGTTGAATTCTCTGATCAATTTTTTCATAATTTTCTTCCATGATTCTCATTTCTTTTGTTCCCCCATTTTTCTTCCTCTCTTCTTTGTTTTTAATTTTTTTAAAGCTCTTTGGATTTGAGCCCAACTAATAGACATTTTTGAGACATCCCCTGTAAGTGATTTTTCACTGATTTCTTCTTCCAACATGACATTGTTATCATCTTTTTACCTATAAAGTAGTTTTCTATAGGAAGCATTCTTTTAGCTTTTTTTTGCTCATCTTGGTTGTTTTATCTATGCTTCTAGGGTATAGATTGTACAGATCCAAGTGTTTTATGTTGGAGCTGGGGTCTGATCCCTGGCTTGTTATTGATCAAGGTGTTGCCTATGCAGTCCAGAACTTGCCTTTGCAGAAGTTTGTTGCCTCCTTTATGTCCAGGTTCTGACTTAGCAGTGGTTTGTTCCTGAACCAGTCCTATCTTTTTCCTCAGTGTTCCCAAGATTCAGACTTTGGGGTTAGGGTCCTCCCTGCTGGCTTGGTATTTAGCTGCCAGGACCTCTGCTGTTGTAAGGCTGTAGGGACCTGGAATGTACGTAGCTAAAAGCTTTCTGCTTGCTTTCCCACTCACCAACCTCCTGGGCTTTACTTCCCCTTTTCCCCAAAGAGACAGACCTTCACTGAAGATCCTCCACAATGTCTCCTGTTGAAAACTTCTTTGAATATTCTTTTTTTTCTTGTTGGGTTCTATAACTTAAATGTAAGTGCAGAGGCTTCTTTTATTTTTGGCAGGAAAAATTCTGGAAAAACTTCATGCCACCATCTTGACTCTTCTCCAGAAGTCTAGTATTGAGTTCATTTGGGGGTAAAACAGTTATCAACTCTCAGACTTAGGAGGGTAAGAAAGCCTTAGATCTTAAATCAAAAGTTGCACAAATAATTTACAAATTACTCAAAAAACTCACAGGTTAGGATCTTCTGAGGATCAACAAGATAGTGAGTTTCTATTTTTTTTTTGCAAAACAATGGTGTTAAATGGCTTGCCCAAGGTCCCATAGCTAAGTAAGTAGTATCTAAGGTTGGATTTGAACTCAGGTCCTCTTGGTTCCCTGGAGGGTACTCTAACTACTGTACTACCTAGTTGCCCCCAAGATAGTGAGTTTCAATAGAAGTAGGAAGAGGGTGGAAGAGTTTGTGCTCCCCCAAATCCAACTGGCTTCTTATAGGAAGGCATGCAAGTAGAGCATAAGTAATAGAGAAAGGCAAAGGGGTGGGAGAGTCTGAGGTATGACCCTGCCCCCAGAGCAGGCTCCTCCAAAGGAAGACAAGCCATCATGAGTAGTAAAGAAGCATAATAGGGACAGGAGATACTACTTCCCTAGAACAAATTACCATGAAAGGCAGATATAGGGGTAGCTCAGAGAGCAGAGATGAGGTAATGAGAGATATGTAGATGAAGGATGGTAGGTCAAAGACTTAATCCTTTCTGATTAAGATAGGAATCTATTGTTTTGTTGGTAGAGTCTTGTCTTTTGCCCAAGAAGGGCTCAGTACTATACTAAAAGTTTACTGACTTCATTTCATAGCCTGGGGGGCGGGGTGGTAGGGAGTTGGGAATTAGGCACTTAACTAAAAGCTCATTGATCTCTCATAGCTTGGACAATGGAATGGTAGGGATATATATGGTCAGTGCAGAAGGTACATATTACTAACCATAGGACATATTTCTCTGTCTAATATTTCCCCTACTTCAGTTATATGAAAAATATCCCATATTGATGCCCTTAGTATCTCAGATCATCAGTTAATAGGAGACTTTGACTAAACCTCATTAAATTTTTGGTTTCAGGGTTACCTTTTTGGTAAGTGAGGATAACATAAAATTTAGCAGAGTCAGAGGACTTGAACTATTATATTCCAGAAGGCAAAAGATTTAGGATTACAATCTAGAATCATCTACCTAAATGAGTATAATATTTCATAAACTTAGTATAATACTTCAGAGAGAAAAATGTATATTCAATGAAATAGAACAATTTCAAGTATTCCTAATAGAAAACACTGGAGCTGAATAGAAAATTTGACTTTCAAATACAAGATATAAAAAAAACATCAAAAAGGTAAACAGGGGGCAGCTTGGTGGCACAATGGATAGAGTACTGACCCTGGAATCAGGAGGATCTGAGTTCAAATCTGACCTCAGACACTTAATAACTGCCTAGCTGTGTGACCTTGGGAAAGTCATTCAAGCCCATTGCCTTAAATTAAAAATAAAAAGGTAAACATGATAGAGGAATCATCAGGGATTCCAGAAGGTTAAACTGTTTGTATTTTTATATTGGAAAAATATTTATAACTCCTAAAATCTTTCTTCTTATAATAGCAGCCAGAAACAGTATACATAGACAGAAAGCAGAGGTGTGAGTTGAATATGAGGGCATGATTATAAAAAAAATAAAATTAAGGGATGAGAAAATAGAATGCAAAGACAGGATGATAAAGGAAGAGGAAGAAGGGGATAAATTATCTGACCAAAAGAGTTCTGAAAGGGATTTTACAATGGAAGGGAAAATGTTGGGGAAAGTGGAGGGGAACACATACTCTCATAGGAACTGGTTCAAAGAAGGAATAGTATACACACTCAGTAGGGTGTAGAAATCGATGTAATCTTACAGGAAAGTGGGAAGGGAAGGGAATTAGAGAATGGAGAATGGGTGGGGGATATGATAGAAGGGAGGGTAGTTTGGGGTAGATAAAAAGTCAGAAGCAAAACACTTTTGAAAATGGACAGGAGAGAGAGAGAGAGAGAGAGAGAGAGAGAGAGAGAGAGAGAGAGAAAAGGATGAACAGGGAAAAATAAAATGGAGGGACATAAAATAGCTGATGTTCATTTCTATGAAAAAATTTAGAGTGAGTTTCTCTGATAAAGATATATATATATATATATATATATATATATATATATATAAAACAAAGTCAAAAAAAGTCATTCCTCAATTGAGAAACAGTCAAAGGATAGGAATAGGCAGTTTTTAGAGAAAGCAATTAAAGCAATCTAAGTCATATAAAAATGTTCTAAATCACTTCTGGTGACAGAAATGCAAATTAAAACTCCTCACACTTGTTAGATTGGCTAATATGAGAGTAAAGGAAAAATGACAAATATTGAAAGGGATGTAGGAAAACTGAAATACTTACATACTATTGGTGAGTTGAACACTGATTTAACCATTCCAGAGAACAACTTGGAATTATGCCTATAGAGCACTAAAACCATGCTTACCCTTTGACCAGGCAGTAACACTACTTGTATTATATTCAAAAGAGATAAAAAATGTGAAAAGGTTAAGGACTTATATGTACAAAAAATAATTATAGCAGCTCCTTTAATAGTGGCAAAGATTGGAAATCAAGGGAATATTCACCAGTTGGGGAATGGCTGAAAGAATTGTTGAATATAATTGTGATTAAATACTATTGTGCTTTAAGAAATGAGCAAGATGCTCTCACAAAAACCTGGATAGACTTACATGAAATTATGCAAAAGGAAATAAGCAGAACCAAGAGAACATTGTCTACATTAATAACAATATTACATGAAGATTTACTATGCACAATTTAGCAGCATCTACATTAAGGGTTTGTAGGGATTGGAATATGATATTCCAAAAGGCAAAAGATCTTAGTTTACAACCAGGAATCAGCTACCCAACAAAACTGAACATTCTGTTTCAGGGCAAAAGATGGACTTTCAATGAAACAGGGAACTTTCAAACTTTCCTACTGAAACAACCAGAGCTGAACAGAAAGTTTGATCTCCAAGTACAGGACTCTGGTGAACCATAGAGGGGGTGGACGAGAAGGACTAACTTTGAGAAACTTAATGATATTGAACTGTTTGTATTCCTGCATTGCAGGAAGATATTGATAACTCATATGAACTTTCTCATTTATAACACCTGTTAGAAGGAACATATATAGACAGGGCACAGGAAGGAGAAGAATATAATGGTATAATATAGTAAAAAGATGGAGTCAATGGGTAATAAAGGAAAATATTGGGAGAAAGTGAAAGGAGATGAAGAAGAAGCTAAGAAGTGTCACATAAAAGGCAAGAAAAAGCTTTTTCAATGGAGTGGGAAGGGGTGGGGAAGGCAAGGGGAATGAGTGAACCTTCATTCTCATCAGAAATGGCTCAGAGAGGAAACAATATACACACTTAATAGGGTATAGAAATCTATCTTAGAGAAAAATGAGAAGAAAGGGATGGGATAAGGGGCAATGGGGTGGAGGGAAGGGGGGGAATAAGTGATAGAAGAGAGGGAAGACTGTGGGAGAGGGTACTCATATACAACACACTTTTATACAGGACCAAGATGAAAGGAGAGAGAGAGAACAGAATAAATAAATAGAATAAATAAGAATGGGGAGGAATAGAGTGGAGTGAAATACAGCTAGTAATAAATAGCAACTGTGGGGAAAATATTGAAGCAACTTCTCTGGTGGACTTATGATAAAGAAAGCATCTCACCCCAGAGACAGCACCATTGAAAACTGAACACAGACTGAAGTATGTTCTCTCTCTCTCTCTCTCTCTCTCTCTCTCTCTCTCTCTCTCTCTCTCTCTCTTCTTGAGTTTTCTCATCTTCTTGAGGGGTAGGGGGGTTATCTTTACTCTTATAATAAAATTATTGTAATAATATAAAAGAAGAAAAAACTTTTAACGCTAAAGGATTTTGTGTTTGATTTGGAAGTTAACAGGGAATGACTGGGGTGATGTAATGAGATCTGTATTTTTGAAAAATCACTATAGCAATTGAAAAAAAGGAGGCACTGGAGTAGGGAGAGACTTTTGGCAGGCTAACCAACTAGAATGTTATTGACAATATTCCAGGCAGGAGGAGATGAGGAACTGTACTAGGATTGATGCAGTATCAGAGAAGAGAAGGGAGCTTATTGAAAAGATATCACAAAGATGAAATCAATAGGCCTTAGCACCTGAATTTCGATGTTGAGAATCAGTAAGAAGTTGAGAATGTTACTTAGTTTGCAAGCCTCAGGAACAGGGAGAATGGTAGAAGTGGAAAATTTGGAAGAGAGGAAAGTTTAGGGTTAAAGATAATGAGTTCAGTTTTGGACATATTGAGTTCAAAATTTCCATAAGACATGTGGTTTGCAATGTCTGATAGGCACATGGAGATGAAAACCTGATATTACAGAAAAGTTGGGCTTGATAAGTGGATTAGAGAATCATCAACTTGGAAATAATCATTAAATCCATGGAAGCCAATCAGATCATCAAATGAAAGAGGAGAAAAAAGGAGAGGAAAAAAGGAGAACAGAAGAGGGTCTAGATCAGTCTTATGGGTCACCCTTGATCTGAGGGTTTAATCTAGATTAAGATCCATCAAAGGAGACAGAAAAGGAGCAGTCATCTAAGTAGAAGGAGTAGTAGGATAAAACAATTTCCTGGAAACCTAGAATAAAGAGAGTATCTAGGGTAAGAGAAAGATTGTCAATGTCAAAAACTGAAAAGAGGTTGAAAAGGATGAGAATTGAGAAAAAGTCTCATGAATTAAAAGATCATTGACAAATTTGGAGGGAGAAATTTTAATTGTATTAAAAGATCAGAAATAAGATTGTAGAAAGAGTAGAAAAGAGTGAGAGAAGAGGAAATGAAGATTTGTATTGTACATGGCCTAAAGAACTTATTATAAAGAGCAAAATAAGACATGTGCTAATTAGTTACCGGGAATCAAAGAATCAGAATGAAATTTTTTTTTTTAAGGAAGCATCCACTTGTTGTAGGCAGTGGGGAAGCAGCCATAGAAAGAGAGAGAATGAAGAAAAATGAGGATGATGGAGAGTCCATTTATTGGAGAAGACAGGATTGAGGTTAAGAAGAGAGAACCTATAATAGCTTAGACATCATGTCAAGTTAACTCCTTCTGTTCTAGGACTGGGTTAGCTCCTGAATCAGTCTAGGTGTTGAAGATTTCAGGATCAATGTTACTTAGATGTTTCATGAGGAGGGATGGGATCTGCTTAGGAGCATCTAATGAATTTCCTATCTCTGAGATCCCAATCAAAGAGATGCCAAACAACTAGGAACTTGGAAGCATCTAGTCCAGTAGTTTCCAGATTGCAGATATTGGTCCTCCTTAAAGATACTTAGTACCTTCCTATGAGATTACTTGCAATTCACTCTGCATTTATCTTGTTTATGCATGATTATTTGCATATTGTTTTTCATATTGGACTGTGAGCCCTCCCTCTCCTCCCTTTCTTTGTATTCCCCAGAGCCTAGCATAGTTCCCAGGAAATTGTAGATACTTAATAAATGTTAGTTGTTTGATTAACTGAGAAGAGGAGAGGGTGTCCAGAGAAGGGACAAGACAGTTGGGAAGGGATTACTAGGCAGGAGGTAATATAACTAAAAAATAGGCAGTCTATTGAATAGAGAAAGATTAATTCAAAAGAACTAAAAGGATGTTTGTATTTCCCTATAGACTTAAACATTCTCTTAAGCCAAGAAAGAAATAATTCAACCTAGCATCTATTTCATTCCTCAAATTCTCAAAACATTCTACTTTATCCCTACCTACAATTTTATCTCCTTTCTTCCCAACAATTTTCAAATGAATTGGTGGAATCAATTAATTAGTGAGCCATGTATACATTGCAGAATACATGACCATCTATATGGTGTGATTTTATTTCATTTTTAGGTATAGGTAGATTTTAGTTTATCCAGGTAAATGACCTAAAAAGTACCTGGAATTTTTATATTTGTAATTTCTTTGGGTAAAAAAGAATTGAAGGATCTGTTAATAATCAATTGTGCAGGGCAGCCAGGTGGCACAGTGGATAGAGCACTGGCCCTGTAGTTAGGAGGACCTGAGTTCTAATCTGACCTCAGACACTTAATTGCCTAGCTGTGTGGCCTTGGGCAAGTCACTTAACCCCCATTGCCTTGCCAAAAAAAAATTATCATTTGTGCAAACTGTATAAATTGAAGCACAAGCCATTTGTTGTCCTTGCACAAACTAGTCATCAGTTTAGCTAGACAGTTGTAAGTAAGGAAATTGAAAGAATAATACATAAAATAAGTAAATTTTAGTGGGGGGGAGGGGATGGTGGTCTGGAAAGATCTAGAATAATGAACAATGACCATATATAGGGCAAGCTCTGGTAGAGTTCTATAGTGTTCAAAGTGTGTAGGAAGAGCTGTGATGTTCTATATTGAGGGCAAAACAATGGTCAGGCTGTCAAATTTGGAATGGAGATGCCCAAAATATCTGCGTCATAGTTTTGCCTAAAGGCATCATTGAATAGTCCTCATTTTAATTTTTTTAAAATTTTCATTTTGTTCTGTACTAACACGCAACTTTTGAGAACCAGTGTTACATAGTACAAAGAACCTTAGACATCAGCTTACAAAATAAGTTTGAAACAATTTGACTCATACTTCTTAGCCTCAATTCAATTCAATAAAAAAATTAAATTAAATTAAATATTTGCTATGTGTATAAGACCTTTTTTTAGGTGCTGGAGATTCCAAAGCAGGTAAACCAGCCCTTGCCCTTAAAGAGGTTGAATTTTACTGGTGTAAAATATAACACAAACAGATAAGAAAATATAAATTCAAAATCAGTTGGGGAAGGAGCACTATCTGAGCTGAGCTTTGTGAAAAGTTACCTAATTTCTCCTGACTTCAGTTTCCTCTAATTAAAATCAGAGTGATCACTAAACTAGGGTATCACTAAATTATTTTCCAGTGCTTAATCCTATGATTCAAATGTCATAGAAAAGGGTAAAGTTGCAAGAGGTTCATGAATGTGACATACCTCACACCTTAGAAAGAAGTAATCCATTGCTATTTTTGCTCTTTTTAGTTGTTATGTTCTTTGAATTCAGCTGGGAAAAAGAAAATAGGCAAGAACTGGACTTTAAAAAGGTTCCTTGCTAGTTCAGTGGAGTTCAACATGAAGCTAATGTCAGGGGTTTGATGGAAAACCTAGTCCTGCTCCCAGAAGTAAAATGAGATAAAACAAAAATCTTTCAAACCAAATCTTGTAGTCATTACATTTTTTTTCCCCAGAACATTTTCATATTTCCTTTCAGTTAATTTATAAGTAGAACAGGGAGTATTATACACATTTATAGCTGAAGAAGCTGAGTTTCAGTGCTGCTACTTAGTAACAGACCTGAGTCAAAGTCCAAGTCCCCAGATTCCAGAAGGGAGCACAGTTATAAATACTTTGTCATTTTAAAATAATTATAGATTCACTTACACACAAATTTAGCAAAGTAAGTCAAATTGTCAAGGAAGGTTAATGCAGTGAATGATACAGTTTAATGAAAACCCCACTAAAAGCATGATGCCACTATGTATTGTTCTATATTTAGTTTTATATAGCTTTCATGAAGAGAGAGATCAGAATTTTTTCCCTGCTGAATCACATATATTTTCCTATTAGCTGTTTTGCATCTCATTATTATCATAAGGCATTCATGTTAACATATGCCATATCAACTTGAGAGTTTCTTCCTGGAGCATGGTAAAGCTGAAGAGAACAACTGAATTGCTTTCACAAAGTACAAGGCAAAGTACCCAATTAAAGAAGCAAAATTTCTCTTGCTAGCATACCAGTAACAAAATAAAGGGTAAAAAATGGCAGAAATTCAAGATTTTAATTGCTTTAAAATGTAACCATTCAATTTTGTTTGAATTTAGTAATTTTTTTGAAAACTTTTCTTGTAAATACATACACACAAACATGTAAACACACACATACACACACATATATGTATATATATACATAATTTTTTAAAGTTACATGGGATCAATTTACTAAACCTGTTTTTGTTTTGTTTTTAATTTTTCAATGTGGAAAACCCCAGAGTCTAGTTTTAAACTGTCTCATATTTTAAAGAAGAAAAATGCAAAGAAATTTATAAATGTGATCAAGAAGCAAATATGCATTTATGAATCAGACTTCCTTTCATAGGATCTCCTATTTCAATGGAACCTCAGTGGTTATCCATGCCAAACCTGTATCTGAAAAAAAAATTCACATTCTAATTCATTTGACAAGAATCATCTAGCTTTTGATTAAATAATTTATTAACAAACAGTGCTGATCTTTCAAATAATTAACATTATTAACATCGTAAAGTAAAACATACATATCATGATGTGAATTGGCTTGATATTGGCTTATCACCATTTGAACTTAATATTGAGACTTAGAAATTTTATTTCAATTCTGTTAGTTACTAGTCAGGGATTTCCCCATGAATCCTTTGTGGTTTTCTTTTAGGAAATTAAAGAAAGAGAGAAATAGCTTCTTCAGATGATCCAGACTATCATATGTTGTGCTTATTTTTTCCTTTGATGTTGATGCTTTTGTAGCAGCTCTTATGAGTTGATAATTCTTCTTTAATTTTTCCATTATGGTCAAACTTCTGGTGATATACCTGTCTACATTTAGCTAGAATAGTACTCTAACCATACCCAAAACGTACCCTTTGCTTAGCTGGTACTCCAGGGTTTTTAAACATGGTAGAATCTGTTAGAATTTGACTTCTACTGACAAGTGGAAGTTAGTTGAAGAAGTTAGCTCAAGCCAAAATGAGGCCCTAGAGTGTCTCTGTAGTGCAGGGCAGGGGATGTTATTCAGTTGATTCTGTTGATGTTTAACATTTTGAATCATCTATGATTTCTTCAATATGGCTGTTTCTAGTTTTTCCTCTATTTGTGTGGTCTTGTTTGACTTACCTATTTTGCCACAAATCCACATAAATACCACAAGGCAATAAGCAATTATTAAATGTTTATTATATGCACTATGCTTTAAAGATGGGGCATTGAAATAAAAGCAAAAAAAAGATACTCCATGTCCTCAAGAAGCTTGAATCTTAATGGTGGAAGACAACACACAAAATGGAGCTAAAAAGTGAAGGAGATGAATTACCCACAAGAGGGCATTGTGGCATATGAAATTCCAAGAGACAAAGTTCTGAGAATTAAAATAAATTTATTAATTAGATCATCAATAATCAATAAATTGAATGTCAGTGGTCTCTCTTGGTGACCAAAGACAAAAAAAGACATTTCATCTTAAATCTCCATTATCCTTCTGATAATGAGGGGGTGGACTGAGAGTCCACAATCCCTTTACATTGCTTCATTATGGAGGTCAACTAAGAAAAGATGACTGGTCATAAGTTTTAGCAGTCTCCAGAAATTTTCACAAGCAAAATTTTTCTAGATCTCTCCAGATTTATTTCTCCTTCTTGAACCAGCCTGCCCAAAACTTTAAATAAAGGGACCAAAGTCACAGAAATCTCTGTCTGGATAACATGATCTAGCTCAGTTTGGCTCTTGTTTACAGAGTTTTAAAAAAAAAATCCAGGATCCCATTTGGGTGAGATCCAGTCCAAATTAATGATCCCTGTATTGGGTTATGCCCTTCAGAGACTAACTGGGCTTTTCAGGAATGAGAGCTTAGCAAAAAGTAATAGGAAAATAATAGGAAAAAATAATGGATCACAAATTGGTTATTAATAAAGAGAATAAAATTGATTTTCTTCAGCATAATGTTAAAGTCCATAGATTCAGCAGCATAACCAGAAGGGAAATGAAGAGTGACTTCAAAATGAAAGGACTCACCAAAGATATGAGAGCCAGCTTGGTAAGGTATATAACAGAGTGAGAAGTTTGCATGCAGGAAGGGGTATGTGTTGAATATCAGGCTCTCTGGGGGAAAAAAAAATACATGGACATTTTAAAATTTAATCTTTTATCACTTTCTTAAGCCTAGAAAATCAGCAAAACGATAAATTGAGCCCTGATTTGTAATATTTGCTCATTTCTGAGATATAGAAACTCTCACTGGCCAGTGTGAACTGACTTTATTTGTTTATTTATTTATTTATTCATTCCTTCATTCCTTCACTTATTTACTTATTTTTAGTTTTTTTGCAAGGCAATGGGGTTAAGTGGTCTAACTCTAGGGCTGATGCTCTATTCACTGTGCCACCTAGCCACCCCCAAACTGACTATTTAACACTGTCCTCTCTTCAAAGGAAAAATAGATGTTCCAGGGAGATAACAATTAGAGTTATTGAGGGAAGTTCAAGACTGAACCAGAGTTACAGTGCTGAAGTTCAGAAAATCCGCAGACAAGATGGGACAGGAATGAAGGCTGGTCCATTTGGTCCTTTCTCTATAATAGAAATCTTGGAAACTATATTCAGCACACAATGAAAGCCTTATTTTTGTCCATTTAAATTTTTAAAAATAATGTTTATTTACATCTTTTATTTTTATATTTCTATGTCTCCCAATATTACCTGTTCCCTTCCAGAAAGCCATCTCTATATCAAATGACATCTTTAGAGGGAAATAAAGGGAGGAAAAAGGAATAAAATATTTCAAGACTTAGCAATACAGCAAAACAGTCTGAAAATATATGTATCGTTTCATACTTAAGTATTTTCCATCTCTGCAAATGTATAGGGAAGAGGTTTTTTTTCAGCATCTCTTCTTTGGAGCCATAGCTGCTTATAATTTTGCAACTTTTATTTTTAATGTTTTGTGGTATTGGGTTTTTTATCACTAACATTGTTATATGCAAATATGTATAAGTGTGCATGTGTATGTGTCTCTTTCTCTCTCTCGTCCTCTCCCTCTCTCTCTATATATATATGGAAAAAGAGACAGAACAAAGACAGATACACAGAGAGAGTTAGTTTTTCTTATTATTTCCTTCACTCTGCATCAGTCCATGCTTCTAGTCTTGTTCTGGTAGTATCTCTAGGGTACCAAAGTACCATAAAGTCTATCCATCTGTTCACTCAGCATGTATAACTATCTCACCTCTTTTTCCCAGGTTTTAAATATTTTTCCATTTTACTTCTCAAATGTCATCATCAGTACTGCCTCATTTGGCATATAGGTACTATAAATTCTTTTGCTTACTCTTTGAATTTCTGGTGTTTATTTGGAATATTTGTTTCATTTGGAATGAATGAATGAATGAAAAAAGTATTTATTAATTACTTTGTATAGTAGGAACTATGCTAAGTGTTGGGTGTACAATATAAAAATGAGGCTATTTCTGTCCTTAAGGGGACTAGCACCCAATGACCAGGGAATGGAGTTTTGATTTGAGTTATTGAGCTCTTTCTAGAGGGCAAGCCTTTCTAGAAGAAATGGGTTGATTTGATTCCTAGATCCAGAGCTAGATATGGAAATGGAGATTGTGTGTGTGTGTGTGTGTGTGTGTGTGTGTGTGTATGTGTGCATGTTTGCATTATAGAGCTACAAACACAGTTCTAAGCAAGTAGTAGATATTCATGCAATATCTGGTCAATTGAGTGACAATGCAAAGAGAAGGGATAAGCATTGGATAAAATTTTATGTTTTGTTTTTGTCTCTGTGTTTATTTCTTCTGCTTGGGCCAGACCTATAGTTTTTTGGAGTTATTATTATGTGTTAATTGTTTTTGAAAAATTCTAATGTTATGGGAATTAGCTATGGTGGGTCCAGGATTGAAGGCCAGATGATACAGCAGCCCACCACCTATCAGAAAACCCTGAGAAACCAGGATTTGGGGGACATGAAAAAGACTTGAAACTGGGATTGTGATTTATAGGAACCAAAGTAAACTATTAACTTCCTCCCCTTTCCTTCCCAGAAACCAAGGTGGGGCAGGAAGTAAGATTAGAGGCATTATGCCTTCTATATGTTGGGGCAGTAAGTTTGAATATTTGTTATCATCCCTTCTTTATGCAAAAACTTTTGTGAAGATGGTTGCATTCCATGCATTAAGCATGGAATATATGCATGCTAATGGAAAATATGAAATCCACTCAGCTTGAAATATGAATAGCTCTTGTAAAGTAATTCTGGTTTTACCTCCAGATAGCAGCTTTGAGTGAAAAAAAGCTGGCAAATGAAGGAAGACATGCTGGATACATGTTTTTTCTGGAGTGGCTGCAGTGATGGAAAGCACAGTGATGCTGGCATAGGTTTGCAATCAAAACTAATCTGGTCAATAAGCTTGTATGCCTACCAAAAAGGACTTACAGAGTTAAAACAAAACAATAGTCCCTTGCAGAAAAGTGCCACATCATCATGATCAGCATGTATGCTCCCACCATAACAAATCCTAATGAAGTTAAAGGAAAATTTCGTGAAGACCTAAAGACCTTCATGATCAATGTACCAAAAGAAGATAATCTTATAATCCTGGGCAACTTTAATACTAGAATAGGCTTAAACTATCAAATATGACAGGAAGTCCTTGAAAGGAATGGAGTAAGCAGCAGCAACAACAACAGCCATTTCCTACTGAAGAGCTATGTGTCTTTTGACTTTATTATCACTGACATTGTTATATTTTACCTAAATGAAATAAAACTTCATGGAGGCTTCCTCTTAGCTAATAGGCTATGAGAAGAAATAGGCTGTGAGAATGATGAAAATGTTATGTAGCACAGAGTGCTGGACTGATCATAGACTTATACTTTCCAAGGTAAGTATTTACATTCAGCTAAATGAGAAGCCCCAAGCCCAGGATGGCAAGTGAAGATAAGAGACAGGTTTCTTTGCTCAATAAGAAGGCAGATTATATTTAGTTTTATTTTATTAATAACAATCCAAACATTTTCTAAAATTCCCTAAAGGCTATTTATGGGCCAAAGATGGTGCATCTCAACTTCTTAGGATTAGTGATAAAGACATAATCCTGGAGAGAAGGGTTGAACACTTCCATAGTGTTCTTAACAGATCATCATCATCAATCAATGCTGAAACCATTAACTATTTACCTCACATAGAATTCAATCCCTCCTTAGTCAAATTTCCCAACTGAAGAAGAGATTCTGAATGCTATTATGCTCCTCTCATATGGCAAAACACCTGGTACTGAGTCTGTTCTAGATGAGATTTATAAGACAGGAGATTCATTACTCAAAGAAAAGTTGACTGAAATTGTCCAGGTTATGAGACAAAAGGAGACTATTTCCCAGGATTTTAAGGTCTCCATTGTCTTTCTTTATAAAAGAAAGGAAAATAGGTTGCCTGTGATAATCATAAAGGGCTCTCTCTTTTAGTCTTGCTGGAATTCTCCTTAAAAGGTTGTTCCTTCACCTGGAAATAATGAACTACCTGAGAGCCACTGTGGCTTCAGAAAGGGCTAAGGAATGGTCAATGTGGTGTTTGTTGCTTTACAGCTCCAAGAGAAATGCTAGGAGCAGAACAGAGGTCTGTACACAACATTCATTGATCCTAATGATGACTTTTGATATTGTCAGTCATAAAGACTTGTGGAAAAATAAAGACAAAATTTGATTACCCAAATAAGTTCATCAATTTTGTAACTCAGTTTTTATGATGGCATGCTTACCTGGGCTTTGCATAATTGAAAATGTTCTTGCTCTGTCCCAATCACCAATGGAGTGAAGCAAGGCTATGTGCTTGTTCTCATGCTTTTAACATGAAATTTTCAGAGAAGTTGTCAAACATCTTCACTGAAGATGAAAAAGGCATCAGGGTCAGCTACTGCACTGGATTTGGAAAGACTACAAATCAATTCTAAAGTGGAAGGACAGTTGTTGAATGAGTTTTTTGCTCACAGATGTCTGTGCACTCACAGAAGTCTCTGAGACTGCTACTTGTGCTGATTTTTGTCCTAATAATTATCACCAAGAAAGCACAGGTTCTTTACCAGCTAGCACCACATTATCAGTGATGTCAAACTAACATTTATTAAGCACCTCCCATTTTCCAGGTGCCATGTCAAGTACTGGTAGCCAGAAGAAAAGGTATTTTAAAAAGGAATTAAAGATAAGGAGGGGAAGAAATGTAATTATGGGGCAAAGCCATGAAAATTCTCAGAGACAGAAAGTGAAGTATCTTATGATAAATAGAAAGGAGACCAGTTCACTGGATAGTGGGATAGATGGAAGAAAGCATAATATCAGGAGATTAGAAATAGGGTCAAGTAGGTGGCATAGTGGATAAAGCACTGCTCCTGGAGTCAGGAGGACATGAATTCAAATCTATCCAGAGATACTAGCTTTGTGATCTTGGGCAAGTCTTTTAAGTACATTGCCTTGCAAAAAAAAAAAAAAAAGACTGGAAATACCAGAAGGGCCCAGATTAAGAAATACCTTGAATGTCAAATAGAAAATTTTAAATTTGATCCTGAAAGTAAAGGGACCACTGGAGTTTATTGTATAAAGAGGTTAAATGGTCAGACCTGCATATTTAGGAAGATAAATTTGACAGCTGATTAGAGGAGGGACTAGGGAGAGATAGGAGACAGGGAGACGAATCAGAAGGTTCTTACAATTGTACAGATTCAGTAAAGTACTGAATCTGCAGTATAGTGGTGGATATTTCAGAGGATTGAATAGGGAATTATGTAAGAGATATTGCAAAGATAAAAAGATAGGACTTGACTGCTGATTTGAATATGGGGGGAGAAAGTAATGGTTTGAGAATAACACTTAGGTTGCTAGCATAGTTATCTGAGATGGTGGTACCCAACATAAATAGGATGAAGGGAGGGTTTTGGGAAAACATAATGTGTTAGTAGGGTATGAAGAGTAGATCTAAGCTCATTATTTCATCAGTTTGGGGAAGGGAAATTGTAGTGTAGCAATTGTCTGTTGCAATGCCGAATGGCAATTCATCTTCATTTACAATTTGAGAGAGTTACTCAGTACACTAACAAATTAAAGAACTTGTCCATGGTCATGTAATTAGTGTGTAACAGAGATATGACCTGAGCCCAGTCTAATACTGACACATAATCCACTATGCCACAAAGCTTCTTGCTAAATAAAGGTTGGATAAAGATATAAACATAATGATCTAATAAAAATCTTCATAAATGGTTATGTCTTTAATTTCATATTCTGAGTGATGGAGTACCTTTGATGTGTATCAAGACCTGAGCAAACTGCTTGGGCAGTTGCTTAGGAGATGATTAAAATTCCCATTACATGATCATTTAAACGGGAAAAAAATAACCTCCCTTCATGTAGCTGTTGAAATGTGTTTCCCATTTTCATTTATGACAGAAGGTTGAAGTAAAAGAATGGAGTTCTTTGTATATGAGATGTTGGGTGTAGTGAGTTCATACTCAATGATTTTTAAGTCTGAATTTTGTAGCAGAAAAAAAATCAGTCACAGAAATACAGTTTTTAACATTTCTATTTGTTTAATGCTAAGAGAAAAATAAAAACATATCTAAAGGATATGTTGATTGCCAGCAGGAAATCTGCTGGAAGTTCATAATAGGCCAGGAAAAAGTATAATATTTCACTATTAATCTCTTTACCTGGCATACTCCTTTGATTTAATGGATCATAATTATGAGAGTAAATCAGAAAATAGGAGAAGACAGTAATTATCACAATGTAAATCCTAGAGGCATTCATTAAAAAGAAAATGAGGTTGATAGAAGTGGTAGTGGTCATGGAAAAAATGTGATGATGTCACAAGTCTGATAGAAGAGTAAATATTCTTATTTTCAAAAAAAAGGGATAAAAAGAAAGGAATCATATAGAATATGATTCTATATAGAATTGTTTCAATTCTAAATATAGTTTTGAGAAATTATACATAAAGACTAACATATGACCAAAGAAAGGTGACCAGGAAGGTGAAGTGACTAGGCACTATAACCATGTGATGTCTTAAGTACTATGTTTAGCCTGGGGAAAGACAGCTTATGATGGATATGTTAATATTCATATATTTGAAAGAATTTCCTATGGAAAGGTCATTAGAATTTTTCTATTAGCACTGAAAGACAGAGTTAAGCACAATACATTAAAATTGCAGAGAGATTGTTATGTTTTTTAAAAAAGCAAACAAGAAAACTTTTTATGTGATCTCTTCAAAGACAGTTGGCAATGAGTTCTACTACACTGGAGAGTTTTAGTCAGAGATTGGATGATGTCAGGGGTATTGAAAAAGAAAGTACTTAGAGTTATGACTTAGACTAGTTGGCCTCCAAGGTTCTTAACAACTTGAAGTTGATGAAAGGAAGGCATTCAGAAAGATGGTGAAAATGAGATCCTTAATTCTATTATTTAATGCCTGTTGAACTAGAGAGACAAAAATAGACCAAGTTAAAAAAAAAAACATTTTTGAGGATATGCTCTCTAAAAAGTAACAGTGTGAGGAGATAAAAGGTTAGAAAAGGAACATTAAATAATTAGAGACAAGTAGGTCACAAGCAGTCTAAATTGAGAATTGATTCAACTGTTTCAGTTCTATTACATTTTATCTAAATTTAGTGATTTTTTTTTTTACTAAATTTCATGAGCCTTTCTTGGAGAAATACACACTTAATGTGGCTAGCCAAAAAAAAAAATAGAATGATTCTTATTTGAAGGTTACATTAAGTTTGCAGTCAGTTCATCTTAGAAGTCCTACTAATTTATTTAATAAAAAGTATAACATACACAGTTAAAAATGAAAGAAATATATAGACCTTTAAATATAATTTATTTCTGTGATTTTCTTCTAAAGGTAAAGATATTTTTCTTTTGTATGATTTTTAACTTGTAGGTGGATGTCTATCTCAAATGTATACAATTACACTTAAAATACAACAATACTCTGTTGATTTCAATACATTTGGCATCATGCTAGGGAGAAGGAGAAAGATTTTATTTTTTTCCTAATTAACAATTTTCCTTATAATCTCTAGAGAATCATGTAGCTATTAAAAATAGATAATAGCCTGCAATTTTTTATGCTTCAAAATAAAAATCATTAAGGTATGAAACTAAACAAAAAGAATAGATAAATGTCCAACAACATTATTGTTACATTTTATTATTCTTAGATACACATTTATATGTATATATGCATATTTCTAGATAAGTAAAGATAAAATTGATATAGATACAGATCATATAATGATATGGATATAGATAGATATAATTTATATGTAGATAGCTATAGATGAGAAATACATAGAGAAATAGACTATGTATTTATATAAAGCAATAGTATAAAAGTAAATATATGAACAATAAATTTGATATACCTATAGATGGTATGCCTATCAATATAGATGTCAAAATATGCATATAGATATAGAGGACACATGTGTGTGTATGTGT
The DNA here is from genome assembly GCF_037893015.1 of Macrotis lagotis. NCBI lineage: Eukaryota > Metazoa > Chordata > Mammalia > Peramelemorphia > Peramelidae > Macrotis > Macrotis lagotis. The sequence goes on from NC_133658.1 coordinate 624,355,829, forward strand.
GTGTGTGTGTGTGTGTAGCCATAGAGAGAGCCATATAGAGTAGATATAGATTTAGCAGATATAGATAAGTATAGCTTATATATGATAAAGATTAGATATAGATAAATAATATAGATATAAGCTTATATAAAAATGTACATAGTTTTAATTTTCCTTGGAAGATTTGGAGAAGGGAATTATTTTGCAATTATTTTATAAAATTATTATTTATTATATTTATTACATTAAAAGCTTTTGCTCTTTTGAGTTCACAATTTTGTACCTAGGATAGACAAACAAGAGAACAGTGAGTAGGACTGAAGAAAATTCTTGATCTACATAAGATGAACAATTATAATCAAGGAAAATCAGAAGTGCAACAGTAACACCTCAAGTTCCAATATAATTTTCTAGTTAATAATAAAAGTAGAATTAGCATTTTAAGATTTACAAAGTACTTTATAAATATCTTATTTACCTTCATAAGAGTCCTAAAAGATAGGTATAATTAGGACTTCTGTGTCCCATATGGCACTCCTATGAAGGCAGTACAGATATTTTTATTCCTTTTTATACTTGAGGAAACTGAGACTTGAGACTCTGACATATCTGGTGTTACTGTAAATGTGACTTGAACTCAGGTCTGACTCCTAGTCCATTATTTTTCCTGCTACAAAAACAGAGCAGGATGGGAAGATGAAAACAGTCAAGGAAGGGAAGCAAGCAAAAATGGCAACTCAAAATATAGGTATAGAAATTTGCTTCTGTATAGAGCAGACTTTATAATCATAGTTAAAATATGGAGGACATTCATAGGGAACTTGTCCCAAACTTATTCCAAGATTTAACCATTCAATTTGATTGAATTGCAGTTCCTAAATCAATGGAAACAAATGGATTATTTTTTAAAAAATCATTAATTTTATTCCATACACGTTACTGTTGACTACTCTTAATCATGTACTTACTGATAGTATACAAATGACAACAAAACTATATAGTCCTAAACTTTTTTTATTCAGCATTGGAACAACTTTCTCCATATCTATCACTCACGAACACCTTCCTGCCTTTCATTAATGAACTCTACTGGGCTGCTGCTAGCATTTTGAGCAGAAGACTGCATCAGGAAAAACACAAACTGGGAATTGAAGCATTCAAAATTTTTGTCTGAGGTCTGACTCAGCTGTACATGGTCATACGTGTGTGTGTGTGTGTGTTGACATTGAGTAGAGAGGAAGAGAAGCTAAAATACAATTTCCTAGAAAAATAAGGCCCTTTTTTTGTTAACACAATACATGGAATTAAAACATTTCTTTTGAACTCAAGATTTCCTGACCTAGTTCAGTACTACTCTCATGAAGGGAAAAGCAATCTATAGAAATGTTGCTTCTTTACTCCCTTTGATAATATATTTAAATAATAATTTTCACCCTCAAGAAAACCCTTTTCTATCTCATTTTCATGCTGTAGCTTAAATTGTTTTATTCTTTTCTCCTTAAGGGAGAATGGGAACATCTAAACTGTGTTAGAAAAAAAAAAAACAAAGCTCTTTGTATGTTTGGAAATTGTTTAATTATCCTACACTGTCTTCTAACCCTCTATCTGGAATGCTACTGAAAGGATTTTCTTTCTTTCTGTCTTTCTTCCTTTTTTCTTTCTTTCTTTCTTTCTTTCTTTCTTTCTTTCTTTCTTTCTTTCTTTCCCTTCCTTCCTTCCTTTCCTTTCTTCCTTCCTTTGTTTTCCTTCCTTTCTTCTTTCATTTTCCTTCCTTTCTTTTTTCTTTCCTTCTTTCCTTCTTTCTTCCTTTCTTTCTTCCTTTCTTCCTTCCTTCCTTCCTTCCTTCCTTCCTTCCTTCCTTTTCTTCCTCCCTCCCTCCCTTCCTTCCTTTCTTTCTATCTTTCCTTTCCTTCCTTCATTTTCCTTCCTTTGTTCCTTCCTTCCTTTTTTTCCTTTCTTTCTTTCTTCCTTCCTTCCTCCCTCCCTCCCTCCCTCCCTCCCTTCCTTCCTTCCTTTCTTTTCTTTCTTTCCAAATGGAATCATTGGAATTTATAAGCTTTCTTTATGTGTTTTATTTTACAAAACTTAACTTTTTATTTCTAACTTCCCTTGAAGTCCTCTCCAATTTATCTATTTTTTAAAATTATTGGGACCAAAATAGACATTGTGAACTGATTCTTCTTGATATAATAAAATAATGAATTCTTAGTTTCTACATTCCTTGCACATTCTTTTGGTTCCTCCAATAGAAATCTCTTCCACTTGGATGGCTTCAATGACTAACCTTCTGAAGATAATTTCCAGACTGACATTTCCATTCTTAATGTCTCCCCTGCAGACCATTCAAGTCGATACTGCTTTTAGGATCTCGCTACTTGTATATCCCATGAGCACCTCAAATTAAACATATCCATCAAAAAGATGAACCCTAAACTTGCCCTTCTTTCTGATTTCTCAGTTCTGTTGATATAATTCTTACCACCTCAAAGGTACAAAACCTTAGAGGTTTCTGTGTTTCTTTCTTTTTCTTTCCCTAGTCTCCCAAATCTAATCAGATCTCAAATCTTATTGATTTAATTTGTATACTATTTTTCACATTTATTGCCACTACTCTCTTGCTTAGATAATTGTCACCTTCTTCTTGTTTGTCTCTCTTCAGTCAATCTCTTCCCTTTCCAATTTAGACTTCAGCTGTCAGAAATAATTGTTTTATGCACGGCATGGACCATGTTAAACCTACTGCTTGAAATCCTTCAGTCATTCCCTGTTGTCCATAGGCTAAAATTCTAACTTCTTAGTCTCGCAATTAAGATCTTGCATAAAATGACTCTTACCTCCCTTTCCAGCCTCATTTCACTCTATTAACTTTCATACAATGTGTATGAAAATAAATGAATGAAAAGGCAGTTTTGAAGCACTTAATATGTGTTAGAAATTATATCAAAAACTCTCTAGTGATATATTGTCAAAACATGGAATCTTTCTTCATTCTCCTTGACTTCTCTGTAGATTTTGACATAGGTAGTTTCTGTTATGTCATCTTCATAAGCCCTTTGTGCAGACTTCTATTATCAACCTACTTTCATTGTCCTTTAACATTATGTCCCATGAAATTTTCAATTACAACCATATCTTTTTTATGCAGATGACTTCCAAATCTTTTTCTCTAGGTCTGGGCATATTTCTGACCTCTAGAACCATATCTTCAATCTATTTCAGGATAATTCTTACAAATATGCCCTTGGCATTGATATCTTTTTCATTTTTCCCCCTTGACCAGGTATTTTTTGTGACTAAAATTTCTTTCCTTCAGGCCAAGATCTATCTATTCTTTAATACTCAAAATTATGGACTTCTGTATCTATAAAAGATATTCACAATAGAAGAAAGGAAGACATTTAACAGCTGCAGAGACCAGAAAGGGTCACTTCCAGGTGCTGGCTTTTGAGGTGAAGGAACACAGGAATTCTGTGATACTTGGGTAAAAGAGAACATTCAAAGTTCAAATGTTAGCTGGTATTAATCTTGGAAGGTAAAGATTGGGTATCTCATATAATAAACTTCTTTGAATTCCCTCATTTATCTTTTTATCTCCTTTTGCCCTAAAAACCCTGTACCTAGTAATAATTCAACTGGTAGTTTCTTGAATGGAATTTAATTTATTTTTTATTTCTATTAATGATACAATTAGATCTGTGGTGGAATCCTAGCACTACTATTAACTGTGAACTTGGGCAAGTTACTTCATTTCAAATCAATACAACAAGCATGTATTTGGTGTCTACCAGTTATCAATAACAATTGTGCGAGGTGCTAGGAATATTGCTGTTCAGCTGTTTCGAAGCAGGGGAGTTCTGGACAGAAAAATAATGTAATTTTTTTGTAATAGAAACTTTTCTATACTGTGGGGAGTGTTGGCTCTTCATGAAACCCATTTAATAGTGAGGCTGACCTTGGTCCCATCCTTTGGGGTAGGAGTGAGCTTTGTCCACTCAAGCTCAATGAGTGCATTCTTAGCACATTGGAGGAGACCTTTAGTCAGGTATTAACCACTCCTCAAGCACTGCCCACCACAAAAATATATTTGAGCTAGGTTCTTCCCAAGCTTTCTCTCTTTTTTCCTATTGACTCAGGCCACTGCTAATCAGGTTTCTTCTTCCCTTTCCTCTTCCTTTCTCTAATCTGGATCCACTTGTTCTGGCTCCATCCTCTTCCAAAAATGTCCTTTTGAGCATAGCACAGTCACAGAAAATTGTCCTCTGCAATAACTAACCCTCAACTGCTTCTATTTTTTCATCTTTTAGTCATTCCTAAATATGAAGAAATTGCAGATGAAAACAGCCACTCTCTACTGCTCACTTTACTATGATGGGACAATGAGGCATCAAGTGTTACCTTCTCCATCTTGTTATTTATTATTTCTTTTGTCCTGGAACAAGAACCAGCTTATTAAAATAACAGATGTTATTTTTATTTCACTAATCCATGATTTAATTTAATTGAGTTTTCTTTCTACTTTCCACTCAATGGAGTATTGAGATTACATATCCATTTATCTATCTATTTAGACATATCACACACACATGTACATGCATATATATGATGTGTGTATATACACACATATGCATATTTTTTTGTGTGTCTTCCATTTTTCTGTCACATCCAATTCTTTGGGTTTTCTTGGCAAAGATACTGAACTGGTTTACCATTTTCTTCTCCAACTCATTTTCCAGATGAGAAAACAGACCAGGGTCACACAGCTACTGTGTATCTGAGACTGGATTTGAAGTCAGCTCTTCCTAATGTAGGATTGTTGTTTTATACACTGAATCACCTAGCTGCCACCGGACTGACCCCTCATGATACAAAGACAAAAATAAAATAGTTCCTGCCCCCAAGTGGAATAGGCCATTTTTCTTTCTAAAAATAGATGATTAAACAAAGTGTTAAATAAAAGGGGGGGGGGGGAACGATTGTGTTTTGAAAGCTCTGTCCTATTTGGAGTACTGAGTGCATTAGAGTTCAAAAATTAGTTGTCCTCTAGGGAGAAAGGGCTTATTTTTTTTCTAGGCTCTACTTGTTAAAAAAGAAATTCATTATTGTATAGCAGAAGAAGCATTGTCTTGGAAGCTCTTTCATTAACTAGTTATGTAATCCTGAGTATATTCAAATTTCTGAGTCTCAGTTTCCCCAAATATAAAATGAGACTTGACTATCTCTAAGATCCTTCTTAGCTCTAAGATTCCTTTTTCCTAAGGATTAGGAAATTTCCTAAGATTACTTTTTTCATGCAAACTCCAATTTACACTATGATTTAGCATCTAGAATGAGTGTTTTAGAATAAAGAAGTCCTGTCTTTGACAAGTAGTGGTTATGTGACACTAGGCAAGTCAATTAACCTTTCAGTTCTCCTGTGCAACTCTCTATGACCATAAATTGTGTATTAGGACTGGAGTTGGGGGGAGAGGGTAAGAGAAGACGGAGTAGGTTCCAGACCATGAGAATTCTCTGTGCTAATAAAATCACAAGTCACCAACAAATGCACACACACACACACACACACACACACACTAACTATCTAGGAACTTCTAGAGTTCAAGGAATATATCCTATTGGATAATAAAATTCAGAGTGAGGTCTAACTTAGGTCTTCAATCCTCAAATGTAATGTTCTTTTCATCATGCCAGGTACATCTATTTTATGTAGTCTATTTGATGTGTGTGTGTGTGTGTATGTGTGTATACATATATATGCAGGACAGTGATGAATATAGGAATGCAATGTTCTTATTGTTTATCCTTCATTCTTGAAGAGGACCATGACATTAGGGAAGTGATCCACAGCATGCAAGTGGTGGGGGGGGGACTGTGCTAAGTCACCAGCCTCACTTTCTCCTCTTCTCATCTGGGTCCAGTGGCCAGATATGAATCAGGAAGACTGGAAATGACCCTGGATGCAATGGGAGACCTTGGCCTTTTTAAACTTAGGTGTTTCCCTGGTCTCAGTCTGACTGAGGCCATTCCATTATTAAAGCATTAAGAGGGAAATGAAATAAAGAATGGCATCTTAGTCAAAAAATCTCCTTAGAGAGGAAGACCCTCAGGATTTCTGGGCAAAACAGAAATAATTGTTATTTACATTCACTCTGAGCCAATCAGGGCCCAAACAATGACCAAGTATAGGGTTTGACCTGAGACCCATTACTAGCAATCAAGGAGGGCCAGAGTGAAAGAATAAATACACACATTCACACACACACACACACACACACACACACACCATATATAGATATATATTTGGTGACTGGCATATTAGTTTTAAAATAGGTGATTTTTATGAGTGGATTAATTTATTACATATTCCTTGTATTTGGGAGATGCAAGACGTTCCAGCTGTTAATGCTGCTATAAGTGGGAATAAGAGACTAAAGGGAAAACAGAGGAATTTATCAAATTTGAGAAGCCAGGTTTGATTTGCCTTAGACCTAGCTTCTGTGTAGTGATTTTAGAAGGGAAGCATGAAGCAAACTCTAGAGAAATAGTGAACTTTTATCAGAAAATATCCACCTAGTTGCTTACCACAGCTCCATTAATGATTCAATCCCCTCTATTGACATGCAGATATATTTTCTATGCTTATGTTAAAATGTAAATGCTCCAGGCTGGGGGAATCACTACACTTTATACCCTTATCAGCTAAAAACTTATGTGGGGAATTAGTTGACTTTTGAGAGCAGGCCTCAGTAGGAATAGGACACAGGACAACAATGGTTGTGGGGAAAAGAGGTGTTGATATGTGAGTTGAGAATGCTCCCAAGGCAAAATTTAGGAAATTACTTTTAGAATTTGATAGAACTCATGTAAAAAAGGATTGAGTGCTAGAAACAAACCATCCTAAAATAAATGTACAAATCATTGTAGAAAACATGGTTTTAAGATAACCTTGATGTAATAAACAGCTAGATTTTAGGGTAAGAAAATCCAACCCCTTGAGATTTACTGTGTGTTATGGATGACTCATTTAATCTCTCAGAACCTCAGTTTCCTCATTTGTAAAATGGAGATCCAAATACCTGTAGTGCTCACCCAAGTGGATAGTTGTGGATACTCAAACAAGATATATATATATATATATATATATATATATATATATATATATATATATATATATATAAAGATTTAGTTTAAACAATTAAATACCTAGAACTTGCTTTATAAATTTCAGGTATCATTTTGATTATTCATGCTACATTGGTCATACTGGTGATATTGTTCACTGTTCAATCAATTACCAATGTCATTTTTATGTTGAGCTGATTGGTGGTAGGGATGGCCTGGAGCTTCAAATTCACAAATGTGGAGTCCTCTGGGTGAAGCTTGATTGATGCAAATAGACAGCTCTTGATGACCAGTCTTCTTAAAGAGTTTCTTGGGACCTTAAGAGTTTAAATGCATTACATCTAGTGACCTACCCTGTCAGAGGCAGAGCTTTTATTCAGGTCTTACTAATTCCAGGGCAGGTTTCCCAGCTACTAGTCCATAATGACTCTTCACATATAATATATAATTGTACCATTCAGGCCTATATCATAAGTACACTTTTTTTTAGTGTGATTCCCATTTGTAACACATCAACTTATTTTCAAGTTCAATTAGGACTTGTTTATAAAAGACAAAAGAGGCAATATTCTTTCTCCAAACCATTGTAGAGTAAAATTAATAGTGTATTGCAAAATATCACCTAGTATCTAGCCTGATATTATATAATGAATATATAAATACTTTTGGCCAGGAATTAAGTTATTTTCCTTGGGAACTGACCTTCTTTAGTGTAAGGACTCAAGGAATACCCCTATTTTTGTTGTTGTATTTTTTTTTTATCTTCATCATCTGGCACAAAGTAGATGCTTCATGACTGTTTTTTGAATTGAATTGTCCTGATCTGTTTGGCCTAAAGAGAAGAATGTATCTCTACATTATACAATAATTTGAGTCCAAATTATCACTGTAAACAGATCAGACTTTTGGTATACAGATTCACTGGGCATTCTCTGAGCAAAATATATCTTTTTAGAATCCTATAATAGAATAATAAATATGAGATATTGCTTCCTCCATACAATCTTTTGAAAGGAGACAAAAATAATTTCCTTTCATCTTTGCATTTTTATAATTAAAGAAATTAAATTTTTAAATTTATAGGTGAGTTTATTTTCTTAAAGAGACAACACTAGTTTCCCATATTTCAAAAGTAATTTGCTGTTTTTATTCAATTATTTTGGTCATGTCTGAGTCTTTGTGACTCCATTTTGTGTTTTCTTGACAAAGATAGTAGAGTGGTTTCCCATTTCCTTCTCCAATTCATTTTAGACATGAGGAACTAAGGTAACCTGGCTTAAGTGACTTGTCCAAGGCCACACAGCTAGTAAGGAGACCAGATTTGAAGTTAGGGAGATGAGTCCTTCTGACTCAGGCTTGACACTCTATCCACTGTACCACAAAGCTTATTTAAGGAGAACCAAATTAAATCTATGTCATTACTGGAAAAGGGGAAGAGCATTCCCCATTTAATATGATTTATTTTAAAATTTTGTAGCAATAGATTTAGGATTTCATCATTGTATTGCTGCCACTAATAGCAGCACTTATTGCATTGCATTAATTAAAAAAAGTTGTGATATCAGATATTTTTGTTAGCCAGCATTTCTTTCTAAAGATAAACAAAAAAAATTTTTTTTTTCTAAAAGTTAAGTTTATTCATATACTGTCTTTGAGTTTAGTTTCTAACAAATGTTTATCACCCCTATCCCCTGCCACCTAACATGCCAAAGGGCATTCCCTGGTATGAATTTCTCCTTTATCTCTCATAATAATGGCACCAACTGATTGTTGGATTTGGCCAGAATTTTTCTTTTCTCTCAGGGTTGATTTTATATTGTTGTAGCTATTGTCTTTATGATTGTCTGGGGCTCTGCTCCACTTTCTGGATGTTTTCCATGGCTTTTTTGAATTCCTCTTTGTCCTTATAGATGATAGAATAATATTCAGCTAACAATCTGTTTAGCCATTCCTCAATCCTTGGGGAATATTTCCAGTTTTTAATAATGAATAATACATCTATATTTTGTACATTATTCTTCTATTGCCGACAAAAGCAGATTCTCAGGATCAGAAGATATTAATTTTAAATCTTTTCTTGAATTACTCCCAAGTGTTTTTCAGACTGTTTGAATCACCTCTCAGTTTCACCAAAAATATATTATTATGCTTGTTTTCTTGCATTCTTTTCAACACTATTTCCCATCTTTTAACAAGGAGGTAGTATGGAAAGGTATGAAGAGCATTGACTTTGGAAGTGGTTCTTCATGGCCTCTTGACCTCAAATGAGACATGAGAAGGACCTAGTAATGGTCTCCCACTGCATCCAGTAGACCTGATCTTTGCCACTGGACCCAGATGGCTCTAGAGGAGAAAGTAAGACTGGTGACTTTGCACAGTACCCCCTTATTTAAAGGCCAATTCATTGCATATCATGGTATCATCTCCCTGATATCATGATCTTTTTTTGAGAATGAATGATAAACATGAATCAGAAGACCTGGATTTAAATCTCACCTTTCATTCTTCCTTATCTATATAAACTTTAGGCAACTCACTTCATTCTTGGAGGGCCCTCAGCTTCCTCATTTATAAAATAAGAGGTGGCACAGTGGATAGAGTACGGGCCCTGGAGTCAGGAGGACCTGAGTTCAAATCTGGCCTCAGACACTTAATAATTACCTAGCTGCTTCACTTGGGCAAGTCACTTAACCCCACTGCATTGTGGAAAAATCATAAAAATAAATTGAGAGTTGGATTAGATGGCCACTGAGTTCTCTTTCAGCTTTAGATCTGAGATCCTTGGATCCTTTGAATAATCTTTGCCAATTTGTTAGCATGAACTGATACCTCAGGTTTGGTTTAATATGTATTTGTTAATAACTTTGAATATTATTATTTTTTATTTTATTTAATTAAGACAATGGGATTAAGTGAATTGTCTAAGGTCACACAGCTAGGGAATTATTAAGTGTCTGAGGCCAATTTTGAAATCCTGGTCCTCTTGACTTTAGGGTTGGTGCCACCTTGCTGCCCCTGAATATTATTTTAAAAATAGGTTGTTCATGGCTTGTATTTATTATTTTGAAAACTGCTCATAAATTTTAACCACCTATTTTTTCAGTTCTTCAACATATTGACTTGTTTTAATCCATTTTTTGATTCTGTCTTTCTTATGTTTATGCAAATTAAATACATATCTAATATATGCTTGTGTATTTGTGCGTATATATATTTACTATACACCTTTGTGTGGTGTTTACATGTGTCTGTAGATAGCACATACATAAACATCATGCTATATACATGTAGGTAGGTGATAAGTAGATAAATATATAGATTGATAGCTAGAGAGATGATAGCTAGCTTTCTAACTAGCTAGCTAGATAGCTAGTTAGAAAGACAGATAATCTATGAGACACTTGCATTCCCTCTTACATTATCTTTCATCTGGCTCAAGAAGAACTTGGGTTCTTCTTTTGGGTAAGTCACCAAGCAGCATAAGAGTTTTACAAGAGTTCATTTAACTCAGTCTATAGAAATGCACCTGGCCATTCTCAACTCTGAGCTACCAGCTCTCTGTTTACATGCATCAGTGGCATCCATGTGGTCCTAATCTCTAAATGTTCCTTAGAATTTTCTGGATTCCTATCTAGGGTTATGGAGATTCCTTTAATAATACATAACTGACTCTGCTCATTGCCGCAACCCACTGCATCTCAAAATATTGTCATTCCTCACTGAGTCCCCAAAGAATTCCTCCTATTAACATTCAGTCCAATATGTAGGTGGAAATGAACTGAAGAAATAATGACTAGAATTGCCCCAACCTCTTCTGGTCAAGAATCTGAATAGTTATCCACTGTCAGCAAAGCTGCAAACTCTGTTGCCTAAGAAAGCTCTCTGTTACTTTAGCAGCTGTGCCCCAGGGAGTACCAGTCAGCAAGAGTTGAAGACTAAAGAAGTAACATCTCCCCTTCCAAAAATGTCCCTTGAGCATAGCATAATCACAGAAAATTGTCCTTTGCAATTACTAGTACTCAACTGCTTCTACTTTTTCATCTATTCCTAAATATAAGAAATTGCAGATTTAAACAGCCCCTCTCCACCACTCACTTTAGTATGCTAGGATACCGAGGCATCAAGTGTTACCTTCTCCACCTTGTCATTTATTATTTCTTTTGTCCTAGAACAAGAATCAGCATATTAAAATAACAGATTTTATTTTTATTTCTATAAACCATGATTTAATTGGATTGAGTTTTCTTTCCACTGTGGTGCACTGAGATTACATATCTATCTAGGTAGACCACACACATACATGTACACATATAATGTGTGTATATAAACACATGCTTACATACATACCTTGTGTAATGTAGTTTTGAAATCATTCAACCCAAAGCTCTTCAACTATAGAAAATAGTGAAAAAATCTGTGAGGTAGTGTGGTATAATAGATATGAGTTTACCTCAAAGTAAGGAAGACTATTAACTGACTGTATGATTCTGATCAAGCCACAGCTTTTGTAAGACTACAAAATGTAGATTGTTGATTTGTATTGTTGAAAGGAGTTTTCTTGCTAAAGATTTCCAACTAATGCTTCACAATCTAAACTACCTATATTACCTGCCCCAGAAAAATACTCTTAAAAAATTCACATTATATAGTAATTATTGATGATTCTATGCTGAGGGAAAAATATAATTTGAATCAAGATTTAGCTAACGCAGCATTTTAGTCAGCATCTTAGAGAATATCTAACTGCCCCAATTTAAAATCTGGTAACTGAAGCCCAGAGACATTAAAAATGAGTTTAATTACTGACAGAAGCAGGGTTAAAACCTGGTCTAGTTACTGAAGCCCATTCCAGGGGTATCTTAGTAGAAAGCACTATCCCTTGTCTATTGCTAACAGAACTCTAATTTCATTTAAATTTTTCTTTCTTTTTTTAACACACTAATTTGCTTAATATTATTCTGTTGTTTTATATGGCTGCTAATACTAAATACTTTGGGTGTCAGAGCTTCATGTGAAGCTTGCTGATTTAGGGAATTAAAGTCTTAATTATTCTTAGTAGGATCATAGGACTTTATCTAGTCCTGCTTCTTACAATTCAAGCCACTAAGTAGAAGCATTTTTACATGGTCTAGTGGGAAAACCTCTCCTAAATTAAGGTATGGGAAAGGGGGGGAATCCACGATTAAATATTTTACCAATAGAAGGTGGTATTACTTGTGTTGGCTGTGATTTGTATTACTGCTAAGTCTTTATAATGATTTTAAAACAATCTAAAGCTCAGAAAATATAATAATCAGATACCAAATTCCCTCTACTAAATTATCTTGTTCTTGTTCTCTTTCAAAATAAACTTGGAAGTTTATTTTTTTCTTTCTCTGTAGCTTTTAAACATGTTAAAATTAATTTTACTGAGTGGTTTTCTCACATCATAGTTTATGTTTATGATAGTCATATTGAATGTTGTGTGATTATTTTGATCAAATTTGGAAATGAGAAAATGCATGTCCCTCCCCGTTTACAGAGGTGTGTATGTGGGGGTAGTGGATTGTGAGTGTGTAACATTATATATTCTTCCAGTGTTAAATGATGCATTGAAAGTTTTGCCAAATCATTTTTTTCTTTATTTTTTAAATTAGTGAATGGATCACTGCTTAGGGGATGGAATATTTAGAAACAAAAATGATATATAAAAATGAAAGATATCAATAGTAATTTTTATAGTCTTAAAATAATTGTGATCATCTATATCACTAAAGAATGAAGTTTCTTGGTTTTATAATGTGAGTTTAGCAGTGATGTATCATCTGAATTGACAGTGATAAGTGATATATACTATAGAGCACTGTGCTATGAAAGATACGTGATTCTTCTCCTGCTTCTTTTCTGGATCTTGCCTAAACCTATTCTGTCTCCAACCTGCCTTCACATCCCTTTCTTTATCATTTTGGAGTCTGTTGATTTAATTAATCATATCCTGTTATAATTAGCTTGCTTTTCAGCTTAAGGGGTAATATGATGGCTTTAGGTCTCTGTTAATGCCTCTGTTTATAGATTTTATACCAGTTGAAAAATTATTAGTTTAATTACAATTTTCAGTTAAGAAAATTCCAAAAGGTTAGACACAGGATTGGATTTTTGTCTTAATTTGAAATGCTGTATATTTCTAGCCAACCTCTGGCTTCTCAATATTTGAAGGAAAATCAGATCCTGGAAATATCTGGGGAAAAAACTGAGCAAATATGTTATGGTATTTCTCACTGGAGAGGATGGGGAGGGGGAAATCAATAAAAAGCAACCTATTTTCAAAAAGAACTTCCCCCATGTCCCTCAAGTGAAATTCAATAGCTTCCACCCGAGTTTCCTCTTATAAGACACTTGAGTCTTCTGGCTCAACTTGGTCCCTCTCTTATTTTCTTCCTCCTTTCAGTTTTTCCCATTACTTTTTACTGTATTACCATTTTTTACAATGATACTTTCCAGTTTACCTTGCTCAATCTTTAGTAGGGGTAGACATACCATCTCCCTATTTATTCCTTTCATAGTTGTTGCCCTATCCTTATTCAACTTTATGCTTATGATACAAGGATGATCATTGTTCCAGTGCATAATATTTCATTTCATTCATTATGTATTCTCTGATCAATGGGCATCTGCTTTATTTCCAGTTCTAATTCATCACTACACAAAGGTGCTAGTATTAAATTCTGGTGTAGGCTCAGGAAATCCTTATCATTGGGAATGTTGATTGATTGAACTTGGAAGTTCTGGCCTATAGCTAAGTACAAGTGGATTGTTATTACTATATTCAGCATATATATGTTTAGCTATCAGGAGGACAAATAGGAGTCAGTTGCCTAAAGAGATCCTCATCAGAAATGGAACAGATCAAAGCTCCTATACTGATAATTAATTTAATTTGTCCTTGATGGACCATGATTTCCAATCTGTTTCAATTAGGAAGGCCCAGTCTCTGCCCTTAAAAGATATGTCCCTACATACATACATACATATATATATATATATATATGTACATATACATATACATATATATTTATATCTTTTTATGTGCTAACTAGCAACATATACTATGCACATATATGGTTAACACATGCATCCATATGTGTGTATATGAGACCTTAATTTTCTATCCTTGACTTTCTTGAGGAAAATGTCTAGAAATAGGCTGAGTCAAAGGTTAGGAGCATTTTGGTTAGTTGTTTTCTTTTTAGCACAATTTCAAATTGTTTTCTGGAATTGTTAGGCTGATTCACAGTTCCATCAACAGCATATTAATGAGTAGTTAAATTTATATGATTGAATGGAACTACATTTAGTCTATGACTATTGGCATACCTGTAGATATGTAGATATACCTAAAGTCTTATCTTTTACAGAGAGTAAAACTAATTGGTTCCTATAACAAACTGATAATCTTGGGTACATTAGTGACCATTCAAATCAGTTTAAATAACAAAATATTTTGATTTTTCTATCCACGTGTAATATTTCAGTGCCAACCGCTCTATTTATATCATATTGATTTCTGTGTGTCCGACTTGATCTAGCACTATTTTGCATTGATTATAATTCTGTACAAAGAATCTTTAATATTCATTTATAATGTAAAAATTTTCCCCGCTATTTAAAAATCATGGTAGAATTATTCTTTCAGTCATATTTGTGCCATTGGCAATGTTCTCTAATTACTTTCTTTAACTCTCAGATATAAATATATTTCATATGGAAGCAATATTTCATGTTAAGCAGTATCTTGGGAGTCTGGGAATTCCATGTCAAACATCCTGCCATATCATTAAATTATATATGGCCTTTTTAATGTTCTCTTTCACCTATGGAAGCAGGCATTACATTTTAAATACTTTTGTATTGTAGAGCTTGTAAACTCTGGGGCTACTCTCAACTCCTGCTTTCACTGACAGATTGAATTCTCACAATTTGGCTACTGCACCTAACCTCAAACTCCTAGGGTTAGCCTTGTCAGGTTGAGGAAGTGTCTTGTCTTCTGCCATAGTTCATGGGAACTTCCATTTGTATGGTCAATTTGGGGAACTAGCCAATCCTCATGACTTTTTCAAACATCTCCAAAAGAGGAATCATTAATCAGAGATAAACTGATTTAATTGTCTCCATGACCCAGGAAACCAAGAACCCAAACATTTATTCGCAGAGGAGACTAATCCCTAGTCCCTAAGGGTTCACTCAAATTAGCCTTCCTCCATTCTGAACATATAAACCTACCCAACAGTTTGCAATAAAACTCAGATCTATATACCAAATTCATTTCCTTCCAGTTATATAGAGATTCAAAGGAAGAAATTTGCTCAGATTGTGATAGCAGTGAAGAAAGGTAGGATTCTGTGCCACAACTGAAAACAGAGAATGGAAGAATTGGAATGGGATGCAGTTTTGGGTGCAGAGGCACTGAGTGACACTCCATAATCCACTGAGCATGGGGGAAAGAGCTCAGCATCTACGAGGGTCCAGTCTCTACCTCAGAAGACACTTAGGATAGAGACTAAAGTTGAATTGTGAATTACTCAGCATGGGATAAGACAGATTTTTTTTTGAGATGCAGCCCAAAGGAAAACCATTATTAAAGGGGAAGGAGACAGAAAATGAATGAAAATAAAGACAAAAGACAAACTGCCAGAGAACTCAGGAGAGAGAAAATAATATAAGACCTTGAAAGAATGGCAAAAAAATTAATAGCAGAAGGAAGTGTGGTTTCCATATCAGGTAAAAAAGAATTCAGGCATCTGTGAATGAGTATTATAAGAAAAAGTAAAATAAATCAATACCTGACAAGTGAGGGAATTGAGGGACTTAAGACAGCAAGTGGTTAATTGTGAGAATTAAATAAACCACACTGACTTTATCTTGTGATTCAATTCTGGAACTAACTTAATTCCCTTTCTATTCAATTATGGGTCGAGTCCAACTTCTGTCTTGTGGGAAAACTTTATTAAATTGTGGAATTTGGGAGAAAACCTTATTATATTGTTTGAACCTATACCTCTGTGTTTGGGAAGCTTTACCACCTCTCTCCCCTGTTTAGAGATCCTTAACTAAGAACCCAGATTATGCTGAACAGCAACTGAGATCCATCAAAGATTGATGCAAGGAATTTTCTTGCAATTGTACATCTCAAGAAAGTCTTTAATCTTTCTTCCAATTACAAATCAGATTACCTTATTATTGTTTCTTTTAGATTGTTTTTAATGTATTAAAATCTGTCTCTCCCTGTATTGGGGGTTCATCTCTAAGCTGAGAAAGAGTAATAAGTTTGTTGAGTAATTGGCATATATTGCTTAATAAATAAAAATATTGGAAGCTCGAACCTTTGTATCCTCAGTCATTTCATCTTTCATCTTCCAGTTTTTGATGAGCCATGCTTGGTTGAATAAGAACTCTGATCCTGCCCTGGCTGATAGGCTTCCAAAAAAAAATTCTCTGGTTAATTATTCATTAAGGGAATACACACACACACACACACACACACACACACACACACACACACAGAAACAATTTACAGAAAATTACCCCCTATCCCTCCAAAGTTGAACACATGCCCTCAATACTTATTTCTTCTGACCTAAGGTAGTTAAAGCACTGGACCTGGACTGAGGAAGACCTGAGTTCAAATCTAGTGTCAGGTACTTGTTAGTTGTATTAACTCTGCTTGCCTGTTTCCTTATGTATAAAATAAGATGGAGAAAAAAATGGCACACTACTCCAATAGCTTTGATAATTAAACCCTAAATGAGACCATAAAGAGCCAGACATCAACAACAGCAAAAAGATAAAGTTTGAGGTTTAATTCAAATTTTTTTATCCCAGATTTGGGGTGATATGGAAATTGAAACTTAATGCTAATGAGCAAAACAAACTGAAGATGAAGAGAAGAATGGAAAATCTATTTGACTGCTTAAATGAGAAGGAAAATATTGGGAAGAATTAAAATTAGACAAAAGCAAGAAAGAAAAATGAATTATAGGCAAAACTTCAAAACCACAGAAAGGTATATCAAAAGGAAGGGAACTTGAGAGTGAGGAGAAGAGAGCTGGGGAGAATAGAGTTGCCTTAAAATTGATTAAGCTAAAACAAGTGAGGAGATAAAGTACTGTCTTTGCAGATGATAAAATGGAAAAAATTCTAATTTTGGAAAAGTTAGGGAAAGCAAAATTAGAGACAAATGAAGGAAAATAAAAATCAAACTTTTATAACCTTAAATGTAAACATATTAAACAACTGAATAAAATGAAAAAGAATGATAGATTAGATAAGAAAACCAAACTCCAAAATCAACTGCTTATAAGAAACATATTTCAAATCCAAATATATACATAGCAAAAGTAAGAATCTGGGGAAAATAATTACTGTGCCACAAGGAATTCAAAAAAGAAGGCGTTACAATCATGCTATCAGAAAACTCAAAAGCAAACATTCAAAACATTAAAAGAGATAAGACAACTATTTCTTTTTTTTTTTAGGTAGACAACTATTCCTTACAAGCTTCCACTTCCAAACTTGATTATTCATTGATAACAGCTAGTTAACCAAGCTAAATTAGCATTCAGGAAGAGAATATTTACCTTTTATGAAAAAATTATTTATTTTTATGTCTTTACTATCTCCACTTGTGATCTTCATGAATTTAAAAAAACAGCTCTTAAAATAAATATGCCTAACCATCAAAAATTTCTTGGTCACATTCAAAAATATATCTTTCGTTCTGCAATCTAAGTGTTTTGGAAGTAAGTGGCATGCTTTAGTTTTGTTCTCATGATTCTAAAGTCCTTCAACTAGTTATTAATGTATAAATTATCTTTCTAGTTTTATTTACTTCACTCTGTATCACTTCATCAAAGTCTTACTAATTTCTTTTGAAAGTCAATTTTGTCATTTCTTATGATATAGTTAATATGCCCTTATATTTTTATATTACAATTTTTTATCCATCCCCAGTAGGAAGGCATCTATATAATCTCCAGTTTCTAATTCCTACAAAAAGAACTTCAGTATACAATTCTACATTCATAAATCCTTTTTCCCAGAAAGGAAAATTTATTAAATTGATATAATATAAACTGTTGGGACAAATATCTCGCCCCCTCCATTTTGTGATTCACCCCCCCCCCCCACTTCATACAGTGTCCAGGGAAAGGTGCTTTTAAGTATAGAGAATGTAATGGCTTCTAGCAAAGGTATTTATCTCCAAGCTTCTAGAATTCCTTTTGCTGCAGTGATCATGATAGGTATGTGTAGTTTTTCTACTGGGGCTTTTTTAGGTCCTTGAATATGCTTTCCTCATCCCATTCAGTCTGTCTTTAGCTCCCAAAATAGACACTGCTGTCAGCTGTTGCAGGAATGCTTCTGGGACACTGAAGAAAAGATATTATATCTAAGATCTTCTAGACCTCCAAAATTTACATTTGATCAATGTAGAAAAAGAGGCCAAGGAACTCTCTTTGTCCATCCAAGAAATCAGTCATAAGAGTTTCATGGCTAATTTTTGCAACGCTTTCTAAGTCACAAAATTGCCAGTTTCTATGAAGAGTTCTTTGTACACATGAACTCATAAGTGAAATACAATAAAATAGAGATAGAGAGACAGAGATGGAGGGGAAGGGATAGAGAGAGATGTAAGAGACAGAGTAAGGAAAAAGGAGAGAAGATAAGAAAGAAAAGGAGAGGAAAGTAAAGAGGCAGAGAGAAGAAAGAATTCTAGAGGAAGAGGAAGGAAGAGGAAGAGATAGAGGAAAAAAGAATAAAGAGAAGTAAAGGGAGAAAACTAGAGCAAGAAAAAGGGAGAGACAGAGAGATGAGAGAGAGAGAGAGAGATAAACAGAGATAGATAAAGATAGAGATGACAGAGATAGACAGACACTGAGATAGACAGAGTACCCTCCTCTTCTATTTCATTTCTTGTTGCTAAAGTTTATATTAAAAGTTAATTTTGTTCATATTTATGAACAACTTATTCCCCTAAATAAAATTAACACAGTTGACCTCTAATTCATGACTCTTTTAACCTCTATCCGAGTTGAAATACCATAGACTTTCTGTCTCTGGTCTAATTTTGAACAAGGTATTATTAAGGTTCTACAATATTCTGCTAATGTGGTAACACATCTACCAGATACCATTTGATGGGAAGGGAATAAATCAGTATTTGGTAATGTTTCTCTTTTAATTTGTCCTCTAATTCTTTTCTTTTTTTGACTTGATAATTTTTCACAATTAGAATGCATCTTCTTGTTCTGTAATTGAGCTTTAAGTAAATTTGGAATCACTAACAATTGCCTGCTGTACATCTCCAAGTAGGTATCCTGTCAGCAGCTTAAACACAACCTGTTCAAAGTCAGACTCATCAACTTTCTTCCAAAACTTGCCCCTCTGTCACATCTTTGACATATCCTTTCCCTGGGGACAGGGGAGTCGGCTCAGCCAGAACAATCAATTCTGTGTGCACAAGGCTGAATCTGGAATACAACTTTGCAATCACTACTCCCCTCAGTTCTGGTATACATTGTATCCAGACCCTGGGATATCATAATCCATTATTCTGGACAACTTGGACAGCAAGAAATACCTCATATTTTCTAGGCTGAAAACACCAGAGAGTAAAAACCCAGGAACCCCCCCCCAAAAAAAAACAAGTAAGCAAAAAAATAAATAAATAAATATTGCTGATCTTAAAAACCATCCTTTCACTCTTACCTGATTTCCATTTAAATGATCGCTATACACTCCACTCACTATACTCTTTAGACCATTTTGATTCATTATATATTTCAGTTGATTTCCCCCATATGACTTTCCATAAATGCCACATTTAGCTATAACTTTCTCCTTGAGGAAGGGCTAGGGTAAATGTGTTGCCTAATTAATCTCAATATTCCTCTTTTGCCCTGGCTACAAAACCCTCATGAAATTTCCTACAGTCTACATAAATGCCATCCCCATTTGTGTCTCTAAACTATATAACTTTCCTTTACTGACACCTTTTTCTTGACTATTCTGTTTCTAATAATGGACTTTCTCTTGTCTTGTGTATCCAATTCCTGCCAAATTCTTTTTGATCTTACTTCTCAATTTTATTTTTTCCTACAACCATCCTAGACTTTCCATTTCTACTGCTACCACTTCAGTAGTAGAATTAGAATTATTTCAGTAGTCTTTTCAATAATTTCCCTGAATCTATTCTTTGCTCCAGTCAGTAATATATAGTGCTTTCAAATTAAACTTCTCTTCATAAAAGAGAATCACTTCTCTGACTCAAAACCTTGAGGGGTCTCTGTTGCCTACATTTCTTATCTCTTACATTCAAGCTTTCTCTTTTACTACATATTCCTAGGATACTCCAGAATATCGAGCTATTTTCCATTCCCTTAATCCATACTTTCTCACTTCAAAATTTGCTAAAGTCCCATAACTTGGAAGGTTTTCTTCCCTTCTATTCCCTCAGAATACCATGCTCCCTAAAACTTTGTTGATATTCTTCCCATTTTTCTAGGTCAAAGTTCAATCGCTGTTTTCCTAACTGCGACAATTTTCCTACATGCCAGTAGGAAATTCTTCGCCTATACCCTCATAACCCTATGCTTGTGCCATTTCTTTACACTTTTCCCATTTGTATCAAATATCTTTTTCTTTTTCTCATGGATTTTTTTCTCCTTAGTTCTAAATTTTCTTTCTTTTTAAATTTAGTTTAATTTAATTTTATTTTTAAATTTATTTAAGGCAATGGGGTTAAAAGTGATTTGCCCAGGGTCACACAGTCAGACAATTATTAAGTGTCTGAGGCTGAATTTGAACTCAGGTCTTCCTGATTCTGGGACTGGGGCTCTATGCACTATGTCACCGAACGCCTCCCTATATCAAATGTATTGGAATATATGTCTGGTTTCCTTTAATAGTATGAAGATTTCCTTGAAGATAGAGAATATACTACCATGTTCATGGAATCTCTTACATTGACTGAAAAACAGGACTGTGTGTAGAGTGGATGTTCAGTAACTATTAGCTGAATTGAATTGATTCTTAGGAATATTTAACTTAAAATGTCTTACCTGTAATGAAATATGAAGGATTTGGGGCTAGTGGATTCTTCAGAACACCAAGAGTAAAGATTCTTTTGATATATGCTTTTACTTGTGCTAGGGTATAAGAAGCTTTTATTCAATGAAGTTCTAGAAATGTTATTAGTAGCAATAAAATAAAAGAAATAAATTTGTAAAAATAGACACAAAACTATCCCTTTGTTCTTATGATATCATGATCTTGGAAAAGCAGCTAATTGAGGTAATATCTTCAGTATGACTTTGGTAAACAAAAGCAACCCATAGTATCAACATGATTCCTATGGAAATGGAACTATGGAATTATGGAATTGAGTTGACATCCTTAATCCTAGGGAAGGGATACCAAGTATGTTAGAATAGCAAGTTTTGGAGGAAAGTGGGAACAATAAAAACTAAAAGGCAATATTAGAAAAGTAATGTCATTCAAAATCATAACAAAATGCATATTATTATTTGGAAGTCAGTTTAACAAATCATACTTAACACTTGTTTAGATTCTATTATAGAATGCTTCTTAAATAAATAAATATTTTAAATGTAGGAAAAATCAGTACTCATGGCCATGGTGTGATAATATAATAAAAATGACAATACTCAAAAAATAAATTTATAAATTGAATGCTATGCCAAATTACTGATAACATACTTTATGGAGATAAATAAAAATAAAATTCATTTGAAAGAACAAAATATTTAGAATTACAAGAGAAACAATGAAATATATTTAAAATGAAGAAGGAATAGCACTTCTAGATTTCAGGCTGTATTATTAAGCAGTAATCATCCTAATAATTTGATCCTGGTTAAAAAATAGAAAAGTAAAAAAAATAGAAAAGTTAAAGAAATAAACAATGGAGAATTTGAACTAATGGAATTCAATAACCTATTGTTTCATAAACAAGTGTCCAAACATGAACTACTTAGAAATGAATTCCCTATTTGATTAAAAAAAATATCTAGGAAAACTGGAAAGCTATCTGACAAATTTGGCTTAGAACAACATCTTATATATTTCACAATAAATTCAAAATAGATACATGATCTGAATATTATGGAGCTTACTTTGGAAGAGAAGATCATGTACTTTTCATAACTATGAAAAGGAGATGAATTCCTAAAAAAACAAAGGATGGGAGAAATTACAAAATAATTTAAAAAGATAATTTTGATTACATGGAATTGAGGATAAATGGTCAATTTGATAAAAAATATTTCAATTAGATAGAGGTATGTATCACAAATATATATAAATTTTATTTCACATATATAATATGAGAGATGATATGTGTTTTATATATATCTATATATATGTGCAACTGACATATTTGAGATCAGAAATCATCAAAGGATATGAAACAATTGTAGAAAGAATGATAAATTATTAAGAATATGAAAGATTATTCCAATAATAAGAAGAAAATATAAATCTGAAGAATTCTGAGATTTCACATTTTACCCAGGAAATTGGCAATGAAGCAAAAGGCTAGATCATGCAAAGAAATACAGAATTAATTTGTTGTTGATGGAGTTGTGAATTAATTATAATTATTTTGAAAAAATAATTTGGAATTCTACTGACAAAATGACTAAAATGTCAACAGAGATTCCACAGTGATACATTCATTTACCCAAAGGAGTCTATTGACCAAAAAAAAGTTCAATAGACACCAAAATACAAGTATTTTAGAAGAAATAGAAAACTTGGGTGATGGGGGGGGAAGATGGATGCCCCTTTAATATAGTAATGACTAAATAAACTGGGTTATCAAATATAATGGAATATTATTATACTCCAAGAAACAATGAATATAATGGATATAGAGAAATGAGATATACATGGAATGATGCAAATTGAAAAAAGCAGAGCCAGGTGACCAACATACACATTCTGAGTACAAAAGTGCAAATGGAAAGAACAATAAATAAAAATGTTGCAAATTTAAAAATAAGAAAAACTTGACCCCAAAGAAAAAATGTAGAAAAATAATTCCCTCACTCCATGGGAACAGTGATCCATGGATATCTAACATTGTAAATATTATATCAATTTGTTTTGATGGACATGTCAGTTTTCTGAGTTTTTGTTCCCTCTATTTTTCTCTTTATTTTTTGTTATAAGTATATTATAGATGTGGTAAAAACAAAATACATCAATTAAATTTATTAAAAGCAACCTTTTCTGTCAAAGACATCATTTTGTATCCTTGCTGACATCTGAAGAAGACATCTAATCCATTTCATCATTAAAAACCCAAATCATTTTTTCAGATTCGTAAATAGAATGCTTTTCAGGAAATATGTGCCTTTATACTTCCTCTTTGACCAGAAGTGAAGCCCTTTAGCATTCTCTATTGGCATCTAGTACCTCATATAGAAGACATCAATGCTGTCAAAATTGAATAGAAAGAGAAGTCACTAATCTACAAATAAGGATCCCTGCAATCTACATATTGATTTAGTTTTAAAATATTCTGTGTTTTATTTATTTTGTTATCTATGTTCCAAATATATTTTAAACTGTTCCCCCCATACTCAAAAATATTGGTGCTATATAGGGCCTGCAGGCCAACTGTTTGATGCCTCTGGGATATAGCACTGTCCAAAGTAGAAGTGGGATAGGGATTGATGTTATACAGAAATACATCAATAAGTGTAATATGAGATATCTTAAATGGTTATTGAGTTAAGGAATAATTGGGAATTTAGTGTGTTTAATTAAGGAAAAATTCTTGAAATGAGAACAGCATAACCAATGTAAAGAGTTTCTAGCCTGATGTTTTCCTCATAGGTTCAAATGCTGACTTTTTCACTAATCTGCTAAACCATAATAAAGAGAAGACTTCATGTATCTAGGCTTCAATTTCATTAAATTACTTAAACCTGGAAAGGAATCATTTGGAATTGATCTTATTATAAGGGTCAAATTAATAAGAACTTGAGATATCTAGGGCACCCACTACTGCGGTAAATAATCAATAAAGTATCTATATGTTCTAAACATGCTTTTAGAAGGAGTGTATTTAAGTGGAACTATTTTGAACATGGTGAGTTTGAGATGTCTATGGGGAATCAAAGTAAAGTAATGTACAATAGTCATTTGGAGATTTGGGTCTGGAGTTCAGGAGAGATGTTAAGACTAGTATGTGAATTTGTGAGTGAACCACATAAGATATGAGAATTGAAAGCATGAGGATTAATGGTATCACCAAGACAGAGGATACAGAAAAAGAAAAGATAATGGGTTCGAGTTCTGTGGGGTAGGGGCAGGACAGCATTTCCATACTTAGAACTAGTACATGGATGGTGAACTTAAAAGAGTACATTGAGAAGAAATCATCATGTATAGGAAGAGATCCACATAAAAATAATGAAATGAGAACCCAGGAAAGAGAAAATATCTAGAAGCAAGGGATGGCCAGTAGTCTCAACTAGTCAATAAATTTGTATTAATTTGTGAAATGCTTTTTTCAGTTAATGCTGAACTTTAAAAATTTGATACTATTCTTACATTAGTATTTTGTACTTTTATATTCATTCTCTATTACCTGGCTTTCCTTCCCTTTCTCTATATTTAAAAGCTAAGGTTGTTGAAGAATTATTATTGCTTTGACATCATTTTCTTCAAGCAACTCACTACTTTGCCATTGGAATCGATTCTGTTTGTGTCATCAGAATTTCATTGCTTAAGAAATTCTTGTTTTAGTCCATAGAAGCCTACCTCCATTTTCTTTTGAACTCTTAAATCTCTCTTCCATATTTTTTGAATCATGTGAGATTTTTCCCAGTTTTTCTCTCCTTTATTATGAATTCTAAGAAGTGTTGCCTTTCTCCTGAGGTTACTGCCATTTCTACTATAGTAATTAGTTCTTCCTTATTGGACTTCTAGAATATCAATTTCCTTTATTTTCTCAACATTTGTATTAATTAAATTCTCATGTCAAACCAAAAATATATTAGCTTCTTTGCTTTTGGTAGTGAAAGAGAATTCCAGCAGGTATCTGGGTAACTGAAATCTTCTGTCACTTCTATATCTGTCTTTATCAAGACTGGAATCTATTTCCAGAACTCCTCATATATTTCCTCTCTCTCTTTTGAGGTAGTCTAAAATATACTCCTGAAGCATGATCACTTTTAATTTTCCTGGAGAGGTGGAGGCCATGATAACACTGGTGTCATGCCACAGATTCAACCTGGGTTCTGTTACATGAGGCAGCTAATGGATAGAGCAGTTGGGAAGACCTAATATCAAATCTGGTCCCTGCTATTTGGGTGACTCTGGACAAGTAACTTAAAAAAAACTAGGTTTTGCTCAGTTTCCCTAACTATAAAATAATGATATTAATAGTATCTATCTTGCAGGTTTGTTTTGAGTACCAAATGAGATGATATTGGAAAAGGACTTGGGATCAGCACTTATTCCCAATCCAATTCCTCTTCCACTATGCCTTCAGGCATATTTGGGGTGTTCCTGGAAGACTAGCACCTTTGTAAGGGCAAGTCCTTTCAGACCTCCTCCTCTGTCTTTGGTGTTCAACTCCACCCAACTCTCACTTTTGACTTCAAGAAACTGTGCTATACTTCAATGGCCACACTGCAATAAATAGATGGGATAAACTAGGTTGAGGGTAACCTGAAATAATCTCAAGTGACAGATTTGAAGCCTCAAACCTGTCAGTTAGTTAGGGGATGTCTATCCCAAGCTGTGAAGACTTCCCCCCAATGGAACGGGCAGATTAGAACAATTTGTTCCAATATTCATGAAAGCAGCTGAATCAGGGGCCAAGGAATGTTTTCATCAAGAAAGATTGAGGCTGATGATTTTGTGCCATTCTGCTTCAAGTTAATCCATTCACATGAATCAAATTGTGCTATCATTGGTTCACTTTGGAAACAAAGGACAGTCCTTTCTTGGTCTATGATTCATTGTGCTTCATGAGAGGAAAGGCATTCCTTGCATTCCAGGTAGAGGAAGCTAAGTCACTTAGAATCTTAAACTGGTCACTGACAACTCAGTGAGGTTGATAATTTTGCCCAATCCTGTCTCACTTAAATCTAATTCACTTGCAAGTCAAGACATCATTGGTCCTCTTTGAGGAGAAATGAACAGCAACATTTATGAAATGAGGCAATGGAATTCCTTCATGTTCTAGATTCATGATTCAATTAAGTGGATTCAAGGCCTAACTGTGATATGTGCTGACTGTATGACCCCAAGAAAATCATCAAAATTTTTAGAACTCTAAAAAACTGATGTCAAAGAAAAGGAAGAGGAACCCTGTGCTCAAAATTATGTATTTTTTTTAGAAAATCACAAATTAACATTATTTTTATTTATTTGGATAAACATTTTTCTGGTTACATTTTAATTGTGTTTTAGGCAACACTCAGGACTTCTCTAGACTACTTGGGATACCCCCTGCTGTAATCAGTTCTATAAGTTGTGGAGAAGATACTGATGTGTATTGAAAGAAAGTTTCCTCAGCCAGAAGTGTCCTATGCCAGTGAAACCCCAGGTTCTACCCTATTTAAGACCAAATGGGAATAGACTGTATCAACTCTAATATAATTTGATGAAATTCTATTTTTCCTAGTAGTTTGAAATAAGCTATTAAATTAGGATGATTTTTAGTTGTGTGTTCTTTTGGGTTAGTAATAAGAAAGGAGAATAGCAATGAAAGAGAGTAAATAAGCTTGAGTTTGTATAGTCATAAATATAATTAGGTTACATTGTTCGAGTAGAAATATAGAGGGAACTAATTCAGATGTTTGTTAACATGGAGAGTAATCTGGATTTTTTTAATGGTATCAGAAGAAGGAAGAGTTGACTCTTTGAAAATAACTGACTTCAGGTCCTAGAAATTCTGTGTGGGAGCATGCTTAGAGTTAGCACTTCCTATATGTTGTAGTTATCAGTATTCTATAGAAAACTACTTGAGAATAAGAAGTCTACTGTTTTCTGAGATCATTCTTCCTAGTTTTTATGCCAAATTACATGATTTCCATTAAGAAGCTAGACAACCAAGCACTAATTTTTACTCTGAAAATTAGAAGTACCTGCATACATTAAACTTTTTTCCTATTCTCAGATACTTCTGCCAAATTATTTGTGTTCTACCCTGTGTGAAACAAGAGAAAATTGGAAGTAATTCCTTCATTAATAAAGGATAAAGCTGGAAATAGGACATCCAAAAATAACCTCATTTGCTCTCTGACTTTGTTTCAGGATTTGAAATGAAAATCTATATTGCATTTAAGAAATCAGTAGTTAATGCATCATTGCAAATATGGACTATTTAAATTTAAGAAACAATAGGGACTAACACTAAAGTACATTTGTTACTGAGTTTATGCTTGATATAAAATTTTAGAGTAAGAGACATTTCTAGCAAGTATATAGTATTATATATAGTATATAGCATATATAGTATGTAGTATTCTAGCAAGTATGTAGTAATTAATGATCTAACCTCAATCTTCTAATATACATTTTCCAGTTTATATAATTAATGGCCATTATAATAATAACTAATATTTATATAACACTATGTGATGTGCCAAGTGATTTGACAAAAATGTTTTCCTTTGATCCTCATAACAACCTTGGGGAGCGGACTACAATTATCCCCATTTTACAGATGAAGAAACTGAGGCAAACAGAGGTTAAATGACTTACCCAGAATGACATGGGAAATATATATCTGAGACAGAATTTGAATTCCTCTTTCTGACTTCAGACCCCATTCGTAAGGCAGTGTAGTAGCATAAGAGTCAGCCATGGGATAAGAAAGGCCTGATTTCAAATTTTGCCTCTGATACATACTGGCTTATTTGACTTTAGGTAAGTCACTTAATATCTCTGAATGCTTAGGAACTATCTGAAAACCTTTAGTTGCAGAAAAAATACTGAGCTGAATTAGTAGAGAAAGTTTCTGAAATCAGGGGTTTCTATGAGAGAACTAGTCCTTTTTCCTAACTTTTCCTTTTGAAATTCCTTTCAGACTCACCCTTAGAATTATTTTATTATATCTTAATGTATTATGCTGATATAATTCTTCAATTCAATTCAACTCAGCTACCCCGTTTTCTCTGTATATGTATACAGAGAATTTAGATGGTGAAGGAAGACTCTTTAACATTTCTCAATTAACAACTATTTTAAATCTCTACTACTTCAGAAACATTCTAAAAAATGTCATATCTTATAGATTAATTAATTAATTGCTAATTGAATTAAAAATAAGAACTTACAGATTCTGACTTCAAAGAAAAAACTGGTTTTGAGAACTGCTGTATTCAAATTTTAAACGATTTGGTCACACAGTTCTAAGAATGTGTGACAAGTGATAGAATATTTAAGTTTCAAGAGGCCTTAAATGTTCTCTAAGCCAATCCCTCTTTTTTTTAGCAGAATTTCATTTTATTTTATTTTATTTTTCCATTGCATGTAAAGATAATCTTCAACATTTAGCACAAAAAAAGAACTGTTATGAATATTCTTATAAATGTAGGATCCCCCCCCTTTATTATGATCTCTTTGGTACAGACCTAGTAATGATGTTGCTGATTAACAGGATATTTACATTTTTATAGTCCTTTGGACATGGTTCCAGATTGCTCTCCAGAATGGATGGATAGATACCCAACTCTACCAACAATGCCTTAGTGTTCCAGTTTTCTCATCTCCCTTACAACACTTGTCATTTTCTTTTTCTGTCATATTAGCCAAAAGGACAGGTGTTATATGGCACTTCAGAATTATTTTAACCAATAGTGATTTAAAGCATTTTTTTCATATGACGATAGATAGCTTTAATTTCTTTCTCTGACAATTGCTTCCAACCCCTCTTTTTGTAGATGAGGAAACTTGAAACCACAGCCTATCTAGAAGTAGATGGATGTTCTTTTAGATTCCAGGCTATTCTTCGTTAACCACACTGCACTGCCACAAAGTAATCAATTAACACTCATTTGAATTTTTCTGCCATTACAATTATTATCTCACCTACCCCATCTTACAGAAGTGGTTTTATTTGTTAGCACACTCTTTTCTGGCTCAGCAGCTGGTTCAAAGGATTCTTGTCACTACATAATAATCCATTAG
Organism: Macrotis lagotis; assembly: GCF_037893015.1. Lineage (NCBI taxonomy): Eukaryota > Metazoa > Chordata > Mammalia > Peramelemorphia > Peramelidae > Macrotis > Macrotis lagotis. Next base: position 624,385,133 of record NC_133658.1, read on the forward strand.
GAAATAGAAGATACTTGTGCAGGCTCTGAAGAGGAGAGAAAAAGGATTCTTCCATCATGCATTTCTGGAAGCAGGCTCACTAAGTTCTCTAGGACTTTAGTAGCAGATAGGGAACACTATTCATGTTCAAAGTACTGGGTTTTCTTTGGCTAGTCTCCCATTAAAATAGAATCTGATATGAAACTGGTTAGATATGTTTAATTTTCACAAAGTTAATATTGATTACCTTATTATTTTTGACAGCTTATTTGCCCATTGTCTAAGCCTTTAAATATGAAAATAAATATAGAAAATATGTGAATAATCTTGGTTATCATTCATTGGATATGCTACTCTATTGACATATAAATTTCCTTGATTTTATCTTCTGCTTTTACGACCTTCACATTATCTGTTCTCTCCTTCCATAACCCCTCTTTTGCCTCATAAAATTACAAAATATTTTCCCCACTGGATTTTTATTCTCTAATTTTTAGTTAAATGCTATTTATATTCTTTAAGGGCTTTTTGCCTCATGAATTACAAAATATTTTCCCCATTGAATTTTTATTTTCTAATTTTTAGTTAAATACTATTTATATTCCTCAAGGGCTTTTCCTGTGCCTTTTAATGGAATCTGGTACATCTTCCTTTTCAGTTATTTCAGATATTCAGCTATCACTTTCATCTTAGGTCAAATTAAGATTGTTTTGTGAGTGCAACAGAGAACACTGGAACTGGAATGAGAAAGATATGAGCTGAGACCTGGCCTCAGACCCCATTAGTGGTGTGACTCTGGGCAAGTCACTTAACCTCTATTTGCCAAGAAAATTCCAAATAGGTCATGGAGAGTTGGACACTACTAACAAATGACTGAACAATAATACATTCCAAAAACCAAAGAACTGACTTAGCATTGAACTTTGGAAACTTAGCCCTTGGGGATGTGGTGACTACCCTTCACTCCAGTGTTTGACTGTAAAAGCTTCATACTAGGAGTTGCTTTCATATTCTAACCTTTCCCCCAACCCCCAAATATAACTCTCTAGATCTTCAAGAGTTGTTCTTTCCAAGGGCTCTTATAAAAAGTGGTCAACTCTCTTTTGGTGAGAATAGAGTGGAAGGTTTGAATAGAATGGAAGGATCTCAGATACACAAGCTTTTGTCAAACCTGCTGACCCTGTGCCTGTAACAAATTACCTTGATGTGTCCATCTATTGAGTTTCTGGGTCTACAGTCAGGAAGACTTGAGGACAGTTCCAGTCTTAGACATGTCACGTTTGTTTGTCTCAGTTTTAACCTCTATAAATGAAAATAATAATAACACCTACCTTCCGGGCTAATTTACAAAAACCTTAAAGTTCTATCTACATATTATTTTTTTTAAGGTTTTGCAAGGCATTGGGGTTAAGTGACTTGTCCAAGTCCACACAGCTAGGTAATTATTAAGTGTCTGAAGCCAGATTTGAACTCAGGTATGCCTGACTCTAGGGCTGGTGCTCTATCCTCTGTGCCACCTAGCTGCCCCTTAAATATTATTTTTGATTGAAATTCTTTTGTTCTTTCCAAGTTTGATTCGGGAATTATGTTCTCCATGAAATATTCTACAGTCTCTCCCCCCCAACTCTCATTTCCTAAATTTGTCAAGAAAACTCTCACCCTATCATATTCTGTCTTGTATTACTCATACACACAAATTCATCTTTTAACCATTTGATTATAAGCTCAGTGAGGGCAGGGCTTCTTTGATTTCTCATATAAATTTCTAACATTTCACATACCATCTTCCATGTAATATAATAGCTACTAATCACTTTAAAAATTTTTTTCAACAAGAATTACTTTTGTTTCCTCTAACTATATAACTAACTAGCTGTCATATGCTGATTCTGAGTTATGAAAAATAGCTTTTATAATTTATTTGTTTTCCATTTGTCTTTATTCTGAATAAAATTCACATTTTATTTTGTTGTCATTCTGCAACATTAAAAATCTCATTAGTTTCTGGGCATTTCATAATAGGCTATATAAAATGAATGAAATTTGGAAGACATGCTGACATGTAGCCAAATTTCACATAATTATTTCTAATTGGAGAAATTATTTTTAGGTATTAAATTTGCTTTACATATACACACATCTTGATGCCAAATTGTGATGCACAATATTTTGCCAAGAGAGGCACAATATGGCTAAAATTAAGCTTTATTAGGTATAATAGGATGTGATATGATTTAATTCCTTAAGCTGACTATAAGTGCTAGCAGACAGATTTGCTTTCATACTAGCCAGTAAGTTAAAAGAATGATAAATTATTTTGCAAATCCCAGTGGTGAAAGGCATATGAAGTAACACATGAAGCCTCTTGAAGGAAAATAGCTTTATGGTACAAACTGCAATATTTTTTATCTTACTCCTTCTACAATCTTGAGTGCTTCAATCTGTAGAAAGGCTTATTTATTTTATCAGTAAGGTGTATTGGACTTCTGCCAAGTCACTGTACTCCCTAAATGAATATGTCAAAGGCAATATTGTTTTTCAAAAATCATTTGGAAAGAAGCATTTTTACATAAGTAGCATATCTCATTAGTTTTGAATTAAATTTCAGCTACTGCCATTTAATAGTATCACTGTCTTCTGGAGTGCCTATGGAGTGTGTGTGTCTGTGTGGGTGGGGGGGGTGATGACTCCTTGAGTAAATCCCCCTTGGCGTTTATGATGAGTGCATTTGAATTGGAAGATTGAATGCATATAACTTCTTCTTAATGCCATTTTGGGTATCACATGTCCTGTGTAAAATCACCTGAAGGTATAACTGGTTGACTGAAAACCTAAGTACTCAGAATTGGAAGGAAACTTCGAGGTTATACAATGTCTTCATTTTCAAAGAAACTGAGACCCAGAAGCTTGAAGGGATTTGCTCAAGGTCATAAAACTAGTCACTGCTCAGTAGCAGAGCTGAGACTAGAAGCCAGCTGTTGTGATTTTTACACTCTTTTCAATATACTACACTGACTGATTCTCTGCTGCAGAACTAGGAGGCAAGCAGAACACACATTTCTTTAGTTGTTTAAGGAATGGTTTATAGTGATGCCTGGTAAGTTATATGAATGCATAGGAATAAATATTAGAAAAGACAAGATGGAATCAATCTCTCACAAATGAGAATACTGATTCCCTGATTACCCCTAAAATAGCAGTTAATTGTAACAAAGACGGATGAGTACTATTGTGCCTTGGAAAAATAAGCCTAGAGTTATCTCTTCATTTTAAAGGATGGATTTTATTTTAATGTATCAACACATTGTCAATTCCTTTATTCAATTCATTGAGTATTCAACAAATACATATTAAGGGATGATTTCCACAATGAACACTGAACACTGCACTAGATTCTAGGGAAACTGTACAGATCTCAAAAGAAATGAAGTCTACCCTTATGGAGTTTATAGTATACAAAAGGGGGATAGGGAAAAATAAACATTTATACAACTAAAGAAAAACATTGATTCTGAAATTATATATTAGGGAAATTTATATTCTAATCCATCATTGCCACTTAATATGGGACCTTGGGCAAGTCATTTAACCTCTCATTGCCCCAGTTTATCATCTGTAAAATGACAATAATAGCAGCTTAGTACATACAGGGTTGTGTGAGGTAAGAAACCTATAGATACATACATGTATAAAAAGATTTCCCAAACTTAAAATCCTATATAAATTTTATATGGATTTATAAGGTAAGGCATTTCTATGATGTTATTATATCTTTATTTTGTATTCTAATATAAGCTTTTGTACTTTTACATAATTTGGATAACTTATAAAAACAAAACTATGGACCTTATCCTCTCTAAAATCAGGAGGTTGAACTTGATGAACTTCACCCAACACCAGCTTTAAATCCTATGATTCTTTGAAATTAATTATGAAATCCGATTCAATTCAACATACATTTATTAAGTGACTATTATGTTCCAAGAATCATGCTTGAAGAAAATGCAAAGGTATTCCTTATTTTATTTTCTTAGAAATGGTAAACATGCTCATGAACACTGGAATTTTTCATTTTTCACTGATTCATTTTTGATTGAAATTATGTTCTCATCTATAGTCCTTTTATATTAAAAACAAAGTACATTCCAGAGAATAGCTTTTTTACATCAAACCTGCCACCTACACAAATTCTCTTTCCTATTTCACCCCCCATTGATTGATATTCAATGCATGGAGTCATCTATTCTTTAGGGTTATTTCTCAGTAATTATTATCAGTTTCTAGGCTTTTCTGGTTAGATCAGTTTACTTTGCCTGTTCCAAATCAGGCACATCAAAATACCAAGATAGTCATAGAATTATCCTAGCTTATTAGGAAGTTAGGGAGATTCAGATCATGAGGGAATTATAAGAAATATAGTTTAACAACTTGCAAATACTAAAGTGGCACCCGAAGTTGAGATAATTCATGAAGTAATTAATGCCTCCTATTTGGTATAGCAACTGTAATGAATGAACTAGTTTTCTGGGTAGTCCATCAACACTGACTGATTTCTTTAAAGTATGATGGACTTCTAGCTTGCTGTTTGAAGCAGAAGTGTCAGAGAGGGGCTATAAGGAAACAAAGGCAACAGGACCCCTGTCTTCACTAGTATGATCTTATTGATCTAAAGCTATTAAGAGTTTTAGGACTAAGCAGTGAATTTGACCCATATGTGTCTAGTGACAGAGAAGGGGATGAGCTAAGTACCCCAGTTCAACACCAGAATGAAACATTTTTAAGCGTAGCATCTCAGGAACTGCTACCTGTTAACTTATAGAATTTATTGAAATGTATTAAGATCTGGTGTCTGTCAAAAAGCATCAAATATGCAGGAATGAGTACTGTGTCAGAGCCTGGCTCCTCTCTCCCAGGAGTCATTTTTCCTAAGAATCCTCTCTCTTGCCAACTCTGTATCATATGCTGTCCCTTCCTTCTTTCAAAACATTGTTCCAGTCTGGTCGTCTGTCTATCATTCAGCCAAACATTTCTGAAGAGTCTGCTCTGTGTCTAATCCTGTGTTAGCTGCTGTGCTAGGAAAAGTACAATGAAATGATGAGCAAGGATGTCTCTTGAGCCAAAGCAATATCAATTTAATTCCATAAACATTGAGAGTATTCTCATTGTATGCAGTGAACTTTGTCCTGGGCTAGCCCTGCCTTGGTCAGCGATAGAGTTACAAAGTAAAAGTAACAAGCTTATAGAAGATAAAGATAGCTTAAAAATCTCCTTAGAGATCTTCTTGTCCAATGGTTCTTAACATTAGGTAGTGAATTTATATTTTTAAAATTCTGATAACTATTTCAATATAATTGGTTTCCTTTAAAATCCTATATATTATATTTTATGAGTTTAAAGATATTAGCCTATGAGGAGTGTCCTTAGGTTTCACTAGACTGCCAAAGTGGTATGTTACTCAGAAAAGGTCAAGAACCTCTGATCTAGTCCAATCTTGTTTGATAGATGAAGACTGGGCCCTATTAAAGAAGAAAAGTCATGCCAATAGGTGTCCACTAAAAAAAAAAGATTGCAAATGTTTTTTTACCTTTTTGTGTCAGAGTAAAAGTTAAAGAAGGATAGTGAAGCCTTTGTCTTTCCTATTCCTAGACTACATTCAAGTTTGAATTTGTCATGAGAAAAAAATAACCATCTCCACAAAACCATTTTGTCTAGTTAAAAACTATGCTCCTTTCCTCCAGGTTTACCTCAAGTCTTCACAGTTATCATTGGCTATATGTTTCTGCTAATCTTCTTTTGTATTTACCCTACTTATATCCTAATGAGATTGTAGACTCCATGAAGGCAAGGATCATGTGCTTTTTTCCTTCCCCCTATAACTAGCGTAGAGTTCTAGACAGTCAGACAAAGACTATAGGCTATTGATTGACAAGCCATAGGGTCATTTAACTTCAAGCTCAAAAACAAAAGGGAGCCTCAAATTTAGTGACATAAAGCTGTTACTATTACTGTTTATCTATTTAACAAAGACATATAAGTGATCTTAATAACTTTACAAATAGTTGCAACAGCAGAGAATTTAACTTTTCTCTTAATTAATTAATGCATTTGTATTGTGATGTCCCTTAACATAGTGTCTGACACTTATATGGACTCAATAATTTATTGCAAACTGACTACATATATCAAGGGAATGGGGTTATTATTTTCTAAAAAACAAAATTATTCTCACTTTTTTAGTACAATACATATTTCTTTTTATGAAGTTCCATTTTTTCTTGCTGTGATTTGTGGTTCTGAGCTTCAAAAGTAGAAAATAACTTCTGAAAACTCCTCAAATTGGTTGAGAAATACAAACCAAAAAGGTTCAGGCTGACCACTTGTTTGTTCCCTAGGAAATGTCTGAATCCTAGACTGAACTGTTGTGTTCCCTGCCTTCTTCCCTCCTTTAGATGAAACTGATTTCCCCAGGCCAGTTGTGCAGTCACAGATCCTGCATTTTCTTCTTGCTCAGCAAGCCATTTTTCTTCAGAGCCTCCGTGAGCCCCACCCTCTAGGGGAATCACAGCAAGAGATTGGTTATGCTAAGCAACTGCCTTCAAGGCTAGATTTTGATTTATATATATACATATATATATATATATATATATATATATATATATATATATATATATCCCAATTCAGTCATTTATACAGTCAGGATAACCTCATCTTGAAATTTTGCAGAATTGAAAAAAAATCATAACTCAAGATGTTTTATGTCTTAAGATATTTCTCAATCCTTTCTTAGATTCCCTTGGAAATAATTAGGGGGGAAAAGGCAACCTTGATACAAAAAACTATTCTGATGTTAGCACTGATTTCATCATTGAACTGGTATTCTGAGTAAGCAAATCACTGGCTTTAGAGTTAGAACGCTTGGTTCAAGTCCAGTCTATCCTGATTATTAACTATGTGACCTTAGGCCAGTGTTTTTAATTCTTTGATCAATAATTTTCTTATCAGCAAGATGAAGAACATAATGACTGCTCACAGAAAAAAAAGATGGTAGACAAATAAACAATTTCTTCTAACTCAAAATCTCTGCCTGAGCATTTGAGATAGTGTAAGTTTTAAATAATATCCTCTTCTTTACCTCTGGAACTGACCCAGAGAGAAAGATGAATATTCAGAAAAGAAAGATGTGAATCAGTTAAGAAACTCAATGAATGTAACTTGAACCCCTAATATTTGTTTTCCCTTTAGTGTCTAGGCCTGTGGACAAGAAATTATGCCCGGGATCTGCTCCTCCGACCTCTCGGCTCTGCAATGTTCCTTGCTCTACTGATTGCATGGTCTCTTCCTGGTCAGTTTGGGGTGCTTGTACTCATGAAAACTGTCTGGATCCTCAGGGGAAAAAAGGTAATCATTTAAGTTTGTTTACATGTTTACTTGGACCTATGCACATGCACTTATTGATTATACTCTTAAAAATTAGTATTTAAATATCAATTTAAATATCAATAATGAGAACACCTGCCATGAAGTTCATGACTTGGCTAGGAGTTTGTGTAGTTGTAGTGTGTGTATATCATCAAGGCAAAGTCTATCTTTAAATATTATAGACTTTTGATCTGTGCTGTTTACTGGTGGTGTGAATTTGAAGAAGTTTGATATGACACATTTTTTATATTTATCAGAAGACAGGGTTGTTGTACTAAAATAATTCAAATTGGCTCTGATTAAAGCGAAACATAATTTCCAGTTAGTAAGTTGCTTTCCAAACCCTTTAAACATTAAGGGCTACCCTGAGATCATGGCCACAAGCACCTCTTTTCTTTACCAGGTTTGGGGACTGGGGATTTTCCATTCTTCCTCCCTGCCCTTTTCTCTACATTAGGCATTACCTAGAGGGCCTAACTCCCACCATCATCTGGCCCTCAAATCTCAGCTTGATTCAAGGCTGAGCAGAGTATATTGAGTGACAGGATTGACAAGCTCAGTATTACAACTGGTTTCTTTGGCAGGGTTAGGATTGGCCAAGGTCTCATCTCCTTAAGTTCATTTCAAAGAGGACTTGTTTTTGAAATGTTCTGATCTATTCTCAGAATGTATGGAGTCCACAGAATGGAAAGGGATCTCAAAGACCATCCAGATTACTTTATTCATTACTCTGAGCTCATATTCCAAAATTCCTAATAAGTTGCCATTCAACTTTTGTTGTCATTTATCTTCTGAAATAATCTAATTTTTAATAACCCTAAGAGTTAGAGTTATTAATTTTTAATTACCCTAAGAGGTAGGAGATTTTGGTCTTTTTTTCCTGCTTTATATTTCTCTAAGATATGTCTCTTTACAACTTCTGCCTATTGCACTTAGATTTGTTATCTAGGGAGAAATAGAACAAGTTTAATCCCTCTTTCACATAACAGTCAATCAGATACTATAAAAATGCTTATCATGTTCTCCCAAAATCTTCTCTTTATCAGGGAAAAAAATAAAAAATTATAACAAAAAAAACTCTTATTCCTTCAATTGATCCTATTATGGATATTTTCAAAGCTTTTCACTATTCTGATCACTTGCCATTGAATTCTCTCCATATTATTTGCTTTAGTGCCCAGAACTGAACATATTTTCAAATAGAACACACTGGAACTATCTGTGTACTTTTTAATGAAAGAAAAAATTGCTAGGAAAGTGGAAGCTAGTCTATGGAGGCCTTTAAATGGCAAGCAGGAATTTATTTTTTCCCCATAGGTGAAAGGGAGACACTGAAGATTTTTGAGTAGAAACTGACATAGTCAGATCTTTGCTTTAGGAATATAAATTTGAAGAGCTTGTAGGGTATTTCAGAGATGGAGGGAATGGAAGTAGAGAGATCAGATTATTCTATCTAAATGAGAGCTGTTGAGGATCTGAACTAAGGTAGAATGTATAAGTGGAGAGAGGTAAAAGAATAAAAAAGATAGTATGAAGATTTATCCAAGAAGACTTGGAACTGATTTGTTTTATAGGACCAAAAGTTAAAAATAAAGTCAAGAATGACCGAACTTATGAACCTGTATGACTGGAAAGATAATAGTACTCTTAATTCAGAAGGAGCAAATTGAACTGTCTTGAAGAGAAGCAGGAAAACCAAATGGTGAAGAGAAGGGGACAAAATATTAGGTATGTGTACAAAGCACATGTGTAGATTAGCCAGTGAATTTGCATTTATTAAGGGCCTACTTTTACTCTCATATACTGTGTCAATCAGTGGAGATATGAAGAAAGGCAAAAGGATAACCCTCAAGGATAACATAATCTAATAGGAGAGGCTACATGTAAATTATTATGAACAAACAAGCTTAATATAGATAAATAGGAAATAATTGGGGAGAGGCACTGGAATTAAGAGGTGTTTTGGGAAAGTCTTTTTTTTATAGAAGACAGAATTTTATCTTGGATATGAAGGAATTCAAGGAAACCAGGGGACAAAGATGAAGAGAGGGAGAGTACATTCCAGTCATGAGGAGTGGTCAGTGAAAATTCTCAGAGATGATAGATAAAATATTTATAGAAGAAAAGAAAGGAATAATGAGGAAGCCAATTTAGGAATCCTGATCCTAGGGTTTCTCTACTGTCATGAGGCTCAGGTCTTACATAGACCTCACTTTATCCCTTATCTGCCCCCTTATCCAATTCCTACTACTACTATCTCCCTAGTACTACTACTTTTCATTCTGAAATTCTTCCTTTGCCCATGCTATTTTAGCCTATGTCCAAGCAATCACCCACTCATTCTAGTTAGCTCAGATAAAATATCTAAAATAGAATCAGTTATCCAGATTTCCAGATATTTGGGTTAGTTATCTACTTTTTAATTGTCCTCAATTTAGAATATTTTCAGCTTTACTGGAACATTTGCAATAATCGCTACAAACTAGTTTCCCACTTTTTGGAAGGAATCTTATAATAGTATGATGCAGTGGAGAATGTACTGAAGTTTTAATCAGAAGACCTATGTTTGAAGGTCCATGCTTTCACTTCCTACTTGTTTGACTTTCAGCAAGTCCCTATACTCCTGTAGGTCTCAATTTCCTTTTTTATAAAATAAGGACTTTGGGTAGTGGAGTGTGGGTATGGGGGGATGGTTGAACTGGCTAATATCTGCCTTCCATACGTAAATCTATGATCTTTCAAACCCTTGAAGACAGTTGTTCCCCCTCTCCCATCTTTTCTTTTCCAGACCAATCTTTTCTAAGCTGAATATCTCAAGTTCCTTTATCTGACAATTGAATGTTATGATATTGAGGCTTTTTTTTTCTTCTAACCTGGTTGTCCTCCACCTTAAGAGCATCTTTTAAAAAAAATGTCCTTTTAATGCAGCCTTCTATCCATCTTTCTTTTTTTTCCTCTTCAGAAAACAACCTAAAAGCAATAACAATTACACAACTTGTTTCACAGAATGCTTGGCCTGAATTAATAACTGAGGGATTTTGTTTCTGGAGTTTAAATTATTCATTACTGCTGCCCTCCAGTGTTCACAGATTTTTTAAGTTTCACTGGGCTTATGTAGGAAGTTGCTATTATTGTTGCTATTTGCTCTTCTTTCTCAAAGAGGACCATATCAGGGAGGTGATACCAGGATATACAAGTGAATTGGATTTAAGTGAGGGAGGGTTGTGTAAGGTCACCAGCCTCACTTTCTTCTCCAGAGCCATCTGGGTCCAATGGACAGATATGGATCAGGATGACTAGAAATGGTCCTGGATGCTGTGGAAGAATCTTGGCCTTTTTAAGTCAAGTTCTTTAATAAGTCTCAGTTTGACTGAGGCAAATCCCAATCAATGTTTAAGACTTGGTAAGAAAGAAATGACAAACAATAGTCACTTTTACCTTGTTAAAAAATAAATCAATCTGGAGGGGAAGACCCTTAAAGTTTATGACCAAAATATAAACAATTATTTAGCCAATCAGGGTCCAGATTGATGGGAACCCCATTTTAATTGAATGCTGCCAGTCGTGTTACGAAACAGGCTAATAAACAAAACCAGTAGTTCTTGGGAAAAGATGAAAGCAGGAACCTGGATAGCCTCTAGCATTTATGAAAATCCTTTTTTTTCCCCCTTAAGGAGCAAGGACTCTAGACAAAGGACCTGGCTTTCAATTCTAGCATCTAACAATTACCATTTTCATGACCCTTTGCAAGTTATTGTTTCCTCATCTGTTAAATAAAAGGGTTGAATCTGATGTCTTCTGAGGGACCTTCCAAATCTAGATAGATACATAATCTTACCACCGGGGTTATATCTGAAGGATCAGTAATATCACTGTAGCTGGGATGTGTTCCTGAAATATTACCCAAAAGAAATGTAGCTTTAATAATTTCCCAGGGAACAGTATCAGTTTTAGAAGTCAAAGAAAAGAGAGTAAAATTAGGAACTAATTATTAAGTTTAGCAGTGGCAGCTGGAGTCAGAATGAAGTGGGTACATATTTCTATATTGCCTTCTATACTGTTGGGGGAAGTAGTCTGTTGATTGTCATTCATTCTATGCTACAACACACATTTAATTGTCTGTGACAGGCAAACCCCATTCTAGAAGCTGGTGGAGATGTGAAATTCAGATAAGATAAAATCCTTGCCCTTTTGGCTCAAATTTGGGAGAAAGCATAAAGCCAGAAAATTACAATCACATTGTTCCTTTTAGACATTTTTCTTCTCTAGGGTTTAGGGATAGTTATATTAATAGTTAGGTTTTATATTTATATATATATATATATTTATATATATATATATGTATGTTTATATATTTGTGTTAATATACGTGCAAACATATAACATGTATATAGAGATATGTATTGTGTATATGCAAATCTTTATACATGTACATTCCTTAATATATATTTTTTCTATATATTTTTTCTTTATAGAAATGCTCCTTCACATATATTTACTTTTCCTTTATATAAAATATATATTCATTTATATTATATATATATATGTGTATGTGTGTGTGTGTGTGTGTGTGTGTACCTATGCATATTTATATATTCCTTTAAGGTTTGCAAAACCATACAAATGTTATGTCCTTTTATCCTCACAATAGCTTTGGAGTTGGATGCTATTATAATCCCTATATTTCAGTGAGGCTGAGACTGAGGGAGACTGACCTACCCAGGCTTACATTACTTGTAAGTATCTGAGACTAGATTTGAATTAAGATCTTCCTGACTCCAAGTCAGGGTGAGACTAGAAATCAGTGTAAATGTTATATGAGAGTGAGCTGATTGTTTTGTAAATACTGTCAGGAAAAATTTATGGCTTTGTTTTATTAAAAATCAGTTAGTCATATGCCTAAGACCCTGTTGATTTCCCCTTAGAAAAATAAAGGATAAAGTTATCTGGTTGGGGGAATAATTCTGCATTTGTAAAAAGTCTAGGTATGTAAAAACATCAATAAGTACTCTCCTTGTTAGATCCACTAGCTTTTACACAGGAAAGTCTAAGGATTCCTCATCCTCATTCATATGTTTTTCATGATATTGTCATGAGTTTCGACTGGCCCAGGGTCACTGAACTATCTCAGGCTAAAAGCATTTTAAAATTCTACCTAGACTGAGAATACACAGACTAATTAAATTAAATACCAGAAAGCTGTGGGATTTCAACCAGAGCTCTATCTTCACATTAGAATTCTTTACCATGAAAGAAACAAAATGAATTCACAAAAATAGCTCTATGACAGTCATGAATTCTTAGATTTTTTTTTATTATTAAAAAAACTAAAAAACCCACAGTGTAGTGAATATTTAATACAAACCCTAAATGCTTATGGTGGGAACAGGACAAATACTTACTGTTGATGAGGGGCCAATTAAGGAAAGAAGTGTGGAGGAGGCAATATGACCTAAACTAAACTGTACTCAGAAAGAGTAAACAGGATGTCTTGTATGACTCAATTCAGTATACATGGGTAAACAGACCCAAAGATAAAGACAAGAAATGGAACAAAGAATTTTTAGCCATATTATAAAGTCCAGAGAAACAGGGAAACAGAACATTAATTCATCTGAGTGAATGAGAATGGTGGTTTATCTTATGCAACTCATCCAAGACAAAATTCTTTTATGCTAATGTGGGACTAACCCTGGCCCCTGTCCCCCTTTCTCTTGATTTTAGAGTCTGATACACTTACAGAGGGAAGTACAAAGACAATTCCCATAATATTGCAGCTGACTATTCTTCAGTGGTATCACGCTATGTCACCATGATAAATTCCCCTCACTTATTTTTGCACATTATAGAAAGGGAGGCAGTAAAGAGGTAGAATTTCTTGGTTACTTCTATAGAAGATGACATGCTTCTTATTATTTTATAGTATTTCAATCTAACACTCATTCATGATATTGTGGTTCTCAGAAGTTCAAAAACATGATAAAATCAGAGTTGTACACAGCCTTAGTACCATTCCATCAGGTTTATGACAAGCAAATAAGGGAATGATTACTTGGCAGGTCTGGACTAGTCAAGTGAAGCTAGCCTGCCTCACAGCAGAAATTAAAAAGAATTGCAGCATTTACTTTCTCATTTTTGAAAGGAGTCCCAAAATTTTAAACTTGAAGTTGAAAGGGAACCAATTTGCCCTATCTCAAACCCCCTAAAAATGTTGCTCAATTTAAACAAACAACAACATAACCTACCAAATGCCAGAAACCTACTGCTAAAGAGTCTGTTATGATATGTTTAACTCCTGGACATATCCTTATGATTATTATGGTTGGCAACAGTGACTATGAATAAAAATCATATACAGCAATTATCCAGATCCTAATCCATTAATTCCTTAATTAAACAGGATGGCCTTATATTAGGTGGTGTAGGTAATTGGCTATGAAATCAATAAACTCAGAATGTCCTAGTAACACTCAAGGAGTTCTTCTACTGATTGTTATGAAACATCTCTTCAAGCTATTCTCCCAACTAGTACTCAGGGTGATATGTTGAGCTTTTAGAGGTCAACTGTTCCCTCAAGTTCTAGGGCTATCCTGAGGGAACTTTTTACAACTCTTAACACATGAGCTCAAACAAATATGTTTCCCATAAATGATCAGGCAGGTGACATAGTTCTTGTCAAAAGTATTTACTCAAATGGTAAAGTGAGAGCTCTAAGATATCTCTCCCTAGTAATCTTTTTTTTAATTTATTTTTTCCTAGTAATCTTTTACAATGATTGAATAACTTTTAAAATAGATTTTTGTCCATAAGTGTATATACATGTGTGTGTGTGTGTGTGTGTGTGTGTGTACACACACATTGGTGTATATGTGTATATGATATTCTCACATGAATACAAACATCTCTGGGAAGACTGTGTATAAACTTAGAATATAAAACATTTTAAGATAGCAACCACATATGATCAAAACTACTTTCCTTAGGCACTTGAAGACCTTTCTTTTGTGTGGAGTACTCAAAAAGTTCCTTATTGACTTCCAGGCAAAGTTATTCTCGAAGAAGTTCACACAGCTTGATTGTTAAATTTTCAGTGTAGGCATTTATGGTTTAAAAATCATCAAATGCTACAGATTTGGCTTTTTTGTTTGTTTCACTGATTTTAAAGTTTTCAAAAATGATAGAAAATGTTAATAATAAAGATTAAATGTAAAAAATGTGTCATATGTTTTTGAACAACCAGTTGTTTAACATTTATCAATATACCTCTGAATGAGTTCCTCAGGTGGACACCAAAAATTTGCTTTTCTCCATAGCTCAGTTCTCAAATACTAGGGCTAACTCTCTCTTGAAGTCCACATCATGCTTGAAGATGATTGTGTGAGCTAGGAGTTTTCAAATTGAAACATGATAATGATCAATTTCTAGATAGGTGAATAGAAGAGAGAGAGAGAGAGAGAGAGAGAGAGAGAGAGAGCATTTTTAACTACTTTCTATGTGCCAAGCTCCATAATATATGCTAGGGAAACAAAAAAAAAAAAAACGAACAAAGAAAGCATTTCCCATCCTTAAGGAGACAACACTTTAATTGGAGAAGACAATACACAAAGGGGAACTGAAAAGAGGGATATGGCATTATTGGAGATATATAAGAAGTTCAAGGAAACTTCAATTTCCCTGGTTCAAATTGTAACCAAGCAGGGTAATATCAAAACTTTATTATAAAGTTTTAAACAATTTCTGGAGCAGAGTTTTTTCCTGATATGAGGGAATGGAGAAGATGACTTTAGTGAAGGATAGACAGCAGAACTGGAGATGCTGGATTAATATATCTAATATTAATATTATCCTAAAGATAATTTATACTTTGCAAATTTGGAAGAAACTTTCTAATTTCAAGCCACTTGGGAGTAATTGTTGTGTATTCACTATATATATTTCTAATAAAATATATAGTACTAGAATTTAGAAACTGGACTTATTTTGGGTCTGTATTATTCCTTGACATACCTTAGAATGTATTTTTCTGAATTTCTACTCTCAGTCTGTCTCCTCCTTGTTTATCTCTTTGACATAAAAAATGAAGTACAGACTATGTCAATAGCTCAATTCACTTATTTGAATTTTTCAGTGATTTTAAGATAAATAAAAATTTAACAAATTCATATTTTCCATTTTATTGTTGTTAGTTTTATTTTTCTTTTGCAAATTCTTCATTGTTTGCTTAAAATTCTTTAGGGAAATATGAATAGCCTTACTGTGATCTTTCCTCTTTGTGTGTATATATCTATATCTATCTATATCTATATCTATATCTATATCTATATCTATATCTATATCTATATCTATATCTATATCTATATCTATCTCTATATCTATCTCTATCTCTATCTCTATCTCTATCTCTATCTCTATCATCTCTATCTATATCATCTATATCTATATCTATATCTATATCTATATCTATATTTAAATCTATATCTAATCTATATATATATATAAATATATATGTATATATATATATATATATATATATATATATATATATATATATATAGTGAGTGTGGGTGGGTATGTGTGGGTGTGTAATCCTCATATTCCTCTTGGGCTTTTACCGTTATCACATAGCATATACCTTTTCTTCTCTGGTTCAGCAAGAAATAAATCTTTTCAAGCATACTTCCAAATCAATCTAGTTTTTTTTTTCCCCTATCTAGCATGCCCTTCTTATCCTCTCCACATTCTCTTGTCTTCTTCTCTCCAAACAGGCCTCATCTATAAGTGTCTTCTAACCATGTCTACCATATTATACAATATTCAGCATCCCTAACTCCCTCTCAACTTAGCAAAGGCATGAACATACACATACATCTATATAACTGCTTACTTATTATAGGTGTTTTAATGTTTATTTGTTGCAAATGTGTTTCTGTGCATATGTATACACTTACACATACATACATACAAGTGTCTTGGCTCTGTTAAATTGTATGCTTTGTATGTCATGGGGATGGGTTTGTCTTTTGTGGCTCAAGCTCTTCACAGACATCTCCAGTCAAGTTATTTGTACATAGTGGATATTATTGACTAAACTGAATCACCTCATTAATATGGGAAGCAGCAGTAGCATGGATTGATGTAAATTGTATGGGACAAATATGCTTTTGAAAAGGTTGATGACTTTTGAAAACCAATTGAAAAAGTGAATGACAATGTGTGATTTAAGTAGATGCTAAGGAAAAGATCCATGCTTTTTTATTTTATGCTGAGCCTATGGTACATTTTGAAGCTAGTTAGTAGTCAGTACATGGGCACCACAAATGTAGGATTGAGATAATTTATTGATTGAAGAGATTGAATCAATAGATTTATAGTGAGATGTTCACAATGTGATTTAGAGACAAAAAGTGTGTAGGCCAAATCTCCTTAATGGAATTAAGATCTAGGTAACTTGGCATCCTGAGACCCATGCTATAATAAACTCACCTAGTTAGTGATTGTCTTGTGGTTTAGCAGCATGTCAAAAAAATGAGCAAATATTAGGCAAGGATTTAAGTTAAGTAAATAAGCAACACATCAACATAATGAATAAACAAGGTTCAAGTACCTAACTATTTTTTCTTTTAAAGGAGAGTGCTCTAAGTTTATAAAATTAAGAGCTAAAAAAAGATTTAGGGATACTATTGTTTGTTGTTGGTGTTTAGTTGTTCACATATCACAATATGCCAGTATTGTATATGGGATTTTCATGGAAAAGATACTGGAATAACTTGCCATTTCCTTCTCTAGTGGATTAAGGCAAACAGAGCTTCTGAGTTTACTAGGGTGACATAGCTAGTAACTATCTGAAATAAGATTTGAAGTCAGGTCTTCCTGACTCTAGGCCCAGTGCTCTATCTACTAAGCCAAGGCAAAAAGAGATTGACTTGCCCAGAATCACACAGTTATTAATATCTGAGGTCAAATTTTAAACTCAAGTCTTCCTTGCTCCAAGTCCAGTGCACTATCCACTTATGCCACCTACCTGCTATATTATTATTGTCATTGCTGTTATTAGATACCAGAAGTGATGGTGATGCTGGTGGTAGAAGTTAGTAGTAGTAGTAGTAGTAGTAGTAGTAGTAGTAGTAGTAGTAGTAGTAGTAGTAGTAGTAGTAGTAGTAATTGTTCTTGTTGCTGTTGAAATACATTTTGAGTGAATTACATGTAATAATGAATGGGCAGTTGATCTGAAAATTAGGAATACCTTAGTTGAAACTCAACCTATGATAACTGTAAATATGGAAAAATTATTCAAAAGCTATATGCCTCAAAAAATATTTATCTAGGACTTATCTAAAAAGTCATACATGAGTTTCTAGAAAATAAGGGAATTTCACATACACATGCAGTCACATTATATTCACAAAATCATATATTCATTTTTTTATTTGTAGGTTTGACAGCTTCCTCTTTATACAGTGTTTCTTGGTCCACAGATTATCTATTTATAATTATTTCCTAATCATTTCTAAATATCCAAAATAAATTTCTGTGCAGTATTTGAAAGATCATTCCAGTCAAAGAAAACTTTTCTGTCTTTATCCTCTATCCTTAAAGATTTCATGAGAAAAAAACTATTAGAAATTAGTTTATTTCAATGACTACTTTATACAAAGATAATAAGTACCTTAGGTTTCTAAGACTCAGAGATGTTTCTTCCTTACACATTTTTGAAGTGCATAATTACTAAGCACATGTCTTTCTACATGATTTATTTTTTGCTTTATTTTCTTGAGTTTTTTAAAATGTTAAAAATATAACTAAGTTGTTTGTTTATGGGTGGATCTTATCTGCTCAGCTAGAGATTGTATACAACTTGAGAATAAATACTATCTGTTCTAGTGCTTCTATCTAGACCACTTCCCCATCTCCTAAAATCATCTCTATACAATGTTATGGATGATCAATTAATCTCTTTGCCAATTGCTCGTTTGATATGGCTTTTATTTGCATGAAAACATGTGAAACATTATTATACTTATTTTCTTTCCATTTGTTCATAGGGTTTAGATTAAGACAGCGGCATATCCTCATGGAATCTACAGGACCCGATGGAAATTGCCCACATTTGGTGGAATCTGTTCCATGTGATGATCCAGTGTGCTATCAGTGGCTGGTTTCAGAGGGGGTCTGTATTCCTGATCATGGAAAATGTGGCTTGGGACATCACATTCTGAAAGCTGTTTGCCAAAATGATAGAGGTAGGAAGTAATGAAAAATTTGGAGCCAAAAGGCTTCAACTAATGTATATATTATTATTCTGTAAGAGGTAATTTATCTGGAAGAGAGAAGAAGAGGTTTGCTTTCAGAGTACAGGTGTTTGAGTCAAATGGCACATTGCTAGAAATACTGTTTACTAGGATGTACTTGGGGGGGGGTACTTTTTTCCCATAACAAAAGCACAAGAACAGATTATATATGAATATTAAAATGACAATCTATAGCACTTTCCATGGTACTGACTTTTTCAAGGAAAAGGAAATATTTGACTGAATTTTAGCTTATCTGCTAAAGAGCTTCCATTTCTTATTGACAAAGTCAGTTTAGAACACAGTTTTATGCATTATTAAAAAACAGTGCAATGTAAAAGATTCTAGGGATGAAATTCCTGCCAAGTTGAAAAAAAATCTAAGTGGCATCTTTTCATTTCCACAAAATCAGATTCTTGTACTGGAATCAATCACAGTGGTAACACTAAGCATTTTTAGGAAAAGATTTTTTAAAAAGTTGTCAGGAAAAATGCTTGAAGTTTCTTGCAAAACTTTTAAGAATGGTGTGTTTCCTTGATTAATGAGCTTCTAGTGCCTGTACAATTGTCTGAAATGAAATGTGATTGAATACTTAAACCAGATGCTAATGAAAATAGAAATGAGAACAATGACATTTTTATTTTATCTGAATTAAAAATAAAAGGAAATAAGACTTGTGGAAAAATATTCGGTATCTTTATTGATGAAGCCTGCCATAAAGAATCTCTATTGTGGTAATTTTTGTGCTTACTTTTTTATGAAATGTTTTTATTTAAGAAATATAATCACCATAGAATGAAATTAAATGACATACCAGGTTCATGATGAATATTATTATACATTGTAACAATAGGAAGATGGAACATACCATGATAGTTTGACCTATCTCACTTTCAGGTAACTATTTTCAGTTACATATATAATATATATGCATGACTTAATATTGAGTAGTTGCCAAATAGGTCACTGTATAAAACATAAAGTTGCATATTTAAAGATTTGATTTCTTTTTTTTCTTTTTATTTAAATATCTCCACAATAGTAATATAGATTATTGATATTACTGGCAACAATGTTGCCAACAAGAACAAATGTATAATAGTACTTTACTTTGTGATTAAGTGATATAAATATATAATTTGTTATTTAAACTGTTAAATTTAATTCTGAGATATTTACTTTGCATTTTTCATTTTCTTTTTGTACTTATACCTTAGATTCTTTTAGCGATATTGTAAAATTCTCTTAGAGAAATATAAAATCAGAAATGCAAATCAGAATAATGCTGTTTAAAATAATTTAAAACTAGGCATTCCCTCCCCCCCCTTTTACCCTCCAAATTAAAGAAACTTTACCCTCCAAGCTAAAGAAACTTGGCATATTTTGATTTATTGGAGCCTTAATGACAAAAGAATCATTTTTATGCATTGTCAGTTTCCTTTCTTTCTGGGATTTGACCTAAGAGATTATATCTGGTTAGCTGTCTATCTCTTTTACTGTGGTTATGTGCTGCACATAAGCTGAAGTGGTAAAAACCCTCCTATTTTTCAGTGCTTCTATAGCTTTGTTTCTTGTTCTTGAATCATGACTGATAATTATACTTTGACCTTTTCTCACATTTTCTGTGCAGTGTTTGTGTGTGTATGTGTGTGTTTGTGTGTGTTTGTGTATGTATATGTGTGTGTGTACATGGGTGTGTGTACATGGGTGTTGTTGTAGCAGAGGAACTCTGGATACAGAGAAATCTTGAAATCTTTTTGAGACTTTTCTGTACTGTGGGAGGGTGTTCTCCACTATATATATTGGTGTTTTCAGTCTCTATATCCTAAGTGTCCTGGTTTTTTTATCGTAATGTTTGGGGTAGGAGAGGATATAATGAGAACTCTTCTCATTTGCAGAAATCTGACCAGGCAGAAGTTCTCTCTTTGACTCCTGGCTGGGATGCTTAGTCTCTTCTTTTCTCCCCCTTTCACCCTCCCCTCTCCTCCCTCTCCCCTCTCCTCTCCCCCTCCCTCCCCCGCTTTCCCCCTCTCCCCTCCCCTCTCCTCTCCTTGATCCAAGCTTCTTTTCTTTCCCCTTTTTCTTTTCAATTTACCACTCTTTTCCTAACTTGTAACTATCCCCTTTGCTATTCACTCTCAACTGTCTCTTTTTTGCTTAGCTTTATTACTTTCTTAAGAAACTACTGTGTCTTTTAAGAAACATACTATCTTGCTGCTTCTCCAAAGAACT
Source organism: Macrotis lagotis (assembly GCF_037893015.1). Taxonomy (NCBI): domain Eukaryota; kingdom Metazoa; phylum Chordata; class Mammalia; order Peramelemorphia; family Peramelidae; genus Macrotis; species Macrotis lagotis. The sequence goes on from NC_133658.1 coordinate 624,406,051, forward strand.
CAAACTGTGAACTTCTCGTAATAACCTGTGAACTTTGTAGTCGCTCATAAACTTTTGTGTAACATGTGGACTAAAATCTAAGCCTTTCTTAAATTCCTGAGTCAGAGATTGCTTTTGCAAATGGATATTAGAAACCACAGCTACATCTCTCTATTCCAGTTTCTCTGGCAACATTTTTGGTGTCCCTGAGGGGTCACAGCTATCCCTCTGTCTCTTTCTCTGGCTTCATTGATGTCTTATGGGATATGGGGATTTCTGGGTAAGACATTATAGTCCTTGGAGAGTTTTTTTTTTTAAGTTTATTTTTAACTCTTAAATGACTACATGTTTTGAAGTAAGGCAGTCACAGTCAAAATTTATGGGAAATGGTGGCCTCCAGGTACCTCTAGCAGTCTTATGTTAGTGGAAAATTGAAAATGTGTTCTTATACTTTTAGCCATCCAGCTTATGTACTAATTTAAGATGATTGATGATAGGTTTGGCAGAGGAGTGCTTTCCTGTTACACTTTCCACATATTATTAAATAATTTTCATGGCTATAGGAATTGACAAGATTGTTGACACTTATTTGAATGACTGGAGGATGAAAAAAAAGTTTTAAGGACAAGTTGAATAATTTTTTTCTACTTATATTTTTAAAATTTCTGATAGCAATTGATATGTTTCAATCAATACCTCCTAATTCATTCCTTGCTTTATGAGTCTTTTTTTGAGAGATTTCTTAGTATTATCCTTAATATCTAAAAGCAGTACATAAAAAATATAGTAGTATATACTGAATATAATAAAGAATATATACTTTATTTACTCTATAGCCTATATTGAATATGTGGCATATATCAACATATATAATATATGCTTTATATTTTATTAAATTAAATTCATTTTTATTAAATATATTTTAAATGAATTTTATTAAATATGCAGCACACAATGAATTTATTTAAAGTTCAATTCAAATTTATTAAACACCTACTGGATCCAAAGTATTGTCCAATTACTGAAGATACATAATTGAAGAACAGCATGATCCCTGCCTTCAAGGGGTTTTCAATTTAATTGAAGTGGAAGGTAGCTTGGGGAGGGAATTCATTGTACATGAAGAGAAATAAGTGTGTTATAAAGATGATTCCAAAAGAGCAAAAGACACTTCCAAATAATCATTAAGTCTAATCTCCCTGAGTTCAAATCTGGTCTTAGATGCTTAGTAGCTCGGTGATCCTGGGCAAGTCATTTAACCCTGTTTGCCTCTGTTTCCTCATCTGTAAAATGAGTTGGAGAAGGAAATGACAAACTCTTCTAATATCTTTGTGAAGAAGACCTCAAATGGAGTCACGAAGAGTGGAACATGACTGAAAGTAGCTCAACAACAATAGGCTTAAATATTCTTATTCATTTTTGAGAGTAAATGCTCATAAAACCAAAGTACAGAGATCCTTGAGACTAGAGAACCATTCTGGTTCTTCTAAAGAACTAAAGATGTATACTAAGACCTCTGAAACATTCACTGTACTAGAAATCAAATTTGTGCAAAAAAATCCATGTTAACAGAATACAGGAAAGTCTTTCATAGTTGACTTCCTAAAAAGGAATGCTCTTTATAAAAAGCATGCACTTTTATGGCAAAGAAAGGTTAGGGTCAAAAACCTTGTCAGTGAAACATACAAAAATAGGAACCTAATAAAATAGAGCAACGCAGCTTTAAATACACAAATATGGGGGTGGCGAGGTGGAGTAGTGTATAAAGAACTGGCCCTGGAGTCAGGAGCACCTGGGTTCAGATCGGGTCTTAGACACTTAATAATTACCTAGCTGTGTGGCCTTGGGCAAGCCACTTAACCCTGTTTGCCTTACAAAAAAACCTAAAAAAAAAAAGAAATACACAAATACAACAATAAAGGGTAGACATATTCATGATCCATTGTGACCTTAACTGCACAAGCAAGTTGGACAAGTCTCAATTCTGGACTTCTTAGTGGATCTTAGTGGAAAAAAGTGATGCAGATCAGCTTTCTGCCCACAACTTCTACCATAGAAAAAGTTATATTAAAAAAAATTACCCGGGGAGGTTAGGTGACATAGTGGATAAAGCACCTTCCCTGAAGTCAGGAGGACCTGAGTTCAAATCCAACCTCAAAAACTTAATAATTACCTAACCTTGTGATCTTGGGCAAGTCACTTAACCCCAGTGCCTTACAAAACCAAAAACAAACAAACAAACAAAAAAACCCTTTGCTTTAACAAAGACCTGAATTTTGCTTTTGCAAATGGATATTAGAAATGTTGTAGCATATGAGTTATGAAATGGTATACTTTTCTGCATTCTTACTATTCTCATGGAGAAATTACAAAGAAACAAACTCATAATCATATTATGCTCAGAATACAATACAGTGGAACTGACTATACTTAGATATAGCTGAGACATGTAGAATAATTTAAAACTATGTCTAGCCTAAAGACTATTGTCTCACCTTTCAAAAACAAAACAACTTGAGGTTCAACAGAAATCCATGAATATAACCATAAAAATGATCTTTTGGGCATTCAAAGCCCTTTGTAATTCATGACCTCCTTATCTTTTGGTTTTCTTCCATCTTACTTTTCCCTAGCCTCCATTACGTATTCTTTGATCCAATGACACTATCCTCCTGCCTGTGTATATCAGACAAGGTATCCCATCTATCTGGGAAATTTCACTATCTCCTATGACTGGAATTCTCCCTCTCCTCATCTCTTCTTCTTGCTTCTTTGACTTCCTTCAGGTACTACTTAAAATAAGTTTTTAAGGGAAACTTTCTAGTTCCTTTTCATTCTCGTACATGTGTTGATTATTTTCATTTTTCCAGTTTGCACATCAATACATTACATGTTGTCTACCCCATTTGATTGTGAGATCCCAGAAGTTAGGTTTTGTTCATTGTCTTTCTCCCCACAGCTTAGTGCAGTCACTGGCACAGTGTTGATTTTTAAGCCAGTCAGTTGTGTTCAACTCTTAGTCACTCTGTGGACCATAGCCTGCCATTATTGTCCATGGTGTTTTCTTAGCAAAGATACTGGAGTGGTATGTCATTTCCTTCTCCAGGGGATTATAGAAAATGATTTGCCCGGGGTCAACAACTACTAAGTATCTACAGTCTGATTTGAACTTAGGTCTTCTTGACCCCAGGCTCAGAGTTTTATCCACTGAGTCACCCACTTGAGCCTGTCTCTATCTGGCATATAAACATTTATCAAATAGCTCAATGAAACACCTGATTTATTCATAAAGGAAAAAATATATATGAGAACTCAAAGAGAGCATGTTCCATGTTACCAAATATTGTAGTTTTCTCAATTTTTCACCCTTAGCTAAGAATAAAGTAAAAATAATACCTCTTTAGTATAGCAATTTGTTGAACCAAAATACTTTCATATATATTATTCTATCTGATCGTCCTAATACACATTTGAGATTGTCCGGGAAGAAATTTTAATTCTCATCTTTAGAAGAAATATCCAGTCATCAGATTAGTCAAGAAGATCTGAGTGTGGGGTAGCTAGGTCATGCAGTGGTTAGAGCACTGGCCCTGGAATCAGGAGTACCTGAGTTCAAATCCAGCCTCAGATACTTAATAATTACCCAGCCGTGTGGCCTTGGGAAAGCCACTTAACCCCATTTGTCTTGCAAAAACCAAAACGAATTTTTAAAAAAAGAGATCTGAGTTCCAATTCTTATCTGCAAAAGCAACTACCTCCAAGTTTGTTGTAAAGATTCAGTAATGAGGCAGTAATTGTAAGGATCTTTTGCAAAACATTAAATTCTATATAATTTCTCTCTCTCTCTCTCTCTCTCTCTCTCTCTCTCTATATATATATATATATATATATATATATATATATATAAATTCTATACTATTGTTTCATAGGTCCAAAACTCCATATTTGCCATTTTTGAGAGTTTAATCACATAGAGGTGAGAGATCAGTGATACTCAACATCTTATCATTCACATAAGTGACTAGAAATATAAATAGGTAATATAAAGGCTTTTATTTTCATTGACAAATCTGCTTGAAAACATGTATTTTGAAATTTCAGTGGAAAACCTTAAAAATATAATCCTTGACTGATTTTCCTTAGAATATTTTCACTGATTCAATTAAATAATTTGGCTTTTAAAGTTCATGATTTCAATTTTTAATCAGAATTATCAATTAATTATTGAAATTTGGATGTCCTTAAAGACAAATATGGAAAAATACCCATGACACAGTTTTCAGGGACATAGCTTGCTACTGATGCTAGCTGGAAAAAGTACTGAATTTGGAATTGGAGAACCCAAATTTGAATCTTGCTAATGCCAAGTAATATTATCTGAGTGATTTTGAATGAATAAGTTTCTCATTCTTGTCAGATATAAAATGAGGATGTTAAACTAGATGATAACCATGGTCCCTTTTAGTTGTAAAAATCCTCTGGACCTTTCCCTACATCCTATATCCAAAGTGGATCATTTACCCCATGGGCATCTGGGAAAATATCCATTTTCCACTGAGTATCAAAGCCTGAGCATTGAACTCTGACTACTTTACAAGACACCAAATAGACCCAGAATGAAGAAATGTCTGTGTAGTCAGCATACATTTCTTTGCATAGATTTCCAGTGTGTATTCTGTATTTTTTGAGAACAGTTGATGAGTGTAATACATCAGACAGAACAGAGTTCACATACTGACAGGTACATGGGATTTAGAGTTCTTTAGTGTTGCCTTAATGCCCACCTGCATAAAATATTTTTTTATTTTTTGCCAGAGTTTTAAACCTTTTCTATGCAAATATTTCTTTAAGCAACATATATATTTACACAGAAGGCATGAGAAATGATTTTCCATCATTAATGTGGCATTGCTCCTACATTCCAGAGGAAACTCTTCTTTCAGTTTTTGCCCTGCAACATTAACCTTGAATAATCCAAGTGATCTTTAAGTCTTAGCTAAAGTACCATATATTTCTGGAATTCTAGCCCTAATAACACCTCTCTTGGATGACTTTTGTTTGGTGGAAAGTTGTGTTTTTTTTAATTTAAGAGAAAAGTAAATATACATATGTTCAATATCCTATCTTTTTTCTTCAGTAGTATCTTGACTCCTGTGAATATCAAGGTCAAACTCCATCCTCAATTCCATTGCTCCTAGTAAGAAGTCATTTATCTGAATAGTGAAAGCTTTAAGAAATTCAAAATAGACTCTTCTTTTGACTCTATGTATAAACATGATGTTTTTTTCTTTTCTAATGTTATTGTTCTATGCCTGCTTTTCTTCTTCTGCTCCCAAAAAGCTGTTTTTTACTTGTCTGTTGGGATGATTTCTTTTGGATCTTGAAGAGTTTCTGTTTGTTTTCCTTGGGTGCTATACCTATAATTAGATTTTATAAAGAACAAGATGTGCTACTTATCAATTAATTTTACACCAGTGATTTGTTCTCATGACAGTACTACAGTACAAATGAAATGTTATTGATTTTCCCTAAATCACATACTAGAGCATCTATGTGCTACATGTGACAATGAGATGAGTGTGATTGGTTTAGCAGAACTACCAGAATTTATATATCCAAATAAGTGTTATTGTTAAAAAAAAATAGACAACTTTGTATACAAAATAAGAGTTTCAGTATTTCAGCCATTGCTAAAACAAGTCATTCCAAAGACTATATATAAAGAACTCAAGAAAATCGGCTTACTTATGGGTATACCTTCCTTAAAAAAACATCTTGAATGTTTTATCTAGTTTGATCAGTCATTTCAAAATTCCTTCTACTTTATATACCTATATATACCCATATATAATAGACAATTGAATTGTAGAGAGGAAATGAAATTTCATAGATTTAATCAAGTTAACACATGGCTCTTGTGCTGAGGGATCTTGCCACAAGTCCATTTCAAGCCAAATGATAAGAAATAGTTTGTCTCAAATTAAATGGTTCTGTTTTTAATGGAGAATTATTTTGCAACAATGATTTCCTATGACCTTGGAATAGATTTCTATGAGGAGACTATAGAATTTCTACTTGGAGTTTTTTGGTTTTTGTCTGTTTGGTGTTTTGTTTGTTCATTTATTTTGTGTACGTGTGCGTGTGTATGTATGTGTGTGTGTGTGTGTTTGGGCAAACGCTCAGTTTTTGAATGGTTCCCTATAAATCCTGTAAAAGGTAGACAGACTAGACACCATTCAAGTTCTCTTCCATATTTCTTCTACTTCTAATTTTGTAATACTTTACATTCTCCCCATCAAAACTTTGGCAAGATCTTCACCTATAGTTTCAATGTGGATTTCAGGACTAGATACAATCATTAGTGAACTTGGTCTAGGTTGAAGAGATTGGTGATCTTTTTTGGTGACTTATTGGTGCAACAAAAGTAGACTTAGAGTTCATGCATCTTGCGTCAGGAAGGACTGTTGCATAGATTATCCATTGGACGATACCTGAGCCAGGTGCTAGACCAGTCCTCAAGCACCACCCTTGTCCAATGCACTACAGAAGTACATTTCAGAGAAGCACACTTTTTTTTGCTTGTCTTGACCCTAGTTTTGCCTTGCAAGGATGACTATTTCTCATTTTCTTTCTTAGGTCACATGGTCCTGACCTGGACCACTAGAGAACCAGTACCTCACCTATACCATGTGGCTGGATTAAGCCAGCCCTTATGACCTCTCTCTCTCTCTCTCTCTCTCTCTCTCTCTCTCTCTCTCTCTCTCTGTGTGTGTGTGTGTGTGTGTGTGTGTGTGTGTGTGTGTGTGTCTCTTTCCTCACTTAGCTTGAGCTTGTCCTCAAATTGCTTACTGTTTCTCCAGAAGGAGAAAAGATTTTAATCTGTATACTTTGTAGACCTGTATAATAAATCCTGAGAAGCTTTAAAATCCCAGGGTTGTATATGAATTCTTTCACCATTCAGGTCTCTCAGTCTTAAATTTCTTGACACCAATCCTCCAACAACAGTAGAAGTGGACATGGTTTGTGAATACCTTGTCCTATTTCATTTCTTGTCCTAGGATTAAGGGAATAACAGTAGACAGAGGAATTACAAGATGATATTATAATTAGCATATAATGAAACTAGATCAAAACAATTACTGCCCTCATTGAAAGGAATTGTGATGATAACAGATGTATCATAATTAAATTGAAATTGAATGATAGGAGAATAAGTAAAGGTAGCAAGTTCAGAATTTTTCTGTAGGAATTGGGCTAAGAGAGTAAGGAAAAAATCTAACTTGAGAAGATAGTAAGGTCTAAGGAGAGTGAAACATTAGTAGTATTTATAGAAAATACAATATCAAAGAGATGAATTTATTCAAATTAATTGTAATTCTGCTTATCAATGTTGAGTAAGGGACATGAAGGGAAGAAGCAGATAAAATTGAACAGTTTGATTTAATTTCTAAAAAGATGATTACCAATACTATCTAAAAATATACTTCAAGCTTACTGTGGGTAAAGCATGCATTTTCATGTTAAAACTTTCTATCCTGTTTGTTATATATTAATGCAATTTCTCAATTATTTTATTTTACTTTAATAAAAATGTCTCATGTTGATGCAGCAGGTTGCAATGAATAAAGAGCTAGCTATGACCAGGAAGATCTGGGTTCAAGACTGACCTTTGATACATGTGTCAGTGCAACCTGGGGAAAATCATTTTCCTTTAAAGTTCTCTAAGTAGTTCTCTGATTCTTTGAGTTATGAGAAGGTTCTGGTCAACATTAGTAAAGACAGTTTTATTACTGGGAGTTCTCAATATAAATGAAAGCACAAGTGAGTCTTCCTTCCAAATAAGTAACAAAGGATGATTATATTCATTCTATATCAAATAATCAATAAATTATAGTACAAAAATTGCTTATTTTGTTTGTGTGTGTGTATATGTGTGAAATATAGGGGAATAAATAAACTCATCTTTCAAAATACTGATTTTTACAATTCTCTTTTCAATTCTGCTTCTAAAACATACTGACTTTGTGACAAAGGATCAAAAAATTTATCTCTTATGGCTATAGGCAAATCCACTAGACTTTCCAGGTTATTTGAAGATCTGCATCAATGCTGGGGGCTCCTATTCTGGTAATTTCTCATAACAACTAAGATTCTAAATCCTGTCTCTCCAAGGACCCCTGAATAAGAAATGTTTTTCAATGAATTGATTTCCAAGTATGACTTTCTGCCACCCTCAAAAAATCCCATTTTTTCAACTATATTTCTAATTCAGAAATCAAATTTTTATTCTTATTCCATGAGACATAAGAAACAAATGGAATAATGAACTATATTAATATTTAAAACTGTATTTTATGTGATTAAATAGTTAAAAGAACATTTTTTTCCTGAATATCCCAGGATCCTTTGCTCTATTTGCAGGAAAACCTTCCATTTTTTCCCCCTATGCAACTGTAAATTGTCCTATAGTGTTTAGTCACAGAGATTAGTTACAGTGTTAGTCATGGAGATAGAATTTTGGGTTTTGGTTCTGTAATAAATTTAACAGCAGTATGTGCTGCCTATGTTTGCTTTTTTCTGTCTACTGATAAAGCACAAAGATTTTCAATCAAAGTTGATGTTTGCTGTGTGATCTTGGACAACTAATTTTATTTTGTTATGTCTACTAGAATGTGAAAAAAGAACAGTCAGATTATATGATCACTAAGGTCTCTTTAAGACCTTAGCATTCTATGATTCTATTTTAGTATTTAGTATTTGCAGGCAATTCTATTCCTAATTTTCTGAGATTATGTATTATATCCTAGCTAAATGTGAATGTTCAACCAGTAGAAGAGAAGTCTTGTAGGAGGAGATATAAATATTTCCCTTGAAGTTTTTGAGCACTTTCAAGTGGAAGAGATATTAACTTGTTCTGCTTAGTCCCAAAGCTCTTAAAGTATTCTGAAAGTAGAGTCTGCCTATATTAACCCATCTCCTAATTAGACTAACTATAATAGTTCTCTATCATTTCCAGATTCAAATGTAACACCACTGTTGTTCAAAGTATTTTGTAACCAATCCTACCCCCTCTACACCACATTTTGGCCTCTTTATACCTTAGTCATCCCAGGGACCTTTCTATATAACACAGCTTCTTGCCTCTTTATTGTTTGTCACTCAAGATATTCTATTGACTGACTATTTTCACTGGTCATGCCCCATGCTATGTACTGTCTATTTCTTCATTTCAACCTTCTGACTTCTCTGAATTCCTTCAAATGACAGCTAAAATTCCACTTTCTACAAGGTTCTTTTCCCCATCTCACTTGAGGTTAATACCTTCCCTTTTCTGATTATCTCAAATTTATCTTGCTATACAAGATATTTATATGTTTGCATATAGTTGTTGTTTTTTATCTGCCCTCATTATACTGCAAACTCCTTGAGTTCAAAGACTTTTTAATCCTTATTTGTACTTAATCATAGTCAAGCGGCTAGCAGAAATAAGTTTAAGTTATATGGAGGAATATTTTAATTTGATATCTATAAAAGAAACAATAAAACAAAGTAATATAAAATAAAAACTTAGAAATTCCCTAGAATACAGAATAATGCCTATTTTCTACCATCATGAATTTTATGGAAACTAAGAAGTATCAGAGATAATAATAATAATAATAAGAAGAAGAAGAAGAAGAAGAAGAAGAATCAGAGATAATAATTCTGAACCAGTACTATATGAAAATAAGGAATAAAATTATATTATTTTGCACTGGTTGACTCATAACACAGATAACTGATTAATGTGATGGCACACAGGTTTAACTCATATGGATAAGGAAAGTTTTATTTACTTGATCACTGACTTCACTACTTTAACATTAAGAAGAGCCTTATTGGGAATGGCTAGGTCATGCAGTGGAGTCAGGAGGACCTGAGGTCAAATTTGATCTCAGACATTTAATAATTGCCTAACTATGAGACCTTGGGCAAGTAACTTAACCCCATTGCCTTAAATAAATAAAATTAAAGAAAAGAAGAATCTGATTAGTTGATCAACCAGTTTGTTGATGACTTGTTAGTTTGGATATTTTTGTGAACTTAGCCTAAACTAGTCCTTTATTTGGAGCAATGCCCCTGGGCTTCAGCAGTTACTTGTTGGCTTCTTTCATGCTTCTTTGTGTGTACAAAATGCATTTTGTAAGTCAGCCAGAGCTCTTTCCAGTTCTGTTAATGTTGATTCTTGTCAAAAATTTTTGAATTTGTCATTGAAGAGAAGATTAATAACTAATAAGAAAACCAAGCATAATCACAAAGATAATGTCTTGGTCAAAAATAAGTCAAGGCAGACTAAACTTATTATATTTTTGAGAAACTAAACTAGTAAGGCATTCAAAAAATATTACATACTATTATTGTGAAAAACTAGAAATATAGTTGTGACTATGTTAAAATTAATTTTCTTTTTATCTGGTGGAATGGCTCAGCTGTTGTTGAGCTGTTTCTTATGACCCTGTGGGGTTTTCTTGGCAAAAATATCAGAATAATTTGACATTTCCTTCTCCAGTTCATTTTACAGATGAGGAAACAGACAAACAGGACTAAATGGCTTGCCCAGGGTCCCATAGCTGTAAAGTAGAAGAGACTGGATTCAAACTCAGGTCTTCTTGACTCCAGTTCTAGAACTCCACTACTTTACCACCAAATTGCTCCATCATAGGGAGCAGTCGTTAATGTCTGTTTGAAACATGTCCCTGGCAGGGTGACCCAAGGATTAACACTTGCCTCTTTCTTGCTTAGTGGTTTTATGAATAACTTGGAAAACAGACTATATGGATAAAACCCTTTTCAAATTTATAGATGATATAAAATTGGAAAGCATAGCTATTATACTTTATGACAGTCAGGATTTAAAATTTTAATTCCAAAATACATTCAAATAAAATGAAATTTCCTAAGACTAACTAACTATATATATATATATATATATATATATATATATATGTCTATAATATCACACATAGTGACTAGATGCTTAATAAATATTTATTAACTGATTTACATCACTCCATTAAAATTTTCCTCTAGCTTACATCAAAGGAACTGTCTTGTCTGTTTCAATTTTTCTGCTTGATGGATCATGGTTCCTATTTTGGTCAGATGTTCTGTTTCTTCTCATTACTAATCCAAGAAACTTCTCATGCTTTTGCCAAAGGATTCAAACTGATTTAAAGGGAAAAAAAGCCTCTACATTTCTTTGCCTTTTATTTTCAGTCTCAGCTCTAGGATTCTTATTGTAGAGATACAGAAGGCAAAAAAAAAAAAACACCAAAGTATTATATTTTGAAACTATATGGCCATCAGTCCTTAAATTCCAGCAGAGATTTTGCATGACATTGTGAAAGACTACAGGAATAGAATCCAGTTAAAAAGATTTTTTTTTGGTCCAGAAAAATGATAATAAAATCATTCTATATTTTAGGTGAATTGTTTGATTAAAAAGATGCATTTGAAAAGTTAATATGGGTAATCATCAAAACTGCCTGGTACTGGTTAAGAAATAGAATAAAGGATCAGTGGATTAGGATAGGTTCAAAAGAAAAAATAGCAAATGAATAAGGTAACCCACTGTTTGATAAACCCAAAGGCATTGGCTTCTGGGATAAGAACTTACTCTTTGACAAAAATTGTTGGGAAAACTGGAAAATAGTAAGGCAAAACCACATCTCATATTTTATTCCAAAATAAAGTCAAAATGGGTAAAGGATTTTAGACATAAAAGGCAATGCCATCGATAGATTAATAGACCAAAAAATACTGTATCAGGGCTATGGAAAGGGTACAAATTTATGGCCAAACTAGAAATAGAGTACATTAAAAACTGCAAAATGAATAATTTTGACTATATTAAATAAAAAAAATTACACTAATAAAATCAACGCTGCCAAAATTAGAAGATAATCAGAAAGCTAGGAAAAAATCTTCACAACTAAGAGTTCTAATAAAGGTCTCATTTCTAAGATATATAGAGAACTAAATCAAATTTATAAGGTTGAAAGTCATTCCCCAATTGATAAATGGTCAAAGGATATGAACAGACAGTTTCCAATGAAGAAATTAAAGATATATATATATATATATATATATACATACATATATATAAAATATATGTATATATGAAATCATATGGAAAAAAATGCTGTTAGCATTATCGATTAGAGAAAGACAAATTAAAACAACTCTGAGGTATCACCTCACACCTATCAGATTGACCAAGATGAGAAAAAGGGAAAACAATCAATGTTGGAAAGGTTGTGGTAGGATTGGGACATTCATTCATGCATTGCTAGTGAAGTTGTGAATGGATCCAAACATTCTGAAGAGTAATACGGAACTATGCCCAAACAGCAATAAAAATGTTCATTCCTTTGCCCCAACAATTCAATTTCTAGGTCTATATCCAGAAGAAATACTAAAAAATGGGAAAAGTTCTCCATGTCCCAGAATATTCATAGCAGTTCTTTTTGTAGTGGCAAAGAACTGGAAATTGAGGGGATGCCCATCAATTGGGGAATGACTAAACAACTTGAATACTATGGAATATTATTGTTCTATAAGAAACCATAAATTGTTGGACTCTAGAGAAATATGAAAAGAATTACAGAATCTGATGCTGAGCGAAGGGAGTAGGACCAAGAGGATTGTACACATCAACAACAACATTGTGAGATGATCAACCTGATGGAAGAGTTCCTCTCAGCAGTTCAGTACTAGGGATGACCCTATTAGACCAGTCATGGACAATGCTATTTCTATCCAGAAGAAGAAAAGCAAAACAAAACAAAAATCCTTCATAATTTGAATTTTACATTTATGTTTTTAAAAAAAGCTCATATATTTCCTTTAATCCTAATTCCTCATACTGAAAATGACTAATCTGTAATCATATTTAACACAAATGTGTATATACAATATTGACATGACTATTTGCTGCTGAGGGAAGAAAGGGTAGAAGGAAATTTTATAAATGAAAAATATACATATGCATATGTATGAATGCTGCAAAACTTTCTTAACATGTATTTGCTGAAAAAATACATAAATATCAAAAAAAGAAAACAATACTTATAAAGTTAAGTTTAGTTGTTATTTTTTTAAAATTGTAAGTTTTAGTTTCTTAAATATATTTAATCACTAAAATAACACTTCTTACTGAATAATTTTTAATTTTCCAGTAAAATACATTATCTGAGTGCATGCTGTATTGAAATTTGTAGTGTTAGCCTAGGCTTCTAGCCTTTGTATGGTCATATATTTAATTCCCCACCCCAAGAGTATCTGAAAAGACTTCTGTTCACCTTGTTTAAAAAAAAATATGTACTTTTAAAATGCTGCTTCTCTTCTCTAATTAATTTTTTTTTATCACATCACCACAATTATTTCAAACCTTTTCCTTTGAAGCCTTCAGTGTCAATCCCTCCTACTCCATGGTCTGATAAGAATTTCAACTAACATTTCACTAAAAAAAAAAACCCATTCATCAAAATTTTCCCTTCTACTTTCATACTCATCTTTCTTCTCTCTGGCATCATCCACCACTATCTTTTCCTTCACTCCTTTCTTTGATTAAGTCTTCTGCTTGTCAAAACCCCTTACACATAGGCTTAAGATCCTCTCCTTCTATCTTCTCTAGTAGCTTTGTTTCTTCCTTGATGTCTACAAGTAAACCCAAATCTTCCTCATTAAAATAAATCAATAGATTTTACCATTCCCATTAGCTATAATCCTATAACTCTCTCCTCTGCTTAACTTGAAAAATCAATCAATAATTGGAACTCTTGATAACTCTCTCCTCTGCTGAATTTGAAAAAGCAATCAACAATCTTGTTTCCAATCTTGTTTCTCTCTTTTTATTCTCTGCATTCCAGTTTTTGACCTTATCATCCATATGAAACTACTTTTTTCATATCACCTAACAACTCTTAATTATGAAATGCAATGATCTCCTCACCTTTCTTGATATTTCTGTAATATTTGGCAATGTTGACCATCTTTTTGTCTTGTATGTTCTCTTCTCATCTTTTTGTGACTTTTACTTTCTCTTAATTTTCTTCCTCTTTGATTCTTTTATGAATATTTATTTTTGCTATACTCATTTAACTAGTTGAGTTCATCAAGGCTTTATTTAGGACCATCTCTTCTCTTTGTGTGCTTTCACTTGGTGTAGGGTGTGTTCAAGGAAGGCCAGGGTCTTTCCAGGGCTACTTTCACCTTTGAGTCCACCTGAGCCATGTAACTCTTACCTGTGTCTCCAAGAAGCTGTAGCATGTACGGCAGCCACACCTCAGTAAACTCTTACTGCAGGCAGACTAAACTAGGTTATGGGTAACCGAGAGGATTTCAAACTCATTGTGAATAGTGAGGAGGGGGTATCTATCCCAAGCATGTGAAGTTTCCCACTGGTGGAATGGGCAGAAAAGAACAATTAGTTCCATTGGCCTTGGAGCACTTTGATCTTAGTTAGATATTGATGATGCCAAGGTCATCCACTGAATCTAGTGCCATTACCAGTTGTTTTGGCTTTGTCTTGCTTCTGGATCATGATGCCTTTGAAAGAGAGTGTGAGGTGGATGACTTCATGCAGCTCTACCGCACAAATTCAATTTACACATGCAACAAAAGTCATCACTCATAATCATTCCTCAAAGTCCTGTGGTGACAGGCAAGTGAGAAGGCAGCAGGTGCAGATACACTGGGAGCTGTAATCATGACCCCACACATAGGTGACTCAGGTCATAGTGTTGTGTCCCCACTGAAAGCAACAATGACATTCAGCAACTCACCTCTTGTTGTGAGGAAGGGACTAGAAGAGGTGCCCTAAATATTATCTACTTACTCAACCTGGCCTGATTACTGTGGTAGATGGGGATCCAACTGTGTGGTCAAAACACAAAAAAACTCTACAGGAATTTCTTCAAAGAATATTCCACTCACCATCAGTGCATGGAAAGTTCACACACTCATAGTCAATACAAGATCCAACAGAACTGAAAGTCAAACAGCTGTTGTTGCAAGAGAAATCAGAAGTTATGCTATCCAAAGGGCAGCCCTGAGTGAAACAAGGTTGGCAAATAAAAGCCAGCTGACTGAAGTCAGAGCTGTATACATATTTTTCTGGCATGGCTACAGTGAAGGGGGATGCAATCAAAACTAATCTAGTCAACTTTCTTGAAAGCCTACCAAAAGGAGTGAATGATGGAGTCATGACAATGAGATGGCCACTTGCAGGAAAATACCAGGCCACCCTCATTAGTTTCTATGCTCCCACCATGGCAAACACTGATGAAGTTACAGAAAAATTATGATGAACTGGAGATCCTTATCATCAAGGTACCAAAAGAGGACAAGCTTATAATTCTGGATGACTTTAATGATAGATAGGCACAGATTACCAGACATGGCAGGAAGTCCTTGGGAGGAATGAGTTGGAAACAGCATCAGCAATGGTCACCTACTACTGACCTCATTTTTCACCTACCTCATTTCTCATGACTTCATCACAAACACTGTCTTCCATTTACCTAAAGCAATAAAACTTCTTCAATGTACCCTGGGAGCAAACACTGGCATCTAATAGACTATGTGATTGCAAGGAGAAGAGAAAGATAGGATATGAGAGTGGCAAAAGCAATGCAGAGTGCTGGACTGATCACAGACTCATCCTCTCTAAGCTAAATATGCACATTCAAGCAAAGCAGTGACCCCAAGGCAAAATGACTACCACTTGGCAACACAGTTGGCAACAGTAGAACAGATAAAGAATGGGCAACTTTCAGAGACCTGGTATACAGCACTGCATTTGCTCATCTGGGCCAGAACACTTGCAAACACCAAGACTGGTTGATGAAAATGTTGGAGAAATACAGAAGCTGCTACATGAAAAATGAGAATTCCACCGGGTTTACCAGCAGGATAGTTCATCTATTTCAAAGAGGGCAATATTTAATTCCATCAAAAGTAAAGTATAAGCAAAGGTTAGAGAGGTGCAGGAATCTTGGCTAAATAAGAAGACAGATGAAATTCAATTTTATGCAGACAGTAACAAACCAAAATGCTTTTATGATGCCTTGAAGTTTATTTATGGGTCAGAGACATATGGTACATATCAACTACTCAGGGCTGATGGACCCCACTTCGATTAACAATAGGGTCATGATCCTAGAGAGATGGGCTAAATACTTCCAAGGTGTTCTTTTTTATTGTAGGCACTTAATAAATATTTATTGACTGATGAATACAGAGAAACATGAAAAGATCTATATGAACTGATAAAGAGTAATATGGAACCAAGAAAATAATGTATCAATGACTTGTAATAATGCAAATGGAAAGATCACAAATATCAATAGTGAATATTACAAAATTACAAAGAATAAGCGTAAACTCAAAAAAATGAGAAGATATCCCCACCCCAAACCTTTTCAATGTAATACATTTGTGATACTCCTAGACTTTTCTAATACATTGACTAATTTTTTCTCATTTCTTTTTCTTTCTTTTTTCATTTTTTTAAATTAAAGATATTATTTGAGTTTTACAATTTTCCCCAGTCTTACTTCCCTCCCCCCACCCACCCCCATGGAAAGCAATCTGTCAGTCTTTACTTTGTTTCCATGTTGTGCATTGATCCAAATTGAGTGTGATGAGAGTGAAATCATATCATTAAGGAAGAGACAAGAAATCTAAGAGGTAACAAGATCAGACAATGAGTTATCTGTTTTTTTCCTAAATTAAAGGAAATAGTCCTTCAATTGTGTTCAAACTCCATGGCTTTGTATCTGGATACAGATGCAGACAACCCAAAATTGTTCCCGAATGTTGCACTGATGGAATGAGCGAGTCCTTCGAGGTTGAACATCACCCCCATGTTGCTGTTAGGGTATACAGTGTTTTTCTGGTTCTACTCATCTAACTCAGCATCAGTTCATGCAAATCCCTCCAGGCTTCCCTGATATCCCATCCCTCCTGGTTTCTAATAGAACAATAGTGTTCCATGACATACATATGCCACAGTTTGCTAAGCCATTCCCCAATTGAAGAAGATTTACTTGATTTCCAATTCTTTGCCACCACAAACAGGGCTGCTATAAATATTTTCGTACAAGTGATGTTTTTACCCTTTTTCATCATCTCTTCAGGTTATAGACCCAGTAGTGGTATTGCTGGGTCAAAGGGTATTCACATTTTGGTTGCCCTATGGGCGTAGTTCCAAATAGCTCTCCAGAAAGGTTGGAGGAGTTCACAGCTCCACCAATAGTGTAATAGTGTCCCAGATTTCCCACAACCCTTCCAACAATGATCATTATCCTTTCTGGTCATATTGGCCAATCTGAGAGGTGTGAGGTGGTACCTCAGAGAAACTTTAATTTGCATTTCTCTAATAATTAATGATTTAGAGTAATTTTTCATATGGCTATGGATTGCTTTGATCTCCTCATCTGTAAATTGCCTTTGCATATCCTTTGGCTATTTGTCAATTGGGGAATGGCTTTTTGTTTTAAAACTATGACTCAGTTCTCTATATATTTTAGAAATGAGTCCTTTGTCAGAATCATCAGTTGTAAAGATTGTGTCCCAATTTACTACATTTCTTTTGATCCTGGTTACAACGGTTTTATCTGTGCAAAAGCCTTTTAATTTAACGTAATCGAAATCATCTAGTTGGTTTTTGGTGATGTTCTCCAACTCTTCCTTACTCATAAACTGCTCCCCTTTCCACAGATCTGACAGGTAAACTAGTCCTTGATCTTCTCATTTGCTTATAATATTGGTTTTTATGTCTTAAGTCCTGTAACCATTTGGATCTTACCTTGGTAAAGGGTGTTAGGTATTGCTCTAATCTAAGTTTCTTCCATACTAATTTCCAATTATCCTAGCAGTTTTTATCAAATAGGGAGTTTTTAATCCCAATAGCTGTACTCTTTGGGTTTATCAAACAGCAGATTACTGTAATCATCTCCTGCTTTTGCACCTAGTCTATTCCACTGGTCCACCACTCTATTTCTTGGCCAATGCCAAACAGTTTTGATGACTGATGCTTTATAATATAATTTTAGATCAGGTAGGGCTAAGCCCCCTTCTTTTGCACTTTTTTTATTAAGCTTTTTGAAATTCTTGACTTTTTATTTCTCTATGTGAATTTGCTTACAATTTTTTCTAACTCATTAAAGTAATTTTTTGGAATTTTGATTGGTAGGGCAGTAAACAGGTAGTTTAGTTTTGATAGAATTGTCATTTTTATTATATTAGCTCTACCTATCCATAGCAGTTGATATCTGCCCAGTTATTTAAATCTGATTTAATTTGTGTGAGAAGTGTTTTATAATTGTTTTCAAAAAGTTTCTGAGTCTGTCTTGGCAAATAGACTCCCAGGTATTTTATATTGTCTAAGGTTACATTGAATGGTATTTCTCTTTCTAGGTCTTCCTGCTGTATCTTGCTAGACATATATAGAAAAGTTGAGGATTTGTGAGGGTGTATTTTATAACCTGCAACTTTGCTAAAATTACTAATTGTTTCCAGTAGTTTTTTGGATGATTTCTTGGGATTCTCTAGGTAGACCATCATGTCACCTGCAAAGAGTGAGCGTTTTGTCTCTTCCCTCTAAATTCTAATTCTTCAATTACTTTTCTTTCTCTAATTGCTGAAGCTAACATTTCTAATACAATATTGAATAGTAGTGGAGATAATGGGCACCCTTGTTTCACCCCACTTCTTATTGGGAATGCCTCTAGCCTCTCCCCATTGATTATAATGCTTGTTGATGGTTTCAGATAGATACTGCTAATTATTCTAAGAAACAGTCCATTTATTCCTACACTCTAGTGTTTTTAGTAGGAATGCATGCTGTATTTTGTCAGAAGCTTTTTCAACATCTATTGATATGATCATATGATTTCTGATAGATTTGTTGTTGATATAATTGAGTATACTAACAGTTTTCCTATTACTGAACTAACCCTGCATTCCTGGGATAAATCCTACTTGATCATAATGTATTATCCTAGTGATAACTTGTTGTAATAGTTTTTCTGAGATTTTATTTAAGATTTTTGCATCTATATTCATCAGGGAGATAGGTCTATAATTTTCTTTCTCTGTTTTAACTCTTTCTGGTTTAGGTATCAGCAGCATATTTGTTTCATAGAAAGAGTTCCATCTTTCCCTATTTTTCCAAAGTGTTTATATAGAATTGGAAGCAATTGTTTCTTAAGTGTTTGGTAAAATTCACTTGTGAATCCATCAGACCCTGGAGATTTTTTCTTGGGGAGTTTAATGATGGCTTGTTGAATTTCTTTTTCTGAGATAGGGTTGTTTAGGTATTTAATCTCCTCTTTATTTAACCTGGGCAATTTATATTTTTGTAAATATTCATCCATTTCATTAAGATTATCAAATTTATTGGCTTAAAGTTGGGCAAAATAATTTTGAATTATTACTTTAATTTCCTCCTCATTGGTGGTGAGTTCACCTTTTTTCATTTATGATACTAGCAATTTGATTTTCTTCTTTCTTTTTTTAATGAAATTGACCAGAGGTTTATCAATTTCATTGATTTTTTCATAATACCAACTTTTGGCTTTATTTATTAATTCAATAGACCTTTTTGCTTTTGATGTTATTAATTTCTCCTTTAATTTTTAGAATTTCTAATTTGGTATTTAAGTGAGGATTTTTAACCTTTTCTTTCTCTAATTTTTTTAGTCGCATATTTAGTTCATTGGTTTTTTCTTTCTCCAATTTATTCATGTAAACATTTAAAGCTATAATATATCGCCTGAGAGCCGCTTTGAGTGAATCCCATAGGTTTTGGTATGTTGTTTTAGTATTATCATTATCTAGGATAAAATAGTTAATTCCTTCTATAATTTGTTTTTTGGTCCACTCATTCTTTAAAATGAGGTTATTCAGTTTCCAATTGGTTCTGGATCTATATCTCCTTGGCCCAATATTGCATATGACTTTTATTTCATTGTGATCTGAGGAAGATATATTCACTATTTCTGCCTTTCTGCAGTTGATCATTAGGTTTTTATGTCCTAGTACATGGTCAGTTTTTATATAAGTTCCATGTACTGCAGAGAAAAAGCTATATTCCTTTCTATCCCCATTCAGTTTCCTCCATAAGTCTACAACATCTAGTTTTTCTAACAATCGATTTACCTCCTTAACTTCTTTCTTGTTTATTTTATGATTTGATTTTTCTAGATCTGAGAGTGCGAGGTTGAGGTCTCCTACAAGTAGAGTTTTGCTGTCTATGTCTTCCTGTAGTCCTTTCAGTTTCTCCTCTAAGAATCTGGATGCTGTTTCATTGGGTGCATATATATTCAATATTGAAAACTCTATTGTCTATGGTACCTTTTAGAAGGATAAAATTTCCTTCCTTATCTCTTGTAACACTATCTATTTTTGCTGCTACTTGTCTGAGATAAGGATTGCTATCCCTGCTTTTTTTTTTACTTCAGCTGAAGCAAAATATATTTTGGTCCAACCATTTACCTTTACTCTACATGTATCACTCTGCTTCAAGTGAGTTTCTTGTAAGCAGCATATTGTTGGATTCTGGTTTTTAACCCACTCTGCTATTTGCTTATGTTTTAAGGGAGAGTTCATCCCATTCACATTCAAAGTTATGATTACTAATTCCATGCTTTCTTCCCTCTGTTTGTATTTCCCCCTTCCCCCCTTTAACTGTATTCCCCAGTATTTTGTTTCTGAATACCACCCCCTTCAGTGTGTTTGCCCTCCTATATCACCCCTCCCTTTCCTTTCCCCTTTCCCTTTCTCCCTTTTCCCTTCCCTTCCTTTTGTTAGTTCCCCTTTTCCCCCCTCTCCCCTCTTTCTCCATTCTCCCTCCCCTTTTCCCCTTTTAATACTTTAAAGGTTAGATGATTATTAGTTAACTAATTATGTGTAAGTTGACTTTAAGCCAAGTCTGATGAGAAGATCCAGGTTTTTCTCATCTCCTCCCTTCTTCCCCTCTATTACCATAGGTATTTTGTACTTCTTAGTGCAATGAGATTTACCCCATTCAATCCCCCTCCCTCCTCCAGTCTCCTTCCTATCCCCCTTTTTAAACAGGTAGTGTTTTTTAGATCATTCTGAGTCATAGAAAATTCTGAGTATCTGTCACTTCTAGCTAAGTACATTCTATCTAATAGAGTTAAAATTCTTGAGAGTTATTAGAGTCTTTCTCCCAAGTGGGGTTAAAGCCAGTTACATCTCATTGGATAGCAGTCTCATGGATAGGTCATGAATGTCAATCACTTCTGGCTAGGTATATTCTCTCTATTAGAGTTACAATTCTCAAGATTTATGAGAATCTTTTTTCCCCATGCTGGAATATAGCCAGTTTCAACTTATTGGATAGCAGGTTTTTTTCCTTTTACCACCCCCCCTTTTTTTTTTACCTTTTCATTTGTCTCTTGAACCTCCTATTTGATGTCCAAATTTTCTATTTAGCTTTTATTTTTTCATCAGGAATTTTTGGAATTGTTCCATTTCATTAAATGTCCATCTTTTTCCCTGGAAGAGAAGGCTCAGTTTTGTGCGATAGTGGATTCTTGGCTGCATTCCAAGCTCCCTTGCTCTTTGAAATATCTTGTTCCAGGCTCTTGGATCCCTTTATGTTGATGCAGCCAGGTCCTTCATAGTCCTTACTGTAGCTCCTTTATATTTAATTTGTTTCTTTCTGGCTGCTTGCAGAATTTTCTCTTTTATCTGATAGTTCTGGAATTTGGCCACAACATTCCTTGGTGTTTTCATTTTAGGATCTTTTTTCCGGAGGGGACTGATGTATTCTTTCAATAACTACTTTGCCCTCTGGTTCCATGATATCAGGGCAGTTTTCCATCACTAGATCCTATAATATATTAAGTCCAGGCTTTTTTTTTTCTTCCATGTTTTGAGGAAGTCCAGTAATTTTCAGGTTGCCCCTCCTAGATCTATTCTCGAGGTCAGTGGTTTTGCTGTTGTGGTATTTTATATTTTATTGTATTTTTTTCTATTTTTTGATTTTGTTTAACTGGCTCTTGCTGTCTCATGGAGTCATTAGTTTCTGCAGACTCCATTCTTATTTTTAGAGAGGAGTTTTCTTCATTAACCTTTTGCAACTCCTTTTCCAATTGGTCAATTCTACTTTCGAAAGAGCTTTCCATTTGACCAGTTGAGGTTTTGAGAAAATTATTTTCTTTTGGCATTTGTCCAATTGTATTTTCTAAGGATTTGTTTTCTTGTTGCAAGGTATTAATTGTCTCTCCCAAATTTTCCAGTTGATTGTTAAACTCCTTCCTTATTTCTTCAAGGAAGTCTTTCTGTGCTGTATTCTCCTCAGAGGTTCTAGGTCTCTCTGAGTTAGGGTCTTTCCCTTCCAAGAATTTTTCTATGGATCCACCTTTCTACTGACCCTTCTTCATTTTGCTAAGACCTTGAGTTGGGGAAGGGCTGGTTCACAGGGGCTTGGGATCAATAGAGGCTTTACTCATTGAGTTCAATTTCTCTGGCTGGTCAGTAGGAGGTGCTGGTTGCTTTCTCTGGAGTGTCTGTGCCCTTGATTGAGGCCTTCTCCTTTAGCTTGAAGGGAGGGGTTGGAGCTAATGAATCCTTTTGCCTTCATTCAATGGTGGGCTTTACCTTGGCTTGAGGTCATTCCTCTCCCTATTGTCTGCTTGGCTGGTTCTTCTGCTCACACACCTGTGCCTGAGGCAGAAGTAGTCCGCTATTGTATGTTCTGTGAAGAGGCCTCTGCAGCAATGGAGGCATGGATTCAGAGTTCCTCAGACCAGAGGAGCCCAGGGATGGTGTGTCCACAGCTATCCTGCACCAGAACTCTCCCCCCCCCAGCCCTGTTGGCAAGCTCCAGAGGGTCAGTGCGCCTCTGCTCCCTAGTTGACTCAAGACCCCTCCATCTAGCCCCACCGCTGATCCAGCAGGTCCATTTCTCAGGCCCTCAGATTCCCTGGCTCCAGTTCAGCAGCTAATCTGGTTGATTGGGCTGATCCACCCTCTGTGCCCAGACTCACCCGCCTGAATTTGTCCAATACTGCTGTGGGAGACAAATCCTGAGGTAGATGTTCTTTCTCTTGACTTCTCTTTTTGGGTTTTATGGGTCAGATTTCTGTTAAGAGGTTTGTTTCATATGATAGATGGGGAAAGATCAGGAGACTTAGAACTGTGCCTGTCTTCTCTCCGCCATTTTGGCCAGAAGTCTCTTCCAAAGTGTTCTTAACAGACCATCAACAATCAGTGCAAAAGCCATTGACCATTATGTCAAGTTGAAGTCAATCTGTCCCTAGCTGAAGTTCCAACTGAAGGAGAGGTTTTGAATGTCATTAGGGTCCTTTCAAGTGACAAAGCACCTGATGCCAATTCTATTTCTACTGAGATCTACAAGGTGGGGGGGTCCATTGCTCATCCAAAAACTGACTGAAATTTTCCAGGTTATATAGCATGAAGAAGTTATCCTCCAAGAATTCAAGGTTGCTTCCATTGTTCATCTCTATAAAGGTAAAGGGGACAGATTGTTCTATGACAGTCACAGGGGTATTTCTCTTTTAGTCATTGCTGGTAAGATTCTTGCCAGAGTCCTTCTTAATAGGTTGATACTTCACCTGGAAAATGGTCACCTCCCTGAGAGCCAGTATGACTTCAGAAAAGGTTGAGGAACATTCAGTATGGTGTTTGCTGCCTGATAACTCCAGGAAAAAAATGTCAGGAACAGAGAAAAGGTCTGTATATACCATTTATAGATCTGACCAGAGCCTTTGATACCATCAGTCATGAGGCTTTATGGAAAATTATGTCACTATTTGGTTGCCTGGAAAAGTTCTTCAGATCTGTGTATGTCAATTTTATGATGGTGTGCTTACCTGGGTTCTGGATGGTGGATGATACTCTCAAAATTTCCCAGTCACAAATGGAGTGATAGAAGAATGTATCCTTACACCCACAGTTTTTAGCACGTTTTCATCCATGTTATGAAAGCCTCCACTTACAATGAACATGGCCTCAAAATCAGCTACCACACTGATGGCAAATTATTCAACTTGAAAAGGCTAGAAGCCAAGACCAAAGTGGAAAGAATGTTGGTGCATGATCTTCTATTTGGAGATGATTATGCACTCAATACAATCTCTGAAGCTGAGATGCAGCAAAGTATGGATTGGTTCTCTGCTGCTTGTGCTAATTTTGGTCTAACAAGTAACACCAAGAAAATACAGGTACTCCATCAGTCAGAACTACACCATCCATAAATGGAACCATCGATTACGGAAAATAGAGAAATTTTGATTTCTGTGGACAAATTCACTTATCTTGGCAGTGTCCTTTCC
This sequence comes from Macrotis lagotis, assembly GCF_037893015.1. Taxonomy (NCBI): domain Eukaryota; kingdom Metazoa; phylum Chordata; class Mammalia; order Peramelemorphia; family Peramelidae; genus Macrotis; species Macrotis lagotis. The sequence goes on from NC_133658.1 coordinate 624,430,401, forward strand.
AGAGAGGTACACATTGACAATGACGTTGACACATTCATTGCCAGAGCTAGTTCAGTATTTGGGAGGCTCCAAAAGAAAATGTCTAAATGTCTACAGAGTCATTGTGCTGAACTCAGAGATATATGCCTATGAAACCTTTACAGTCTGCCACTGCCATGTCAGAAAACTGAATTGTTTCCATTTTAGTTGTCTTAGGAAGAATCTGAAGATCATCTGGTAGGAGAAGATACCAAATACTAAGGTTCATTCTAGCTATACTAGAGCATTCCAACATTACTACAGCTATGATGGACTGACCATGTTGTTAGAATGCCAGACATATAGTTGCCAAAAATCTATTTTATTGAGAACTCACACAGGGCAAGCTCTCACAAGGGGGTCAGAAGAAGCAATACCGAGACACCCTGAAGGTCTCATTGAAGAACTTTAGAATTGATTGTATAGCATGGGAGACATTGGCACAGGACCACCCAGCATGACATGCCCTCATCAGTGAGGGTGCTGTACTCTATGAGCAAGACAGAATTGAAGCAACTCAAAGGAGATGTGACATATGTAGGTTTAGAGTAACCACCCCCAGTGTTCACATGGATTTTTTTGTGCCTGACCTATGATAGAGCACTCTGTGTTCATATTGATCTGATCAGCCACAATTTTTCACATAGTGATGTCATTTTAGTTTGATAATGAGGGGATAGGAACCAACCAGCTCTACATCACTAATTTCTTATTGGAAATTTTGAATTGAATTTCCCAAAGGGGTTGAGTATTATGTCCCAAAACAGAAGGCTTTTAACTTTCCACCCCCACCCCAAATCATTCTTTCTTCTCAGATTTCCTATTACCATTGTGGGCCCTACCCTCTTTTCAATTATCTAAATTTGAAACCTCAATTTCATCCTTGAACCTTCTTTCTCACTCACCACATATATCTAAGCAACTGCTGTATGTTGTAATTTATTTCTTTACAACATCTTGGGCAGATATCTCCTTCCCCTCAATTCCAAGTTCATAGTCTTAATTAAGCCTTCATCATTTTCTGCTCAGACTCTTGTTGTAACTTCCATATTCTCTTGGTCTCAAATCACTCTCTACTTCAGTTCCCCCTTTACTCATTTGCCACTGAAATTCCTTATATATAGATTTCATCCCCCATTTTCAAAAAAAACAAAACCTAGTATCTCTTTATTACTTCCAGTATCAAATTCAAAGTAATTTGCTTGACAATGGTATTTAAAATCTTCACAATCCTACCCCTTCCTATCTTTCCAATCTTTTTTACATTCTACCATCCTTCCACCATTAGATGCTGAACTCCTCAAAGGTAATGCATGTCTTCTACCTTTCTGTGTCCTCAAAACTTAGTGCAAACTAGGTGCTTAATAAATATTTATTGCTTGACTATTCACAGAATCTCAGATCTGGTAGCATATCTTAGTTTCTCTTCCTCATGCATACCACTCCATTTCCCACATCAGTGCTATTTCACTCACTGATTCCTTATGCTTAACATGCTTAACCTAGCCACATTTTACTATTCAACTCCCTGGCTTCCTTTATAATTCAGCTCAGGTCCTATCTTTGTAGGAAGTCTTTCCTAATTCTCCCATCATCTATTGTCATCCCCTTCAAATTTACTTTCCAAATTCCCTATCTTTGTCTTCTATGTTCTAATTCATGTATGTTTCCTATATCAGAATGTTATTTTCTTCAGAAGAGGAGTTGCTTTGACTTCTCTGATGTATCCTTGATGCTTAACATAGCACCCAACACACCATAAATGCTTAATAAGTCCTTGTTGAATGATTGAATGATTACCTTAACATTTAAAACCCCTCCCCTGTACCTAGTAATACAAGTATGGCTTGATATTGATCAGAAGCATTATTATTGATTTAAATGGCTCTAAAACCTTGTCTTACAATTATTTTTGGCACATGTGACATTTTTATGGTACTATAAACATTACTCTAATCTGCTAAACGAATGGCCCTATAACTTTGTAGACAAGCAGAAACTTGAAAACTCTGTTCAACATCATAACCCTGTGAAATTTATGAATCTTGTACTATCTTTGATAGTGTAGTCATAGTTCAAATTTTTAAAGTTCCTAGAAAGACAAAAGAGTAGAACAGCATGATTTTTATTTCCATAATTGAAAAAAATGCCTTGAAGAAAGTGTACTGTTAAGGGCACTTTACTATAATTACTACATACCCTCAGGTAATGGAGAGGAAACTTGGTGACCTCAAGCTTCAGTGCTAATGTGAGCAAGTCTATATATGATCTCGCTGTAATTATTCCCCATGTCAAAACAGGGGACACAGGCATTGATAGATATGGGGCTTTACTTGGAACAGGAAAGAACAGCTATAGAAAATCAATCCCTGCTGTGTGAAAAATGCCTCATTGTCATTTATCCCATTTTACTTTAGGCTGATGATTATATTTCTTTTTCAATAAATCTCTGGTTATTGGATGTAAGGAAGATGAAAAATGCATGCATTCTTTAGAGTTTCAGATTTGAAATTATTTACCCAGACTTTAGTTATTGAATTCTGAAAATATGCATGACAATGTGTAGTTGAGATGACTAGTTTTGAATGATTTTGCCTTTAGCACAGTGAGTAAATTTTTCCTGATGCTTTTGTTTACCAACAAAACACACACACACACACACACACACACACACACACACACACACACACACACAGATAGGGATTGGACTTTGCGTCCATTGGTGTAGTTTACTTCCAACTGAAGGATCTCTCTTTAACTGTGTAGATTGGCATTTGTTCATTAATTTGTAGTTCTGGAAAGCACTAAGTGCTTTGTGACTTACCTAGAGACACATAGTCAAAATGTGTTAGAGAACTGACCCAAACCCAGATCTTCCTGGTTTTATACCCCAATACATTAAGGTCATAGTGCCTCTAATGTAATCACAAATGCTATGAGATCTAAGCATCTTTTCTTTATCATTTATTTGGGATAGTCAAATATTCATATTTATATATTCATTTAAATAATACTCTTGAAAATAAACAGAAGAAAAAGAATATGTTTTTGAAGACAAAGATATCAGTCATGACTGGAGAAGGAGGTAGCCTAACATTGCTTTTACAGAAGGCAAAGCCTTGCAAATTTATGCATCCAGGCCCATGAATATCAATGTTTACTATTGGGGAGAGATAAACTATTCAAGAATCCTTTATTATGGGCACATCTAAATCTATGCCTTTGCATCTATTTATATTTAATGGTTTTTACACATTTGAGGAGTGTATTAGGAGGAACAGTATATAATGCTGAAAGCCTTGGGTCTTGGGTTTGTTTGCATCATAAATGTGAGGAATTCTCAGAAAATTTTTTTGGGTATCTTTACTGATTCTTTGAATATTACTTTTTTATTATTTGAGAAGAAATCCTTTCTCTCACTTACAGGCTTTAAATCAGAAATCCTAGAACACTACCACAGGGCAGAAGGTTTTGAAAAAGAGAAACTAATGATGTATATGTAGGGAGGGGAGAGCCCAACAAGAAGGTGTCCTAAACCATCAGAAATTTATTTCCTAATAAAGATTGTAGAAACTGGTCTTTTAATGTGTGTTTAAATGGTGGAAATATAGGGAAATATAGCCTCCTGATAAGAATGCTTTTTTCTATGCTAAAATTCATTTTTAGAAAATTTTTCTGTCTGCCTTTTCTTTCTCAATATTTTTCTATCTATAAATATAAATTCTTTTATTTTAAGTTGATTATTTTATTTTATTATAATTAAGGGAAAATATGTGATAGAATATATCTCAAAGCATTATACTCTTGATGCTATCTTTACCTCTATCCCAACTTTGTAGGAATTTCAATTTTATGTATTATTTATTACTACTACTACCACTACTATCATAAAGGAAAGCATTTAAATGGTATTTTAAAGTTTACAAAGACTTTATAAATATTTTCATTTCAGTCTCACAACAATCCTGGGAGACAGGTACAGTTATTATTATCACTTACAAATGAGGAAATTGAGACTAGAGAGGTCAGATGATGTGCTCAGATTTTGGTCACTGATTCAGATGGAAAAAAGTGAGAAAATGAGGCTGGTGAGTTTGTATAGCCCTTCTTCACTTAAAGGTAGTTCACTAACATGACAAGACTGTTGGTCATGATCTTGCTAGAACATCGTTTTCATGAACAAGGGACAAACAACAACAATAGCATGTCTGAATCAATATTTGAAATTAAATTTCTCTGACTCTGGGTCCAGAACTGGCACCTAACTACTTATGATACACTTGAACACTCAAGCTTGGTTACTATCTTTTTTACCCCATGTGCAGATCTCCTATGGCTTCATCTATTGTATATATGCAGAAAACTCTAGAATCTAAGTATCCAACTCTCTCTCGGTCTGTCTCTTTCTCTCTGTCCATCTCTCTCTGTTTCCCAGAATCTCTCTCTCTTTCAACTTTCTATTTGATATCTCCAACTTAACATGCTCTAGTAATCTTAAATTCAATATATATGAAACAGAATTCATTGTCTGTTTCCTTAAACCCATTCCTTCTCCTAATTTACTTGTTTTTGCCAAGGACATATTCATCCTCTAGTTACCATTCCCCAAGGTCAGTACCTGAATCATCCCTGATTGTTCCTCCATCTACTACTTCCAATCAAGTAATGAGACCTGTTGGTTCTATTTCTATAACATTTCTTACATCCTTTTCATTTTCTCTCCCCATTTGTCTAGGCCCTAGTTCAGGTCTTCATGACCTCTTCTTTAACTATGGACTATTAGTTTTCTTGCCTCCCTGAATCTTGTTTTCTTATATGCAATTGCAGCCTCCACAAAGTCATTAAATTCATATTCTTAAAGTCCTTGTCTGACCATGTCACTCTCTTGCTCAAGAGACATCATTGATTGATTGATTGATTTTCATTCCTATGCACATGTATATTTTTAAGTCACAAAATTTCCTTCCACTCTCCTTTCTCACTCCCCTCCCCTCAGCAGTGGATAGTCAGGGTAGCATTTTATATACATATTGTTGATAAACATGTTTACAGATTAGTAATTTTTGGTTTGAGGAATTAGGATTAAGGGAAAGAGATACATAAAAGATAATTTTTATAAAGTGTTAAGCAGATTTTAAAGAGTTTTTTTTTCTATGTGTTTTGTTTTGGTTTTCTTCCTCAGATGGGGGATAGCATTGTCCAAAGCTAGTCTAAGACAGTTTTCCTAGCTCTCTGAACTGCTGAGAGTTGCTGCTTCCATCCTGCTTGTTCATCTCACAATGTTGTTGTTAATGTGTATATTTTTCTCTTGGCTCTACTCCCTTCACTCAGCATCAGATCCCGTAAGTCATTCCATGTTTCTCTAGAGTCCAACCATTTATGGTTTCTTATAGAGCAATAATAATCAATAATATTCATGTATCATAACTTGCTTAGCTGTTCCCCAATTGATGGGCATACTTCCTTCTTGCTTTTAAGATAAATTATAAGCTTCTTAATTTGCCATTTTAAAATACTTTACAACCTTGTTCCAATGTTTCTATTAGGATTATTGTACTTTTATCACCTTTACACATTTGAAATTCTAGCCAAACTGTCTTGATTAATGTTCTCTGTGAATACCAATCTACCTCCTTGTTTTGTGCCTTTGTACAGTGTGTCCTTTCATGCTTGATGTGCTCTCTGGTTTCACCTCTGCCTCTGAGAAACCCTAGGGTTTCAGATCTAATGCAGTCAGGTCCTCCACAAAATCTTTTCTGTTTTTCCTCAATTAGTTGCATTCTCCTCTTCACAAAAAACTTGCATTCATTTTGTAGCTACTATTTATTTATGTGAATGTTGTTGTTTTTTTTCCCCAGGAAAATATAAACTTCTTGAGGATGGGATATTTTCTTTCCTTTCCTATTTTTCTTTTTTTTTAATTGTTGCTATTGTTACCTGGCACACATCAGTTCCTTAAAAAAGGAATGGTTTCCTCTCAATAAAGGAATGGTTTTCCATATAGATCTGTGTTTGTGTTTCCCTCTATTATATTGTATCAGAAAGGAGCAAGATAATTGGATCAAACCCATCAATCTTTTGAAATTAAATGACAAGAGATTTATATATGATTCAAAACAAGGAATCAGTATCCTATGACCTTGAATGCTTACAATCCACAAATTCTGGCATTGATGCAACAGAAGAAATTAGAAAAGCTTTAGGGAAAAAAACTGGCATATTCCTCATCCTTCAGCTCCCAACTCTGTGAAATTCTTTGGTGTATAATATGCCTTCAGCCTTCTAGGAGTTTGCCTTATCAACTACTAAAGGATGTACATCACACAGGGAAACATCTACCCAAACCCATGGGGAAGCCAGCAAGATACTCCATATACCCCAGAGCAGGATACTCCAGATACCCCAGAGCTAAATTCCTGTACTGAAAAAGAGATCTATCTAATCTTGAGATCTTGTTTTCCTTTGTGTCACTATAGTCCATTCTGCAAAGTGAGGATCAGGTTAGAAAATGTGAGACCAGGAGACTAGGTTAATTTTACTTTTTTAAAAGGGCTCTGACCTCGAACAAGGAAAGAGGCTGATATCTTCATCAGGGTTATTAGCAAAAGCTGCTGCCTTCCTGTCCCACAGATCAATTGCTCTGTCTTCCTGATTACGTTAACATAAGAAAAGATTGGCCATATTTAGATAAAAGCCATCATGTTCTTGACAGTTTAGTTGACATTACCAATATTATTTCAGATTCTATTTAGGAAGTACAAGTTAACTCAGGAAGTCAGAAAAAGGAGCATATGTACTATACTTGTCACCAGTCCCTCTATGAATCTGACATTAATTGGGAGACATCAGCATTTTTATTCAGAAAGAAGTAAAAATCAGTTTGATGTCTATGTAAACCTTGATCATTGCCAAACATTTGATTTTGTAGGTAATTTTAAAAGAATCTGTTTCCTTGAAAAGGGAAGTTCTACTTTTCTGGGGACAGTTGTTCAGGAATTAGGAATTGGTTGGGGTCTTGTGAATCAAACAGAGCAATAATTGTGATGTCAGTTATGGGTGGGAATATAGAGTTTGTGACTGATCCAGGCCTCAGTGGTTGCTTTAAGCTTTGCAGAATGATTGTCTAAGAAACATTGGTATGTCATCTCCACATCAAATATAAGAGCAGATATGGGGTCCTGAGGAAGGCTCTGATTTTAAAAATCCTTTGTTTTTCCTGAAAATGAGTCCTAAAATAGAATTAATAATGGTAAATGAAAATAACAACTATACTTTATAGTCACAAAAGTGCAGTCAGGAAAACATTTAATAAGCATCTACTATGTGTCGAAATTCACCTTCTAATGGGATCACACAAAAACAACTGTGCATAGAAGATATGTGCAGTGTGAATGGAAGATAATTTTAGAGAAAAGTGGGGTGGGGATAAGGAAAGATAACTTTCTGAAGTGGAGGGGGAGTTAAGCTGAGTCGAGAGAGAGAGAGAGAGAGAGAGAGAGAGAGAGAGAGAGAGAGAGAGAGAGAGAGAGAGAGAGAGAGACATCACAGGCTTAGGTAATTAGTGCTAATGAAAAGACAAGGATTTAGATAATGGGGTGTCTTATACAGGAACAACATGGAGGCTAGTATTTACTACTGGTGAGGAAAGTAAGAAGACAAGCTGGGGAGGATGTGCAAGGTTTAAGTGGCTTTCAAAGTCAGAGGATTTTATATTAGATTTTGGATATAATCAGGAGATACTGGAGTTTGTGGTATAGGGTCATGGTCAACACATTAGGAAACTTACTGGCCTCTGAAGATACCCCAGGCTTGTTCCCACACACATTCTGGTTCCTGATTCCTTATTTAGATGCTAACTATTTCCCATGCTTAGAATATTAGTTTACCTATTCCTTACCTCCCACATCCTACAACCCCTTCTTTTCTTCAACTCTGCTCAAAGGCTGCCTTCCATAGCACAGAAATTTTTTTCTGTTTCTCCCAGGTATTAGTAGGTGCCTTTAACAAAATGTGTCATATGTTTAGCCTGAATATATTAATTTGTATACAAGTTGTCTCCCCTTATCTACTATAAACTCCTTTAGGGTGCTTACAGTAGATAAGAGGATCAAATGAGAAAATATTTGCAAATTGCTTAGCACAGTGCCTAGTTGCTTAATAAATGTGTGATTCTCCCTCTCCTTACCCTAAACTTTTAGGGGTAGGAATTATTTCATTTTTGTCTTTGTGTCTTATATATGCTGATGGATTGATTAACATCCCTGTGCCCAATTAGCTCCTTCCATTCAGTTCTAATCCTGTTAAATTCCATACACATACACATACACATACATATATATGCATATATACATATATTTAAATATATATTTATACAATGTAATACATAATGACATAAGATTTAAATATATCTCTGCTGTGTATAATATAGAATATTATAAAATTTAAACAAATTTATAATCACACATGACACATATATGTCATATATATATTGGGAAACAAATCATAGACTATTAGATCTTATGTGGAGGACCAGGAGATCATCTTGTTAAATCTCCTTATTGTAGGAAAAAGGATCTAAAATTCTGTGCCTTGCCCAACATCACAATTAGTTTTTATCAGAGAAAGGCTTTCATAAATAGCTTGACTAATGTCATTGCCAGTGATCTAGAAAGTCAAACCTTCAGGTTACTCTTCAGAACAGAATGAATGAGCAGTTTTGATTTCTTGCATTGGTTCCTTGAGGAGCCTTCTTATTCAAGACCTCTGCTTTTTTAACTTCCAGGTCCCATTGAGTGACAGGGCCAGCCTCATAGTGGGTACTTAGGAAATGTTTATTTAATTGAATTGAATTTTGGTCTGAATGAACACTTTCTCTTTATTCAAATTAAGTAACTTACTTGAATTTCCTTATCTTTCCAGGTGGAAAAGAAAAATCAGTATTATAATGTCTGTTTCCTCCCTGACTCTTAAGAGGAATCTTTGTATGTGACTGCTACAGTGATAAATGTTATATCCCACAGCAAAGCCTGTGAAGAGGGAACTTAGTCTTTTTTTCTTTTCTATGAACCTGCTGGCTTTGATGTTCTTAGGAAGTTCAGAGGATCAGAGGATTTGAATTTTACAGCTGGAAGGGACATCAGAGACTAGATACTCCAAATCCCTCATTATATAGATCAAGAACTTAGACCTGGAGAATTAAGTGACTTGCCCCAGCTCTAATAAGTCTTGCCCAACATCACAGCTAGTTTTTTGCCAGAGACAGGCCTTGATAAATAACTTGGATAATTTCATTGCCAGTAGTCCAGAAAATCAAACCTTCGAATCACTATACAAAATAGGATGGATGGATCAGTTCTGGCTTCTTTAATTGGTAGGTTTCTTATTTAAGACCCTACTCTGTTTCAAGACCCCTCCACTGAGAGTGCCAAATGCTTAATAAGCATTTGTTGGGGCGGCTAGGTGGCGCAGTGGATAAAGCACCGGCCCTGGAGTCAGGAGGACCTGGGTTCAAATCCAGTCTCAGACACTTAATAATTACCTAGCTGTGTGGCCTTGGGCAAGCCACTTAACCCCATTGCCTTGCAAAAAACCTAAAAAAAAATATTTGTTGAATTGAATTTGCAAGTCCAATATATGGCAGAAGCCAGATATTGAACTAGGATTCTCTGACTTCTTATCTGTGACTCTTTCCCTCTTTCCTCCACTGATGGTATCTGTGATCCTGACTTCTGTAGGAGCATGATCCTCCTGGCAATCTTTCATCCTTCCATTGTGCCAAATGAGAAATTACAGAGGGTGATTTCAATTTTATTTTGTGTATAGATGCTCATTTACATACATGTATAAACTTAGCGGAGATGATTCATGAGTCAGAACATCTGGTTATAAAAAATCTGCAAGTTGTGTCTTTTCAGCATTTTTAGGGCATTTGAAAATTTCCCCAGTGAGAGGAGTCAATGATGTTGCCACTGTGAATTGTCATGGCTACTCCGGCTGAAGCCTGCCCACCCATAGCCTAGTGGCTATTAGCTAAGAGTGGATTACTGCATGTTCTGTATCGAAAGGTAGAGCAGGGGCTGTAACATGTCTACAACTTTCTGCTCTGTTGGTGATGGGATGAGATCACTCAAGGCAACATCAACTGCTGACAGTAGCATCTCAGGATGATAACAGGGAATTTCTCATTAAAGGCCTTCTGGGGCAGCTAGGTGGAGCAGTGGATAGAAGCACTGGCCTCGGAGTCAGGAGTACCTGAGTTCAAATCTGACCTCAGACACTTAATAATTACCTAGCTGTGTGGCCTTGGGCAAACCACTTAACCCCATTGCCTTGCAAAAACCTAAAAAAAAAAAAGGCCTTCTTCTGCCAGAGTTGCTCAGCCTATAGAGCTTACTTTGTTAAAAAAAATCTCTTGGAGAACTTGAAACATGAATCTAAGATCATCAGTATTACTACATTTGGCTAGGTCTGATGATTCATTTGACATTCTCTTACTATGTACCAAGGGAGAGTTTGTACTGGGTCATGATCGTTTTTTATTCACATCAGCCTCAGAAGGAAAACTGAGGAATTTCTTTTTCCTTAATAAACGTTTACATCTAAAATTAGACCAAAGGAGTCCAACTTGGTAAATATTATGGATAAGGAAACCGAGGCTAAGAATTGTTAAACCCCTGGGGCAGCTAGGTGGGACAGTGGATAGAGCACCAGCCCTGGAATCAAGAGGTCCTGAGTTCAAATGCAGACTCAAACACTTAATTATCATTTAGCTATGTGATCTGGGCAAGTCACTTAATCCATTGCCTTGCAAAAACAAAAACGAAAAAGAATTGTTAAATCCAATATCAAAGAGCAGAAGCTGAATTTGAAACTGTCTTTTCATTCCAAATTCCATGCTCTTTATATTATTTTTTCTACTTACATTTTTTTCTTTTTTAGCTATTTATATTTTAAATCTCAAGTTATTATATTATGTTTAAAGATGGATAAATAATCTAAATTGAATTAGAAAATACATAACATTTCCTGAAAGATAGATAATACATGATTCTATAATCTTTTGTTTATTATGTATAGAGTATATATATCTCAATTTGGGAATATTTGTTCCACATACTCACTGAAGGAGTTGGGCTGAGTAGTTAGAATATTTATGTATGATATAGTCATAAGTTACCAGGTAATATTCCAAGCTCAAACTATTCAGCTCATCCTCACTCTGAATGAGTGAACAGCTCTTAGGTTCCAGTCTTGCAAGTGTTCACTACTTGTGGTCCTTTGTCTTTTGTAATTCAAGAGGGCCAATGACATCATGATGCTGAGGTCAAGGTATAGTGTTTTCTATGGTTTGATTAGTCCAATACAAGCTAGGAAGGCTCTACCCCAGGTCAGGCACAAACAGTGCATGTGAACATTAGGGATGGAGATGTCTTTAGAACTATGCATTTCATAATTTATCTCAGTGCTACTGTAATTCTACTTTGCTCAAAGAGCACAGTGCCTTCTTTGATGTGGAAATATCATGCTAGATGCTCCTGCACCAATGTTTCCTATATCTCATCGTTTATACTGAAGTTCCTCAATAGACCTTCGGAGTTATCCTTATAACCCTTTTTCTGATATGCTTGTGATTGGCTCTTGTACTCACTGACATGCTAAGATCATAGCCACTCCTCTTAATACCTGATTCTTTAGTTTTTATTCCTTATTATTTTGCCCCAGCTTTCTCTCTAGTCTTAAAGATATGATTTATTCAAGTCAAAATCCAAAATTTTCTTGACTCATCATGAAGTGTGCAGGAACCCTGTTCTTGATGACTGGTTATCAAATTTCCAATGTGAGAACTTTCACTTTGGAAACTGATAAAAACTCAAAATTAGGGCTTGATTTGTTGCTGATTTTTTAAATTTTAAAATTTTAGGGAGAAAAAATAATGCAAATTAAGTAATTAAAATGTCTCATATGTACTTTTTTTCAGAGAGCTACTTGTTAGAACACATCATATTTTTCTTCATGCCCCAATTCCTATTGGACTTCAGTCTCTTTCCTAAACTTCATGAGTCCTGAAGAGATTATTATTCACTTAGATATAGAATAGAGTAGATTTGCTAAATTAAATAGAAAATGAAAGTGCATTATCAAAAACTGCTAAAGCTTATGTAAATCTCAGCTGTGTGTACTAGTCTGAACTTTCCACAGTCCTTATTTTTCCTCTCTGCACTCTGCCTCTCCCTGTTATCACTTAGATAAATGCCCTTTCAAAGACTTATACAATTCATGCTTGCTTTAAGAATCACAGAGGGAAAGATTGAGGAGATAGAAAAATGAGTTGTGGTTTCAAAATTTTCTCTTTTGTTTTCTCTATCATGCCTTTGTTTTTTTAGAGATGCTCATTCAGCCTGACCCCTGTAGTAATGGATAACTAAATAATTACTGGACAAAATTGGTCTTCTAGCACTTCCACAGGTAGTCCCTGAAAGGTCTGAGGTCAAATGCTATCTATGTCTTGTAGGTGATGCTGCTCCTTCTTCTGCCTTTCCCTCCCAAGGAACTCTCAGCTCAATATGGAATCATGAACTATTTCCCCTAATTTGTTGATCACCCACATCAATAGTATCTTTTGCTGCTGATGTGAGATCTAAGTATGGGGGAAGGAATGACTCAAGATGAACAGAAATATGCAGTTGTATCCTAGCCCTTTTAGTTAGTACACACTGCAGACTCAAGCCCTTAGAAGATTTGAGCCTTTATAGGAACATAGCCATAGAACTCAAAAAGCATTTGGAGGTCATCTAGCATAACATCCTTATTTTATAGATAATGTAAGACACAGAGAGGTTATATTACTTGTCCAAGGTCATTCAGCTAGTATATGCCTTAGTTTGAATTCAAATGTAGTACCTAGGATTACAATTCCAGAACTTTTTCACTGAACTATGTCTTCGATATCTTGTAGCTAAACAGATATTTATAAGGTGCTTTGTCATTATTTTTAAAGTTCTTTCATTTAAAATGAAACCCCAAAATATATGTGATGGAAAAATGCTTTAAGTTTTTCTAATTAAAAAAAGAAGCAATGTAAAGATATTCATTGCACCATTATTGTCTTATATAGTACTAGAAATGCTAGCTTTGGTAATAAGTAACAAAAAATTGAGAGTATAGGACATGAGTAAAGGGGGAATAAAACTATCACTTTTTTGCCTTTGATAGGATTATGTATTTAGAGAACCTTAAAGATTCAACTATTTAAACAGAATGTATTAAATTATTTCAATTGCTTCAGTAATATACTGTAATATAAAACAAAATGGCATAAATGATTTTTGAAAGCTACCAAGAAAAACCAGCAGGAAGAGATTGAAAGACATATTCCATTAATAATTCCATTAATTCTACAGAATATCTGAAATATTTAGAAACTTATTACTAAGAAATAAACTATATAAATGCATCTACTACACAGAAATAGAGAACTAAGTAACTGAATAAATATTAATTGCTCATGGCCAGGCTAGGTGATTATACTACTAAATCAATTTACTTATTTACAGTGCTAAAATATTAGTTTATAGAGCTAGGAAAAAATAATACTATTTGTCTGGAAGAATAACAGATAAAGAATCAGTATAAGAATAATGTAAAAAAATGAAGAGGAAAAGTACCAGTATTAGATTTTAAAATATACTATATAGCACTAATCTTCAAAATTATTTTGTATTGGTTAAAAAATAAATAATTCGATCAAAATGGGTACGTGACATTGCTGAGGCTAATTAATCTCATAGCATAATGTAAATAAACACAAAGACTTTACTAGCAGAATAAGGGCCCAAAATTTAACTAAAACATAGCAGAAAAATGCAAAGGGTAGGTTAAAGAAATTTGTATCAAGATCTTATTGGGAAAGAGAGGAAGGAACTCATGCCTTATATGTTAGTGGTATGATCAACATTTGCTGGAGGGAACCTGGGAATTGACAGCTAGTTGAAATTCATACTTCTTATAAACTACCTTTATTTCTACAATTCTTACTTAGACTTTCATTATGATTTCTCTTTTCTATTGTCAGTTTCCTTTTATGTATTATCTTCTCCCATTAAATATAGGTTCCTTGAAGACAGGAACTGTCTTTCTGCTCATATTTGTATTCCAATGCTTCCATTGTCTGGTACATAAGGGACTTTAATAAGTGCTTATCGATTTGATGCTTATGGACTTGAATGATTCAGATTTTTTGAGCTTCTCTGAGCTTTCTCATTTAGTCAAAGAGGTCCATTGTCTTCCTCACAGACCCATATATTCATATACAAACATATATTATAAATATATGCAACTATAACAATTCCTTTTGTAGTAGCAAAGAATTGTGCATCAGAAGCTGCCTATCAGTGTGGGAATATCTGAACAAATTATATTTTAGAATGTAATGGAATATGACTGTGTTCCTAGAAATGATAAAAAAGGTTGTTTCAAGGAAATCTGGGTATACTTCTATGAAGTGATACAGAATGAAATGAGCAGAAGTGAAAAAATTTACATAATAATAGCATTGTAAAGTAAAAGCAGTTTTAAGATCTTAAGAAGTTTTGATCAATGAAATGACCAAGTGCAGGTCCAAAGGAACAATGATGAAGCAAGTCACTTCTTGAAAGAGAAGTGATGTTCTTGGAGCTGTACAATGAGACAAATTTTCAGATATGACCAGTGGGTACATTTATTTTGTTTCATTATGCATATTTTTTATAGATGGTTTATTTTTCCTTCTATTTCCCCAAGTGTGGGGATGAATCGAGTAAAAAAGGTGGCAGAGATACTTTGTATTTAGTGAGATGCTCAGTCAGTTAATAAGCATTTATTTGGTGAGGTGCTGTATTAACTGCTGAATATTCAGAGAAATTTTGTATTGCCTATGATTTTATTATCTATTTGTAGAAACTTAAAGATTCAACTGTTTAAATAGAAAGTACTCAATTATTTCAATTGCTTCAGTAACATGCTAGAATATATTTTCCCTGCCTTCAGGAAGCATACATTGTAATATGAGAGACAATGGGAGAATAAATAGGTATATATAAATAGTACAAATGGAGAACAGTCTCAGATGGGAAGGCATGGATTTGCTATGACCTATTGTGATAGGATTAAAACTGAGTCTCATAAATCAGGTACAGGTGAGGAAACAGAATATTCCAGGCAAGAAGAATAACTGGCACAATGCAACAGTGATAGGAGATGCTAAGGTGGCACAGTCATTATAGCAAAGGCACTGGAGTCAGGAGGAATGTCATGCTAGAGGAACTGCAAGTAGACCTCTATAGGAAGATTGTATAGAGTTTGTGGAGGAGAACAAAATATAAGAATACTGGAAAAGAAGGAAGAAACTATGTTTAAATGTCAAACAGAGGAATTTACATTTGATCCTGGAGGAAAGAGGGAGCTGCTGAAAATCATTCATGTTCTCTAGACATTGCTGTTTGCAGAACACACCATGGTGACTATCAGTTTTCTGACCACTACAGGGTCCTTCATATGATCCACATTCACTTAAAAGATAACAAGCTAGGGGCAGCTTGGTGGCCCTGTGGATGGAGCACCAACCCTAGAGTCAGGAGAACTTGAGTTCAAATGTGACCTCAAATACTTAATAATTACCAGTGTGACCTTGGGCAAGTCACTTAACCCAAAAAAGATAACAGAATAGCAGTCCAAATGGGGAAAACACCCAAAGAACATGTGTTTGTTCTTGAGATAAAATTGATTTAGATACCTATCAACTAAATTCACCATTGCATATTTTTTCCTTAAAGAAATCACTATACAAGCAGTTAGGTAGCACAGTGGAAGAAGCACAGGCCTTGGAGTTAGAAAAACCTGGATTCAAATCTGACCTCAGACACTTAATAATTACCTAGTTGTATGACCTTGGGCAAATCACCTAATCTCATTGCCTCCAAAAAAACCAAGAATTGTTTGTGATTTCCTAAAAAAAAAAAAAAGAAAAGAAATCACTATAAATAAATAATAACCTACCTCAAGAATTGAAATAGGAATATTATATGGCAGTGAATTGCATTTGGGGATTGTACAGTAATTTTGATAATCCCTGACTGCATTTTGCTGAGAGAACTCAACTTTTTAATGCAAAAACTTTTTTAGTAATACTTTTGTGATTGTGAACCATTGAACCCCTTGGTCTTAAACAAATTAAAATTGTGGTTGATCCAAAAGGTCAATAATAATAATAATAAAATGTATGGTGAATTTAAATAGATTGTAGCACATTAGTAATGATGATGCCATCTAAAATGATATAATCACAATCAAGAATATATGTAACTGGAAGATGTAATGGATTGGTCATTCAGTAAAATGAAAAACTACATATATGTTGTGTGTGTGTGTGTGTGTGTGTGTGTGTGTGTGTAAACATTAAAATGATTCAGGAGTTCTTCAATGCATTGGATAAGATGCATTCTCCCCCTCTGGGAGAGAAAGCATGCATATCAGTAAGATATTCTAGAGGCACACTCAAGAGATAGCATGGTTCAGCAGTAGACACAAGTCTAATAAGGCCTTTGTCACAAACTGTGTGCCAGAGGACAAATTAAAATACTTATCTGAACCCCATCTTCCTTAATTATAAAATGGGATTTTTTCTCATTTTTTATTTTATAAGGGTATTGTAAAACAAAGAAAAGAAGACAAAGCCTCTTTTGTAACTTCAATATTTGTGCTATAGTGTATTTTTATCAGTGTGTGTAAGTTTTCAACAGAAACCAACATTAGCAACTGTTAGCAACCCCTTTTTGGATTTGCTGGTGATTCTGGAGAGTTGCTTTCCATAGTTGATGATCTTTGTCCTTGGTTCTCTAAGAAGACCATGGCATCAGGGAGATAATGCCATGACAAGCACATGAATTGGATTTGAGTGAGGGGCTGCTATGCTAAGTTAACCAGTCTTACTTTCTCCTCCAGTCATCTGAATCCAGGGGCCAGATATGAATCAGGATGACTGGAGTTGACCCTGGATGTGAGACAATCAGGGTTAGGTGACTTGCCCAAGGTAAACCAGTAAATGTCAGGTATCTGGGGCTGGATTTGAACTCTCATCCTCCTGAACCCAAGGCCAGGCTCTATCCACTCTGCCTCCAAAGTTCTGTCATATAGCTAAGAATAAATTGAGTCAGGTATAGAAAGAAATATGAGAACTTTTCTTTTCTCTAAGATCCTAGATTTATTAAATTCTTATCTTATATAGAAATATTTTTAAAAGAATTCTTGAGATACTTTGCTATCCTGAGAGACCTGAATGGTGGGAATGTGTTTCAAAAATTGAAAGAAGTCAGCAACTGACTTCATTGCCAGTTTGATGAAAGGCCTCTTTGAGTGTAGGCAGATTGATTGTCATTATGAGAGACCTATTGGAAACCACTGGGCCTAAAGTTGCAGTGTTTCCTATAGTTTTACTATGCTAGTGTAGTAAGAACACAGTGTCATCTTCATGCCACATTGAGGAATTGAAAAAAATAAAAAATTAAAATAAAATGAAGACAACTATTTAATAAATATTTTGGTGTATCCATCATTTCTCTTTCCTCTTCTTCCTCCTTTTCTGCTTCCTCCTACTCCATCTCTTGATTCCTCCTTCTTTTCCTCCTTTTTTCTTCTTTTTTATTTTTTTACTTCTTTTGCCTTTTCCTCTTTTCTTCTTCTACTTTTTTATCCATTAATTCTTAGATATGGGTAGTTTCTTTGCTTATTAATGTTATTAGCTTAATGTGATAGCTAATAATTTCTTCAGGGCCTCTAGAGTTTTTACCTATATCTTTTTATAAGAGCTCCAGAGGAACCAAAGCAATGTATTATAAGTCTTCCCTTCATTATTTTAATATATTGAAGAGGTTAATGAAATAACATTTGTTCTATTCATCATCTAATTTTTGTTATATGACCATCTCACCTCCTTTTATAGGCATTTATGTCCTTAATGATATCTTTTTTTTTTTTTAAGTCACATCCTCATATACAACTCACTATTAGTGGCATACTACAGCCTACTTATTGAATGGCTTTACTCTTTCTATTTAGGCCACTACAATTTTAATTCTTCTGGAATTATAGTATTTTAATATGTACATTCATGTAACATTACATAGAGAAGCATCGAAGTTAAAAAAAAAAGACTTTGCAGCATTAAGTAACTTAGAACCCCTAAAAACACTGGATGACACCGAAAGGTTTCCAGTAAAATTGCCTACTAGTCTTTAGCCATCTGCAGCACCTGTTCAAGATATAGAAATTGATAAATTAACTGTTTATCTAACTATTCCCTATCTAATTGAATGCTATAATTAGGGTAACATGAATTTTCATTTCCATCATTGTTTACTAAAAAGGTTTTATAGTGTTTACAGGCTCAACATAATAAGCATATTGTCATCTGTGATTAGAAACATTTGGAAAGTTGTCATCAGTACAGGGTTTTTCTTGGATCATAACATCATAGCTTAAGAAAAGGAATATAACCCTTTATTTTTATAGATCAGGAAACTGGGACCCAGGAAGGTAAATTGGATGTACATTCTCCAGACCACACAGAGGTGGCAAAAATGGGATTCAAATACAAATACTTTGATTTCAAGTCTAACGTTCTAATATTTTTATAGCATTCTGCCTTTTTTACCCTGCCCTTACAAATTTAGATTAGTATTTTTCTCCCTATTTATAGATGTCAGTATACAGTGGACCATCTCCATAGCCATAGCTATTGCATCATCTTGCATAATTTTGATGTTTGTGTGTGAGAGTCACTTTGAGTACAGTCTTCAAGGCTAGTAATTGTTTTAAAGAATCAAATGTTTTTTTTTAATCAATACAGAATAAGCACAACAGTATCTTATTCTCAATCCCTTTTAGACAGTCATGTAGCTATAAAAATATCTACTGTAGAAAATCATTTGTGAAAACCTCTCTGTTCTCTGTTTATCTTTTTCATCAAAGATGTTCTTCATCATGCATTCTCAAGAAGACTTTATAGAGATGAGAAATTCAGTTTTCTAGACTGGAAATTGCTGATATCTTCTTGGTTCCCATATATGTGTGCATGGATATTTTTGTAAGGATGGCATCTATTTTTGAAGATGGCATCTAAGTGGTGAACCTAAGTGACTAGCAAGTTGAATATACCTTCAAAGATAATAGGAAAGTTGGAAAAAGGGAAGGATTGGGGATAGAGAGAGGTGATTCAATTCAGTTCTGGACATGTTGTATTTAAGATCATTATAGGATAACTAGTTTGAGATATCCCATGAATAGTTGGAGCTATGAGACTTGAGGTAATCAAAGAAGTTAGGGTTGGATAAGTAAATCTGAAAACCATCAAATGATAATTTAATTCATAGCAGCTAATGAGATAAATAAGCAAATGAGTTAATAAGAAAAAGAAGGCCCAACATGAAGATCCAGCAAAGGAGACTGAGAAAAAGCAGTTAGATATGTAGAAGGAGAAATGGGAATTGCCTGCCACTTAAAGAAAATTATATGGCTTGGTAATGGTAACAATTAATTAATTAATCTTCAGATTCATGAAGACCTAGGGTTTGACTTGCCTGGAACATACTTCCTGCCCTGTGGGTGTCCTTTGGTTGGTAATTGCAATCCCACTAATCTCCAGCCAACTGCTCTCCATAGGGAAGGCAATCTAGTTTAGTTGAAGCATTGTGACACAATGCAGGATGGTGGGGAGTTGAGGGCATGGGGTGGGAAAGGAGAGAGAGAGAGAGAGAGAGACAGAGACAGAGAGTCAGAGAGAGACAGACAGAGACACAGAGAGAGACAGAGATAGAGAAAGAGGGGGAGAGAGAGAGAGAGAGAGAGAGAGAGAGAGAGAGAGAAGAGGAAAGAGACTAAATAGATATAGACACCATGGACCAGAAAAATTAAACCATCCCCATTACGATCTCAAATAGAGTCTCTTCCCAGCTACTTATGGGAACAGTCCAGGACTGAGGAGTCTTTTTTTCCTCTTTTCCTTGATACTTTCTTGACAGTGTCTCTTATTTTTCCCCCTCTTATTTTAGAACCACTGCTCTTACCTTACTCATGTCTCTGGCACCATGGCCTCCTAAGCATTTTCTTTGATTTCATTTTACTTTAATCCATCTTGTATACTGTTGCCAATTCATTCTTTTCTGGATCCTCATTTTATTTTTTTTAATGCTTATACGGATACTAATAGTAGTTTCTCATAAACTATAGATTAGAATCTAAACTCGTGTGAGTATGCAATATCATATAAATATAATATAATATTTAATAAATTATATATGTGTATATATAGACATAAGTGTCTAAACTTATTGTATTTATTACTTCTTTAGTACCTTTCAAATTCTGTTGTTTTTTAGTCTCTCTTTTTCCTCCTAAAATAGTATGCAGATATCTAAAGAGAACATGATTTATACTTCTTTGTACCTGTCACAGTACTTATCACAGTACCTTCCCAAAGCTTATATTTAATAAATATGATCTTATTTATTGATATTGATACTTACTAAACATAAAATAAAGGCTGGAATCATATGAATCCTTTGCATGTGAAAAGTGGTGATGATTCTCTTTTGAGGAATTTTTTTTTCCTCTTTATAATATTGTGACCTGGGTAAGATATCTATCATCTACCTGATTCATTCATTCTGAAAGAAAAACACATTTTCATTTTTTCCCCTTAAAAGTATATAACATTGAGCGGCTAGGTGGTGCAGCGGATAGAGCACAAGCCCTGGAGTCAGGAGTACTTGAGTTCAAATCTGACCTCATACTATAATTACCTAGCTGTGTGGGTTTGGGAAGCCACTTAACCCCATTGCCTTGCAAAAAAAAAAGTATATAACATTTCAGCAACGTTCTTCTACATTTGTAAATATTTTCATGGTCTTTAATCATTAGAATGAGCAGGGATATATCCAGTTCTCTTTCCAAACAAGAAAGATATTCAAAAAAATCCATCCATAATTCATGTAGAGATTCTTCTGGCATAAATAAGAGGAAATCTGTATGTATCTGAGGCAAATATGTTGTGTCAACATACAATATTGGAAGAAAGTATATACTTAAAGCCTGAGAAGTTAATAATAATAATGACTTACATTTGAGTAACTCTTTGTTTTACAAGTCTATTACCACATTTTAATCCTCACAAAATGAGCACTAAAATGGCTAATTGTAAAGTAAGCTACTTTAGAAGTAAAGAGATTACTACTTTTAATGAACACAGTCACATAGCCTAGATGAACTATCTCCTCAGGTAAAAGGAAGACCAGGTGTATATGACTGCCAAACTAACTTACATGATAATTAAAACTCAGAAAGGAGGACTGCAGATAAGAAAATGTCAGAAAATATCTAGGTAAGGTTAACTAGCATAGTGAAAGAACTCACCGTCATTCTATATAAGGAACTGATTCCATTGCAGGAACTGATGAAAGTAAGGAGGTTAGCCCAGAGAGGAAAACTATTAGGGAGTCATGACAGATGGTGTTGAGCATTTGAAGGTGTATTCTGTGGCATGGGATTTGGACTCTACTTGGTCTCATAGAGTAGAATTATGAGCTATTGTGGAAGCACCAAAGATGCATTGGCAAATGACAATGGCAAATGACACTGATAAGCTTCCTCCCAAATAGAATGTTTCTGAAGTAGAATGAGGCGCTGTCAGGAGGTTGTGTATCCCCTTTCATTGACAGTTTAGTGAAGTATTAGTGACCACTTACTTATCTGATGCCTTATAGAAGACACTCTTTTTCAATTATAAGTTAGATCAGAAGGTTCCTGAGATCATATAACTATATATATAGTTATATGATATGATATGTATATATATATATATATATATATATACATATATATATGCTTATTGGGGTGTGTGAATGTTAATGCCCATATATATGCGTGTATTCATATATATGTATGCATAGCCAATGCTCAAAGGTATCATCAGAGACCATAACTCTGAACAATTCAGAAAGATTTTTGAGATTGAGATTTTTTTAACCTACAAGAAATGAGAATCATTATTGGCTTATCTGATAACCCCCCAAAAATTTGCCCCAAGTTACATACCCAGGATGTGTTTGAAGTGGGATTTGAAAGCACATCTTTACTGAATCTCACTTCTTCAATTTGATCTTAGAAATTTCTATTGTCTCACTCTACATTTTTATCCTGGCATCATCATTGCCCTGAACCCCCCCCCCATTTTTGTAATGCTTTAAAGTTTACAGAGTGCTTTACTATGTTATCTTATTTGTTACTCATAGCAACCCTGAGAGGGAGATGCTATCCTTACCTCCAATTTACTGATCAGGAAATGGAGGGAGGCTAAGAGAGGCTGGTCAGGGCCATATAGCTAAATGTTAGAGACAACATTTGAATTTGGGTCTTTCTAAATTCAAATCCAACACTGGGAGACTACCATTAACTGAGGACAAAAAATAAGGGGAAAGGAAATACAAATGAATAATTTAAGCCATTTCAGAAAGGAAATTTGAAGATCTATGAGTTCAGCATGAATTCAACAATTAGCGAACACATGGTTGGTCTTGAAATAGATGCTGTTTTTCAAAGAGTTTGATGACCCCAAATATATTTGAATCTATATATCAATGTTATATTATTTTGAGTTTCTACCATATTGACTTCTTTGCCTGGGATTCAGTTGATTGAATTGTCAAGGAAAGAAGAAAAAAGCAACAACCTTTTTTTTAAGAAAAGCTTCTTAAAAGCTTTAGAAGCTTCATGGAAAACTAGCCAATTATTTTGTTTTTCTGTGGTTTCCTTTCATTTTCCTTTGAAAATTAGCATAGCAAAAGAGAATTATCTTCATATTATTGCAGTACCAGAATTATTAGATAATTCTTCTAGCTAATATTTCTGTCTTAATCAGATACTGAAATGAATGTAACATATATGACTCTAATTGTAAACGTCAGTTTAAAGTACCCAGAAAAGCCAATAATGATTCTCATTTCTTGTAGGTTAAAAAAATCCATGTAATGAATGCCCTTGAAATAATTTGGAAACTAAATAAAACATATTAAACTCTTGTATTTTAATAAGTGAGCATAATCCATTTTCCTACTGCAGATAATTCTTTAAAATTTCTTTGCTATGCCCTAATTAAAGAGGGAAGATATATGAGAGAGAATCTTGCACTTCTGCACCGAAGTTTTTGAATCATATTTGGAAAAGGATTTTAATAGAAAAGATGCACAAATTGAAAACTGATATAAAATATGTTAAAAAGGGACAGTAGTTTAAATGATTAATGGACCAATAGTGCTAGTGGCCAACTATTTAACAAAACTGAAATGGGTTTTGGATAGATAACATTTCAAATTTTGACTAAGATAATCTATTCTGCAGATTTTTCATATAACTACAGTTTTTAATATTTTAAGAAAATATTTTAGAATTTTTATTTAACTTCAGCCCTCTATGATGTTTTTTCAGATCCATATAATCTATACCATATAATTTAACATTTGATTAGATTCTGTTTCATCTCATTTCTGATTGATTACTATTGTGGATTTTTTTTTTCCAATTAGATTTTTCAAACTTCAGGTAAGGACTTGTCTCCTGTTCTCCTAGCATCCTTCCATAATGCCTCATAATAGTAAGCACATTAAAGGCTTAATAAATTCTTATTGAAAGAAAGAAAAAATTGTTAAACTTTTTAATGAAGACATAAGATTCATTACTTGAGTCAGAAGTCTGTTGGCCACAAACTAACAGACTTTGGAACAAGTTTATCATATTAAAACTTTGCTGAATAAGTATCAGACATGTCAATCCATTTGTCTAAAAGTAATTTTTAAAAAAGCAGTGAATCTCCCACTTCTATTCCTACCTTTTTTTTTTTTAAATCTCACCTATGTTTTCTTTAGTTTAGGGAACCCCTAGTGGAGAAACTCCCTCTATCAATGAAAATTAGCATCTACTGGGAAATCAAAAGATGTATGGAGTTGCCTAGGGCACTGTGAGAGGAATTTGCCCCAAGTTACATACCCAGGATGTGTTTGAAGTGGGATTTGAAAGCACATCTTTACTGAATCTCACTTCTTCAATAGCTGAAACAACTTACATTCAAGAAATCCATTCTTTATTAGAGTTAAACAAATGTTTAAGGGATGATTGCTCAGTTCCTCACTATATTTGTCCTTGTCACCCTCCTCCTCCTCTTCCTTTTCCTTCCAAAAATATCAGCAATTTTATGACAGCACAATGAAAAGAACCCTGTTCCAGGAGGCAGGGAGTCATGAGTTCAAATCCATTCTCACTCTCTTTAATATATGGGACCTTGGGTACATACTGGTTCCCTTCCTTCCTTCCTTTTCTTTCCTTCCTTCCTTTCATCCTCACCAAATCTTGTAGATACTTCTGGTTCTCATTCAAATTGGAAATGTGGTTGGGAAATGAATGAATTAAGCCTTCATTTAGTTCTTACCATGTTCTAAGCAGTTGGGATATGAAGAGAGAAGTAAGACAGTTCCTGTTCTTAAGAAACTCACAATCTAAAGGAGGGAAATAACAGAGAAAAGGAAAACATTTACATTTTACCTTTAATAACATACTAATATAAGAGTGTCATTTGCACTTGTTGAGAAAATGATGTTCTTCCAATAACTTGCTTAATACCTTCCCTCACCTCCCAGATCATCACAGGACTTTGGAAGGTGAAGACCATTGGAACAACTTTGGGTGTTCTCCTTGATAGCAGTTTGACCCCTACCTGCCTTGGTTCTAGTGTTTGCCATGGAATTTTGGGGGTTATCAGATAAACATAGGAATTTGGGGGCCACTGAAAAACAAAAGAATTTGCATACTCACTGGGATATTAGAACTGTTCAGGATTTTATTATGAAATATCACAAAGTAAACTGGTTAAAAACTTTTCCTCCAGAAGGGTCAGCAAATGCTTTAGAGTGAATAACAAAAGTTTAGGTGAGTTGCTTGGTAGACAGAGACTGAGACAGAGAGAGGGAGACAAGTAAAGAGAGACAGAGAGATAAGGAACAGTCAAGTGGAATTAACTGAGCCAGGTGGGAAGACCTGCCCTTGCAGAGGTCCAAATCTGGTTTTATAGCCTTGCCCCTTATCTGGGCACTAAGGGCAAAAGGAGAAGTCTTTCCCCCTTACCTGACCACAACCAGGTACTAGGTTGGAAGGTGGGATTGGGAATGAGGATAGAGAATACAGATTTTATATTAAACAATGAAACAATAGGAGTCAATTTACACCTCAATAGCAAAGATCCTCCACCCATTTAACAAGATTTAACAGAATTTAAGATTATAGAATTTTTTCTGCTACATTCATAATTCTCTACATTACTACATGAGTCTTCCCCAATGTTTTCCATGAACCCCGTTCAATCAGAATTCATCAGAATCTTTCCCACTCAATAATGAAATCTAACAAGCTTGGATCCTTGCCATCAGCCTTGTTGTTGGAACATAAGAACCACCAGGGCTTTAAATCCATCTTGCTGCTGAACTTTTCTATATATGCTGCTTCCCCAAATTAGAATGTGAGCTCTGAGAGCAGAAATCACATCATTCTATTTTTATTCCCAGTGCTAAGCCATTAGAGTTAGAGACTTAACCTGTGATTTCATTGGCATAGAAAACTTCCAATTGAGCAAACTCTAATAGTGCAAGTTGACACCTTCTCTGCAACTTACAGTCTTAGAAAATGTCCTAGTGATACAAGGTCATACAACCAGTATATTCTAGATGAACACCTGAATACAGGTGTCCTCATTTCAAGTGAACTGAGTATTCACTATACCAGGATGATTTAAGTGAATAGAAAATGTTTAATACATGTTTTATGTTTTTCTCACATTTAACTAGTTTAAAATTTGAGGTAGCATGGGGCATTTTAAATGCAGTAGCAAGGTAGAACAAATATTTTCAAGGTTAAAGGATATGTGTGTTTTGTTATCTAGAAATTAGTACCCTGATATAGTCATATTCCTCATCTTCAATTGCTTTACCTTCTTTAAGGAGTTTTACAAACAATAAGAATAAGAATACTACTCATAGAACATCTGAATCTTTACAGAGTAATTCATTCTTTTTGTGTTATGATTTCCATGTTCTCCATGTAAATTAGAGCACTTAGCAATACAATAGATATTATCTCATGAGGCTGATCATTACTCCCATTCAAATGAGAATAAAGTCAGCTATTTATAATAGAGAATATCAAGGAAAAAGAATTGAGGAAGGGATTTTCAGATATTAACACAATTTAGTTTTGGAATGAGCTGATGGACCAAAGTAAATTTGCAAAACTCCAGGAATGGTAAAGAAGAATTTGATGAAAAAGAGAATTTTTCGGGGTACCTGTGTGGGTTTTTTTTTTGAATCTGGACTTATGGCCAAGATGGTGGAGAGGAGCTGGGTCCTGTGCTAAGGTCTCCTGATCATCCCTCATAAACAATATAAAGCAAACCTCTTAATGGAAGTCCTATCAATAAAACCCAGAAAGAGAAACTAGAACAGCATGTACCTCAAGGTCTGTCTTCAGGGACCTGGGGTGTGGCAAGTGCAGAGTGCCCACAGCCAGTGGGAGAGGGGCAGAACTGGACTAATCTAAAATCAGCCCTGGGGGCTTTTTCACTATGGGAAGCACTTTCCCATGGGAACCACTTTATTGTGGGAACCACTTCCCTCTGAGAAGCAACCAGAGAGTGGAGGCATGGCTGTGAGTCTGGGACTTACAGGAAGAGCTGGAGGGTAAATCTGGTAGTTTTTAACAATGCAGGAGTTCTGAAAGAAGTCAATTTGGAAGACTTCATTAACTATGTAAAGATGTGACTATTTTGGCTTTTAATGAAGGGGCAGAAGTGGCAAATTACTTTTTTTTTCTGGCAATAATTCCTTTTCAGTTCAAAGAAAACTACTTTGCCTGCTGCTTCTAGACAGCTGTACCATCACACATTATTTTTCTCAGTTGCTTTACTATTCATAACTGTAATTTTAAAGGAAGACCTTTTACATATCATTTTATCTGCAACTCAATTGTGATTGAGCTTGGAGGTTAGAGTCTAAGACCTCTTGAAAAATTTGAGGTGACATTCTGCAGTTGATAAAAAAAAAGAGTCATTTCAGATGATGAGACATTTAAAAATTTTGATTTCTGTGAA
Organism: Macrotis lagotis; assembly: GCF_037893015.1. Taxonomy (NCBI): domain Eukaryota; kingdom Metazoa; phylum Chordata; class Mammalia; order Peramelemorphia; family Peramelidae; genus Macrotis; species Macrotis lagotis. The sequence goes on from NC_133658.1 coordinate 624,457,633, forward strand.
GGTGTGTGTGGGTGTATTGCCCATATGAAGGAAATCAGGAAATAATGAATAGACTGAAAAATCAAGTATCTTCACTTTAAAAAGACTATGAGAGGTAGCATTAGCTTTTATCTTAGATCTTTTGAAATTAAGGGTTAAGATATGTTAGGCAGACATTTTAAAAAGGGAAAAAATACTATGAACAAATTGATATAGGTGTGATTATTACTATTTATAATATATCTTGTCTGTATATTTTTATAATTGATTATCAAAAACTGTAAATAAGAAACAATCATAAAAAGAAAAATATTCTTTTAATTGCATTGCCCCCAACTACATATCAAGAAATTTTTAGCATCACTTTCACAAGATTTTGAAAATTTTATCTCCCTCCTTCTATCCTTCCCCTCCTCTCTTCTGAAAATGGCAGGCAGCTTCATATTGTTTACACATGTGCTATCATGTAAAACATATTTCCAAATTAGTCTCAGTTGTGGAAGAAAAAGATCAAAAAAGAAAAAAGCAACAATAAAGTAACAATAAAGTAATTGAAAAAAATAGGTGGCTCAGTGGATAGTCAGTAATACTGGAGTTCAGATCAGGCCTCAGACACTTAATAATTACCTAGCTGTGTGGCCTTGGGCAAGCCACTTAACCCCATTGCCTTACCAAAAAAAAACCCTTTAAAAAAAAAAGAAAAGAGAAATATCAGTTTGTATTTAGAGTCTATCAGCTCTTTATCTGGATTTGGGTAACATTTTCCTTTGTCAACCATTTGTACTTCTTGACTTCTGTTCCTGAAAAATAAATCTGAGTCATTCAAATATCTAAACACACATAAAATTTTGCTGATAATGTATTCATTCTTTTCTTGGTTCTGGTCATTTCACTGTCCATCGATTTATAGAAGCCTTTCCAGGCTCTTCTAAAACTGGCTGCCCATCATCTCTTATTGCACAATATTATTCTATTACATTCCTATCCTGTAACATATTCAGTTATTCAGCAAATGGCTATCCCTCCAATTCCACCACAAAAGGGTTTCTATAAATATTTTTGCACATGTAGGTTCTCTCCCCCTCTTTTATGATCTCTTTTGGATATAGTCCTAGTAGTGGTATTGCTAGATCAAATGTTATGAACAGTTGGGTTGCACTTTGGGCATGGTTCCAAATTGCATTCCAGAATGGTTGGATAAGCTCACAACTCCACCAAAAATTCATTAGTATCCCAATTTTCAGACATCTTCTCCAAAATTTTTTGCTTTTATTTTTTCTTTGTATTAGCCAGTATATATGAGGTGGTACCTCAGGGTTGTTTTAATTTATATTTCTCTGATCAAAAGTGCCTTAGAGAACTAGTCATATACCTATAAATAGCTTTGATTTCTTCATCTGAAAACTGCCGTTCATATCCTTTGACCATTTATCAATTAGGACTTGGAAAAAAATTCTTGTTATTTTGCACATCTATCAAATCATTGAATTCAGTCTATTTTTATGGATAATCTATGTATTCAGTCCAGTTCACTGTACTAGGTCCTGCCCTTTGATGATGCAACAATGTCAACTATTATGTACAAACCTTAAAAAGAGGAAATTAGAAAGGATTAATGTTGATACCAACTTGATGACATAAGATATAGCATTTATCAATCTAACCACTACATTTGGAGCAAAGACAAAATCAGGGCACCCAAATTCTGTTACCTTCTCTGAACTGGACCTAGTCTAATTAAAAGGTTTACAGTAGGGTTTAGGAAGTCTGAGCTCAAATTTTGACTCTACCATTGTGTTTGGTGGAAGCCTGACTAATAGAGAAGGTTATTAATTAGAGAAGGTAAATATTAAAGTAGTGGTTCTCAAAAGTATCTTCTAAGGACCTTGGGGGTCCCTGCCACTGTTTCTAGGGGTCTATCTTTATAATAATAAATAAGCATTATCTTTCTATTAAAACAATCCTCCAATTTCCAACTACATTTGTAAATGAGATCAGATTTTCTTCTTATACTTTAACCAAAACAACATATTCCAATAGGTTTAATGCAGCAGATATGAGAATATGGCTCACTACTATTAAGCTAGAAGTTAAAATGCTTTTATAGAGATATGAAAAAACAATTCAGGTTCACAGTTTTTTGTTTTGTAAATTTTTTTATTTAATTGTTATTTTTATATAACAGGTTGTTTATGCTTACATTTTTAAATGGATATTTTTCAGTTTAAAGCTTTCATATGATATATACATATTATATATAATATATATATATATATATATTGCATATAAACAAAAGCCCTTTGGAATCATCAATTGTTTTATATTATTAAATGATGGTGTACTGATACCAAAAAAGTTTGAGAAACACTAGTCTAAAGGAACATAGCAAAAAAAAAATTGGTTACTTTTAGAGATGCCCTTGGAGGTTAGTAACAAATTACAATCATGACTGAGGTAGGAAGTCAATGAGTCAGTTAACAAGTATCTCTTTAGCAATTATTATATGTTGAGGTTTAGCAACTGACTTTAAGGAGGGGAAACTGCATGAAAATAACTGCACTCACATGCATATATATATATATATATATATATATATATATATATATAAATAAATACATATATATATATGTGTGTGTATGTATAAAAGTAAATAAATAAAAGTGTATATATATATTCACACACACACACACACACACACACATATATATATATACATATATATATGTATATATTTATATATACAGTGTTAGTGGAAATAATCTCTGGAAAAGCACTCAACAACACCTTCTTTATGATCTTTAAGACCTGCATTTTTTTTACCCTGATAAAATTCAGTAAATTACTGGTATACACAGACTGACATACAATGTTAGAGGATGAGGCAGAGACTAGGGATGGGGCGGTTGGGGGTTGGTTGAGTAGAGGGCAAATAAGTACTGAAGGGATGTGTTAGGACAGGGATAGGCAAAACAGTGTTTACGGAAAAAATGCTGCTTATCAGAATAAGGATAGATGATCAGGAAACTGTTGTATCTTCTCTTTCTCCATTCAGTTTTTATCTGTTTTCTCTCTTTAGGATGAGGGATAATGCCATTTTTTTTAATGAGGTAAGTGCATACTACCATATCAGTGTTCCCAGTAAAATGAGAATTGAATTGTAACAATATCTGTTCCTCCTTCACTCTAGGGATGCTACAAAAATAAATGAAGTACTATATTCACTCATGTATTTTCTCCTTTCATTTTTATCCCCTCATAGCTACAAACATCCCCTTTCAGCATGGACACATAAGCCTTTGAAAGGATATGAACATAAAAGACATATATCTAGAGGAAAAAAATAGTCAAACAGATGGGAGATGTCATACCTAACCAAAAACTATCAGGTCACACTTTTGCTTAGGAGGTTGAACTCAGATATAGAGGCAGCTCTAGGACTGATTTAAAGAATATTCCATTATAATTCATCTTCTTTCTTAGATAATGGGGTTCTGCACCCCAAAGAAGGAAAGCATCTCAGCTAAGATCCAAGTACAGGAACTTGGGATGACATAGAGCACATAGAGTCACCAAAGTCAAATAATTTATCTAGAGAAGAGCAAACAGGGCAACAGAACTACTGTAAGTTCCCCAGAGCCTTATCTGGGCATTCACTCCTACACACTTCCTTAGAATACATTCCAGAGAATGACTCCCATAAGAATGATTCCCTCCTCCTTACTTTGACAACCACAAATTAGCATTAATTGCAATATTTGCTTTGGACTAAACCAGTGAGTTTTTCAGTGAGAAAACTCTCTTTACAAATGTAAATTGGTAACTATTCAACAATTTAGGCTTAAAGAGTTGTCTGGATCATTGAGAAATTAAGTGACAGTCATGGTCACACATCCAGTTCATGGCAAAGGCAGGATTTGAACCCAGTTCTTCCTGATTCTAAGATTAACATTTTGACCACTGTGCCATGTTGTTAATTCACAAAAGTACCTTGCCTTGCCTTGCCTTGCCTTACCTTACCTTACCCAGAAATAGAGTTTCTTGAACTCATCTCCAGGACACAGCCCAGCTCTGTCTCTTGGTTAAATTCTTGTTGTTTCTTTTTGAAGCCAACCTCCTATAAATTCTTTTAGGGAAGGCTGTGCATATATTGCACAAAAGTATCTGATTCAAAGTGATATACTGGGTCACATTATTTCCATGCTATTAGATCATAGCAGTGACTTCTCTCACTTATAATACAGATTCTTCCATACCTCTATTTTCTTCCCACAATTTGAAACAAATAGAAATTGGACATTTCCTTTGTTGTTTCAGGAATTGTTGCATTTACAGTTTCTAAGTAACTAAGTAGTTAGATGGATTTTCTAGGATCTAGATATAGATATGTATATAATCATGTAAGTATATATGTATACATGTAGACATCCCCACATATATATATATATATTTATACACACACATATATATGTATAAATATACATCTATTTAGGACTTTGCTAATCACTATACACACACACACACACACACACACACACACACACACATATATATATATGTATATGTATATGATTATCAAAGTCCTAAATTCTTGGTAATCACATTATATATTTTTATAGGTTTAAGTGACAGGTCAGGTTGAAGGTCTTTAGGTAATACTCATCAAAAACTGAAGAAGACTTTTGTTATAAACAAGTATGGTAGAAATATGTGATCTAGTTAGAGCTGGTATAACAAATTTATGCTCATTCTGTTACCATTCACTCTGCTCCCATGACTCAGGAAGGATTTATTGTGTTTTCTGTAGCCTGACTTCTAGGTGCTATAGTAGGGTTGATAATGTAGGGAGTGACTGCCAGATAGAGGCATGAGTAATATCAATAGTCTAACTTGAGTATGGATTCCATAGGTATTGAGTACATCACACTCTTGTAGACAGATTCATTAAGGGTCAAGCACCATGACCAGTCATATTACAGATGGAAAGTACAACCATGCAGAAACTGTTTCCTTTTTCTTTTGCCAATTTTTATGAACATTTTGGAAAGTCTGCCTAAAATTTGGCATTCTATTTGACCCTGTCTACTGTGGAAGTTTATTATTTTGGAATTTTTTTAATCAGTCTATGTCCTCAAGGAATTTATATAGAAATGGGAGGAAAACCATATAGGTATAGATACCTACTTTTATGTATATATATTATATTACAAGGTAATTTTATTGTCTTGGGATAGGGAAGAACATTTGAAAAATCAGAAGAATGAGATGATATGATCCTGGGAAACTAAAATGAAATCCCACAATCTTTTATCTAAAAAGCTCTTTATCCTACCAAACAAAATAATAGTCTCACACAACTTTAAACATCATCATGTCATTGAGAGTTCCTACCTACTTCCTAAGCAAACTCTTAGAGGAAGAAATGTCAAGGGCTCAGGAAGTTCTTACACCTTGATTTTGCTGAATCTTTTCTCTTCTTATACAATGCTAAAGCATCTCTGGGATAAGGATCCCAAAAGAACACCTATTCTGTTCTCTCTCTCTCTCTCTCTCTCTCTCCACCCCCTGCCCAACACCAAGTCTTCATTTAGACTTGTCTCCAAGACAAAATTTAAGTCTAATTCCCAATTGGATTTTTTTCCCTCTTTCATTCATCTGGCTCATTGTGGACTTTGCCCACAGTGCCTGCCAAATGAAGTGATTAGGTACAGAACATCAGTCATCAGCCTTATAATACCATTAAAATAGTGATTATGATCTTCTTCATTCAATAGCTTTAAAGTCCCCTGTTTTCCATAAGTCTATTTTTTGGGCTGTCTGGTAAAATACTGACCCCTCCTCTTCTCTAATCTTTTACTAAGCAGGGCTTCCTTTCAGGTCTATTAGTTTTTCTCAGTCCTGAGATCCCAGGAGCCCTCCAGATTGATCCATGAGTTCATCATTTAAGCTCCCCCCCAAAAAAAATGTCACTCAGCACTGCTTTGTCCCAGTCTAAACCAGCTCATAAATGCCACAATTTATTCATCTATCCAACAAATGACCTGGTAGTCTGCCTTAATCCCAACATTAGCTTTGTATCTTCTGAGCCTTTTAAATACTCTCTCTAGGGGTAGAGGGAAAGAGTTTCAGATCAATTGCATTTGAAGAGATGCAGTCCAAATTGTAACTGAATTATTTGGTTATCACACACTAGCTCTTTCAATGAATTAGCTGTCCCCTACCCTGAAACAGGGACCAAGTATAAGGATAATCTGAAAAAACGCTTTGAGGTAGAAACACAGATACTTAGTTTTCCTCTTTTCCTATCCCTGACCAATGGATAAGGAAACTACTGAATGCCATAGACAGAGAACTACCATAAAGGAAGGGGAGGAAGTGATGGTGTGTCCAGGTTTGACACATCTTGTCAAAGGTTTTGGTCTTGTAAGTCTAGAGTCATCACATGCCTGAAGTTGTTAACCAGAACCAGACAGGACAATATCCAAGCAATTCCCCATAATTTAGACAGGCATACAAGTATTCTCATTTGATTATCATAAAGCTACTTTGGTGTTGGTGTAATTATCCCTAATTAACAAATACAGAAAGGGAAGTACAGAAAAGTTAATCATAGATTTAGATCTGGAAAGAACCACATACATCATCTCATAGTGTTCTCAATTTATTGATGAGGAAACTCTCCAGATGGAAACTCTAGCAGTACATTTTGTAATATGTCACAATCAAGTTTCTATTTGTTTCTCCCTGAAAGAATCAGCTGTTATTTCCACAGAGAATAAATAAAGAGTAAAAAAGGGGAAAAAAACTGACCATTGTAACTGCACTGCTTCAACCTCCTCAGAACTTTAATGGATTATTTACTTTCACATACTTCCATGGCTACCCTAGGAAACTTAGACAAGGGGGATAATGAGTCAGCTAGGTAGGGAGCAGAGCAGACTGATTGATTTGAAGGCAACAAGATCTAAAGTCAACCACAGCCTGAGATATTTATCGGTTGTTGGGTTGTGGACAAGTCCCTCAGCCTCTACCTGCCTCAGTTTCCTCATCTATAAAACAGGGACAATAACAGCACCTATCTTTGTCCAAGGTTATATTGTGAGGATAATATGAGATAACATTATAAAGGTCACTTAGGAGTTGGTAATGAAGATTGGAGTACAGGCGATTCTAGGTCTCTCTTCATAGATCTGCAAGGCATCTGCTTAGGGATAGTAAATCATATGGTGGTTAATGAGACAATCCAGTGAGAATACAGGTAGTAAAGAAAATCAAGAGAGATCCTTGGGGTACAAATTATGCATGAATGAATAAGAGACAAGGTAGTTAGATGGCACAACCCAGGATTTAGAATCAGGAAGATTTGGGATTTGGGTAGTTAGGTGATGCAGTGAATAGAATGTCTGGTCTCCAGTCAGGAAGATGCATCTTCCTGTGTTCAAATCTGATCTCAGCCACCTTCTAGTTCTGTGCCCTGGGCAAGTCACTTTGATACAGAGAAACCTGGGCCTGGGCTTAATGAGATCAATTGGAGACAAAGTTTGTAAATCTTTTGTTTGCATTGTTAAGGGAATCTTCCTTCTTCCTTTATCATCTAATTTAGGCCACACCTGAGGGCCTGACCTTCAACCTGATTTGAATTGTATTGTCTTCTGATGTGGCAGCCAGTGGAAACACCCAAGGCAACCCAAAAGAGACCCTTCCCCAAAAGGCAAAATCTCCAATGTGGGACTTGGTCCACTCCCAGGTCACCACCCCTCCCATGGACTCTGAGGGAGAATTTAAGGAGATTGAGGAAGGGCCTTACTCTTTTTCACCTTCCAACCTTCTGCTGAACCCTGGTCATCTGGCCTGGCCAATTCAATCAGCAATCCATGTGGTCTTCTCTTTAAACTCTTTTTAACTTTTCTATTATTTTCTTAATATGTTGTAACTTCCTTTAACGCATCTCTATTTTCTTTCCAAAACTTGCATTCCTGAGTCTGAGTCATGATTCATTGTGGGGCAGAACCAAACTCAAGAAACAAATCACCAACAACAACTTCACTCTGTTTTCCTCAGCTTCCTCATCCGTACAATGATCTGGAGAAGGAAATGAGAAACAAATCCAGTATTTTTGCCCCCAAAACCCTCAAATAGGGCCATGAAGAGGCAGTCATAACTGAACAAAAATAGATATAGGTTCAAATCCTGCCTCATACAATTACTATATGTCTCTGAGCAAGTCCTAACTTTTGTCTACTTCAGTTTCATCTTCTGTAAAATGTACATAAAAATGGCACCTACCTGCTAAGGACTGTTGTATAGATGAAATGAGATTATATTTGCAAAGCACCTTGCAAACCTTGAAACCATATATAAATACTTTGACAATAAGGGTGGTGCTGCTGCTGCTGCTGCTGCTGCTGCTGCTGCTGCTGCTGCTGCTGCTGCTGCTGCTGCTGCTGCTGCTGCTGCTGCTGCTCAAAGAAGCAAATGTTGCATTGATCAACGGAGAGGAAAACTAAAAAGAGGCCAGGCACTGAAGCTCTAAAATCTGGAATTATTTGATGATGATGATGCCACTGTTCTTAGATGGCACATGTCAATCTACTATCCTGTATACTTACTCTTCTTTCTCTTTAGACCACAATGCCAATCCCTGTTCATAACTCCCTCATGTCTTGTTTCTTCCATTAGAAGATAAAACTCCTTGAGGAAAAGAGTAGTTTTTGTTTCTTACTCACATCCCCAAAACCTAATGGTATAGTGATTGGCTCAAAAAGATCACTTACTTGGGGTGGCTAGGTGCTGAAGTGGATAAAGCACCAGCCCTGGAGTCAGGAGTACCTGAGTTCAAATTTGACCTCAGACACTTAATAATTACCTAGCTGTGTGGCCTTGGGCAAGCCATTTAACCCCATTTGCCTTGAAAAAAAATCTTAAAAAAAAGATCACTTAATGAATCCGAGTTTACTCATTCATTCATTGAAAATATCTTATTGTATATGTAGAAAGTAGAAATGATCTGAGAGTTATTATATTAATCATTTTATAGAAGATAACTGAAAAAACCTAACCCAAAGACCAAAGACTATACCTTTAGTTTAAAAAAAACCCCATTATCTTATTATGTAATTTTGCTATCTCTTGGTTTTTTTTTTTTCCCCTTAAGGATATGATTTCTCTCTCAACACATTCAATTTAGATCAATGTATAGCATGGAAGCAATGTAAAGACTGTCAGAGGGCCTTCTGTGGGGGGTGGGGGGGAGGGAAATGAGATTAGGGGGAAAATTGTAGAATTCCCAAAATAAATAAATAAATTCTAATCCAGATTAGACCCAACTAGCTCTTTCCTATGAGAGTAGTTTTCAGTTGCTTCTCTTTCTATTCTTTACATATAACAAAATGAAGAAATCTCTTACAGGATCCTCTGTTTTGAAAGAATATATAAAAGAAACTTGTTTTCATTTCACTAAAGTAATCATTTGGCAGGTTCCTATTACCAAAAGAGAAGGGAGTAGATAGATTTGAACCTACCTCTAGTTTCTTAGTGTTTTCAGTAGAGACCAGAACAGCATAAATCTTAGCATACTTTTATGTCCAAGTGAATAGCTAAAAATACATGTTTTCCCTTTTCTAAAGAAAATTTTAAAAAATAATTAAAACACATAGAACAGACCTGTACCTGAATGTTATACTGAGGTAAATTGTTCTTCTAGTACCTTGATATTTATCTGCATGACGGAACATCAGAATTAATTATCACCTGTTAACACTGCTTTTCAAAGGCAGAGCCACTCTCAAGTAGTATACTTTCATAGGAATTGGCTTTTCTGCCTTGATAAAAAAAATAACTGTGAGAAACAATCTATCACATTTAATTTTGGTTTTCATTTTTTCCCCAAAATCTACTCTTTTTTGAAATATAGATTTTGAAATATAAGATCTTGCTTATATATAAATGAATGACAAGATTTAGAAATCTATTTGGAAATTTTAGGAATGTCCGCAATTTACACAGCTGTCTCCTGAAAATATATTTGACATTCAGAATCAGTTTGGTTTTCTTACTTTTGTTCTAAAAGAGATTATGCTAGGCTCATACAATATTGTTTAAAGGTTAAATTTGAAACAAGTGAGTTTCTGTTGCTTTAGGTATTTTTCTAACAATGCATACTTATACATTGATTATTTGTTCAAGTCTCACAGACTAAGTTCTAATTTATGCCACTTGATGTTGGTAACTATATGGCAGTTTCAGCACATGGGCAGATATTTTAGATGTAAACAATTCTTATGTCACTATTACATGATTCCACAAAAATATAACTCTTTCCAAAAAAAAATTAAAATAAAATATTTTGCTTTCTAAACTAAACTGACACTTGTAAATATGAGAAGTAGCAATCATTTAAAAAATAATAATCAGTACCTTCAAGAGAAAATGGGCTTAAATAAAATTAATTATATAAGCACATATGGTTCCCCTCTGAAAATTTATTTTTCCATCTCTGCTAAAGTCAATTCTATGTTAATTGTCTACTTTCTCCCCTTGCTGTGTTTTTTGGCCTATGCAAAACCTTTCTTACTGGTTCTGATACTTCTTCAAGATTTTAAATCTTGTCAAATTCTTACAGAAGGCAGCAGCATTTTAAAATGGTTGGATTTGAAAATTGTTTAAACAAAAAAGTTATAGCAGAGTTCATTTCTTCAACTATACAATGAAGGGATTGGATTAGAAGATCCAGAAAAGTCTTTTCCTATTCTGAATACTTGATCCTATTGTTTTTATTCTGCCCTAATCACTTACCTTTTGTTTAAACTAGACTATTCCAGCAGAACCCATTTAATATGTGTTTCTACATTTAATGAAAAACCCCTGTCTTACTGGATTTCTACAAAGAATAATGTGATACTTTTTTCTACTGTGAAAGTGACCTAGGAAAGTACTTTCCTATGGCATCTTACTACATTACTTCATAAAGTACTGAACAACTCAATCTTTCTTGCCTGTTTGTTCTACATTCTGCATTGTGCTATCTGAAAAACCTTGGCCAATTAGAATAAAGTTTACTTTTATACCCAAAGCAAGTGCTTAGAGCTATGTTATCCTTTGAAACTAATTGCTATTATAAGTTACTTTGCACAAAACTGTTCTTTAAGTAGCCTAGTAGATTTCTCTAGTACCCTCTTTTATTTTAATTGATTTTTTAAATTTTCATCCATATGTACATGCATATTTCTAACTTACAAAATTTCCCTCCATCCTTCCTTCCCACCACCCTCCCCTCAGTAGGAAACAGGTTAGCATTTTACATACATATTTTGTTAAACATATTTGCAAATTAGTAATTTGAGGCATGAAGAAATAGGTTTAAGGGAAAGGGATATATAAGAGATGATTTTTATAAAATGTTCATCAAATTCACTAGGGGTGTTCTTTTTTTTTTCCTGTGTGTTTTGTTTTGTTTTGTTTTTCATCCTCTGGTTGGGAATAATATAAACCATTACCAGTCTAATACAGTTGTCCTAGCTCCCTGCAATGTGGAAAGAGCTGCTTCCATCAAGGTTTATCATCTCACAATGTTGTTAATCTGTACATTGTTCTCTTGTTTCTGATTTTCTCATAGCAATTCAATGAGAAAGAAGATAAAAAGAGGCTCCAACCCCATTTCACAGATGAGGAAATGGAGATTCGGAGAAATGAAATGCTTGGACATTTGAATGAAAGTCAGTACCTGTGTCTTTTGACTCAAAATCCACTAATCTTTCTAAAATAATATGCTGCCCTTTAAGGTTGAGAGAATCAGACTTATCCTTCAGTTTCTAAACTTGTCTGTTCTCAAAGCAGCCTGTTACCATTTCCTCTTTCTTTGCAATTAGAAATAAGTTATCAGAGTGAAAGGGAAGTGGAAAAGGAAATTTGATCCACTCTTTTATTCTTTGCTTTACCTAAAATCTTGAGCTTGTCAAAAATAATTTCAATCGACTGTTCCAAACTGAAATGTGGAAATAGAAGAGAAGGGTGTGAGATAAATTTGCTCCAAAATGCAAAACGCCCTAGAGTTAGAAAAAGCAATATTGTTTCTATAACTTAGGAAAAAGTATTTCCATTCTTTTCACTATTCAGTTATTAAATTGCAGGAGCATTGCTTGACAACTACTTCTGGCAGATTCTTCTTCTTGCACTTCTGGTAAGCAGAGAAAAATATTAAGACTTTCAGTGTTAATCTATATTTTAAAACCTAAGCATATTTTGACAAACTTTCAAATATATAGTCCAGAAAATTCATAATATATATATGCATGATTATATTACTGATTCTAATTTATTTTTCTCCTCTCATATACAGCAACAAAATTCTGCCTTGAATTTTTATTTATTATGCCTTTTATTCAATTTAGTGCTCATGCACAAAACAGAAGAAAAAAGCTTTGCTAATTTTGTGAAATATTGAAATCCTGACATGGCACATAGACTTTCACTATCTTTATGTTCCTCTTGGCCTGACTCATAGTTTAATTTAAAGACCTAGTTAAGTAATGAATAATTTTTTGACCTTTATACTGATAAATTACTACTTTCCACTGTCTAACAGCAAATAATATCTTCAGAATTTGAAAATCATATTGCCTATGTTCATAAGAAGTCAAAGTCAGGGAGTGAAGCCAAATTGAAATGATTAAAACAGACAACACAGCAAAGTAATTTATTTGATGTGATTGTCAAAAGTGTTTCTTCTTGCCAACTTATTAAGTTTCATAACTGAGTTGGTTAAATGCAAGGAAATAGAATGATTACTTCTAAGAGGGTGCTTTGAAAAGTCCTCACATTAAAAGCTCAATGTACTTTTTTGATCTGTAGACCTAACTGTTCCAATCTCCACCCCCCACCACACACACACACACACACACACACACACACACACACACACACAGACACAAACACATAGTTCTGATGATCAGAGATTAGACTTGAGCTCTCTCTTCAAGCTTTTTATTTTCAGGAGCCTCATTCTAAAGGTCTTTCAATTTTTGCCCTTCTTCTACTTATCTTTTCTCTCTTAAACTTGTATTTTTTTCCTCCATTTAAAAAAAACAAATCTACCTATCTGATCCTGGAATGTCTCACTCTTTGGGAAACAGTCTCCATTGATTTGCTTGTGCCATATTTCTTTCTTCTTAACAAATAAGTTGTATGAATTGTATACTTCTAGGAATGTTTATTAGGATGTTTATTAGGGTAGGCGCATGGTGATTCTTTTAAGGTCTCTTTTTCCATTGACTCCATATCATTTAACTGCTGCCAGCATGCTGCTCTATTAAATATATATGCAGCATATATTTAACCAACACAGTCAAAATATGTAGCAAAGTTTCCAATGACAGTCATTTATTTCCTAAAAATAAAACAGAGAGAGAGAGAGAGAGAGAGAGAATGACTTAAAAATAAAGATGTAAGGGACAGTGTTTAATTAAGGAAAAACCCAATACTAGCTGGCACTTTTTTGCTTCCTATTGGAAACATCTGCAAATGCAGACTAGACTCAGTCTCATGACTAAAGCTATCATGGTAATGAGGGAATTTCCATTTTACTACAAACAAGATAAATTAATTTTTTCCCATTTTAACATTTTATTTTTATAAGAATCTTATTTTGATTTCTATGAAGATTATTTTTATCTGTACCCATTAATGTAATAAGGTGAAAAGAAAAGACAGTTCTGGAATCAAGATTCTGTGACTCATTTATTTTTTCACTCATGTCCCTCTCTTTGAAATCCCATTTGAGATTTTTTTTTGCAAAAATACTGGAGTGGTTTGCCATTTCCTTCTCATTTTACAGATGAGGAAACTGAACCAAAAAAAAAAGCTTAAGTAGCTTTCACAAAATGCCACAGGAAGTCAGATTTGAACTCAGGAATATGAGTCTTTCTAAACTCTAGGCCTAGTGCATGGCTATCCTGGATACCTGAGTTTAAATTCAATCCCAGACTTTTATGAGCTGTGTGAGCCTGAGCAAATTCTTTGAACTCTTTTTGCCTTAGTGTCCTCATCTGCAAAATATATGTACATGTATATGGATATATAGCATATATAAGCTTTAAGTAGAGAAAGAATATGTTATATAATAGATAAAACTCTGATCTTGAAATCAGGAAGCCCTGGGTTCAAGTTCTACTTCTCAAAATACTTGTTACAACTTGGGTAATTTACTTGTCTCCAACAACTTTTTAAAGACTAAGAAAGATAAAACATGTCAATCTACTTTGGCAGGAGGAGTTTCTTCAGTGAGACTCCCCTAGACCAATGAAATCCCCATGCAAAAAAAAATACACACACAATAATAATAATATTTTATGTGACTCCTATACACCAACCATTCTGCTAAGTGTTCCACAATTATCTTATTTGATCTCATAACATCTGCCCAGAAGGTAGGTATTTTTATTATCCATACTTTAAAGATGAGGAACCTGAGGCAAACAGAAGATAAGTGACTTCCCCAAAGTCACCCAGTTAATAAGTGTCTGAGGCTAAATTTCTATTCAGGTTTTTGTGACCTGAGGTTCAACATTCTTGTCTACTGGGTCAACTGCCTACCTGAAGACAACTGTAGAAAGGAAACCCATTATTTTCCAAGGTAGCATATCCCATTTTTAGATATCCTTAGTTGTTAAGGAATTTTTTTCTTATATTCAATCAGAATTTTCCTCTTTAGAGCACAAAACATTTGTCATTGTTTTGGGGCTAAACTAAAGAAGTCCACTCTCTCTTCAAAATACTTGAACATTATGTTCTGTTTCTGAAAGTCTTTCTCATAAGGCTAGAAATTGTAGCAATTTTTCAAAAAAGGGGGATAAGACAAAGTCTTTAAACTATAGATCAGGAAACTTGACTCTGATTTCTGGCAAAATTATGGATATATGCTACAGCAAGGCAAGTAGTGATAGTTTGGGTTCATGGAGAACAAATTATTCCAGACTAACCTCATGTCCTTTCTTACAAGTTTGCTAACTTGATAGAATAGCATAATTTTAAAGATGTACTATATCTGTATGTTATAAAGAGATTTTAGGAACCTGTGATACTATGAGTATAAAAGAGAAAAAAAATATATAAATATATGCTTCACTGTGGAATATTTCTTCTAGCCCCTAGTTTGTAGGCATGACTCTAAAAGAAAGGTAGTTGATAAGTTATACTTGTCAGAAAGTGATCATCATACTGAATTTTAGCAAAAAAAACAAACCCACTTTGGGAAATTGTCCTGGGAGTTGTGAACAATGCAGCTTGGAAGAAGAATGAGTAGTTGTATGATGATGACAGTGTTTGTACAATGACATGAAATCAAGGAGTGAAAAGGAAAGGCAATTGGAATGAAAGTATTTATAGGCTATCTCAGAGAATTGGTGTATGTTCATGTCTTGGGTGCTGTAGCAGTGCAAATGAGACTTAGAAGGGAAACAGGAAGAAATCTAATATGGATTGTGAGAGCTATCTATTGTGATGTGAATGAGTTGAAAGGAATAGTGAAATAAGGAGAAATTTTATAGAGTGGGTGTGATCTGGTTGCTGGTTTTTCATCCTCCCTTCCTAATACATTTCTTTCACCATCATCATATATCCACATACAGTAAACTATGATTAAAAATCTGTAAAATCAAATAATAACAAAATGGATTTCTGACTATGGACAGAGATTGAGCAGAGGAAGATACCTGGTTAACTGTTAGGAATCAAATCAAATCTGATAACCTTTGTGGACAATTCTCTGATACAATATTTCAAATTATCTCAAAATGATCTCTTTTTGTTCTAATCTCAAAGGAAAGTGTAGGGTTGTGAAAGTGAGATGATTTGGAGTGTAGATTTAGAAAAAACTGGCCACAAGGATATCATAGAGGATATGTTTAATCCAACTAAGTCACCCTAGGGTACCTCTTGCTCTACTGAAGCAATCTTGATTGTTGTCTAATTTTTCTCTTTATGGCATTGGTTCTTCCCTGGCTATTTATAAAGATAAATAAATATTCCCCACTCTACAAATAAATCAAAACAAAAATGGGCAGTGGATGATAGTAACTCTTCAAGTTATATAACTAATTTTCCCCTCTTTTTTCCATCTAGACTCTCAGAATAAGCTGTCCACTTCATTACTCCTGCTTTTGTACTTCTCACTCATTTTATTAGTCTTAGTAATTTGACTTCTAACCTCATCACTTAAATGAAACTGCTCTATCCAAGGTTACCAATGATTAACTGCCAAATAAGATGACCTTTTCATTTCTTCCTTCATCCTTCTGCATAAAACATTGGTAAGCTTACAATGCCTTTAGAAAGTAATTGAAGACCTCAGGACCACAGATGGTATTTCCATCACTGCTGTCCACTAAAGACAAGGAGAAACAGGCATATTATGAATGTGAAAAGCTGGTTAAGAAGATAGTGCCTCAGAATGGTATTTTAATTTCTGGACTACATCTTAAAATATAGAATTGATAGGCTCTTGGTCCGTGATAGAGTGCTCCTTACTAGGACTGATAAGAATATATTTGCCTGTGATCATGCAAATTTAATTTTTAAGGAAAATTAAATTGATGCAATCAGGAGGGATAAAATTACCTATATATCAACAATAAAAATTCCATGAACAATAACTATGATGAAAATAGAATAGTAAGAGAGATATTCAAAAGTTTGTGAGAGACAAAACTGAAGAATGGATTCCTATGTTGTTTATTTTTACTGACTTTGTATGCAAAAATGCATATATATATGTGTATATATATACATATGTATATATATACATATATACATATATACATATATATATATATATATATATATATATATATATATGTTTGATCTTCACAAAAACCACTAAAGGTAATGTTGATATTATCTCCATTTTATAGAGCAGGAAACAGACTGAGAAAGCTTAGGTAACTTTCCTAAAATCACGCAGCTTGCAAATATTTCTCTGATCTTCCTGACTGCAAGCCCAGTATTCTATTAAAATTTTGAAAATCAGGTCACAATATAGAGAAGCAAGGTGAAGATTATTTTTGCAAAGACCAATGGTAGCAAAAATATATGTAATATTTTCATCAAAGTATACTACAGAATACATGGACAGAAAGAACAAAGAGGTGAGGAGTTCAGAGAAATGAAGACAATCCAAGAACAGCATTGTAAAGAGGTAATTGAATTGTTCAACAAATATGCTGACCCTCTCTCTTGGACATAAGCAAAGTAATAATAATTTCTTAATTTTCCACAGAGACAATTTGTTTCTTCAAAATAACCAGAAAGTGAGAATTGGTTGCAGAAGTGGAAATGATGAAAATGCTGGATAAAAATGACCACATCATCTTAGAATTTGTTGGTGAGGATACTTGGAAAGTTTGTCACAATCTGATAATTCATCCTAGACTTTTCCAGAAAATATTTGCAAGGATTTTGAGAAATGATAGATGGAATTCTATAGTAACTCAGTCCAGGAAGGATGATAAATTCTCAAGAATAAAATTTAGAATGTCTGTCACAATTGGGTGAGAATGGAGCACAGTTCAGTACAGGCAATGCCAGGGCAGGCCCAGGACAAGGCCTTGGGAGCCATTGAATCAACAGTGGCAGTGGCTATTTCTGGACCTCCCAGTCCAAAGATGGTAAGAATGTTGAATAGCTGGTCAGAAAGAGATTATAGTTGCAGATTACAGAGATTACAGTGGTCTCTTCATTAGCCCCAAGGCAGAACTATGTTGCTTTTTACATAAGTTCTGGGTCATAGACCTGGGTAATAGTCCTGGGGAGAAGAGGAACACTAGCTCACCAGAACTTGCAGCATGAGAGGAACAAGGACAGAGATTTTGTGGTCAATCACAGGCCAAAGCACAATCCAGGAAAGTAGTAAATATCTTTCCTTAGATCACACCACCTTAGAAAAACTGAAAAATTGAAGGTCCCCAGAAGTATCTCTAAAAGCAGATGCACAAAAACCCTGAAACTTGGAACAGTGCTTTCCCCATCCTGGAAGCAGAGCCCCACTTTAACAAAGAGCCAAAAATCAAGTGAGAAGTTAAGAAAATGAATAACAGAAAAAAACAAATCTGACCATAGAAAGTTACTATAGTGACAAGATCAAAATACATATTCAATAGGCAACAACAAAGTCAAAGTTCCTTCATCCAAAGCTTCCAAGAAAAATATGGATAGATCTCAGGACACTGAAGAGTTCAAAAATATTTTTCAAAATCAAGCAAGAGAGGTAGATGTAAAATTGGGAAGATAGATGAGAGTGATGCAAGAAAATAATGAGAAAGGAGTCAATAACTTGGTAAAGGAGACACACACACACACACACACACACACACACACACACACACACACACGCACACGCACAAAGTAGTAAACATCTCTCCTCAGATTATTCCACCTTAGAAGAACTGAAAAATTGAAGGTCCCTAAAAGTATCTCTAAAAATAGATGCACAAAAATCCTTGAAGCTTGGGATGGTGCTTTCTCCATCCTAGAAGCCCAGAGGTTAAGAAAATGATTAACAAACAGAAAAAAAAAATCTGAACTTAGAAAGTTATGGTGACAAGGAAGATCAAAATACATATTCAGCAGTCTCTCTGTCTCTCTCTCTCTCTCTCTCTCTCTCTCACACACACACACACACACACACACACACACACACACACACACACACACACAGAAAGAGAGAGAGAGAGAGAGAAGGAAATTATACCTTAAAAATCAAATCAAGGTTAAAAAAAGTTACAAGAAGTCAATTAAGATATTGCCTTAAAAAAGAGAATTGGCAATGTGGAAAAAGAGGCAAAAAAGAAAAGAAACTCCTTAAAAAGTAGAATTGGCCAAATGGAAAATCACTAGACTACCTGAAAGTCATAATCCAATTCCAGAACAAGAGGGCAAAATAGAAATTGAAAAAAACATCCACTGACCACCTTCTGAAAGATATCCCAAAATGAAAACTACTAGGAATAGCATAGTCAGATTGCAGAATTATCAACTCAATGAGAAAATATTTCAAGCAACTAGAAAGAAACAATTCATGCATCATGGAGTCACAAACAGGATAATACAAGATTTAGCAGCTTCTACCTTAAAGGATTGAAAAGCTTGGAGGAAAAAGAGCTTGGATAAAGCAAGAAGCAACTATGCAGTAAAACAGAACATACTCTTTAAAGCATTCGATCAAAAAGGGGAGTTTCGAATGTTCCTGATTTTTAAAAAAAGCAAGCTAAACAGAAAATTTGATCTTCAAATATGAGACTCAAGAACAGGGAAGGGTAATCATATGGGATTTAATGATGTTGAACTGTTTATATTCCTACATGGAAAGATGATACTGGTAATTCATACAAACTTTCTCATTATTAGGTCAGTTAGCAGTATTTATAGAAAAAGGCCACAGGTATGAATTAAATATGAAGAAATGATAACAAAAATAAAATTAAGGGGTGAGATAGAAATGTACTGGGAGAAGGGGAAACGGGGAGGTAGAAAGGGGTAGATTATCTCAAAAGAGGTGAGAAAAAAAGCTTTTATAATGGAGTGGAGGAGGGGAGTCCAAGCATTTCATTTCTCCGAATCTCCATTTCCTCATCTGTGAAATGGGGTTGGAGCCTCTTTTTATCTTCTTTCTCATTGAATTGCTATGAGAAAATCATTATAGAAACAGTAAACACTAGAGAAATGTAAGCTGCTGTTCTTATTTATATATGTATTTATATATTATCATAGATCGATATTATAGGATTGATATTCAGGCCATTAATGATCATTAAACTTTGTGCAAAATCTTCTGTGAGAAAGAGAGAAGGATTTCTAAGGGTTTAATCCCATATAATAGAATACAAAACTTCCTAGAGCAGAATGCCTATAAGGAGATCACCGGGGGATTACTGCTCTTAGTGGTAATTACTACTCCTAAGAATGTCCAAAAATGCCAGCAATTGTTTGAAAGCCCTTTGTCTTGTGCATTCTGTATTCTCTTTATGTAATCAAAATTCAGCTTGTTTTTGTGACTGGTTTGGTCCTCTCTGCCTACCTTGACATAGACAGACATTTATGATTATCTAAATGTCTGGAAAATTTTTAATCCTAAAATAGCGATTCCCTGTCACCAAGTATGTTTCTGTACTGTCTTCACCTTTGGGCAAGTAAACTAATTTAAATACTACCCTAAGCAAATGCTGATGCTGGTAAATATGCTATAGTAAACAAGTTTTTGTTTTGTTTGTTTTGAATCTCTCAGTGAATTCCAGAGCCTTGAATAAATCCATATTCTTTTAAACTACTATAGAAATTAGATAATAAATTAATTATTGAATTAATTAACAAAGCGTGTACTCAGACATGTTAAACAGTGGGAAGTCTCAGAGCCAGAAGAGCTGGGTTTACATTATTACTCTTTTTAAAGGTTTTTTTTTTCTGTTTTTGCAAGGCAAAGTAACTTGCCCAAGGTCACACAGCTTGGTAATTATTAAGTGTCTGAGGCTGGTTTTGAACTCTTAAATCCAGGGCTGGTGCTCTATTCACTGTGTCACCTCGCTGCCCCTTAAGTTCTTACTCTGGCTACCTGAGCTTAGGCAAGAATCACTTAAATTTTCAGTGTAGCTCCTGAGACTATGAGTTGCAGTAAAGGTATGCCAATTGGCACTAGCAGTGCCAGTTTTCTCATCTGAGTATTCCCTCCACTAATTAATAACACATTTAGTCCCTATCTGTACTAGGCACTAGGTAAGGTGAAGGAGCCACAAGATGATCACAGTTTATTAGGGGAGATAACATACAAATTCAGGTACATTATAGGATCCACCTGGTTCCAGCAGAACTAGTTGATAAATTTTCAATGTCAGCATTTGTATTTTGGAAATCTGCAAACTCTAAATTGGTACTTGAGGTATTGTTTTGCTATCTAGACTTAAGAAATTAATTATAAAGGTGTTAATGATGCTGATTTAACCTGAACATCATATGCACATTTGTTTTGGAGGGAGAGAGCTGCTTGTTAAATGTACACTAACATACTCCTGGATGTATTTAAAAAATAAAAGCTTGTTTTGGGAAGGAAGACATTAGCACCTAGAACATAAGAGCTTCAGATAAAAAGGGGTGCTTGAACTGAGACTTAACAGAAGTAAGATATTCTATAAGGGATAGATGAAGAGAGAGCTTTATAGGCATGGAGAATAGCTGATGCTAGCAAAGCCTTGAAATATGAAATTAGAATTTTATATGTGAGGAACAAAAGAAGGTAACAAGGCTGGACCCTAGGATATCTAAAGGGGAGTATCAAATAATGAAGATCTTTAAAAACTTAAGAGAGGAGTATATACTTTTATTCCAGAAGCATTGTGGGGAGGGGAGTCTTGGGAAAGCATTGATTTAAGGGAGCAACATAGTCATACTTGTGCTCTAAGAAAATCAGTTTTGCAGCTATGTGGAGGATACATTGGAGTGGGAAGAGCGATTGGTCAGACCATGGTAATAATTCAAGGGAGAGCTTATGAAGACCTTGAATAAGGCAATTTTTATGAGAGCAGTGAGAAGGGAATGAATGAGATATGTGTTGTGAAGATACAGCTAGGTTCTGATATGTATGAATAATGAATCCCATGAAAAAAATGCTCAGATGTGACTACTGATTGGATATTTGAGTGAAGGAAGATCTAGGAGTTGAGGATAGTGCCAGAATTGCAAACCTGTGAGACTTGAAGGATAGTGATGCCCTCAACAGAAATAATAATATTCTGAAAAGAGAAGCTAATGAAGCTTTAGCAATAAGAGAAGAAAAAAGAAATCGAAGGAATCAGAATTGTAAATGAAGAAGAAAAATTTCACTCTTTGCAGATGATATCTAAAAAAACTCCTTGAAACAATTAACAAATTCAGCAAGTAGCAGGATATAAAATTAACCCATATAAATCATCAGCTTTTCTATATATAAACAACAAAGCCCAAGAGATAGAAAGAGAAATTCCATTTAAAGTAACTATGGACAACATCAAATACTTTGGAATCTACCTCCCAAGACAAACTCAGAAACTGTATTAACACAATTATAAAGCACTTCTCATCCAAATAAAGTCAGATCTAAATAATTGGGGAAAATGTCAAATGCTCATAGTCAAGCTAATATAATAAAAATGGCAATTCTACCCAAATTAAACTACTTTTTCAGTGTCATACCAAACAAACTTCCATATAACTATTTTACAGAGCTAGAAAAAATAGTAACAAAATTCATCTGGAGCAACAAAAAGTCAAGAATAGAAAACTGAAAAAGAAAAATGTAAAGGAAGGTGGTCTAGTTCTACCAGATCTAAACTATACTATAAGGTGCCAGTCATCAAAAGTGCCTAGTATTGGTTAAGAAATGGATCAGTGGGTTAAGATAGGTTTAGAAGAAACTGCATTAAATGAAAACAGCAATTTACTATTTCACAAACCCAAAGACATCAGCTTCTGGGATAAGAATTCATTATTTTTCAAAAATTGTTGGAAAAATGGAAAATAGTATGGCAAAAACTAGGCATAGATCCACATCTCACACCCTATCCCAAAATAAGGTCAAAATGGGTACAGGATTTAGACATAAATGGCACCATCATAAAGTAATAGAGCAAGAAATGCTCTATCTCTCAGATCTATGGAAAAGGGACAAATTTATGATCAAACAAGAAATAAGAGTATATTTTAAACTGCAAAAGGAATGATTTTGACTATATTAAATTAAAAAGATTTTGCACTAATAAAATCAACGCTATCAAATGTAGAAGGAAAGCAGAAAGCTGGGAAACACTCTTCACAACTTGGTGTTCTGATAAAGGTCTCATTTCTAAAATATATCGAGAACTAAATCAAATTCATAAGTTACAGTCATTCCACAATTGATAAATGGTCAAAGGATAAGAACAGAGAGTTTCCAAAAGAAAAAAATTAAGTATATATGATCATATGGAAAATGCTACAAATCATTATTGATAAGAGAAATGCAAATTAAAACAACTCTGAGGCATCACCTCATACCTATCAGACTAAGATAACAGAAGACAAAATGATCAATGTAGGAGGATTGGGACATTAATGCATTGCTGGTGGAGTTGTGAACCAATCCAACCATTCTGGAGAACAATGTGGAACTATGCCCCCAAAGCAATAAAACTTCATACCTTTTGACCCAGCAATTCCAATTCTAGGCCTATATCTAAGTCTATATCCATAAAAAATGGAAAAAGTCCCTTGTGTTCCAAAACATTCATAACAGCTCTTTTTGTAGTGGCAAAGAATTAGAAATTGAAGGGATGCCCATCAAATGGTTAAACAAGTGATACTACATGAATATTATGGAATATTATTATTCTCTAAGAAACCATAAATGGTTGGATCTAGAGAATGAGTTACAAGATCTGATGCTGAGTGAAAGGAGCAGAACCAGGAGAAGAATGTACACATTAACAACAACATTGTGAGATGATCAAACCCTGATGGAAGAACCTCCTCTCAGCAGTTCAGAGAGCTAGGACAACCCTATTAAACTGACTATGGATAATGTTATTATCCCCATGCAGAGGTAAAAAACAAAACAAAACAAAACAAAAAGACCTTCAGATTTTGATGAAACTATATTCAATTTTTGAAAAAATATCTCTTATGTATTTCTTTCCTTTAATCCTAATTCCTCATACCAAAAATAACTGATCTCTATATATGTTTAACAAAAATGTGTAAGTACAATATTAACCTGACTGTGTACCACTGAGGGGAGAGGGATGGGAAGGGAGGGTGGAAGGAAATTTTGTAACTTAAAAATATACATATACCCATGGATGAATGTTGCAAAACTTTCAAAACATGTATTAGGAAAAATAAAATATCAATATAAAATAAAATATTAATAAAAGAGAAGCTAATGAGTTCTGTTTAGGACATGTTTAAGATATATATATATATATATATATATATATATATATATATATATGACAGTTTTAAATATGCAATAGGCATTTGATGATGAAGAACTGATGATGAAGTCAGAAAAAAGGCTGGGACTAAAGATGGAGATCTATGAATCAACTACATAGAAATGATGTTTACATCCTTGATAGCTAAAGAGGTTGCAAAGTGAAAGTACAGAAAAAGAGGAGAAAAGACTGGTGGGATATAGACTTAGGGTTCACCCATAGTCAGGAAGAGTGACATGAATGAAAAATCAGCAAAAACAGATTGGCAAAGGACCATTGAAAAATATCAGGAAGGGAACTGGGAGAGAGAAATGTTTTGAAATCCCACTCAGAGAAGGTGGTTGGCAGTGTCAAATGTGACAGAAAACTACAGAATGATGAGAATTGAGAAGGAACCATGAGAATTGTCAATGAAGATATTAGTAACTCTGGAGAAAATAGTTTCTCTTAAATAATAAGGTCAGAAACCTGATTCAAAGAACCTTAAAAATCATCTTGTCTAAAACTATTTTATGGTTGAAAAAAAGAGAATTCCAAAGAGGGTAAGCAACTTGACTGATGTCACAGAGAGACGTAACAATAGACTGGGGAATGCCAATTCTTTTCACCATTGACCCTGAATGTTCTCTTCTATTGCATCTGCTCCAGTGGCCCCCTTTATTGCATTTAAAACTGAAAAAAGAACTATAATGTTGAAAATTACTTCCAATGACCAGTGTGTGGAGGAAAGAACAGTGAACTATGAGTTAGGATATGTGAGTTCTGGCCCTAGCTATTGAAATTTTGATTTGTAACTTTGGCAATTCATGCTTTTTCTCTAGTTACCATAATCCTCAAATTGCAAAGATTCCATTAGAATATTTCTAAGGATTTCTATTCTCATGATTCTACTTCAATTAATCAACCAAGTCACATTTATGAAATTCCTACTATGTATTAGACAAACTGCTATATTGTATGCAATCATCATCTCTGTGTAACTATGCATATAGAAAAAGAGGCCAAAAACATCCCTGTCCTTAGGGTGCTCACAATCTAATGAAGAGACAATATGCAAACAAATATATAAACACAAGCCATTCATAAGATAAGTAGGAAATAATTAACAGAGGAAAGGCACTAGAATTAAGAAAGTTTAGGAAAGGCTTCCTGAGAAAAATCAGATTTTAGTTGAAACTTTAAGGAAATCATTATGTAGAATTGAGGATAGAGTTTTCCAGACTTGGGAGAAAAACCAGAGAGAATTCCTAGAGGCACTCAATATGGAGTAGCCAGGAGACCAGGTGTAAGAATAATATTTGTCCGTGATTCTTGAAGTGGACCATCAGGGAGGTGATGCCATGACAAAGATATGAATTGGATTTGAGTGAGGGGGTGCTGTGTTGTCACCATCTTCACTTTCTCCTCCAGTGCCACCTGAGTTCAGTGGCCAGATATGAATCAGGTTGACTGGAGATGGCCCTGGATGCAAAGCAATCAGGGTTAAGTGACTTGCCCAAGGTCACAAAGCTAGTAAGTGTAAGACACTGGATTCAAACTCCTGTCCTTCTGATTCCAAGGCCAGTGCTCTATCCACTGCTCCACCTAGCTGCCAGAAGAATGGAAGAATAGAAAAATAGGGAGGAGTTAAATTACTAAGAGATTTGAATGTCAGAGGATTTTGTATTTGATACTGGAAGTGATAAGGAGGGCCTGGAATTCACCAAGTGTGAATGTGTAGGGGCAGGGTGATATGATCAGACTTGTTGTTTTAGAAAAATCACTTTGCTTGTTGCATGGAAAATGGATTGTAATGGGAGAGGCTTGAGGCAGACTCACTAACAGATTATTGAGATAGTATAAGCATGAGATGATGAGAGCCTACACCAGAGTGGTGACAATGGCAGAAGAAACAGAAAAGAAAAGGCAAAGTAGTCAAGAGATGTTGCAAAGGCAAAATCCTGAACATTTTCTTTTATTTCTATCTGAAGCTTTGTATTATTTTCACCCAAATTGTATGCTTAAAAAAAAAGTTCATGTAAAAAATCCTAACAGGCTTCAATGGAAGCTGATGGGCATACACCTTGGAATGATCACAGTTATTTCATCTAATGGGTGACCTTGACTCCTTCCTCTGCCACTTTATAACACCCATGTTGTTGTAAGAGAAGTCACTGAAACCTTTGGGAATTCAGTTTTCTCATCTATAAAATGAGAGGTTGGATGGGATGGACTCAAACATCTCATTCAGTTTAAACGCCAATGAACTTAAATGACCCATCCTCTAACATACTAGTAACTTTAAATGTCAAGGCTAAATATCTTTAAAATTTTTCAGTAAGTCCTCATACTGAAAACTGATTAAGCAGCTTAAATTTTTTCCCCCAATTTATAAGATATTAGAAAAGTTCCTGCCCATAAATGTTCTAATAGGTGCTATTATAACTCTCTGAGAGGATTACATTATTGTTGTAACCAGTGGGCCAGTTAGTAGAAGATGAATGATCAGAGATATTTAATGTTGCTAAATTGCTTCCAAAGGAATCATACCCTGCAGGCAATAAATGCCAACATAATTATTAATGATATAATTGAGGTTTTGACCTCTTAAACAAAATGAAAGTCCAATAAGATATACAGCATTTATGTCTTTGAGAAATAAAGTGTTTAAGTTTGTTTTAGACATGGGGAGAAAACACAGAAGAGTCCAGATTCCAAATGCTTGCAATTTTATTTCTTATAAATCTGAATATGCCATATGACCTAAATTCTTTGATTATTCTGTCAAATTGTAGTCAAAAAGAAACTAATGAAAATCTCAATAGAGCACTATTTTGAATTGTTCTACTTACATTTGTAACTGATTATTTGTAACAGAGTTTTGGATTTCAAATCAGAAGACCTGGATTTGTATTCTTCCTCTGTCACCTGCAAATTGTATAGAGACACAAGTCACTGACCCTTAGTTTTATATCTGTAAAATAAGGATATTAATATATATCACATCTTCCTGATAAAGCTGTTGTAAGGTTCAAATGAAATAATGTGTATTTTACAAACTTTAAAGCCCTCTGTAAATGTCATTCTATAATTATTATTATTGTCACATTTAGCAAACCTTGTGGCTATCTCTCTCTCCCCCTCTCTATCTATCTATTATTTATCTATCTAAAACTTTAGTTGGTATATTTTAGGGGTAGAGAGGGCACTTGGAGGGTAAAAATGCAAATGTGTAATTCTTTGAGATTAAAAATCTAAATGCAGACTAGTATTGATTTATACCAATGATTTATTATGCTTCAGAATTGATCAGAATCATCCTTTTACTCTTGTATAGAGACATTATGTGATAACAAACACAAATCTATACATTTTTGTTGTACCCTTGCCCTAGCAGCTAATTCATGCAATGCAATACACATTCATTATACATGTAAATCTCATATTGACCTTAGTTTGACTCAAATAAGAACTTCAAGATTAGGTCTTTAGCATTGATTACATCACAATTAATTCTGATTTTCTAAGCTTATCAGCCTAATTCTTATTTTTATTTTCATCTTTCTCTGCATTTGCCTGGTTTCCTTGTGGACTGAAGTAAGCTTTTAAAGATGAGATTTTCTTCCTTAGAGTCCAGATGGTAATAAATAATGATAAATATCCCAGACATTAGTTTTATAGACTTTCTAGCCTGTGGTCATAGAAACAGAGATTTGTACGCAGTTTGTTAAACACATTATAAAAGTAAGTATGGTACCATTAATTTCTCCTATTTAATTAGTTGGGTGCCTTTTATGATGAAAATGATAAAAGGGCATTTTTCCCAATGAGCATTTCACACAAACTTCTGGTTTAAATGTACGTTTAGCATTTTATTATGCTTCTTTAAAACCATGCAGCTAGTCATTAGACCCCTGCCATGTTCTCTGAAATTGAGTAGGAATACTTTAATAGCCAGGGGATCAAGTATGGGAAGAGAATAAAAAAATTTTTTTTAAATGGGAAAAACCTATGGAAGTTCCCCCGAGAGTTACAGAGTAAGGAAGTTCTAACTATTTCTGGATGTAATGCCGTGCAGAATGCTTCCCATACTCATCCATCTTAAACCAGCTATGCACAATTTTCTACTTTTCCAAAATCCTCAAATTTGAAACATTCTTCCTACCAACAGGGATTTAGATAATAAATAGGCATTAAATACAACAAAAATACAACTACATATCAATGACAGGAAAATAACAGAATCCATATAATTATGGGGTAGTCTTGGTCTGGAGCTAGGTCTGGACTTGATTCAGATTTTCTATCCAACATGTAGTTCCTGGGTTCCTTTAGGCAAATGACTTACTTTCTCTGAGCTTCATTTTCCTTTATTGCAAAATGAAAAAGAAATCAAATTAGATGACCTTTGAATATCTCCCACTACTAAATTTATGATTCTATGGTTTCAAGCACAGAATTTCCAGGAGGGGCTTAAAAATTCAATCATATGAGACTTAGTTGTCATTATCTACCCTCCCTACATATTTTCTGTCATCATATTTTGTCATCATAACTATGTAATACCTATACTGTTTTTAGCACTTAACTTCTGTACATGAAAAGGGCTTTAAAGGGTAAGTAGAGGAAAGAGAGAAGGGAAAAAATATTTACATAGCACCTAATAACTTTCAGGCTCTATGCCAAATGCTTTACAAATATTATCTCATTTAAGTACACTAAAGTTATATAATAGGTTGTTGCATATTTTAATGATCTGTTTTGTTTCTTTTAGCTCAATATAATCAATAATAATATTAGTTTATTCATCAGCAAGATTTTTATTGAGCCCTTAATTCCAGCCTTGAAATATGTGGGGGTCTAGCAAGAGGGAATAGACAGAGTCCTTGACCTTCAGGTTCTGTGTATTCCTTTCTTTTTATCTATTTTTCAGTCTTAAGATTAATTTTGTGATTATTTTCACTAGAAGGCCATTTCCTTTGTGTAAGTACACTTTTGTAGTCTTATTCTCACAGCAGGTATTTCAGAAATCAATAAGTATTTGTAGTTGGGATACTTAAATGCTTATGTTTTAAATCCCACATGAAAATATTTATGTTACAACTTACTGGCCATGGAAGTTTACCAACTCCACCAGCAATACTTGATCTTCATGTTTAAACTCATGTATACATTAAGCTAAATATATTACTTCCTAACAATTAACTTTGCACCTATAATTCTTAAATAATACTTTGTTTATTTACTACTTCAAAGTCATAGAACTTTTCATATATATTAATTCATTTGTACCTTAAAAAAATGTTAGGAAGTAGATTATGCAAATAGCATTATCTCTGTTCTCTTTGCATTGATCCTGGTTGATTCATTTGTTTTATATCTGCTATACTCATTCCAGCCTTTCTTTTAGACTCTTTGCTTTTGAGGCAAAAGTGATTGGATTCTCCTGATTACCACTGCTGCTTTAATTAACGATTACAGTTTCATTGTTTTCCACATTGAATAAGGAAATAGATTCCTAATATATGATCACAAGTTAATCTTGAACTTAGGTTTTGTGACTTTAAGTCAAATGCCTGTCCTAAAGGATAATAATTGTTTTACTGCCAGAAAACATCAGTACTTTATGGTAAACCAAGAAATTCTTCATTCTCCTTTCACACATCTATGTATAGTCTTCCATGAAGATCCTATGAGAGCCTTTACTTTCTGCTTTTCTGGTTTGGAGTTGCCAACTACTTTAACTTAAACAATTTCTCTAGTCCATAAAAACTCCATAGTTTTTAAGGGCATTTTGAATATCCAAATTGTTTTGTTTCTCTGTTTCTTACCATAGTTATATCATCCACTTATAAGTCTCATACATGATATTATCTTAACTATGCATTAAAAATTTTAAATATCAAAAATTAAAGAATCAGCTCCCAAATTTGTCATCTCTTCTACCCTCCTCTCCCCCTCTATCTCCCTTGTCTACCTTCCTTTACCTAGTCCCTTTCTTTCTTTTTTCTATTTTTAAAATTTTTTATTCATCTTTTTTATTTTTTAAACAAATAATGTTTTTTATACATTACTAAAATATTCTTGTTTAAGAGTAAACATAATACCCCTCCCCCAAAAATATAGACCCTCATGAGCAATAAAGTAAAGGAAAAAGAAAGAAAAATAAAAAAAATGTGCTTCAGTCTGTGTTCCAACACCATCACCTCTGTTGTGGGTGGATCACATTCATTATGATAAGTTCTTCACAAAAGCTACTTCCATATTTTCCACCACTGCCATTGCTGATCTCAACTCTCTCCATTCATACCTCCCCACTACTTTATACTACATTTTCTCTCTTCTTTCACTCTGATACTCTTCTTAAATGTGCTGCAGGGTAGCTAAGTTGGGCAGCAGACTGATCACTGCTCCTGGGGTCAAGAGGCTCCAAGCCCACATACTACCACTAAGGCCCAGCAATTACCCAGCCCTATGATCCCAGACAGGTCATCCAATCCCAGCCCCTTGCAAGAAGTGAAAAAGAAAATGTATTATATCTGACCACTCTTCCCCCATGGTCCATCCTCTCCTCCATCACTCACATTCCCCCCTTCCTCCTGTCCCTCTTCTCTCCTTTTTACTCTAGATGTCTATACTCCATTGAGTATATATGCCGTTTCCTCTCCTAGCCACCTTTGATGAGAGCAAAGGTTCCCTCATTCCCCTTGTCTTCCCCCCCTTCCATATCATTACAATAACTCATTTAAATAAAACATCTTATTATATGAAATATGTTAGCCTATTCCACCTCTCCTTTCTCTTACTCCCATTACATTTCCCTTTTAGCCACTGACTCCATTTTTACAATATATTATATCTTCAAATTCAGCTCTCTCCTGTGCTTCATCTATAAAAGGTCCTTCTACCTTCTCTATTAAATGAGAAGTTTCATATGAGTATTATCAGTATCATTTTCCTATGCAGGAACCCATGCAGTTTATCATCATTAAGTCCCTCATATTTTACCCTTCTCTTCCACTCTCTATGCTTCACTTGAGTCCTGTATTTGAAGATCAAACTTTCTGTTCAGTTCTTGTCGTTTCAACAGGAACATTTGAAATTCTTCTGGTTCACTGAAAGTCCATTTTTTCCTCTGGAAGAGGATGTACAGTTTTGTTGGGTAGTTGATTCTCAGCTGTATTCCAAGCTCTTTTGCCTTCTGGAATGTTATATTCCAAGCCCTACAAGCCCTTAACGTAGTCACTGCTAACTCCTGTGTAATCCTGACTGCAGCTCCATGATATTTGATTTGTGTCCTTGTGGCTGCTTGTAATATTTTTTCTTTGACTTGGGAGCTCTGGAACTTGGCTATAATATTCCTGTGGGTTGGGTTTTTTTTGGATCTCTTTCTGGGGGAGATCAGTGGATTCTCTCAATTTCTATTTTTGCCCTCTGCTTCTAGGATATCCAGGCAATTTTCCTGTAGAAATTCTTTAAAAATGAGGTCAAGGCCATTTTCCTGATCATGACTTTCAGGTTATCCCAATAAATTTTAAATTATCTTTCCTGAATCTGTTTTCCAGATCAGTTGTTTTTTCAATGAGATGTTTTACATTTTCTTTTAATTTTTCATTCCTTTGGTTTTGAAGTATTGTGCCTTGATGTCTCATAAAGTCAACAACTTCCTTTAGCTCCATTCTACATCTAAAGGATGTGTTTTCTTCAGAGAGGTTTATCTCTTTTTCTATCTGGCCAATTCTGCTTTTCAAAGCATTCTCCTCAATAAATTTTTCAACTGTTTTATCCATTTGACTTATGCTGCTTTTTAACATGTTATTTTCTTCAGCATTTTTTGGATCTCCTTCACTAAGCTGCTGACTTCTTTTTCATGTTTTTCCTGCATCTCTCTCATTTCTTTCCCCATTTTTCTTCTATCTCTCTTACTTGATTTTAAAATACTTTTTTGAGCTCTGTCATAGCCTGAGCCCAATTTCTGTTTTTCTTGGAGTCTTTAGATACAGAAGCTTGTACTCCCTCATCTTCAGATTGAATATTTTGATCCTTCTTGGGATCATAGACAATGTATTTCCCAGTGGTGTTCATTTTTCCCTGTTTACTCATTTCCCCAGACAGTGCCTGGTTTTGGGGTGCTTCCTGAGCTTTTGAGTATTATTGGGATACCCCCCCCAACAAGGATCTCAGCATGTGAAGTTCTGACTTCCTGGTCTGTGAATAACCACAAGCTCCCCTTTCTGCCACAGGGCTGAGGTGGGGGGGGCCCTGCTGTTCTATGGGGGGCCTAGACTGTGATCAGGATCTGAATGTTGTCAGAGTCCTGTACCAGGTATAGAGGACAGACCTTGGAAGTCTGTCTCCACTCCCCTACCTTTGGTAGCCTGAACACTCAAGGCTCAGTTGCCTGGGAGTTCCTGCTTACTGGCTCCACCTGCTTCTTTTTCCTGTATCTGGGCTGGCGTGGCCACCACTGCTCACTGAGTGCCCTGAGGACTGGGCTTCACACGCTTGCTCTGGCAGAGGTCCCCCCTGCTGACCTTCCAAGTTGTGCCTGGTGCTCCCCAGGGTATAAGTCAGGAAACTGTCCCGGCTGCCCTGAGCCACAGCTCCCAGGTGCCCTGGGGCTGCCTCCAGGAGACTGAAGTTCCTTCACTCTGGTGGGCTGCCCCTCTAACCCCATGGAGTGGAGCCTTTCCAATATTTTCCAGGTTACCTTGGTCTGGAGAATTGCCTCACTGGATCCCTCTGTGGGTTCTCTCAAAAATTTAGAGTCATAATTTTATGATTTTTGAAATATTATGGAGAGAATACCTAGGAGAGGCTCTTCGCCTGTCACCATCTTTGCTCCACCCTCCCTAATCTATTTTTTTTAAATTTTTTGATTACTTTCCTCATTTCCATCCTTCTTTCTTTCCAGAAATTTTATTGCTCAATCATTTCCATAATGCCCAACTCTTTGTGACCCCTTTGGAGTTTTATTGGTGAAGATACTAGAATGGATTAGCATTTCTTTTATCAGCTCATTTTACTGATTGAGGAAACTGAAGCAAAGAGGTTTAAGTGAATTGCCTGGGGTTACAATGCTCATAAGTGTCCATATATTTATCTGTATATCTGTATTTGTCATCGTTTTATCGATAGAACTTGAGAAATGTGATACAAGTTTAGATGAAGGAAATGAGATATTTAGAATACAGGAGACAATAGGGGAGAAAAGATTTGATTTGTTCTACTGATCTTTAAAAAAAATGTTGGCAGAATTAGGAATAATGACTACTTGAGATACCAGAAAGAAGCTTCCTGGTGAACTCTAGGATTACATGACTATACTTTTTTTTTAACCTCCTTCACCCAAAGATCCTGATCAAAATTTAACTATTAAAGAAATATATTGGGATTATAATAAATATTCATTTGCCAATAAATAGCTCAGAACATACATATTTACTAGGCACACACACACACACAAGTGGAACGTTATCTGAATTCTTCAGAAGTCAGAAATAACACCTATTGTCAATTTTAATCTATGTTTTTCTTCTTATTTCCTAAGGAAATTTTAGAGATTATTAATGTTGGAAGGAATCTGGGAGATCTTCTGTTAGTGTGTATAATAGTGATCTGTTTTGAATTGAGGGAACTCTTGAGTTTTACTTTGTTATTGCTGTTGTTTTTCTCATTACTGCTAGATAAAAAAGGTATATGACAAAGATTTCTTGACTCCCTAGATATTAGACTCAGCCTCTGGTAGTTTAGTTACACAGAATAACCCTCCAGTATATGCCATGTGACTATGAGGAGAATTCTTTGTATGGGGAGAGACACAATCTAGATAGATAAACAAGTTGCATGGAAATAGAGTTTGCTTTGGAAACAAATGATTCCTCTGCTCTATTATTAAAATTTCAGCCAGCTACTGGCCTCTGTGAACATGTTTATCTCAGAAATATTGTTTTGCTTTAGCAGTTATTATTTCTTCCCTATAGTATTTTCGTTTTAGCCTTTCTCCTATTTTCCCCTCATGTTCATTCTAGCCTTTGCTCTTATGTTTTCCTGTTTTCTTTTATCAGCTCGTCCATCATTTTTTCACTTTGCTGGTATTTTCTTTTCTTCTATAGAATGACTACATTATATTCTTGCTTTTATGTTATTATTTGAAGGTTTGGTGTCATTAATCTAATCATACATCAGGAATTCTCCTCACCACTTTTTTTCATGGTGAATATTGTTGCTTTCTTCCTATTTTATTTGTTACATTTTATACATTTCATTGCAATTCCCCTAAACCACAACTCTTTCTCCTCTTTCTTTTTGAATATGGATCTTTTTATGACATCCTAATTCCCCCAAAATAAGGTAGGACCCTTGTATATGGACTTACTGCTCATAGTGTATACTCCCTGACAAGGTGGTCATATAATGTATAAAAGTTTTCTACCTATTGATCTTAGCTAATGTCAACTAACAATAGGAAATTCTTTGAAGTATGACACTGGTTTGCTAGCAAAAGCAACATTATATGGAATAAGACCTAATTTGGAATTGCTTAGTTTATCCCTGAAATTCCTTCCCAATTTGAAAGGATAGCATATATATTCAAGATCTGGTTGGTGCAATTCTTAGCACCACATATAAAAGGTACTTGCAATATTGGCAGTAGCAGACCTTGGCAATAGCTTCTGTTTAATTATTGGCATTTTTCTATATTCTGTTAATTTAAAATATAAGTAAATTCTATGCTGACTAGATGACTAAATTTGTTCAGATGAGATCAAGAGAATTCATCCCCTGTAGGGGATATGATTTAGGAATACTACAAGGGCATGGAGTGAATAAAAATTCTTCTAATTCTTCAATACTGTCTGTTGATGTCTTACTCAGCTATTGGCAAGTATTTAATCAACATTTATTGGTATTCCTTTCTGAAACTTAAATGGTACATAAAATTTTATGACATGCATAGTATTTTAGATGACTGCTTCATTATTTTCTGGAGATAGTATGAACATATACAAGTGGAAGAATGGAATGAATCCTGGAGATTATCTTGAAAGTACACATTATTTTCTGAAGCAAGGTAATTTGAATTTCCTATAATTACCAAATTTAATGCTGCTTTTAAACCTGTGTCACAGTTATTGGAATTTTCTTTTTTGGGAGGGGTATGTGTAGGATTCTTATGTTAAGGATTTTCTAGTATATATATATATATATATATATATATATATATATATATATAA
This sequence comes from Macrotis lagotis, assembly GCF_037893015.1. NCBI lineage: Eukaryota > Metazoa > Chordata > Mammalia > Peramelemorphia > Peramelidae > Macrotis > Macrotis lagotis. The sequence goes on from NC_133658.1 coordinate 624,492,809, forward strand.
TAAAATTTAAATATAGATCATCATAAGAATATAAAGAAAAGGGCCCCACATTAATATGATGTGCTGTAAATAGTAAAATCTAAAACTATCTTACATTTTTAATCGAAAGCTCATTCTTCTGATATTTGTAAATTTGAAAGCCAGACGTTAAAGCTAAATATTTGCTTTAAGCTTAAAAAATATTGTCTTCTATGAAATTATTTATTACTCTTGTTAAATAGTGTTATCTAATTATACAACTGAAATTAGGAAAAATAGTTGGCAAACATAATTTATTGACATTAATCTGGACTTTGACAATGATACATAAATTAGAAGAATTTTTTTTGTTGTTGTTGTTAAATGAAACTGCCACATTTGATATAAAGAATAGCAGTGCCATAAACAGTGAGTTATACTTTAGTCCTACAAAAGGAAACTAAGTACATCACACCAGACCAATGGTGAACAAAGTGAATTGAGCTATGATTACCTTTGATTGTATCCTTTTCGGTTTTAATCCTTGGGTTTATAAAACTACCCTAAAAAAAAGGAGGGTATTAGATCCTGTATTAGATCTATGTATTAGATCCTGTGCCATGAGAATCCTAAGTCTCACAAGAATCACAATAAACAAGGGTTATCTTAGGATAGAACTTGTAGTTCATTATTGATTTATGAAGCCTTATAGAAACTGATAATAATTTCTTAGAAATTTCTTGAAACACGAATTTCATTTCCATTTGAAATATATTCTTTTTAATCATCACACAGATTATAATTTATTGAGGATATTTTAAATGTGGACTTTTCCCCCATCTTCTATGATTTTATCAATAGCTTCTGTGGAGGATTAAGGAGTTTCAGGGGGAGGAGTGAATGAAAATACCAAAGTATAGATGACCTTTCCCTTAGCTTTGTAAGTAAAATGAGGAAGAGACATCTAATGCTTACAAGCAAATCAGGTCATTATGATCCAAGCTGAGCTTTGGTTTCTCTGTGTCCAGTCTCCCCCTTCTCTAATATTCACAGAGCTGCCAAAGAAGTCTTCTAATGAAAAGTTATGATTGGATGACTCAACTGTTCAGAAATCACCAGTATCTCCCTAAAGATGTCACAATTGCAGCAAAACCTTTTTGTCATTTGTTGTCCTCATTAAATAGACATTTTCTTTCAGTATTTTCTCCTTCGTTCCCTCTATGCTCTAGCTAATGTGCATTGCTTGCCATTCCCTGGTCTCATCTGGTCTTTCCTTTTCTCAGTGAATTTGTGTGTCCTGTTCCCTTATCAGAATTAGATTCTCCTCACCTCTGTATCTATTGATATCCTTTTGTTCCCCCCAGGAAGGCTTGGTTCAATTGTCACCTCATTCATTAAAATTTCCCTTTGTCTTCCAGCTAGAAATGTTCCATGCCTCCTAGAAGTTCTCATACTATACTACTTGACCCTTCCTGTGCATTCACACACATTCTGACTTGTGTTAATTGTATTAAAGTCATTTGTTTACCTGTTTTAAGAGAGAAGTCATACAATGGAGTGTGAGATCTAGAATCAAAAAGATATGAGTTTAAATTCTACTTCAGACACTTACTTGCTATATAACTGAGCTAGTCCCTTAACTTCTTTCTGCCTCAGTTTACTCAATTGTGAACTAGAAATATTAATAACTCCTACATCTCATGGTTGGTTTGAGGATCAAATAAGATAAGCATCTACCAGGAAATTAATAATGCTCATTCCATCTATTAACCTACTATAATAACTTGCAAGTACATTCCACAAAGGAGATAATTTTATTTGCTGAATTTGATTGAATTGAAATTGATATTAAATTAATGACACTGTTCACTAAATTTCTTCTTTTTAAATATATAGACACTTCTGTGTAACCCAGCCTATAAGATGGTAGTGATTGATTTGCTTCTGTAAAATTCAAAGCAAGGATTTCCCATGTATATGTAACCAGTATCTCAGAACCTCTAGTTCTAGCTTTTAAATGAACTGAACTTAATTTTATAAGATTTCCCTGGGAGTATCAGAATACAATTTATGTCTAGATCTCTATAGATGTGAGGAAAAGAGTCTTCATTCCTAAGTCAACAACCAATTGTATTTCGGGTTGTTGAAGGGGAAAAGCCCTCTTTTCCATCAGAATTTCAGAATCAAGGGGGCAGAGCCAAGATGTCTTATAAAAGCAGGAATTCCCAGAAACTCATTCCCCAAAAAACTCCAAAAGCCTTCAAATTATGACTCTAGATAAGATCTAGAGGAACAGAACCCACAGAAAGATCAATTGATACAATTTCCCAGCCCAAGCCAATTTAGGAAATTTTCAGGACAAGTCTCTACCAGGACAGAGTTGGAAAAAGCCAGAGCACAGCCTTAGCCTCAGGACAGCATGGGAGAGGGTACTCAGATACAATACACTTCTGAGCAGGGACCGATTTAAAAGAGAGAGAGAATAGAAAAAAAATGAGAGTGGAAAGGAATAGGGTGGAGGAAAATACAGCTAGTGACAGCAACTGTGGGGAAAAAAATATAGAAGCAACTTCTCTGGTGGATTTACGATAAAGAAGGCAACTCATCCCAGAGACAAAAGCATTGGAATCTGAACACAGACTTAAGTACATTTTTTTTTCTCTCTCACTGTCCTCGAGGTTTCTTATCCTTTTTTGGGGGGGGGAGGGGGATTTGTGATTACTCTCATAAGATTATTATAATAATATAAAATAAAAAATAAATTTAAAAAATAAAAAAAATTCAGAATCAATATCATTGGTGTCAAATTCAAATAGAAATGATCCCTGCAGGTCACATATTAACTTCGAAAATCACAAGTTAACATTATCTACTTATTATTTACTTATTTTGTTAAACATTTGCTACTTATTTTTTAACCTAATTCTTGCCACATTTGAAACTTTTGCCAGGTGAATATTGCCAACCTTTTGAGTTTTACACATCTGATCTACGTAAGTCATAATTATGTTGGAAACCAAGGTCCTGGATCTCTTTTCCATATTAAGGTCCAGTCTTTTTAATATTCTTCCTTCTCTGGGTACAAGGTCAAATTTCTCTTCTCTCCAAGAGACTGGGTTTAGGAAAATGGTGTTGACTGGAAATTCCTTCTCAGCAAGAGTAATAAACCCCTTGCACTGCACCAGCCTTCTTTCTAATTGTCTTTCAGTTTAGAGATATATGGCTTTGCCATCTGAAGACTAACTTATACTTTGCTTTTGCCTTTATGTGTCTGTTATCTCAGAGTCTAAGAAATATTGCTATTGTCTGTCATGCTCTATTAATAGTGCAACTAAGAGATTTTACCATTACCTCTTTCTGACCTGATATTTCTGGAGCTAAATTCTTTCCCAGAGGGGCCTCATAGATATTCAGACTTTAGTCTTGCAAATCTGGACCCATTAGATGAGTATTCTTAACTCTGCTGGCACTCTTGGTTCTTATGTCTAACTTTTCCAAAGCTTCCTGATCCCTTTCATAGGAAGAAATCCAAGGGTGCAATTCTGATCTTCAGTGACTATGACTCAATAAATCACCTTTAATGCAATATAAATGGAAATTCATATAACTTGCATAGTGAGAGGGCTACAAAGACCTCATCTGTTAACATTTTCACCTTGAGCAGATTATTTGCTCATATCTGATCAAGGTGATACCATCAGTCATCTCAATGGATATTGTACTATTTGGAAGATTTTCTCAAAGCTATCTTGATCATGCCTTCTCATATACTATGCATAATATATTTAGATCTCTTTTTATGAGTTCTTAACTTTGCTAGCATCAAATTGATTTTTAAAAAATATTTTGATAATTGTATTATAATTTCCCCCCTTTTTAATTTGTTTACCTTAGGCATTAAAAGAACTATTCTGAGAAGGGATCCTTAGACATCGCCAAAGAACACAAGCATCCATGACACTCAAAGGTTTAAGAACTCCTCTTTTAGATGATTTTTGTTATCCTCTGACTTGTACCACTTCTAGTCTCCTACTATGACTGGTAAAGCAGTAACCTTAAAAATATTCTGGTTTATATGTCCAAGTTTCTAGATAAACTAGTTTGGACAAACTGTCAAAGAATTGATAAAGCTTTTGACATTTAATTACACAGATGAAATAGGTATATCAGTTGAGAGGCAGTTTAAATAATGTTTTTTAAAAAAATTAGAATCAAACAAATGATATGAATTTCCAAGTGTGATAAGAAAAATACTTAAATTTAAATCTAATAGACCTTAAGGTTTCAAAATTCTTGTGTAGAAAAATACATCAAAGCCCAGAAATCAAGACTGTTTATGGTTTATCCCAAATGTAATTTTGCTGTATACTCCTTTCAATTCATAGGGATCACATGGCTTAAAATCTATCTAGTTTAATCTTCTCATTTTGCAGATGAGAAAAAGAAACCCTAGTAAGATTAAGTAAATTGCTTATTGTCAAATATATCATAAGTGACAGAATCAGAATTTGAACCCAAGTCCTCTGACATGATTATTTTCACCTGTACCACCCTGACTTTTAATTAACCACTTACTATTTGGCAAGCACAACATTAGTCATATGGTATATATACATACATAATATATTCCTTTTAATCAATTTAAGTTCTAATATGTAAAATAGCATGCAAAAAAAGATGATTGCTAACATTTATATAGCTTTTTCAAGTTTGCAAGGCACTTTATATATGCTAATTCATTTGAAAAAGTAACATTATATACAAAATCTATACAAATACATATATATTCACATATATAGAAATACACATGCACTAATAAATATTAAATGCAAATAAATTATATCTATCTATCTATATATATATATATATTACAAAATATGAGGAAAAGAACAACATGAGGGAACATGACTTCTGAGTAGGAAGTTAAGCTAAATTGACCCTCCTTAATCTGCTGGTGCTCCTTCCTTCTATAAACTTTCCTCAGTGATCCAGTTGTTACTTCTCTTCTAAGTGTGGCTTATTCCTTTCCACTTCTACTGTTCTCCTTTCTACCTGAATCTCTCTTCTTCTAAATATCCCTCCTCCTCCATGAAGTCTTCTTTAATAATGCAAAGCCACATTTTATGTTCTACTTATGTAGATATTTGTTTTTTCCCTAAATCTAGATTTGAGTTTTATAAGAATAGGAAGTATGTCACACACACACACACACACACACACACACACAAAACACACAACACACACAAACGTACACACACACACACACACACACACACACACACACACACACCCATGAAATTTCCAGAGTTCCTCACAAATAGTAGTAGCTCAAGACTTCATTAATCTAGTCATAATACTTTAAACATTCACCTTCATCTTTGAAGATCTTCCCACCTCACTTTAATAGGAGATCTTTACAAGTTTTGGTAATAAAATTTAATATTGATAATAACAATATTGGTGCTATGTAAACTGCAAAAGCAAACTTGAAATGGCTCTTGTTCAATTGATAATACAGGTGTAAGTCATGGATACAAATAAAGGATGTTATTAAAGTATGGCAAATGGCCTTACCAGATTTTTGATTGGAAGCAGATTATTGTGACAGCTGCTTTCAGCAGTCTCACTGAAACAACTTCTAAACTTTAGAACCATAACTAGCAATAATTTCACCTAGAGCAGGTGATAGTGGGGACTCACTTGGATTATACAAACTGAATGTACATCCTGAGACTTTGAAAAGTTTCTTCCCAAAAAATAAATGAGGCTACTAAATGGAAGAAACCTAACTGAAGCAGAACTGGAAAGGTGAGGAAGGTCACCTAGTGGATGTAGGCCCTCACCATAGTTTGAGTTCTGTTCCATATCCATCCCTCCCCATTATATAATATAGACTGATAGAATTAAAATAGACCTTAGATATCATATGGTTCAAAAACTTTCATTATATATATATATATATATATATATATATATATATATATATATATACAGAGAGAGAGAGACAAATTTAGAGGTTTTAAAATTCAATTCAAGAAATATTCAACTTGCTTATTGTATATCAACTTCAGTGAGGAATATAAATATCAGTATGAAATAGAATACAGTTCTTAGCACTGAGGATACAAATATAATCAAATAAGGTACTCCTTCCCCTCAAAGTACTTACATTCTAATATAGGAAGACAATATATAGAACTGAACTGAACTGAACTGAAAAGTAGAGGAAATTAGGGAAAGAGTACCTAACCTCAAGTAAAAATCTATAGTTGGGGAGAAAGCTGAAGAGGGAGTTCAGAAGTTCATTTATGAGATACATCATAAACTTTTTGAGTGAAGAGTCTGTGTCTTTTTTCATTTTTATATCATCAACCTTTAACATAATGACTTATACAGAATAGGCATATAAGAAATACTTGGTTATTGTATTTATGAAGTTGATAAGCACATATCTAAGGTCACACAGCTGGTTGGGGCAACAGCTGGGCCATAATGAGTCTTGACTCCTAGTGTTTTTTTAATAATTAATGATGTCCTCAATTCTACATAACTAAGCATAAATGAATAATTTTCCTGGGCCACCCTAGTTGTGGGTAGCATAGTACTATCTGCAGTTCTGTTTATTTGTTTATTTTTTTTCCAGTGTGAATTCCAGGTCCTGATATAATAGAAACACATCATCATAACAGAGAAAGAAAAAATGCTTTGAAAATGGTCTTGTGGCTTGATTATCTGCTAGTCTCTATTACTTCTCATAATATGCTTGAAAAGTTTTATTTGTACCTCAAGGGCAATGAGCCTGGCCTCATTTAGAAATATGAATGCAGATATTACCACTGCACCATCATCTACTTAAGATAGGCTCACTAGCTGTTGACTTGTTTTATTTATTTCTTCAAAAAAAAAAAAGAGAGAGACAGAGAAAGACAGAGACAGAGACAGAGACAGACAGAGATCTCCCTAGTTTAGAAGTTGTTTCGGTGAGAATGCTGAAACCAGCTGTCACAATAATCTGCTTCCAATCAAAAATCTGGTAAGGCCATTTGCCATACTTTAATAACATCCCTTATTTGTATCCATGACTTACACCTGTATTATCAATTGAGCAAGAGCCATTTAAAGTTTGCTTTTGCAGTTTATATAGCATCAATATTGTTTTTTTGTATTTGAGAATCCTTGTGACAGATAATATTTTCATCTTTAAAATCAGAATGGAAAAGCTGTTTTTTTTATGTGATAGCTGTTATTTTATATTTCCTTCCTCAGTCTCAAGGTATATTAAGTAGTCATTCTTCATGTTCCTACTATGTATTCTTATCAGGATACTGTGAATCTAGTTCATAGTTTTAGTAGATAAGTTATCCAAAAAAGGGGTGGATTTGACCTCAATCTATTAATGAATCACTTGGAATATACATCTTATCAGATGAAAGAACTAACATCATGGTCCAGTTTTTCTCAAGCAAGCATTTGGATATCTATCTATCCATCTATCTATCCATCCATCCATCTTCATATCACTAGTTATCAACTCCTTATCTGTGATCTATCACCTATTTATCATCTATCACTTATGAATTATTTATTTATATATCTATTATCTATCTATCTAGAGATTCTTAATTTTTTTGTGTTAAGACAGTCTGTGAAGCTTATGGATCCTTTTTCAGGATAATGTTTTTAAGTGCATAAAATAAAATACATTCAATTAAAAAACAATTTTATTGAAGTATAATTATTAAATATTTCAAAAGTTCATAGACATAAAATTAGGAAACTCTATTTATACAACCAAACATCATCCATTCATCCATCCATCCATCTATCTGTCATAAAGTTCTATATCTTTTTTTAAATAAAATTCATAAGATTAAAAATAAATATTGAAATACTTATTATTTTTTAAGTTCATGGACACCGGCTGAGAACCCCTGATAGACCAATCTGTTTATCTTTCTCTCATAATGATTTAGAAAATATTCTCATGCTAGTTTCAATTACCCTTAAAATAAGTGAATTTTGAATTTCCACAAATAACATATTCTCACTGAAGGATGATGATGGGATATCACTGGATTTGTGAATTATTGTTTTGTATTGTGTTATTGGACAAATAGAATGTTCAGATGTGCTTCCTTGATATACTGAATATAAATTTTCCCATATTTTAGAATGAATAATCATTGGCATTGGTGTGGATATTATTTGCTTGGATAGTATACACAAAGAACTGACTAAAACTGAAGCAGAAAGTGCAATGACAAATTCATGCTGTTACAATTGATTTGGAATATTATATAACTTTAAACATAGTTTCATTTCCATATATTTATATTGTTGCAAATTCAAAAAATAAAAAAAGCATGATAAAAGCATTGATCTATATGAGACTTTTGTTCATAGTGACTACAATTTGAAAAGAAAGTTCGCTATGGAGAAATGCTTTTGGAAGTTCTACTAATGAAGCCAGTGATACAGGATCAGCAGAAATTGTGTCTTTCAGACAAGTGAATAACCATAGTTTTCCTGTTCTTCTGGAAATATATACTATAGATGTAATGGCCAATCCAACACTTACTATGCCACATTTACAATATTCCTTGAAGAATTTGGTTTTGCCTTTGAAAATGAATAACCGTGAAGATTGTATTACAGTCTGTTGGTTTCAAAATATTAAATAATATGTTGACACATTTTCATAACATTTATCCTTGAAGAGTGCTGAAGACATTGGTTCTTGTATCTCACAGACTTTGGAACTAAGTTAATAAAGAAAACTTAAGGAATAAAGACTCCCAGATCATGACTTCATCTTAGATTCTTCCTTAGGTAACTTTTCTCCATTTGCTTGTTTGCAGGAGAAGAAGTATCTGGCAATCTCTGTTTGACGCCTCCTCCTCCAGAACGGATGACATGTGAAATACCCTGCCGAATGGATTGTGTGGTTAGTGAATGGGCAGAGTGGTCAGCCTGTTCCCAGTCTTGCTCTAATAAAAATACAGAGGGGAAGCAGACAAGGACTAGAACTATACTAGCATTGGCTGGAGATGGTGAGTAATAGTAGGAATTTCAAAAGAGGAGTAAGAGTTCATTAAAAAAAATTGGTTGAGTAATACACTTGATGTCAATAGTTATCCATGCTTCTGAAACTGCAATGAAAATTTGACATGACTTTTAATAGTTTTTCTATCCTAGTCTGAATAAGACGGAATACAAAAAATCATCAAATATAGCATGATAATTTGATTGCAATTTAATTGATATCTTTCTAACTGTAGTTCTTAAAGATTTGCCACCTGTTTTAACTGGGATATCCAAGGGGATATATCTGGGATTCAGTAAGGCCTTGGTATGAAACATGCCCTAAGAACAAAAGAATCCAAGATGCTCACTTTCCTTTCTGTTTCGGGGTGGCTAGATGGTGCCGTGAATAGAGCACTGGCCCTGGAGTCAGGAGTACCTGAGTTCAAATCCAGCCTCAGACACTTAATAATTACCTAGCTGTGTGGCCTTGGGCAAGCCACTTAACCCCATTGCCTTGCAAAAACCTAAAAAAAAATAAGAAGAATCTGTTTCCTCATCTGTAAAATGGGGATGATGATACCACCAATCTAATAAGGTTGCTATGAGGATCATATTGTATGTTTAGTACTCAATAAAATTTAAAAAGATACATAAATATCATTTATTTTAATTATATTTTCTTGCTAGGGGAACTAAAGGTTAGCCTCTGTTGTCCTAAGAAGTAAAACACTTTAATGGAATTTTGATATGCTCATAGGCTGTTGTGACCTTGAATACATTAATTAATCCTCAGGCCTCAATTTTTGTCATCTATAAAATATTGCTGAATATTTTTATCCCAGATATTTATTTTAAAAGTATGTTTTGAGGCATAAGATAGATGAATAGGTATGAAATTAATGTTGAAAAAGTTAAAATATTAAAATACATAAAATATCATTGTTCTAAGAAATTAAAGGAAGACATTGTGTCCTTCAAACAGTTGAATTTGATATAGGGCTTGAGGGACTTCTTTCTGCCCAGGAACTGATGTTCCTATTATTTTTAGCCATGGACTTCATCCCCCAGATAAATCCCTACTTCTGTCTTTCATGTGCTTCTCTGCCATCCCTGCCCACGGCTTAGTTGGAAACAGCAGGGCAGTTTGACCACTCACTGTGAGAAACTCCTTTTTAAACAGGGTTCTGTTCTTTGATCTTTAGAAATAGTTCTAGGGTCAGGATAAATGAAGATTGAGTGTTCTTAAAGTACATTTGTTTCTTCCTTGTACTTGTATTTTGTATTTCTGGAGGGGGGGAAATGTTGTAGTATTTAAAGGGGGAAAAATAGCTAGAATAACAAGTCAAGGTCACAAATCTTCCTGAGCATTCAGTCCACTGAATAAAACATTATAGTGTGTAATAGGAGGAGAAAATCAATTCTTTTAGATAAATACCACTTTTTACATGGATATATATACATATATATATATATATATATATATATATATATATATATATGTATATATAGCAAAAGAGAATCCAATAATGAAATTGGATTGTCTGATTCACCTAGGAGTGTAAGAATGCAAATCTGTCTGGTCTCTTTGCCAGTAGAAAGTGCATTGTCAGGTGTTATTTTTGTGGTTGAAGACTGGGTACTTGAAGACAGATTTCTAGCAGATTCTTCTGGACTTTGAAATTGTTGTTCTGGGGTTCAGTTGAACCTGGAACACTTTAAAATCTCTAAGAAAAGAGAAATGTTCTTTTTCTTTTTATTTATTTCTCTTTTTTGAGGAAGGGAAACAAGTGATTCCTTAAATTCATTTAAATTGCATTTGGTCATATTTAACATCTAGCAATTTTAGTTACCTTTATAATATCTTTAATCTACTCTCCATGTATCCTAGGGAATTATATTTAAGATTTGTAAGATCAAAATATCACAACTGGAAAAGATCTTTTAAGACAGATTATGATTACAGATTATGAAAGTGAGGCTTTAACAATTTGGTAAAATGACCTTTCCCATAGTCACCTAGCTGGCAGAGCTGGAAACTGAGCCCAAGTCCATTGAGTAAAAAGTATCATCAAGTAAAAAGCCTTTTAAATTTCTACCTTGTAGCATTTTTTTGGGTTCAATTCCACTATACTTTCTTATTTATAAATTAATTTGATCCTATGAGTAAAGGAGTGTCCTATAGTAAAAGAGGGAATGAAATGAAATAAATTTTTTTAAATTGCTAGGCAATTAACAAATATTATTATTATTTTTTTAGGTTTTTGCTAGGCAATGGGGTTAAGTGGCTTGCCCAAGGCCACACAGCTAGGTGATTATTAAGTGTCTGAGACTGGATTTGAACCCAGGTACTCCTGATTCCAGGGCCAGTGCTTTATCCACTATGCCACCTAGCTGCCCCCTAACAAATATTATTTCATCTGATTATTATTTGCAGGTGAAGAAACTTAGACAAAAGTTAAAAGACCTAAGATAGTTAGAGAGTGTTTGAGGTCAAATTTGAATTCATGTCTTCCTAACTCTTCCTAACTCCAGACTCTCAAAGTTCAGCCTTCGAATTGTGACCTTTCTAAGTCATTTTCTTAAATATTTCTCAGTTTTTTCATCAAAAAACTGAGGAATGACAAGATGACCTCTAAGTTCCCTTATAGTTCTAAATTTATAATCCTACTAGCTTCTATGAGAGGTAAAAATCTCATTTTTATCAATTTGTTTTCAGTAAGAAAAGAAACATTGCTTTAAAGTGGCTGATGTGGCACAAATTCAGAGACCCTGTCCTTGCTTTTCTCAGTGAGAGTTTATTCCCAAGTCTACCCTGCTCCTACAGTTTATATGTATATATTCTACATATCTTCTATGTGTTTATATATATATATATATATATATATATATATATATATAGTTATGTGTTTTGTATATGTATGTAAGTTCAATTATCCTTTCTTTCTTTTGTCTCATACAGGTGGAAAACCATGTCCTCCTCTTCAGACCCTACAAGAATATCGTTTGTGTAATGATCATCCTTGTCAACATTTTTATTGGGAGACATCGCCTTGGGGTCCCTGCTCTGAAGATGCCTTGGTAACAGCCCTCAATGCAACCAGCACCTGGAGTGGAGAAGCCACCTGTGGTGTGGGCATTCAGACTCGCAAGGTTTTCTGTATGAAAAGTCATATAGGTCAGGCTATGATTAAAAGGTATCAACACATTACTTTCTTCTACCTTATATTTGAACATTAATATACTTAGCCATTCATTAAATTCCTAAGTGTTTTGGTAACATGTTTTATTTATTCTTTGACATTCTCAGGAAATTTGGGTATAGCAATGAATAATAACTTATCAATATCCTAAAAGTAATGACTGACATTTGACTATTTAACACCATGATCAAGTTAATCAAGAAACTTTATGACTATTGAGTATCTCTGTGATATCTTGCAGTTCAGCTAGTTTCTTAAATGATATAAAAATTTTAAGGTAAAGGCTGATATTTGAGAGAGGAATGTCATATTTTTCAAGCAACAAATATTCAGCAAATGATTGCCACCTAAAAGTTACATGATACTGTGTAAAGCACTCACTGAGAATATAAATGCAAAAACAGAATAGTCTTTGTCCTCATGAAGTTTCCATTTTTCTAAGTATCTCTTCAAGGTATGGAAGTTATTTGGCTTCTCAAGGGTTACAGGATAAATCTTACTACTTAAGAAAACCTTACAGGGTATTTTATTTAAAGCAGAAAGAAGCATCAGAGACTATTGAATCTTAACCTCCCCATTGAACAGATGATGTCACATAAGAAATTCAAGAAAAAAAGCCAACTGAGACAATTCTTCAGGCAAGAAAACAGTTTGTTAATAGGGTGCCAAACATATTCAAAAAGGATAGGTTGGGGTGGTTAGGTGGCACAGTGGATAGGGTACTGGCCCTGGAGTCAGGAGTTCCTTAGTTCAAATCTGGCCTCAGACACTTAATAATAAAAAATTACCTAGCTGTGTGACCTTGGACAGAGTACACTTAACCCCATTGTCTTGCAAAAACCAAAAACCAAAAACAACAAAAAAAGGATAGGTCAATGACACTGCCATTTATGCAATTTATGTAATTTATTTTATTTATAATTTCTATGTAATTTAATTTGTAATACATTTTTATAATTTAATATGTAATTCATTTTTATAAGCCTAGAAGAACAAAGAACCAAGCAAAAAAATCACATAATTAGCCAGTATCACAGGGGTGAGGGATCATGATTAGTTACACCAAAGAAGTGGACATAGCATACACATCGAATGAAGATCACCATTCTCAGTCTCTAAGGAATGCTTTCATGAATTTTCTGGGTCATCCTGAGGTTACTGATAGGCAGATTCATTGGTGACTAGGGGATTTGGAAAGACCATTTTTTTTTTTTTATTGCTGAAGACAGGACAAGGTAATTTAGTCCTCATATCATGTAGGAAATGCTGGGATAATGTTTTTATGAGAACATTGAGAACAGAGTTTTTCTTTAACAGTTATTGTGGGAAAGCTTAAATCTTCAAAGAGTAGAAGATTAAACCTTTCAACTCATGAGTTTCTTCATTCAGAGTCAGAGAAGAGGCTTAGGTTTGTTACATAGAATACAGAACATGGTAAGAGAATAAAATCACTTACAGACTAAACTCAAACATAAAATACAAGATCACAAATTAATTCTCATAATTGGGCAACTGAGGCAAATAGACATTAATTGTCAAGCCACAAGTCACACATGCAATATGTATCTAAAATAGATTTGAACTCAGTTCTTTCAGAGTTTTATCTACCACACCCTGTTGCATTTCTTTGAGGATGCCAGTGATGACTGCATGTTATCCTAAGCAACAGCTTAGAGTCTACTGGAGATATCATAGATTTATACATCTTCATTCAGAATGACATAAAATAGGAATGACTCTTCTCTTTTGTTCAGATCCTGAGTATTGGCAATATAAAACAAATACATGGGGAAGGACAAAATAACCAAGTTAAAGACTATTTGGAGAATGTTAAATGAAAGCTCATTAAAGGACAGCTCACTCAAGTTACCTATCCCTATGGTTCACTACTCTCAGATGGAAATTCAATGACATTTTTCTTTTTACTTTTTTAAATAGAGAAGAGAGTGCTTAGATCTTGGATTTCAATGATTAAATAATTCCTAGTGTAATAATTGCCTCTACCACAAAAATCAGCAACTAGTTTGAAACTTTTAGTCTTAGAGTTTTCTGGGAAAATGAGAGTTCAACCAATCTGACCAAGCTCAGAAGCAGGTCTGAAACATATGCCTTCCTAACTCCAAGGCCATTGCTCCTACCCATAAAGTATATGATTAATATGGTAAATAGGATAATTATGATAACATTAAATTCCAGTATATCATATACCTCTCAATCTATGGCCCTTACTTTTGTCCTCAAGAAATTCCCCCAATGGCAGGCAATGCAAGGAAAAGGACTTTCATTCAAGAACTCAGTAATTTTTAGATTTGTACCAATGCTTTCTGAAACCTCAGGATACTTGATTTCTTCTGTCCCCCAAATTCTGTATAGGTTTATATATGACTAGAAGTCCAGCTGTAATGAATTTCCTTTCCCTGATGCTATTGGTAGTCCCATCTTTCCAGGCTCCATAGAAATTATCTCTTCATTCATATCAATTACAAGTGTCAATTTAAAACTCCAAACTTTAGTGTTAGAACCATATCTGGATTCTATAAAAGGGAGGTATCTTTGCCTGCTGTCAAAGTCCCTCAATAGATAAATGTGCCTGGGCTGACTAAAATTCATTCCCCATTACTGATCTCTTTCCTGCAACAAAAAGCCAACTTATCAGGATCACCATTGCTTTACAGGTTCACTGGTTGATGGGAGCTTGCAGTGAACTTCCTCCTCTATTCTCAGTAAAAGATTTAGGATATAGAAGAATAAGTTGAACAACAATTTCTTTTATTTTCTTGAGGTGATTAGATATATTGAAGAGCTAGTGAGAAGCAGTAGATAGATATATATTGGATGTGTGACTTGTGGCTTGACAATTAATGTCTATTTGCCTCAGTTGCCCAATTGTGAGAATTAATTTGTGATTTTGTATTTTATGTTTGAGTTTATGTCACTTGGAAGATATATGACCCTGGGGTGAGTCATTTATCCCCTTTGTCCCTCAGTTTCCTCATCTGAAAAATGAAGAAATTGACTCATTTGTTGCTGTAGTCCCTTCTTTGGCAGGTAAACTTGAGGGAAGAAAATTAAATTATAGTATTACCTAAGTATTGATGATAATTGAGTAGATGGAACTCTGATAAAACATTGTCGGGCCATTAAAAAATCTGCAAATATGTGTACTATTTTTCATAAGGGAGGAACTACAAGTTTGATAATGTTCTTCAGCATGACCTAATTTTTTCAACTGCTAAGGAAAAGAAAGCATTCATGAAGCATAAATATAATGTACAGATAAAAATAAAAAAGGTTTGGTGTAGGAGTATGCCATAATAAAATGCTGCAAACTATAATTCTTCATAGTGACAGAGAAATTTAGTATTACTAATGTCTGATCTTTTCTACTTATATAAAATGTTTCACTGCCAGTATACCATAGGGAAAAAATACAATTTGATTTGAATATAATCTCTTAGTTATTTTCTTTAGGAAGCTACATGGAATGATGCTTACATACCCACAGGCTAAATTATTCTCATGGTTTCAAAAGGTATATTCAAAGAAGAAAAGTGAACCACAAAAATTTGAACTGCTCAGTACTTTTCTATGCACATTTGTTTTTTACTTTCAAATTCAAAAATATATAAACATGTATTTTTACACCAATATTTTTATGAATTTCCTGAATTTGTGATGTAAAAAATTTATTTTACATAATTTAAAAACACTTAAACATTAAAAACATTTCCCAAATTAGTATGTATTCAGTTTAAATGAGAGGCAGTTCTGTCTCTGACATATACTATTTATGTGATACCTAGAAAGTTATTTAACTTTCCAGTACCACAATCATTTCTTAGAGACTAAATTGTAGAGTATGTGTGATCTGCATCAATAGAGGGAGCTTCCTCACCCAGGAGTTTCACAGTAGCTGTGAAATCACAATTTGAATCCTTATTTCTATCAGTATTGATTATTATTATAAATAATCTTAAAATGTATTATTACTATGTATAACCTTCTTTTCTAATTTAGAAACTAACACAGGAAAATGAATTGCACAGATGTTTTCCCCAAAACTCACCCCCACCAAAATCAAGACATTGCTAATTACTTTTAGCATTGTTAATGAGACTGGAGACTTAACAACCTAGTTTTAATTCTTATAGTATGTCTCCAAACAATCCTGCTAAAAATAAGCAGACTTTGTTGACTTCAGTAAAGTTAATTAAAATTCTTGAGGTTAATGAGATTAATTGAGCTAAGAAAATAATGTCTGGTGTCCAATAATACACTGTATGATTATCAGTTATGGTGCATTACATTTATAGGACCATTTTCAAAATAGAAATTTTGTTACTATCTTTCAGAGCTTGGCAGGGAGAAAGGAACCCCCCCCCCCCCTTATATAGAATGAGTAGAAACACAGAGGGAATAGAGAGAATTGAAGGAAATATTGTGACAGAAGGGAAGTTTATGGGTTTGAATAAAAGTGGATACTAAGTCTCAGTGGAAGAGATGAGCTAAAATATTTGTTGTCTCAAAGCATAGTGCCAGGTTTCTCTATTGCCTATGGTCTTGTATCATTATGCTGGTATTTTGGTTTCAATTTAATTGCATAGATGGGTATGTTAGTATTGTATGAGTAATGGAACTGATCATATCAGAAAATGGAAATGGGATAGGACACAGCTGAACTAAAAAGGAGATGCTATTGGGATATTTTTGGGGTTTTTTTTTGGTTTGCTTGGGATTTTTATTTTTGTTTCATTATTCAATACCTTTACCCTCCCCCCCTCAGTTTTTGCCACAGTTTCTTTTTTCATTTAACAAAAAATACATAGTCTTTTGTGAAATATAGAAATAAATGCAAGCAAAGAGATATACATAAGTGTTTTTTTTTAAAAGCTAGTAGGTTAAAGTGTCTAGGATATCATGATGAATACACTTTCCATAGAAAGAATCTGTTTCCTGTCTGAATCTTGATTATAGCTACCAAACTGAGAGAAACAGTAGACTATGGTAAATATAGTGCTGTGCTTCAGACAGAAAAACTTGGGTCGAAATTCTGCTTCTGACCCTTAACCTTAGCAAAGATGCTTATTCACATTCTCTTTATAAGTAAAATGAAGATACACCTAAAATAAGGGGTATAAGGCTCAAAAGAGTTGCATGTAAAATATTTTACAAATTTTATAGTTATCATTAACTTTTAAATTATAGGTTTTTATGATATTTAGTTGGGTTAATTCAGCACACAGTCACGAAGAATTAAATTACTTGGTCAGTAAGGGAATATTGATGTAGATATTTTCAGTATAGAAGTAAGATTTATCAAAATGAAATGATTTTCTTCTACTTAGTGAACCACTAATCCTGAGACTTGGTGTGCATTAAAGCATGCAGTATGCCATGGTAGCAAAAGTCAGTGGTCACAAACAGACTTTTTAATAAAAACATAGAGGATTGGATCCTTATATTTTTCTGTGCAATGAGTTAATCAACATAATTTTGAAAGTACTGGAGAAATTATATAACTGTTCCCATGAAGAGCTTTATTTTAAGGCTTCAGTTATACTCAACACCACTCACTAATTCATCTATCCCCTCATTCAAATATATTAAAGCAGTGGATTTATCCTAGACACTCTCTCCAAAGTTGCTAATTATTTCATAATTGCCAAATTCAATGGCCTTTTCTCAATCTTCATTCTTTTTAGCCTCTTTGAAATCTTTATCTCTATCTCCTAGAGAAGATACTCTCTTAACTAGATTTTTGGCCCAAAACTCTCTCCTGATTTTCTTCCTCCTATCAGAGCTCTTTCCCCCCCAATATCCCACCTTTTAATTGTAGATATCCCAAAGAGTTCTGTCCAGGATCCTCTTCTCTTTTCTCTCTCTTTTCCCTCTTCCCATTAGATCTTATGGTCTTATTTACAAGTTCTATGATGATGATCTCCAAGTCCACTTGTCTTGCTCTAAACTCTCTGTTGATCTCCAATCTTGCATCTCCAACATTTTCAGACATTTCAAATAGTATGTGTAGTATATATCTTAAAGCAACATATCAAAAACACAATTCATTATATTTAACCTTAAACCTTTTCCCTTTCATAATTTTCCTGTTTTTGAGGGGAACACAATCCTCCCAATCCCTCAGGCTCTCAGATTAAGTGCCATCCTTACCACTTCACTATCTCTTACTTCCCCATATACAATCTTTTGCCAATGTCTGTTGAATTCATTTTTGCAATGTCTCTCAAATGTTCTGCCTTCTCTTTTCTGGTACTATCACAAGTTTCTGCAAGCCCTCATCATTTCATGCCTGATCTACTGAAATAACCTGCTGGTGCCTCAATTCTCTTCTCACTTCAATCGATCTTCCATTCAACTGCCAAAATCATTTCCTAAAATATTCCTTTGTTCATGTCACACATCCCCTTCCTCAAATTCATTCAGTAAATTCCATTGGCTCCCAGTCTCCTACATGATCAAATATAAGCTCCTCCATTTTGTGCTGAAATTTCTCTGTAACCTTTCCTACCTTTCAATTCTTATTACTCTTTTGATCCAATGTCACTGTCTCCTTCATATTTCATAAGATATTCTGTTTCATGACTCTGGGGATTTTTTCCTTTCTGTCCCCCATATCTGTAATTTTATTCATTCTCTTCTCTGCCTGTTGGCTTCCATCTCTTCTTTTAAGTCCTAACTTTTATTTTATAAAGGAAACATTTCTCACCCTTTCTTAATTCTAGTGCCTTTCTACTATTATTTCTTATTTATCCAAAATATAACTTGTTTGTACATGACTGTTTGCTAGTTGACTCTTCTAGTAGATTGTGATCTCCTAAAGGGCAGAGACTGTCTTTTATCTCTTCTTGTATCTCTAAATCTATCTTGGAGTCTTCTGATCATTATTTGCTGTTGTTTTTATTCAGTTGTTTTTCTATGGTAAATCATTGATCCAATGTTTCATTATTAAATACATTGTGGAAATACTATATACTGAAAGTTTTCAATTGTGTTTTAGTCACATCTGACTTTATGACCCCCATTTTGGGGTTTTCTTGGCAAAGATATTGGAATAGTTTGACATTTTCTACTCCAGTTAATTTTACAGATGACCAAGGCATTTTAGTCATTTACGGATGACTGAGGCAAGAAGGGTTGAGTGACTTGCCCAGGGTCACATAGATAGTTATGGGTCTATCTGAGGCTAGACTTGAACTCAGGAAGTTGAATCTTTATAACTCTAGGTATGGAAGTCTCTCCACTGCTCTACCAGCTGTCCTAAAGAAGGGGGTTTCTGAAATTTTTTAGCAGGACATGATATGGACAAACCCATGCTTTAGGAAAATCACTTGGACTACTGGGTTGGGAATAAATTGGAGAAACTTCTTCATCCTTCAGTATTGAAGGGGACCTTGTCAACCAACCAAGTGATTGGTGGCATGATTTGCACAATTATTTATATTGTAATGAGGGTTATACTCTGCAAGGCATCCTCCTCATTGGCCTATGCCATAGCTATTCTACCCCATGTCCTGATTGCATGAAGTAGCAAGAAAGACAGTGACACTGGATAAAGGAGTACTTGGTGGGGAATAAAGTATAAGAAGAGCTGAAAGATAGGAAGGGTTATGGAGAGATTTGTAAACAAAACAAAGAAATTTATTGGCAATGGTCTAGCTGCTACAGAAGTCTCTTGACCTGAATTAGTTTCTCTTCCTCCTGTATCAGCAGCATTAGCTGTATCATCAGTGCTGGGCAAACACTGTGACAGAATATGCCAATCTGATATATTCTAATGTGTCTCTTTCCTCCCAAACGTTTGAGCTACTCACCATTATGATATGATGATCAATAGCTTTAACATTAGGATAATGTTAGTTTACCACTCATAGATCTACACTGCTCTGCTCTGATTGGAGGTAGACAAGGTCAGTTCAGGTGAGAGGTAAGGAGGACCCTGAAGTTGGCCACATAATTAGAAAAAGATGTGTCGTAGGGTCCTGTAGAGTGAGGCAAAAGATTTCTCCCAAAGCTTTAGTTTAAAGAGACTCCCAAGTCAGCCATCTCTTCATGACTCACAAGCTAAATGATCATGCCCTTCCACATGTGTCTTTTCCCCCCCTCTCTTTTCTACTTCCTTTTATGTGTTGCCTTCCATCATTGGAAGACAGCTGGAGCTGTCTTTATTTTTCATATTTGTATCCCCAGAATGTACACTTTACTTACTGACTGAACTAGGGTAAGGATAATAGAATTGAGAAAAAAAAGTCTTATTTGGCAGATATGAGAGTCTTGGGGAGATTGAAGCAGCAAACTGTTGAAGACTGTTAGAAGAAGCAGAAGAAAGGACAGAAAAAGGGGGAAGAAAAGAAGTAGGAAGAAAGTTTACTTTGAGATTTTTAGTTTCAAAATCATAATGCCAACAGAAAAGTTAATAGTAATGACAGAGCTTGACAGAGAAGGTGATGGATTCACTTTTGTATGTCAATTAATCAATGACAGGAGAGTCAGATTGAAGTATATTGGAGATGGCTATCAAAAAACTAGATATTTATAGAACTTTCTTCATCTGATTTCTGTCATTATAAAGCATTTGTGAACCACACAATTTACAAAATGAGAAATGAGCATAATGCAAATGGGAGAAATGTTAAAATAATACCTATCTGTTTGTTACTAGAGTTCAGACTATTAAATGAATGTTTTATGTCTTTCTTGCTCTCTGCAAAAGAATACAACAGACATTTCAATTTCAAAAACTTGTATTTGAAATAGAATTATACTTCTGCATTTGGTTTTACCCATGATCTTAACAATGTGGGTACTAATTTCAGTGAAACAGATCTGAACTTATTCAGTCCTTCTCATGCCATGAGAGCCTTTCCCATTTCCCTATGCATTTCCCATAAAGCAGCTGCTCAATACACATGAGACCCTCTTCTAGGTAACCACATGTTGTGTGGTTACCAGTACACTGTTTTGATTGTCCATCTGTCATCCCCAACTCTCACAACATGACTAGTTCCTTTCCCTTTCCGATCATATATTTCCTGAACAATATTTTTTAGACCACTTCCAGTGTACAAATCAACATAATGAAGCCCATTTAGGCCCTATATTCATTGCCCTTTTGTTCACCCTCAGTTTTAATTCCTTGAAGCTTGTCATTTTTGATGATTAAATGTGTTATTATTATTCTCGTGAAGATGCTGGTCTCTCCAATACTACATTTATTACACTAATTAAAAGGGGGGGCAGGATGTAATTGAAACTCTGATGACATAGATAACAAAAGGAAAATATTAATTTTAACTAAATAATAAGCCATTCCTAAGTACATAATGTATAGAAAACTCTGTACTGGGCTCTGTATAGAGATATAAAGAGAAGGGTTGCATTCATAACTTAATTGAAGAGTCTTCCATGACATAATAAATTACAAAGGATATTGCATTATATTACATTTCATCATGTCCCACTAATTAATATTAACAAGATTTTAAATGGTGATTATAATTGTTGTTTAATTAGCTTTGTATAGTCTGAGATATTTGTATTGGGGTCTTTTGCTCATTATTTGTTGTTTTTATTCAGTGTTTTCAGATGGTGAATCATTGATCCACTGTTTTATTGTAAGAATACATTGGGGAAATACTAAATATTGTAAGTTTTTAGTTGTTTTTCAGTCATGACACTTCATGATCCCATTTGGGTTTTTCTTGGCAAAGACACAGGAATGGGTTTTCCATTTCCTTCTCCAGATCATTTTATAGATGAGGAAACTGAGGCAAACATGGTTAAATGACTTGTCCAGGTTTATAAAGCTACTGTGTGTCTGTCTGAGGTTAGATTTGAACACTGGAAGGTGAGTCTTCTTAACTCTAGCATGTCACTCAATGCATTTCCCCACCCTAACTGTCCTAAAGAAGGAAGTTACTGAAATTTGTTAGAGTGTAATATGGA
Source organism: Macrotis lagotis (assembly GCF_037893015.1). NCBI lineage: Eukaryota > Metazoa > Chordata > Mammalia > Peramelemorphia > Peramelidae > Macrotis > Macrotis lagotis. The sequence goes on from NC_133658.1 coordinate 624,514,951, forward strand.
CAAAGCTGTACTTTGGGAAAATCACTTTGCAGTGTTGAGAATGGATTGGAGAGAGAAGAGACTGAAGACAGGAAGGTCAATTAGTTCCAAAAAGTTCAAGTGAGAGGTAATGATGAACTGAACCTTGGGAAATGGTAACATAATTAAATATTTAGAGATATTGTAGAGGTAGAATGAACATAACTTGATCACTGAGAATGTGTGTAGTGAGGAAGGGTGAAGGGTTAAGAATGATTCCATGCTTTTCAACTTGTGTGCAAGAAAGATGATGTCTAATAAAAAACAGGAAAGTTCAGAAAATGGATGAATTTAGAATCCCCATTTTTCCTATTTAATTATGTTCAATTACCACCTTAGAACCACTCCTGATTCCTACCATCTGCTAATACATTCTTCTGCCTACCTCTCAAAAATTGTTGTGTATTTATTAGCATATAGGTAATTTTTTTCCAATCTCTATAGATGGTAATTCATTAAAGGCAGATATTTTGATTTCTTTGTATCCATAGTACCTTGCAGCACAGTTTTAATAAATGCTTCTTTGTGTTTGATTGATTTTGATTGTATGCTGTTCCTCTTTAATGTAAGATCCTTGAGGACAAGAACAATATTCCTATTACCTTGCGAGGTGTCTAACTGCCTATTAAGCAGATGTCTGTTAAATAGAATTGAATTGATTGGAATTGAAAAGATAAGGCTTCCTGCTTAGAGGTGAACTGGTGGAGTTCTCTTTCAATTTTGGAATGTAGTCTGATGAATGGGTTTGTTATGGTTCATTTTTAACAACAGGAAATACACTGGCACTAACCACTTTCCCCCATAATCATACTTAATATGAAATAGAACCTAAGAGTTCTTTTAAGTAGTCTAGAATATATATCTTCAACTTTCATTTCAAATACAGATTTTTTTTTTAAGTAATCCTCAACCATTTTTTTTCCAAGCCTATCAATACGGGAAGCTATTAATCCTATTCTTAGAAAACCTGATAGGAGTTTCCCTTGGGGAAATAAATGCCATTGATCTAGAGACAATTAGCTTGAAAACTTATATGGCAAAGAAAAGTTTATAGTAATCTTCTCTTTCAGAAACTTTTTAAAAAATGCATGTTCATTTTTATAGAACACTTATTTTTGAATATTCTTCATACATTTTTCACATTCATACTCACACTCATAACCATTCTATATACAGACATTTGTATATGAAGATAATCAATACTTTATAGACATTCAGTATGCATACCTATGTTATCAGGCTTTTATTTGTTATCACCACTACAATTCTTGAATAATTTTTTTCTTTTATCATGTATTTGCATTAAATCCTTACTTTGGAATTTGATGAGATATTTAATTAAAGTGTTCAGATACTTTTTTTGATACTTTCATATTTTTAAAAATCATTTTTAATTTAACTTTTACCATTAAACCAATGTATATGACCTAGACCAATTGATTTAATCTGCTTAGTTCTTAATTTCTTTGTCTATAAAACAAAAACACTGATTAGATCAGTGATATCAGACTAAAATAGAAATGGAAGATATTAATTGATGTAGAAAAATATTACTACTATCTGTTTTATTGCAATTTTATTTTAATTATTTTGTTAAACATTTCTCAATTTCATTTTGATTTAGTTCAAGTCACACCCAGGAATGCTGTGGATCTTGCTTTTGTGGGTATCTTTGAACTAGATGATTCCATCATCCTATGTTAACTATTTTCTTTAGTAGTCATTAATTTATTCCTTTAATGTTCACAGATGTCCAGATTCTACTAGACCTGAAACAGTGCGTCCTTGTCTCCTCCCATGCAAAAGAGACTGTGTTGTGACACCTTTCAGTGAATGGACTCATTGTCCTACTTCATGCCAACAAGGTAAGAAGAAAATACATTGAGTATGTCTCATTCTAACCTTCCAGTTCTTTTCTTCTTGTTTCTCCATTGAGGAGTCTTAGTAATGAGGAATCATCATACATTGCTATCTCAGAGTTTTCCTTGTGACTTTAAAAAATATAGAAAAAGTGAGTAAGGCATTAAATATTATATATATATATATATGTATATATATATAAATCTTAAAGCTCTATACAGAAGTTATAAAAATATTAAAGACTTTGTTCAAGACTAAAATTAAATTACTATTTGTAAATATTTCTTTATCCATCAGAAAAATAATATTTAATAGAAATAGGAAAATGTTATAAGTGTAAATTAAAGATGATCCTGTTTGTTTTATTTTACAAATAAAATAATTGAGACTGGAGAGATGAACAGCTTGTATAAGAACTTGCAACTAGTTAAAATATTAAAAATAACAAAAATAACCTACATTGGTATAGAGCTATAATGTTTTATTTGCAAAACAATTTCCTCACATCAATCTTGTAGTTCAAGTAAATGTTCTTCTTTGGAAAGTTTGTTTTTTTCTTTCAAAATTACATTTATTAATATGGCATATGAATGATGATGATGCTGATGATGGTGATGATTTTTGTCCTTTGTATTCCAAGAAGACTTTGACATCAGGAAGGTGATTCCATGGTATGCATATGAATTAGACTTGAGTAAGGGGGTTTTGTAGTAAGTCACCAGTCTCATTTTTTTCCTCCAGAGACTTCTGTTTCCAGTGGACTGATATAGATTAGGACAACAGGAGATAACTCAGAATGCAAAGCAATCAGAGTTAATGTCTATTATATATAAATATGTGTATACATTTTTACATGTCATTCCATTTTGAAGATTAGTAAAACAATTATTAAAATGCCAAACTATAGAGCTTGATAGCAATCAAGGAACATAATAACTATGTATGAATTTTTAAAAAGGTAACATAGAAGTTATGTACAGAAGGAGAGCAAAGGAACATAATTTTTCAAACTGTATCATATATTAACCAGAATTCAAATCTGAGAATATGTGCTCCATGAAGGGAAGACATCTAAGCTTTGTCATTAGAGTCTTTTGGTCCTATGATAGGTAAATCTCAGATAAATTCTAGGCATCCATAGTAAGACCTCCAGGGTACTAGATGGTACTGATCACTTTGAGATAACATGCAAATGTTAACTTAAAATTTGTTGTCAACTTTGAGATGATTTGAACATGTTAATGAATTCACCAGGAGCACTCTGTGCTTCTTTCTCTCTTCACTCAAATCCTCACATTATCTACATTCCTACACCACTTCAACCTGGTCCTGATGCATATTCCTCTGTTGTACTCCCTTTTTAGGTTATGTTTGTCACTGTACCTTTGTCCAGGTAGCCTCTGTGCCTCTGTGCTTTATTTATGTGTTATTGAAGTCTCATTTTCTGCTGCCATTATAGTAAATATTCAAAGAACCATATGTGCCTGCCTCATTTCATAATTCCATAAATTTTTCAATTTATGAATTTGTTATAAATGTAAAGTTTTATATTATGATTATAAAAGAATCAACAAAACCTCCCACATAAATTATGAGATTATAGTTTCATGAAAAAAAGATCTGTGACTTTTAGTGTAGTAAAAATTTAATAAGTTACTATATTCATAGTATGAAAAAGTTAGTGCAACCCTGCCTGAATTAAGACAATGTTCAGGAAAAAAAAGGAAATGATTTTATTACTATATTTTGCCCCAGTCAATTTAGCTCTTGAATGTGAAGATCAGTTCTGTGAGCCACATTTTTAGAAAGACATTGTTATATTGGAGCACATAGAAGGGAAGATGTCTAGGTGGAGCAGCATTGTTCTGTGGAAAGAACAAAAAATAAATTGAAGTTAAATGAAACAGGGTTCAAATACTGACTCATTCATTCACTACCTACCTTTTCTTGGACAAGAAGATGCTTAGCCTTTCTTGTTGTAAAATGAAGGTGTTGGGGGGAGGAGAGAATATGATAAGACTTCCATGAGTCTTTCTAACTATAAAATGTAAAATTCTGTGGTATGAAGAATTGCCAAAAAAAAGAAAAAAATGTGGTTCAGGAATATAATGGAATTGTGCTGTAAGAAAGAAATAGACCTGTTGCAAAGTAAAGCAAGTGTCAGAGAAAACTACACATAACCAGCACAACAATATCACTAAGAGTAACTTCCATCAAATAATAAATAATGAAGGCTGCTGTAGTACAAACAATATGATGGGCCCCAAAGATAAGATGGAAGAACACATTTTCCCTATCTCTTTGCAGTGATGGGAGCTCTATTTGTGGAAAGTACTGCATAAGTTCTCAGATTTTATTTTTTCAATGTGTTAATCATTTTATTGGTGTTCTTTTTCTTTAAAAAATTCCTTGTTAAAAGGCAAAAGCTTTTTAAACCATTTTTTCTTTCAGTCTAGTGAAGCATTTCTCAAAATAGTGTTTTAAATGAATAAAATTAAATAGAATTACAGCAAAACACCAATTATATTGAAATAAGGTTTTAATTTTTTTCTTATACAAGTTCATGGACCCCCTGCATCGTCCAAGAACTCTTTGGAGTCTTGTGGACCCCAAATTAAGTACTCTTTTTATAAAGGTAGCTCTGGGAGTAGGGAAGGAAGGAAGGATGAAGAAGGAAATTTATATTACATTAAAATAATAATAATGAAATTTATTTGAAAGAAATTCTATGACAATCAATGGTCAGGGGCTGTAAAGAAATAATTGAAGGATATGGAATAGGCAGAAGAAAAGGTGTGATAGGCCATCTGGTAAGTAAACTTAGTCTCTGGAGCTTAGAAAAGTACCTGGCATCCTTAATAAATGTCTGTTGATTGATTGAAAAAGGAAAAGTTGGGGGAGGCTAGGTGGCACAATGGATAGAGCACTGGCTCTGGAGTCAGGGGTACCTGAGTTCAAATACAGCCTTAGACACTTAATAATTTCCTAGCTGTGTGGTCTTGGGCAAGCCACTTAACCCCATTGCCTTGCAAAACCTTAAAAAAATAAAGAGGAAAAGTTTAAATGTACATATAATTTTACTTGGTGAAGGCCATATAATAACTTATGTTCAACAAGTATTCCTTTGATCCATTGTTCCATGAAAAGAAGATATAGAAATGCTGTAGTATCAGTTTTATAATTGATACTTTGAAGGTTTTTATGATGTGATTGTTTAAAAGGAATAAAATTAGGATAATGTGCTAGGCTTTTTTTGTTGTTTTATTTAAACTCCAAATTAGATTTTTCTCAGTACTGATTATGGTGTGAAATTGGACATTTAGGGACATGAATTAACTTTGTCAGATTGCTGGGGAATGATTTAAACCACTGTTTTAATATCTCAAATCCATAGCAGTCCATTACTCTCTTAAGTTTTACTTTACAGAGATAAAAAATGGGAATGATATTCCTAATTTAAGAAAAAATGTTCAATGAGTAATTTTAAAAATTAGCTCCAACTTCTAGAGACTCAATTAAACATTTAAACGGGTTGCATTGTAATGAAAATCATCTCAAGCCTCCACAGATTCCTATGCCTCCAACTTTTCAAGCCTAGCTAATCCTTTTCACAGCCTAAGAGCCTAGGGACTTAAAGAACTGAAAATTTGATTTTAAACTTCTCTTGCTAGCTATCTACCTTTCCTGAAATTCATTTACCCTCATGTTCAAGTTCTTTCCAGAGGCCCCAAGCATATTAACTAAGTTCAGGTTAATTAAGGGGCAGATGAGAGAAGGAGGAGGTAATCAGGGAGAAAAGGAGATATGAAAGCCATAGTATTTCTTCCTCATTCACTGAAGAAAATTTGAAGTCCTAAGGGAAAGGGAAAAAAGAAGAAAATATCTTCACCAAAGAATGGAGGTATCAGTATAATTCCAAAGACTCAAGTAATTTCTTAATATTTTACATGAAGAGAATGAAATATGAATTGAGGCATCATCATGCAGTGGATAGAGCACAAAGTCAAATAGGCCTGGGGTTAGAACCCTGGTTTGGATTCTTATTAGTGTCATGACCCTGAGCAAATTATTTAATTCTCCTGAGCCTGAAATGAGGCTGTTGAACTGCTCAGATCCCTTCCAACTCTAAATCTATGTTGCTATAAATTTTCAGTCTTTCAGTTCCCTGTATACTGGTCATTAGTATATGATATGATATATAACAACTCTTCAGTTGTTTCAGTCATTCCAACTCCTATCACCCCATTTTTGAGTTTTCTTGGCAAAAGATACTGGAGTGGTTAGACATTTCTGTGTTCAAATCCAGTCAGACACTAACTGTGTAACTGTGACTAAGTCACTTAATTCTGTTTGCTTCATTTCCTTATCTGTAAAATGAACTGGAGAAGGAAATGGAAAACCTACCAGGTAGCTTCTCTACCAAGAGAACCCCAAATGAGGTCACAAAGAGTTAAACATGATTGAAATGACTGAACAATAAAAACAATCTTAACTGGTAGAATTACTTTTTTCTAAACCACTCTGAAAGAGAACTAGGGGAATTATTTTACAGATTAGGATGAAGGCTCGGAAAGATTAGTCACCTAGCTAATTGCCTCAGTTAAATTTGAATCCTAGTCTTCTCACTCTAAGATCAGTGCTCTAACCATTGTTCTCTGCTGTCCCAATACCAATCTCCCAAGGAAGTTCGACTGATGCTGAGACTAATCACTTAGCTTATTTTCCTTAAAGTTTTGCTTTTGCCTTCACCCTCTATGGAAGGGAGGTTCTTCTTCCGAACATTTTTGGTCCTTAGCTTACAACTATTGGTTTTCTTTAGAATTTCTCCTATCCCTTTTTCTAGCTTATATAGAGACTTTTCCACTGAGAAATTCTAGGATCATAATCAATTGCTCTCCAGTATCTACCATAGTTTGCTAACTGTTGCAAATTATGAACTGCTTTAATTGGATTCAGTTTGGAAATTAATTCTATTCACCACCTGGGTCATCATCACATCTCATTCTCAATTCAGAGTCACACTGATATTATTTTAAAAAACATTTCTATCTGTGGAACTCAGAACACTGGACATAAATGTTTGAACAAGCAGTGTTTGACACAGTGAATATAAAATAGGAAAAGGGTCCCAAAAGGCGGAAAAAGAGACAAGAGAGGGAATAGGACAAAAGGTAGAAGATTAACAAGAATTGGAAATGAAAACCTGCAGCAAATGTCAAGAAGTATGCACACTGAGGACTTGATTCAACCAATACTTGGTGCCAATAGCCTGAATGAATAAAGTAAAAGAGCTTTTTCCTCCATGGTTTAACTCTTGGGAGTGGTTGAAGAGAGACAAAATTCTCTTAATATTATTATAAGAGTCAAGGGAAGGTCAAAAACTATCTTCTATCTTGCAATGGTCAGACAAAATTTATAATTTAGATAAGTCATTTCATTGTTGTCTTAATAGGGATTTTCCAAATGATGGATGAAAATCTTAGTCTGCTATCTCATATGCTATTGCTTTCATCTAGATTGAAAACCCCTCTGGGACAAAGATCATGTGTTATAGTTGTACCCCATACAATTATACATGTATATACCATACGATGCTTAACTAAGTGCTGAACATATAGTAGGAAATTAATAGCTATCTTATGAGTAATTGATTCAATGAATTAAACACTAATCATTTGATTAATCTCTCAGACTCAATTATCTGGGAACTCACCTCTAATTGGAAGTGTAGGCTATGATCAAATACTTATCTTTCCTGTGAATGTAATTGAAGGGAAATAGATAATACAGAATATCAGTTGTCCTAACAATGAACATTGGACTTTGGAATGTAGTCAGAGTCACATTCAAATTCATATATTCATCCGTCTTTTTCCCCTTATACAAATGTTCTACTCCTCTCATATCTGACCCCTTTTTGGTATATTCTGTGCTCCTATTGACTTAACTATACTTATGGAAACCTGAGACACAGGTGAGCAAGGAGAGAGAGAGAGAGTGATTATCTGAAAATAATGAAGAATTGACTCGATGGAGAAGAGTTAACTTAGAAGGTTAGAGCTTTAGGTGTTTAGCATTAATTCTCAAACAGGGTTCTTGGAGGCATCTTTGCCTACAAGAGGTTGTTAAATCTTTGACCCTTGATAGTCTAGGAACCCTTTGACATCACCTAATCAGTTGATGTGTGTAATTTGTACAAAGCTCTGTAATTACCTTCTACTCCTTAATCCATGGGGTTATAGCTATGATTCCTTCAGCACAAATAGGAGTAATTAACTAGCTACTTCCCTACTATTTAGAACAGGAAAAGCTCTTCAAATAGTGGTACTCAAAAGAAAAAAAAAACAAGATTGACAGAATATTCTCACTTGACAATCAAAAGGATGGCAGCTGTTCCAAATGTGTTAACCCTGTGGAGTATAAGGGCATGGTGGAATGAATATTGAGCTGTATTAGGAGTGAAGTGTTAGTTTAAATTTAATGCTCTCCAACTTTCCCAGCAATTTTTAGTATTCTTTATATAAGTGAATGGGGTCTGTGTGTTTTATCAAGTACTAGAATGTTAATTAAATTTGCTTTTATATGTTGTACGCCTAACTTGTTGCACTAATTAAATTTGCTATTGTTTTAAAATACTACAAAATGTTTAATGATTGGTTGGTTTGTCATATGCTTTGATATCTGAGAAATTAGGAAACCAGGGTTTTCTTTCAAATTTTACCTCTAACAAAGGTATTTCACTTTGAGCAGGGATTATGATCTTCCTGGACTTCACTTTTAAAATCTGTGAAATTACAATGTTGGGTTAGATGAGTTCAAAGGTTTCTTCTTAATAAATGTCATTCCTACTTGAAAAGTCATTTTTCTATATTTAGGTAGTTTTGTAGTTGACTTTTAACTGTAATAATCTTTGAACTCTCTTCAGAAAGAATAAAGTAAGAGAATATCAAATTTTACTAGGACAGGACCAAATGGTACCTAAAGTGAGGAGTATCATCTGAACCTATGAGATTAGATTACAGTCTTTGTGGAATCATTCTATGAGTTCTTTTTTTATGGTTTATTTTATATTATTACAATAATCTTGTTGTGAACCCCCCCAAAAAATATGAACCTCAAGAGAAATGAAGTGAGGAAAAAAAAGCGTACTTCAATCTGTGTTCAGATTCCATTGATCCTGTCTCTGGGATAAGTCTACCAGATAAGTTGCTTCAATATCTTTTCCCACAGTGACTATTACTAACTGCATTTTCTCCATTCTATTCCTCCCAACTCCTATTTATTCTGTTCTTTCTCTCATTTTACCCTGTCCCTGCTCATAAGTGTGTTGTATCCAACTACCCTCTCCCATAATCTTCCCTCTCTTCTATCACCTACTCCACCCTCCCTCCCCCATCCCCCTTCTCCATTCCTTTCCTCTCATTTTTCTTTAAGGTAAGATAGATTTCTATACCCCATTAAGTGTATATGTTATTACTTCACTGAGCCATTTTTGATGAGAATGAAGACACCCTCATTCCCCCCTCTCTTCCCCCCCATTCTACTCCATTGCAAAAGCTTTTACTTGACTCTTTTACATGAAATATCTTAGCCCATTCTACCTCTCTTTTCCCTTCCTCCCAGTACTTTCCTTTATTACCCAATGTCTCCATCTTTATACTATACCATACCATTATATTCGACTCTCTACTGTACCCTGTCCATATATGTTCCTTCTAATTGCTCTTATAAATGAGAAGGTTCACATGAGTTATCAGTATCTTCTTCCTATACAGGAATACAAACAGTTCAGCATCATTAAGTTCCTCATAATTAGTCCTTTTTTTTGTTCACCCCCTCTACGGTTCCCCTGAGATCCTGTATTTGGAGTCCTGTACTGTTCAACTCTGGTGTTTCAACAGGAAAGTTTGAAAGTCCCCTATTCCATTGAAAGTCCATCTTTTCCCCTGATAGAGGATGCTTAGTTTTGCTGGGAAGTCGATTCTCAGTTGTTAAGGCATGCTCTTTTGCCTTCTGGAATATCATATTCCAAGCCCTATGAGCCCTTAATATAGATGCTGCCAGATCCTGTGTAATCCTGACTATAGAACCACAGTAGTTGAATTGTTTGTTTCTGACAGCTTTTAGTATTTTCTCTTTGACTTGGGAGTTTTAGAATTTGGCTATAATATTCCTGGGAATTTTTCTTTTGGGATTTCTTTCAAGTGATTGGTGAATTCCCTCAATTTCTATTTTACCCTCAGCTTCTAGGATCTCAGGGAAATTTTGCTCTATTATTCCTTGAAAAATGAAGCCTAGGCTTTTTTCCTGGTCATAACGTTCAGGTAGCTCAGTTATTTTTATCTCTCCTTGATATGTTTTCTAGGTCAGTTGTTTTTCCAATGAGATTTTTCACATTTCCTCCTAATGCTTTGTTCTTTTGATATGGTTTTATTGCTTCTTGATTTCTCTCAAAGTCATCAACTTCATTTTAGCTCCGTTCTACATTTGAAGGAGTTATTTTCTTCAGAGAGCTTTTTTATCTCCTTTTCCAGATGACCAATTCTGCTTTTTAAGGCAGTCTTTTTCTTATTTTCCTTTTTCTTATTTTCCTTTTTCTTATTTGCTTTTTCTAATTGGCCTAAACTGGTTTTTAACATGCTATTTTGTTCATTATTTTTTGTATTTCTTTCACTAAGCTGCTGACTTGGTTTTCATGATTTACCTTCATCACTCTCATTTCTCTTCCCAGTTTTTCCTCTACCTCCCTTACTTGTTTTTCAAACTCTTTTCTGAACTTGTCCATAGCCTGAGCCCATTTCCTATTTCTCTTGGAGCCTTTAGACACAGCAACTTTGACTTTGTCATCTTCTGAGTGTCTATTTTGCTCCTCTATGGGACCAAAGTAATTTTCTATAGTCAGGTTTTTCGTTTTCTGTTGTTTGCTCATTTCCTCAGTCTATGACCAATTTACCACACTTCCAAGGCTTTGGTGTATTTTTGGGGCACCCCATAGGGACCTTAATTTCTCTAAGGTCTTTATGAGAGGCTCTGAGGCTCTGACTGCTCTCTTGGCCTGTGCTCTGGTCTGTGGATGATGACAGGCATTCCCTATGCCCTAGAGCTGTTAGGAGGGTCCCTGCTCTGCTATGGTGGTATGGGGCCCAAACTGAGACCTGAATATGAGTGGGGGCAAATAGCAGAGTTCTGCCAAGGGATAGCAGAGAGACCTTTGCAGTCTCTCCTGATCCCCTGTTTGTGGGCTGAGTACTCTGAAGGTGCTGGGTGGCTCCACAAGGTGGCTCTGAAGGTTCCTGGCATGAGTTCCCACCACAAAGCTGCTCTGAGGCTGGTGCTGACCAGGGCTCTAAACTCACTCTGGTGCCATAGAGTTCTCTCACTGCCCCTTCAAGCTGTCCCTGGAGATCCCTGAGCCAAGAGTCTGGTAAACACCTCCTGTGCCACTGACCTAGGCACTCCCAGGAACCCAGGTACCCCATGTGTTGTTCCTGGACAATTGGAACTGATTTGCTCCTGCCTGTTTGGGCTGTGCTGCAACTCATCTATGCTGTGGCTCTTTCCAACCCTTCATCCTAGTGAAATAGACCTAGCATGCTGATCTTTTAAGTTGCTTTGGACTGGAAAATTCTATCAGTCATTCTTTCTGTGTGTTGCCCCCTCTAAATTTTGTCTAGAGTCATAATTGTCTAGAGTTTTGGGGGGGCGAGTTTCCTTCTTGCAGCCATCTTGGCTCTACCAGTTCTATGACTTCTTATAGAACCTTTGTCCCTACCCTGCCCTTGTGGTTGTTATGATGTCAAATGAAGCAATTCATTCAATTCTCATCTGTCTATCATTTATTTATAATCATGAATATATACATATGCATATTTACATATATATTACATATTCTTAACACAGTATCTGACATAGTGTAAGGTGCTCAATACTTATTCCCTTCTTCTCCTTCCTTGGTTTTCATCTTATTCCCTTCCTCCCCTTTCATTGGAAGAAGTGTGGGCTTGGAGATAAAAATCAATGTAATTGGGCTGAAGATCATAATCTATGGCCACTTTTTCCTCTGGGGTCAGAAAACAGTTCCTGAAGAGTCATTATGACTTCTCATGGAGCCTTAGCCCCCTACTGAGGAGACTACTGCCCTCTGTTTGGAAAGAGCATAAAAATTACCTAGTCAATTGTGAGTGCTTAATAAAGGCTTATTCCTTTCTCTTCCCCCCTAGTCCAGAGTTTCTTTTTATTGATGAAGAAACTGAAGCTCCAAAAAAAATTATGCCCAAGGTTATGCAGACTAGAAAGTGGCAGAATCAGAAATTAAACTGAAAGTTTTGGAGGTCGCATGACTTAATCAATAAGTCAACACATGTTTATGAAGCATTTCTTTTATAAGGCTTAAGCCTATGAATATAAAGAAAGGGAGAACAAACTGTCCATGTCTTCAAGGAGTTTATAGTCTAGTGGAATAGTTAAAACCTGAATTGTTCATTTTTGAACATTTTGTGTATGCAAGTGTACATTTATATAGATAGAGACAGTACAGAGTCAAAGAGTCAGAGAAACAGAAACAGAGACATACACACAGAGAAGTAATACTAGAGGGGAAGGAGTTAGTAGTAGAAAAATCTTCCTGTAGAAGGTGATATTTAATCTGAGTTTTGTAGAAGACCAATAGGCAGAAGTAAGGAGGGAGAATATTTCAGGGATATAGAATGGTCCATGAAAAAGACTTTCAGTAAAAAGAATGTTAAAATCAGGAGACAGAATGTCCATTATATGCATACCATGTTGCCTTTTAGACTTTGTTGAATATAAACATCAATCAAATGAAGGCATCTTGGTGTGATGGAAATAATATGCAAGAGATTTGGATTCTAATCTTGATTTACCACTAACCTTGGAGGATCCTTTCTTCATCTATATTACAAGGGGGTTAGCTGAATGATATTTTGGGTAAATCCCTAGCAGTTTGATGATATCATGATCTTAATATCTGCTATACACTTAGCATTTTAAAGTACAGGGATACAAAGGATATCAAGATCCTGAAAAAAACTTTGAGGTTCCTTTCTCTTGTAGTCAAAATATATGCAGAAAAATTAGGAGAATACCCTTGAAACAAAGGTTCTTAAAATAAAAATGAATGAAAAAGAGGAAAGTAGATTTGGAATAGGAAGACTCAGGTTTAAATCCTAACTCTCATTTACTGTCTCTTTGACCTTGAGAGTAAATCACTTTTCACTGGATTTTGGTTTTCTCATCTGTAAAATGGGGTAGGTTATAGTAGATGACCCTTTAAAGGCCCTTCCAGCTTTAACATTTTTTTTTGAAGATTTTTGTTTTAGATGCTTGCTGTGGGTGCAACTGAGTGGTGATGACAAAAACAGGAATATGAACTATTGGAAAGGAAATTCAATAAAAATACAGATACCCTGAGGAAAGGCAGAGTAGTTACTAAAAAAGACTAATCCTGCTAATGATCTTTCAAAACATTTTAATATTTTATTATGTAAGAAAACTTTTAACCTTCATCTTTTACAATTTTGAGTTCAAAATTCTCTACTACCTCTTCCTTATTGAGAAGGTAATCAATTTGATAAAGATTATACATGTGTAGTTATGCAAAACAAAGATGATCATCTTTTTAAAAAATTAAAATATAGGCAGTATGTTTGTTAATTCCTATAAAAGTGTCAAAGCTCTAGTTTCTAGTATTTTTTAAAGATACATATATATAGTCATTCACAAACATGTATACATATCCATATGCTTATATGTATATGTATGTATGTGTGTGTATATATGTATATATAATGATGATGTTGCCTTAGGATGTATTAAAAATAATACCTGTTAATACATTTCATTTAACCTCATTATTCATCTCCAAAATGCACTTTATTATATTTTCAAAGTATAGAATGATTTTGTTTTTATAAACATTATTTATTGATTTTTATGTAGCAAACTCACAACAATTCTAAGATAGAAACTATTATTATTCCCATTTTACAAGTGGGAAAAAAAAGTGAAGAGAATTTAGTGATTTACCCAGGGTCATATGGCTATCAAGTTTCTTAGTCAAGTTTCTAACTCATCTTCCTGGGTCAAGTCCAGCCTTTTACTCACCCACTGTACCATCTAGTTGCCTAATCTGCATGATTTTATGATCTCTTAGGATGACTGACATAGCTTACATTTGTTTGGATAAAAGCATATTTCTTTTGAAAATACCTTCAATTCTGATTGACCTCTTCTTATTTCTAGGATTCTCCATGGCATTTATAATATGATTCTTATTTACCCTCATAAGTAAATGAGTTGCTTTCAAGAAACAGAGAATGTGATTCAAATTAGTAGTTTATTTTTAGGCTTCCCATGAATTGCAGATGAAGTAGAATAAATTAGTTGTGATTTAGCTGGGATATCACTGTAAGTTTATTAACTAATCTTCTACAATTATAAAGAGAAGAATTTTTTTACTCCCTTGATGTGGTTTCATTTCAATATAATTAATTTTAAATTTTTTTAAAAAAATCCTTTTTTTGTGAAGTTGTTTTGCTTTCCAGATTAGTTACTGAGAATGAGGGTGGGGGGAAGGGACATCTCCATATTGTTCATTTTCTAGTATGATAATAAAATTTGTAGTGAGGGAGGGAATTAAGCGCTGGTACCTTGATATTTTGATTGGGAACTTGAGGTTAAATAGAAAGTAAATATATACAAAAACAAAAGCTAATACAAGATACAAATTATGATAGATGAAATAATTTGCCCAAAGTCTAGACAAATATCTATTTAAAAAAATCAAATTAGACCAAATTTAATTGAAGAAGATGATATTTCTTCACATTTTAACACTATTTTACTCACATCTCTCAGATCCTGCAAGTATGGAAATGAGTTTTCAAAACTATTTAATGGCATACATATAATGATGAGTCCAGGATGTAAACATTGTTATTCAAGAAATGATTGATTCTTTGCCACTTTAGTTATCTTCAGGTTAAATTTAATTTACTCTGATTCTTAAAATGTGATTGATGGAGCTTTAAATTCTGGAGACTTTGGATGAATGCTTCTGTATTACCTAAAGAATGCAAATTTCTTAGTTATGGACCAAAACTTTTCCTTCTTTTTCTTTACTTCTCATAATGCTTACAACCTCAATATCATACATTTTATTCCTTACATTTAATACAATATTTCAGGGTTGGTATTATTTTATAAATTGTTCATATTGTTTTCTCTCCAACAAAATTATGTACTACTTAAATGCAAGGATGATATATACTTTTGTTTTACCCTTTGTCCTCTTTTTTTGTGTATGGGGATATTGTGTGGTCTTAATAATTATTTTGCTGAATTATATAAGAAAATATTGTTCTTATTCCATTCAAGTCAACCACATTTATTCAGTGCTTACCATGGGTCAGGTACTGTGCTAGGTGAAGCAATCTAAAAACCACCAGAAAGAAAAGTCCCTGTCCACAAGAAGCTTATGCTCTCCTGGATATACTATGTATACAGATAAGTAAATACAAAATATAGAAAAAGAAAGCAAGTTAATTTTAAAAGGAAGGAATTTCTAATAACTGGCATTAGAGACATTAGCAAAAAAATTGTGGATGTTCTGGTACCTGAGCCTATTCATAATTAAGTTAGTGATTTGAACAAATATAATGAAAAAGGAGTAGGATTCACACAAAGATATGTATCAAGAAATGAAATTACTTGTATGAGGTAATAACTATCAGTTCAGTACAACTGGAATGAGTATGCATGAGGGGGAATTTAAATAAGAATTGAAAGGTAGGTTGAAGAAAGAATTCTTTTTGTTCAATCATATCTGATTCTTTGTGAACCCATTTGGGGTTTTCTTAAAGATACAGGAGTGATTTGCCATTTCCTTCTTCAGCTCAATTTATAGATGAGGAAAATGAGGCAAACAGGATTAAATGGTTTGTCCACAGTCTTATAATTAGTAAGTATTTTAGGCTGAATTTGAACATAAATAAATTAACCTTTCTAACTCTAGGTTTGGCAGTCTATTTACTGAGCTACCAAGTCTAGAAGGCTCTAAATGTCAGCCTGAATAGGTGATATGTTACCTAAAATGCAATAACAGTCATTGATGATTGTTTTTAGTGTGTTTGTGACAGGGGAGAGGTAGTCTCAGCTAATTTGTGTTTTAGAAACATAACATTGACAGCTATGTATTACATTAGAGAAGGAGAGGATGGACATAACTAGATTAAAGTATTAAATAGATCATGTGAATGGAAAACAATTTATGTAAAAGTAGGGTTGGCAAGACTTGTCTTTGAGAACTGAAAGAGGAAATATCATTCATGATTCCATTGATACCATGCTGAGTGACTTGAAGGGTAATGGTGTGATCAAAAGAAATGGGAAAGATAAAAGAGGGATGTATTTGGGTGGGGGGAGAATATGATGAATGATAGTTTAGACAAGTTGAGTATGAGATGACAGTGGGACATACAGTTGGGAATGTTTAGCAGAGAGGTGTTTAAAGAGAAATTCAAATAGATTAGGGCTAGATGAAAGGATTTGCTTATCAGTTAAAATGCTAAAATCTTACCTTTTGCAAGAAGACTTTCCAAACCTACTTAATCTTAGTGTCTTCTCTTTGTGATTATCTCTATAATCTTGTTTGTATATAGTATTTTTTCTGACTCTCCTATTAGCAAATGAGGTCCTTGAGGTCAGGGATTGTCTTTCTGCCACTCTTTGGATCTTCATCACTTAGCAAAGTGACTTAAGCATAGAATGTGATTAATAAATGCTTATTTGACATGATATAATTTGACATGTAGATCAACTGAACAAAAATGGGCACAAAACAAAGGGATTGCAAAACATGTCAGGTAATAAGCCAGACAATAAATTAAGTGAGAAATAGATATACAAAAACTTCATCTACATGGAGCCAAAACTATTGGTTGAAAAATGAAAGCTTCATTTCCATTGGTTTGGCAATATTTAGACAAAATAAACAAAAACTCAAATTGCCTAATTACACTAGTTTTTTTCCTTGAATGAAATCCAGGCAGTGCTTAAATCTAGGAACATGTTTCATTTGTAAAATGAAGCAGATGAAACTGCAATTACCAGTTTATTCCAAGCTTATAGTGGCACATATGATTTTACATAATAGTTAATTCCAAAAAATTTAACTATCTGCATAAAATAATGTTTATAGAAATTAAACAATTCATTTTCTAGAAGAGAGCAGAGGAGCTTTAAAGTCTCTTGGCAACTGCCCTTTTACATTGTCATCTGAACATTCTAAGTCAGATCAGTACGGTATTACTTATACATTCTTAACCAAAATGTTCTTAGCTATAAATAAAACAATTAGTATATCTTTATGCCATGTGAAACAAAGTAAAATAAAGATTATTGTAAAATGCTTTTTCATTAAAGATATAATATACATGTGCTTATTGTCAGCATTTTTAACCAAAATACTAAACATGATATTCTCTATGCTGAAAATTTGTTATCTGCCAATGTAATCTGGTGTTTCAATAAATTTTAATCTTAATCTTGAATGAGGAATAACAAGATATTGCATTGTATACCAAATACTTACTGAATATATTATTCATGTTGCATTAAAAAGGTCAGAATGGAGAAAGCATCACGATTTCCCTGCATGGGCAGAAAGTTAAAAAAGAGACAAGTATAATTTGTCATAATTAATAGCATTGTTAAGAGCTCATTGTTTATATTGCACAGTTACTAATTACACCCATTATTATGTACTTACTCAGATCTTACATTCTATTTGTAAAATGTATAACAATCATTAATTATTTATCTATTACTTATTTTCTACCTCTTGTATGCATAAGCAGATTTACATTAACTCTTTTATAACTACATAGAGCAAAACAAGCTAAGTATTTTTAAATAAGGATTGCAAATTACATTAATCCTTATATTTTGTGCTATATATATAGGGACTTATTTACCTCCTTTTGTAAGTCCCTACCTAAGCACAGTGCCCAAACACATACCAAATTGTCAATGTAATTCAACAGACATCTATTAAATATCTACTTTGTAGAAATAAGTAACTTTATTTCCAAATAAAATCAGAAAAAGGTCCTGTCCTAAAGTAGTTGTATTATTAGTATGTAGGAAAGAATTTATGGAAGGATAGTTCACTTTCATTCAAGGAATCATTAGGAAACTGTTTCCTAGATAGAACTAGATGAACATGGTGTCATTCTAACAGAGGAGCTTATATTATATTGACAGGGCAGAAAGGTTAGCTTAACTGAGGGATCAAGGAACCCTGCAGGAGGTCTAAGGAAGCATGTGTACCAGGCAAGGAAAAATTCCATGTTAATCATCAGATTCAAATAAAGTCCGGAATCTTGAATCCAAGAACCTGGAAATATAAGTGCCCCTAAAACTATGAGGCTTCTGCTTCCACCCTCAACTGTGAAGCATTGAAGCCACCACTGAGGGTGCCAATCTCTAGGTTTCCCTTAACATCAATTCAACTGCTACTATCAACAAGTCCAAATATTGAGCTTGGGAGGGACAGTATCACCCACAATCATCTCTCTTGCTTACAGCTCAGCCCCACAACCATCTTCTTCAACTGAAACTCCTGTGGAAAGTTATCTGACAGCTGCTTCTGAAGCACCCACAATACAAATCCTTATCATTGTCATATGGTTCAACACTAGATGCATGATTATTAGGATAAATGTCAGTAAGCAACATTACCTTTTTTTTATCATGTTTTGCCATTGAACCATAAGAATCATAGGAATTTTCTAACTTCCTTTCTATCTTCCTTCGCTTTTCTTCCTCTTTTCCTGCCTATTTCCTTTTTGGGTTGGTTAGATTTTTAAACCCAATTGGGAATGTATTTTAGTCCCTCTCTTGGACAAATCTATTGAGTAGGATGTACTCAGTATTCATATCCTCCCTACTTTCCCTCTACTATAAACAGGTCATTATGCCTCTTCACCTGGTATTATTTATCTAGTAACACCTAGTATTCTCTTAGTATAGTCTTTCTTTTTATCTTTTTTATTGTTTTACTTTCTTGTACTTAAAATCCCTTTGTCAAAATATACTCCTTTTATCTGTCTTGATAGATGTATAATTCTCAAAGTTGGATAAATTGTTTGATAAACAATATTGCCTCATAACCATTAAGTTACATTCACTTTTCTGTATTATTAAATACAGTTTATTATTAAATACAGTTCTCAATAGTCATAAATCACATCAAATCATAGTCAATTTTTACCATATCTCTGTTTCAAGTACCCTCCACGGACACATAAACTTCATGAGCCAAAGCATCACGCAAAGTCAAATAATTTCTTGAACTTTTTATAACACCCCCCCCCCATTCCAAAGTAGGCAGGAAAGGAGAAAGAAAAGGGAAGAAGGAACCGATAAAAAGGAAGGTGAAAGCAATAGTGAAAGTAAAGGTAAATTTAAAACCTCTTCGTGATGTTTTCATGTCTAGTCTCTCTAAGTACACTCTCTCCCCTCCATCTTTTTTTTTTTTTGCAAGGCAAATGGGGTTAAGTGGCTTGCCCAAGGCCACACAGACAGGTAATTATTAAGTGTCAGAGACTGGATTTGAACCCAGGTACTCCTGACTCCAGGGCTGGTGCTTTATCCACTGTGCCACCTAGCCACCCCTTTCCCTCCATCTTTATAGTACTCCAACCATAGCACTGCAACCTTCCCCAAATAAAGTATCACATACACTCACTCCCTCTTTCCCTTTAGCACCCCAAACATGGTAATGAAACTCATTTTAACTAAAGTATGGATTAAGGTAAGATCACTTCCTAATCTATTTATATCCAACCCTTCTAAGTATACTCCTACCCTCTGATCCTATTGAACTGCTATCAAGATATGTTGTATAGTAAGGTCACTTCTGATTTAAGTACCCTAAGTATGGTGACAGCCTGAAGGTTTATCTTAAGAACCTTAGAATTGATTGTAAACCATGGGAGACACTGGCACAGAACCACCCAGCATAGGATAGAATTAGAGTAGCTCAAAATAAATATTAGATAAATCAATTTAGAATAAAAGCCCTAGGTGTTCACCTGGATTATTTGTGCCCCATCTGTGGTAGAGCATTCTGAGCTAGTATTATTGAGTCACAGAAAGACACACTGTAATATGTCTCAAATATAATGATGTCATTTTGGTCTTCTTTGATAAAGAAGGACAAGAACCAGTCATACTCATATCCACTAAGTACAATCAACTATATTCAGCGCTTAAACTATCCTACGAGAAACACAGTTCTTAAGAGTTACAGATGTTATCTTCCTTTATAGGGATGAATATAATTTAATGTTCTTGACTGACATTTGCTTTTTTACACCTTTCCATTTACCTTTCTATGGATCTATTATTCTTGTATTTGAATATCAAATTTTCTGTTCAGTTCTGAGCATTTTATCAGAAAATTTTGGTAATCCTCTATTTCATTGATAATCCACCTTTTTTCCTGACAGAATATGCTGAATTTTGTAGGGTAGTTAATTCTTGGTTTTAATCCAAGGTCTTTTGCCCTCTAAAATATGATATTCTGGGTTTTTCAGTTCTTTAATGATGAAGCTGAGAAGTCCTATGAATTCTGATTGTTCTTCCTTTGTAATTCAAATTGTTTGCTTTTGGTTCTTTGCAATACTTTCTGCTTTAGTTTAGAATATTTGGAATTTGCCTGTGATAGTCCTTGGAGTTTTTATTCTGGTGTCTCCTTCTGGATGTGTTCTTTGTATTCTTCCAAGGACTATTTTGTTTTCTTCATCTAATATATTAGGACAATTTTCCATGATAATATCCTGAAAGGAATTATACAGGTTCTTTTTTTTTATCTTGGTTTTCTGGTAGAACAAGAATTCATAAATTCTTTCTCCCGTATCTATTTTCCAGGTCATTTGTTTTTCCTAAAAAGTACTTTACATTTTCCTCAAATTTTTTTCAGACTTCTGATTTTATTTGCTGGATTCTTGTCTCATAGAGTCATTAGTTTCTATTTGTCAGATTCTAATTTTTAGGTTTTTATTTTCTTTGGTTAGTTTTTGAGTTTCCTTTTCTACAGTTGCTTAATTTAATTTAATTTAATTTTTTTGGATTTTTGCAAGGTAATGAGGTTAAGGTCAAGGTCACACAGCTATGTAAATATTAAGTGTCTGAGGGAGATTTGAATTCAGTTCCTCCTGACTCCAGGGTCAATGCTCTATCTACTCTATCAGCTCCCTTAATTTTGCTTTGTTAATTTTAATGAGTTGCATTCTCTTTCCAGATGGTTGGTTTGACTCTTAGATGAGTTATATTCCTTTTCCAGTTGTTTTATTTGACTTTTTGAGGAGAGTGCATTCTTTTTCCAGTTAGTTGATTTTATTTTCTCATTTATTTTTTTATTTTGTAATTGATATTTTATTTTTCCAAATACATGTTATGAAAGTTTTTCAGCATTCATCCATGTGCATATGTATATTTTTAAGTTACATAATTTCCTTCCACTCTCCCTTCCCAAACCCCTCCCCAAGTCACGTGAATTCTGTGTTACACATTTGTGTTAAACATGTTTGCAGATTAGTCATTTTTGGTATGATGAATTAGGATTAAGGGAAAGAAATACATAAGAGAACTTTTTAAAAAAAGTGAATGTAGTGTTCATCAGATTCTGAAGGTTTTTGTTTTTGATTCTGTTTTTGTTTTTGTTTTTGTTTTGTTCTGTTTTTCTTCCTCTGGATGTGGATAGTATTGTCCATAGCTGGTTTAATAGGGTAGTCCTAGCTCTCTAAACTGCTGAGAGCAACTGCGTCCATCAAGGTTAATCAGCTCATGATGTTGTTGTTAATGTGTAGAATGTTCTCTTGGTTCAGCTACCTTTGCTCAGCATCAGATCCTGTAAGTTATTCCATCCTTCTCCAGAATCTGACTATTTATGGTTTCTTATAAAACAATAGTATCCCATGGTATTCATGTACCATAACTTGTTCAACTATTCCCCAATTGGTGGATATCCCCTCAATATCCAATTCTTTGCCACTAGAAAAAGAGCATTTCTTTTTTCCATTTTCCTTCTTCCATCTTCTTTGGTTTTTAAAATCTTTTTTTTAAGTCCTCTCATGAGGTTTTAGATTTGAGTCCAATTCATAAAATCTTTTGAGACTTCCCATGTAGTTTGTCTCAGCTTTCTTCTTCTGAGATGGAATAGAGAGTTGAACATCTTTATCAGAATAGTAGCTTTCTATGATTAGCACTCTTTTTATTTTTTTTTTCTCATTTTGATAGTTGATCTCTGCTCCTCAGGAGTATAGTCATGAGGTTTTGTGTTGGGTTTGGGGTAGGTCCCTGGCTTATCACTTGCCAAGATATTACTTATGCAGCCCAGGCATTGCCTATGCAGAGGTTTTTCCCCTTCTTTATGTTCCCAACCCAGTCCTGTCTGTTGCTCCAGTGTTCCCAGGGCTCAGACTTTGTGGTTGGGATGCTCCCTGAAGCCTTCTATCTAGCTGAGCCAAGACCTTGGGCTGCTGTCTAGCTGCTGGGAGTAGGTGGTGCTATGACTAGAACCCTCCTGCTAACTTTCCTGTTCTCCCTCTAGCTTTCCTCTTCTTTCCTCCCTCTAACTTTTTCCCTATACAGCATTAAATGAATCCTCTACAGAGATGTTAAAACTTTAGATCCCACCAAAAAAACAAAAAGAGCAAAAAGCTCCAGGAGTATTTTAGCTTCAACTGGAGTCTTGGGTCTTCCTGGGAAATCCTCACCAAGTTATTTTTGAAAAATATAAGGAAAAATCACTCTAACCTATGGACAGC
Organism: Macrotis lagotis; assembly: GCF_037893015.1. Classification (NCBI taxonomy): domain Eukaryota; kingdom Metazoa; phylum Chordata; class Mammalia; order Peramelemorphia; family Peramelidae; genus Macrotis; species Macrotis lagotis. Next base: position 624,537,681 of record NC_133658.1, read on the forward strand.
TAGAAGTTACAGTATTTAAAATCAGGAAGACAACTTAATGAGTTCAAATCTAGCCTAAGACAGTTACTATGAAATCCTGGGCAAGTCATTAAACTCTGCCTCAATTCCTCCGCTAAAATAAGCTGGAGAAGGGAATTGCAAACTATTCCTTTATCTCTGTGAAGAAACTAATGGGGTTAAAGAGTGTTGAACAAGATTGAAAAACCACTTAACAATAATAACAAAGTCAAACTCATAACTGAAAAAGATTCTTTCTCAGTTTTTTCCCTGAATACTGCAAGGGGGTGCTCCTTATCTTCTAAACCATCTCATTAAACATTTTGAATAATAATTATTTTTAGATATATTTTATGTGATTATATATTTCTCAATTACATTCATTTCTTAAAAAAATAGTTCCAGGGGCAGCTAGGTGACACCAGCCCTGGAGTCAGGCATACCTGAGTTCAAGTCGGGCCTTAATAATTACCTAACTGTGTGGCCTTGATCAAACCACTTAGCCCCATTCATTGCCTAGGAAAAACCTAAAAAAAAAAGAAATGGTTCCAAATTCTGTCCCCTTCTTCCAGTCCTTCCCCCTACCCCTTGAGAAGGCAAGCAATATACTGTCAACAACAAATATGAAGCCATGCTAGCATATTTTAATATTGACCATGTTGCAAAAGAAAACACATGTAAAAAAAAACACCAAGATAAAGCAAGTTAACAAAAATGCAAACACAGAGATGATCAGTTCTTTCCCTCTGGATTACTATAATCATTTACAACTGTGTATTATGTACCTAATCTCTTCCATTTATCTATTATTTTCAGTTTTCTTTGAACCTCTTTTATAATACTTTCAATTGTATTATATAACTTTCCATTCTTTTTCCATTTTTTCCTCTACTACCCTTATCTCTTGAACCCTTCTAGGAATTCTTCTTGGGTGTGTATACAATATGTAATTGTCTTTGAGACTTTGTCTATTTCATTCTTTTCTGGGTTTATATATTGATCTTCCCTGTCACTAAAGGATCTTTTTATGATCAGGTTCTTTGTTGTTGTTTGTTGTTATTGTTTGATCATTTTTCCATCCTAGTTTTTGACATTAAATAAATGCTAAAGTTGCCAGTCTGTTCCTGTCATGGGGTTCAGAGAGACTCTATCTTATTTCATTCTTTTTTCACAATGATGTTTCTCAGAGATAACGCTAGAAGGTTGGAAGTTTTTATTGCTTCCAAGGTGGTATAATCATTTGTGCTCTGCTCCTTCCTTCGGAAGGAACCCCATTGCTTTGACCCTGCGATCAGTACTACTTATCAGGGTTCCTGCTCCATCTTTCTTGAGTCTTCCTCTCCTTCTCAGAAGTGGTATAGGCAAAGGAGTTGCCAAACAGCTTCTTGTCCTATCTCCATGGCTAGCAAAACACATACTAAAATCTCTTTTGACTGGTTGTGGGTTTCCCTTACAGGAACTTGAAAGCTTAGGGTTGTATAGCCACATAGATTGGAATTAGCCTCCACACCTGAGTTACAGATCTCTCCTGCTGACCTCCAAAGTTGTCTTAAGTTGAAAGAATTATCTGACCTTCACCTTTTGTTGGCACTGTCGCTCCATAATTCAATTTAAGATGTTATTATAAAGTTGTTTGGAAGGGAATATTGGAAGAGCTTAATTGAGTACTTTCTGGTCTCCAATATCTTGGTTTCACCCTTGAGTATTAAAAAGGGTTGCCCTTATATTGAAACAGGTCAAATTCTTCTGCTTTATAGCCCTTTAGCTACTGGAGGAAAACTCTCTTACTAACTTCTCCAACTTCTTGGTAATTTCTTCTTTTAGATAAGCATCTCCAACTCTTTTAATCAATACAAATATGTTATGCTATTCAAGATCTTTGCTATCCTTTTGGCCTTCTTCAGGTATAGTCTTCCTTACGGCAATGACCAACCTTAAATATAGTCCTTAGACTATAGCCTAAATGCTGTACTTATGGTTTGCTTAGGCAAAGTAGATTGAAATCTTCATCCCTCTATCCCTGGATGTTATGTCTTTCAATACAACTTTAAGTTAAAGTGGTGATTTTTGGCTGCCATATTACACTACTGAACATTTGTTTGATAGTACATTAAGCCACTTAAAATTTTACACAAAAAACATTCTATATACATTTCTTCTAATTGGGAAGTTTCTTTTTTTCATCAGTATATATCACTACTAGATTAGAAAATAAAGGTTAAGAGTAGCACATGGTAAGTAGCAAATAATATTGTAAATAATAAACAAACAGGAAAAAATTTCTTATATATGGGAGTTATACCTGAATCAAGAATCTGTATAATGTCAAGCCATAGATTTATCAAAACAAAAATCATAATTTGTAAACAAAACATAAAACAGCCTCCCCAAGTTGTGAAAAATAAGAAAAATGAGGGGAAAATTGTACAATTGAACCACCTTATTTTATTCCATCTCTGAATCTGGAAGAATATATGGCACATTTAATCACTTTGAAAATTTTTTAAAATATCAGAAGTGTCAATAGAGATGATATCAATAATGATTAAAATGATTCCATCTAAAAACCTAACAAACATAAGTTAATTGCCAAAAGGAGACCAGAAGAACCTCAATCAAAAAAACCACACAACAATAATTGCCCAATAGTAAGATACATCTGGGGTAGAATATAAATAGGGATAAGTTTTAAACCTATAAATTCTTGTGAAGAATGCTGATGTATGATTATGTGTAATATCACCCCATAAAATAGAGAGGAGCAGTGGAGGGTGAAACCAACTTAAAGAAAGCTTGGCAAGATATCCAACTAAGAAAGTCATTACAAGGACATTCAATGAGGAAAATGTAAGGAGAACTATAATCAGAAAAAAAAATTGAAAAATATTTATAAAAATGGCATCAACAAGCTATTTTCTTCTTCAGGAAAGGTAGTGTCACCAGAACCACAATACTTGGGGTCCTAGTAGCATAGTTCCAAAAAGGTTTATAAAGAGATAGTAATTATATAAGAAATAAACAAACAAACAAACAAGCAAATAAATAAATGAACAAATAAATAAATAAATTAATGAATTAACTAGATTGGTAACATTAACAAATGCAATTTGTTTAGTTTATATATCTGTGTGTATATTATGTATACATGAATATATGAGTGTATTTATATATATATATGTATGCATATATTTTTATATATGTGTGTTTTTGTGTGTGAGTGTGTGTGTGTGTGTGTGTGTGTGTGTGTGTGTGTGCATATGAGGATAGGAAGGATGCAAAAGAGATGAGAAGAAAGGAGAGGACATTCTTGATAAAATTATGAGGTCATTAAGAATGTTCAAAGTACCTTAAAGGAAGAAATGTTACCAAAGATATGGGAAAAATTAGCAATTTTATTCATTATTCATATTACAGAAAGAAGACTAAGAGCATCAATAACCTATTGACACACTATAACATTGCTATTTTCATATCAATACTTTAATCCATGACATTTTCAGTGAGGATAGTAATGGAAAGTAAGCAGGTTTTTGTAACAATGCTAAACAACATGAAACCAATCTTTAATATTTCTGTAAAACCAAAGCTCCTTGAAGGAATTAGTTGTTATTTTATTCCAACCCCCAATCTGGAAGAATATATGGCATATTACTTTGTACATAAATACTTGCAGTTTGATTGATCTCACAATTAATTGAAAGATGTTTAGAATATAAGATCCTGATGGTCTGCTTGTCAATTTAAAAATATTTTATAAAGCATTTTTTTATTTTTTTGAATAAAATGTGTCATTCAGGATTTACAATAGGACATCTCTCAGCCATCCATCAAGATCAGTGTTCCTTGGGAGATGTAGTTATACAAATAGCATGTTTCAATGACCCTATAATAATAAACATTAGTCAATATATGGAATAGAGATGTTTGCTCAGTCTATGTCTTTACCAATGTGAACAAAGAGATCAAGTTCAGGTTCCAGATCAAGGAGGGCCTTTCCATGGATGGCAAGCCTCTACAAACTTCTGTTTGCCTATAGCAGTGTGCTGATTACATTAAGCCCTAGGATGTTGCGGAGCCTCCTGAAAGAATGTATGATCAGTAATTTGGTTTGTCAATTGATAGAGGAAAGGCCAACTTAATGAAGATTATCTAGTGTCCAGATTTAAACTTACACTTGAGTGGACCCCTGTAGAACTTGTATCTGGGATAGACAGTAAAAGTGGTGGTCATTTAGCTGAGCAAAGATTTTTAAAGAAGGAAAGCAGACCAGATTACTTTTGAGAAGTTGCACTATTCTTTTATTGACCCCATGCTAAATATGAAAGCACGAGTTCACTTTAAAAAAATCATACATTCAATCCTTATCTTAAAAATTTAAGGAACTTTAGTTATTAAATAATAAAAAAGACAAAGTGATTGGTCTATGGGCACTGAGGATTGGGCAAAGAAAGCATATCAACTGTGGACTCATCATCATCATCATCAGTAGAAACAGTAGATTTATATTGTGCACTGTTTTAAGCACTTCATAATTGTGATCTCACTTGATCCTCACATCCACCCTGAGTGGTAGATATTATTATTATTATTTCTATTTTTATAGCTGTGGAAACTGAGGCAAACAGGGTTAAGTGTCTTGCCCAGGGTCATGCAGCTGGTGTTTGAGATCAGATTTAAACTCAGGTCTCCCTGTTGTGGCACTTAGCTGTTTCTGGGAAGAGACTATGAACTAGAGCAAGAAGAGGTCCAAGATCCATATGTAGCCCTGCAAAGGGGAGCTTACCTGTATTGATTCCTGTTCCTCTGCCATCTTGGCTCTGCCTCTTCTTTATAGCTCTTGTGAAAACAGTTAGATGGAAAAATTCCATGGGTCACACAGCCTAATCAGAAGCCTGGAGGGAAGCATGACTCTAAGTGATGTACCAAGAGGCCAATCAAAAGCAAGCTCAGCACCATCATGGTTCAGACTCCAAGAGAAGATGGGGGTCTCAAGTCAAAAATCTAGTCCAGTCTACAGAGGTATACCAGGCAAGAATCCCTGCCAGAAGAGGAGCCAGTCATTTTCTCACTCTGAAACAGCAGATCTTTCCAGTGGATGATAGAGGTTGAGTTGGGTGAAGTCCACTATTACCCAGACTGAATCCCATGTTAGGAACTTTCAGAACTCAGACAAAGGGCTTCGATTTTGTCTTGGATCAGACCCATCTGGGAGTGCTGGAAAGCATGTTAGTCACCAATTTGTTCCTGAAATTCTGAAATAACACAAACAGTACTCTTGAGAAGCAGCTACAGGTCCATCCCAGTTCTGTCCTCCAGAAGTGCAGGAGAGCCAGTCAGGAAGTAGACTGGGAAGAGTGAGCAAACAAGCAAAAAAAAAAATAACAATAATCTAACCATAAAGAGCTACTATGGTAGTAGGAAAGGCACGGGATTCAAAATGAAATGACTAAACGAATCTACTATAAAAGCTTCAAATCAAAATAGAGATTGGGCACAAATTTAATTAGAATATCTGAAAGCAATGATTATAGAAATTCAAAAATTCCTTACCTATGAAGTGGTTTTGCTTTATTTCAGAGTAGAAGATAGCTCAAGCTGAATGGTGTTAATTGCTATCTTGGTGTACCCAGTAGTTGACTTACTGGAAGCCTATTTTCCCCAAGATTGTCCTCTTTGCATATTACTTCATCAAACACCTCTCATCCTCCAGGTTTCTATGACTATCACACCCCTCTTCTGGGCCCATTTTTATCCTCATAACAACTATCTCTGTGCTGCAATAAACCCAGGGAAAATGGGTCAAGGATCATTGGTGGATCAACAGTTAAAGTGATGTACACAGACCACTGCATTTACCTTACCCTGTTGTAAACTGAACCTTAACTTTCCCCTTCTACTGTGCCCTCAGGAACTTTTCGCTATCACTATAAATATCCCTATCCTCTTTTTACATTATTGCATCCTTATCTGACTGTTGAAATATAGCTTTCTCTTAAGACACCACATTTCTTAATCTCTTCTCTATGGTTCACTGCCCCTTCTCTTAAACATCACATTGTTAATACAAATCTAGGAGAAATTGTCATTCTATTTGCTCCCCAATGCTATTTTCAGAACATTCTCTACTATTATTGCTCAGCAAACATTTCTCTTTCTTTTAAAAATCTACTCTATAATCCAGTATCTTCCTTAAAGAAATCTATATTTTAAAAGGAGAGTCAACATGTAAATATTTAAGTACCTAAGATGATAGACAGTGAACTCATGGTTCATTGGCATAGGGAATTCCCATGTAAGGAATTCCTTCTACCAATTCAGTTTAGCACTTTCTATGTAGTTTGTAATCTTTATTTTTGACTTATAATTTTATTTTTGAATAATATCATATTTTCCCAATTACATGTAAAAACTATTTTTTCACATTCATTCTTTCAAATTTTGAGTTCTAAAGTTTCTCCCTTCTACTCACTCATTCCCCTCTCCCTGAGACAGTTATCAATTTGATATATGTTATATATGTACAATCACATAAAATATATTTCTATATTAATCATATTATGAAAGGAGAAACAATGAAAAGAAAAAAAACACAAAAAAGTGAAAATAGTATATTTAATCTGTATTCAGACTCCATTACTTCACTCTCTGGAGGTGGATAGCATTTTTTCATCATTAGCCCTTTAGAATTGTCTTGAATTATTACATAACTGAAGATAACAAAGTCATTTACAATTGATTGTACATTATTGTTCAATGTTTTTCTTATTCTGCTAATTTCTTGTTGCATTAGTTCACAAGTCTTTCCAGGTTTTTTGGAATCATCCTTTTTGTCATTTCTCATAATATAAAACAATTTCATTACAATTATATACCACAACTTGTTTAACCATTTTCTAATTGATGGTTATACCCTTAATTTCTACATCTTTACCACATCAAAAAAGAGCTATTATAAACATTTTGTTAATAAATAGATTTTCACCTCCCACATTTTTTGAATTTCTTTGAAGCACAGACCTAGTAGTGATATGTCTGGATCAAAGGGAATACATGATATTATAGGCCTTTTGTCATAATTCAAATTGGTATTCAGAATAGTTGCACCTGTTATGTACAACTTATTATTCCTTTTAACTTTACAATAAAATGATCATTTCCCCTTTTTTATTCCCTCCCACATCCAAGATCTATATTATTTCATATTTTTGTTAGAGTTACTTCATATTCTCAAAGAATGAATCAAAATTTCAAAAAAATAGCATTTATTATACATCAGAAACACTGGAAATATAAATATCAAAGTAAGACAGTAGCTTTCCTCAAGCTGCCCCTAGTCTGAGGAAGACAGCATAAATGAGAGTGTTTGACAAGGAAAGTCAAAGTGATGGGCAGAAGAGTCCTAGAGGAATCAACTGTCATGTCATTTACATGAATATTTGTAGTACTGATTTGATTACTGCAGCATTAAAAAAGGGGTTTGAAGGAGGAATATGTATTTAATGTAAAAAAGAGTGACTGGCAGGAAGATGACTGTGGCAGACAGTTTGATGGGGTGTGAAACCTGATGTGGATTCTAGAATTGGGTGAATATAATGAACTATTGGTGAGTTAATACTGACTGACTCACCATTTAGGACTCTGCAGCATGATCTTATTTCAAAGTTCTTCTCTTTTATTTAGCTAGTAATGCTTTCCCAAATAAAAGTAATAGTTGGAGACAGGAGAGAGCCTATATATTATTCCTACTCTTTTTTTTAAAAAAGACTGCTTTACTTATTTAGAGTTATTTTGTGTTCTGCTTTGTTGGCTCTTATAAATCTTAGGTCTTTTCCTATTAGAATCATGAATTGTTAGAGATAAAATATATTTTAGATTTTAGCTTGTGCATTTTCCTCAGTTTGTACATTAGGAAACTGAGGTTAAGAGAGATTAAATGATTTGACCAAGATCACAGAGCTGTTCTATATGTTCTATCTAATCTACCTTTGTAGATTAATGTGCTTATATTTCACACATGTATACATGTACACATAGAAATGAAGATAACAACATAAATATAGATATTAATAGTGATAGATATGAATTGAGATAGTGATAGATGATGTTGCTCTTCATCTGTTGTTCTCAAAGAGGACCAATGACATCAGGAGTCTGGTGGGTTGTTTTTTTTTTTTTTTTTTGACAAGGCAATGGAGTTAAATGATTTGCCCAAAGTCATACAGTTAGGCAATTATTAAGCTTCTGAGACCATTTTGAAGGAATGCTAGCCCTGTAATTAGGAGGATGGGAGTTTGAATCCAACCTCTAACACTTACTAGCTGTGTGACCTTGGTCAAGTCACTTAACCCTGATTGCCTTGCTTCCTGGGCTATCTCTAGTTGTCCTGATTCATATCTGGCTGCTGTACCCAGATGATTCTTGAGGAGCAAATGAGGCTGGTGACTTAGTACAGCCCAGCCTCAGTCAATTCCAATTCATGTACTTGTCATGGCATTGCCCTGTTGTTGTGGTATTCTTCGAAAAATGAAGTACACTGTAACCGTAACATAGAAATATGTGTATAGATATAGGTATAGATACAGATATAGATATAGATGAAGATATATATTATAGCCACATTCATATATATATATATATATATATATATATATATATGTATGTATATACATGTATGGGTATATAAACATAATTTCCCATCAAGTTAATTGCCATATTTTTTCATCTTCAGTATTTCAATGCTTTAAAAGTTCAATAATTTGTCAATTACAGTCACTCTCTCCCTTAATACAAATCATAAATCTCATTTCTATTGATAAACAAGTTTCAAAAATTAACCATTGTGGGGGTGGCTAGGTGGCGTAGTGGATAAAGCACTGGCCCTGGAGTCAGGAGTACCTGGGTTCAAATCCGGTCTCAGACACTTAATAATTACCTAGCTGTGTGGCCTTGGGCAAGCCACTTAACCCCGTTTGCCTTACAAAAAAAAAAATTAACCATTGTGGTCAAAATGTTTGCCAGTCAGTGGTACAACTTTCTGTGATCAAATTTGTGTAGTTAGGATGGGTCTCTGAAAAAAATTGTGCCAGTCCTTTGGAGCCTTGTCAAGTTAAGTTTGTTAAAACTTACCAGGTTTTACATGCCCCCTGCAGTAGTGAAATAATCCAATAATCCATGCATTGATAATGCATGTTTATTTTCACTATGCAAATGGGACTTTAACAGAAATTGTCTTTTTTTTTCTATCTACCAATTACAAAACATAAAGTGATCCAGTGTATTCTTTTTATAACATTAGTTATTCAGGGTTAATTGCAAACTTATAAAGAATACTTTTTATAACAAATTATTGACTAGATACCTTGAGAATCAAGCAAAATCTCTGAAGAGTTTAGGTCAATATTGCTCCCAACATTGGATATTTTTGTTAGATCTTTATGACTTTTTCTTTCAGGAAAATATTGGTTTTATTTTTCTTGTATTGAATATAAAATCCTATATCCCAACTCCTCTCTATCTTCACTTCTAGTTCACATAAATCACTTCTAGTTCACATAAATACTTTCTTGTTAACTTCAACCTTGATTTGTAATTACAGTTATTTTTTCACCCTAATACTTTTTGTTGTTGCTATTGTACTATTTTAACTTAGCATAATTATTCCAGATGTTTTAGTAATGGTAAAATATTCATAAATCAGGGTTGAACTTGGGTCAGTAATTTGTCATAATCACGCTTGAGTAGTAGTTCATATTTGCTAACAGATATTTTTAAATTTATTTTTATGTTTCCTTGAAGTTTAATGAGATTGCTGTTACCATTATGGAAATTCTACAAATGACAGAAGTTTCATTGGTAAGGCTAAAGTGAAGACTGTGATGTCACTTTGAAAGCTTTGTCTGAATTATAAAATTAATAATAAACTTCTCAAGGCCAAATTTTCAGATGTTCCCTTTGCCAACTTCTTGTGCCACTGAACTCCCTCAGTACTGACTCAGTACCTCTTCTATGTATTTTTCATATTCTATTTATATAATTGACATTTGTGCTTTTCTTAGGTTCTTAACTAGATAGTGAACCAAGATCAATCCCTCTACATTTTCTTATTTAGTTACCTAAACTATTCCCATGAGATATAGTATCATCCCTATGCCAATGTCTCCTAAACCTGAATTTCTTGTCTAAGCTTCAGTGTTCTATCAACTTGGATATCCTGCAATCATCTCAAACTTAGCATGCCCAGAAAAGAAATCCTTTTCTCCCTCAAAAACCTCCTTTCTTTCAACACCTGTAATACTTTCAAAAACATGGCCATCCTTCTATTCATTCAAGTTCTCAATCTCAGTAACATCCTTGACTTTTCATACTTACATGTTTCAAACATCTAATAAGTTGTCATATTTTATCATATTCATCTCTTGTATATATTTCCTTTCTACTCATGCAACAGGCACTCTGGTTTTAAGCCTTCATTACTCCTGACCTGGATTATATTGTTTTCCTGCCTCAAATCTCGGTCTCATATAAACCATCTTCCACATAATTAAGTTTTTTATTCCCTAAAATACAAATTTGATGACTCCTTTCAGGATTCATCCTTTTATCACTTCTAGGATCAAATCTAAACTCATCCCTTGGGCATTTAAAACTTATTGTAATGACCTTTTCCTACTTTCCCAGTCTTCTTATGCATTATTCTCCATCACAGATTCTCCATGTTAGGCATACTGGCTTACTTGTGTTCCTTCTCTCATGGTTTACCAAATCCTATTCCTGGGTCTTTATAATGGTTTTCACTTCCTTTGCTTAAATATCTTTCTTTCTTTTCCTCAGCCATATGTAATTTCTGATTTCCTTCAAGACACAATCAAATGCCACATTGTGAGACTTTTCCTCCTTCATTCCCCACTTAACCCTGACTTAGAAAGATTCTCCCTCCCAAAACGACCTTGTATTTGTTTTCTATGTAATTTGTATACAGTTGTATTTCTAAAGGTCACTTTTCTCACTAGGATGTAAGCTCCTTAAGGGTAGAGAACATTTTTCCTTTTCCTGCATACCCTTTCTTCTTAATATAGTTTAGCTATAGGCATAGAATATGTATTAAGTGAAATGAATTGAACTTGACAAGGACACAGGAAGGTCATCTCTCTAAATAAGTCAAAGACAAAACAAAAACAATGTCCTCACTAGATTGAAATGCTATAATGTCCCTCTTCTAGTTCCTCTATTAATGGATTGCTAAAGTTCAATCTCATGTGTGAACTATTTCCAAATCATCCTCTCCCCCGCTGATCTTGTCTTCCTCAAAAGGTCTACAGAATTTTTGGTCATAATTATTTTGCATGTGCTTGTGAAAGTAAAGAATTTGTCATATATACATATATATATATATATATATATATATATATATATATATATATATATTTTCAGTGCCTAGCATATTATCCTGTCTATAGAAAAAGCTTTTTTTTTAACATGGATAGTGATTTTTAAAGTGTACTTCCATGTAGCAGTAGTCACGTGAAGATGTCCTGTGGCATAAGACTCAGACCTACCATAGATTTTGATTAAACTTCAAGAAAACAAATGGGACATCACCGGAACTGACAGGATCACTAACAATGATAAATTTGGCAAGTAAATGGACACTTAATTCACTTTTCAACACACTTCTGCTGGGCAAGTCATGTTAAGATCATTCAAAGCACCACAATGGCCAAACACAGTGAGGAGTTGGTCATTGAAAGGAGCCAGGTGGAAAAGACACTTTGGAGACATACAGAGGTACCTCTGTTTTTTTAGCATTGCTGAAAATCACTAGCACCAGAACTAGCAACCATCGTTTACTTGTTTGCCTTTTCATCTGTTTTCCAAAAAGACAAGATGCCTACTGAAAGAGACAGAATTCAAATAGGTCCATGTTCTGTAGCTATTTGCAGCAGCAACTTACAGATGGTTTTCAGGGGCATGTACTATGTGGAAAAACAAAACAAATAAACAGACTGTTGATCTGTCATCTGATATTTCCAGTTGAATATGTTTATATGGTTAGTATTCATGATTGGTACCCTAATCTCATAATTGGATAACCTGGCATTGTTTTTGTCATCATCATTATTATTATTACTAAATTTAGGATTACCCCATTTGGCATAGTACACATGGACTAAATGTTTTCAAATAATTAGATTAAATTTAGTTCAGTGGAGTTTTAGCATTTTGTAATTTACATTATTTTATTCTGGTTGACTCAGAGGGTACTTGCTAAACTTGAAGCATTTCCAAGACATCATTAGTAAGTAACGGCAGCCAGTAAAACTGAAAGATCGGTAAAACATGTGTTTCTGGGTTTTTCCTTCTCCCTCCTCCATCTGTCATGCACCCAGGTGTTCAGGCCTGTCAGGTTATTGAACTGAATCTTCCCAAGTGATAAGAAGGACAAGATCTAATAACTAATTCACATTAAGTGTGTGTGTGTGTGTGTGTGTGTGTGTGTGTGTGTGGTCCTGATATGTGATTTCATCAGTGTAGAAAATTTTCAACCTGCATTCTCCCTCCAACAATTATAATTTTCAGATCTCAGTTGTTAAATTTCAAGTTGTCAATAACTTGTAATCATAATGAATTGCCTGAAAAGCTCAGATACTTTTTCACTTCACCATATTTACACAGCTAATAGGCATCAAAGACAGGGCTTAAAATCAGGAAGGCAGTGTTGAAATATCATCATCATCATCACCATCATCATCATCATCATCATTGTCAACCTAACCTGTGAGGCACCATGCTAATCCCTTTATAATTATTATCTAATTTGATCCTCAAAACAACCATCAGAGGAAGGTGTTATTGTCATCCCTGTTTTACAGAAGAGGAAACTGAAGCAACAGAAGTTAAATGACGTCTCCAGGGTTACATAGATATTGAATATTTGAGGCTGTATTTGAATAGAGTCTTGAATCCAATTGTGGTACTTTAGTCAGTGTGTCATCTAACTTCTCTAAGGTGGATAGAGAGTTTACCTTGGCCAAATGAAAATTAATCAATAGCAGCTTGTAAAACTCTATGGTCTCTCACATGTTTTTCTTTTAAGAGAAAACAAAAGACAATGTCTAGATCCAGAAGAAAGAAAAATATCTGGAGCTCTTTAATATTTTCCTTGAAGGCTAAAGGAAATATTTGGTTCATTGGAACCTAGATTTAGAATGAGAAAGGACCTTAAGGATAATGTAGTATATATCCCTCTCATTTAATAGATTAGAAAAATGAGAATTTGCCTGACTTGTCTAATGGTAAATGGCAGAGTCAAGAGTCAGATCTCATTCCATGCACTCCTAATTTAACATTCTTTCTTCTATACCACACTGAATTCTAGATTAATCAGTTTATGCCCAAAGTTCACAATGCAGTAATTCATTTTTATATACAATCATATGCTAATGAGTTATTTTAAAAGAGTAAAAGAAGTAACATTCTTAGCAGAGATTGCGACGTTAGTGCTTTGTTTCTGTATTCTGCTATTCTCATTTTCCCTTTCTTTTTCAAGTGCAATCATCCTAATGTATTTTCAAATGCAGTCTAAACTTGGTTCATAGGGGTAGATGGCTAATGTATTGTCATTTTATTTTTATTTTCTTTCAGAAAATGGTACATTAATAAAACAGTCCCGATATAGGATTGTCATTCAAGAGGCTGCAAATGGAGGACAAGAATGTCCAGATACCTTATTTGAAGAAAGGGAATGTGAAGATGTTATATATTGTCCTGTATACAGGTAATTCATCATTTTATATCATTGTATAATAGTTCAGCAAACAACCTTAGTGCACATTGCAGGTTCTTTTTTTTTTTTTAAGGTTTTTGCAAGGCAAATGGGGTTAAGTGGCTTGCCCAAGGCCACACAGCTAAGTAATTATTAAATGTATGAGACCAGATTTGAACCCAGGTACTCCTGACTCCAGGGCCAATGCTTTATCCACTGCGCCACCTAGCCACCCCATGCAGGTTCTTTTCTTCCCATTATTTAAAGTTATATATTCCTTTAAGCTCATAAAGGAGAACAAACAGCTTTTATATATCCCAGCTTTCCACTAGTCTCCCATTTAGACTATCCTTGAAGGAAATAATGTTAATAACATTTACTTACACTTCTGATTTTTGGGGTCTTATTGATGAAAAAGTTTTCTTTTCCTTTGTCCAAACTATCCATACATAACACAGCCATTGAATCTCAATCATTATGCCTCTGCTACTCTATTTCAATCCCCAAGAGTCATAGTTATATGCTATTAGCCTAAAGAAAGACCAAGATGCTTTTACTGAATGCTGGCACAAGAACTGTATTCAAAGAGGTCTAAGGAATTTTTGGAATGGGATCAAAAAGTAGAAAAAAAATTTCATCAATTTATAGCATTCTTCCCCAAAATATTTATTTTTGTTTATAGAAATAATAGTCCGTTTTATTGTGAATTACTTTTGTGTACAAAAGAGATAAAATAGGAATATATTGATGCTGACAATATTTAGAGATTTTCAATGGATGAAAATAAGAGGGTATAATAAAAGTATTTCATATTTTTTCTGAAGAAAATAAATTTAAAAAAAAAACCTGAATCTACATGTGTATTGACTTGAAAAATTTTCGGTTGTCATTAATAATAATGAATTATAAATATATATGTACATATTTATTCACACCCAAAATGCAAAAGTACCCCCTTTTCAGACTATAGTTTAGCGAGCACACAATATAAGATAAACTAGTGTCATCTGGTCTTAAAATAGTAAAAGTCCATTTTGCTTTGTTAGTCATCAGTGCTCTGCAATTTCTGCTATGTCCAGGTTAAAGACAATGCCTTTTAGATCTTCTTGATTTAAGGAGTGAAAGAAAAATATAGCTGTAAAGACTTTGTGCTTCAAAGCACAGTTTAAAGTACCTTAACAAAATTATCTTTTGTCTTTCAAAATGCATTCTATGTTTCCCTTCCTATTTCAGTTGTTGACTTCAAGTGATGAGTTATATGAGGAAATGTTATTTAGTAAATAACTGTTTCTTGGGGAAAAATAATATAGAAAGACTATTTGCAATTCAGACTATGATTAGATATCATAGAACTGTTCTAAATTATTAGAGATGTGGCCTTTATTATTCCTATATCTTTGTTTTGGTGCATGTATCAGTTCTATTTAAAGAAGTCAGACTGATAAGTGATTGTGGAAGGAAATGAGTAAAAACTGGAACAAAATGAACAATCCTATCAGTTTCTTCAGGGCTTGAGAGTCAGGCTTGCGCTTATCAGAATTCACCAGTTTATGATAACTAAGAGGAATTCAGGGTTATCTCCTTATAGATTTTGCCCTAAAAGTGGGTATGAGGGCCTAGTTTCAGGGGTCTTTTGCTTAGTTAGTCAGCAAGTATTTATTAATCATGTATGAGGTATTGCGCTAAGCTCTGGGGAGAAAAAGAAAGGCAAAAGCATAGTCCCTACTCTTAGGGGAATGGCAAGTTCGAATGGCAGAGAGATATAATTCAGAATTCTACAGTTTGGAGTTTGCTTTTTTTAGTTTTTAATATTCACTGACACCACCATTGGTGTTCCAGTTCCACATCCCCAGGATAAACTCATGAGATATAGCTTGGTAAATACTGGAATAGGAAAGTATGAAATTATATATTATACTGTGGGAAATGAGGGCCTCAGTTTTCAGATATATTTGGACTAAATATTTTCCATGCCATTCCCTGCTCTAAATTTTATGTTTCTATGAAACTGCTTCTCCCCATTCTTGACTCAATTGAAGCTTTTGTCTTCATGGGGTTTCCAGACTGAATTAGAACCGCATTTCAATATGACCTAGACACACTGTTAAATGTTCCAACATTTTCATTCTATAGGTAAATATGATAGAATTTAGTAGCAGAATGGAAGTGGGGGATTGACACCAACAGCAACAACTACAACAATAAAACTAGGAGAAAGGAGAGAGAAGTGTAGGGGTAAGGTCTATATTTTTTCCATTAGTAAAGGGAACTTCTAGTGAGGAAACTTCTTCTACCAATGGAGATTAATAATTCACCAAATTATAGTCATACAGAGATGTCCAAAACCTTGAAAGATTTTGGGAAAATCTCTAGTTCAAAATTAGTAGTATGTGACCTTGGACAAATCATTTAATTATATGTTAAGAGTTTTAGCATTGCTGAAAATCACTAAGCACCAGAACTAGCAAGAGTTAGACCAAATCATTTCTAAAGAATTCTTCTAGCTTTGACATTCTGTGATTCTAAACCAAAAGATCCAATTGATATGCAGTTTGGGGCTCTAATAGATAGGGGAAATAGATTATCTGGATTTGCTTGGATCTAGCTTAGTTTCAGCACAGCTAAAGTAACCTGAAAATTTTATGACCCATCCTAAAAAAGGACTTAAAAAAATCTCTATCTTAGGTACTATAAGATTGATAGCTATGATATCTTTTGAAATGTTACTGGAAGAATCTATGCAGGTACTGACTATACTTATAGCTGTGTTTTGAATAGTAATCAACTCAATTCTAATTTGCTAAATGTCTCATGCTATTTCCTAATATCCCATCAATTTTCCAACATTATGAAACTTATGTAGCAATAAATCCTCAGAGTTATAGCAGATTGAATATCATCAGAGCTGAGAAGCAACCTAATCTACTATATTGATAGTCAATTTTGGTATTAGGAAGATCTAAGTTCAAGTTCTACCTCTGAAAAAAGATTAATCATGTGACTTTGGACCAATAACTTAACTCTGCTCCCTAATAAATTATCAGAAAGGTGCTACTTTGAGGCAAACAAGTGTCACACCAGCCCCAGAGTCAGGAGGACCTGAGTTCAAATATGACCTCAAATACTTGATACTGTGTGACCCTGAATAAGTCACTTAACCCTGATTGCCTCACATTCAGGGTCATCTCCAGTCTTCCTGATTCATATATGGCCACTGGATCCAGATGGCTCTGGAGGAGAAAGTGAAGTTAGTGACTTTGCACAGCACCCGCCTCACTCAAATCCAAGGTCTTTTTTTTTCCATTAATGAAGGGAATTTCCACTGAGGAAACTCCCACTACCAATGGAGAGATTAACAATTCACCAAATTATAGTCTTGAAGAGTTACTTTGAAACATCTTGGGAAAATCTCCTGTTCAAAATTTAGTAGGCATGTGACCATGGATAAATCATTCAATTTCCTTATCTGTTAAATGAGAGAGTTGGACCAAATTATTTCTAAAGGACTCCTCTACCCTTGACTCTACCTTTCTACCCTGTGATTCTAAGCCAATAAATTCAATTGGTATTTGGTTTCATTTACTTATCATGGCATCACCTCTCTGATGCCACAGTCTTCTTCCAGAACAAAGAACAAAACAACAACCACTTCATTGGCACAATAAGCTCTTCACTGAGAGTTGCCCAAGCAAAATCTCATGATTTAAACAATCATTAGAGTCACTGGCACGCATATGAGGTGCATGAATTCAGCAACTACATTATTCAATCAAAGGAGCCAGACTGATACTTGCACCTGAGGCAGAAGACTCTTCTAGATCATTGAGACTAGGCAGATTTAAAAGATAAAATTCACTTTCTGCCCCGAAGGTCACAAAAAGAGTTTTGTTGTGCAAGGAAGAGAAGAGAATTTAAAATGAGAAAGCTTCCTCAGGAAATATTTCACCTGTGAAATACAAATCTTGGCTTTCTTTTCAGACAGAGGTTACCTTTTTTTCTCTGCTGTGAAAGAGTAGAAGGGAGAGATTTTCACAGAAATAGCCATTTCTATAATCCTGTTTGGATTTCTGAATTGTGCTGCCTGCCTAAGAGGACCTCACAATCACAGAGGTGTCAAGGTTCCTTTTTAAAACCCAAGTTTAGCATAATTTTGGACACAAGCTCTGCTCTTAGATGAAACATTGATATCCTGGTTGCTCAAGGGAGTACAAGGCATTTTTCAGTGTAAAGGTCACTAAGCTCTCTAGCTGGGGGGGGGGGGCATTTTTTTCTCTAGCCCTTCATTGCTCCATTTCTATCATGGTACAAGGTCTATGTGAAAATGGAATGATCATATTTAGCATGGATCAGAGGTCCAGACCAGATTGATGGATCATATGAAGTTCGTGCCATAAGGTATTTTAAATCTGTAGTTTTGTATTCATTTTTATTGTAATGCTGAATTGTCTGTCTGGGTTGGATATTTATTTTAGCTTTCATATCTGAATAATTGGTGGAAATCTTTCATCTTTATAATCATAGGTGGAAGTCTCATAAATGGAATTCATGCATCCTGGTGCCAGAATCTGTCAGACAAGGGATGATGGCCATTAGTGAAACTTGTGGAAAAGGTTTACAGACAAGAGGTAAGTCAGCCTTTATACTGAAAAGTAAATTGAAAATAATACCTTTTTGAATTTTTTAATCTGCTTTTTTTTACATATGTGAATAAGTATGTAATAATACTTGTTTGTTTCTTACAAGTTTGTACAGGTTTACTTTGAGTTACAGCTAAAGTTTGAAGTTGGGTTATGTTGATATAGTAAATGGTGCTGACAACCAGAACTGAGGAGTTTAGGATTAAAAGCAAAAGATCTTTTCTTAGAAGAAAATTTAAAAAAGTAAATAGCAACTTATACATATGCTTGGTAGGATTTAATGGCTTCAAATCATTCTGGTTCTCCTTGATTAGTCAATAATAGGTCCTAGACCATCCCTACTTGGTATTTGTTTGAGTTTTGATGGACTCAGAGTGAATGGAAATAGCAATTGTTTCTGCTTTGACCAGAAACCTAGAGGATTTTCCTCTCTCAGATTGATTTTTTTTGGACTATTCAAAAGACCCTTCTTTGCCTCATTTCCTTCTTATCTGTCAAAATCATAGAATGGCATTGTCTCAATCAAACTGAGACCTGTTAAAGGAATTAGGTTAAAAAACCCAAGGTCTCCCACTGTATCCAAAGCCATTTCCAATCATCCCAATCCACATCTGGAAAAGAAAGTAAGGTTGGTGACTTTTCACATCCCTACCTACTCCCTGTCTTTGCCCCAAATCCAATTCTTCTGAATGTCAAGACATCACCTTCCTGTTGTTATGGACTTCTTTGAGGAAAAAAAAAGACAAGCAACAACAACTGATGGCAAGATTAGAAGGCTGACTTTTCACTTTTATTTTGAATGAAATATATTAGAGTGAGAGTGCAGCTAGGTGGCCCAGTAGATAGAGTATGGGGCCCTGGAAGCAGGAAGACCCATCTGAGGACTGAGTGGTCTCAGTCATTGGCTGTGTGTGTGTGATCCTGGACAAGTCATTTAATCCTGTTTACCTGCTTCCTCATCTGTAAAATGAGCTAGAGAAGGAAATGGTATTATGTGTAGAATGCTATCCTATGTGCTGGGAGAAATATAAAAATTGTACTGTTAGTCACAAATGGGTGAACTGGAATCCTTCTTTCACAGAATTGCTAAATTGACATTCCTAAAATACAAATCTGATGATGTCAGTTTCTTGCTCAGGAAGCTACAGTCCCATCAGGATAATGCATAAACTCCTCTATTTGGCATCTAAAACACTTCACAGTTTAACTCCAATCTATCTTCCCAAACCATTTCATATTCTTCCCAATCACTGTGCTCCAAACCATCTCTCCTTTTTTTCCGTTCACTGTAGTTGATATTCCTTTCAAACATTTGGAAAGGGTGTCCCCTATGCTTGGTCTGCTCTCTCTCTCTCTCTCTCTCTCTCTCTCTCTCTCTCTCTCTCTCTACTTCCACAACCTCTCACAACCTGACCCACCTCCAGGGCTGTTCTTATAAAAAGTCTCTTCCAATTTCACTCAGTTCTTAGTATTCCGTCCCTTTCCTGCCCCTTGCTCAATTAATTTTAAATATTTTGGATTTTCTTATCTTTGTACAAGCTGACTCCTGCTAAGGAGAATGTTAACTTCCTGAATGAAAAGATTATTTAATTTTTGTCTTTGTATAACCAATGCTTTAATAATGACTATCTTGAACCAGGTATTTAATAAATTCTGGTTGTGAATATTGAATTAATGAAGGAACTTTGAAATCTAAGATTCTACTGTCTTAGGGTCTTAGACTCTACATATGTCTCTCTCTCTCTCTATATATACATATATAAATAAATGATATCCAACTAATAATTATTAACTTTTATTGGCCTATATTCTATTTAAAAACTATCCCGGGATAGAGTATAACTTTGTTTTCAATTCTAAAAACATTTGGGAAATAACATTAAAAAAATTTAAACTTTCATTTTAAGCATGTAAAAAATATAACTTAGCCTGAAGTTTTTATTAGAGTCATCAAACTTATCAATTTCTCTTTAGCTTACAATCTAAGCTCTCCTATGAATTATGAGGTTTTACAAGAAATGCTTGGTTTTTAAAAGCTAACCACATAACTGCTGAAGGAATTTATTAAATATAACCTGGGAAGAGTTATTAATACTACATTGGATTCATAACTAGTTTTACCCTTAAGGAAAGGAAAATAGGGAATTAAATGCACTTCACTGATAGTGTTTGAAAACCAACTTGCTAAATACATTTAGTGTAGTGAATCTGGTCTTCCTGACAGACTAACATAAATTCAAAGCAAATTAGCAATACAAAGAACTAATTAAAGGCACATTTTCTTTCTAAAGCCAAATATCACCTTGCAAAAAGAGGAGTTGATTTCAGCAACCTCTAATTTTCTTTCAGAATTCAGAAAATCCACCTTGATTAGCCAATAATAGGCCCCAGACCATCCTTACTTGGTAATTGTTTGAGCCCTGATTGACTCAGAATGAATGGAAACAACAAGTGTTTCTGTTTGCAGAAAATTCAGAAAAATACACCTCAAATTCAGAAAAATAGCCTTTGAAACCTGTTCCCTCCCTGGTTAGGAAAAGAAACAAAGGGGTCAGCTGGGACAAAAATACTTATGATATGGCAAACCAAAATGTGCCTTGAGAACAGTGAACTCTGAGTATCTTCAACTTAGTGATCAACAAAAAAGGGTATTCTGCTTGAGAATTCTAATAGAGGTTATGGAAGAGGAATCAGTCAAACATCCATTTGTGTTTCTTTCTGTGTTGCCAAATACTTTCACTCTTGAAGACATAAAGAAAGCCCTTTGGGACTTGAGAGCTCTCATTTGCTTTTATTATTTTTCTTGGTTTGTTTTCACTAAATTTCACTGGAGATATTTCTTGATGTAACTGAGAATGGGGTCTTTAATCCTATAAAATTGTTTTCCTGTTCTTACTACATTGGTGTTCTTACTGATAAGTTAAAAACTTCTATTAGGAAATACAGTAGTGTTTATGTCCATTTGATACATAGTATCTAATTAGCATTCTAGAAATATTCTGAATAGAAGCCACAAAAATAATTTAGTATGCTTTGAATTTTCTTTTTTTAAAACAGTATAGACCTGAACAAAATAAAATAGGCATTCTGGAGGACAGTTCTTGAATAGCAACAGCAACAGAAGTGGCAATTTATAACTAGTATTTATTTAGTATTTTGCAGATAAGGAAACTGAGGCAGATGAAGTTTAAGTGATTTATAAAGTCACACAGTTTTTATCTCTTTCAAACTTAAGTCTTTTCAAATTCAGATCTGATGCTCTAACCTGTCTGTTACCTAGTCTCTATTAGGGTACTGTTTATTTAAGAAAATCTAAAATAAAAATATACAATGATTACAATAAATAACAAGAAATATAAAGTAATGCTGAATGCTGTGGAATTTACAAAGATCATTCTTGGCATTGTAAAAGATATTAGAAAATTCACATTCCTCCCTTCCCTGGAGAGGTGGAGCATTATGACTGCAAGAAATTACATTCAATGAAAGACAGTTGCTCGTATGACTTTGCATGATTTTTCATGAAAGAAGTAAAGGCTCATACAATATAGAAGACTATGATATTTTTATTACTTTATTGTTATATTGTTAATGAACGACTATCTGCAAAAAATTTTTATATATAAACAAAAGTTATCAACACTTTAATAAAATTTGTTTAAAAATAAACAAAACCCATTTCATGAAATTGTTAATTCACTCAGGAAATAAACACAGTTCTTCCATTTACAAAATGATTCACAGAAGAATACAATTAACTAATGGACTCCCCTAGTGAATTAAAATGATATTTTCTTAGAAGTCAATTAATTTTTCTGGTGTAATGCTCAGCATACTTGTATATGAAAATGAAAGGAATCTCCCACTTCTCCTTTGACAGGTGGGGGTCTCCTAGGAACTAATGGTGTATACACTTGGACAAAACAAGCAAAATTTGTTTTTGTTTGCCTATGATCTTTGGTGTAAGAAGTGTACCTTAGGAAAAATACTTATTGAGAAGTGGTGATAGGTATCAATAAACATTAGTAAATAAATTTCTATGAAGCAATTGGGTGGGGCAGTATATAAGGGCACCAACTCTGGAATCAGAAGGACCTGAATTCAAATGTGACCTCAAACACTTAATACTTACTTAGCTGTGTGACCTTGAGCAAGTCACTTAACCCCACTGCCTTGCAAAAAAAATAATTAAATTTGTGATGCAAAAATGGTGGAAAAAAAATAAAAGCTATTCAATTCATTTCCATGTCATGAGTTCAAAGAAAAAGATTGTAGATCTTTATTGCATCATAGTGTTTGAATAAAAATTTTCTGCATCTTGTTTGACTAGAAATGTGTAAAGGCTTTGACAGTCAACCAGCAAAACTTTAACTTAGAAAAATCACATTGATATAATAGAAATAAGCATTTAGAACTTAAACCAGCATATGAAATTAAGGGAAAAGATGTGCTATTATAACCATATTCAGATGAAGATGCCCATCTTTCATATCATCTTTGTATTATCTCCAAAGTTTCATACTGAAACTCATTTATTTATGCATTCTATCTAGTAAACAGAGGTAAAGATTCAACAAATCAAAACAAAAATTCATCAGATTTATTATTTGTGAGTAGAGAGAGAAGATGAAGAAAATATCAATTGTGCTTCAGAGTTTGGAGATTTCCCAAAACTATATCTAAGAACTAATCATCTTTCATTTCCTTACAACCTTAGAAAGTCACTTCTGAGTCCTTGGCATTTCCAGTGAGATGTGGAATTTGACTAGAAATATCTCTGCTTCTTCTTCAAGACTTATGAGTATTTTTTTGTCAAGGCAATGGAGTTAGATGACTTACCCCCCACACAGTAGTTATAAGTGTTTGAGGCTGATTTTGAACTCAGGTCTTCCTGATTCCAGGTCTGGTGCTCTATCCACTGTGCCACCTAGCTGCCCTCAGCTCATGAGTTGATTGAATATTTTAAATTTCATTATTGTTTGTGCTGACCAGTCTGCATCTTGCTTGCAAGACTAAGTCTTGTGCTCTAGGGCTCCCTAAAATTCTTCCTCTATTCTTTTACATTTGGCACTGAAGAGTCTTGATACTGAGAGATGCCATAATTAAACATTCTCATCTAGGAATTTGAGTTGAAGTTTATCTACACTTATTTAGTCCAAGATATTTTCAGTGATGTTTTAGGTTTTGGAAGAAATATGGGACTTAGAATCAGGAGACAGGTTCAAATCCCTATTTGTATACTAACTAGCAACTATAAGCAGCTCTCTGTACCAAAATTTCTGTATTTGTACAATGGGAAAAACATTTATAATATTTTCTTCTTAGAGTTGTGAGGAAAACTTAAAGTTGAAGCATCATCTTTGTTGTTATGTGACCTGGAAATCAGCATCATTTTTAGCATATTATGTAAATAAGTGGTGCAATTTATATAAATGGTACAAAATTATACAAATGGAAATATCATTTTGAGCCTGAAAGTGAAAGTGAACCTAGGTGTTCCCCTCCCCCATAGTAAAGCATATTTAGATTGTAAATGCAGCTTTAAAACACTGATGGAGAAGGCATTTGATTTTTGAAGTTATCTAATTCATGGAAAAGATTATGTCTTGGTAGAGAAAACTAAAATATATACTTCATTCCTTTTCCAGTTACAAGGTTATCTTTCATAAAAGTGTGGCATTAATTAAAAATTAATTATAATTAATTAAATAATTTTAAAAGATTGAGAGATATAGCTTCTTGTTAATTAAATCGTTTTATTAATAAGGCCAGCTCTATTAATAAAAGGATGGTCATTTGGCCATCTTTCTCGGTCCAAAGATAATCATGAAAGCAGATTCAGAACATGTATGTTCTTTTGGAAGAGAAGTGGCAATCGACTCTGATTTGTTAACACAATAGGAGGTGAGCTAGAACAAAATGAGGACCTGAGAGTGACATCCTGTCACACTTGGAAAGAGAAACTATCACTATACTCAGACCTCCCCCCCAATCTTGGGCTATCTAGGCCAAAGGGTCTAGCCTCACTCAGATTTGATTGAATGGAATTCACGTGAGATTAGAAATTCTTATAGAGCTGGATAATAATGTTTGTCTTCATGACATCAGGGAGGTGATACCAAGACAAACACGTGAATTGGATTTGAGTGAGGGGGCACTGTGCTAAGTAACTAGCCTCACTTTCTCCTCCAGAGCCACCTGGGTCCAGAGACCAGATATGAATCAGGATGACTGGAGATGTCCCTGGATGTGAGGTAATCAAGTTTAAGTGACTTGTCCAAAGTCACACAGCTTATAAGTGGCAAGTGTCTGAGACCGAATTTAAACTCCCATCCTCCTGAATCCAAGGCCAGTGCTCTGTTCACTGTGCCACCTAACTGTCCCTTTAAAGGAGTTTAGATAGAGATAGTTTAGTTAGTTTGGATAGAGTTTAGACCTTCATTATCTAAAGTCTTGAAATTAGAAAAAAATTGAACCCAATTGCCCCATATTATTAGTTATTAATGATAACTGATAATAATAAACTGATTATTTATAATCAGTGTTCTAAAAAAAAGATACCAATAGGCAATTGGAATTGGAAAACTGCAGATCTGGGGATAATCCACATATGGTTGTAGTCAATTCAATGAGAAAGAATATGGTCTTCAATGAAAAGAGTATTTATAAGAGAAGAGTCAAAGAATTTACAAATGAACCATGGCAAATTCCCATAATCAATGGCATTGCAAAAGAGAGACAAAAAATTTTGGTTTGATCATTTAGTATCATATTATTTAGAAATATATAAAAAATGAAGATTAAAATCATTATATTTGGCAATTAGGAAATATTGGATTTAAAATAAAAATAAGTAGCTCCCAGTAGAATGATAGGCACAGATATCAGAGTTCAGACACTGGGTTAAAATAAGGAAATAATGTAGACTTTTATAAAATGTGTGCAATTTTTGATAAAATTTGATAAAGGAAATATTTCCAAAGGATGGTGGGTAAAATAAATGGTTCAGCTGGATCAAAAAAGGAGATCAATCAGAAGAGTATTTTGGAGAAAAGGGACAACAAGCTCCCAGAAGAAGGAAGAAGAAATTTCTTTGAGAGAGTTGGGGATAGAAATAGCCATTTAGAGAGCAGAAGAAATACTTTAGAAAAGGACAAGAGGAAAAGGTAGTGACAAATGAATTGCTTGTGCTAATTAGTTTCCCTCTTTTAATAGAGAGGAAGTGAGTTATTTTTTAATTTTTAATTTTTATTGATGTTTTACTTTTCGAAATACATGTTATGAAAGTATTTTTTACATTCATTCATGATGCCTACACACACACACACACACACACACACACACACACACACACACACACATATATTTTCTAAGATACAAAATTTCCTTCCACATTCCTTCCCAACCCCCCCTCCCCTCAACAGTGAACAGTCAGGCTAATATTGCATTTACACATTTAGGTTAAGTATGTTTACATATTAGCCATTTTCAGTATGAGGAATTAGGATTAAGGGAAGTAAATGTAGCATTACTTAGATTCTGAAGGAATTTTTGTTTTGTTTTGTTTTTCTTCCTCTGGATAGGGATAGCATTGTCCAAAGCAGGTCTAATAATTCTCTGAATTGCTGAATGCACCTGTATCCATCAGGGTTTATTATCTCACAATGTTGCTCTTAATGTGTTTATTGTTCTCTTGGTTCTGCTCCCTCCACTCAGCATCAGTTCCTGTAATTCCTTCCATGTTCTCTAAAGTCCAACCATTTATGGTTTCTTATAGAACAATAGTATTTCATAATATTCTTGTACCATAATTTGTTTAACCATTCCCCAGTTGATGGGCATCCCTTCAATTTCCAATTCTTTGCCTCTAGGGAAAAAAAACTGCTATGAATATTTTGGAACATGTATCAGAGAGTGAGTTTAAAGAATGAAAGTACTGAGGTCTTGGGAGAAGTGAAAAATTTTAGGTGACTAGTGTAGGAAGCACACAGTCTGATAAAAAAGAAATTCATAATAAAAGGATATTGAGCAGCAGTGGTTGCACAATCAATCTTACATAGAATGAATTGTAAGCAAATCCCCTTGGTTCTACTCTTTTGCAGGGAATCAGTAACAAAGATTTCAGTGAAACAAACGTGTCTAAGTATTTACTAAGTATAAGGAATTTTGCTAGTCATAGGGAAACAATTTGTTAGAAAATTGGTATAATAAGTCTGGAAGAAGCAAGCAAAAGGGTTAGGGTCTTAGTGAGGTTTCACCTGGATGTCCAGGCCAGGCAACTTATAAAGCATAAGAAGGAAGAAATTAATGGAATATATGCCTGAAGTGAAAGAGGTCAAGTGATCAAATGTCACAAGGAAGGTAATAACTATGTCAGGAAATATAGAATTGTGACAGTGAAGGATACGAGAAAGTTAAGGTTAAGTACAGCTTCAGATGCAGTATCTTCAAGGTAGAATATTATATAATCCATGATGTATGGTGAATATATATATATACATATATATATATATATATATATATATATGAGACAAATGTTAGTAGATTAAAGGATGAATAAAAAATACTTTAAAATCATCCTAGGGATTTGGTATCAACAATCTCATATTCTTTGTTAAAATTTGTTATGGAAAATGTTCGTCAATCACATAGTAAATTAGAATGGAGGTAGAAAATCTATATTTAATGGAGGGGAACAAAGTATAAGAAAAAGGTATATGAAACAGTGAATATGTTGTGAGTGAATATGTTATTTGAAATATTTCCTAAAAATGCTTAATTTTTTGATGTAAATATATATGAATAGAGTTAGAAAAAATGAATGCTCTGTATTAAATTGTAAGCTTCCTGAGGCCAACAGTTGTATGTCCCTGCTCTGTACTGTACCACTTTCAGATGCATGTTTAACAAGTACTTTTTGATAATAGTAGTGATAAAATAATAAGAATGCTATAACAAAATTAACCTATACCTTGGTCCTCTGGTGAATAACTAAAAATTTTGGCTATTATAAAACTTTCGAAGTTCATTTATGAGGTTCTCTTAGAGTAAAAAGGTTTTGATTCTCTTTAAATACCTTTGTTAGTATGGGAAATAGGAATTCCCTTCATCTTCCCCAAAGAGTCTTACTGAATATTGTGAAGCCAGAAGAGAAGAATCAGGCTCATTATTTCTTTGTTTAACTGATCCACTTGAGAAGACATATTCATTTCCTATCTTAGAAACTACTAGGAGCATTTCTGTAACAACTATTTCTTACTACTTGTATTTGTTTTTAATGATTGTTAATTGGTTCATTCTATGTTTAGCTGCAAATTAATTACAAATTTATTTTAAGCTGAAGGATTGCTAAATCTTTTTTAAATAGAAACATTTGTTTTAACATGTGTATTCAGGACACTTTGGAATTTATAATTTGATGTCTAAGGGTAATGTGACAGTTGCAAAAACACAAACTTATAATTAAATCCTGAAATGCTTGTTCAGACTGGGAATTTATCTAGTATGCATAAGGTGCCATCTTATCAGTGTCTTTCTTTGAAATGCTGTTTCTAAATGATATGAATAGTGTAATTATACTTCACATGATGAGTTATTTATATTATGTTTACCACTTAGCATCTACTAAGTTTACCATCATTTTTTGCATTATTTTACTAGTCCAGGAAATTCATGCTTAATGTGAATTTTGTTTTTCCTGAAATTATTTAGGTAAACTCTGCTTCCTTTGGCTTTACTTTCCTGCTTTTTTCCACCTGCCAATCATCTTTTTATAATGCACTATTTCATTATGCTGAATATGATTATATTTATGCATGGAGCGTTGAAGATCCTCTGCACTTTATATACTTCACTCCAGCAATCACAGTATGCCTATCATCTGTAATTGCTTTAGTCTACCTCTTCCTCACTCCTATATCTTTTTTACTTATCTTTATATGGACTTCCAATCTCTGTACATTGGTTCTATTCATTTTCCTATGATCCATTACTTTCCACTTTAAGCTGTTACTTCCTACCCTGTGACTTTCTTACCTTCTCCTGGCAACTACTGTAAGCCTAAAGTGTCTTCTCCATTCCCCATATTTCCTTCTTTCATTGTTATTTGTTTGGGGGGGGAGGGTGGCATGTGGGGAGGGTCAGGTCAGTGACACCAAGGTAGCTAGCTTAACCTTTCTTTTTTTTCATTTTTTTAACCTTTCTTCCATAAGGAAGAGTCATAAGCAAGTGAATAAGGCTTTCATTAATACACTGTCATTGGCAGTAGTAGAACAAAATTTCTTTCCCAAACAATGTGCTTATGGTTTTCCAGCAATCAACTAGAATTTACCATGCCCATGTGCTCATTGCCATAGTGTTTCCATCCTACCCTTCCCACCTCAATCATCCATAGACAAGAATCATTGGGGGATCCAAGGTCAGACTGTTTTCTACATTACAACCATATCATCCTATTAATCATAAGGGAATTCTTGATTTTATTCAATCATTTCAATTGTGCCTGGTTCTTCATGACTCCATTTGAAATTTTCTTGGCAAAGATGATGGAGTAGTTTGCCATTCCCTTCTCCAGTTCATTTTGTACATGAGGAAACTGAGACAGAGTTAATCAAATTGCTCAGGGTCACTTATCTAGTAATGTCTGAGGTCAGTTTTGAACTCAATTCTTCCTCATACAATATTGGTGTCCTATCCACTGTGCCATCTAACTGCCTCATATAGGGAAGATTAATCCTTCTACTCAATGTAATCTTGACAATATATGACTACTCACACTTGATAAAGAATAGAAGCTAACCTCAGAAGACTGCTAAGGCCTCATCCTGTATTATGACCAGGGTCCTCTTTGCATGATATCTTATTTCTTACCTATGTCCATTTTTCTTCTTTCTGTCCCCAAAACATGAGTTGAATTTCTGATGTCCCACTACTTTGAAACAGCATGGTGCACAAATAAGAGCATTAGTGTATCTAGGTTTAAATATTCTTCTCTAATTATCACAACCTTTGTGACTTTGGGAAAATCATATGATTTCCATGCTTGAAAAGTATTAAAATGAAAATCTCAATCTCAGTCTTCTATTACAAAATGAAGGTTTTGAATCAGGTATGTAAGTTAGCTTCTAACTCTATATCCTATGATTTATTTGCTGCTAGTCTTAGTCTTTCCTGTTGCTTAATTGTAAAAGAAGGCCAATCCAAGAGATTCCAATGTCCTTGTGGTCATTTGTGTGACCATCTGGCCTTAAAGCAGTCCCTGAAAGTCATATAACATATTATATGTCCTATAATTAACTGGAATCTTCACACAGTTTCTCACCTGTCCTGCCTGGGATGTACTTGGTGTTAATGTTTTTTTTTCTTTTTGTGATTTCAACTACTTTTGATTTTTGATAATGAATTCATCTTTTAATTTAATTACTAAGTTTCCAATTGATTTGATTTTTTTCTTATCACATTACCTACCCAAATTCTCTGTAAAAGACCTGGAAACCACTTCAAGGTTTTTTTTCCTAAAGAAATGCTTTCAGGGACTTCCAGCCAAGGCAGTAGAGAAAAGTCAAGCACTGTTTTAAACTCTTCTGTTTTTCCCTCAAAACCAGCATGAGTCAAACCTCTTAAAAGATTTTGGATCAGCAAAACTCACAAAAGAACAAAATGGAAGATCTTCCAGCAAGGTCTATCCTGGGGTTATGTGGGCATATCCAGAACAAACAATAGAGACCCAGTGCACAGCAGTAGGTGAGGTGGGGAAATAACCTGAGAATCTCAGCTATGGGAGTGGAAGCTTTGGCAGTGGGGGTGACTCTGTGGGCATGGGCAGACCAAGACAGCTCCAACCTATCTTCCCAGGATGCCTTAGAACAGCTGAGCTGGTAGACAAGCTGACCATAGAGCCCTTGGCATTCCCAGTGGAGCCCTGGGCATTACAGCATGAGGGCCTTGGCATTCCCCAGTGCAGACAGCACAGAAACAGTCCCAGGTGTTCCCACCATTCCTGACAGCCCAGAATGTAGATAACTTCTCCAATGTTGATTGTCCAGATAGACCTCTGGTGTTTCCAGTCCTGCTAGACCAGACAAGGGATTGGATTGCCAGAATGGATAGCTCAAACAAAGCTTCAGGTGTAGGGAGTGGGCAGGTGACATCCCCAGTACAGACAATCCAGAAAGACCCTCTGCCATTGGTTCACTGAGTAACCCCTTGGAGTTAACGTCTACAGCCACCAGTTCAGTAAGCAAGTCTCTAGGGGTCTCAATACCAAAGATCTATGATCAATACGTTCCCCAACACAAGACCCTAGGGATAGGTAGCAAATCCCAAAATGAATAAGAAAGATCAAAGAAAAGAAGAGTCTATTGATTGTTACCTTGGAGATAAGGATAATTGCTCAGAAAAGGACAGAAGAGATGGTATTTGTGGAGCTTCAAATGAGAATATGAATTGGTCTCCAGCTCAGAAAGAATTCTTAGAAGAATTCAGAAAAAAATTTAAAAATCAAATGGAAAAATTGGGAAAAGAAATGCAAGAAAAATTAATATTTTACAACAAAAAATGTCAGAAGAGAGCAAATCCTTTAAAAATACAATTGAACTCACAGCTAAGAGTTCTGATAAAGGTTTCCTTTCTAAACTATATAGAAAAATGAATCAAATGTATAAAGTTACAAGTCATTCCCCAAATGATAAATGGTCAAAGAATATGGACAGGCAGTTTTCAAACAAAGAAATTAAAGCTATGTGTATATATATATATATATATATATATATATATATATATATATATTTATAATCATTGGGAAAAAATGCTCCAAATCATTATTGATTAGAGAAATACAAAATAAAACAACTATAAGGTACCAACTCACACCTATCAGATTGGCTAAAATGAGAAAAAATGAAAAATGATCAATATTAGAGAGGTTGTGGAAAGATTGGAACATTCATATGTTTTGGTGGAATTGTGAATTAATCCAACTATTCTGGAGAACAATATGGAACTATCTCCAAAGAACAATAAAGCTGATCATATCCTTTGACCCAGCAATTTAAATACTAGGTCTATATGCAAAAGAAAACATAAAAAGTGATATGTATGAAAATATTTATAGCAGCTCTTTTTTGTAG
The DNA here is from genome assembly GCF_037893015.1 of Macrotis lagotis. Lineage (NCBI taxonomy): Eukaryota > Metazoa > Chordata > Mammalia > Peramelemorphia > Peramelidae > Macrotis > Macrotis lagotis. The sequence goes on from NC_133658.1 coordinate 624,569,204, forward strand.
TGGCAAAGAATTGGAAATCTAGGTGATGCCCTTCAATGGAGGATTTATTGAATAATTTATGGTATATGAAGATTATGTAATATTATTGCTCTCTAAGAAATCATGAATGGTTGGATTTAAGAGAAACATGGAATGAATTACAAGAAATGATGCTAAGTGAAAGGAGCAAAACCAAGAGAACATTGTACACATTAACAACAACAATGCGGGTTGAGCAACAATGATGTCAGCATCTCCATTCAGCATTTTAGAGAGCTAGGACAATACCATCCATGCCCAGAGGAAAACAAAACAGCAACAACAAAAAAACCCAAAAAATCCACAGAGATACTATGCTTACTTTTTTAAAACTTCTTTTAATTTTTCCTTCTTATTCTATAGTTTTTCTTTCTTTTATTAGTTCTAATTCCTCATACATAAAATAACTAATATGTAAAGATGTTAAACACAAATCTATATGTACAACTTTTACTGGACTATTCACAGTTGAAGGGAGGGAAGTGGGAAGGGAGGATGGTAAAAAAATGTATAACAGATATGGATGAATGTTGATAAATGAAATTGAATAAATACAAAAAGAAAATAATCTTCTCAAAAATACAATCCAAATAATGAGAAAAGATAAGGACTTATTTAAAAATAGAATTGACCAAATGGAAAGAGAGATACAAAAGCTAAATGGAGAAAATATCTCCCTGAGAAGCAGATTGGGCCTGGAGGAAATTAATGACTTCATGAGACACCAGGAATCTTTTAAATAAAATTTTAAAAATAAAAAATAAAAATAAATACATTTTAAAAATAGAAGAAAATGTAAAATTCCTCAGTGATAAAGCAGTATATAAACAAGACATCCAGGGAAGATAATTTAAAAATCATAGGATTACCTGAAAGCCATGAATTAAAAAAAAAAGAACCTAGATAGCATTCTCAGGAAATAGTCAAGGAGAACTGCTCTGACATTCTGGAACCAGAGAACAATATAGTCAATGAAAGAATTCATTGATCACCTTCTGAAAGTGATCCTAAGATGAAAATGCCAAGGAATATTGTAGCCAAACTCTAGAATTGTAAGATCAGGAAAAAAATCCTGCAAGAGTCCAGAAAGAAGCAATTCAAATATCAGGGAGATATGGTCAAGATTATGGTCAACTTTAAAGGACTGAAGGGCCTAAAATATGACATTCCAAAGGACAAGGGAGCTTAGATTACCACTAAGAATCAATTATCCAGCAAAACTGAACCTTCTCTTTATGGGGAAAAGGTGAATAGTTAATGAAATAGGTAACTTTCAAACTTTCCTGATGAAAAGGCCAAGGCTGAACAGAAAATTTGATTTTTAAATAGGAGATTCAGGAGATATATGCAAAGGTAAATGGAGGAAAGGAAAATGAAACTTCTATTCTAAGATTAAACTGGCTACATTCCCACTTGGGAGGAAGATTCTCATAACTCTTGAGAATTGTAACTTTATTGGAGGGGTACTTAGGCTGAAAGAATAGACAACCATGGTATATTCATGACTTTGATGGAATGACTTAAAAAAAAGAAGACATTAGAAAAGGAAGGGAACATTAAAGGGAGAGGAGGAAGAAAGAGGAAAGGGAATGAAAAGGGAGGGTGACTAATAGAAGAGGGGACACATTGAGAGTAGTATTCAGAAAAGAAATACTGGAGATGAGGGAATAAGGTGAAAGGAAGGGGGGAAGTATAAATGGAGGGAGATGGCATAGAAGGTAGTAAAGTTAGTAATTATAACTGTCAATATGAAAGGGATGAATTCTCCCATAAAGCAGAAATGGATAGTAGAGTGGATTAAAAACTAGAACCCTACAATACATATTTGAAACAGAGAGAGATACACACAGAGTAAAGATAAAAGACTGTAGTAGAATATATTATGCTTCAACTGAAGTGAAAAAAGGAGGGGTAGTAACCCTTATCTCAGACAAAGCAATTGCAAAATAGATCTCAATAAAAGGGATAAGAAAGGAAACTACATCCTCCCAAAAAGTACCCTAGACAATGAAATAATTTTAATATTAAACATGGATGCACCAAGCAGAATATCATCCAGATTTTTAGAGGAGAAGATAAGTGAGCTATAGGAAGACACAGACAGCAAAATTATACTGGTGGGAGACCTCACCCTCCCTCTCTCAGAGTTATATAAATCTGACCATAAAATAAACAAGAATAAAGTGGGAAGTGAATAGAATATTAGAAAAGTTAGATATGATAGACCTCTGGAGAAAATTAAATGGAGAAAGAAAGGAATATCCTTTCTTTTTTCCTATGGTACACGGCACCTACACAAAAACTGATCATGTATTAGGGCATAAAAATTCATAATCAAATGCAGAATGGCAGAAAGATTGAATATATATATATAGAGAGAGAGATAGATAGATCTTGATGCAAAAAAATCATGTGCAAAGAGGGCCATGAAGAGATAGACCTAAATATTGATTGGATACTAAGTAAACTAATTTTAAAGAATGAATGAATTAAACAGTCATAGAAGTATCATAATTTCATCCAATACAGTGACAATAAAGAGACAACATAGCACAATTTATGGGATACAATCAAAGCAACTATTATCTCTAAATATTTACATGAATAAAATAAAGAGGAGATCAATGAACCAGACATATGTCTAAAAAAGTTAGAGAAAGAACAAATTAAAAATCCTCAATTAAATATGAAATTAGAAATTCTGAAAATTAGAAGAGAAATGAATAACATTGAAAGTAAGATAACTATTGAAGCAATAAATAAAACTAAGAGTTGCTTATATAAAAACAATAAAAAATAAACTTTTGATTAATTTGACTAAAAATAAGTAAGAAGAAACCCAAATTACCAGTATCAAAAGGTGAATTTACCACTATAAGAAGGAAATTAAAGTGATACTTTGGAGCTATTTTGCCCAACTATATGCTCATAAATTTGAGTCTAAGTGAAATGGATGAATATTTGCAAAAATATAAACTTCCTAGGTTAAAAGAAGAAATTAAATACTTAAATAACCCCATCGCAGAAAAAGAAATTGTACAAATAATCAATGAACTCCCTAAGAAAAAATTGCCAGTCAGATGAATTCACAAGTGAATTCTACAAAACATTCAAGGAACGATTAGTTCCAATTCTATAGCAACTATTTGAAAAAATAGGTGAAGATGGGGTTCTGCCAAATTCCTTCTATGTCATCAATATGGTGCTGATACCTAAATCATGAAGAGTCAAAACTGAAAAAGAAAATTAGAGACCAATTTCTGTAATGAATATGGATGAAAAGATTTTAAATAAAATATCAACAAAGTGATTATAGTAAATTCTCACTAGAATAATACACCATGAACAAATAGGATTTATATCAGGAATGCAGGTTTGGTTCAATATGAGGAAAACTATCAGCATAATTGACTCTATCAATTACAAATCTAAGAGAAAATATATTATTATTTCAATAGATGCAAAAAAAGACAAAATGCAATACCCATTCCTATTAAAGACACTTGGGGGTATAGGAATAAATGAAGTATTCCTTAAAACAAAAAAACATTATTTATCTAAAACTGTCAACAAGCACTATATGCAATGGGGATAAACTAGAAGCATTCCCAATAAGATCAGGGGTGAAACAAGGATGCCCCATTATCACCACTCTTATTCAATATTGTATTAGAAATGATAGCTTTAACAATAGGAGAGGTAGAAATTGAAAGAATTAGAATAGATATTGAAGAAAGACAACTCACTTCGCAAATGGATTTATGGCATACCCAGAGAATCCAAGAAAATTATCTTCGATACTATTTGAAACAATTAACAACATTAGCAAAATTACTGAATATAAAATAAACCCACATAAACCCTCAACATTTCTATACATTACTAACAAGACACAGAAGCAAGAAATAGAAAGAAAAATTCCATTTAAGGTAACTGCAGACAATATAAAGTACATGGGAATCTAGCTGACAAGGCAGACTCAGAAACAATATTAAAAAACACTATAAAACACTTTTCACACAAATAAAAGCAGTTCTGAATAACTAGGCAAATGTCAGTTGCTCATAGACTGAGTCAATATAATAAAAATGTCAATTCTATTTAAATCAAATTCTTATTCTGCTCCATAAAGTAGTTTTGTAGATGCTTTTTCAGTGGAGTTATGAATTGATCCGACTTTTCTAGAGAGCAATTTGGAATTATGATCAAAGGGCAATAAAACTATGCATACCTCTTGATCCAGCAATACCATTCCTAGTGTGTATCTCAGAAAGATCACGAAAAAGGGTAAAAGAAAGTCACAAAATTTTTTTTAGCAATTCTTTTTATTGTGGTAAAGAATTGGAAATTGAAGGGATGTCCATCAACTGGGGAATGACTGAACAAAGTGTGGTATATGAATGTGATGAAACATGATTGTTCTATAAGAAACCATGAGCAATGAGATTTCAGATTAGCATGGAAAGACTTGCATGAAGTGATGCTGAGTGAAGTGAACCAGAAGAACATTATACACAATAACAGCAACATAGGGTGATAATCAGCTGAGATGGACTTGATCATTTCTGAGTGCAATAATCAAAGACAATACTCAAAGACTTGTGATGGAGAATACTAAACATATCCAGAGAAGAAACTGTGGAGTTTAAATACAGACCAAAGTTTACTGTTTTCAATTTTTTTTTTAAAAAAGTTGTCTTATGAATTAAAAAAAAGATAATTTCAATCATTTGTTTGGGGGATAGACAACTCAATTGTTTATTTATTCATCCATTTATTTATTTATTTGTTTGTTTGTTCGTTCTTTCGTTCATTCATTCATTCATTCATTTAGTTTCTTGTGAGGCAATGGTGCTAAGTGGCTTTCCCAAGGCCACACAGCTAGGTAATCATTAAGTGTCTGAGGCCGGATTGAACTCAGGTCCTCCTGACTCCAGGGCTGGTGCTCTATCCCCTGTGCTATCTGGCCACCCCAACAACTCAATTATTGACTGAATTTTTTTATTTTTCAATTAAAAATAGAATCTTTTTATACAGATGGACCCTTCAATCAGCTCTTACTATGTTTCCTCTCTTACTTCCTTTTATTCTTAACTTACCTCTCACTTATATTACAAATCTTTAACACTATATCTTTTTCTATTGATTCTCCTTACATGTTTTCCATTGACTCCAACTCCTGGCTAGACCTTTCACTCTTTCAATTTTTTTGATGCTGGTAATAATCAGTGTTTTTCAGTTGGTTCAGTTGTGTCTGACTCTGTGTGAACATATTTGGGGTTTACTTGCTAAAGATCCTGGAGAAGTTTGCCATTTCCTTTTCCAGCTCATTTCATAGATGAGGAATCTGAGGTAAACAGGGTTAAGTGACTTGCACAGGGTCATACAACTGGTAAATGTCCAAAACATGATTTGAATTCAGGAAGATCAGTCTTCTTGACTTCAGATCCAGTATTCAGTCATCCACCTGACTGCCCTAGTAAGTAATCATGACAGTCTCCTTAAAATGATTCACACAAATAATGCATAAAAACCAGTCATGAACCTGTAAAACTCTTTTGTATTAAATATCATCTTTTCCATATTTTCACCTTACTAAATTTTAAGATTAAGGGAAGCTAATTTATAAATGTACATATAGATAATTTGCCTTCTTACCCTAGGTTGAAAACACAGATAAAATCAAGACTGCAATATGTTTTTTCTCTTTGGATATTTTTTTCTTTGCCAGCCAGGATTGATCCTTTTCTTATTTTTTTTCACAATTCACACAAAATTGCTAAGATGTCTATAATGCCTTTCTAATTTAGGGCAACCAGTACTAAATGGGATTTCAATCCAGATTCTCAGAGGCCATTTCATATACTGAACTGATAAAAATGAGGCAAGGCCTTTGCATTTAAAGCTTGTTGGTGGGAAAACCAATAATTATTGCCATTCTTTTAGTATCATTTCAAGGATTTTCCTCTAAGTAAAACTTGGACTAGGAGTATGAGAGAAAGTTGGCTACTAACATGAAGAAAATGATTAATTTATTTCAGGTTAGTTAGAATGTTGTGCAAGACTGCTTTATTATACTTCTTTTGGGTGGCTGGATATATTCCCACATTCATGGGAGTTTATTGCCAAGATCTTAAGATAACTATAACTTTTCTCTTTTTTAGTGTTATCACAATGAAGTAGTTCTTTCTGAATTGTAAAACTGTTAGAGTTTCTCAATAAGCTGAACTGAACAACCCAAAACTTTCTTATTCAGACAATGCTTCTCCAGGGTTACAGGAAAAGAATATGGAGGTTTAGAGATGTAGATCATGATGGGTGGAAGAAGAGCTAGAGATAATCTAGTTTAACCCTTCGCTTCATGTATTTATTTTTATTTTTTTAAACTATATAACATTAATTCATTAATTTCTTTTTTAATGTCCTATTTATATTCTTGTAGTCAGTATGCATATGGCTTTCTTGTTTCTCTTTACCTCACTGTCTCTCTCTCTCTCTCTCTCCTCTCTCTCTCTATATATATATATATATATATATATATATATATATATATATATAAAGTTCAAAGTTCTCTGAATTTTCAATATATGTTGTTTCTCCATAGACATAGTCTATTAAGTTTATGTGTATAATTATAATTTAGCCATTCTTAAAATTTAGGACACCAAATTTGTGTACATTTCTTTTCTTCCATAAAAAGTATAAGGGGTGGAATAGAAGGCAACTTGTAAAATCTTATAATTATTTTCTATCTGTTCACTAATTATCACTTTAATAACACTTCCTAAAATTATGCCTAGAATTGAAGTCAAACTCACTGGAATATAGTTACAGGCTATATACATACATACATATATATGTATTTATTTATATAGTTATGTATATATATGTTTATACATGTATACGCATGTACATGTATATATGTATAGATTTTAAATTCTATCGAAATAAAAAAAATCAGTACATTTGCTTTTTACATTTCCTACAATAATTTTCCCTTTTTCCATAATCTTTCAAACATCATGATTAACAGCTCAGCAATCAAATCTGTCACTATTTCAGTATATTAGAATCAAGTTAATCTAAACATGTGATTAAAAACCTCATCAAGGACTCTCTTACTAACTTTCCCTATTGTTTCTAACTTATTACTACCCTTCTTTGTTTTGTTCTTTGGATTACAGAAGTTAATTTCTTTTTAATATGACAAAAAAAGAAACAGAAAATAAGTTTGTTTCCATATCCCACTTACCCTAAGTAGTCACCTTATTGTTTCTTTTCTACAATATGGTTCTTTTTAAAAAAAAAAAGACAAAAACCTTTTTTCTCTTTATCTTTCATAACTAACCCTCAGTTCAGTATGAACACCTTTTGCTTCCTTCCTTTTTCTCTCCATCTACATAGTCACCTTCCTAATTCCAACCCACTTCTCTTCTTGCTTAGGCAATTCCAAAATTTGCCTCAAGATTATCCCTTCTCTAAACCATTCTCCATAGAGTTTCCCAAGTCATATTTTTAAGTACTGATTTGACCATGTCACTTCCTCTGTTCAACAAATTCTTGTAGTGCCTTCTTACCTCTAGGATCAAACATAAATTCTTTTCTTTTACTACTGAGGTCCTTCAAAACCGACTTCACTCCAACGCCCTTCTCAGGTTTATTATTTATTACTTTCTTTTAGCATTTTTTGGTCAGGACAAGAGCAGATGGTCAATGAAAAAATAATGCCAAAATGATCTTGCATAGGCTGCCTCTCCCCCACACCCACTCCCTAGGCCAGGAATGCATCCCCTCCCCATCTACTCTGCTTAAGATTTCTAATTTCTTTTAAATCTTAGATCAAATAAATATCACTTTTTATGTGAATTCTTTACCTATACTTCCCCTTACGCACTTGCAGAGTATTTCATGCACATTTAAAAAATACTTATATATTGATAAATAGATTATTGGTCTTGACTCCCCACTCCCCAGAACCATGTTACATTTTGTATTTATTTTTATTTAATTTACTTTGCTTCTATCTTTTGTTCATGACTCTTAATAATATAGGATGCTAGATTACGGTTTCAATCTTATCTATAATAGCTAGGGTTAAATGAGCTCTCTTAGGTCTCTTTAAAGTGTGATTTTTAAATTCTGTGGTGCTTGGAATCATAAGAAAGAGAGTTCTTATCTAGATTGGCTTCTTTATTTATGATTTCTCAGGTATTTCTATCACACTCAAAAAAAATTCCCTATATTGGCTTCTCTGAATTTATCATTACTAATTTGAAATTTAGAGTCAGCTTTCAGATTTGGAAAAATTATTAAAATAAATCTCAGTTCTATGTGTATTCTGACTGGGATACCTTAGTGTTTTCATTTTTTTTTTTTAGGTTTTTGCAGGGCAATGGGGTTAAGTGGCTTGCCCAAGGCCACACAGCTAGGTAATTATTAAGTGTCTGAGACCGGATTTGAACCCAGGTACTCCTGACTCCAAGGCTGGTGCTTTATCCACTATGCCACCTAGCCGCCCCATGTGTTTTCATTTTTTAAAAATTTCATTTATTTCAAGCAATGGAGTTAAGTGACTTGCTCAGGATCACATAGTTAGGAAATTATTAAACTATCTGAGCCTGGATTTGAACTCAGGTCCTCCCAACTTCAGGGCCAGCGCTCTATCCATTACGCTACCTACCTACCCCTAGTATTTTCATTTAGTTAAAGAATAGGAGTACTTAAAGTGGTCAACTCAAAATAATGTGATTTAAGACTATTCCTCATAATCAGATAAGATAAATCCTCATTTTATCTATCCCTCATTCCTTTAGCTAAAGGTATAAAGCATTGTTCCTGAAATTCATTTTAATAAGATTTTTTTTTTTTTAGTAAGAAAATATGAAAAGTAGCTAAAGTCAGTAAACATCCTTTTGGTGCTGATCAAAAGAAGCATAATGACATAACTTTTGCTTTTAGACTCAAATATGTTTATTTTCTATGTAAACTTGAAGTTATTTTTGACATATAGCAGTTATTCATTTCTCTCTTTTGTGTTGGATCCAAAGTCTATCCCTTATACAAGGCATAAAATCCTTCATAGCATTTTTTTAAACTAAAAAAAAAGATTGGGTATGGTCTTAATCTACTTAAACACAGACATATTTTTGTATTACTGTGAGTACAATTTGTTTTAATTGGTTCCCTTAAATATAAAATTTCTGAAAATCTGTGTAGCTTTCTGAGGCCAAGAAATTTCAGAAACCAAAGTTATAGAAGCAACCTCAAACTCTGAGAGTCTTATGGGAGTTATAAATGTTCCAAGTTGATATGGAATAATTTTGGAGTGCATTGAATTGAACCAATAATGTCCTTATAATTTTTAACATAGTTTTGTTAACACTACTTTAAAAAATAGCTTTAATTATCTATTTATGTAATCATGAATATATGCCTATTCATAGTTTTACTTTAACTTTTATGCATATGAATTTTGTGTATGTTATATAAGTGTACATATACAAGAGTAAAAATATATGTGGATGTATATATATATATTTGTATATATATATATATTCTCTTTGAATGGTTGCTATTGTATTATGTTTTCACATTGAAGCTCTAACTACAAATGTATTGGCAATGGTCTTTTGAAAAAAATTCTCTTGCTGATATGTTTTGAGGAACCAATTTGAGTTAGGAAATAGAGTATTATGAAGAAAATTTCTCTTCCAAAATACTTGCTGATCTAGCCTTGAGGAATAGGATTTTTCCCCCTCTTTTTTGCCCAATGAATAAAACCAGATAAATACTGATTATGATTTCTACAGGAATATTATTCAGGAAGGAGATTGTTCCTCTATCTTATATATTTATCTTCAGTAAGGTGAATGTAATCACATAGGAATCTTCTTGCATTTGACTTTTCTAAAAATGAATGTTATCTTAATTACCTACTATTTCCTTATTTTTCCTAATTTCTATACCAAATACATAAACCAGTTTAAATTCCTCCTACATGTATTAAGGAAAGAAACATAATACTTATTGCCATCAAATCTTTTCAACAGGAATAATGAAGTAGTTTGAAGCTATAAATAGTTTGAGGTTTCTATTCTAGAATTCTATCTGAGGAATAATAGTTTCTCTTCATTTTATCAAGTGTTTGTAGTTAATTTTATCCTGGATGTGAAAAGATTGGATCAAATCAGGAACTCTGAGCTTAGTTTGATACATATATGTTTTGCATAATTGAATAACTAAAAATCTATTCAGTACTTAATAATATGCAAAGAAAGATTTGTGCTGCATATTGATGCTCATAAATAATAATAATAATAATAATACACGTTAATATAGCATGCTTCAAGTAGGCAAAGTACTTTATAGAGACTCCATCTTATCTTCAGAAAAACCCTGGGGATAAGTATTATTATTATTATTATTATTATTATTATCATCATCATCATCATCATCATCTCCACTCTATAGATGAGTTAACTGAGGCAAGCAAAAATCAAGTGACTTACCAAGGGTTTCATATATAATAAGTTTCTGAGGCTGGATTTGACCTTAATTCTTCCTGATTTCAGGTAAAGTTGTTTATCCACCTTGTCACCTAGTAGCCTCTCTAAATGAAAAAGTAAGAGTCCTAGCTTTCTAGGAGCTTATACTATAATTGGAAAAGACAACATATTTAATATAATTTAGCTTCAGGTTAGATGAAAAGTCATTAATAAAGTATTATATTGGTTTGTCATGTTGAACTTTTTACAGTGCTAAGGACTTTTGGAGTTTATTACCTAAATTTTGTTACCAGTGGATGATATATTTAAGCATGGATGATATATTTAAGCATGGAAACTAATAAATACATCATATAGCAATGAAAATCTATGATCACAGTCAATGGAAAAAGTCAGCAAACATTTTTAAGAACAAATATGTACCAGATACTGTATATAGCACTGACCCATAACAAACAAATCACCAGTCCTTTAGGTTTGAAATACATCCATATTGAAAGGGGAATTTTTGAATATATTCATCAATCTACTGCTTTAGTGGTTAAGATCTGATAAACTTCCTATTATGCAGAGTAAACTGTGTAAAAGTTTAAACATGTGAGACAGATAAAAGTCTTCAAGATGAATGTCTTCATGGAAGAAACATTCTAGTAAGTTGTAAGAAAAGGAAAAAGGAAATCGATTATGGGAAACTTTTCTAACTTATGATTATACATGATGGAATTCTATAAAATTTTATATCAATTGTCATTTTGAAGGAGATGAATGATATGACTAGAATAGTATTTGAAGAAAATGCATTCAGAGACATTATTTGGTGACGAATTAAAGTGAATGTGGGAATAAGCTAATAAGGAAACAAATATGTAGAAAAGTTATACCAAACACAAATAGAAATAGAGAGAGGGCTAAATATTGACCACAGCTAGGTGGCACAGTGGATAGAGCACTGACCCTAAAGTCACTTTACCCGTTTCCCTCAATTTCCTCATTTGTAAAATGAGCTGAAGAAGAAAATAGCAAACTAGGAAACTCAAATGGAGTCATGGAGCGTCAGATATGACTGAAATGACACAACAGAACATATTAATATGGGAAAACACAAGTCAACATTATATTTATTATATTTTTATTCATTTTGTGGAACATTTCTCAATTACATTTTAGTCTAATTACAGTCATACTCAGAACTTTCTACATAGTTATAATATGAAAACTCCAAAGACAGTAGGAATAAAAGATAGAAGAAGTGATGTGTGGACTATATGTGATATTTATTCCACTTACTTTACATGTAAATGTAATTTTAAAAATGAGAATTACTATTTTTCTTATAAATTTGAAAAAAGTAGGAGTTACTAAAGATCAAAGTGATAAGCAGAAAAATAGAGAAAGAGATACCAAAGCTTCTCCAACTCTTTTCTTAAATACAAGCTTCTGTCCTGATTAGACACAATTAAGAAGAGTTCCTAGATGAGTGGAAAGTGACCATTTTACTCCAAAGTTAAATGTGACATTTTATCCTCTACAATTTATTAATAAAATTTACAAATACTTTACATTATGTGAGCACATGGATAAGAACCACCTAGGGAGTAGGAAGGCATGTTTACTAGGTTCATGTACAAGTTAAAAATCTATACAGAGTAAACCTTACGTTCTCTGTGATTCACACAGGTAATACTGAATAAAGAATTAAAGTACACATTGATGAGTTCAAGATCCATTGAATATAAATGTTCTCATGTAATAAAATCATAGTATTTGCACATGAATTATTGAAGCAAGTTTTAGTGACAGGAAGACCTTTGAGAGCATCAAAGCCAACCCCCATATTTAACAGTTAAGAATACTAAAGTTTGGGGCAGCTAGGTGGTGCAGTGGATAAAGCACCAGCCCTGGAGTCATGAGTACCTGGGTTCAAATCCCAGCTCAGACACTTAATAATTACCTAGCTGTGTGGCCTTGGGCAAGCCACTTAACCCCATTTGCCTTGCAAAATCCTAAAAAAAAAAAGAATAAATAAGGTTTTCCTAGAAATAAAACATAGATTCTTCAAGGTCAGATATTAACCATTTTGTCCTTTATATCCCCAATGAACAGAAGAGTGCTAAGGACATGACAAATACTTAATAAATTCCTGTTGATTAATTATTCCAGATAGAAGTTAATATCCTTTATGGAACTAAAAACACAGATTCCTGATTCCTGGTTTACCAGTTTGTCTATCTATCTGAAACTAACTAAGAAGAAATATGGTTTGCTGAAGTGAAGAAATAGGAATTTAATACCCTTATACAAGAAAACTAGTTGAAACAGCATTAGCTATGCTTTGAGTCACTTACCTAAACCTTTTACCTTCTCTTTTCACTTCTATTTGTCTGTACTATAATATAGAAAGTCTAAGAAATGTTGTTGGTTATATAGGAACCCTAAGTTCACATACAAATCAAAGATCTACAAAAATAAAGCTTCTGTTATTTTGGATTCTCATAGGTTAATTAGCATTGTGCAAAGGTCTACAGAAAATGAAATGTGAAGTAAGGTTATATCATAGAGCACTTCTCTCTCTCTCTCTCTCTTTCTCTCTCTCTCTCTCTCTCTCTCTCTGAACTGTTTGGTTATCTCATTGACGTAAAAAGGCCTTATTGATCTTGTGCATACATTTATGCTCCTCTAAAAGTGAGTTGTTGTCAAAAGAACCAATGCATAAGGGATTTTAGGAGCACATAAAGAACATGTCATAAAATATTACCATCTTTCTTTATATGCTCATTCAGCCTATCAGAGAAGTCTGAGGGGCAAATTCATGATGGTCTAGGAGAGATTTGGTTTTTTTTAAGTCCCTTGCTACTTGTCAAAGACATCTAGATTCTATAAAATTGGATTTGTACAGATCTAGCTCAAAGACTGATGACAGACATCCTCTGATGACAGTTATGAGTGGTAATAGGCAACCACCAATAGCAGTGCTGATAAAAAAAACTTTAATCACAGAATCTGAATTCATAATTCTGTATTTTTGTTAATCTTAGAGAATTGATATTAGAGAAGACATCAGTAACCACAAGTATTTTTACAGGTGGATCAGTGTTATTGTTCTCTTTGCTTAATATTTTTGTTGGTTTATCTTATTTTGATGTACCCCTCCCCAATACCTCTTCTCCCTCATTAATACTTACCTTTAAATATATATTAAGAATAAGAAAATCTAGCTTAGTTATTGGGAATAATGGTTTGTGTATTTTCTTCTCTTATAGTTCATTTTCCTTTACAAAAAAAGGAATTATATTCTAAAATTATTTAACTAAAAACCCCGCTGAACATTTTTATCTTACCTGGATTTTGTGATGTTTTAGTGATGTTTCATTAATAGCATTTATTAACAATGCTCTTTGTGCCTTTTTTCACTCTGCACCAATTCATTCAAAAATTTCCATCTTTTTCAGAATTCTTCAATCTATTGTATTCTATTACATTCATATACCACAATTTGTTCAGTCATTCCCTAATCAATAGACACATAACTTTTATTTATATATTTTTTTCTGCTATGAACTGCTATGAATATTTTGATACATGTGAGACCTATTTTCTGTTAGTGAGAGCTCCAAGTGTATAATTTATATTTGCTGGATGGTTGGATCAGATTAGTTTGGAAACTTTGGTAACATTTCTTCCTGTATTCCAAATGGATTTTAAGAACTATATGACAAAGTCACAGCTTCACCAAGTGTGCATTAGTGTCATTTGTCTACCCAGAACACCTCCAACATTTTTCATCTTCTACCAGCTTTGCCAGTTTCCTGGCATGAGGTGATGTTTTAATTCTTCTTAGTGATGTATTAATTTGTATTGAGAATCACTGAGAATTGTGCTGAGAATTATTAGAAAATCTTTCTCCCAAATAATTAATGATCTTTTCCATGCACGCCCACAAAATAATTTTTAATCTCTCTATAAGCATTCACCTGCTATGTGCTAGACTCTAGGCTAGGTAGTAGGGATACAATAACAATTGTGAAAGAGTGCCTGTCCTCAAGGAGATAGCATTCTAATGGGGAGGTAATGAGAACATATGTAGGCACATGCAAAATACAAACCAGAAAGGTAGGTGAGCAAGGATGTGGATGAAGAAGTTCATAGCAGCTGGAGGACAAGGAATGACTCCATGTAGAAACTGTGCTTGAGATCAGGCTCAAAGGAAACTACAATTATCCCTTCTCCATCATGACTTCTTTAGCACTTTTGATATATCACTGGTTGGCATAGGAAATTTAATGGAAATTTTGGAGGAGTTTGTGAAAATCTTATACAACATACAAAGACCAACAGAAAAAAGTTTAGAAATTCAGATATACATAAAATATATGCATAGTATTATATAATATCAACATATTTTATCTTTTAATACTCTAATAATTCTAACTTCTATGGTACAAAGGAAGGGCCAAAAATTTTTATGTGGATTTTCCAGATTGCCAGGAATCACTGTATAGATTTCAAGAAATTCTGGTAAGGTGGAAGAGCAATTACCAGTATAAAAATACCAAGGTGGGTATGGAGAAACATTTGTGAAGAAACAAGAAGGTGGGGATGACTAGACAATTGGTTCCAAAAAAATGTTTAGAATGGAAAAAGGTAGGATGAAATTAAGTTGTGAAGAAATTGAAATTTTTTTAACTTTCATAACATATATTTGTAAAAATTTGTAAAAAAAGCTATCAATAAAAAATTTAATTAACTTTCTTCCTATTTTTCTTCTAGTTTCAAAATGTGCTATAGCTCCCTCCTATTTTTTTTAATTAAAGATATTATTTGAGTTTTACAAATTTCCCCCCACCCCCCATGGAAAACAATCTGTCAGTCTTTACTTTATTTCCATGTTGCACATTGAACCAAACTGAGTGTGATGAGAGATAAATCATATCTTAAGGAAGAGACAAAAAGTCTAAGAGATAACAAGATCAGACAATACAATATCTGTTTTTTTTCTAAATTAAAAGGAATAGTCCTCGAACTTTGTTCAAACTCCACAACTCTTTATCTGGATACAGATGGCACTCTCCTTTGCAAACAGCTCAAAATTGTTCCTGATTGTTGCACTGATGGAATGAGTGAATCCATCAAGGTTGAACATCACCCCCATGTTGCTGTTGGGGTGTACAGTGTTTTTCTGGTTCTGCTCATCTCACTCAGCATCAGTTCATGCAAATCCGTCCAGGCTTCCCTGAATTCCCATCCCTCCTGGTTTCTAATAAAACAATAGTGTTCCATGACATACATATACCACAGTTTGCTAAGCCATTGCCCAATCAAAGGACATTTACTTGATTAAGAATCTGAAATTTTTAAAAAATGGAGAAGGTTACAGTTTATTTGAAAGAAAGTAGGTAGCCATTAACTTCATTGGTTGATAAAGGGGAAACAACTTATGTTTAAATTATTTATTTTTATTATTTTTATTTTGTTTTGAAATTGTACTTTCGTTTAATTGCCAAACAGAAAAGTTTGTATTTCATAGACTAATACTCTAGAGAATTTACAATTTTGGCCAATGGAGAATTTCACTAGATGTCATAATATATTACATATTTTCAAAGTAATATATTAAAATCAAAGGATTTTGCCTTTTATAATTCAGGTAGTATTTTAGGCTATATCTTATCCCAGGGATATTCAAGTTTAGAAAAATAGAAATATTTGGAAGACAAATGAACAATTTGTCTTATAGCCACTGAAAATTGATAGGTAAAAGTTCAAGTAGGGTATAATATATTTATTCTCTCAACTATTATTTGTAGTCTCTACTATAAACCTTAAAATTTTTTGTTTTAAAAAGATATAAATACGTATAGATTAGTCATGAAGTTTTATTTTCTAAGATTTTCTGTGAATCTAGTTGTTGAAACCATCTATTACAAGACTTTTTTTGGCAAGGTAATGGGGTTAAATGACTTGCCTAAGGTCACACAACTAAGTAATGGTTACATGTCCATGACAGATTTGAACTCAGGTCCTTCTGACTCCAGGGTTATTGCTGTATCCACTGCTCCACCTAGCTGCTCCTAGAAGCCATCTGTAAAGATGACAACCATGAGCAGATGGAAACCAGCATATTTATGCAGCAGCAAAAAGGGTAGGGTACTAGGATATACATAAACAAGAATAGACAGGACTTTAAACCTCCCTAGAGGCAATTCTATTAGGTTGTTTAAAATCTCTTCAATGAGTACAATGCTATCTTGTCTCTGGGAGGACACATTCTTTCATGCCTTAAAGTATTAGGAGGACAGCATGAATTCTCTTTTCTGAGTCTAAAGGAGGACACATTCTTTCCTGGATTGAGAAAGGCAGGACAAGTACTCTTTTCTAAGTCTAAGGACAGACACATTCCATTCCTCATAATAGCTAAGAAAATCAACCTTTGATCAGGAATCTAGCTTTTGACAAATTACATTTTGACATATCCCTGTTTAGATTAATGATGATATTATTATTATATCATCTACAGATCAACAAAGGAAGAAAAAATGAGGGGCATCTTGAAATGGGGATAGCATTTCTTGGAAACTTAGGGTAGCTTGGATATGGGCTGGCAAAAAGAGGTCTATGAGAGGCACAAGGACAGAGGATGCATTTACAGAGACAAAGGGTCAAATTACAGACATCAAATGGAGGTAGTTCCCTTTTATTAAACAACTCATATAAATAAAAAATGCAAAGGGAGAAAGTAAACAAAAAAGATAAAATTTTGGTCCATTTCTTTTATTTTGGAGATTTCTGATATGCATCTGAATCCCTAGATTCTAGGCTTTTCCAGGTAAAATTCAATTTACTTGAGGATATCTTCTTCCTTTCTAGTAAAAGAACAGAACAACACAGATTCTATCATATTTTTCCATTAAAAAAACATGAAATATAGACCTTATTTCATGGAAATTACAATTTTATTTGTCAATTGTTACATAGAGAGCTTGTTCACAAATAGGAAAAAGATTCTATTACAAAAGTGAATTTATACAAATTAGGACAGTGCTTAAAAATGAAAGAAAAAAACTTGGACTGTAAAAAAATTATAATGATCCCAAATTTGCATCTAGAACCAACTTTTATAAAACAATCATTTTTTTTTGTTTTTTTATTTCTTTACTCTTTATCATATCCTACATGTCCTTCTCATGTTTCAGCCCATAATTCTTTTTTTTAACATTCATCCATATGTATATGTATAATTTTAAGTTACAAAATTTCCTTCCACCCTCCCTTCCTACCTCCCTCCCCACAGTGCTAAACAGTCAGGTTAACATTGTACATACTTATTTTTGATAAACATGTTTACAGATTAGTCATTTTCATATGAGGAATTAATATTAAGAGAAAGAGATATAAGAGATAATTTTTATAAAGTGTTCATGAGATTCTGAAAGGGTTTGTTTTGTTTTGTTTTGTTTTATTTGTTTTTCTTCTTCTAGATGGGGATAGCATGTCCGTAACTGGTCTAACACAATTGTCCTAGCTCTGAACTGCTGAGAGGAGCTGGTTCCATCAAGTGTGATCATCTCAAAATGTTTTTAAGTGTACATTGTTCTCTTGGTTCTGCTCCCTTCACTCAGCATTAGATCCTGTAATTCATTTCATGCTTCTCTAGAGTCTAACCATTTATGGTTTAATATAGAACAATAGTATTCCACGGTGTTCATGTTCCATAAGTTGTTTAGCCATTCCCCAATTGATGAGCATCCTCTCAATTTTCAATTCTTTGCCACTACAAAAAAAAGCTGCTAAGAACGTTTTGGAACATGTGAAACTTTTCTCATTTTTTTAGCATTTCTTCTGGATATAGGCCTAGAATTGAATTCCTGAGTCAAAGAGAATGAACAGTTTTATTGCTCTTTGGGCAAAGTTCTATATTGTTCTCC
Source organism: Macrotis lagotis (assembly GCF_037893015.1). NCBI lineage: Eukaryota > Metazoa > Chordata > Mammalia > Peramelemorphia > Peramelidae > Macrotis > Macrotis lagotis. The sequence goes on from NC_133658.1 coordinate 624,587,649, forward strand.
AGAATGGTTGGATCCATTCACAACTCCAACAGCAATGCATCAATGTCCCAATCTTCCCACAATCTCCCACAACATTAATCATTTTCACTTTTTCTTATTTTAGCCAGTCTGATGGTTGTGAGGTGATACTACAGAGTTGTTTTAATTTGCATTTCTCTACTCAATAATGATTTGGAGCATTTTTTCATGTGATTAAATATAGCTTTACTTTCTTCATTTGAAAACTTTCTTTTCATATTTTTTGACCATTTATCATTTACATGTCTTGTCATCTACAATGACTTATAACCATATAAATTTAATGCAATTCTCGATATATTTTAGAAATGAGACTTTTATCATATTTTAGAAATGAGACCTTTATCAGAACTCCTAGTTGTGAAGGTTGTTCCTTAATTTTGGCAACATCAATTTTATTACTGATAAATCTTTTTAATTTAATTTAATATAGTCAAAATCATTCATTTTGCACTTTATAATGTATTCTATTTCTCTTTTGGTAATAAATTTGTCCCCTTTCCATAGATCTGACAGAGTATTTTCTGGTCTAGTAACTTATCCCTGGTGCCCTTTATGTCTAAATCTTGCACCCATTTTGACCTTATTTTGCTATAGGGTGTGAGATGTGGGTCTATGCCTAGCATTTGCCACATTATTTTCCAGTTTTCCTAACAAATTTTGTGAAATAGTGAGTTCTTATCCCAGAAGCTGATGTCTTTGGGTTTGTCAAATAGTAAATTGCTATACTCATTTACTGCAGTTTCTTTTGAACCTATCCTAATCCACTGATCCATTACTCTGTTTCTTAACCAGTACCAGACAGTTTTGATTACTGCTGCTTTATAGTATAGTTTTAGATCTGGTAGAGCTAGATCACCTTCTTTTACATTGTTTTTTCATCAGTTTCCTTTCTATTCTTGACCTTTTGTTGCTCCAGATGAATTTTGTTACTATTTTTTTCTAGATTGTTAAAATAGTTATATGGTAGTTTGGTATGACACTGAAAAAGTAATTTAATTTGGGTAGAATTGTCATTTTATTATACTAGCTTGTTGTAACCATGAACATTTGACATTTCCCCCAATTATTTAGATCTGATTTTATCTGTGTGAGAAGGTTCATACAGTTTCTGGATTTGTCTTGGGAGGTAGATTCCCAAGAATTTAATGTTTTCCATTGTTACTTTCTATCTCTTGCTCTTGGGGTTTGTTATTCATATATAAAAATGCTGATGATTTATGTGGGTTTATTTTATATCCTGCTACTTTGCTGAATTTATTAATTATTTCAAGGAGCTTTTTTACATGATTTTCTCAAGTTCTATATGTATACCATCATATCTTCTGCAAAGAGTAAAAAGCTTTGCTTCCTCCTTGCCAATTCTGATTCCTCCAATTTCTTTTTCTTCTCTTATTGCCAAAGATAGCATTTCTAATACTTTATTGAATGGTAATGGTGCTAATGGGCATCTTTGTTTCACCTCTGATTTTATTAGAAATGCTCCAAGTCTATTCCAATTATATATAATATTTGTTGATGGTTTTATATAGATACTACTTATTTTAAGGAAAACTTCATTTATTCCTGAATTTTCTAGTGTTTTTAATAGGAATGGATGTTGTATTTTATCAAAGACTTTTTCAGCATCTATTGAAATAATCATGATTTCTGTTGGTTTTGCTATTGATATGTTCAAATATGTTGAGTGTTTTTCTAATATTAAACCATCCCTGCTTACCTGGTATAAATCCTATTTGATCATTGGTATATTATCCTAGTAACAACTTGCTGAGGTCACATTGTTAAAATTTTATTTAAAATTTTTGCATCAATATTCATTAGGGAGATTGGTCTATAATTTTCTTTGTTTGTTTTGGTTCTTCCTGATTTAGGTATCAGCATCTTTTATGGTATCATAAAAGGAATTTGGCATGACTCCTTCTATTTTTTAAAACAATTTATATAGAAAGGGAATTAATTATTCCTTAAATGTTTGATAGAATTCACTTGTAAACCCATCTGGATCTGGGGAATTTTTCTTAGGGAATTTAGTGATGGTTTCTTCCATTTTTTTTTCTGAAATGGGGTTATTTAAGTATTTTATTTCCTTTTCTGTTAATCTGATCAGTTTGTATTTTTTAAAATATTCATCAATATCACCCAAGTTATCCAATTTGTTGGCATATAGTTCAGCAAAATAGCTCCTAATTATCTCTTTAATTTCCTCCTTTAATTTGGTGGTTAGTTTACCCTTTTTGATTTTGGATACTGGTAATTTGGTTATCTTCCTTTTTTTTAAATCAGATTAACCAGAGGACTGATTTCTTCTTGTGACTAGGCATCATTATCTTTGTCTGTAAAGTAATTTTCTATAATGAGTGCTCTTTTATCTTTTCTTGCACATCTTTGTAACTCTGCTCCTGAGGTATAAGGAGTATAGATCCAAGCTTTTTATGTTGGGGCTGGGGTCTGACCCCTGGTTTGTCATTGTCCAAAATGTTGCCTATGCAGTCCAGGCTTTGCCTTTTCAGATGTTTGTTTTCTCCTTTATGTCCAGGTTCTAACTTAACAGTAGTTTGTTCTCAACTCAGTCCTGTCTTTTGCCCTGGTGTTCCTAGGGCTCAGACTTTGTTTGTGGTGGGACCCTCTGTGGGACCCTCCCATTTAGTTTGCTGTCTAGCTGCTGGGACCCTGAATTGCACTGTGGCTTAAAGTCTCCCACTGTCTTTCCTGCTCTCCTGCCTCCTGAGCTTTCCTCCTCCTTTCCCCCAAAAGAGACAGATCTTCACATAAGATCTTTCATGATGTCTATTGTTGAAAACTTTTTGAATCTTCTCTTTTTCTTGGTGGGTTCTGTAGCTTGAATGTCAATGCATTTAACTTTGGTATGGAAAAGTTCGAGGAGCATGTTAACTTCATGCTGCCATCTTGGCTCTGCCCCCAAAACAAGATTTTTTATAGTAAAATATATTTAATTTTTAACCATGTTTACAATAGAAATATATTCCTTTTTTCAATCCCCCCTTTTTTAAAAAAGAGAAACATTTATTTATTTATTTTTAGGGTTTTTTTGCAAGGCAAATGGGATTAAATGGCTTGCCCAAGGCCACACAGCTAGGTAATTCTCAAGTGTCTGAGACCAGATTTGAACCCAGTTACTCCTGACTCCAGGTCCGGTACTTTATCCACTGCCACCTAGCCGCCCTTTTCAATCCCTTTTAAATAATTAGAACATCTAAGGTAACTTAAAATTTAAACATAACTTAGTAATTTCAAATGTACAAAACAGTCATAACAACAATAATCAGATTTCAAAGTAGGTTGACACATGAATTTCATTAAAGAAGATGTTTTCAGGCCGAAAAATCTTATTTCTTAAAAGTTTCCTTCACTGTAACCTCATAAACATAATGGATTTTACATATCCATATAAAATAATTTAGCATTGTAAGTTTATATATATATATATATATATATATATATATATGATTTAGAGTTAATACTAATTTATAAGTTGCATAACCTTTAAAATATCCAATCAAAACCTAAATATTTCTCTATTATTTTGAGTTCCATTTTTTAAAACAAACTTTGCTTTATAGAAACCTCTGGTATACAGAGGAAGAGAAGTGCATCCTCTAAGTGAATAAGATAAGTTGAGCAGAGTGATTGCCAGAGGCAAAATTTAAAAATGAATGACTATTTTTACTCAGCAGGAAACAGTAAGGTTAGCATTTTACATATATATTTTGTTAAACATGTTTACAAATTAGTAATTTTCAGTGTGAGGAATTAGGATTAAGGGATAGATACATAAGATATAATTTTTATAAAGTGTTCAGCTTTGGAAGGATTTTTTTTCTGGGTGTTTTGTTTTGTTTTGTTTTCCTTCCTTGGATTGGGGATAATATAGTCTATAACCAATCAGATAGAGTTGTTCTAGCTCTCTAGACTACTGAGTGGACCTGCTTCCATCAAGGTTGTTCATCTCATAATGTTGTTGATGTGTATGTTGTTCTCTTGCCTCTTCTACTCCCTTCACTCAGCATCAGATCCTATAAGACATGCAATGCTTCTCTAGAGTCTGACCATCTATGGCTTTTTATAGAACAATAATATTTCATAGTATTCATGTACCAAAACTTGTTTAGCCATTCCCCAATTGATGGGCATCCCTTCAATTTCCAATTCTTCCCCACTACAAAAAGAATTGTTATGAATATTTTGGAAAATGTAAGGCTTTTCCCATTTTTTATAATTTATAATTATAATTTATAATTTCTTCTGGATATAGATTTATAATTGGAATCAGAATTGCTGGGTCAAAGAATATGAACAGTTTTATTGCTCTTTGGTCAAAGTTCATATTGCTCTCCAGAAAGGTTGGATCTCTTTACAACTCCACCAGCAATGCATCAATGTTCTGGTCCTCCTACAACCTCTCCAACATTGATCATCTTCCCTTTTTCTCATATTGGCTAATCTAATAGTTATGAGATGATATCTCATTGTTGTTTTAATTTGCATTTCTCCAATTAATAGTAATTTGGAGCATTTTTTCATATGATTGTATATAGCTTTAATTTCTTCATTTGAAAACTGTTCATATTCTTTGACCATTATCAATTGGGACATCACTTGTGACCTTATAAATTTGATGCAATTCTCTATATATTTTAGAAATGAGACTTTAATCAGAACTACTGAATGTGGAGATTGTTTTCCTAATTTCTGAGTTTTTAAAAAAATTTTGGCAGCATTGATTTTATTAGTGCAAAAACTTTTTAATTTAATATGGTCAAAAGTATTCATTTTGCAGTTTATAATCTGCTCTAATTCTTGTTTGGTCATAAATTCATTCCTTTTCCATAGATCATATAGATAATTTTTTGGTTATTAACTTATCTATGGTATTATACATTATGTCTAAATTCTGTACCCATTTTGACCTTATTTTGGTATAGGTTGTGAGATATGGATCTATGCCTAGTTTTTGCCATAGTATTTTCCAGTTTTCCCAACAATTCTTGTCAAATAGTGAGTTCTTATCCCAGAGACTGATGTCTTTGGATTTGACAAATAGTGGAGTGCTGTAGTCATTTACTTCAGTTTATTTTAAAACTATCCTAATCCACTGATCCATTATTCTATTTCTTAGTTTGTTTGTTTGTTTGTTTTTTTTGGCAAGGCAATTGAGTGAAGTGACTTCATTACTCTATTTCTTAACCAGTTCTGGTTTTTTCTTAGTTCACATAAATTTATATAAGTTTTCCAATATTTCTCTTTTTTTTCCCCAATTCTTTTAGCAGAGTAGTATTCCATCACATTTATATGACATAATTTGTTGTCATTCCCCAATTGATGAGTCCTCCCCCACCTTAGATTTTAGTTTATGTCACCCTAAAAAAAACAGAATAAATATACATTTTTTATGGATGGGTCATTGATCCACTTTCTTTAATCTTCTTGATGTACAAACCCAAAGTGTTGATGCTAATTCAAAGGATGTACATGTTTAGCATTATTTTTTTTTTGAGGAGGGAGGGCAAGGAAATAGGATAATTCTAAATTCCTTTCCAAAAGCTCACAACTCCATCAAGCATTAATGCCTTACTATTGGTACCATCATTCCAGCAGTTGTCATTTTCCATTTTTTATAAACGTTTCCAGTTTGAGGGGTTTGGGGTAGAACCTATATATTTTTTTTTATATACTGTTTCTGACCATTTTTCAACTAGGGATTGACCTTTGCTTTGTGAAAATCACTATTTTATGAAGAATATTTTATAGTAGGAAAAGATGTTAGGGACATCAATTAGAAGACAATGGCTACAAACAAGAAAAGGATATTAAACAACCTGAACCAGGCGTATGGTATGTAAGTGTGTAAGAAAGGACTTAGGTGAGATATACTTTGAAAATAAAAATGATAAGATTTGGCAACTGATTAGAAGACAGGGTGAGTTAGAATGAGGAACATGAATGGTATGAAAACTGTGAACTTGGATGAATGGAAAGATAGTGATAGCCTAGCTAATAGTAATAATAATAATAATGATGGAAAATCCTGACAGAGAATATGGGAGAAATCTAATCAGTTAACTTTTTGACACATTGAGTTTTTGATGCCTATTGCAACTTTGATTTGAAATATTCAATGAGTTGTTGTTGATATTGGTCTAAAGACTAGGAAAGAGACTAGGGTTGAATATCTTGATCCTGGAAGTCATCTTAATAAAGATAATTGAATCTATGGGAGCTAGTGAATTCACCAATAGAAAGAAATTAGAGAAAAGGACCTAGGATTATATATTGAGGTATGATATGTATGGCCAGCTAACAATGGGTAAATGTGATTCTGAGAGGTAGAAGGAGAGCCAAGAAAGAACTCCAGCCCTTCCTGCTGTATGTTTTTGGTTTAGAAGAAAGAGAGATAATTATAATCACAAAAGAGAAGAATAACTTAAATATGGTATGTGAATATTCCTCATACTGTCTTTCAACTTCCTAATGAGTTTCTAGTCCAGCTTGTTACCATTTTAGTTTCTTTCATCTGATGAGTAAATGTTTTGGTGGAAGCAGTTCTGTCAAAAAGAGAGAATGCTTTTGTGCTTTTAAAAAGATGGAACATCATTAAATATGGCATAACCCTTTCAAAGGCCGAGGAGAGTCTAACTTTCAGAATTCATTCAGAATAATTGAAGGTAGTTGATGCACTGAGTCCTCAAATATGGTATGTTCTTCTATGACTCTACTGATATGAAGATAACTAGAGCTCTTTCAACCCTCTCTTTTGCATTTTAAAGTTAACTTTTTGTCCACTTTATTTTAAATCTTGCTTTAATGTTGGAAGATTTTGTATTCTTTGCATTAATAGATGATTTGGCAATTTCTTAAGATTATTAATTAGTTTAAGAATATTACTTCAACAGTATGAATTTAGCAGGAAAATATTGACCACCGTAAAGGGGTATATCTATATTTCCCAGTGATACAGTTGTCCTTAGAACTTTTATATAAAGGAAAAAGTTGTTAAAATGATACTTTCAAAATAATTATTAAATACAAATAGCTTTGGTGTACTATCCTAGGAGGTATGAACTGTTTTTGCTTTCTTTGTATCTCCAGTACTTACTAAGAGCCTGGAGCAAACTTAATTAATGATTATTGACCTTAGTTGATTTATTTTGACAGAATGCCAAAGTCTTTATTAGTATGACTAAGAATAATCCCAGACACTTAGTCATAGAAATAATATATTTTACAATATGTTTCTTATGATTATTTTTCCCTTTTTCCCCCCACAACTCCCTTGGCATTGGGGCATCATATATTCAGAAGGATTTTTAACTTTCTTGAGATTTAATACAAGGATGGCTGCTTTGAAGAAAATATCATATTACTGTCATTACTTGATTATAGAGGAAAGAGAATAGAGAAAGGAAGTAGAACTTGATTATTATTTAGTTTTGTTTTCCTAACAGTAATAAATATTTTAGATAATTAAAGTTTGGAATTCTCTGTCTTGTCAGGTTCTGACATAATTTTAACTTCAAGAATAAAAATAAAACCATAGGAGGAAAATCTGTAGAATTTGCAATATAATTGGAATAATTAATTAATGTGATTCTTGTTCAGGTTTCAAATACTATTCAGATGACAGTGAGCTTTCGTGAAGTCATCTTCAAAAATCCCCTCCTGTCTCATTTTTTTTTGCTTTCCTTCCTTTATTGCCCATAGATTATCTTTTAGTATAAAATGGATCTATTCTTTATAATGACTTTCAACAGTGCCTATAATCTTTTTATTCTTTAAACTACGTCAAATAGTGCTTTCAAATATTACTAATATTGAATGTCATCTGATTATTCTTTCTAAGTGATAGGTGTAGAATAAGTTAGTGTTTTATGTTTTATAAAAATGTGATTTACTTTATCATAAAGTAATAAGACTCAATTTACCATGGCTATAGTCTATATTTCACTGTTTAAAGTAGCATTAGCCTGAAGTATAAAAATACTATCAGAGGTCCTCAATTGTGAAATGCTCCCATGTAAAATGAGAATAATAATAATATTGTAACTATCTTTGTTATAGAATTCTTGTGAAGAAAGCACTTCGGTAAATGTAGGTTGTTATTGTTATTCAATTTCTATCAAACAGTAAACTTTTTAAAAATGCAACAGCCATATGCTAGGCATTAAGGATGACTTTTTTTTTGCAAGGCAATGGGTTAAGTGACTTTCCCAAGGCCACACAGCTAGGTAATTATTAAGTTTCTGAGGCCGGATTTGAACTCAGGTACTCCTGACTCCAGGGCTGGTGCTCTATCCACTGCTGCTATCCACCACCTAGCTTCCCTGAGGATAACATTTTTAAAAAATGAAACAATCACAATTTGCAATGAGTTTACATTTAAAAAAAGAGAAATAAGTATATAAAGGGTGTTCCAGAAATCTTAGGGCAATTTTAATGGCTTTTAATTTTTTTTAACAAATTATTTTGGAGCAAATTATCAAAACGTTAAACTACACTAAGACTTTTTGAGACCTGTTATATAGTGGATGATATAGTGTAAATAATTATAAGTAAATATATATTAATTAAATATATGGTGATCTGGGGGAGATTACTAGCAGAAGATGGTGTCTAAGCTGTAAATTAAATCATGGAAAGGATTCTCTCTATGTGAGGGAGGTATCAAAGGAGTTTGTTCAAAGAATGGGTGACATACAATATAAAAGTCAAGGATATGGAATGGCATGTATGATCAATGGAGAAAAGGCCAGTTTGCATAGATCAAAGACTGGAACAAGGGAAGTGATTTTCAGTAAGACTGGAAATATGGGTTTGGTCCAGGTGATGAAGAACTTTAAAAGCTAAACAAAAATTCTGCTTGGTCCTGAGGCAATATGAAGGCACTGGAGTTTGTTAAATTGGAGAGTTATAGATCAGACCTAAGTTTAAGACATCAGTGTGTAGGATGGATGATCAGTAGATACGAGAAACTAAAAGTCTAGTGAAGAGGCACTTGCAATAGTAAGAATAAAAATTGAAGAAGGTCTGTGGAAGTCATGAGAAAGATGATAATCCTCTTCTCTCCTTCTCCTACTTCTCCAAGTTGAATAACAAACTGTTTTGTTAACTTGATGGGTTATACATGGAAATACACTTTTTCCCCATTTCTATCTTTCAAAAATGCTTGCTATTTCCATATGATTATATATAGCTTTACTTTCTTCATTTGAAAACTGCCTGTTCACATATCCTTTGACCCTTTTTCAATTCGGGAATGACTTGTTATCATATAAATTTGATTCAATTATCTATATATGTTTTAGAAATGAGACCTTTATCAGAAACCCTAGCTGTGAAATTGTTTCCCATTTTTTCTGTTTTCCTTCTAATCTTGACAGCATTGTTTTTATTGGTGCAAAGCCTTTTTAATTTAATATAATCAAATCCATTTTTCAATTTATAATAAATTTTATTTTTTGATTAGACATGAAATTCTCCCCTTTCCATAGATCCAACAGAGTATCTTTTGATCTGCTAATTGGGTCTATGGTATTGCCTTTTATGTCTAAATCCTGTCCCTATTATGTTGATTTTATTTTGGTATAGAATGTGAGATGTGGGTCTTTGCCTAATTTTTGCCATACTAGGCATTTTCCTAGTTTTTCCAACAATTTTTGTCAAATAGTGAGTTTTTATCCTAGAAGCTCATGTCTTTGGTTTGCTAAACAATAGATTACTATAGTTATTTACTGCTGTATCTTTTGTACCTATCTTAATCCACTGGTCCATTACTCTGTTTCTTAACACAATACCAGACACTTTGATGACTGCTGCTTTATACTATACTTCTAGAACTGATACAGCTAGGCCACCAGAATGCTTACTATTTTCAAGTACTAGCTCAAATTTGACTCCTAATCCCCTATATGGGGAGTATTCTCTGTCTTTGTTTCTCTTCCCCTCTCCTCCCCCCTCCCCTTCCCCACACCATTTGTCTGTCTCATTTTTTCCCTACAAATATTCTTATAAAACATTGCCTATATCTCTCCTTTGCCCACATAAAAGTTGCTTGAATTATACTTATCTGTATAAATGTATTTCTTCTGTAGCAGAAAGTAAACTCTTTAACAGTTGCTCTGTCATTTGAATCTTTGTATTCCTAGAACAATACATTGTGCCTATAATAGGATCATAAAAAAGAAAAAATATTGAAAAGACCCTTTTTATTTTTAGTTCCAAATTCTTTCCCTCCCACCTTCCTCTCTCAAATTTTTGAGATGGCAAAAAATATATTGTCCTTTATACATAAATAGTCATGTGAAATATATTTCTGTCAGCCATTTGGGGAAAAAAAGCAAGGAAAAACATAGAAAGAAAAAAAAACTTCAATTTGCACTCTGAGTCCACTGGTTTTCTATCATTTTATTTCATGATTCTTTTAAAATTGTGTTAGCTCATATAGACCATAGTTACAAAGTCTTACACAACTGATTAACTTTACAATACTGCTGATATTATTTAGATTGTTCTCCTGGATCTACTCACTTCCTTTTGCATCATCTCATATGCATGATCAGGATTTCCTGGGAAATCATTTCTTCATCATTTCTTATGTCACAATAGTATTCCACCACATTCATTTACTATTATGTGTTCAATTGTTCCTCAATTGATACCCATAATAGGCTGTTAGTAAAGTTATACTGAATGAATGAAATTTTCTTATTTCACAAATATTTACTGAATTCTCCAATTATATAACACACTATGCCAGGTGCTACAGGGTTCAAAAAATGAATAGAAGCTAACCTACCCTTGCGGGCTTTTGATCTTGTAGGTATGGGGTAGGAGAGGATGAGAAAATTGCACGTAGAGTATTCCATAAGAAGGATACCCAGAAAATATCAAAGGATTGGGAAAGGAGAGATTATTCCTGTTTAGGGAGGAAATCAGAGAAATCTTTATGAAGGAAGTGTCATCAATGCTGGCCATTAAAAATGAATAGGATTTCAATAGGTGATATTCTAGGTTGATGGAAGAGCATGTGAGAAAGTCTAGACTGGGTTCAAGAATCAGCAAATAGTCCAGTTTACTTGAGTTCAGGGGTTTTGTAGGTCAGTAGGAGGACAGGAGGGTAAGTGCATAAAAGTTCTTAAATATCTTTCTTATTGAATTTAGAATTTATATGACAGAGCTTATGAAGGTTTTTGAACAGGGGAAAGGAAAATAGAATCGATCAACATGGCTGAATTATATCTGGTTTGTAATTCACTGTGCCACTGGTTTTATGTGAGAAAGGAAAGGGATTAAGCATATGTATATCATACCTACTATGTGCTAGGGATGCTAGCTATGGGCAATGCTAAGAGATTTTCAAATATTATTTCATCTGATCCTCACAACAATCTGATGAGATAAATGATACTTTTATCTCATTTTACAGTTGAGAAAATTGAAGTAAGCAGAAGTTGTGATTTGTCTAGAGTTACACAGCTAGTAAGTGTTAGAGGCAAGATTTGAAATCAGTTCTTCTGAACTCCAAACCCAGTACTCTATTCCGTGTACTATCTAGTCACCACCCAGCAGAGCACTGAACTTGGAATCAAAAAGATCCTTATTCAAATTCAGCCTCAAACACCAACTAGCTGGGTGATCTCCTAGTTAATTCAATTATAAAATAGTATTAATAATAATAGCAACCAGACCATAGGATTTCAATGTGGATCAAATGAAACAATGTACACAAATTGCCTTACATACCTTAAAGAGTTATAAAATACTAACAAATATTATAATAATTATTAATCTCTAAAACAATAACCTTCATTTATTTATAAAAATATCTTTGTAAATCATATCCAAAGTCTTCTTAAAATCACAGCGCATTCCAAATTCTCCTTCCCATAGGCTACCAGAGTTATTCTATGGTCAAAGAAATTACTTTATGTGCTCTTAACAAAGTCTTTTTTATTTTTAGAAAACTATTGATTATAAATCACATGTATCTATAGTTAATAGCTAATTAATGCAAGGTTATGGTTTTAATCTCTTACAGGAATAATTAATTTTGCAGTATTTCAGAATTACAGGTATCATTTGAGCCCAGATATTGACTTCATTTATACGAGTAATAGAGTCAGATTGTATGTGTCCAGAAACTGGCATAATTTGATTATAAGGGAACATTTTCACAGTTAAGTGAATATAATGTATATACAGAATAATACAATATTACTTTAAAAAGGAGGAGGACCATAACAAGGATAGGGGTTATCAGAAATGTCTAGCTCTGAACTGTATTAATTTCAGATAACTGAAAAGAAGAAAGAAAATGTATTTCAGACTATAGTGACAGCCTCTGTAATGTCATGGAGGTAGATAGAATGTCATTCATAGGGGCAATTTGACTAAAACAGTGGAAATAGGAGAAATACAAAATAATTCTGGAAAGGTAGTTTGGAGTTAGGCTGCAGAGAATTTGAAATTCCAGACTAAAGAATTTAAATCAGGGTCAACTTATACATAGAGAGAGATAGATGAATGGAAGGAAGGATGGATGAATGGATAAACAGATAGGTAGACAGGCACCATTTAATATTAAGTAATTTAATCTATTCTTCTAAGAAGGAATTACATAAATCTTTCTTTTCTATCTAATAAAATGTATTTTTTTTGCTACTAAACTCCCTGAGGATCTCTATCTCTTTCTGTTTCTGTGTCTTTGTCTGTCTATCTCTAAATATGTGTGTATGTAAAACCATACATATACACATGTACATATATATTTATTTTATGTTGGAGAGGTTAGATTTCTGCTACTGTTCTGACCACATATTCTTACATAGCCTTTCTTCTTCTCCAAATGGATTTTTCTAACCTGAAAAATTGAGTTATGAGTTGAAAAACTGGTTATAGAACAGAATGAAACTAACTGTCCTAATGAAGACTGAAACTGGAGACCTTGGCCTCATTAGTACAAAACTCTAACCAAAAGTTAACAAGTTACAATCTAATTAGCAGAGCAGTAATAGTGAAAGTCCCTTGTTTTAAGGGTAAAATTCCTTTTGAATGAAATTATATGACAGTGACAGACAAAAGGAAATTTAGGAAGTTAAAAGTATCTTCTCAGGAATAATGTGAACTATCAACAACAACTCAAGAAATACAGATACACCAATCTGTGGTGTTTTATTTTGTGCTGAATTTCATGGAATATAAATTCTTGTCCAATCTTAGCACATCTGTTCATAATAATTAACTTCTGTGCCTTGTGAGCAGAAAAGTGACATCAGCTTTACAGTGAGATGCATTGCTTTATTTTTGTTTGTCATAATGATTCATTGAGGCATTATGGAGAAACAGATGCTTTTCATGCACTCTAAGACTTGCATCATGGCTGCCTTTGTGCTGGCATTACTTCCCACATGTTGAATTAAGTTAGATTTTAGAGTCATATGGCATCAAAGCTGTCATGTATTAATGCTGCTATTGGAATATGAATTTAAAATCTTTAAAAAATTGTCTATTGTCACAAAATTAGATCCCCCTTCTCTTTTTGGTGAAAGATCATGCTTTTTAAGTCTTTTCTACATGCTTAGCAGAGCCATTATAAACTTGAACATTTCTCTATGTTGACTAGACTAGAACATTCTCACTCTGTTCTCTTTCTTTTCCCATAATTCCCCTCACTTTCTTTGCTATCATCACCCTCTCTCATGCTCCATTGCCCATCTGTTGCTATTATCAGGATCAAGGGAATCATCATTTTATTGAAAAGATTCCTTCATGAACTCTAGAATTTTTTAATACTATAAGAGTTTATTAACCCCAAAACTCTATTCTTTTTAAAAAAATGATAAAGTCATCAATGTTTCCTAGAAACTTTTTCTAGACCTATAGATAGTTCTGGCATGACTTCTAAGAAATATTTCAAAGAATCCTCTACTTTTCTGCCAATCAGAAGTTGCTATTGATATCTTCTGCTAAACAGACATCTCTTATTCACAGGCTCCCCAATAATCTCTTTCTGGCTTCTTTCTAAAGCCAAAGGCTCTTTTAATCATAGTAACTGAGCACAGATTTAGTTCCTTGATTACATGAATGAATGGATTTAACTGGAAACCTGATGACGAATTGTATTTGTCTCCAAAGTAATTTAGCAATAAAATATAGTGGAGTGTTAATGTTGAAAAACATATCAGTTGTGTGAATTTCAACAGACTTAATATTCATCATTTTATAGGAGAAAAAATTAGGGAGATTAATTCAATTTTGTTTGACAAGAACAAATGTGTCTCAAGAAAATAAAACCTAGCGTTAGCACACTTATCATTAATAGTTAATGTATTCCATTTGCTTCCAGACTTCCAAAGTCATAGTTTGTGGGGATATTTTAAAGTGATTTTTAAGACAAAGTATCATCTTCTGAAGCTGTTAGGAGCTAATGACCAAACAGTTTATTTTAATTTAGTCACCCAATGCTTAAAATGTTCTTTCTGATTATCTTTCAAGTATGAGTATATTCTAGAGATACATGTAAAAATGGATGAATAAGATTCAGTAGATATTATAATGGACAGTTAATAATAGTGATAATAATGACAACAACAAATAGGAGTAGCTAGGTAGCACAACAGAGAGAGAAAAAGCCAAGCTTGGAGTCAGAAAAACTAATCTTTGTGAGTTCAAATCTACACTACACTTCAGTTTTCTCATCTGTAAAATGAGCTGGAGAAGGAAATGGTAAACTACTCTACTATCTTTGTCAAGTAAAATTAAGATAGAGTCATGAATAGGTGGACATAACTGAAAAAAAGATTGAACAACAGAAAATAATTTAAACTTTTTGCCAAATAATTAGCTCATATGAGAAACAGACTGATAGTAATAAAATATTAGATTTGGAGTCCTGAAGAACAAAATTCAAATCCATACTTGTAGGACTCTAAATCACAATTTCTTTGAATCTCAGTTACTTCATGAATAAAATGGGGATAATAGTAGTACCTTCCTCACAGAGTTGTTCTAAGGATCAAATGAAATGAATGAATGAATGAAACTTTTATTAAATACTTAGTATGAAAAGCATGCTGTTGATTGTTGAGATTATAAATAGAAAGGTCTGACAATTTCTTCTTAAGGGTGAAGATAACTGGAAAGTTAAAACTCCAAAAAAGATGGGCAAGTTCCATGTTGCTTAGGGTGCAGCAGCAAATCAAATGTTAATGACTTTTCTTTAATATCATTTCTACTGCTAAACTGACATCAGATTTCTGATGTGTTGAGCCATTTCACAGGGCCAAGGACTTGTGATGGATGTGTTATTTCCTGTGACTTTAATAGCTGTGGCTACAGCACCAGTAGATAGAAACAGTTACCAAGTTTTGTCTCCACTAGGCTTATTTTCCAGGTTGATGACTGAGGACTGAGAGTATTGAGCTGGAAACATTATTATTTTCAAAGTTTTCCAGTTCAGGGCTTTAGCTATCTTTATCAGGGTCTGAGGGGCAATTGTGATTAAGACAGTAATAGTTTTGCTTTGATTTTCCTCTTGTCACACCCTTAAGGTGCCTTGCTGCTTCAGCTGGGCTGGCTCATCTGCCTTTTGGGTGGCAGTAGGTAGAGATGAGTGTCTCTTGCATCATAGCTGTTGCTTCCCTGTGAGGGCTGTGTTAGAAGCATGACTGATGACCTAGGATCATAAATGTAAAAGATTTAGCAAATACTAAAGTTCAATATCCATATGACTTGCACTATGCTTCCTTAGCTGGTAGTAAGTGTAAACTTGATTTATATTTTTTTTCTTTTTATGTTCAGTGGAATTCATATAAGAATAACTCCAGAATAAATCACTCTGTTCTTTTATATTTGACATCCAGTGGACAATTGTGCTGTTTGATAAAATGACTGATTTTTTTTTTATCATTAAATAAAAGTATTGGGCTGTAATCTCATCTGGAAACTACAGAAAACATTTTTCAGCTAATTCCATCAGGAGACAGGATGAAGGGGATAATACATACCTCAATATGTTCCCACATGGTTTGGATGGCTTCTACTAGATTTCTATATTCAGGAGATTTTATTCCATATAGTCTGGAGATAATATGTGTCCAATCTAACAACAATTATTTAAAATGGGATTCTAAGATAAATATTATGTCCAGGCAGTTATCAGTAGCAGATTTTTTTTCTTTTTTGATAATGATTATTTAGAACAAATTCAGTTTATTTGATGAATATTCAAGAATATTTGGGATGGGGGGCCGGCTAGGTGGCACAGTGGATAGAGCACCAGCCATAGAGTCAGGAGTACCTGGGTTCAAATACGACCTCAGAAACTTAATAATTACCTAGCCGTGTGGCCTTGGGCAAGCCACTTAACCTTGAAAAAAATCTAAAAAAAAAGAATATTTGGGATGTTGGGGTTATTTGTGTGTATGTAAGTTTTCTATTAGTTTATTTAAGACAGCCAGGTTCTGATCATTTGATCATATCTTTCTAAGTAATGCTGAATTTTGGCAACATGCAGGGATATTGTTCAGTATCTATCATTCATGCAAAATCTGCATCAGATTTGTCTTTCAGAGTTGCTCTTTTGTTGCTGTATGTGACCTTCTCACACCTACAGTTCATCTCTCTACATTGTTTTCTAGGGTAATTTTTTTTAGAATTCCTTATGGATGGTCTTATTCATAATATGCTTCCATATACAACTGTAAAGTATGGATATTAAAAAGATGAGATTTTCTACTTCCTGAAAGAAATGCAGCCCAGTTCCTCTTTCTCTTCAACTCTGGGTCAAATTCACTGTTCAGTTCTCTACTTCCTATCCAAGATATTTGTACTAAAGGACAAATTATATAGGCTGCCTATCCAGATGCATGTTGTAATCTGAGAAATGATCTCAGAATATTACAAAACCTCCTGGAAGATATCTTTAATTGCTTAGAATTTGACCTGTTTATTTACAAAAGAAATACTAAGCAGATTAGAAAAATATATCTAAAGAAATATTTAGTGTTATGAAGACTATTAGAGTATATGTATGTATGTATATATATTATATATATAATATAATACTATATTTATATTATATTATTTATAATATATTTATACAACTCATTTCTTTTTTTTTGTAATTGAATAGAATAGTTTTGAGTCTCACCTTCCTCATCTGTGAAATGGAAGAAATAATGTCTGAAATACCTACAAGACAAGTTTATAAGCAAAAATGTTTTGTAAGTTTTTGTCGTTACTTAGTTATTTCAATTATTTCCAACTCTTTGTGATGGCTTTAAGATTTTCTTGGCAAAGATATTAGAATGGTTTGCTATTTCCTTCTCCATTTTACAGATGAGGAAAATGAGGTAAACAGAGTTAAATGCCCAGGGACACACATCACTATCTGAGGCCAGATTTGAACTCAGGATATTCCTTACTCTAGGCCCCATACTATATCAACCACATCACCTAGCTGTTCTTTTCAATCTTTAAATCATAACAAATGAAAGCCATTATGAAATTTAGCTCCTTAAAAATTCTAAAGTATATATTTTATGGAATGTCTGTATGCTTTATTTTTTCCAGTTTCTTTTAATTGTAAAAGTTGTAAGACTATTCTTTTAGTTGTTTTTGTTTTTATCTTTCTTATGATTGATAATTGTTTATGTTAGTTGTTTTCCTCATATTTTATTATAAGGTGAGAATAAAAGAAATAACTCATTATAACACTAGGTTTTGAGACATATTCTTTGAGAAGTGTACATCAAATTTAATTTTAAAGTACTAAATTGCTTTCTCTTGTCTCCTTTCTGTTACTTATATAAGATATTCCTCTTCCTAGGCATACCCTCTCTCAATAACAGGCATCTTCACTGGCTGTTCCCCCCATGCTTGAAAGTCTTCCTCTCCTCCTCTCCCTGACCTTAGCCCTCATATTTGTGACTTCCCCTAAATACTAGTTAGCATTCTGCCTTCTAGAAGAAGCTTTTCATAATCCTCCTTAAAGCTATAGTCCTCTGTCTTGATTATCTGTTATTTGTCCTATCTCTATCTTGTTTGTACATATTTATTTGCATGTTGTCTCCCCTTAGTAGATCACAAGCTCCTTCCTCCCCCCTTCTTCCATGTTTTTCTTGTATTTCCAGCATTTAATTAAATTTAATTAATTAATTTAATTTAATGAACCCTTATTGACTGACTTTTTTGTGAAATATAACTATGAAATATAGTGTCATGTTTGAGATTTTGGGAACTTTTTTGATCAACATTTTACTAGTTAGCAAAACTTTTATTACTGTGTGTGTGTGTGTGTGTGTGTGTTCAAGAAAGAGAGAGGTACACACACATCCACAAAAATGCACTAAGGACTAAGTTAAGTGACCCAATTTCTTTTTTTTCTTTTTTTTTTTTTTAGGTTTTTACAAGGCAAATGGGGTTAAGTGGCTTGCCCAAGGCCACACGGCTAGGTAATTATTAAGTGTCTGAGACCAGATTTGAACCCAGGTACTCCTGACTCCAAGGCCGGTGCTTTATCCACTACACCACCTAGCCGCCCCAAGTGACCCAATTTCAAGTCTTCCTTAGTTCCAGGTGCTATTAGTTCAAGTGACAGCTTTGAACTAAATCAGTGAAGAGGTCTTTGTATCACATTTTGATACGTCAAAATCCAGTCCCTTAGAAACAAATCTAGGATTCTGAGTACTTGGAAAGAAATAATTAAAACAACAAACAAAAAAGTTATCACAACTAGGTCTATAATAATAATAATTTTTATTGTTTAGTTGCTTTCAACTCCTTTTGGGATTTTCTTGGCAAAGATACTAGAATAGTTAGCCATTTCTTTCAATAGCTCATTTTAAAGATGAAGAAAATGAGACAAACAGGGTTAAGTGATTTGCTCAGAGTAACACAGCTAGCAAATGTTCTCTTAGCTCCAGAGGATTCTATCCACTGCACAACCTATCTGCCTATAATGATAACTACAGGAACAATAATAACTTTATCTTATTTCTCCATCTTTTCCCTTTATTCACATGCTTGAAAAGTAATGAATAGAATGATATTGTCTGTTTTTCATAATAGAGTGAAATGAGTTAATTAATAATATCCAAGTTCACATTTCAAAGGGATGTTCATCACCAGCTTTAGGTATAATTAGATCATGTTCCTTATGTTGACAGTCAAAGGCCTTGATCTAAGCAGAAAGTGATGAATAAAAATATTTCAAGGGAATATGGAAATTGTCCACTTGGAAGGCTCCACAGGGGAAATACTGAAGTTTTTGTCATAATAGTCTTTAAAAGAGATATTTTAATTGGAGTGGGATGCTAAACTCAGACATGGGAAATGGAACAGCTCATTTGATTGTCATAAGATTAAGACTTTAAAATTTCAAATGCTTGGACTGTTAAAAGGTTGAGGTATTGCATTCCTGATCTTCAATCTTTCTATGGTCTATTCTTGTCTAGTTTTTAATTTTTAACAAATCATCACTAGTTAATCTTAAATGAAAGTATGCTGGAGTAGAACCAAAATGGTGGTGTGGGGACAACATTTCCCCAGGAGCTTTCTTTCACAGTATTTCAAAAATCTTAAAATTATGACACTAACAAAATTTTCGAGAGACAGAAGCCACAGACAGATCTGGTGAGGCAATTCTCCAGCCCAAGGGAACCTGGAAGACCATGGGAAGGCTCTGTTCCATGGGGTTGGAGGGAAAGCAGTGAACCAGGATCACCACAGTGAGCTCCAGCCTTCCAGGAACAGCCCAAGGGGCACCTGGGTCCCTGGGGGCACCTGGCAGCAGAAGCAGTTTCTGACCTGCTAACCCAGGGAGCACTGGAGACCAGAGAAAGCACAGACCCCAGCATGGATCTCAGCAGAGTCAAGATCCCAGGAAAGGGAAGTAGGTCCACAGAACTGCCCAGCAGGGAGCCAACCGGCAGTTGCTCACAGAGTACTGAGCCCACAGAAGGTAAAGGAATGGAGGGTGACTGTTGAGGTCTCTCCTCCATCCCTGGGAGAGGACTCTGGTGCCTTGTCCATATTCAGACCTTAGTTGCAGTCTGGACCTCCATAGAGCAGGGACTTTTCTCACAGCTCCAGGGCAGAGGGGTGTGCTTATAGTCATCCACAGACCAAAATGCAGGCAGAAGAGTAGTCAGAGCCTCTCATAAGAAGGAACTGAGGTCTTTGCGGGGGTGTCCCAATAACACTCAAAAACTCAGGAAGCACCCCAAAGCCACGACACAGGCTGGGGAAAATGAGTAAACAGAATAAAAGGCACCTGACTTTAGATAATTACTTTGGTTTCATGGAAGATCAAAACACACATTCAGAAGATGAGACAGTTCTAGTTTCTGCATCTAAAGATTCCAAGAAAAATAGAAGTTGGGCTCAGGCTATGATGACAGAGCACAAAAAAGATTTTGAAAATCAAGTAAGGGAGGTAGAGGAAAAATTGGGAAAAGAAATGAGAGAGATGCAGGAAAAACATGAAAACCAAGTCAGCAGATGAGTCAAGGAGATCCAAAAAAATACTGAAGGAAACAACATGTTAAAAACCAGGTTAAGTAAAATGGGAAAAGCAACCCATAAAGGTAATGAGGAGAAGAATACTTTAAAAAGCAGAATTGGCCAGCTGGAAAAAGTGATAAGAAGTTCTCTAAAGAAAACAACTCCTTCAAATGTAGAATGGAGATAAAGAAAGCTGATGATTTTGTGAGAAATCAAAAAACAATAAAATAATAGCAAAAGAATGATAAACTAAAAGAAACCATGACATATCTCATTGAAAAAACAACTGACCTGGAAAACAGATCCAGAAGAGACAATTTAAAAAATTATTGGACTACCTGAAAGTCATGATCAGTAAAAAAAAAAAAACCCTAGACTTCATTTTTAAAGAGTTTCTACAGGAAAATTGCTCTGATAATTTAGAAGAAGAGGGCAAAATAGAAATTGAGAGAATCCACCAATCTCTTGAAAGAGATTCAAAAAAATAACCTGGAGGAATATTGTAGCCAAATTCTAGAACTCCCAAGTCAAAGAGAAAATATTACAATCAGCCAAAAGGAAATAATTCAAATATCATGGAACTACAGTCAGGATCACACAGGACTTAGCAACATCCACATTAAGGGTTCATAGGACTTGGAATATAGTATTCCAGAAGATAAAAGAACTTGGAATGCAACTGAGAATCAACTACCCAGCAAAACTGGACATCCTTTTCCAGGGGAAAAGATGGACATTTAATGAAACAGGGGAACTTCAAATGTTCCTGTTGAAAAAGTTAGAGCTGAAAAAAAGTTTGATTTTCAAGTATAGGATTCAGGTGAAGCATAGAGAGGGTGGACAAGAAGGGTAAATTGTGAGGGATTTAATGATGATGAACTGCATGAATTCCTGCATGGCAAGATGATACTGATGATTCTCATATGAACCTTCTCATTTATTAGAACAATTAGAAGGAGCATATATAGACAAGGCTCAGGAGGCAGCTGAATTTGAAGGTATAATATATTGTAAAAATGGAGTCAGTGACAAAAAGGAAATGTACCAAGACAAAGGGACAGGAGAGGGAGAATAGGCGAAGATATTTCATGTAAAAGAGTAAAGAAAAAGCTTTTGCAATGGTGCAGAAAGGTGGAAGGTGAGGAGAAATGAATGAGCCTCCATTCTCATCAGAAATAGTTCAGAGAGGAAACAACATACATATTTAATATGGTATAGAAATCTAGAGGAAAAAGGAGAGAAAAGGGATAGGAGAAAGAGGACAGGGGGAGGGGAGGGGGAATGTAGGTGATAAAGGAGAGGATAGATCATGGGAGAGGATAGTCAGATACAATACTTTTTTATTTTACTTTTTGCAAGGTGGTGGAATTGGGTGGCCTCTCCAGGACCATGGGGCTGGGTGGTTGCTGGCTGTCTGGGGTAGGATGAAAGTTCGGGGCCTCCTGGCCCCAGGTCCAGTCAACTGTGCCACTTTATGGCCTCAAAGCATACTTTTGAAGGGGGACAGAGTGAAAGGAGAGAGAAAACTTAATAAATGGTAGTGGGGAGGAAAGGATGGAGGGAATTGCAATCAGCAACAGCAACTGTGGAAAATATGAAGTAACTTCTCTGATGGACTTATGATAAAGAGTGTAATACACTCCCCTCCCCAACAAAAGAAATACCTGTATTAATTCATTTCCTTGGGTCCAAGTAGAAATGTTATTAAAATCACAAAAAATATTAAACTATGCCCATGATATGACCAGATAGTAACCCTTCAAATAGAATTGCTTTTGTTTCTAATTCTTGGTATGGTCAAATATTTTTAATTTTTTTATTTTTATTAAAGATATTATTTGAGTTTTACAATTTTCCCCCAATCTTGCTCCCCTCCCCTCACCCCCACCCCACAGATAGCACTCCATCAGTCTTTACTTTGTTTCCGTGTTGTACCTTGATCCAAATTGGGTGTGATGAGAGAGAAATCATATCCTTAAAGAGAACAGAATTCTCAGAGGTAACAAGATCAGACAATAAGATATCTGTTTTTTTTCCAAATTAAAGGGAATAGTCCTTGTACTTTGTTCAAACTCCACAGCTCCTTATCTGGATACAGATGGTACTCTCCTTTGCAGATGGCCCAAAATTGCTCCCAATTGTTGCACTGATGGAATAAGCAAGTCCTTCCGGTTGAACATCACTCCCATGTTGCTGTTAGGGTGTACAGTGTTTTTCTGGTTCTGCTCATCTCACTCAGCATCAGTTCATGCAAATCCCTCCAGGTTTCCCTGAAATCCCATCCCTCCTGGTTTCTAATGGTATTGTCAAATTTTAATATTGCCCCAACTACTTAAAGTTCTTTTGAGTCTTTGTAGCTGTTATATATTTTTGGAATGAAATTTATTTTACAATATTGTTCAATATAACTGTACAATGATAATAGAGATTTGGGGACTCAAAGTTAATGGACTGACAGAGTAAAAAATAAACAGCTTTCTCTTTATTCACCTAGCATAAGAACCTACATGACTAACTAACAGTGAGCCTTGAAATCTCAAATAAAAATGTCAAACAGGAAAATTAGGTTAAAATAGCAAATATTTACCATTTTAGACTCTTCCCCCTTCTGCCCAGCAGTGCCCCCCCTCCTTCCTGCCCTCCAAAGGATAACACTCATTGGATATTAAGACAGTTTGATGGTATAGACTTCTAGATGGGGCATCAGTAAGACCCTAGTTTAAATTCTTGTTCAGATACCTACTGCCAACATATTTCTTTGCATATTGTTGCCTTCTTCAGACTAGGAACTCCTTGAGTATAGGGACTGGTTTTATTCTTTCATCTTGTTTCCCTTCAGTGTTTAGTAGTTCTCATAACGACTAGTAGACACTTGATAATTATTTACTGATTGACTAACTGTGTGATCCTGGGTCAATCAATCTCTGTGTGACTCAGTTTCTTCAACTATAAAATGGGTATAATAATAGCATTTCAATTTGGGAAGATCAAAGGAAATCATCTGTGGAAATTATTTTGTAAAACAAAGTGCTATATAAACATAAATTAGTGGTGCTAGTGGCAATATTAGTAATAATATTAATATTCTTATAATTCAGTTCTAATATAGGCTGGCTAGACATTCCTTAGCTGAGGCTATAGAAACTGACAATTTGTGTACCTATCTTCTACTTACTCCACTTATTTGCCTGACTTTATTGCTCTGGAATTGTCTATTTTCTTCAGCAGGTAATTCCACTCTCCATTTCTTCATTTGACCTCTACTTTGCTGCTGGTGATAATAGTGATGGCTGTGGTGGTGATAGTAGTAGTAGTAGTAGTAGTAGTAGTAGTAGTAGTAGTAGTCATAGTTGTGGTGGTGGTGATGGTAGTAGTAGTAGTAGTAGTAGTAGTAGTAGTAGTAGTAGTAAAAATAGTAGTTATATTCATAGTCGAACTCATAGTCATAATGGTAATCATGGTAGCAGAAATAGTAGTAGTAGATGTTTGCCCTTCATTCTCAAAGAAGATCATGACAAGAGTTGCCCAAGGTTACATGGCTAGTAAGTTTCAATCTGACTGTCAGATTTGAACTCCCATCCTTCTGTCTCCAAGGCCCATGTTTTATCCACTGAGCCACCTAGTTGCCCTGTAGTAGTAGTAGTAGTAGTAGTAGTAGTAGTAGTAGTAGTGATAGTGGCAGTAGTAGTGGCAGTGGCAGTGGTAGTGGTAGTCATAATGGTAGTAGTTGTCTTAGTCATCTTAGTAGTAGTAGTCATCATCATCATCATCGTAGTGGTAGTAGTAGTAGCAGTAGAAGGCTATATGGGGTATTCAGGGAGGACTAGCATCTCTGATATGAAGGCTTCCAGAGTCCTTTTCAGCTCTGCTCATTCACATTGGTTACTCCCTCTCACCTGTGGCTCTAAGAAGCTGTAGCATGCAGCACAGTCACACCTGGTAAACCAGCTGAGTCAGATGGCTAAATCAAGTTAAGGGCAGCTATTGAACTTCAAACCTGTTGGTTAGTTGGGGGAATATCTACCCCAAGCATGTAAAGACTTCCCTGAGTAGAATGGGCAAATGAAAACAAACAACTTTGTTTCAGTGAACCATGAATGTAGTTGAAGGAGACATAGTGGAAAGCATAGTGTTTGGTCAGACACTGAAGATATTAAGATCCTACACTGTATCTCAAGCCATCACCAGGCATCCTGACTTTTGTTTTGCCACTGGATTTTGATACTTGAATATACAGGGTGAACCAGATGACTTTGTGAAACTCTCCCTCACTTAAATCCAATTAACCTAAAAATTAAGACATCATTCATTCATACTGTCATTGGTCTTCCTGGAAAACAAAAGGTGAACAACAACAATGATTTCAAATCCATAAAAAACAATCAGTTTTCCCCCTCTAGTTTAGATTTCTCTTCCTTCAAGGGGGAAACAAAAGTAATACTCAATATGCAACCCTAATCAGGTAGAGAACAATTTATTACCACATAGATAAAGGAAGTGCTAAGCAATAAAGAATCAGAGAATGATTAGAACTTAGAACTAGTAGCAAATTTGGAAAACTAACATTCAGTCCTCATGGGAAAGGAAGTTATTTTGTTCAACTATTAATCAACTACTCTTTTCACTTCCACTATGCACAATCTAATTAAACACCAAATAGGAATATCTTTCCAGAACATCCTTTTCATGTCCATCTTTTTCCTTGATGCCAATATCATCTTGCTACTGTTTATAGTTCCAGGACACTTTTCTCTCTGCTTTATCACATATTTTTACCTTTTTATTTCTCAAGGTCAATGATAGAGTAAAGGAAACATAAAAGAGAGTCAAGGAAGTGAAGGACCTCCAGTATAAGGATCCTGGTGGGTCAGTTCAGCCTCTACTGTGTGAACTCAACCACTCCTTACCAATGTTTGGTATCCATTATGCCTTTCCTTTCTCCTCACCCCCAATTTTCACATCTTTTCTCATTGATGATTGCTTCCAAAAGATTGGCCAGTTGTAAGTTACCCCTTCTACCTGGAGTGGCACACTATGACATAAGCTTTTCTGGCTCAGTAACCAATGGGACATGGAAAAGAGGAGGAACTTAAAAAAAACAAAAGTTGTAACTTAAAGCATGCAGGAGGAGGATAGCAAATAATGGCTAATTTTTTCCATGGAGGAAATATAGAATATTTTTATATCATCCTAACTGGAAGTATAGTCTATGTGCTTTACTGGAAAAGGGGAATCATTAAAATGGTATTATAAGAAATATAACTCATTATAGTTAACTTCACTAGTATTTTAACCATATGCTATTCTGAAAGCTGTACAAGGGTAGGGATTTTATGATAACTTAACCTTGTAATCTGCTCTATCATAAGTCAGCTGGGGTACTGGGGGGGAGGCAGTACCTGTTTGACCTTGGGCAAGTCACTTAACCTTGATTACCTTACATCCAGGGTCATCTTTATTTGTCCTGATCCATAACTGGCCACTGGACTCAGATGACTCTGGAGGAGAAAGTGAGGATGGTGACTTAGCACATCATCCCCTCACTCAAATCTATTTGATGTGCTTGTCATGGCATCACATCCCTTATCTAATGGTCTTCTTTGAGAATAAAGAACAAACATAGCCAACATAGCTCTCTGCATACAATAAAGTATCATGATAAATGTTTATTTAATGAATGAATATGCCTATGCCAATCAAGATTTAAATATAATCATTTTACTCATTTTTGTGTCTTAAGATATTGGATAGAACATGTTTGTTTTCTATAAATCTGGATTTAGTGAACTGGTACTTTTAGTGTCTGAGGAAACAAATTATAGGAAATTCAGAGAAATTTTACTTCAGTATAGTTCTACAATTTCCACACTCAGATCATAAAAATTTGGAATTTCATGAATCAGTCATTCAAATGTCACTGTCATAGGTATTCAAGGGATTTGGTACTTTATCAAAATATATACTCCTGAAATGGATCTTTTAAAAACAAAGAATGTGAAAGGAATGCATTTCTCTAATGAAATTTTGCTGTTCTTCCTTTTCACTTCTGCAGGCTCCACTGCTAATTTAAAGCTTTCTTACTCTACCATCCCTGGTCTCTTATTGTCAATTTTCTTAGTTTTGGCTAGTCATCAGCAGGGTCAATGGTAGAAAGATGATTATGGAAAGGATGAGGAAAAAAAGGGAAAATTCAGATCTACTGATTAAAGTTTATAATTTTAAATATTATTTTTTCAATTTTGTGTAAAAAAGTTTTGAGTTCCAAATTCTATCTGTCCTTTTTCCACTACCAAACCCCAAATGGTAAGCAATCTGAATAAAATTTATTCATGTGTGCTTATGTAAAATATTTCCTTATTAGTCGTTTTGTACACATAAACTAAACAAAAAGATAAAGAGTGAGAAATAGTATGCTTTGGTGTTTATTCAGTTGATAAAAGTTCTGTCTCTGGAGGTAGATAATATTTTTCATTATTAATCTTTTATTGTGTCAGATCATTGTTTTGATAATAACTGTCATCAAGTTATTCATTATTTACTACTGCTGTTTCTGTGTATAATGCTGATTCTCTTCACTTCACTTTATATTGGTACATGTTAGTTTTCCTGAAGTATTTCATTATAATTACATACTACAACTTGCTTAGCCATTTCCTAATTGATGGGCATACCTTTGATTTCCAATTCTTAACCACAACAAAAAAAGCATTCTAAAAATTTTTGCACAAACAGGACCTTTTCCCTTTTTTTCATAGATAGTTTCTCAGATAAAGGTATCATATCTCAAATATATAAAGAATTTTGTAAAATCTATAAGAATATGACTCATTCCCCATTTTTTTAAATGGGCAAAGGATATGAATAAGCAATTTTCTGATGAGGAAATTAAAATAATTTATCATCAAATAAAAAAGTTCTAAAACTTCTTTAATTAGAGAAATACAAATTAAAACAACATTGAAATTTCATTTTATACTCTCATATTGGCTAAAATTATGAAGAGGAAAGCAACAAATGTTGAAGGAGATGGAACTTTGACCTGATTCAAGCATTTTAAAGAACAATCTAGAATCATGCCCAAAGAGTTATTAAATTGCCCATATACTTTGATCCAGCAATACCACTACTAGATCTATTTCCAAAGATGATTAAGGGGGAAAGGTAAAGAACCCATATGTTTTAAAAATATTTATAGCAGCTCGCTTTGTGATGGCAAAGAATTAGAAATCATGGATATGCTCATCAAGTGGGAAATACCTGAATGATTTGTGGCATAGGATTGTGATGGAATACAACTGAGCTGTAAGATTTTAAAATTTTTAACAATGATTTAAAAATACATGAATAAATTGCATGAAATGATAAAAAGTGAAATAAGTAGAACTGAGAATATTATATACATTAAAAGCTATATTGTTTTAATAACAATTTTAAGAGAGTAAGTCATTTTGACAATTATAAATACTCAAATTAACTACAAAGGACTAATGAAGATATTATTTGCATCCAGAGAAAGGACTGATAAATAGAAATTTGTATAGAATGAAATATGCACATATATTTGTGTCTAATAGGAACCATCCTTAGGTGTGGGGGAAGAAAAAAAAGAGATCTGACTGATTTAGTAGATTCAGAGTTGCAAATATGTGAAGGACTTTAAATGTCAGACTGTATACTTTGCACTTTACATTGGTGATAATGGGGAAATTAAAGTTCTTTTTCATTGTTTTTGATAACAGAGGAGTGACATGGTAAAATTTGTCTTTTATGAAGATGAGTCTAAGGGTTTTTTTCTTTAGTAAGATTGTACTATGTTTATCAATCCACTAATACCTCTCATTGCTCATGTAACAAGAGCAGAAATTCATTAAACAATAGAATCATTGGTCCTATGCTCATTGTTTCTAACTATCCAACAATTACATCATTGATTTATCCTGACAAATTTTAAACTTTCCAGTTGACTATTGTCCTGGGGATCATCCAAAGTATCACTAACTCCTGAGGAGAATATGTCTCATAGAGCCTATTTTTATTTGAGGGGTGAAAAAAACTCTGACCTTTGATCATTATATGGAAAGAGTCCATAAGACAACAGTGAGAAAATTACTTTGAGCTTCATAAATTCAAACTGTTGATTATTTAACCTCCCCCCCAAAGGAAAGAGTTTGTCCACATCCAGTATTAAATTGCCCTGCCAAAGTTAATAGCCCATGCTTACCACTTCTAAATAAATCAGTAACAGTTGGTGATAATATTGGTTTTCTGAGAAAAATAATGTTTGGCATGCATTACATTAGTTAGACAGTTTGGAATCAGATTAAGGACAGAAGGGTAGTAAGGTGATTTTGAGTTGTGGTTATTGCTCTTCAGTGTAGTTTGAGAAAATAGATCAAATGCTGTTTTTGGAGATAAGAGCAAGCTGGGAAAAACCAGAATATTGATCACAGGCGATTTGATGTGCATGGAGAATGGTGATTAGGATCACAACCATGGCAAACTTAGGAAAAGAGTTTCTAGATCTTTCATTGAAGATTTCCATGCTGTCAATATGGAGAAGTTTTAATTTCTTCCTCTTAAGCCCAAACTTGATACTACAATAGCTTTTTTCCTTTGGGGTGGGGCATAACCCACTATTAATGCTAGATTTATTAGAGTTTAAGAATGCGTGTACATGGGTAAATCCATGTATTACTATCTTTAAGAGAGCATGTTACACTGGACAAAGTATTGGCTTTGTTATCAGAATATCTAGGTGCAAATTTCACCTCTGACTTCTATTATTTATGTGAACTTGGACAACTTTCTATGATTTTAGTCTTCTCATCTGTAAAATGAGGTGATTGAACTAGATGTACCCTGGGATTTCTTTTAGGAGTAAATAGATGATGAAGAGAGGCAGCAGGTCATCATGGATAAAGCAGTTGACCTAGAGTCAGGAAGATCTGAGTTAAAATCCCAATTCTTAGAAGCCATTACTTAAGTCCCTTAGTCTTTCTGAAGTTTAGGCAACTTTCTTAAGATTTTTTTAATTTTAGACATTAGTGAAGGAAATTCTTACACCTAATGAAATTAGAAATCCTTAGTCATTAACAAATTGATCCTAAGTTCTTTAAAGGTAAGCACAATTCTTGCTTGTGGGGGGTGGGGAGGCACATTCTAGAATCAAAGAATAAGTAGCTTTAGGACCAGGACTGTGTTTTATTTAGCTCCATATTTCCTTCAAGGTCCCATACAAAACAGAGAAAATTTAAGTCTTTCCTGACTATTGTTTTGTATTTTAAAGTCACTCCATTAATTATAAAAGTGATATAAATGAAATAATTTTCTTTATAATAAGAAATCTTATTTTGTTCAGCAACGGTTGGCTTATAATGAATGACCCAGAAAGTATAAAAAGGACAAAGGATAGGTATCTTGGGTCAAAGAGTCCTTATTTGTTAGTAGATGGAGGCAATGCTCAAAAAGAAAAAAAAGAAGGGCACCTCAATCAAAGGTTAATATCCTCAACCTATCTTCTTCCTTTATTGGGATGAGGAATCCTAGGGAGACTGCTGTTAAGGGGGAAAAAGATTTATAATCAGAGGACATAAGGTCAAATCTCTCCTCTTATAGTTACTTCTGGTGGAACCACAGAAAAGTCTCTTAGCTTCTCTGAACCTCAGTTTACTCATTTGTAAAATGAGAGGATTTGATAGAATGACTGTACTGTAACTATGTTTCTGTCACTATCTGTTATGACTCAGAGTAGTAGGAAAAGGTTGGTTATGTTTCTTTTTTGAGTGGATCTATAATTTCATACAGAATTCCTGCTAAGTCACTACCCTATTCTTACCAATGTATAATGATACATACTCTTCAATTTATAAGATTTTTGCCCAGGTTCAAACAATTTTTCTTTGTAGGAAGTGAAACATCAACTCAGGTCTTGGAGTGTCAGATCTGGAGTTAAGGAAGACTCCTCTTCCTGAGGTCAAATCTAGCCTCAGACAGTTGTGTAAAGCTGGGGTTACTTAACCCTCTTCCCCTCAGTTTCTCATTTATAAAATGAACTGAAGAAAGAAATAGCAAATCAATCCAATTATTTTTCTAAGAAACTCCCAAATGGGTTCATGAAGAGTTGATCACAACTGAAACAATTCAACAACAGCATTAATATAGAATATAAATTATTCATCCAAAATAACGTTCTTTTTTTTCAAATTCTACATTGCCCTTTCCCCTATATATAGTAGCTATCTACTTAGAACACAAGTAAATTCTTTTCCTTTTCATTATGAAAGACAATCCATTAGAATTTGAAATGAAGTTTCAGAATTCAGAATGCCCAGAATGAACAGTTGAGAAGTCCCTCTATTACAGCTCCTTTTTACTGTTTTTCACTACTTTTATATCTTTCATTAATACTTCTGATGAATTTCAATAAAAGAAATGCTCCTAATCATTTATTAGGCTCTGAGTTTATCATAAGTCTGGAAAACTTGGGTTAAAATTATGCTTGTGAGGCCATTTTTTCAAGACTATATATGTGGTAAAAAGCATGTGGATCTATATAGAGGAAGTTTGTCACTAGTAAAAGAAACTTCCTTTTCCAATCTAAAACTATCTCAGCTCTGATATGTACTAGGATTTGAATGGAAACAACAGAGATAAATCATCTTCAAGGGTTTCTGATTTGGGATTTGGATATTGAATTTAGACCATTATATCAAAGTCAACATCGTTGTCATTGATATTACAGTTTATTTATAAGTTTGAGTTGACAGATTGATGATTTCAACTTTGTCAACATTCAAAAATTGACAGACCTCTGACACTTTACCTTCAAGAAGCCTATAGTCAGTACCACGAAGAAGCAGTAATATAAATTTCCCCAACTTAAACTTAAGCAATTTGAATAGCTTTTCAAAAGAAGCAAAGATGGTTACATATTTTTTCCGTAAAACAATTTACTTTCATATTAAATTAGTGATTTAACTACAGACACTTTTTTCTTATAATTTTGGTATTGAAGATGCTATTGTGATCCCTTTATTTAAATAAAATCATGAAACTAAGTGTTCTTTTCAGCTGGAGAGCATTCAGAGGAACCAAATGTCATTTGTGAAAGTATATTTGTGAAGGATTAAAAAAATAACTATGGTTTAAGGATGTGACAGAAAACCTCATGCTTCACTAAATAACAAGGAAGGGTAGAATAGGAAAATCTGTAGAAAAAATATCAGCCAAGTCGTTGTTGGGGAAGAAGGGATGAGTAGTAGAACAAAGATCAAGAGATGATGGTAGTGTAGGACTACACTCTGATTAAACCTGATGGTAATGTCTAAACTTTAAGATTTAATAAATGTAATAATTCATATTCCCTGGACTCAAATTCAGTCAAATATTACTATAAAAACATTGTATTCACTGTATATACATTAGACATATATATAGTCAGAATTTCATTCAGATATAATTTAAAATTATTTTTGAACACAAAGGCATGTAAGAATTGCCAAAAAAAAGATTCAGAGGAGAATTATTTGTGTGATTAAGGAAAAAGAGAGGCATTTAGAAGAGATGAAATCATCAACCCAGAGAAGATAAGTCTTTGTGACAATAATAATTGATATTGAAGTTTACTATAATAGAGGATGATAACTATCACTTTTTCCTTTTCTCTCATTGAGAGAAAGAAAGTTAACAGACTGAAGTTTGAGATACTTAAGTTAATCATACATAAGTTTTCTTTTATAGGGATACAATGAAATAGGTTCCTTAAAAAAGTGGTTTCCCCCTCCCTTTTATTTTTTTAGAAATCTTATAAACAACATAAATTTTCAGCTATATTATAGCCTTTCATTAAGGCAGGAGGATGGACAAAAATCAAAGAATCACAGAATTTTAGATTTGGAAGGGATTTCAGAGGTCACTTATATCTCATTTATTGAACAACATCTAAGTGTTAGGTACAATGCAGCAAAAATCTCTGCTATGACATTACCAGTGACCCTTTATCCAGCCTGTTCTTGAGTATTTTTACTAGGGGCCATCTACAATGAAGGTTATTTAATTTGAGACATATCTGATTGTTGAGAAAGTTTTACTAAACTCCTATTCATTGCTCCTAATTTTATCCTCTGGAGTAAAGTGGGCATTATTGAAGTCCTTCTTCTTCATGAGAGTCCTTCAAATATATTAAGACTCCTGCTAAGAGTACACTTTGTTGTTTTTGTTAATGTTGCATCATTTCAGTCTTTTTTTGACTTTTCATGGTCCCTATTTGAAGTTTTCTTGGCAGAGATACTAGAGAGGCCTGGCATTTTTTTCCTTCAGGTCATTTCAGAGATGAGGAATTGAAGCAAATGAGGTTAATTGATTTGCTCAGGGTCACACAGCTAGTACATATCTGAAGTCAGATTGGAACTAGCAGAGATGAGTTTTCTTGACTCCAAGTCCAGTAATATTGTATTATATAGCTACCCAAGTTTATGCTTTATCTAGTTGAAGATTCATATTCTGTTTCTGGCACTTATAGTCTGTTTGCTAGGTCTCTTCATCTCTCTCAGTGATAATTTCTTATCATAAAATAAGACATTTGGACTAAATAGTCCCTTGGGTCCCTTCACTTCCAAATCTCTGATCTTAGTCTCTTTGACCTTATATGTACTCCCCTCCCTCAACCAAGTCCTCTCCAATCTTTGGTTGAAATCTTTGGATAACATTGTTTCTAATTCCCTCAATATTACTATTTGCTCTCCTCTAGACATTTTCAGTTTGGCAAAATCCTATCTAAAATGTGATCTCTAGGTATGAATGTCCTTTTCCAGATGGGGTTTGAACAGTGTATAGTTAATCAAGATTGCTAATTCCCTTTCCATTTCTTGATATTTCAACTTAACATAGTCATACAGTCTTATAGTTGTGCTAATTGTCAGTTCATTTGAAAGTTATGTCAGATTGCCCACTTTTCCTGAATTTATAGATTTCTAAAATCCATAGTTCTTGTTCACATAAATGATTCTATACCCTCCCCATTCCCAAGTAAATTTATTTTGTTGTTGTGGATTTTAACTCAAGAGCTAGATTTTAAGCTAAACTCTGTTTTATTCAAGTAAAAAAGCAAGCTAAATCTATAGTAAATTAAAGGCTTCCTTTGATACATTTTTCCTAGGAAGGGAATTCCTAGGAATTCAAGGATATTTATCAGGCATATAAATGTTGTTGACTTGGCTTTTATTAAACTGGACTATCCATTCTAGTCTCTTGAAATATTTTTCAGTATAGGCTTTTTTT
This sequence comes from Macrotis lagotis, assembly GCF_037893015.1. Taxonomy (NCBI): domain Eukaryota; kingdom Metazoa; phylum Chordata; class Mammalia; order Peramelemorphia; family Peramelidae; genus Macrotis; species Macrotis lagotis. The sequence continues at coordinate 624,621,465 of NC_133658.1, forward strand.
AGATCTAATATGTTTGTACTCTAATGTTAACTTTTTCTTTAAAGCTGATCATCATTTCTATTACAATCTATTGCAAACTTGAAATTTTACATTTTATCAAATGTCTATCTGGTTGTTTAAGTAGCTGTTTATTCATAAAGGATATATGATAGTCCCTCTCCATCATTTTCCCTTTTCTTCAGTCTAGGTATTATTGTAAGTAATTATTAATTCATTTTAGGTGTGTGTATGTGGGAGGGATGACTCTTGCCTATTTTTTCTCAGGTCTTAGGCCAAAAATCCTTGTTTGCTTTTAAAGTTTCTTTTCAATTTGCAAAATGCCTGGAGAGCTTTCATACTGTACTAGTTAATATAATGAATTTTGAAAAGATTAAAGGAAGAAAGAATAGGATTTTCTTATAGTACACTCTGAGTTAGATCAGTTTCCAACTGCTAGGAAAAAAGCTACCACATTTACACTAGAGGGAGCATAGATTGGAGTTTCAAGGAATGAACACTTTAATTGAATCATTAGTCTTCTATGTGCAGTAACTTGACAATTTAGAACAATCCAAAATGAAAAGAGAGATTGGTCCACAAAAGCTGAAATGCCAAGAAGTGTTCAATGTGTTGAAAGAAAGGTATCCCGCATTCAACTGATGTAGACATTTAGCAAATGATAAATTTTTTAAAAATAATTACACCATCCAAAAGCCATTATTGCTTGGGGTCATTGTCTAGATCCTATACATGATTTAGGAAATTAAAAAAAAAATAACAAAAAAGTTTGCCACCAAGTATGTAGTGAATGTATTGATAATTGTAGTGCCAGCTATTCAACACATCTTTTTTTTTTCCTGCTTTTTATCTGGTTTTTGAATCTCTCAGATCTGTTAATCATATGCCCTCGATATGTAGTGTTCAATCCATTTTGTTAGCCTTTTATCATTTTAAACAGTTACGGATTATTTCTCTATAGAGTGTGCTAGAAATGTCCTTATGTTGCACCAGTCAATGCTTTATGAGATAAACAAATGAGTAATTCAAGCTTTGTAGTCTGTGTGTGTGTGTGTCACATAAGGGCTCAGTCATAATTTTTGAATTGTCTGCCAATGCACATTAAATCAAAGTGTCTATTTGAAACAGTAGCAGTATTTCATAAGCCAGATTGAACAGTTCATTATCTTATCTAGAAGAACTCTCTTTTTCTCCCTCCAGTTTTACTCAGGTGGCAACCTGATCCACTAAATGGGGAAGTCAAGGTCATGACATTGCAATAGTTTATGTTGTTTGTGCTCTTTGCCTTAAGAAAGGAATTAAGTCAGAGATGTGTAGGGCAGCTCCACAGTCATAGAATGTTTTCAATTGTCCTAGTTCTTCCTCCATTGGAAAATAAGGGAATAGTCATGAAAATATAATTTAACATTTATTTAATTAACCAAAAATTACATTTAATTTATTGATGCTCTTAGTTTTAGGGGGAAAAAGTTGTTTCCTAAAGAACATCCTCTAAGTCTTCCCCACAAAGAAGTAAAATGGATAGAGAGCTAGACCTAGAGTCCAGAAGAACTGAATTCAAAACAAGCCTGAGACATTTACTAGCTATGTGACCTTGGACAAAACACTTTACTTCTATCTGCCTCAGTTTCTTCCAACCTACCTTGTTTGTAATTGTGAGAATCAAATGAAATAATAGTTGTAAAATGCTTAGCATTGCTGAGCACCTAGTAAAATCCTATCAATTTTTGTTCTCTTCCTTTCTTTCCCTGCCAAAACAATGAAAGCCTCTTTTTTACAAAGAAAAAGAATTGAGGGCAGATAAGTGGCACAGCAAATCCTTGGAGTCAGGAGGACCTGAGCTCAAATCTGGTCTCACACTTAATAATTACCTAGCTGTGTGGCCTTGGGCAAGCCACTTAACCCTGTTTGCCTTGCAAAAAACTAAAAAAAAAAAAAACAAACAAAATGATAAAGAATTGAGCAAAACCAATCAAAACTAATCTCAATAGTATATGCCATATTCTGTATCTCTGTTCCCTAAATTCTATTCTGAAATAAGTGAAGTATATTTCTTTATCTGAAATTATGATGACCATTAAAGTTAATGATAGTTTACCGATTTTTATATGATTGTGGTAATATGTGTTCTCCACTTGGTTGTGCTTATTTTATTCTATATCAGTTTATTTAAGTCTCCCTAGATTTCTCCAAATTTCTTCTGTTTATTATTTTCTATGATTGAATCATAATCTATTACATTTGAATACTGCAATGCACTGACACATTTCCACTTTTATTTCCATGTTTTTTTGCTACCACATAGGGAAAGAGACTAGTATTGCCCTCCTCCCTCCCTTCCTCTTTAGAAATATTAAGTAAGCATTTAATAATTATTATATTATGAGACCTCTGGGTTTATTTGAAAGAGATGTTTTCAGTCTTTCTGTAGCTATCATTTTTCAAACAATGTCCTCCTTCTCAGTCACCTCTTCCCAAAGTGATCCAGGAAGATCATCTTCCTGAATTAAGTCAGTGACTTAATAAAGGGCAAGGGAACTTTGATTCCCCTAAGAGAAGTAATTCTGTTTTTCCTTATACCTAGAAGATATTAATTTTCAGAAGGAAAATTCTTTGATTCCTTCAGTTAATGAAAATTTCTCTTGAATTCTTAAACTCCCTGTAAAGAGGAATCCTTAAAAGGAGAGTCAGATGGAATGAATATTTTGAGGAAAAAATTTTCAAGAATATGCAGAAAAACAAAGGGAATTTGATTCTGTTTGATGAAGCACACTCTTATTTGATCTTTTACCTTATTATGATCTGTTTTATTGTATTATATTGAATTATTTGTTCAGGAATATTATAAAGCATAACCTTGAAATTGACTTATTAAAGACTTTCAAAGTCACATGATTTCTTTGTCTATTTTTGTTGTTGTTCTTTCTATGGGCAGCAATATTATGATCAGGATAAATTAAATTAATTTTAAAATTCTTCTGTCAGAATTGTACCCAAAACCCAAAACACTGAATTTTACTTAATGCAAAAAGGGACAACTGAGAATAGTTTTGTATGTATGAGGCTTTATTTTCTGCCTTTGATCTACATACTTGAGGTATATATCCAGCAAAGGAACTGTTGGGTCAAAGAGTATAAATTAATCAATCAACTAAGCAGTCAATACTTATTAAATACCCTCTTTGTAACAAACATTGTTATAGAGGCTAGAAATAAAAACACAAAGATTTTTTTTCCTGTGTAAATCCAATTCTTTCCAGAACAGTGGATCAAACCAAAGTTTCACTTACAATATATTAATGTGACCATCAGTTTTTCCAAATCCTTTTGTTCATCTTTGTCAATTTAAAGAATAAGAAACTAAACTTCAGGATGTTTTGATTCGTATTTCTCTAATTTGTAGTGATTTTGAACATCTTTTCATAAGGTAATTAATAGTTTATAATTATTTTGTAAAATGTTTATATCCTATGTTATGTAAAACTATTTTGAAAAGTTAAACATCATTACTCCTCCTTGTAAGTAAGTCTTCTAGTGCCACTAGACACAACCTGTCGAATATGTTTCATGTATGTTTTGTACTGAATTCCTCAGTCTGTGACTCCTAAGTCTTTGTTTCTCAGAGAATGTGTATGAAATGGTGGGACTGGGGGATATGCATAGATAATATGTAAAACAAATTCTACTGATTGGGATATGGCTAGAAATAAGTTTTTTTTTTTCCTTTGGCAAAACTCTTGTCAGATCAGCATGGAAACAGTTTCAATGGCATTTCTTCAAGTCTGTTGCTAATTGTCTTCATGTATATGCAATCACTGGCATCTTCAAATCAAACTAGTTGAAGTCCCCTATGGAGATCTCTCTTTTTATTTTTTTTAAAGTCTGCATTTTTTTCCATTAAAGTTCATTTTCTCACAGAACAAAACGTTCATGAAAAAGAATATCATTAATTTGTAATACTGATTACATTCTGTTTCAGTTGATTAAAATAGGCCAGGAAGTAGCGCCCCAGTACTATTTAAAAAAAATCTTGCCTAGTCTGAGCAAAGTTCATAAAACAATTTTTAGCAACATTAAATAATATTCTAGGTGCTGTCTATAGAGTCCTAATATTTTAAGAAAGTTCATCTTTAATTCCTTAGCCTTTCAATTGCTTTGAAAGCCTATGTCAAGAGGGAGAAATTTTTGACTGGACCACTTCAAACCATTTTTTAATTATATTTTGTGAATATTTTGTCTCTTTACTGACTTACTCAAATTTTCATTAGGAATATTTTTCTTTGTGGTTCCATATTGGATTGATTACTTGTGATAAGTAATCCAAATTTGGGAATCCCAATCCTTTCTTTTATGAGTCATATTTTGTTATATTTTTATGACTTGGTGAATATTCATTGAATGATACAGCAACAAGAAAAGATTTGTGTTGTTAACATTTGAGTCAAAGAAACTAATTGAGTTTCTGAGTAGTAAGGTCTCTAAATTGTTAACTATCTGCTTCCTGGAATCCTTAATTATCTTCAAAACTCAGGTCAATCATCTGAAACTCACCTAGTCTCTTCTTTGAGACCTTTGATTCCCTCCTTCTCTTCTCGTATTCTGGTGCTTCTTTCTTCCAATTTTTTTTTGGTGCATATTTTGTTAATGAGCAGAATGTTTCTCCCTCTTGAAGTAAAGGAGTTTCATCTGGGTCTTTTTGTTTCCCAAAACCTATTATATTTTCCTAATGCATTGCCTTATGTATGGTAAACTTTTAATAAATGTGTGTTTATTGGTACTATATTAAAACAGATTTAGCAATTCCCTCTCTACCACAATAAATTCATGACTATGGTCTACAGAGGATACTGTACTTATCAAGGACCATTAAAAACTCTTAAAATCTTGGAATTACTTTTAAGGCCTAGAATGACTCTAAAAAATAGATAGTAAGGTAAGGTATATTCACAATAGAGCAAAGAAATGAATATTGAAATTTTAGCTTTAGCCAAATTAACTATTAAATCAATCACACAGATTTATTTTAGCTATAGACTAGTGCTTATTCTATAATTGTACATATTGATTCCCTTCCCTCCACCCACATTAGAATATGTTTGTGAGGGTAGGATTTTTTTTTCTTTTTCTAAATATAACACTAGGGATTACTGGATGGCAAGTTTTAAGATGTCAGGCTGACAGTGAAATAAAAGTCAGAACCATTCTTTCCCAAAACTGTTAGATTTGACTACCAAATAAGTAAGAATTCACTTTGAAAGATGACCAGAAAACCATTAAAGTTGGCATTAACTAGAAGTCTTCCTCCTTGTTTACAGCTAGGATCTCTGCTTATTGACCTCTTGTAAAAGAAAAATCTCTGAGTGGGACCATATGTTATGAATAAATTATTGTGTATAATTCCCTAGAGCAGAACTTTTTAAGGAAATGCAGGACTTTTCATTCTCTAACACCTAAAAGCTCAGGAACCTCATGAAAAAGGACAAATTTCAAATTTTGTTTTTTCCATTGAAAACTCATGATATTTACTAATTTATTATTGAATTTATCATTGAGCATTCCTATGAAGAAAAAGGGGATAAGAAGAAGGGAAGGAAGGGAAGCTGGATGGTACAGGGGATAAGGTGCTGGGTTTGAAGTCAGGAAAACTCATATTTATGAGTTCAATATGACCTCAAAACACTTCTGGGCTATGTGATTCTGAGCAAGGTGCTTAACTTTATTTGCCCCAAATCCTCATCTGTAAAATAAAGTGAAGAAGGAAATGGTAAACCACTTCGATATCTTTGCCAAGAAAACCCTGAATAGCATCCTGAAAAGTAGGACATGATTGAAAAATGACTAGAAAACAATGGAAGGGAAAATTTTTATAAACTGATGAAGCAAATGTGCTTTTTTAATGATAGGAAAAAATAAAATAAAACTTTTACCATTATTCATTTCTCTTTACTCTCTAAATGAGGAAATGGTTGTCATAAGCTGAATATGTTTTAAAACTGGTGATATCACTTGGCATGTCTATTCATTCAAGCAGGGCTTTGGTTGTATCAGAAAGTATTTGTCTATAAAGGACACTAGGACACATTTCTCAGTCATATCATCTTCTATATTTTTCATTTTGTTGGAATTTACTTTGTTTTTTGTAACTTAAATGAATGAATACATTTTAGAGTAGAGAAATCCTCCTCCCACAAATCTTCTGCATGTTCAAATTTTTCCCAGACAATTAAGTTATATATGAAATTTGGAAAATTTATTAAAAATTTACTGTAGAAAATCCAGATTTTTTTTAATATAACTATTAAAAAGTAAGGAAACTTGATCTGAAGTTTTAAAATGTTGAGTAAATATAACTTTTCTGAAAAGCTAGTCTGAGAACATTTAAAATACAGTGTAGCCCCAGGAATCGTTTTCATCTTTGTCAAGATCCAGCTTTCTACGTTAATGCTGCTCTGTTGACTCTTCAGGCAATGATACTTCCTCCTGCTGTATTTGGCTTTTTGAATAGCTATTTGTGGATGTATAGTCGTGAAAAAGATAGATCCGATTCCTGCTTCTGCCAAACATAATAAAAGTTTGAACCACATAGGAGCCTCTATAACCTTGCTCCATTCACCCTTGTTTTATGATTGATCATTTAAGAACTTTGAACAATGATGATATTTGACAAATAAGTAAAGCAAAATGTGAACAATTTGATTTGTGGAGTTCCAGATTAGAGAGAAGCACATTCAAATCATCCTTTAGTAAAAAAAAAAAAAATACTGTGTATTCTGCATATTATATGCTGATCCTGAGGACCAGCCTTGAAATATGGAAGTTTTAAATTTAAGGTCTGTCTCTGACTTATGTTGACAGGGTGACCATGATTTAAATGTTTAAAACAATTTTCTTTAAGATGGTCAATTACAGTTGAAGGGATTTCCACAATGGGAATTTCCTTCATCTATGAAAATACAGGTCTAGATCTCTCCCTGTTCTCACCCTTCCCCAAAAAATTTCTTTTCATTTCTATTTTGCCATTTACATAGTCTGCAAGACTATGTCTCAGTACTTGATCATTTTATTAATCATGCTAGTGGGTAATTAATAAAAGCAGTTGGTGATACTCTCTAATGCCAAAAACCCCTCTTGGAACTTTCTCAAGGTTTATATGCCTTTATTAGAGTAGATGTTCCTACAAGTAGCAATCAGGTCTGATTGATTAATAATATGGTGAATGAATATTATGAGAGGCAGATCTCTTCTAATGAGGGCCTAGGGGACATTACTGATCACTTCTTAGCCCCCACCCCCATCCCCACAACCTCAGACAATCTAGACAATCTATTTCTTCTCAGATCTGGCTGAATGGAACACAATGGACCAAAATTCATTTTAGCTTAAATACTTTGTAAGGTTCTCTAGTTAGTTGGGGTAACAATTCTAAGTTATTTCATCAGAATTATTGTCTGGATATGAGTATGAGTAAATCTTCATGGAAAATGTTCTTACTTTCAGCAGGTGAACTGTTAGGACCAAAACCAAAGCAAAAACAGCAAAAAAAAAAAAAAAAAAAAAGACCCTTAAACCAACCAAAAACCTAATCTTGAAAAATTGTGACTAGCTTGTTAACTTGCCTGAGTTTAATATTCCCTTACTCATTAGAACTTTTACTACTTTAGATTAAACAGCAGCATAATGTTATATTTATTTTCTTTTGTAGTCTTTGCGTTAGGATTATCAAAAACCTTTACTAGAGATTTATTTGTTTTAAGTTACACTTGGGAATATCATATCAATGTAAAGGAGAAAACATTTTCTGCTCCAACATTTATTTTAGTTTCGAAGATAGTACTTCTCAGTAAGAGTTTCCACTGTTGAATTTGTCAATTAAGTTGTAATCACAGATCTTGTTATTTCTATAAGTGAATAAAGAAACATATAAATATATATACATACATATAATAGATAATGATATATGAATGTGAATCACATATAACTATATATTCACCTACATTTATACATAATTATGAGTTATATAGAAATATCTATATATGTATTTATGTTTATATATATATATATTTATAAATTGACATTGTTGCTTAAGGAATAGACATAAACTTAGTTTCATTTTAAACTAAATCATTTTTAAAGAATAGGATATGGAGACATAGCTAGATGAATAATTCTGTGAAAAATATCTGGGGAGTTTAGTGCAGTCCAAACCCAGGAGGTGTCCATCAAGTAAAACAGATAGAATTTTTCTAATCTGGTTTAAAAAGTGATAGAGTTTAAAACTTCTTGTTCAGCTATGCCCAACTCTTTGTGACCTTTTAGAGTTTTCTTGACAAGGATACTAAAGTGATTTGCCATTTCCTTCTCATTTTACAGATGAGCAAGTGAGGCAGGCAGATTAAATGACTTGCTCAAAATCACACAGCTAGGACATGTCTGAGTCCAGATTTGAACTCAGGAAGATGATTCTTCTTGACTTCAGGCCTAGCACTCTATCCACTGTGCTACCTCCCTGCTTTTGTTGAGGTGTTCCTCCCATCTCTTAAATACTTATTGAATTTTAACCATGTAATGCATCCCTGAATATCTGAGTAGGTCTAAATTCTGTGGACTAAGTCAATTGTTTAAACTTGAATATTCTAGATATGTTTTCATTTTTCAATAAAATCAATAAGAGGATGACTTAGTGAATAAGGAATAATTCTTAAATAAAAACTGCATTGAAGGACTGAAGAAGTAAAGAAAAAGGATGTTCTAAAATTGACAGGGGAATAATCACATTTTAGTGAGCAGCAAATCTGAATTCCTCCACTATCTCAACTTTGATGAATTCAGATTTTTTTATGGTTTGTGAAGCTAGTAATCATGAATGAATTGCCTAGCTCAAATATTTATGTTTATTTAGATAAGCCACAAATATCAAAGCTTTCTAAAGTGCTTCAAATACTAAACTAAGGGTTTTTATTCTGCTGGAGTTGGAGCACAAAAAAGAGAACATTGTTAGTAGCTGTTCTAGGGGAAATATTGGTGCCATTGCATACCTATGCCCCAGAATTTAGAAAGATCAGAAGAGGTGAATGTTCAGTCAAAGTTGTAAGGTTTGTAAATTAAATCTGCACCTTTAATTTGCAAAGTGTGAACTTCTAAGTAATATCAAATTGTATGAGAAAATAAAAGACATGACCAAGAGCAGAAACATTAGTGTCCTAAACAGATGAACTCAGGTCTTCCTGACTCCAAGGCTCTATCTGTATTCTATCTGTTGCCTAAACTGGGGTGAGGAATCGTTTTTTCTGCCAAGGGCCATTTGGATATTTATAGTATCATTTGTGGGATGTGGTTAAGCATGTAATTAATTCACCTCTAAAAAGTTCCTAGATTCATTAAATTTTGAGATCGCCTTGTGGTTGCCTTGGCAACATCAGACCAATAAGGCCTGCTGTTTGGAGGTTCCCTGCCCCTGACCAAAATGATGGCCAATACACCTGATATATCTACCTACCAGAGTCATTGTGTAGAATTTGCTTATAAAATCCTTTTCAAACTCTAAAATACTATATTGGTTGTTCCAATTGTCTAAGTGCATTCTTAAGCTTAAAAACTTTGGGGGACATTTTGTATAAATGCCATTAATTGTTAGTTTCATTATAGTACATTGTTTTCTTGTGGTGGATACTTCAAGAATATATTGCTGCCTACAGCATGAATACATGGTATAGTAATATGTATATACTTTGCAGCAAATCCCATTTGATTGAGGTAAATAGTGGATCATAATGCAGTGTGCCGGACCTTTGGTCAGAAATGTCTGTGCTTCAAATGCTACCTTGCTAGATGATCCTGGGCAAGTCACTTTCCAACTCAGCCTCATTCAAGGTTTGCCTATTAAATTTTAGATCAATTGTATTCTGCTTGTCAACAAAATGACAAATCTTTGACAAATATTGAGTTCATATAATAAATATAATACAATATAATATAATATAATAAAATATCATATCATAACATAACATAAGATATGATATGATATGATATAATGATTTGCAACCTGAGAGAATATAGTAACCACTATAGCAAGGGAAGTTTACCCAGTTTATTGAATATATATCTCCATTCATCCTGAAAGAAAAGAGCATTCAACTCAAAACATAACTAAAACTACCCAAAGAGAATTAAATATATTTTCAAAAACTTTTACATTTTAATTCACTCTCCTAGGACATTCCTACTGTTCTAATTTGGCAGATCTATTATGAACAATTGTCATTTGTCAGTTTTCAGATAAAAAGTATTTGGGGAAATCAGAAGTCCAAACAAATTCCATTTATTCTTGGGAGATTTCCTAGAGAAATAAAACAGTTTCTGTTACATCCTCACAACACATATCATATTGGCCATACCAGAAAAAAATTAAAACATTAAGACTGTTCAATGTAATGGTTACAAAAATGAGGCAGAAAATTGTGGCAATGAAATTGTCATGATTATAATGAACAACAGAAATAATGATAATGCCTGCTCCAGTTCACCATTGTTACCTGATAGAACTTTCCAAACTGCCTCTTAAGCTAAATGATGCAGGTCTCATTGTAGCATGATTACAAATTTATACTTTCTTATCTTATCAGTGATTTTATGTTTCTGAGCAACACATTTTGTCATTGATTGTTCTTTGGAAGCATTTGCCTGCTGCTTTCCTTTTTTTTTTTTTTTGGTATGGAGATTTTCCTTTCTGCTTAAGTGAACATTCATCTAGCAGTCTTGCCTATAGTATCTTGAGACCTTTAGAGGTGATGTGTAAAACATGCTTCTTTTGCAGAGTAGCAGGAACTTCAGTCATACTTTGTTCTGAGAGCAATTCAGAGCTTTTCCCCCCCTCAAAATCTTTTTGACACAAACTCTACAAAGACACACTCTTCCTTTTTTTAAAAAATTCTGCCTGAGAGCCTTTTCTTTTTCTCATGTTTCATAATTTTCATCAGAATAAAATGACCTTTCATTCTCAGGTAATGCTCACTGGGTTTCACCTCATGTAAAAGAAGTATTTTCAGTAATGATAGAAGGATATTTAATTTAGATGCACTAGATGATACAGATACACACTTATTTTACACATTTAGGACTGACTGAGTTATTCATTTCAGGTTGGCTGTGACTATGACAAATTCATTTAAGTCAACACTGGAAATAATATCAAGCCTGTTATTGATTTGTCAAAGACTATGTTTCAGCATCTAAAGGAGATTTTTCTTGAAGAGTGCTTCATTTTTAAATAAGCAGATCATGAACCTTGGATTTCAGTGTAGCCTCAAATGTTATCCTCTGTGACTGCAAAGACAGGACCATAGACCTGGAACTTGGAGTGACTTTTGAGACCAATTAGTTTAATCCCCCCATTTTATAGCTGAAGAAATTGAGGTCCAGAGACTGGATGAATTCAAAGTCATACAAGGAGCAAATCTTAGAATCAAGATTCAAACTTGGATCATCAGAGTATTGATTCAAAATTTTCCTCATTGAACTATTTCTTTTACTATGAAAGAGGCAGGCATTTGAATTGTGGGTGGGGGGCAGGGAGTAAGTACCTGCTGCCAATAACCTTAATGAAGCACAAAAACCTTTTTTCTACTTTAAGGTTACTTAATAGGCAGTAGATAAGTTAGAAGAGGCAATCTCTAGGCTAATCTTTTTCAACTTACTGTAGCTGTGGAGTTTGCTGTGTTGAGAGGAGGAAGAGTTACAGAACCAAATAAAATCTCTGTGCCAGAGCAGTGTGGTTTAGCACTGGGATGAGCAATGCTTGATCTTTCTAGTTGGCTTTTTCTGTTATTTATCCTCACCTCTTCATTGGTGTCCCTGAGGAAGTCTTGTGCTAAAAGCTTCTTGAGGTCTTGAATACAGAAAACACTAAAGGTTTAAGTGATGGTGGTTATGTCACCAGTTTGATGATAGCTATGACATTGACATTACTCTCTCTGCCCTTCTCTGGAGTCTCATGGGTTTGTACAACACTTATGGTCATAAATTGTAACAGCCTCAAAGAGTCATTGGTTTGGTACTTTTAGGTGCCTGTTTTTCCCAAAAAGGAATGCATCAGAAGTGGGGGGGGTAAATGATTAATAGGAATAAATCCCCTATTTCTGGTCCCTCTGTTAGCACTTTCAGGTCAGGGATTTTGTTTTCCAAATAGTATCAACCACAATGTGCTTCACATATTAGATACTATTCCTTGATGTATTGAATTGAGTCCCATGAATAGCCTTTAAAGTACCCTAGCTCTCCTAGTGGGGTGAGAGCACATTGACTCATTCTATAAATATTTCTATGCTAGAATTTAAAATGTTCACCACTGGCATAATACTACTAATATTAATATTAATAATAATAATAATAATAATAATAATAATGAATAACTACAAAAATAATAACTCATTTAAAATAGTATCCTAAGGTTTTCGAGGTGTTTTATATGCATTAGCTCATTTAATTTTTACAACCATTCAGCAATGTCACCTCTCATTATCTTTATTTTACAGGTAAGGAAACTGAAGCTCATAAGACTTTAATTACTGGTCCAGAATTATATAGCTGTTTGACTTTCGGGTAGGATTCAAATCTAGTTCTTTCTGACTTCAAATTCAGCACTTGATCAATTATGACTCAGTGTCCTACCAAAATATAGTAGAAATGGAGAGGAGGAGTCAGTGTTGGCCACAGACTTACACAACCATGTCTTCTTGAAAAGTATAAACAGTGTACACTCTTTCTATGTATGTCTGACTTTAAGAGTCATATTCACTTTGTAATTTCCCTTCAGTTTTTCTCTGCTTTGATCAATCAAGAACGGACAGGCATTTATTTTGTGCTAATCATGTGTAAACAATAGTACTAGGCAATGAAACTATAAAGACAAAAACAAAGTTCTTTTGCCCTCAAAGAACTTATAAGCTACTTTATTTTTAAAAATGGAATGTATACCCCATAGAAGTTTATATAAAATATACAAAAAAGAACTACAAGTTAGTTTGGAGGGAGAAGGTAACACTTGAAATGAGCTTTGAATGAAACAAGGGATTCTAATAGGTGGACATGAAATATGGGATGGGATAGAGGGGTGGGCAAGTACATTCCAGGTATAGAGGACAGTCAGTACAAAGGCATGGTGTTGGGAAATCAAGAAGAGCAGTTTGACTGTATCATCATGTATATGAAAGGGATTAATGTGTAATAAGCCTAGAAAGATAGATTTGAACTAATTATCAAATTGAGGTAGTTTGTTTTTGATCCTAGAATTAAAGGGGAACCACTAAACTTGTGTTTAATGAAGAGGAAATGACAAGATTAAGACTGAACTTTGGGAAAATCATACTGGCAGTTTTGTGGAAAATGAATTTTATAAGTGAGAAACTCAAGACAAAGGATCAATTAGCATCTATTGCAATAGTTTATCTGAATGGTTCTAAGGTTGTGACTGCATGATCCTGTGAGTAAAAATAATCTATCCAATTTGCTCCAACTGCATTGTTTAATACCTTTGACAATAAATAAAAATTAAACAAACAAACAAATAAATAAATAAATCTTTGATAATACCACTAGCTTGCTTAAACATCTTCAGAGGCTCCTTGTTACTGAAGAATTAATTTAATGCTCTGCCATTTGGGGTTTTAGCCAAAGAATTTTCTTACTAGTTATCATAAGAAAAGAACTAGATCATGCATTTGAAAGCAGATAACCTAAATAAAGTATGACAGAATAACTTCTATTCTTTCCACTGGTTATATAACTGGGAATGGTGAACAGATGAAAAGTGAGTGAGATGCAGTGCAATATTAGGAAGAGAAGTAAAGAATTACTACAATGATGAAGGTGTGGTTTACAGGGTACAGTGACTGAGCTCTGTTTGGAATAGTCTAGCAACAAATGCTTCAAGTTGAGCAGGTACTTGAAAATTGTTCTGCCCACAGGTTAAAAAAAAAAGTCTTTTTACTACTGGCACATATTTCCCTGCAGCATTTTCAGACTAATAATACCAAGTCTACCAAAAGGCCTTTTCTATAACCCTTTTCAATACTGTCAACTTTCCAGAAGCTCCACAAAACATTATAAACTACATCCTGACTAAACCTGAATTTATAGAGAATAAAATCAAGACTTTTTTTTTACAAGGCAATGGATTTGCCCAAGGCCACACAGATAGGTTATTATTAAGTGTCTGAGGTCACATTTGAACTCAGGTCCTCCTGACTCCAGGGCTGGTGCTCTATCCACTGTGCCACCTAATTGCCTAATCAAGACTCTTAGTATCCAGTTCCAAGGTATTCTATAATTTGGCTTTAATATAATGGCTTTACATTATCTCTTGCAATACCTTATTCTACACATGAAGGTCTATTTTTTAATTCTTTCCCATGTCCTTCTAGACATCTAATGATTGTTATTTTTATTTATAAACAAAATAGTATAGAAAGAGAAGAGAACAGGGTCCAGGACAGAGCCTGGAGGAGCATCCACTGCTAGTGGGTGTGACCTAGATCAAGATCCAGCAAATGCGACTGAGAGAAAGTGATCATACAGGTAGAAGGAGAAGCAGGAGAGAACAGAGAACAGAAGCAGGAGAGAAGAGCAAAGAGACTATCAGGGGAAAAAAGTAGATCAACAGTATCAAAGTACTAATTGCTTTACAGATATTACATTGCATTTGATTCTCATAACAACCCTTTGAAGTAGCCATTCTTGCACTCATTTTACAAATGAAGAAACCAAGACCAGCAGCAGTTAAGTGACGTGCCCAGGACCACACAGTTAGCAAATATCTGAAATTGAATTCTAAATATCTAAGGCCTTCCTGCCTCTAGATTCAGTGCTCTATTTACTGTACCACCTATCTGCCTCAGAGGTTGCAGAGAAGTCAATAAGGGTAAAGACTGATTAAAGACTTGGAGTTGGAAAACAATATATCATTGGTAATGAAGAAAGAATTTTGGGGAAAAGATGAGTTCATATTTGAACATGTTGAGTTAAAGGACATCAATTTTGATATATTCAATAGTCAGTTGGAGATTATCAATTAGAGAGCTTAGAGAAATAGAGATTCATCTGAATAGAGACGATAATTGAAACATAAGAGATCACCAAATGACCTATTATTAAGGAAGAAGAGAAGTGAAGAGGAAAGGAGAATAGAGGAGAGGAGAGCAGAAAAGAGAAGAGAAGGGTAAGAGAAGAGAGGGAAGGGGAAGGGAAAGAAGGGGACAGAAGAAGATGTTCTCACCCTCAAGGATCTCATTTCTTTTCAAAGTGAGCAATTTGAAATTGCTTCAATTCTGCAAACCTTCACTAATGAGGGCGTGGCATGCTGGGTGGTCCTGTGCCAGTGTCTCCCATACTGTACAATCAATTCTAAAGTTCTTCAGAGAGCCCCTCAGGGTGTCCTGGTATCATTTCTTTTGGCCCCTTGTGAGTACTTGCCCTGGGTGAGTTCTTCATAAAATAATCCTTTCTATAGAAGTCAGGTTTCATTTTTTCTTATGTATTTCTAATATTCTCTACAAAGTTATTAAATTGATAAGAGTAAAAACTGTGAGTCACGTGGCAATATTATATAATGTAAAATATCCTGTCATTTGGATAAAAAAGAATCCAGATTCCAGTCCAATTTCTACCACATATTAGCTGAGTGACCCCAAATATGCAATTTAATCTCTCTGAACCTCTTAAACAAAATGAAGATAAGGAGATAATACTACCTCTTTTTAAACTATAAAGTGCTATATAAATGGAAGTGTCAGTGATAATAATTTATTTCTCTTACAGCACCTAAGTAGTGCCTTCCTGCAGTTCAATAAATGTTTAAATAAATGAATTAGCTAATTTCAGGACATTAGGTAGTTTATTTAGTGCACTATCAAAACCTACCTAAGACACTAACTGTGTGACCCTCAGCAAATCATTTAACCTCTGCCTGTCTCAGTTTCCTCATCTGTTATATATTAATGGTACCTACATCCCAGGGTTTTGTAAGAATAAAATGAGATAATATTTGTAAAGCACTTTGTGAACATTAAAACACTATATAAATGTGATCTACTTTTATTAATAAATTAAGCTATAATTAAATATGGAGTATAATCAGTAGGGATATAAGTACCATTTATATAAGACTTAAGTAATATTTTGGGCTCATTAAAAAGATTTTATATTTCTATATGTCCAGTTAATCAAAACTATTCGGTAAGTTGTCCTTACAGGAAAATGAAAAAGATTATGAATTTCCTAAATAATTATGCCATCATCATCTCCAGCAAACAGAACTGAGCTTATGTGTTAGTCACTAAATAACTAAGGCAACATATCATATAGATTACTGGTCCTTAACCCTTCTTGATTTTTAATGTCTATTACTTCCAGGATATGATTTCAATGCTTATTGAGAATCACTGCATCATAGAATGTTCCAGTTAGAACAAAATTGAAGAGAGCTCAAATATCGTGACTAGTTCATTTTGCAGAGGATGATATTAAGGTCTGGAGAGTTGTCACAGATCTAAGCAACCAGGATTAGAACTCAGATCTCATAACTCCTAAGATAAATTCTTTCCCTTCCAAGTGGAAAAAATAGTGAGATTGAAGGAAAAGCAACATTAACTGGAAGACTGGGAGAGGACCTGATTGAAAAGGTGTCAATCTCATCACCTGAGCTTTTTTTTCATAGCTATCATTGTCTATAATGTAAAGATTTAAATACATGGAAGATTTAAATCATTTCCTGCCTGTTAATAGAATGCTAAAGCTTTTTGAAATCTGAGAGTAGCAGATTTTGAGAGTTGGGGTCTTAGAGACTAATTGCATACAAAAGTAATGAGCAGCATAATATTCTTGACAAGTAATCATTCAGTCACAGCTTGAACAGGAGAATGAATACACCACTTCTAGAGTGTGCCTGTGTCACTTTTATGTGACTCTGAAAAGAATTTTTTTTCCTGTCATCAGATGTAAATTCCTCTCCACGAAACTTCTATCCATTGTTTCCTGGCTCTGCTCCCTGGAACCAAGGAAGACAAATCTATCCCTGGTGTACATAACAGCCCTTCAAATTCTCGAGCACAGATATTTCCTCTTCCTTGACAGAATTATTTTCTTCTTTAGGCTAAACATCCTCAGTTCCTTCACTTCAATATTATGTGATTTGAACTTTAAATATTTAGCCATCCTGGTGGCCTCCTTTGGATATTCACCAATTTATCAGTGGTCTTAAACTGCCACCTAAGCCGAACAGTGGTCTCCAAATATCATCCAATATTTGGAAAGTACAGAAAGATTATCATTTTCTTATTCCTGGAATTTATGCTTCTCTTAATGCAGCCCAAGAGAGTATTAGATTTTTTTTGCTGGCAGATGACATTGCTGACTCCTATCGATTTTTTAGTCTACTAAAACCCCCTATATCTTTCTCATACAAACTATGTCTAATCATTCCTTACTCATCTAATTCTTGTGAAGTTTTTTTTAATCTGAATATAAGATTGAATTTTCCATATTGAATTTCATCTTGACATGAAATGAGAAAATATATATGAAGCACTTGGCAATTTATATGGAACATTAAGTTCCATATAAATGATTTCTTCTTTT
The DNA here is from genome assembly GCF_037893015.1 of Macrotis lagotis. Classification (NCBI taxonomy): domain Eukaryota; kingdom Metazoa; phylum Chordata; class Mammalia; order Peramelemorphia; family Peramelidae; genus Macrotis; species Macrotis lagotis. Next base: position 624,639,090 of record NC_133658.1, read on the forward strand.
TATGTAGTTACCAATGCTCTTAACCTGTAAAAATATTTTTTAGGTCCTTACAGTATTAACTTAAGTGCTACCTTATAAGTCTCTGGTTCACATGGCAAATGCAAAATTGACAGCTAATACAGTTCGAATCCAGGGTCTATCCAGGTCCTTGATTGATCCTCCTTCCTATAAGTACCAACACCAGAGAACCTCCAGTTTCAGATTCTTCACTGATCAAATAGTCCTGTGTAAAGTATGAGATGAGCAATCATTTCATGCTCCTCATACTTCTCACAGAGAGTATAGAAATGAAGACCTAAAGTTATATATTTCCTAGGCAACAAGCAATTATGAAGCACCTACTATGTGATAGGAACTGGGATACAAGACAAAAGACAGCCTTTACTCTCCAGCAGCTCACAGTCTTGATAGGAAGTTAAGATTTCTGGAATTCTGGAAATTTTATACAGTTGGGGAATAATTCCAGGGTCTGGGAGAATAGTTTGGGCGATGTTTTATTTTTAATTGTTATATTGCTAAGTTTTATGTATTATTTGACAATTGTGAGCTAAGTTAATGTTGCATCTAGTTTAATGGAAAATTAACTTTGTTTACCAAGACTTTATGACTTGTTGTTCAGTTTTTACAGTTATGTTTGACTCATTGTGATTCCATATGAAGTTTTCTTGGCAAAGATGGTGATTCATCATTTCCTTCTCTGGTTTATTTTATGGAGGGGGAACTGAGACAAATAAGTGACTTGTCCAGGGTCACACATCCAGTAAATGTGAATTCATGTCCTCCTAATTCCAAAGTTGGCACTGTGCCAAGGATTAAAGTCTGCTAAAACGCAGCAAGTTCAGAAAGGACTGGTTTCTGACTATTATTAACTAGCTGGCACTGAGGGATAGAGCTAATTTTGAAAAACTATTGAGAGCTCAAAAACTTCTGCTTATGAAAAAGTAGAGCATACAAAAGCCATTGAAGTAAGTAATGGACTTCCAAAGATTCATTTTTTGTTTTGATTAACAATTACAAGTAAGTGACTATGAATGCTACCAGGTGGTTGAATATCATGTATCATCAATCATCATCATCATCATCATGATCATCATTGTAATAATAATAGTAGAGAAAGAATGCCTTGAAATGGCTTGGAAATGAATTAGGAATGGACAGGATGGTTAACCTTGGAAAGGTCATTTGGGATAGCATATTCATTCTTGGCTTCTTTCTTCAGTTCTTGATCTAGTAATCCATTTATCATATCATTTCTCTCTTTTTGGAGTCAAAAACATGTGTCAGGATAAGAATTATAGACTCATTTGGGCTGGCAGGGTCCTTAAGGGGGTCAGCAGCTTAAGGTAGGATTGATTTGGTTACCTTGAAATCGTCTTTAAAAGATGGATGTTTTGCCACTACTCTTTACATCTTTGGTGACACAGAATCTACAGACTTCTTGGGGAGCATAGGTGTTTCTCCTCTTATTCTTAAAGCAAGTCAGAATCTACACAGGAAATAAATCTGCCAGCTGCATTTCTAGTCTCACTCTGGAACTGTTTTACTCAATCTTCATCATCCCTACACACTTTATTGTCATAAGTCTGGAGACTGTTGTCGTGTGTTAGTTACCAACTTGATTGTGACTGACTTTCTCCAGTCCATAAGCCTCATCCTTTTAGGTCTTGTTTTGAAAACTTTGACTTAAAAATGATCTTATGCTTACTTGCTTTAAAAACAAAACAAAACCCACCATCTTAAAAAAAAGTCATACCCTAGGGCTTGGAAATTCTAGAAGATAGAATGTTTTATAATGATTAAGTATTGAGTTTTCCATGAGATAAATAAGAATAGTCCTGACTTTTGAGCTGATGTCTCTATTATTTTAAACTGTGCTATTTTTTGGAATTTTATTATCATCATATTAAAGATCTCCCTGAGTGAGTGACTTTTACACACTTCTACACTATTCCAGAATTTTTTTTATTGTCAAAATTCTTTCATCTTCATTGAATTGGTTAAGCATTGGTACTTAGCATGCCTTATTTTAAATAATTCTGGAAAATATGGTAAAAATAAATTAGAGAGATCATTTACATAAAGATAGTGCATGGATATAGGTTTTTTAACATATTCTTTTTAGTTTTTAATCATCAAATGCTCTAGAATATTGTTTTTGTTTGTTCTTTATTTTCAAAGATGATCATGAAATCAAGGAGGTGATGCCATGCCATAAAAGTAAAATGAATTTAAATAAGGGAGGACTGTGCAAAGTCACCAGCCTCATTTCTCTTCATTATATAAACTTTTAATGAAAGTCTTATGAAGCTAGCAGAGTATTTTGCAGAAACTCTATGATATGGGCTTAATTGGTAAAAAAAAATAATCACATGGCAGTCAAATTGAGCTATAAGCTGATCATGAGTCAACATTCCAAAAATTGAACAAGGAAAAATCCAAAATAGCCCTAAAACATTCATGACTTCAGTATTCCTAAGTAGAAAACATAATGTGTTCAACTGAAATATTTATAGGCCTTTAGAACTGAAGAGTTCTGAAGAATCACCTAATACAATCTAATAATTTTATAAGTATTACCCACGCAGTCTAGGGGTAGAATTGGTTTTGTGAATCCCAAAAGAGGACCTGACTCTGGATTTTGGTAAATTGAGTATATTAATGAAAAGCCTGAACCTAAAGAGAGGGGATTATTCAGCTTTTCTCACTGTTTTGGGATCACTGCCCCTCCTCCAGATTTCTGTAGAAAATTCCCAATCAGAAGTCTTAAGATCATTTTTTCCAAGTATGAACCCCTATGGAGGTCTAGTTAAGCCTGTGGATCCCATCTCAAAACAGTTTTTGAATAAATACAATATTTAGGATTATTAAGGAAATCAACTATTCTAAAATTAAAAATCAGAAATATCATAATTATTCATTTACAAATATTTAAACCATGAGATCATACCCTTTTCCTATTACACTGTCCCAGGATATAAAAATAACTTTTTAGAACCAATCAAAAATATTTCATATTCACCTTGGATTTATGTTCTCTGAAATCATCCCTCTTTCCTTAACTAAGTGAAAACAAATAGATTTCAATCAAAGACCTTAGAATAAGTATTAAAAAAAATCTTCAAAAGCCATTTAATGAAGCAAAATTATGCCAAACAGAATGTAATAGAAATTCTAGTAGAAAACCAGGGTCAAGAGAGTTTCATTTACTTTTGATTCAAGATAAACTCTTAGTGACACTAAATTCTCTGCCTTCTTTACAACTTTTTTATTGATATTTAATTTTCCTAAATACATGTTATGAAAGTTTTTCAACATTCATCATAAGTCTATGTATATTTTTAGGTTACAAAATTTCCTTCTACCCTCCCTTCCCACCCGCCTCCCCTCAGTGGCAGTCAGGTTAACATTGTACATACACATTTTTACAGATTAGTCATTTTTTGATATGAGGAATTAGGATTAAGGAAAAGAAATACATAAGAGATATTTTTTAAAAAGTGAATGTAGTGATCATCAGATACTGAAAGATTTGTTTTGTTTTGTTTTTTCCCTCTGATGGGGATAGCATTGTCCAAAGCCAGTCTAATGGGGTTGTCCTAGCTCCCTGAACTGCTGAGAGCAACTGCATCCATCAAAGTTGATCATCTCACAATGTGGTTGCTAATGTGTACATTGTTGTCTTGGTTCTACTTCACTCAGCATCAGATCCTGTAATTCCATGCTTCTCTAGAGTTTGACCATTTATGATTTCTTATAGAACAATAGTATTCCATAGTTTTCATGCACCATAACTTGTTCACTCATTCTCCAATTGAAGGGCATCCCTTCAGTTTCAAATTCTTTGCACTACAAAAGGGCTGCTATGAATATTTTGGAGCATGTGGGACTTTTCCCTTCTTCTATAATTTCTTCTGGATACAGTCCTAGAATTCGAAATTGCTAAGTCAAAGAGTATGAACAGTTTTATTGCTCTTTGGGCATAGTTCCATATTGCTTTCCAGAATGGTTGGATCTGTTCACAGCTCCCCTTCTTTACAATTTGAGGGATTATCTAGAAGGAAAAAAAATTCCATAAAATGGAGGGTGTTTTTCTTTTTTTAAAGCAAATCCCAAAGGATCACAGGTAGAACTTTCTTTGGCAAAGGAATGAGTTATGGAGGAGAGTCATTGGCTCTACAGGGATCTTAAGAGTTGAAGAATCTGTGAACTGTGAATGGAATCACAAGAAAATGTTAATGACTTTACCAACTTTCCTTTCTGATGGTCACACAGTTGATTTTTTACAGAGTTAGGAATAGAACAATTCTGCCAATTTCTCAGTTTCCTGAATCTCAGATTCACACTGTTCATTCTATACAAACTACCTGTTTATTCCTTCATTGACTCTCACAGCACAGAGCAAGCTCTGAACTTGAGTTCTTTATTCATTTAAAGGCTTGATAACTTAAGACAGATCTAGAGATATGGAAAGTTTTCAAAGTGGTATTACAAAATCATTTGGATAAGTTAAAAGAATTGGGATCCTTTAGCAAGGAGGAGAAAAGATGAGAAATGAATTAACATTGCTATTTAGTAACTTGGAAGTTTTGATAGCAATAATAAGAACCAGTTGCTATCTTTCTCTATTCAGTATAGAACTACTGATTTAAAATGAAGGGATTAGGGTTAGGTTATATATATTGAAAATTTTCTTGACAAGGTGATTTGACATGGAAAGAGGTAGTTTTGTTTTTGCTTTTTGTGCTATTGGCAATGGGCTAGAAATTCATCTTTGTTGAATGATTGATGTACTATTTGGCTTAATTCTAAGGCAAGCATTCATTGACTCCTTACGATTTCTTTCAGAACTTGAAGAATTATATTACCAATAGGAGACCATAGGTTAAATAAAATCCTTTCTTTTAAGACAGTTTATCTAATGCTTTAAAAGAGTTCAAAGGTATTACTGTACAAAACCACGTAGTGACCAACAATGTATTAAAATGCCCAGGTTTCTCTCTGGACATACTATTCAAGAAACAATTACTATACTGGCCTAAATAATCAGGCCTAGAAATTATTGATCCAAGAATCCATCATAGACCTGAAAAAATAAAACATTTTTAGTGTCCAGAGTTTGACAAAGTCTAAACTTGTGATTTGGAATATAACTCAGCATGTCCTCTTAATCACTTCCCCCAATTCTTCTATCAGGAAGAAGGTTATTTGTAAAATTATAATTATGACCAGCTTGTTTATTTATTTATTTTTGCTAAACCTTAACTACTTCGAAAGCCTCTTTTCTATGTTTCTAGCATTTTGGTGAAATATTTATTACACTATGACTTTTCAGTGTCCTCAGCTGTGTCCCAGTTATAACTTCTGATCCATCCCTGATATAATGTTTATTTTCATTTCAGTTTCCAAGGCTTTTTTCATCCTTCTTACAATACTTTTCCTTCCTTCAATTACCCAGACTATGGAGAGATTGGAATGTTAAACAGGAATGAGATGCATTAAAGCAAAGTGAATAAAGAAAAAAAATCAAATTATCTCTTGATTTCCACACTCAATCCAACTGTTCTTCTGTTAATATTAAAAGAACCTGATTCCTTCCTACTCATGCTTTTATTTGGAAATAGCCCAAGGAAACAAAATGCATTCCATTACTTCTGCCCACAAGTTTGCTCTTTCTTGGAAGAAGATAGAGAACTTAATGTCAGTAATGAGTTTATCTTGGCTCAAAATAAAATGAAACTGTCTTGGTCCTGGGTTGCTAATTGCTTTTGGACATGTATCAAATGAATTCTGAACAGTATTTGTGGTAGTGAACAGCAGCTTGTAGGAGTAGGGATGGAAGAAATTGCATAATTTGTACACAACTCTTTAAATTTGTATTGTGCCACTGTGAATTCCCTGAGGCTGACCTTATATTTTCATCCAGTCATTCCCTTGTATTTAACCACTTTGTATATATTTGTGTTTTTTCACTTTATATTTGCTATATGTTTTAATACATATTTTATACTTATTCACTTTGTATTTATGATATAACATAAATGATATATTTATATGTATATATATGTGTATTTATGATATAACATAAAATAAATAATTTTATGTGTTTGTATCTCTTTCACTGGAACATAAACTCATTGAAATCAAGGATACTTTGCTTGGTCTTTCCCCTTAGTATTTGTTTCCTCAGAGTCTAGCTCAAAATGGACCCAAAGTACTAGTTGATTGACTGATAAACACGACTTCCAGAGTTTAGAAATTGATATCTCCATATTAGAAGTGGAAAACTTGAGACAACAAACATAGTGTGTTAGCAGCAAGTTAGTTTAGCTGGATTCATTTGAAATTACTTGACTGCCTAGTTCATTTTTTAAAATTTTTTTTCCCCCATCAATGACAGTGATGTTTTTCAGTCTTGTTGGTTAGGTAATAATAAAAGTGATACTGAGGCTTGCAAAGTATATTATATACAGTATCTCAATTGATGATCCCAGAAATCTTGTAAGATAATCTCTGCAGATATTATTACCGTTGTACAGATGAAATCAAGTTTCACAAAGGTATGGTCACAAGTCATTTATTGATGGAGTCAGGATTCAAACTCTGCTGATTCCTAAGTTTTGGATTCTTTATTCTTTTCCATGTTGTCTCTCTTAATTCCCTACTCTTGGTGTTTCCAGATAGTTTTAACTGAAGACACGTTTAGAGCACCAGATGTGGAGTCAGAAGGACCTGAGTTCAAATCTAGTCACAGATACTTACTAATTGTGTGCTCCTGGTCAAGTCACCTATTTTCTTCAGTCTCTTCATCTATAAAATGAGCTGGAGAAGAAAAAAGCGAACCACTTAGTATCTTTGCCCAAAAAACTCCAATTGGGTCACAAAGAGTCAAGGATGAATGGAAAATGACTCAGTAATACCAATAATTTTGGAATAGATCTTATGTGGTTATTCCAGTGTTTTCCACTACAACCTTTTTATCATCTCTTCCAACAAAATAATCATTTTTTCCTAATTGCTGGGGCTATTACCCAAATTATTCTGTCCCTTATGTCAAAATGGTCAAGCAGCCACATTTAATAAGCAACAATTATAGACCATAATTGTTGAAGTTTTCCTTTTACCAACTACATTCCCTGTAGGCCCTTCTCCTTTAGCTTCTTCTCTCTTCAGAGCATCTAATAAAAGATGTTATTATCATGTTTCCCCAGTCCTTCCAGGAAGAACAATTCTTCCATGCCTATTTTTTGGAGATGGATCAGTGAAGAGATGAAAAGGTTACAGCACAAAAATACATCCTTAGGTCAACTTGGGATATATATATATATATATGCTTACATGCATGTATGTATACATATATGAATGAAAATGTATATATATATACATATAAATATTTAATATTATATTGCTGTTAATATTCTTACTTTTGTGATTTTGTTAAACCATTTCCACTAAGTATAAAAGTTCTGATAAAAAAGATTCCAAAATATCATACTTATATATGTGAATATATATATATATATATATATCTTTTATAGCATGTTATAAGCATTTCCTCTAATATTACAGAATGTATGGTTTCCATTTTGTGTGAGCAATCAGTGTACATATGAAAGTATATTCTTGGATCAAATGAAACCAAAACATAAATAACTGCTTTGAACACCAGCTGGCACTGATAATTTTGTACATTCTCAGTAGAGTTGTAGATTGCAACAATACATAGGAGAATGCTCTGTACATGCTTGAACATATACTTTAGTCATTCAATTATTAAATTTTAGAACCACAGAGACCTTTGAGAGCATTCAGTCCAGTTGACTTTTTTAAAGAGGAAGAAATGAAGGTCCAAGGAGGCTAGTGTTTTTCTAAGGCCACAAAGCTAACACATAGAAAAAATAAGAAGAGAATTGAGTATCCTAATTGAGTCTCCTGTCTGGAATTCTTTCTATGCTTGTTCCATAAAAAGTGTATCAATATTGAACATGGTTTTTCAGATGTAGAGAGCATAACATTTTAATTCTAGAAATCCAGAGAAGATTCTTTAAAAGGTATATTACAAATGTCAATCTGATTCGTGGGCAGGATTGACCAAAGATGTTTTGACTAGAATGGCCAAGAATGACCTTAAATTCCCATGAATGAGATATATAGTTGGCAGTCACATTCAGGAATGACATAGATACAAATTTTATGTATTGAAAAAGGAGATGAAAGCCCCATTTGAGAAAATATAGTTGAGGGGGGAAAAAACTGTGTTCTGTGGTGACCACCAGATAAATATTCATCAACAATGTCACAATATAGGTGTGCTCCTCACTTTTGATACACATGCTGTATGAATAAACTTGAACAAAACAAAAATAATATCAGGAATTGTTGTATTTCACAACCATTCTTCACTTTACAAAAGATTGTTCTGTTCTCTTCCCCTCTCACTCCCCCTTCCTCCTCCTCATCCTCCTTGTCCTCCTCATTCTCCTCCTCCTTCTTCTCCTTCTTCTCCTCCTTCTCCTCCTTCTTCTTCTTCTTTTCTTTTTCTTCTTCTTCTTCTTCCTTCTTCTCCTCTATCATTCACACAGCCAGTTTTCATAGCCAAAGGCTACTTCTATGTGTAAATGGCTTATTAATTTGCATATTCTATCTTACTCTCCCTTCTATTCTGAGATATGCTGATTTTCAATTACTTGCTGGACAGCTCCACTTAGGTCTCCATTATTTCAAGCTTAGTTATGTCCATAACTAAACTAATCTTCTTTAAATCTCTTCTTCTTCCAGTTTCCCTGTTTCTTTTTAGGAATCCAGCAAGAAATCAGAAGCACAGACTAAACTTTTTTTTTAGATTTTTTTCAAGGCAATGGGGTTAAGTGGCTTGCCCAAGGCCACATGGCTAAGTAATTATTAAGTGTCTGAGACCGGATTTGAACCCAGGTACTCCTGACTCCAAGGCCAGTGCTCTATTCACTGTGCCACCTAGCTGCCCCCCAAACAGATTAAACTTAAATGACATGTTCACATGTAGAATTTTCCTCATCCTCACATCTGATCAATTGGCAAGTCCTGTTGATTCCATATTAAATTTTTTCATGTCTCACTCTCTCAAGTTAAATAGCCCCACTCCAAGTGATAACCTGATCTTCTCTTATTTGAATTATTGAAATTATAATTCTCCTCATCTCATTTTATCTGTTCTATCCTCTCTTAATCTAATTTTTACAATATGACAAATAATATTACTAATTCACACATCTCTCTGTCATGCTCAAATATTTCTAATATTTACCTATAGAATAAAATACACACTCCCTAGCCTTACTAACATTGAAACCCCTTGACAGTTTACAAGTAGCCTATATTTCCATTTCATTTCAAATTTTTTTCACTTATCTCACATTCTTCTGTGAGCCACATGTGAGTCTTCTGCCTCTGTTATTCACTCAATCTATTTTTTTCCATTCCTGTAATGTACTTTTTCCCCATCACTGCCATTCAAATTTTTTTAGGTTTTTTTCAAGGCAAATAGGGTTAAGTGGCTTGCCCAAGTCTACACAGCTAGGTAATTATTAATTGTCTGAGACCAGATTTGAACCCAGGTACTCCTGACTCCAGGGCCAGTGCTTTTATTCACTGTGCCACCTGGCTGCCCCCATTCAAAATTCTTTAATGGCTTTAAGGCCCAGTTCAGATGTCATCTCTACTTTTGAGACCTCCTCAGCTCAAATTATTTTTCCCACAAACATTACTAAAATACATGACTCTTTCATTCACCAAATTAATCATATTTTATACCATATTTATTTTTTAACTTTTTCCAATCTCACCTCTTTCTAAATTCCTTGAGAATAGAGACCCTATTCTCTTCCCACTTTATCTCCAATACTGAAATATTTTATATGTACTCATGTGCTTACATGCTGCTGCCCTCCAGTAGAATTTAACTCTTTGAAGACTGGGACAATTTCTTTTTCTCTTCTCTATTCACCATCATCTTGGCTTTAGGAAATAAGATTCCTGGGGCTCAAGGTCTCAGGGTAACCACTCCGCCCTATCTCTGTACCAAGTCATACAGTTGTGTGCTGGGTTCATTTCTCAAGGATTTTATGCTTCTCAGTTTGGATAGGAGGCATTCCAATCCCCACATTTATTGGCTTGCAACCACCAAATGTAGTTATTCCAGGGAAAGTAACTTTCCATAGGATTGCTAATGATAGAAATGTTTATGGGCTCACTTCAATTATATAGACATTTTTCCCAAAAAGAGAGGAAAGGGATGAGTAGTAAAAGAAGGAAATCAATGCCAAAATATGAATTTGATATGGAACATAATTTATTTCTAATGTAGAATGTAGACTAGAAGACAGTATTATATATCCAGCAGTATAATCAGTTGGGAGACTAATACATAATGTTTGTATGGCTACAAATTGATCATTTTAGATTTCTTCTCACTGCTAATGTCCAATTTTACAGTGAAGCACAATTCTCTTTTCTGACAGCTTCCTTCTCTGATATTTTCCTTGTCACAAGCTCATATGTGTTTCTTCTGATGTGACTACAACTATTCAAATAGATGATGTACTAGTCATAAGCACTGAAGGCATTCCTAGACATTTGGGGGTTCATAAAGTTCATACTGCAGGGGAGAAAACACAAAAAGAGATGGCAAGGAAACCAGAAATTGCTAGTAAAAGTCTAACTAGTATAGTACCCCCACTCAGGCATGAGACCAGAATACTGAAGAACCCTTCTTTCCTTCTTCCCAGCCTGGAATTACATTCTATCTTCTGAAATGTCATCTCCAAGAAACTAGATAGCTGGAAGACACTTCTAGCAGTTGTAGAACCATATATTATCAACTTTTCCATCTTGGCAGTATTTTACAGGGACTCAACCCAATCAGACATGGCTTCAACTTGGCCAGGAACAGCTGCATGCTTTGAAGGAGAAAGGAAAGCTGGACTAGACTGAAATACAGATTGAGTATATCCTAATGCATCTATGTAAATGCTTAAGAAATACTTATTAACAGTTTATATTTTCTTAGTTTTGTCTTTTTGATTTTTTGAAATGGCAATAACAAACAAAACATCTAGAAATTAGATGGATGCTCATCAGTTTCAGAATGAATAAAAAATCTGGCACAGGAATAATGGAATTTTCTTTTGCCATAAGGTATAATAAAAGGGATGGTTTCAGAGAACTCTTGGAAGACTTATGAAATGCTGAAATTTAATGTGAGTAGAACTTCAATGATAACATTGTAAAATTAAAGAAGCTTATATATCTAATTATAGTAAAGAGGATTGATACATGATGCCAAAACTTGATGGATTTACCCAATCCAAAAGTCAGACTGACAAAAAAATCAGTAAATAATTATGAGGCATTTTACTCAGGATCAAGGAATGGCAACTTGGGGCACCAGGCTGCCTTTTCAGATCAGGGTGCCCAAAAAGGGAAATTTTTAAATACACTCTTAAGGGAAATCTAGGTAGATAAATGGGGCAGCAAATGAGTCACAAGGTTTCATTGCAGAGTGAAAGCACCTTTTTGGAGAAACCACAGGATCAATTTAAGCTGCTTCTAGACAACAGAGGAAGGCCTCTTGACCCATCACCTAGCCTGGGTTGCCTATAGAGTCTATAGAATAGCATAACTACAGGAAGCAGAGATTCCCAGGAGTTTATCTTATGTATGTATGTATGTATGTATGTATGAGTATGTTTCTGTTTCTGTCTGTTTGCGTGTACAAGTGTGATGTGGTAATGGTGATGGTGGTGGTGTTAGATTAGAAACTTCTAGTCAAATTGTTTAGGGATCCAGAGTTTCCCAGGGTTTGTCAGAATCAAGATTCAGAATAAAGCCTATTTTCAGTTTGAACAATATATGAAATATTTTTGTATAATTGCATGTTTTTCTCCAAATCATGGGGGCAGGGAGGTAAGCAGCATAAAAAAATCCTTGTTATTTAAAACAAAAAAAAATGGAAACACATTATAGAACTAAATAGAATTTTTAAAAATGGTATAATTAAAAGAACACTAAAATTGAAATATGAGGAGGAACAATATTCATATTTGAACTCTGACATTACCCTTATTTAGGGACAATGAGGTGACACAATAGATAGGAGGTAGGATGACTGGAGTCAGGAAGACCTGAGTTCAAATATGGCCTGAGACACTTACCAGCTGTGTGACCCAGGGCAAGTCAATTTTTTCCTCACTTTCCTCATCTATAAAAATAAATTAGAGAAGGAAATGACACTGCATCTTTGACAGACAGACAGAAAGAAAAATAGGTCACATGGTAAAAAAATGACTAAAAATAACTGAACAAGACCCCTTTTCTGCACTTTTATCTCTTTAGACTCAGTTTCTTATTCTATAAAACGAAAGGGTTAGACTAGGTTTCCTTTATAATGCCTTTCATCTCTAATTCAATTCCATTCAAATCAATCAATTTATTAAGCACTCATTAGTACAAAACTAAATGCTAAACCAAAGGGATGCAAATAATAAAAAGAAACAATTCTTGCTCTCAAGTAACTTAGTATCCCTTGGTCTTAAAATGAGATAAGTTCCCTAGAGGCTTTTTAGAACAGTAAGAACTATGGGAAGATGCAGTATGCCTTCCTCATTGCAAAAAATAAATGCGGATACCATGTAGATTTATTGCTTCTCTAAAGCATGGAGATAATTAATATCCTGGGCCCTTGCATTTGTTTTCAGTAGAGAAAGCCAAATTATTTCTAAACTCTAGTTTCACATCTCATTTGTTACTTAGTTATTGTAACTAGAGTGATTATGCAATGAAAAGTCAAGTTTCTCAAGAATGATAAAGTGCGCTTTACCAAAAAGTAGCTCTACTTTATGACAGATGTGGTTAAAATTGCTGTTGTGCATATGCTTATTAAGAGATTTAACTGGTATTTCCAAGAGCAGGTACTTTTTTTTTTTTATCTATAATTGCTTGCTAGCGTGATTTGGTCCCAACTCTTCCCCCTTCCTTTATGGGAAAGGGCAGCAGGTAACTGAAGCACCATCCATCTGTCACACCCAAGAGCAACTGTTCAAAGCTACCTGACTCATTTTTTCATGATTGGGAAGTTGGTCGCACAACAGCTGTCTGCAGAGATACAGGTGAAACTTATGTAAATACTGCCATATTTCTTTGGAAATGGAATAAATCACCCTCTACATGCAGTGGGGGAATTAGCATATTTATTCTCTCACACCTGCCAAATCCACATTTCCTATGTACATATGTATAAAATAGGGTCTTAAGGAGCACAAGCCTTCTACTATTTCATATAGTTATAGGCAATATTCCTTAGAACAGGTAGTGCGTGCTTTCTCCAAATATATAAAAGAAACGCCTGAAACATTCATGGAATTTTATTTGAAGCAACCATTCCTCATAAGGCATAGAATTGAAATTGGGGAGAGCTCTTGGAGAGAATCTGATTTGTCATATTTTAGGGGGATGGGGAGAAAACTGCTGTAGAGATGCAATAGCAATGCTGGTAAGATGAGGGCTATTCTTTATTGATTTAAAACTTTGATAATAACATAATATAGAAAGATGGCTAAACTCTAAGCTATTGGAATCGTTCTACATATTCTTTTAGAAAAAAAATATATATAAAACCCCACTGTGTTCTAATCATTTAGTGCTCAACATTTCTGGTTGCATTCCCTTTGTACTAGTTTTGTAAACTTTGCTCTTTCCATAGTTTGAGGAAGCTTTAATTAAATTATAAATTATTTTTGGACATTAATTCTCTCTTCCCAGTATTCCTAGTCCAGTTCTATGGGGAAAGGGAATAAGCACTTATATAAGTCTAGGTACTGTTACTACCCCCTTTTAAAGATAAGAAAACTGAGGTAGACTTTAAATGACTTTCCCAGGGTCACATTGCTAGTAAATGTCTGATGCTAAATTTGAATCTAAGTTACAACACTATCCTGTTTGCCATCTGGCTCAGTTGTGTCAAACTCAAGTAGAAATGGGCTGCATCTTACTTAGAAAACAATTAGCAAAACAACTAACAAAAATCTACAAAGATTTTTTTCATCAAATTATATCATATTTAAATAAGAACATATGTTCTTATTTTAAATAAGAACATATGTTCTTATTTAAAATATATTTAAAACAACTTTAATACTAAAAGAACCCAAAGCATTCAATTCATAAAATAGTCATCACTAAAAATTTTATTTTGTGAATTGAATGTTTTGATTGAGTTCTTTTGATATTAAAGTTGACATAGTTTGATAAATAAATTTTGGGTGTAAGTTCTATAAGCAACTTATAACTATATATGGATCCTCAGACAGAATGGGACCATCAAGGAGAAAAATCTCATAAGTATCTTAGATAGAAGATTGTAACAAATTCTAAATTGACCACCAATCAGAATTCAAGTGTGACTAAATTACATTTCTTGCTAGAGCTCAAGGCCATCAGCCTGTTCCTAGGTGGAGCCAGGGATAGACTTCTGAATTCTCTCTCTACCACCATTTGATATACAAGCATGCCATGTTCCCTTCAGGGTAGTGATCACTGATGGAGACTTTTTCAACCATTTAGGAGGGAAACTTGTAAGTAAGAAAGAAAAAAGCTTAGCAGTGCTTATAACAATCAGGTTGGTGTTTTGTTCTTAAAGGGGGTGATATTTGTTTTGTCAAATAGATAACTGCTAACTATGGATTAATAAAATTTGATTACATGCATTGAACAGTGTAAATTTGATTTTAATATTTTTTGCTATTATCATACAAAATGATAAGTTTTGACACATATCATGTAGTGTGTGTTATACTCAAGAAGGAAAAAACATATAAAGTCAGCTGGGAGTTGTCATTTTAAAAATCTGAGGTTTTATTAGCTGGCTTCCATAGTCATAACTGAAAGAGATGAAAAGGAACCATGTGGTCATCTACAGAAACCATCCATGGAAATAATTTCTACTTTAATGGAATGCGATGTTCAGTGAAAGTGCTAAACTTATTTATTGTTAGGTATGTTTACTAGCACAACAGGAGCACTCAACAGACTTATACTCATCAATGCATGCAATCAAATTTTATTAATCTAGTATGGGCAAATAATACAAACACCAACCCTCTAAGAACAAATGATTAAGCTGATTCTTGAAGTTCCAAGTAAGCATATCTTCAGGCAGTTACATGACTGAGTAGATAAAATATTGGACCTGAAATCAGGATGACTCATTTTTATGAGTTTAAATCTGGCCTCAGACACTTTCTAGCTGTGTGATCCTGGGTAAGTCATTTAACCTTATTTGCCTGAGTTCATCATTTATTAAAAAAAATTGAGAAGGAAATGGAAAACCACTCCAGCATCTTTGCAAAGAAAATCCCAAATGGGGACATGAAAAGTTGGTCACAACTGCAAAATGACTGAGTAATAAAATATATTGATAATTCTCTTCCTCTAGTAAGTCCCAGGCAATGAGTGCCACTCTCAAGAAAACATTAGAAGCCCAAGATGTGAGTTCAATGCAGAAGTTGGCTCTAGCTGTGACTCAGCAGCTGATGGGTTTTTATAGTTTTAGTCAGGGATATTTACCAGTTATATTCAAGTTTTTACTTGTAGTTTTTTGCCTAATTTATTTACTACATACTTGAGTTATCATATAATTTAAAATGAGTTGTTTATAATATTTTCCTACTTATTATCTTTTCTAAAGATTTATATATGTTTATCAGTTATTTAGGGACACTTACATATTCTTTACTCAATCATGCTACAAAAATTCTTATAATTGAAGAAGTATAATATAGAAATAAAATCAAAACATCTCAATCACAAAATGGAGGCTTCAATCAAAAAGCAATCAGTAGTGCTGAGAAGATAAAAATTTAACTACATGGAGGAAATATGATATAACTGAATGCTTGGAATTGGAATAAGGAAGAAGATCTAATTTTAAGTCTCTCCTCTACATTGGACAAGATATGTAAACTTACTAGGTCTTAAGTCAATGGTAAAATGAGGAAATTCTTGATGACTTCCAGCATCCCTAATAGCTCCACATCTATGATCCTAAGCCATTTTTTTCCATATTCTTCTTTAAGGCTTTCAAGAAACTAAGACTTTCTGTCTCTTGTAAGATAATTCATTTTGGACACTTTTAGTTATTAGGAATTTTTCTTCTGAGATCAGACATCTACCCATTGCTCTTGTTTCCTTCCTCCTGAGGTCAAATGGAATAAGTCTAATCCTTTCTACAAATGATAACCCTTCAAATACTGAAGACAGTTATCACATTTCTCCTTAATCCCTCTCCTCCACATTGTTTTATTTTCTCCAAGCTAAAACCTTCCTAATTCCTTCAACTGATTATTATACACAAGGAAATCCATTTTAATATTTCCCTTTCTCTGGAAACTATCTAGTCTATCAATGTCCTTCTTAAAATATAGTTTCCATGGAGTTTAATTGTGCTATAAGAAATAATGAATAGGAATTCAGAAAAAACTTGAAAAGACTTATATAAACTGATAAAAGTGAAGTGAGCTGAACTAGAAAAGCATTGTAAGGATGTATTGTAAGGGTGATCAGTTAGAAATGACTTAGCTATTCTCAGTAATACATTCAAGAAAAGAGTCAAGACAAGTCTGAATGACTTATGGTAAAAATTGCTATCTACCTCCAGGGAAAGAACTGATGAAATCTGAATATAGAGCAATGCATACTTTTTAATTTTTTTTCTTTTTTCTGTTTTATTTTAACATGCTTAGTATGAAAATTTGTTTTATATACCAATAGATTTATAATCTATAGTGAATTCCTTATCAAGGAGGAGGGATGGAAGGAAGATAGGGAATTTGGAACAATAATAAAAACATTATTTTTCTGCATATCACTGAGAAAAATAAAATAAAAAAGAAGAAATATAATTCTTAAAACTGAACAAAATGTTCCAGATATCAGGAGTCCTCCATACCTAAAGAACATGATGAGTATGGATGTGTGTGTGTGTGTGTGTGTGTGTGTGTGTGTGTGTGTGTGTGTGTGTGTGTAGAGTAGGGCATGAATAGAGATTACACAGATGAAGGCTCACTTCAATTCGAGGCTTGGTGGTAAAGCATCCAACATATAATATCCCTTTCATTATCCAGATCCCCATTCAGCTTATGGTGAAATCTGTAACAGAGTTTTAGGATTTAGGAGTCATAAATTATTCCCATCTTCCTGACTCACCCTGATCTTAACTTGGGTAGAAGGCTTCCACAATGTTGAAATGTCGGTGGTTTTGGGAAAACTGGAAGATAGCATGGCAGAAACTAGGCATAGACCAAAATTTCATACCCTGTTCTAAGGTTGAAATGGAGTTAGACATAAAAAGTAGTATTATGTGGCAACCAGGTGGCACAGTGGATAGAGCAACAACCCTGGAGTGGCCTCAGACCCTTAATTACCTAGCTGTGTGACCTTGAGCAAATCATTTAACCCTAGTGCCTTGCTAAAACAAAACAAACAAAAAGGTAATATCATAAGCCAATTAGGAGAGCAAGCAATAGTTTTCCAGTCAGATCTATGGAAAGGGGAGCAGAAGAGAAAGAGAACATTATAAAAAACAACCTGAATAAGTTTGATTGCATTAAATTAAAAGGTTTTGCATAAATAAAACCCTTGCAACCAAGATTAAAAGGAATATAGTAAGTTGGGAAACAATTTATACAAGTTATCTTTCTGACAAAGGATTCATATCTAAAATATGTAGAGAACTGAGTCAAATTTATATACAAAACAAGTTATTCCCCAATTGATAAATGGTCAAAGGATGTGAAAAGGCAATTTTTAGATGAAGAAATAAAAGCTATCTTTAATCAAATGTAAAATTTCTCTAAATAATTATTGATCAGAGAAATAGAAATTAAAACGATTCTGAAATACCACCTCATACCTAACAAATTGACCAATATGACCAAAAAGGAGAATGTTCAATGGTGGAGGAAAGGAAATATAGGACACTAATGCTTTGTTGGTGGAGCTGTGAACTGATTCAACTTTTCTGGAGAGCAATTTGGAATTATGTCCTTTGACCCAACAATAACACTACTAGGTATGAACCCTGAGGAGATAAAGAAAAAGGGTAAACATTCTACCCATACAAAAATATTTATAGCAGCTATTTTTATAGGGGCAAAGAATTAGAAATTGAGGGGATGTTCATCAATTGGGGAATGGCTGAACAAATTGTGATTTATGCATGCAATAGAATACTGTTGTTTTGTAAGAAATCATAAGGGATAGGATTTCAGAAAAACTTGGAAAGACATATGAATTGTTGCAGAATGAAATGACCAGAACCAGAAGAATATCATGGTCATTAACAATTTGGGGTGATGATATCTAGCAAGATACAGCAGGAAGAGCTAGAAAGAGAAATATCATTTAAAGTAAACCTCAGACAATACAAAATACCTGGGAGTTTATTTGCCAAGGCAGACTCAGAAACTTTTTGAAAACAATTATAAAACACTTCTCACACAAATTAAATCAGATTTAAATAACTGGGCAAACATCAACTACTCATGGATAGGTAGAGCTAATATAATAAAAATGACAATTCTACCCAAACTAAACTATCTGTTTAGTACCATACCAATTAAAATTCCAAAAAATTACTTTAATGAGTTAGAAAAAGTTGTAAGTAAATTCATATGGAGAAATAAAAAGTCAAAAATTTCCAGGGATTCAATGAAAAAAAAAAGTACAAAAGAAGGGGGCTTAGCCCTACCTAATCTAAAATTATATTATAAAACATCAGTCATCAAAACTATCTAGTATTGGGTAAGAAATAGAGTGGTGGACCAGTGGAATAGACTAGGTGTAATAGCAGGAAACGATTATAGCAATCTGCTGTTTGATAAACACAAAGAATCCAGTTATTGGGATAAAAACTCTCTCTTTGATAAAAACTGCTGGGAAAATTGGAAGTTAATATGGAAGAAAGTTAGATTAGACCAACACCTCACCCTATACTAAGATATGATCCAAATGGATATAGGATTTAGACATAAAAAACAATACTATAGGCAAATTAGAAAATCAAGCACTAGTTTACCTGTCAGATCTATGGGAAGGGAAGCAATTTAGGACTAAGGAAGAAATGGAGAACATCACTAAAAACAAACTAGATGATTTTGATTACATTAAATTAAAAAGCTTTTGCATAGAAAAAAAACACTGTAACCAAGATCAAAAGAAATGTAGTAAAGTGGGAAACAATATTTACAACTCATGTTTCTGACAAAGACCCATTTCTAAAATATACAGAGAACTGAGTCATATTTTTTTTAAAAGCCATTCCCCAATTGACAAATGGTCAAAGGATATGCAAAGGCAATTTACAGATGAGGAGATCAAAACAATCCATAGTCATATGAAAAATTTCTCTAAATCATTACTTATTAGAGAAATGCAAATTAAAGCTTCTCTGAGGTACCACCTCACACCTCTCAAACTGATCAATATGACCAGAAAGGATAATGATCATTGTTGGAAGGGTTGTGGGAAATCTGGGACACTATTACACTGTTGATGGAGCTGTGAACTCATCCAACAATTCTGGAGAGAAATTTGGAACTACACC
This sequence comes from Macrotis lagotis, assembly GCF_037893015.1. Classification (NCBI taxonomy): domain Eukaryota; kingdom Metazoa; phylum Chordata; class Mammalia; order Peramelemorphia; family Peramelidae; genus Macrotis; species Macrotis lagotis. The sequence continues at coordinate 624,658,720 of NC_133658.1, forward strand.
CAAAGGGCAACAAAAATATGCATACTCTTTGATCCAGCAATACCGCTACTGGGTCTATACCCTGAAGAGATGATGAAAAAGGGTAAAAACATCACTTGTACAGAAATATTCATAGCAGCCCTGTTTGTGGTGGCAAAGATTTGGAAATCCAGTAAATGTCCTTCAATTGGGGAATGGCTTAGCAAACTGTGGCATATGTATGTCATGGAACACTATTGTTCTATTAGAAACCAGGAGGGATGGGATATCAGGGAAGCCTGGAGGGATTTGTAGGAACTGATGTTGAGTGAGATGAGCAGAAACAGAAAAAAACATTGTACACCCTAACAGCAACATGGGGGCCATGATCAACCTTGATGGGCTCACTCATTCCATCAATGCAACAATCAGGGACAATTTGGGGCTCTCTACAATGGAGAATACCATCTGTATCCAGAGAAAGAACTGTGGAGTTTAAACAAAGACCAAGGACTATTACCTTAAATTTAGAAAAAAAAACTGCTCTTATTGTCTGATCTTGCTATCTCTCATACTTTATGTTTCTTCCTTAAGGATATGATTTCTCTCTCATCACACTCAATTTGGATCAATGTATACCATGGAAACAAAGTAAAGACTGACAAATTGCCTTCTGTGGGGGGGGGGAGTAAGATTAGGGGAAAAATTTAAAACTCAAAATATATAAAATCTTTAATTAAAAAAAATAATTTTGGGGGGATGAAAACCATGATGAATATTTCAGTAATAGCATAATCAAAGATATACTATCTATATCCTGAGAAGGAACTGTGTAGTTTAAATAAAGACTGCAGCTTGCAATCTTCAGTTTTTAAAATTTGTCAGGGGAGGGGAAGAAAGGGAGGGAGGGAGGGAGGGAGGGAGAATAATGTAAAACTGAAAACTTTGCAAAAATGATTGGTAAAAACTACCAATGTAGGTAGTTGGAAAAACAAATAAATAAAATATTTAAAAAAGAAATGTCAGTTTTAAGAAAAAAGAGAATGCTGCCTCTGACTTCCCTAGGCCTTGATAGAGGGTTGGTAGTGAGGAAAGCATGTCAGTAGCAATCTGATATCAGTAAGGATCATAACCACTACCTCCAAGACTGGAGGACTGATTCATCATCTTCCAATTTCAAGCATTCTTTGGATATAGAAGCATTTGCCATACCCCAGTTAAACATATCCTTTCACTTGCTTCAAATTAACTTCCTGACTACCCTCTCTAAACCATGCTAACTTTACCATCACCATCCTCCATATCACCTAGAATACTGTACCACAGAAACTAGGCTTGGCTCTTGAGAGATGAACTTTTATTTTTTTCTGGTAAAGAACCAAGGTTGCAACAAGTATCTATACCCCATCTTCCATTTATGATTGTCTCCCTATATTAGAAAGTTAAGTCTTGGGGGGTGAACTATCTTTCCTCATTGTATTATTGTATTATCAGCACTTAGCATGCTGCCTGGAGAATAGTAAGTGTTAAATAAAAACATTAGTACTCATTTATTCATTCATCTCTGATGTATTATTCTTAAAGTTTAATTTCATCATGATTCAAGTAATTTTGTGACTGAAAGATTTTTTCCTTTATTTTTTTCTTAATAGTATTTTCTTTTTTCCACTTACTTATGAAGATAATTTTCAACATTGATTTTTGTAAGATTTTGAATTCCAAACTTTTCTCCTTCCCTTGTTTCCCTTTCTCTTCAATCACGTTAAATATATTTCCATTTTGTTCATATTGTATTGTGAAAAAAAATCAGAACAAAAGGGAAAAACCATGATAAAAGAAAAACTAATCCCCCCCCAATAAAGTGGAAATGGTATACTTCCATTTGCATTCAGACTCCATAGTTCTTTCTCTGAATGTGATTAGTATTTTCTATCACAAATCTTTTAGAATTATTGTATTGCTAAGAGTTGTCTCTCTTAGTTGATTATTGCACAATGTTGTTCTTAGTGTATGCAATATTCTCCTGATTCTGCTCTCTTCACTTAGTACCTGTTCATGTAAGTCTTTCTAGGATTTTCTTAAACCAGTCTGCTCATCTTTTTCATATAGAACAATAGGTTGCATTACATTTGTTCAACATTCTTCAATTGGTGGGCGTCCCTTCAAAGAATTCTTTGTCATCACGAAAAGAGCTGCTATAAATATTTTTTTTTCATGTGGGTCCTTTTTCCTTTTTTTCTCATCTCTTCAGGATACAGACCAAGTAATGTTATTGCTAGATGAAAGGATAGGCACAGGTTTTATAGTTCTATGGGTTCCAAAATAGTTAGATAAATTCACAATTCCACTAGTCATGCATTAGTGTTCTAATTTTTCCACATCTTCTCCTGCATTTTTCATTTTCCTTTTCTGTGATATTAGCCACTCTGATAGGCATGAGATTATACCTCAGAGTTGTTTTAATTTGTATTTATCTAATAAATAGTAATTTAGAGCATTTTAAATTGAGTATAGTTTTAATTTCTTCATCTGAAAACTACCTCTTCATTAGACATTTTTCTTTTAAACAATTTAACATTCTCCATGATATACAATGTAGTAAGAGACAGTATTGTGAGAATGATGGAATTGAACTTGATTCTAACCTTGTTTATGATATCTTCAATCTGTGTTACCCAGGGTGAGTCATTTTAGTCTTCTGTGCCTCAACTTTCTCCTCTATGAATGGAAGGCTTAAATGCAATATTCGGTTGTGAAGTATTCTATAAAGCATTGAGCAAATATAAGCTATTATTACTTTTAACCTTCACCTCTTTTTATTCTCTCTTAGACCATCAGAAGTACTCCTCTAGAGGATAAGAATAGTGTATGCAGGTTATTTTTTACACTGTGGACACAGTGAATAGTCAAGCATAGAAAGGCTCTTAAATGATTAGTGTTTATTCTTTCAGCTACTTTTCTTCAAAATCCTGTTAGAACCTGCGTGAAGTGCTGTAATATTACCTAGGGAATAAGTACACATTATTAGCTTGCTATGCATCTCTGGCTTGTTTGAAAATCCTTTATTTCATAGAGGGCACCAATAACTGGGGATTATGCTTCCAACATGCAAAATGAGTTGTATCTTTCTATAAGCAAGCTTATAATTGGGCTCCTGCAGCCACCACAGCTTCACATATGGTACTTATGAGTCAATTAAAGCACCCTAACAAGCAATTACTGTTTTATTGTTTAATTCAATTTTCACAACTCATGCTGTTCTACTCAAAAGTTACATATCTATATCAAGCAGTATTTAATAATAATCATACCTGTTTTGGAAACTTTCATTTTGGAAAAAAAGGAAAATGCCCTGAAAACTCTTAAGTACTTACACACTGTGATTTCACATCAAATGAGAGCAAATGAAAGCAATATGTGAAGGTATTTGGGTTATATAAAGAATTTACTTCAAATTTAAAGCAGTTTGGATAATAGCAAGTAAAAGTGTTATCCCTACAGTTATACTAGCTATTAAAATGTAGTCTTTTCATAGGCCACCAAGTGCACATAAGATGAAAAGAGTTATTTACTAACTTAGCAGTCTTCCTAGGGTAGTAGTTAGTAGTCCACTGATAGCTACTACATATGCTCTGTCCCTTTTTTCTCAAAAATCTTCAATGTGTGATAAGCCCTGTACATGGTAGGTCTTCTAGTTCTTTTAAAATTACAATTGCATTAATGCAGAATATGGAATTCCATATTCTCTTCTTCGGGTACATGTCCATATTACATCCTTTTCAAATCTTGTATTCACTGACTTCTAGTTTTTGGCTATTTCTTGCTAAAAAATTGTCATTAGGAATATTATGCTTGTTTAATTATATCTACCTAATTTCTCCCTTGACCTTCAGTTTCACATTGCAAACAATTTAAATTTTTTAGAGATGGTATTGTTCCATACTTATAGCATCACTGGAAAAAATGAACCTAATACAACTGTTTTTCATGTCAAGGGACAAAATGAGGCCATTCTAATTTTTATTACAATTTTCCAAATCACAGTTTGTTTTTTTTTCTCTCCTATTTAATCCTGGCAGTTCTTTGTACATTTATAATTCCTATCCAAAAATACGTACCAAATGCTTAATTCAATGGTGTGCCAATTTAACTCCATGTCAGAATCTGAATACTAGTTATTGTTTTATTTTTGTGTGGATTTTTATACATATCTTGTTTTAGTCATTATGGGTCTCTCCAAGGAGATCTTGTTGCTCTAATGTAATCAGGAGACCACCATCCACAATTCAGAGTTCTTGGAGACCCTTACTGTCTCTGGGAATTAATTGCATTTGAACTCTGTACAAGGTATTGTCCATGAAAGTTGCAAACACTTTTGACAATACATGTCTTTTTTGTTTTGGGGTCTTCCTTACTAGTGAGAAGTAGAGGATTACTGAACAGTTTTCTCACTAGTTGCATCTATATAACATATGCCTTTGGGACTTATTGAGAAATAAATTTATAGGTATTATTTTATTCTGTTAAGTATAATGTTTTTATAATTAATAAAGAGTGGTACCTTTTTTGCTCCCCTCCTTTCAGTCTAGAATCATACATTTAGAGCTAGAAAGAACTTAAAAAGTCATTTAGTCATTCCCCCTCCCCCATTTTAAAAATGAGGAAAACTGAGGTCCAGAAAGATTATGTGAGTTTTCCATGGTAACCTTGATTACTGTTATTGTTTGTCCTTTGTTCTCTAAGAGGGCCGATGGCATCAGGAAGGTGATGTCCTGACTTGTTAATGAATTAGATTTAAGTGAGGCAGGATTGTGCAAAGTCAAAAGCCTTACTCTCTCCTCCAAAGTGATTTATGTCCAGTGGCAAGATATAGAGCAGGATGACTGGAGATTGCCCTGGGTAACTCTGGTAATAAGTGTCAAAGGTTCTTTGAAGCATCCATGTTCTTTGACTCAAAATTCCCTTTTCTGCACATTACAATAATAGTATGACTATGAAAATATGAAATATTAGAAAAATTGTTCTTGAGGACTTGTTTATTCTCATCTAACATTTTATTTAAAAAGCATAATTTCAATATATGTATAGAAGATGTTCACTAAGATTTAAGTAGAAGTGAGAAATGTAAGTTTAGTTATTGGTATCACCTTAATCACTAATTTTTGGAGAGAATATGGAATTATAGTACTTTGCATAATATCCCCCCTTTTTTGGTATCTTCTATTTCAGATATCTTGAAAATCAGTATGTACCTCAAGGCTTTAAGAAAACATCAAAAATCCTTCTAGCCCATATTTCTTCTGTGAGTGCTTTGTTATATTTGGCTGATATTTCCACCATCATTTTTTTGGTGTCATTTCTATTTCCTTAAAAACACATTTGGGGACTAATGTGATATAGTCAAAATTTGGTAGTTTCACTGTCAATGATAAGAAGAAATCAATACAGAAGTGCTGGCAGATATTTACTATGTTTTTATCTGTTTTATTTTGTTATTCTTCCAGTTTTATCTATAAACCCTCTTAAAAGAATTTAATTTAGTTCATTCTGATGCCAAGCTTTCTGTAGGTACATTTTTCTCAACACTTCTCTTCACTGATTTTGGAGGCAAAACTGTTTATAATTTTCTACTATAATCTTCTGTAGCATTTACAAATGAGTTTATGTTCCAAATTGATCTAATCTTTTACCTACTATGTTTTTGAATATAATTACTTGCCAGATAAATTGGTTTGGTGAATCATTTGTCCTCCTGGATATGGGAGGATATGGGGACATGGGGGTTGATTTCACAGTGTCTCCGTGATTTCCTTTTTTCATTTTTCATCATCAGTTACTTCTTTTAATAGCTAATATTAGAGATATTGTAATTATTTACAATATACGTTTCTCAATTTTATCCTTCTAAACTAGTATTGATTCTTTAGTCAAGGATTATATAGCAGCAAAAACAATAATAGCTATCCTTTGATTTCAAGGATTAAGCTTAAATGTTGCTTGAAAAAATAAATGCATTTTTATATTTAACAAAAACTTTGTTAGCTATTGTTTATTAGACATATAAATCATTTGTTAAAGACAACTTTTCTTTTTTTTAAATCAAGAATTCCTTTAAAAGATATGTATATATTATTTTAATTCAAATTTCATAGTCCTAAGAAAGTACAAGTACAGGTTAGTAGTAGATATCTTCTTTCTTCCTCCCCCCTACCTAAACTAATTATATCTATGATTCCATCCTCTTCCTAATCATCTTTTAAATATCTTGGGAACTTATCCTTCAACTCTCTCAAAACTATGTTGCCTCACATAGATGCAGAGGAGTGATAAAAAAACTCACATCTATGTAAAGCTTAAATATTTCAAACCTAATCACACAATCCAATGAGATAGGTAATATATTACTGTGCCTATCTTACTGAGAAGTAAATTGAGACTCTGAAGGTTAAATGATTTGTTCATGATCAAATTCTTGAAATGATACAAAGGAGACACAAACATCACTATGCTTCTTCCCTCTAAATTTAGTTGTGTATTCACCATACTACTTTGTCTTGTTTCCTTAATTTTTAATGCAGTTTTCAAGAATATTTTCCCTTTCTTCCCTTTATCCATTTTTATTGAAGTAAAAAAAAAACCCATATATTGATGTCTATGGAACCATGTCAAATTATTAGTTAAATTACCCTACATTTTCAAATTCTGCTTTGTACTATTTGTTAAATTTATATCTTCATTGTTGTGAAAAAATTGCTTCAATGGTTCCCATTCTTTTTGTCTTACTATCACTTCTTAATGACTCTCCTATTATCTTTAAAACCTGCCTTTATAAGAAAATCCAGTGAAGTAAAATAAATAAACCTACTGCTATTGCCTGTATTTATCATGAATATTTCTAGACAAGATTATCTAATATACTCTGAATTTTTTTTCTTTTTTGCATCATTTGTTCATCACTTAGTATGGGTTTAATTATCATTAGGTGCCTCCCTGGTCTATAATATATCTAGTCCTAGCTATTGTCTTAACCTCTAGTCATATTTTATGAATTGCTGAATTGAACATTTTGACTGAGATATTCTGTAGACATCTTATACTTAATGCAATTAAAATATCTATCTATGTCTATATCAATATCTAATCTATATATTTATATCTATATCTATGTCTATGTCTATGTCTATTCTATGTCTATGTCTATCTCTCTCTATCTCATCTATATCATCTATCTATATCTATCTATATCGATATTGATATCTATATCTATCATCTATCTATCTATCTATCTATATCTATCTATCTATCTATCTATCTATCTATCTATCTATCTATCTAATCTATCTACATTTCCCTGAAATAAAGCCTTCTTAAATTCCCTGTTTCAGTTGAAGGAACCATCAGTCTTCTATAGTTACTCAGGTTTATAACCTCAGAGTCATTACAACCTTACATTCATTCACTCCACACATCCAACCAGTTGTAAATCTTTTATTTTTATCTCAACAAAGTTTCATGTGTCCATTCACTAACATAACTACCACCCTTAGTTCAGGCTCTCTTTGCTTCTTACCTGGATTATCTCAATAATCTAACTAGGCTCCCTGTCTTTCCTTCACTCTACCACTAATCCCCTCAATCACATAGATTCCTACATCGATTTATTTTATTTTATTTTTAATTTATGAAATAAAACAAGCATTTCCAAAATATAGTACAATAAAAAAGGCATTGCAAATTGTAATCTATTATGTAGAATTTGCTAATCCTTTCAAATATACAAAAAAATTATCATGATGTGATTTTCTTTCTTTTCTTCACTGTCCCCCAGACATGGCTACTATTAGATACAAATAGGTATTTGTATGTATGTATGTATGTATGTATGTATGTATGTACAATTACTTGGGTATAATTCCAGAGTACTCTTCAAAATGGTTGGAGCAGTTCACAATTCCATCAATTTTTCTATTTGTTACTTTTCACTTTTATCATGTTAACCAATCTGGTAGGTATAAAATGGTATCTCCAGGTTGTTTTAAATTCCATTTCTCTAATCAATCATGATTAAAACATTTTTTCATATGACTGTAAATTTTTTGATTTCTTTTTGGAAAATTACCTGATCATATTCTTTGACCATTTATCAATTGGGGAATGACTCATATTCTTATGAATTTGACAAAGTTATTTATATATTTTTGACATGAGACCTTTATCTGATAAATTGTTTAATATTTCCCCCCAAATTTTCTGCTTTCCTTCTGATCTTGGCTACATTTATTTTACAAAACTTTTAATGTAATATAATAAAAATAATCCATTTTATACCTAATTTGCTCTCTAAATCCTTTTATTCATAAATCACTTGCCTATCTGTTAGTTGGAAAAATAATATGGTACATATACTTGTGATTTTCTTGCAAAATCTTTTTTCATATCTAAGTCATGTTTCCATTTTGTTTCACCTTGGTAAGTGGTATAAATATTGGTCTGTGCCTGTTTTCTGCCATACTGCTTGCCGGTTTCCTCAACAATTTTATCAAATAATGAATCCTTATTCCAAAATTTTATCTTTAAACTGTTCAAATATAAGGTTCTTATGTTTATTTTTTGCTGTAGATATATGTTTACTCTATTCCATTAATCCACTTATCTATTTCTTAGCCTGTATTAGATCATTTTGCTGAATACTGCCTTATAATGTAGTTTAAGATCTGGTATTGCTAGACCTCCTTGCTTTATTTCCATACCTTTTGTTTTTCCAAATGAATCTGGCAATTTAAATGACATGGCATTAAATACATTGGTTGTTTTTGTTTTTTTAAACCTGGAGTCCATGCATTTTTTTTCTGTCCACCTATCTGTCTGTCTATCTATTTATCTATCATTTATGTCTCCCTATTTCTGTAGATAGATATAATTGCATTTCAATATAATTGGTTTCTTCTGAAATCCTTTTTGTTTTATTTTGCACATTTAAGCAATAATGCTGAAATAGTGAATCAATAGATTTCATTCAACAGGACTGCCAATGGGGTCCCTGTCACAAAAGAAGCTCTTAGACTATAAATTGTAGAAATGGTGACAAGCTGAATTGGAAGAAGAAATTCCTCACAAGAAGCTTCCAACATCAATGAAATCACAGAGCTCTCTCCTTTTTTTTAAGTAGTGGAGCTCAGTGTTCACAATAATGATTTACAGGAATATAGTTCTCCATAAATTACAAAACTATTTCCCTTTCAAAAACATTCTGAGGTAGTATATATATATATACATATATATATATATATATATGCATTTTTATACCCAAATTAAAAATCATGAAATGAAGATATAGAGAAAAGAACAAGTAATTTATTAAGAGTGAGAACATCTGATGATTGAGAAAAGCATTAGAGGAAGTTTTAGAAGGTAAAGTCTAACCACTACTATTAAACTAAGATACACAGTAATAACATTTTCTGGAAACAAAAAACTTACTAAGAGTCTCTTATGATTTTGCTTTCCCCTTTTACTGCTATCATTTTTTTCTTAATCTATTTTTTCCTTTTCTCCTTGAATTGGTATGGGTAATATAAAACAATATTATTTGATTTTTATCTACCTTTTTTAAAAATAGATTTGCCTTCCTAATTATATTTACTTTCAAATGATATTTATTCAAATGAAGTTCATAACCATATATGCTGTGTATACATACCACTTTGTGTTAGGACCTGAGGAGACAAAAAGTTTAGGGTCGATTTGGTCCCTGCTCTCATAGAACCTGTGATCTAGTGGAAGGATAAAAGAAGAAAGCAAGGGTGGCTAGGTGACATAGCGGAAAAAGCACCAGCCTTGGAGTCAGGAGTACCTGGGTTCAAATCCGGTCTCAGACACTTAATAACCTAGCGGTATGGCCTTGGGCAAGCCACTTAATGCCATTTGCCTTGCAAAAAAAAACCTAAAAGAAGAAAGCAAATAAACATAACTATAATATGCATTTTAGGAATAGTAATAGTAAAAGGGGAAGAGATTTTCAAGTGGTCACACTGATAATATGTATCAGAAGCAGCACTTGAACTCAGGTCTTTCTGATTCGTAAGTCCAGCCATTTGTTTTCATATCAGACTGCTTCTTAAAATAAATATCATTAAATGAAAAGATTATAAGAAAATTTTGAAGCAAAATGCTTTTTAGGACCAAAGAAGAAGACTAATTCCAAGAGAAAGAATGGAGGTTGGATAGAATGTGGAATGGGTAGGTATTTAGGGACAGTTTCTTAAAGGAAGTGACATTTAAACTGGATTTTAAAGCATAAAAGGAAATATAATAGGAAAAGGAAAGTAAAGGGAGGTTAACCCTTCTTTATATAGAAGTTACATAGAAATGTTGACTTTATTTGTTTCTTCTGAGCATATGTCAAACAACCATGGATAAAATGGCCTAGAAGCAGGCTAGATGCCTGGGAAACCAACCATGGATAAAATGTTTGATATATATAAGTCACACAGGCATGAGATAACATTAGTTATGCTGTAGTCTACTTATTTGATTTTCATTTCTGGATCCTCCTTAATACTTTGTAGACAGTGAATATATAGTCATTGAATTTATTCTGAAAGTATCTCACCTATGGAAGGTAAAGTTGAGATAGCTGAGGATGGAAAAACAAGGGTGAGCATTAGACTTTTCTTTATAAAGAGATTATCAGACAACATGAGAGAATTTAGGGAGGGAGACTTGGTTCTTATCATTAAAGTTTCATTCTCTTAAAGAGATCCTCTTGGCTTTACTCATTTCCAGATGGTGTTCCTCAGATACCAAGCATGAGTTTTCAAAGAATAATTATTAAACTTTCTGTTCTTCAAAACTCTGAGATCTACATTAAAATTGCATACACCTGGATTGAAACATTCAATCATTTCTAGAAAATAAAACATTTATCATCTATAATTTTTTAAATTTCACTACTTTGAAACCCCACATTCTAACACACCCTTATTCTAGCAACAATGGTAATTTTAGAGAAATTTTATTCTTCTAAAATCTTTAATTTTAACTTGTAACATGGTTGAATCAAACTCAAAATCAACTTACTGGAAATAATTCTATATTGTCTTGATATCCATAACTGGAATTTTTGATTTATTTATTTATTTTTCTTTTTTTATTATTTTGTTCTTTATTTTTTTTTTGTACAAGTGATGGGTTTATTATACATTACTAAAATATTCTTCTTTAAGAGTAAACATAATACCCCTCCACCCCAAAAAATATAGACCCTCATGAGAAATAAAGGAAAGGACAGGGGTGAAAATGTGTTTCAGTCTGTGTTCTGATGCCATCAGCTCGGTCTTGGGTGGATCACTTTCTTTATGATAAGTCTATCATAGAAGTTAATTCCATATTTTTGCACTGTTGCTGTGGCTGATTGTAATTCCTTCCATCCATTCTACCCCATTTTCTCTGTCGTTTCACTATGGGTCTCTTCTAAAATGCACTATAGGGTGACTGAGTAGCCCTGGGACCAAGAGGCCCTGAGCCCACATGCCACCCCTGAGACCCAGCAACCACCTCCCACCCAATCCTAGCCCCTTTTAAGAAGTAAAAAAGAAAATGTCTTATATCTGACTGTTCTTTCCTATGATCTACCCTCTCCTCTATCACCCTTCCCCTCACCCCCTTCTCTCCTTTTTTACTCTATATATCTATACCCTATTGAGTGTGTATGCTTTTTCCTCTCTGAGCCATTTCTGATGGGAATGAAGTTTGCCTCATTCCCCCTTGCCTTCCCCCCCCTCTCATATCATTGCAAAAGCTCATTGTAAATAAATAAATAATTAAATTAAATTTTAAAATTATCTTTCATATGAAATATCTTAACCTATTCCACCTCTCCTTTCTCTTACTCCCAGTGCATTTCCCTTTTAGCCATTAATTCCATTTTTACAATATATCTTCAATTCAGCTCTTTCCTGTGCTTCATCTATAAAAGCTCCTTCTACCTACTCTATTAACTAAGAAGTTTCATAGTAGTAGTATTATCAGTATCATTTTTCTATGCAGGAATACATGCAGTTCATCATCATCAGGCTTCACCTGAGTCTTGTATTTGAGGTCAAACTTTCTGTTCAGTTCTGGTTGTTTCAACAGAAACCATTGAAATTCCCCTGGTTCATTGAAAATCCATCTTTTCCCCTGGAAGAGGATATTCAATTTTGTTGGGTGGTTCATTCTGGTTTGTATTACAAACTCTTTTGCTTTCTGGAATATTATATTACAAGCCCTACGAGCTCTTAATACAGTTGCTGCTAAGTCCTGTGATCCTCCTGCCTGCAGCTCCACGATATTTGATCAGTGTCCTTCTGCCTGCTTGTAGTATTTTCTCTCTTATTTATCTATTAATTAATTAATTAATTTGTTTGTTTGTTTTATTAAAGATGTTATTTGAGGTTTACAATTTTTCCCAAATCTTACTTCCCTCCACCCACCCACCCACCCACTGAAAGCAATCTGTCAGTCTTTACTTTGTTTCCATGTTGTACATTGATCCAAATTGAATGTGATGAGAGAGAAATCATATCCTTAAGGAAGAGACAAAAAGTCTAAGAGATAACAAAATCAAACAATAAGATATCTGAGATTTTTTCCTAAATTAAAGGGAATAGTCCTTGAACTTCGTTCAAACTGCATGCCTCTTTATCTGGACACAGATGGCACTCTCCTTTGCAGACAGCCCAAAATTGTTCCTGATTGTTGCACTGATGGAATGAGCAAGTCCTTCAAGGTTGCTCATCACCCCCCATGTTGCTATTAGGGTATACAGTGTTTTTCTGGTTCTGCTGATCTCACTCAGCATCACCTCATGCAAATCCCTCCAGGTTTCCCTGACATCCCATCCCTCCTGGTTTCTAATAGAACAATAGTGTTCCATGACATACATCTACCACAGTTTGCTAAGCTATTCCCCAATTGAAGGACATTTATTTAATTTCCAATTCTTTGCCACCACAAACAGGGCTGCTATGAATATTTTTGTACAACTGATGTTTTTACCCTTTTTCATCATCTTTTCAAGGTATAGACCCAGTAGTAGTATTGCTAGGTCAAAGGGTATGCTCATTTTTGTTGCCCTTTGGACATAGTACCAGATTTCTCTCCAGAAAGGCTGGATGAGTTCACAGTTCCGCCAACAGTGTAATAGTGTCCCAGATTTCCCACAACCCTTCCAACAATGATGATTATTCTTTCTGGTCATATTGGCCAGTCTAAGAGTTGTGAGGTGGTATCTCATAGAAGTTTAATTTGCATTTCTCTAATAAGTAATGATTTAGAGAAAGTTTTCATATGACTATGGATCGTTTTGATCTCCTCATCTATAAATTGCCTTTGCATATCCTTTGACCATTTGTCAATTGGGGAATGGCTTTTTGTTTTAAAAATATGACTCAGTTCTCTGTATATTTTAGAAATGAGTCCTTTGTCACAATAATTAGTTATAAAGATTGTTTCCCAATTTACTACATTTCTTTTGATCTTGGTTATAGTGGATTTATCTGTGCAAAAGCTTTTTATTTAATGTTATCAAAATCATCTAGTTGGTTTTTGGTGATGTTCTCCAACTCTTCCTTAGTCATAATCTGCTCCCCCTTCCATAGATCTGATAGGTAAACTAGTCCTTGATTTTCTAATTTGTTTATTGTATTGTTTTTTATATCTAAATCCTGTAACCATTTGGATCTTATCTTGGTAAAGAGTGTGAGGTGTTGGTCTAATCTAAGTTTCTTCCATAATAACTTCCAATTTTCCCAGCAGTTTTTATCAAAGAGAGAGTTTTTATTGCAATAGCTGGACTCTTTGGGTTTATCGAACAGCAGATTACTATAATCATCACCTGCTTTGGGACCTGGTCTATTCCATTGGTCCACTACTCTATTTCTTAGCTAAAACCAAACATTTTTTGACAACTGATGCTTTATAATATAATTTTAGATCAGGTAGAGCTAAGCACCCTTCTTTTGCACATTTTTATTAAGTTCCTGGAGATTCTCAACTTTTTATTTCTCCATATGAATTTACTTACAATTTTTTCTAACTCATTAAAGTAATTTTTTGGAATTTTGATTGGTCGAGCACTAAACAGGTAATTTAGTTTTGGTAGAATTGTCATTTTTATTATATTAGCTTTACCTATCCATGAGCAGTTGATATTTGCCCAGTTATTTAAATCTGATTTAATTTGTGTGAGGAGGGTTTTATAATTGTTTACAACTGCGTCTGTCTTGGCAAATAGACTCCCAGGTATTTTATACTGTCTGAGGTTACTTTGAATGGGATTTCTCTCTCTAGCTCTTCCTGTTGTATCTTGCCAGACATATATAGAAAAGTTGATGATTTATGAGCAACTTTGCTAAAATTGCTAATTTTTTCCAGTAGTTTTTTGGATGATTTCTTGGGATTCTCTAGGTAGACCATTGTGTCATCTGCAAAGAGTAAGAGTTTTGTCTCTTCCTTCCCAATTCTAATACCTTCAATTTCTTTTTCTTCTCTAATTGCTGAAGCTATCATTTCTAATATGATATTGAATAGTAGCGGTGATAATGGGCACCCTTGTTTCACCCCCTGATCTTATTGGGAATGCCTCTAGCCTCTCCCCATTGAATATAATGCTTGTTGATGGTTTAAAAATAGATACTGCTAATTATTCTAAGGAACAGTCCATTTATTCCCACACTCTCTAGTGTTTTTAGTAGGAATTGATGCTCTATTTTTTCAAAAGCTTTTCCAGCATCTATTGATATGGCCATATAATTTCTAATCGATTTGTTGTTGATGTAATTGAGTATACTAACAGTTTTACTAATATTGAACAAACCCTACATTCCTGGGATAAATCCTACTTGATCATAATGTATTATTCTAGTGATAACTTGTTGTAGTCCTTTGCTAAGATTTTATTTAAGATTTTTGTGTCTATAGTCATTAGGGAGATAGGTCTATAATTTTCTTTCTCTGTTTTAACACTTCCTGGTTTAGGTAACAGCACCATATTTGTTTCATAGAAAGAGTTAGGCAGAGTTCCATCTTTCCCTATTTTTCCAAAGAGTTTATATAGAATTGGAACCAAGTGTTCCTTAAATGTTTGGTAGAATTCACTTGTGAATCCATCAGGCCCTGGAGATTTTTTCTTGGGGAATTCAATGATAGCTTGTTGAATTTTATTTTTCTGAGATAGGGTTGTTTAGGTATTTAATCTCCTCTTTATTTAACCTGTTCAACTTATATTTTTGTAAATATTCATCCATTTCACTTAGATTTTCAAATTTATTGACATAGAGTTGGGCAAAATAATTTCGAATTACTACTTTAATTTCAGCCTCATTGGTGGTGAGTTCACCTTTTTTCATTTATGATTGTAGCGATTTGGTTTTCTTCTTTCTTTTTTCTTTAAATCAAATTCACCAGATGTTTATCAATTTTATTGGTTTTTTCATAATACCAACTTTTTGGTTTTATTTATTAATTCAATAGTTTTTTGCTTTCAATTTTATAAATTTCTCCTTTAATTTTTAGAATTTCTAATTTGGTATTTAATTGGGGAATTTTTAATTTGTTCTTTCTCTAATTTTTTTAGTTGCAGGTTTAGTTCATTGATTTCCTTTTTCTCCAATTTATTCATGTAACCATTTAAATCTATAATATATCCCCTGAGAGCCGCTTTGAATGAATTTCATAGGTTTTGGTATGTTGTTTCATTATTTTCATTATCTAGGATAAAATGGTTAATTCTTTCTATAATTTGTTTTTTGGTCCACTCATTCTTTAAAATGAGGTTATTCATTTTCCAGGTTATTCATATTCTGGGTCTATATCTCCTTGACCCAATATTGCATATGACTTTTATTGCATTGCAATCTGAGAAAGATGTATTCACTATTTCTGCCTTTGTGCAGTTGATCATTAGGTTTTTATGTCCTAGTACATGGTCAATTTTTGTATAAGTTCCATGTACTGCAGAGAAAAAGGAATATTGCTTTCTATCCCTATGCAATTTTCTCCATAAGTCTACCATAGCTAGTTTTTGTAACAATCTATTTACCTCCTTAACTTCTTTCTTGTTTATTTGTGATTTGATTTATCTAGATTTGAGAGAGGGAGGTTGAGGTCTCCCAATAGTAGAGTTTTGCTGTCTATGTCTTCCTGTAGTTCTCTCAGCTTCTCCCCTAAGAATTTGGATGCTGTCCTACTGGGTGCATATTTATTCAGTATTGAAATAACTTTATTGTCTATGGTACCTTTTAGGAGGATATAATTTCCTTCCTGATCTCTTAATGCTATCTATTTTTGCTGCTGCTTTGTCTGGGATAAGCATTGCTACACCTGCTTTTTTTTTACTTCAGCTGAAGCAAAATATATTTGGCTCCAACCTTTTACCTTTAATCTATATGTATCTCTCTGCTTCAAATGAGTTTCTTGTAAGCAGTATATTGTAGGATTCTGTTTTTAATCCACTTTGCTATTGAGTTACGTTTTATGGGAGAGTTCATCCCATTCACATTCAAAGTTATGATTAGTAACTCTTTATTGCCCTCCATGCTATCTTCACTCTCTTTGTGTTTTCCCCCTTTCCCCCTTTATCCATATTCCCCAGTATTTTGTTTCTGAATACCACACACTTCAGTGTGTTTGCCCTCCTATATCACCCCTCCCCTTTATTTCCCCTTTCCCTTTTACCTTCCCTTCTTTTTGTTAGTTACCGTTTCCCCCCACTCCCCCTCCCTTTCTATGTCCCCCCTCCCCTTTTCCCCTTTTAATACTTGAAATGGATAGCTCATGAATATCCATCACTTCTGATTAGATATATTCTCTCTGTTAGAGTTACAATTCTCAAGATTTATGATTTTTCCCCCTGAGCTGGGATAAAGTGAGTTTCAACTTATTGGATAGAATTTTTTTTTTCTTTTACTGCCCCCTCCCCCTTTTTTACTTTTTTTCCATGTGTCTCTTGAACCTCCTGTTTGATGTCCAAATTTTCTATTTAGCTCTGGTCTTTTCATCAGGAATTTTTGGAATTCTACCGTTTCGTTAAATGTCGATCTTTTTCCCCTAGAAGAGAAGGCTCAGCTTTGTTGGATAAGGGATTCTTGCCTGCATTCCAAGATCCCTTGCTCTGTGAAACATCTCATTCCAGGCCCTCCAATCCCTTAATGTTGATGTAGCCAGGTCCAGTGTAATCCTTACTGTGGCTCCTTGATATTTAAATTGTTTCTTTCTGGCTGCTTGCAGGATTTTTCTCTTTTACCTGATAGTTCTGGAATTTGGCCACAACATTCCTTGGTGTTTTCATTTTAGGATCTTTTTCTGGAGGGGATCAACATATTCTTTCAATAACTACTTTGCCCTCTGCTTCCATGATATCAGGGCAGTTCTCCATCACTAGATCCTGTAATATTAAATGCAGGCTTTTTTTTTCTTCAATGTTTTCAGGAAGGCCAATAATTTTCAGGTTGCCCCTCCTTGACCTATTCTCAAGATCAGTGGTTTTGCTGTTGTGGTATTTTACATTTTCTTCTATTTTATATATATATATATATATATATATATATATATATATATATATATATATATATTTTATTTTGTTTAACTGGTTCTTGCTGTCTCATGGAGTCATTAGTTTCTGCAGACTCCATTCTTTTTTTTTTGGGTAGGAATTTTCTTCATTAACCTTTTGCAACTCCTTTTCCAATTGTTCAATTCTATGTTTGAAAGTGATTTCCCTTTGACCAATTGAGGTTAGAGAGAATTATTTTCTTTTTGCATTTGCCCAATTGAGGATCTGAGAGAAATATTCTCATTTTGTATTTGTCCAATTGTATTTTCTAAGGATTTGTTTTCTTGTTTCAAGGTATTGATTATCTTTCCAGTTGATTTTTGAAATCCTTCCTTATTTTTTTCAAGGAAGTCTTTCTATGCTGAAGACCAGATCATATTCTCTTCAGAGGTTCTAGGTTTTTCTGAGTTAGGGTCTTTTCCTTCCAAGAATTTTTCTATGGCTCCACCTTTCCACTGACCCTTCTTCATTTTGCTAAGACCTTAAGTTGGGGAGGGGCTGGTTCACAGGGGCTTGGGATCCTAGAGGCTTTACTCATTGAGTGCAATTTCTCTGGCTGGCCAGTAGGAGGTGCTGGTTGCTTTCTTTGGAGTGTCTGTGATCTTGATTGAGGTCTTCTTCCTTACTGTCTGTGGGCTGTGCTCTGGAGGTGTAGGCTGGTTTCCCCCATTCTCCCTGCAGGTTTTTTTGGCCAGTGCTCCTCACTCCACACTTATTCTGGTGTAGCAGAGTTCTCTCACTGCCCCTTCAAGCTGTTGGATTTGATCCCTGGGCTGGGCTGGGTTGAGCTGCACCTGCATTTTCCAACTCCCTGCCTCAGTGAAACTTGCCTTTCCCTCAGAACTTCTAAGTTATCTTGGACTGGGAAAATGTATCACTCCGCCTTTCTCTGGGATCTGCCCCTCTAAATTTTGGCTAGCATCATAATTTGTTGGCTTTTTGGAGTTTTGGGGGGAAGGAGTTTATGGGAAATGCTGCCTTCATGCAGGCATCTTTCAAAATCTTTTGAATTATATGCCTTGTGGCTTATTCTATCATTCTAAAAGTGGTATAATGGAATTATGTTGGTTCAATATACTGGAAACAAGTTCTAGTCCTATATTGGATACATATTTGTTGTATAGTAATAAAACTTTCCCCTCCACCCTTGATTTCTTATTAGAAAATGATATGATTAAATCATCTCTCTAAAGTCTCATTTGAATGTTCTTGGAGTCTATTATGTCACATTTTAAAAACTTTTAAAGTTTGATGAACCTTTACTTCCAGCCATAAATAAAGGGGAAAATATTTAGCATGCTAGTTTGAGAGTGGCTTGGGTCAGAAAGGAGTGATCATTTAGTAATAGTCATAATACACTAAGTTATTCAGAAGTTGTCACTCTGAATTGGTGAGGTGTTTCACCTTTCAATTGTAAATGTCCAATTGGCAGTTAATGTAGACTTGGAGGTCAGGAGAAAGACAATGGAAATCATATGCATAGATAACATGATTCTTAAACTTGTAGGAACTGTTGAGATTGGGTGTGTGGGGGAATATGTGTAGAGAAAGGACTTAGAAAATCCAGAATAAAACTTAGTATAGAGTCTTAGGGTTTGCCTGATAGAGCTCATTTAGAGAAGTCATAGACTTATAGAAGAATTGACAGAGAGAAGTCTCCAAAGCTGAGGGAAGAATTGTATTCAGGAAAGCCTGTTGTACACAGTTCAAATTCTTTCAGGAGGTGAAGAAAGAGGATGAATAAACAATCATTGAATTGACAATTAAGAGATTATTGAAAAATTTATAGAAATCAGTTTCAGTTAAATGGTAAGGTTGGATATCAAGGGGTTGAGATATGAGAGGAGAGGAAGCTGAGGGAAGAATTGTATTCAGGAAAGCCTTTTGTACACAGTTCAAATTCTTTCAGGAGGTGAAGAAAGAGGATGAATAAACAATCATTGAATTGACAATTAAGAGATTATTGAAAAATTTATAGAAATCAGTTTCAGTTAAATGGTAAGGTTGGATATCAAGGGGTTGAGATATGAGAGGAGAGGAAGCTGAGATAACAAGTATAGATAACATTTTTTCCCTAGGAGCAAGCTATGAAAGCAAAGAAAGATAAAATAAATGCTCGAAGGAAGGGGAGGGTCAAGGTATGTTTGTGTTTTATTTTTTTAACATTAGGAATAAAGTTGTTAATAGGAAATGTTGAAAATTATAGAATGTGGGGTTGATTTTTAAGTGTAACCTGATAAAGGACACTGAAGGGATTGATGTCAAGGCCACAAATAGAGGTATTGACCTTTCAAGGGGGAATTTTTTCTCATTCAAGTTTTCAGTAAAAGGAAGAAATAATGTAGGATGATGGCAAGGAAGAAAAGTGAGTTAAATGTCCTTTCTTTTCTCAGTAAAATATGACGTATGGTGCTTTCAGCTGAGAGAGGAGCAGGAGTAACACGGAGATATTTCTTTAGCATCTCTACTTTCCCAATTTCTTGTAATGAGAAAAGAAAATGTCTAAGAAAGTGCCTATGAAATATATTAGAGAGCTAATGGGGAAGAGAAAAAGCAGGTGATATAATCTTTTTTTTTTAGATTTTTTCAAGGCAATGGGGTTAAATGGCTTGCCCAAGGCCACACAGCTAGGTAATTATTAAGTGTCTGAGAACGGATTTGAACCCAGGTACTCCTGACTCCAAGGCCAGTGCTTTATCCACTGCGCCAGCTAGCCGCCCCCCAGGTGATATAATCTTAATTAGGTAGCATATATTTCTTAGTAACCCCAGCATTGATCAACAGTTTAGGAGTAGTTCTGAAAGAACAATATGATTGGGATAATTCAGATTTTGGTCTTTTTCAAAATGTAAGCAACAGTAGAACCTTGGTTGGGAAGGTCTCTAGAACCTGTAAATTATAGGTCATAGATCATAAGAATAGAAGCCGCAGTCTGAGAGAGGATAACTTCAATTAATATTTGCTGATAAGAACCAGAGACTATTCTGAGAATCCATAACAGATTTAATTGGAACAAGGAATGGGGGAATAGGATAATAAAAGTTATAGTATTTTGGAGAAATTTCAGAGTTATTCATAGACCAAGCAAAATCCTTGTGGGTGATACTGAACTCAAGGTTCTCATTATGTTCATTAACTTTCATAGGAAAAATTTTTGTATGAAATTGTTTTGATTTTATTTCCTTCATCTGTTTCCCATTTTTCAGCACCAATAATCTGGTCAAGTTGGAGGTGTTTGCTGTTTTTTTAAATAGTGAGCCTTGTTTTTCCATTATATTTATCTAGTTTTATCTTAATTTTGACATTTCTTCTAACAAATTGATAGTCTCATTCTACACAGATAGTCTAACACACATTAATAATCTTTCACATCTTGTCTCTTAAATATAAAATCAATTCCATTTTCTGTGACAATGTTTTATGCTTAACATGTCTGAGAACTTCTGATTTTTTTCCTCAAAGAATGTGTACATGATGTGATTCTGTGAAGCCTGTAAATCTTTAACCTCTCTCATTCTTTTCTTCTGTACTATCTATTTCAATATTTTTTTCTCTTATATCTACTTTTGAATTGAAGACATTAAATATTAAATTACATGTTTATTTAATTTTCAGATAACATCTCAAGTAGAACTTCTCAATTTTATTTTCTGCAGCAGATGTTGTGTGACCTGCTATTTTCATGAAGATTTTTTGCAATTATGCATCCAATCATAAAAAATTACCCTGAAATGTTTCTTATTGGTTCCAAATGCATGATAAAAATCAATTTCATTAACTCCTTTGTCACTTCAAGATGTATTCTAAAACCTCCTTCCCTTTAGTTGTGATTCCCTCCCCAGTTTTTTTTTTTGTTTTCTTTAGAAAAATAACATAAAAATGGATTTAATTCAGTTCCTTTAGGAGTGTGACTTCTCACTGATCATATGCCTTTCTGGTGTCATCATTTGAAGTAATGCTTGTGGATGGTTTAAAAAATATGATTCTTAGAATTCTCTTCCCCCTTTTCACCACCCTCAATATTGAAGCAAATATGGGCTGTCCAGAACTATGGATCATTTTACTCCTTTCTTGTTTCATGAGTTAGAGAATTCTTCACATAGTAACTAACCTATTGGAAATGAATCCTTCTGTACTTAGCTAGGTTGGTACTTGAAAAACAGATTCAATCTCTTACTTAAAGTTTTTCTGGCATTGGAGAAACTGCTAGAGCTATGGACCAAACCCCATATTCACCTCCCTATCATAGTGAGGAATTGTACTACCATTTTGTGGATAATTTCACAAAGTATATACACTCCTTTTCACTTAATTGAAATTCCCTCCTAATCTGTAAATTAATGTCCTTTCTATATTTTGATTTCATTCATGCTCAATTTTCAGAGAATAACATCTGCTACAACTTAGTTTCAATTTAGAACCAAGTGCTAGGAAATACCAATCAACATACATAGTAGGTTATCCAAACAATGCTATCCTTCCATTTAAATGCTTTGTAAGTCTATATCCTCTCCCAAACATTGTTTATATACACCCCCTTCCCCCATGTTTTTACCTTTCTAGTCCACCAGAGGACACAGTTAATTAAAATAAAGGAAGTTAATGAAATAGCATTGTAAGAAAAGTAGCAATAATACATGAACTTCTATAAACGTGAAGGATAATTTCCCACAAATATATACAATTAACAACAAGAAGAAAAATGCAGGAAACATGTAGAGAGGCTCTGAGGTGGGGAACACATATGACCTTTGTGTGGGCATAGTGTGTATTGGAGGAATATATAAGGAACTTTACTATTAGGGGATATGAGGGGATTCATTTGCACTGGCAATACAGTGTTGAAAGTTGATTCTGATATGTAGCTTCTCTGTGATTTGTAATCTTCCCTGGGAATCATTGTATTAGTCTCACATGACTTTGACTCAAAATTGTTCTGATGGTCACTGCTAGGTAGGGTTATGTTATCTAGCAGGGCTACATAAATTGGTCCATAACTGTAATGGGCACAATCCTTTTTCCCCAAAAGGAAAGGATTTTTAATGTATTCTATCTTCTAGTTAACTTTTTAGTTGCATGTTCAGTTTAATCTGTTCTTTCTCCTTTTTATTGATTTACACATGTAGAGACATAAATTTTCCCCTTAGTAATGCTTTGGTTCCATCTCACAGATTTTAGTATGCTGTTTCATTATTGACATTCCCATTAATTAAATTATTGATTATTTTTATGATTTATTCTTTGATACATTCTTTTTTAGGATTAGATTAGTTTCCAATTAATTCTTAAACCATGTTTCTATGGTCTTTTATTGAAAGTAATTTTTATTTCATTCATATTTCTGATTTTTTATTTGCTGTTTTAGTCCTAATAGTCATTTTATTTAGGTTTTTGCAAGGCAAATGGGGTTAAGTGGCTTGCCCAAGGCCACACAGCTAGGTAATTATTAAGTGTCTGAGACTAGATTTGAACCCAGGTACTCCTGACTCCAAGGCCAGTGCTCTATCCACTATGCCACCTAGCCGCCCCTATAATAGTCATTTTTGTGAGGGCACCATATACAGTTGGAAAAACTCATTCTTTGTCATTTTTATCCACAGGTCTATTATATCTTAACTTTTCTAAGATTTCATTCATATTCTTAACTTCTTTCATATATTTATATACACACACACACACACACACACACACATTAAATTTATCTAACACTGAAAGGAGAATATTAAGGTCACTGAGCAATATAGATTTACTGTATTTTCTCTTGTAATCCATTTAGCTTTTCCTTTAAAAATTTGGATGCTATGCTATTTGGTCCATATATTTTTAGTATTGAGATTACTTCATTGTATGTGATTCCTTTAACAAGAGATAAATTATCTTGCATATTCCTTTTAATTGAGATCATTATTGATATCCTGACTTATTTAAATAAATTCTGTTTCAGCCTCTTATCTACCTCTATGTTTGTTTCCTGTTACAACATATTGTTGGATTCTTGTTCCTAATTTTGTTTGCTATCAGAATAGATAAGTTTATCTCATTCAAATTCACAGTTATAATTATTAAATGCATTTCCATCTATTCTCTTCTGTTTATCCTTCTCTATCTTTTTTATTCTGTCCCTACTCTAATGTATGTTTTGCTTCTGACCATTCCTTCTTTTTATCACTCTCTGGTCTCTAATTCCCTTCTCTGCCTACTTACCTGAATAAGATTAATTTCTATTATAAATTGAGTAACTATATATATTTTCCCTCTTTTTACCAAAGTAATTATGAGGTTCAACCATAGCCTTCTCCCATCTTTTCTTCCCATATAAAAGGTCCTTCTTGCACATCTCTCTTATGTAAAATAGTTCTTGCCTATCCCTTTAAAAAAAAATTAATTCCAACATAATTGCCTGACTCCTATACCCTCTTTCTAAGCAGGATCCTTAA
The DNA here is from genome assembly GCF_037893015.1 of Macrotis lagotis. NCBI lineage: Eukaryota > Metazoa > Chordata > Mammalia > Peramelemorphia > Peramelidae > Macrotis > Macrotis lagotis. The sequence goes on from NC_133658.1 coordinate 624,682,708, forward strand.
AATGATAATGTTCTTAGAAAATACATGAGCCAGCATCCCATATACAAAGGTCAATCATTGAACTTTATTGACTTCCTTTTGATTTCTCTTTCATGTGCACCTATTTTAGATTTCCCTTGAGTCTTGTACGTGAAAGTGAAATTGTCTATTCAGTTCTGATCTTTTTGTACATAATGATTTAAAGTATTTTATCATATATCCATTTATCCCTGAAAGATTTATACTCAATTTTGCTTAGCAGATTATTCTTGGTTGTAATTCCAGCTCATTACCTTCTAGAATTTATATTCCCAATACTCCTTACTTTTAACATGGTAGCTGTTAAATCCTATATAATGTATAATCTTCATTATCGATCCATGGTATTTGAATGGTTACTTTCTTCTGGCTGTTTGAAATGTTTTCTCTTCAACCTGGGAGCTTTAGAGTTTGGCTATAATATTCCTGGGAGTTTTCATTTTAGGATCTCTTTCAGGTGGTGATCATTTTTTATGCTCTGATTCTGAATATCAGGGCAGTTTTTCTGATAATTTCTTGAAAAATTATGTCAAGGAATTTCTTTTTCTCTTAATCTCAAAACTCTCCTGACATCAGATATCAAACTCTCTCTTTCTTCCTTTATTCTAGTCCCCTCACCAAGGCCCACTCTTCTATAAGGGAAAGCAATCTTATTCCTCTAGACTTCTACACTCAACCATCTTTTTTTCCATTCTAATATATTTAATTTTCCCTATCTATTGATTACTTTCCTTTTATTCTCAAAAGGCACTTTCCCACAATTTTTAGGAACAGAACTTAGAGAAGCAGAAAAAGAAGGTGAAGGAGAGATATTTGGAGCTTGAAGAGATCTTAGAGGCCACTAAATCCAACACCCTACTTTGACAGATAAATTAGCAGAGATTAGATGATTTATCTAGTCACACAGCTAATCTTTGAGATGTGATTTGAATGTAGGTGTCCTTAAATCTAAGTCTTACTCTATATCCACTAATCTGTGTTGCTTATATAGAAGGAAAATAGAGGAGGAACCTGAAAAGGAATTAAAGGAATAAAAATAGAAAAGTCTCAAAGGGAAGGAGATCTTCTGATCTCCATCCTTTAGAAGGAAAAAAGCATCTATCAAGTACTAACTGTGTTTCATGCTCTATTTTAAGCCCTTTATAAATTTTATCTCAATGTTCCTTACAGCACCCCTTTGACATAGGTGCTATTATGTTGGTTGACTTACCCAGGGTCACATAGTTCTTAAGTGCCTTACACAAGATTTGAGCTCAGGGTGTTTTGACTAGCAACCTATCCTTTGTGTCACCTAGCTGGCCTAAGAGAAGCATCAAAATTTCTACTGAATCCAAGGACCATTTCTGTGCGTGCCAGTACAGAAATAAAAAGATAATATGGGGAACTGCTAGCACATAGGCATTCCAAGGCCTAAGGAAAAATTCTAGTCTATTGTCATTCAGATTTCAGTTCTTTATGAACATCATAGACATGATCAATCTTGGACAAAAAGTTCCATAAATACTTCATGTTTCTTCCTACAAAACTGTAAACTCCTGAAGGGTTTGCACTGTCTTTGCATCTTATATTTGTATTTATCTTTTGTATTAACTCCAAGTCTTGCACAGAAGCAGCTTATAATAGATTTAACATAATAACTGTCTGTTGGATGGTCAACAGGAAAAAGGAAAAAAAGATCACCATGTTGTTGAACTTATTCAGATATTTCTCCTTATGTCATCATATCTCGATTTCTTTAGCATCTTCAATATTTCCCCCTGTTCTTGGATTGAAGATGAATTAGGACTCCAAGGAATTTCCTATTTTAATAAGGGCTAACCTTTTAACAAAGGCTGACAGGAATCTACTATCTATTATAGCAAGATAACTCATTATTTTAGAATATAATTTGCCTATAAGAGGCTAGGCAGTAGTACTGACCTTTAAATTAGGTTGAGCTCTAATTATCAAGCTCATATCATCTGTTCTGTATGTGCTTCTTGTTTCACACCTATGTGTTATTGTTGTTGCTGTTTCTTAGTAGGGTTTAAAAGTTACAAAGAAACTAGCAGATTTCATTAAGTATTAAAATTCATTTGTTGGAAAATTTTAAGGTTTTTTTTTGGTTATTGTTTCATTTTAAGAGTATTTTCTGGGGCAGCTAGGTGGCACAGTAGGTAAAGCACTGGCCCTGGAGTCAGGAGTACCTGGGTTCAAATCCGGTCTCAGAAACTTAATAATTACCGAGCTGTGTGGCCTTGGGCAAGCCACTTAATCCCATTTGCCTTGCAAAAATGTAAAAAAAAAAAGAGAGCATTTGCTGCTTGATTTTTCTCAAGAAATTAGCAGTTAGAACTTTAAGAAATATGAAAGATATATATATATATATATATATATATTTAATTTGAAAGGTTTTATTTATTTTGAGTTTTACAATTTTCCCCCCAATCTTGCTTCCCTTCCCCCACCCCCCATAGAAGACAGTTTGCTAGTCTTTACATCGTTCCTATAGTATGCATTGATCTAAGTTGAATGTGATGAGAGAGAAATCATATCCTTAAGGAAGAAACATATAGTATGAGATATAGCAGAATTACATAATAAGTCAACATTTTAAAAAAATTAAAGGTAATAGTCCTTGGTCTTTGTTCAAACTCTACAATTTTTTCTCAGGATACAGATGGTATTTGCTGTCGCAGATATCTCAGAATTGTCCCTGGTTGTTGCACTGATGGAGTGAACAAGTACATTAAGGTTGATCATCACCCCCATGTAGGGTGTACAATATTCTTCTAGTACTACTCATCTCGCTCAGGATCACTTGGTGCAAATTCTTCCATGCTTCCCTGAATTCTCATCCTTCCTGGGTTCTAATAGAACAATAGTGTTCCACCAAATACATATACCACAGTTTAGTAGGCCATTCCCCAATTGTTGGACATTCTCTCAGTTTCCATTTCTTTACCACCACAAACAGAGCTGCTATGAACAGGTAATGTTTTTACCCTTTTTCATAATCTCTTCAGGGTAGAGACACAGTAGTGGTATTGCTGGAACAAAGGGTATGCACGTTTTTGTTGCCTTTTGGGCATAGTTCCAAATTGCTCTCCAGAAAGGTTGGATGAGTTTACAGCTCCACCAACAATGCATTTGTATCCCAGATTTCCCACAACCCTTCCAACATTGATCATTGTCCTTTCTGGTCATATTGGCCAGTTTGAGAGGTATGAGGTGCTACCTCCGAGTTGTTTTAAATTACATTTTTCTAATAATTAGTGATTTAGAGCAATTTTTCATATGACTATGAATTACTTTGATTTCCTTATCTGTAAATTGCCTTACATATCCTTTGACCATTTGTCATTTGGGGAATGGCTTGTCTTTTTTTTATATATTTGACTTAGTTTTCTGTATATTTTAGAGATGAGTCCTTTGTCAGGAAATACTAGTCATAAAAATTGTTTCCCAATTTACTACATTTCTTTTAATTTTGGTTACAGTGGCTTTGTCTATGAAAAAGCTTTTTAATTTAATGTAATAATATATATATATACATATATATATGTATGTATATATATATATATATATATATATATATATATAGTTTATTTTTAAACGTGTTCTCCATATCTTCCTTGGTCATAAATTATTTCCCTTTCCATAGATCCAACAGGTAAACTATTCCATATTCTCCTAGTTTGCTCATAATGTTGTTTTTTTATGTCTTGATCTTGTATCCATTTTGATCTTATTTTCATATAGGGTATGAGGTGTTGGTCTAAACCAAGTTTCTTTCATACTAACTTCCAATTTTCCCCAACAATTTTTATTGAAGAGAGAATTTTTATCCCAATAGCTGCACTCTTTGGGTTTATCAAATAGCATATTGTTATAATCAGTTCCTGCTATTGCACTTAGTCTATTCTACTGATCCACCACTCCATCTCTTAGCCAATATGACTGATGCTTTATAATATAATTTTAGATATGGTAGGACTAAACCACCTTCTTTTGCACTTTTTTCCCCATTAAATCCCTGTAGATTCTCGACTTTTTATTTCTCCATATGAATTTACTTACAATTTTTTCTTACTCATTAAAGTAATTTTTTGTAATTTTGGTTGGTAGGACACTAAACAGGTGGTGTAATTTTCGTAGAATTATCACCTTCATTATATTTTCTCAGCTTATCTATGAGCAGTTGAAATTTGCCCAGTTATTTAAATCTTATTTTATTTGTGTGAGAAGTGCTTTGTAATTGTTTACAAAAAGTTTCTGAGTTTGCCTTGACAGGAAGACTCCCAGGTATTTTATATTTTCTGACATTACTTTGAATGTGATTTCTCTTTCTAAGCTCTTTCTGATTCATCTTTCTAGTCATATATAGAAATGTTGAAGATTTATGAGAGTTTATTTTATATCCTGTGACTTTGCTAAAGTTTCTAATTATTTCTAGTAGTTTTTTAGCTGATTTTTTGGGATTCTCTAGGCATACCATAATGTCATCTGCAAAGAGTGAGAGTTTTGTCTCTTCCTTCCCTATTCTAATTCCTTCAGTTTCTTTTTTTTTCTCTTATTGCTGAAGCTAAGATTTCTAATATGATATTGAATAGTAGTGGTGATAATAGGCATCCTTGTTTTACCCCTGATCTTATTTGGGAATGCTTATTATTCTAAGGAACAATCCATTTATTCCTATACTCTCTCTAGTGTTTTTTAGTAGGAATGGGTGCTGTATTTTCTCAAAGGCTTTTTCAGTATCTATTGATATAATTATATGATTTCTGATAGGTTTGTTATTGATATAATTAATTATACTAACAGTTTTCCTAATATTAAACCAATTCTGCATTCCTGGGATAAATCCTACTTGGTCATAATGTCTTATCCTAGTGATAACTTGTTGTAGTCATTTAGCTAAGATTTTATTTAAAATTTTTGCATCTATATTCATCAGGGAGATAGGTCTGTAATTTTCTTTCTCCTTTTTAACTCTTCCTGGTTTAAGTATCAGCACCATATTGGTGTCACAAAAAGAGTTAGGGGAGTTGTGTCTACACCTATTTTTCCAAAGAGTTCATATAGAATTGTAACTAGTTGTTCATTAAATGTTTGATAGAATTCACTTGCAAATCCATCTGGGCCTGGAGATTTTTTCTTAGGGAGTTCAATAATGGCTTGTTGAATTTCTTTTTCTGAGATAGGATTATTTAGGTATTTAATTTCCTCTTCATTTAACCTGGGCACCTTATATTTTTGTAAATATTCATCCATTTCATTTAGATTATCAAATTTATTGGCATAGAGTTGGGCAAAATAATTCTGAATTATTACTTTAACTTACTCCTCATTAGTAGTGAGTTCACCTTTTTTATTTATGTTACTAGCAATTTGGTTTTCTTCTTTCTCTTTTTTTTGAAAAATAAATTTATTATATTTGCCAGACAATCTATAATTGTCTGGCAAGAGTGTCAATCATAGTCAAGTCTTACTTGATTCTTACTTAATCCTTCATTTTTACATACAACTAAGGACACCTAGTAGTTGCTAAGTAAATGTTTGTTGACTTAGGAAAAGTGACTATATTTTCTCCGGGAATAGCTCTGGAGGATATTATGACATTTATTTCTAAGATTATTTGATAATCTGTGTTCAGGATATACTATTCAAAAGGGCAGAGTCAAGATGGTAGAGCAAAGAATTCCAACTATCAAACTCCTCCACCCCCATTTTTTTCTCTTATAAAATATTCAGTCAATACCAAATGAAATTCTTCATGAAAAAATCCATAAAAAAATCATTCAGTCATTGAACTATGCCAGGACAACTTGAAAAGATATGCAGACATTGGGGTGAGGGCTGTTTTGGAGCAAATCAGAAATTGCATAGGAAGATATAATATACCCTTATCCTTGGCAGCAGCAGCTACTGAGACATACTCAGCATACTAGGTATTTGATTACTAGTAAGAAAAAGATTCCAGGGGACCCCTGTGCTAGTATTATTTGCAGAATTTGGTAGTCCTTTACCTGTCAGGTTAATCCATTCAGAGTCACAATTCTAGAGTAGAGATGAGTAGCCGAAGTAAAGAGAGAACAGAGGCCCTATCTGGGTTAGTTTTAGAACAAAGAGTAGTAGGGTTGTGAACAGTATGAACAGCTCTCTCCTGTCTCTCTCTCTCTCTCTCTCTCTCTCTCTCTCTCTCTGAATCACACCACCTTGAAAACATGGAAACTTACAGGTCCCCAGATCAAACTCAAACTCCAGAATCTCAGATTGGCCAGCTACCTCAGAGATGAGCAGAGTTCAACTCTTATTTAAAGTTCAAAGAAATAAATGAGAAAAATGTACAAACAAAATAACAACAACAACAAAAAAAAGAACCTGACTATAAAAGGCTTATACAATGAAAGGGAAGCTCAAACAAACTAAAAAGAAAACAATGACTTGAAAAAATATACAAGCAAAGCAACAAAGAAAAGGGATTATTATACACAAGTCCAACAAGAATTACTGGATAGGTTTAAAAAGAAATGTAAAGAGCTCAAAACTTTTTATAAAATCAAATAAGAGTAGTAGAGGAAGCATGAGGAGCTGAAAAGAGAGTAAGCTAGGATACAATATTCATACAACTCTTTGGAGTAAATGCGATAGCAAATATAACTTCCTAGACATTATAAAGACCATTCTTTCTCCTCTTCTCTTATTTTGGACAGTTAGAACAGAATAAGATTTAGATAAGGCCTTTCGGTACATACATATGTGCTTATGTACCCATAGTCAGACTTCATTCCAAAGTAAATATAAATGATAAATGATTTCCTTTATTTCCAAATTATCTAATGTGTCCACTTTTTTTTCCCATTAGTGCAAATAAACAACACTTTACTTGATAGTTTTGAATGAAACTACTAATAGGCTTCTACTAATTATATTAATAGTTTGTATATCTTCACAATGTGGTAAATTATTCATTAAGAGTTTCTTGCTTAAGGTTATTTTTCAGCATTTAATTTCTAGATTTGCTCCAGAAAAGTAGTAGGAAGCAAATTTCAAAAAAAGTCTTCTAATCTTTGATTACAGTTAAAAAAGTTCCCACCCAACTCCAAGGGTTTTTGATGGTGAATTTAATTAGAATTTTAGATAATAACTTTTCTACATTCTTCCCATTGTTATTGTGACATAGAGGGTGCAGCTACCTGGCTCAGGGGATAGAGCACAAGCCCTGGAGTCAGGAGTACCTGAGTTCAAATCCAGCCTCAGACATTTAATAATTGCCTAGCTATGTGACCTTGGGCAAGGCACTTAATCCAATTACCTTAAACTTAACATAGAATAAATTCTCCAAATTGACGTAAGATTGATTAAGTTTATTATTAAAACTATAATCTTTTGAAAGTTCAAGGACCTTATATTTTTGGAGTATTTTGCAATAATTAAAATAATGAAAAATATAGCAAACACAGTTGCTTATTGTCATGCTTTTTGTCACCAGACAATGTCTCATGTATATGGACAGAAAAGATGATTAAAAGAAAAACTTAACATGATAAGAAGCAAATGTTCAAACTGGAAAAATAATGTTTTTATCCATTTTCATCTCCATTAATGGTGACCCCAGGGCATTCTACAAGGACTTTATATTCAACTTTTCATTTAACTAGAAAGTTTATTCAGATGGAAATTATTTTTAATTATGCTCAAGATAAATTTGTATTTTAGAGTTGTAACTATTATGGACAAATCAAAACAATAACTTAACTATGTCCTAAAATATATTCTAAGCTATGGAGTTTGAACAAAGTACAAGGACTATTCCCTTTAATTTGGAAAAAAAAACCAGATATCTTATTGTCTGATCTGGTTACCTCTGAGAATTCTGTTCTCTTTAAGGATATGATTTCTCTCTCATCAAACCCAATTTGGATCAAGGTACAACATGGAAACAAAGTAAAGACTGATGGAGTGCTATCTGTGGGGTGGGGGTGGGGGGAGGGAAGCAAGATTGGGAGAAAATTGTAAAACTCAAATAATATCTTTAATAAAAAAAACAACAAAAAATAATTGTTTCCCAGTTTCCTACATTTCTTTTGATCTTGGTTTTGTCTTGGCAAAAGCTTTTTTAATTTAATGTAATCGAAATCATCTAGTTTGTTTTTAATGATATTCTCCATCTCTTCCTTAGCCATAAACTGCTTCCCTTTCCATAGATCTGACAGGTAAATTAGTCCTTGATCTTTTAATTTGCTTATAGTATTGTTTTCTATGTCTAAATCCTGTATCCATTTGGATCTTACCTTGGTATAGTGTGTGAAGTGTTGGTCTAATCTAAGTTTCTTCCATACTAATAGAAAATGTATTAATATCAAGTTTTACCACCAAATTATTGAATTATTGAATATCTAAGAAAAGGTGAGGTGAAAATGATCAAAGGTATTAACATTTTGGAATTGGTGATTGTTCGGTCTTTCCCATGCCTATAATATAAATGAAAAAGAATAAGGAAAAGATTCCATGTGAATGAACATATTTTTAAGGGAACAATATTAAATCTGTGTTTTATGTGAGACACTAATTTTACCATATTCCTTTCATATTAAAAAATAGTCCAATACTAAAATAAAATAACAATTAATATTGAAATAATCATTCCAAACTCTTGTCTGCATTACTCAATAAAATAAAACCATATACAATGGATTTTCATACAGAAAACAATCCAATTTGAGGGAAATTGAAATATCAAATTATCAAATTAGGGGGGAAAATTTTATATTTTTATCAAACAAGATGATTGAGAAAAATATCAGTGACTACTTATTTACATACATACTTTCTCATTCATATTAAGATTTTAGATCAATAATCTCCATTTGCATCAGAGGATTGATTAATATATCAGAAGGGACATGCCAGCTTTTCATGGAATATTCTATATCACAAGGATTTATGCACACATATCACACAATAACATACATCTGAAAAATGTAGCAAATATAATACCCTTTTGATTAGAGTTAAAATTTTGATTTGGTAGAGATAATTACTCCCTTAAAGTGTCTTTTCCACAAGAATCCAACTATGTATATGGCAAAATTATTCATTCTCATTCTTTCTTGAAAAAAATAAAACAACAGATATAATTTTGTCTGATAATCCTGTGATTATTAATATAAAGCATATGATAAATTAGGAATATTAATTTCTGGTCACAAAATTTTGCCACTGCTATCAAGAAATGAATTCACTATTGAGAGTTTATGCGAGATGTACAGGGAGTTACAAGTAGTGTTAAGTGATTCAAGAAGGGGCACCTAGGTGGTATAGTGGATAAAGCACCAGCCTTGGAGTCAGGAGTACCTGGGTTCAAATCTGGTCTCAGATACTTAATAATTACCTAGCTGTGTGGCCTTGGGCAAGCCACTTAACCCCATTTGCTTTGCAAAAACCTAAAAGAAAAAGTGATTCAAGAAGGCAAACCCTTTTACAAAACATTGGGATTAGTAAATTTGCTTGAAAGAACTATTAGAAAACAAATATAGACAACATATTTTCTGATCTTTGTGCATTGCTAAGATAAGGGTCAGAATCAGATATTTGATTTGGAAACTGTGGCCCTGTTGATACATGAATGGTGTTTGTCACACTATGATCTCGAAAAGTAGAGAGTCTCATATGAGATTCATAATATTGCAAATGTGTTTGAGAAAACAATGCATGAATAATGACCAATTACAAATTTGGCAAAGATTTATTAAATACTGTCTTTATACTATTTACTTTTCAAAGTGTTGGGATTACCATGAGGAAAAAATCATTCTGCCTTCATGGACCCTATGTTCTACTAAATGAAAAATATTCATTCAATAAGTTCTCATAGATTACATACAAAAGGCTTTAAGGAAGACAGAAAAAGTGCTGATAACTGTTAGAATCAGGGGAAAAGTCTCACATAGGAGAAAATACTTTGGTTAAATCTTGAGTGAAGTTAGAAATGCCATGTGGTGGAGATGAAGAGGGATATGCTAATGCTACATGTAGTAAGTGCATGTGTCTTGCACAGCTTTTGTAAACCAAACATAAAGAAAAGAATGGATAGGATTACACTGATAACATTGCAAAGTGGTTTACTGGTTTTGTTTATTTGTTTTAATTTTATATTCTAGACTTATAACTGAAACAAGATTCATCTTTCTAAATTTCTCCTGGCAATGTGTATGACTTCATATTTAGGGGTACCATGATCTATGAAGAATTTTGTTAGGGATTACCCAGACAATAATGGAAATGTGCATGACAGGTCTGAGAAGGAGTACAAATAAGAGATTATGCATGAGAGATATTGTGAATGATGCTATCAAAGAAATGTGTGATCAAAAAATTGGACTGGTCAAGTTGCAAGCAATAAGTTAAATAAGCAGAAAGTTTCTATGCTCCTTGAGTTTCTTATAACAACAAGAGAATATGAAGCTCATAGCACATTAGGTATATTTCCTCTGTGATATCATGATAAGACATGGACAAGTGCCATATAATTGGAACCTCTGGATTTGTGTTGTGTGTTCCTGGGAATTTTCATTTTGATTATCTTTTAGGAGATGACTTGTGGGTTCTTTATATTTCCGCTTTGCCCTCTGGCTCCAAGAGATCTTGACAATTATATTTTACAATATTTTAAAATAAAATCTCATTCTCTCTCCCCCCCATCTCTCCCTCTCTCATTTGGTTCTGACATTTAGAGAGTTCAATGATTTAGTTTTTTTCTCTTCTATCTTTTTTAAATTTTGATTTTGTTTTAATATTTCTTATTATCTCATGGAGTCATTGACTTCCTTTTGGTCCATTCTACTTTTCCAGGAATTTGTGGTTTATGAAAGGGTTTGTTCCTCTTATTCTAATATGTTAATTCCCTTTTCATTTCTTTCTCATATATTTTTTTCATTTTTCTTCAAGTACTTTCATTTTATCAGTCAAATCAAAACGAAAGATTTTTTGTTCATTTCAATTTTTGTTTCATCTCTTCTAGATAATCTAGTTGAGTTTGTGTTCAAACTATGCTTTTTCTCTGAGGCCAAGCATTGTAAATGTTTTGGGGTCATTCTCTTCTGTATTTGTGTCTTCAACATACCTGCCACCATAATAGCTTGTCATAGTCAAGTTCTTTTTGTTTACCCATTCTTCCAACCTATTTCTTGACTTCAGATCTGATGTTGAGGTATCTGGATCATTTATGGAGGCAAGATTTTGTTTGGTCCTGTTACTAGTTTCTTGAGGTATTGAGTGTGGTGTTTTCCAAGATCTCAGGCACAGGGTGAGGACCCACAAGCTTTCACTGTTTTCAAAATAGTCTCAGCCAGGACAAAATCTGACTGCTGACCCCTGATCTGAGCTCTGTTAAGTTTCTGACTAAATTTGGGTCTGTGCAATAATAGACTGCTGCGGTAATCAACTAACTGGAAATGTTGGCTTAGAGCAGCAGAATTGTAGTCTCCCCTTTGTTTGGATGCTGTTCCATTTATTCCTATGCAGGTCAGGCAACAAAATCTGAATCACATTATTGTTGCTACTGGCTTTGGCATTTGCACCTTTTCCACACTACCCATTGACTCGTTAACTGAGAATTTTCCATCTCAACTCTACTCTGGATCACCAGGGACTGGGGTAGAGGGTAATAAAATTGTTAGTTGGCACCTGTTGTCATAACCATCAGCTTAAATCGAAGATTAACTCTTATCTTGGTTACAGCCTCAAGCACAGAATTTTCTACTTAGTATGCCCCTAGTCTGACCAGTGTCAAAGATCTACCTTTCTGTCTCCCTTTACCAAGCTAGGCTGAGCAAGGACTTTTAGTGAATTCTTCTAACATGATCTGGTTTGGAGAATCTTCTAGATCTGTTCAGAAGAATTTGTGGAGAAGCACTCATCACATTGTTTCTTATTTCTCTGCCATTTTGTTTCTACCTCTCATCAAATATCTCTTGGTATCCCAACCCCTTCCCCACCCCCACCCCCAAATAACAAAAACACCCAAGCTCCAGTAGAATCTAATCTGCCTGATGTCAGGGATTGGTTTTAATTTTGTTTTTAAATAGAGCCTAATGTATTGTCTTGTACATAATGCAAAGAATCTAATTTTGTTGAAATAGATTAGCTATAAGTAGTTCAGAAAACAAGGAATAAAATGTCTTTGTAAACTAATTGTTTTCTGAAAAGTAAATTTGGGAAAGAAAATAATCTATTCTATTTTGTTGTATATCTATTTTACAAGTATTCCAATAATTTATACCATGTGTTTCTTTATGTAAGGGAAATAAGAAGTTCTCTATAGCAAGGAAACCATAAGTTCTTTCCCTATCCTTATTTCTATCTATATACATTGTACACCTCAACTAGGTGGTCTAAGCATACCTATTTTTTTTTTTTTATTGTTGTGAAGTTTCAAATAGGAATGCCTGCAACATAATGAAAAGAGTCACATTTTTGGGGCTGATTTGCTTATGTTTTTCTAGCATCTATATTTTGGCTCTCATTGTCCTGACCTGGAATGAGATTCTGCATTAATTCTGCCTCTTAGAATCCTTTACTAAATTCGAGGACCATCTCATGCGCTTACCTCATTGAGAAGGTTTTCCTGATCATTCCTAACTTGTTCACATTCACTCACTATTAAAATTTCTTTCTATTTATTATCTATTCCACTACTCATTATATATTTTTGCACAAGGCCTGGTTAATTATTGTTTTTATAGCTTTAGTTTACTAGAGCTTAGTACCTTTTATTTGGTAGGTATTCAACAATAGTACTAACTGGTATTTAGTCAGTGGCCCTTTTAAGTTTCCAAACTACTTTTATATATATATTCCTATATTTGAACCTTACAAACCTGTTAGATGCATCTAGGATTTTTACTATTTAACCCATTTTAGAATTGAGGAAATTGGGACTTTAGGTGATTAAGTGACCTTAGTTGAAAGCCACAGAACTGTAACTATTTAAATTGTCTTTAAGGCAGTATTTAAATAATCATTTTTCTTGATTACATCCCCCTGAACCCAAAGTACACTGCTTAATAAATGTTTATGGAATTAAATTGAATTAGTAATCTGAAACTCTCTCTTGTATTTTAGCTATCACATGTCTCTCTGAAAATAACCAGTCTGCAGAAATGATTGACTGCCTTAAGTGGGCAGGGGACATGCCTCCCCTTGTACAAGAGTGTCACGTTCCCTGCCGAGATGATTGCATGTTCACTCCTTGGTCAAAATTCACCCCATGCTCAACAGATTGTGACACAGTGAGGACCCGCCGCCGACAGCTGACAGGTAGGATCTGATTCTTGTCTTTTGTGACAAATAATGAAATAGTTGTTTCTGAAGAATTCTATACCACTGTCAAATGTCTGATTTATTTTAACAGCTAGTTGGAAGGTTACTTCAGGAGTCTATCAAATTAAAAAAGGTTTTGTTCCAATATTTATCTTGAATGAAGATGATTTTTTTGATTGTATTTTCTATTTGGATTATTTTAGCTTAAGGACACTCATAATTTGAGAACTAAGAATTACAAGAAAGATAACAAATAATCAAGAAGAATAAAATTAACACAACCTGAACAATTAAGCAATACATGATCAATCAATAACATAAGTGTTTTTTTAATGTCAGTTGCCTTGATTTGGGAGCTTTTTTTCTCCATATAAACAATTTCAAAGCATATCAGAAATTCAAATCTTCACAATTATCTACAATTAAATTATTAAAGAATTTTGGAACACATTGTATAGCTTTCCATTAAGTGTGTTTAGGGTTTTTGAGCTTGAATAAGACTCTCTCCTCATCTCTAAGATGAGAAAATTGAGTCATGTGATCTGTTAGTATTCCTTCTAGTTCTAAATCTTTATATGATATGATACAATACAATATGATGAAATACAATACAGTATGATGTAATATATGACCCAAGAATTTATTACTTTTACTGAATAAAAATCAACAGTGGTTTCTGCTATTTTATAGAAGAGATGTTTCATTGAATTTTTTTTACTATTTCATATGTTCCTATAAGGGGTCTAATTTCTTTTGAAAGCAAAATAATTCTAAATACTTGATAGTACTTGGATTACATAAATATTAGAAAGTTACTGGATGCTTTAAAATATTTGTTTACTCTCAAACAACAAAGGAAAAGTAACCAATTAGCACATATATACATAAATTTTATTATGTTTTAACAACATAATCCTCCAGGACCCTCTGAAATCAGAGGGCATTTTCTTTTAAAATAGAAAATCATATAAATTGCTTTTAGTTCATCTCTCTTGATGATTTCCATTTTATTTCTGAACACTGAAAGTGATAAGAATGTGAAAGTCCCATGAGCTTTCATCTTAAAACTGAAAACAGTGGACTGTTGGATTTGTAAAACTTTAATGAATTTGATTTTATGCAAAATGCTTTTTAATGTAAATATTGGAGTTTATTTTTAGCTCATTTAAAATAAGTATTACTAGGTCTAAAAGATTCTTATAGTGTGGATTCTAAGAAAATTTAGAATTTCTTTTCAAATTATTAACTTGCAGTTTTAGTACAAGTTTCTTGATACTTCTGGATTCTGTAGTAGGCCAAAATAACTCATCAATTCAAATGTATACATGGTGTTGACTAGGGAAAATTAGTTATAACTAGAGGAAAAATTAGTTAAATCAATCATTAGATATTTAAATACACAAATTAACCAATTGATTTTGGATTTTCCCACTTTTCAACTAATTACTTTAATATTGTTTATCTTAAGTTGAAACTAAAACCAATAATCAGTAATAATCAATTTATATATACATATATATATGTACATGTGTGTATATATATATACATAGACATTTTAATATATCTCTCTATAAAATGATATATAATATGACAGTAGCAACCTATTTGACACTAAATGAAATATTTGGTTATATTAACCTTCAACCAAAATCATTATCTAAGATTTTTGCACACTTTTGAAAAATCATTTATTAAGAAAATATTGGATTTTGCAAACAGTACTTTTAATCATAAAGAACTTGCCAATAAACATTCAAATATTTCAAAAAATTCTGGGGATTAAATGTAAAAATAATTCAAGCTTTTTTCCAAATTAGAAATCAAAACATTAAAAACTGCTGTTTGGTTAGGTATGTTTCACTTTTCAGTTAGTATTTTTTCTTATGTAAACAAAGCAACAAAAACATAAGAAAACATTATCGATCTTTCAGGTGATGATTAGGGATTGATTATCTTACTTGAATACGTCTTTTAGTGAAATCTAATATAGTCTTTGATTAGAAATTAATAAGAGTATATGAACCCATGTGTTAATTTCTTAATGTAAAAATTATTTATTGTCTGTGAGATACCTTCCCCAACAATAGTGAAATTCATTAAAAATTGGAATCCAGTATAATGGAAGATTCAGTCATTTTGTTTGAAAAATCATATTTTAGAATAATCTGATAGAGTACCTAAAAAGAATTTTAAAACAATGTGAAGGTGTCTGTTTCCAGTTGTTCTTCATACTATTTGCCTTCATCTGATGGTGAGTCACAATATAGTAGTTGGTTAAATTAGCTTTTGGCATCCATCTGCTATCCATATTAAATAAAATAGAACCTACCTTCCATTACACATGAAACAGCTCATGATTCTGTCTATAATTCTAGCATACATTATCATATACTATGGAAACCTCTGATCTTCAGATGGCCTTTGGCTAAAAATTCGAGTGTCAAATATGAAACTAGGATTAGGTTTTTCAAAAAGAAGTGAATAGAATAGTATCAAAATCTATCCACTCTATTCATTGAATTCCATTGATAATGGAACATTATATTTTGAGTATGCCTTTGAAAATGTCTTAGAGTTTTCCAATAGTGCTTTAACCAGTCATATTAGAATTTATGGTCTTTTTTGACATATTCACTTGACATAAGAGGAAATAATAATAGGTCTAATGAGATTCAATTCTGAAAATCCATGTTTGAAGATGTAATAGTTGGGAGGGGAACCAGAAGGTAATGTTAGACTGTATTCTTGGCTTTCTAGTTGATTCTAGTGACTAAAAGCATCATCACATTCCATGAAGTCACCAATTCAATAAATATTGCACATACCAATGACTTTTTCTCAATGGGAATACATTAAAGATGTTCTATATACTCAAGAGAGCATTGGAATCAAAAGCTCAAAGGAGTTTATCTTAATGGACATACCCTTCTTTCAGTGGCCTATAAGAATATGAATTTTTTTTTTTTAGATTTTTCAAGGCAATGGGGTTGAGTGGCTTGCGCAAGACCACACAGCTAGCTAATTATTAAGTGTCTGAGGCTGGGTTTGAACTCAGGTTCTCCTGACTCCAAGGCTAGTGCTCTATCCACTGCCTCACCTAGATGCCCTAAGAATACTAATTTAATGGACTTACCTAACATCTAGGTGACAATTGATAGAAGACTGGTCTTGAGGTGAGGAAGATCTTTCTGAGTTCAAATCTGACCTCAGACATATACTATTGTGTGAACATGTTTTCCTCAGTTTCCTCATATGTAAAATGAGCTAGAGTAAGAAATGACAATCTACTCCAATATCTTTGCCAAAAAAACTCCAAATGGGGTCCTGATGAGTCAGACATGACTAAAATGATTAAACAATAAAAGTCACTTAAATAGCAAGATATTTACACCTTTCTAATCTCTGACATCACTTAATAGAAAACAGAAGACTACAGAATTGTGATATCTACTTGCATTGCTTAATTAGTCAGTCCCTCTATACTTTGTGTTCTGTACCCTTGCCTCCACAATTATCACAGACAAGTAGATATGGTGCTATCAACTGACTGTCAAAAAAAATTGATAGTCTTTTATCAACCTCACCAAAGAAAACCTTGAGAATAGTCCAAACACTTCTTTTTGCCATATGTAATTGAAAACATCCCTCAAATTCTATTAATGTACCCAATGAGAAAAGTAAGTCTGAATGAGGAAAACTAAGATTTATTTCTAGCTCCGGTAAATAAGCTATTGCCATCAAAATGTCATTAATATCCATTCCAACCTGGAATTTACTAAATAACATCTATGTTTGCCATTCTTCATGGTCAAGATGATTGAATCTGCCACTCTAATGGATACTAACTTTCAAGTATCTTCACCAAAGTTGGGGGTGAGAGAAAAAACAATCTTTTTAATCTGAAGTTAGTAAAATCCTTCAAAATGTAGATATCATTTTTAATAACGGGACCAACATGTGTGGCTAGGTGGTGTAGTGTATAGGGAACCAGCCCTGGATTTAGGAGTAACCTGAGTTCAAATCCAGCCTCAGACACTTAATAATTACCTAGCTGTGTGGCCTTGGGCAAGCCACTTAAAACCCATTGCCTTGCAAAAACCTAAAAAACAATTAATGGGCCCTACACAGTTAAGTATGATTATTTTAATATGTATTGCATATGTGGAATATATCTGTTTATCTCTGCTTTGCAATGTCATTTTTAAAAAGGAGTTATTTCTTACTCAACCATTTGGTGGATCTCCCTGGTAACCATTGATTGCAAGGGGAATAGAGACAAAGTAATCAATTTGTTTTCATCAGCTAATTATGGGGTAAATGATATTACATAAAGTTACCAAGAAATTTTTGGTAGTGCAATTACTGTAGCAGCCTTATTTCAAGGGTTTAGTGCCTTTCTCCAATGTAAAACATTTTTCTGAATTCCCTTAAGTACTTTAGTTTCCCTGGGAGATGTTTCCATTGTCACAGGCTTTAGAAACAAGGAGAAAGCAGGTTGGGTGTGGGGAAAAAGTCATCTATATTTATTCTTCATGTTATTTAAACTTTAATACATTAAGGAGCCTAAGGTATAAATAAGGTGACCAGCCTTTATTAAAATTAAAATCAGATGTGACATTGATACAATTGTCTCTTGTTGGAACAGGGAAGAGCAGAAAGAAGGAAAAATGCCAGAATGCTGAAGTTTATCCCCTTGTTGAAACTGAAGCATGCCCCTGTGAAGTATTCATATCCCAGCCCCATGGAAACTGGTCTGAGTGTATTCTTCCAGAGGGAAAAAAGGAGTCTCAGCGAGGCATGAGGTTGCGTGGAGACACTAAATCCTGTGGAAAAGGAGTGCGCCTACAAGCCATAGTTTGCTCAGATAAAAATGGACGGCTGGTTGATCCATCTTATTGTGGCAGCTCTGGTAAGGGGATGAATGAATGAAACTAATGGTTTTGAGTCTGAACAGCACACAATGCTATTGCCCATTACTATTATAGATGTTGACAGGATCCTCAAGACCATTACAAGGAAGAAAAAAGAAGAGTAGATATTATCATCCACATGATAAAATAGAGACACAAAAGGCTTCTATGATTTCTTGAAATTCAATAATGCAGTCAATAGCAAAATTAGGGTTAGAATCCTCATGTACAAATACTTAGTCTCATTTTTGCCTAATATACAATTATGACTTTCATAAGATAATTTAAACAGTATACTATTTTCCAACTTCCAGTGGTTATTTAGTTTATGGCTTGTTTAGATCCTTCCTGTGATTCTCCTCATCACTATGTTTATCCTTTGTTCAATTATGCTGCAAGTTGGTTGCCAGAGAGCTATCAAAACAGGAGTTGAGAGAGAGAGAGAGAGAGAGAGAGAGAGAGAGAGAGAGAGAGAGATCAAGAAGAGAGATAGAGGAGATAAATTCCAATAAGACAATAGAAATCATTTATAATACATATATCAAACAAGGCTTAGCCAACAAGTGACATTTTTCAGTATGTGTATGTGTTATGAAATTAACTTATTTGGGGGAAAAAAAACCTTGAGTAGATTAAGAGCTAAGAAAACATCAAAATTAAAAAAGATTCCAAAAAGAATCTAGTCACGAGTGAGGTAAAGCACAGAGGTAAATGGAAATAAAAGCAACAATACAAGTATCTAAAATGAGATTTATAGAAGATTTGGTGCAGTTTATCAGGTCCTAAGATGATAGGGAAGAATGTTGAGACATCATCATGTCTGAAGTAATTCTTGGGCTTCTGCATCTTTAAACTATCTCTGTAGAGAGCTGGCCAGATGGGCCTAATTGTCCATTCATAGACACTTTATTTACAACCAAAAAGAGCAACATCTAGCATTTATATAGTTTAGGATTTACAAAATATTTAAGATTATTTAGGATTTGTAAAAAAAAATACTTCATTTCTGTTATCTCATTTTCTCCACATAACAATCCTGTGTGGTAAATGCTATATATTTCCATTTCAAAGAATAAGAAACTAAGGTTCAAAGTGAATAACTGATTTGTCTAGGATCACACAACTATTTGAAGCCAATTTTTTTTCTTGATACAAATAATCCAGTAAGACCTATCAGCATGTTCTTCACCTATAGTACCTCATGGCCTTAATGAAAAAAGTGAAATGTGTTTCTCAACTTTTCTTCAGTATCAATATTGGTTTTTATATAGTGTTTAGTTCACTTTTCATATTTCTTTCTGAATTGGATATTCATAATTATTCAGGAGTTCAATTTAGAATTTTACATTGAAAAAAAGAAAGCAAAACAACCTATCTCAAAACCAAAGTACAATGATGTCAGGGAAATCAAAAGTTATATGCTAATCCATGTTCCTATATAAATTTTTAGCAGTGGATCCATCTTAACTAGTGGAGGTCTTCCTTACTTTCTCATGTCATAACTAGGATACACAGTTGAGGATTGTGGTTGTTTAACCTGTTAATCTCTCTCTTCTATATAACCATCCCATCTTTTCTTCCTACAATACAAACCTTATTGATATATTTTACTCTTCATCTTCTTTGGAGTTTTTTATTGATTATATATTGAAGCCTGTTCACATATACAATTTTGTCTACATGCTCCTTTCTGTGATGCATAATTTTTTTTAAAGATATGTCTTTGGCCGGCTAGGTGGCGTAGTGGATAAAGCACCAGCCTTGGAGTCAGGAGTACCTGGGTTCAAACTTGGTCTCAAACACTTAATAATTACCTAGCTGTGTGGTCTTGAGCAAGCTATTTAACCCAGTTTGCTTTGCAAAAAAAAAAAAAAAAACCTAAAGATATATCTTGGCAGACTTTTGTTTTCCATGTCTTGCCAGCATATAAGACTAGTAGAATGTTGATATTAAAAAGATGGGTATTTTTTTTTCTCTTTTCATTCTTTGCAAAGCATGGTGGAATTTCACAAGAGGGAAGAAAAGCCATACACTTTAACCAACAAATTGAGAAAAGAGGAATCTATGATTTTATTCAATTTGGGCCATATGTGTGGGAGTGGGAAGGGGGTCCTTGGGAATTACTGAATATTTCAAATACTAAGCTAACTAATGCTATTATTATTATTATCAACACTAAATTCCTATTAGGGACTTGTTTTGTAACTGTGGACTCATTCTATAATCCCTGTATCAACATTTAATGTTTTAGAATCATGAAACATGCACTAAGATAGAGGAGACAGATAAACAGACAGATAGATGATAGACACATAGATAAATAAATAAAGGGAAGGGAAGAAAGAAAGGAAAAAAGAAAGAATAGGAAAGAAGGAAGGAAGACAGGGAAAAAAGAAGGGAGGGAAGGAGTAAATAAAGAAGGAAGGGAGAAAGGAGGGGGCTTGTTAATGAGAAAGAAATAGATCATATAAATGTTTTTTAAGCACTTAACTATTTTCTTATGTCTTAAGTATTGGAGATATAAATATTAGAAAATAAGATACTGACATTTTCAAGATGCTAGCAATCCAAAATGAGAGCTGGAAGATGGGGTAACTGTGTGGATGAGGTTGCTCCCCAAGGGGTAAACCAGGTGAAGAGGTAGAGCAATATGGATAACCAGTTGAACTGAGAATGAAGGGAGCATAGCTAGGATATAATGAGTCAAGGAGGACAAGGAGGAAAGGCTCCTAAGTAAGTGGAGATAAAAAAATGGATCATGTTCATTTAATATAATCAAATATTCTTCAATTTTCAGACAAAATTTCATTTTTTAAATAAAGAGAAGAGAGTATTGTATTCTCCTAGGGATAAAAAAGTACTTTACCTTCTGCCTCATTCTTTAGAATTGTTGCTTCTTTGACATGAGCTGTTATATTCTCCCCAGTAGCATCTAAAACAGTAATGCAATCAGTTGTCAAGGAGTAATGCTATTTGATAAGAAAATATGATTCAATGCTAATTCCAATTTAGATTTAGGATACATTTTTAAAATTAAATTTTCATTTGAATTTAGTAAACATTGCTAAACATAAGCACTTCAATGTACAAAAAAAGAGCAAGACAGATTTGTACAAGAAACTATATTATTCTAAATACAGTGGCAAAATTGTATAAAAAATAGGGAGAGAAATAATTTGGTTTTGTCAATAATTTGTCATGGCTGATTCTTCAAGACCTTTTTGGGGGTTTTCTTAGCAAAGATCTGAGAGTGGTTTGTCATTTTTGTTTCCAGATTATTTTACAGATGAGATTAATTTATAGTTAAGACCAGATATGAATTCAGGAAAATGAGTCTTACTGCTCCAAGCCTGGCACTCTCTCCACTGTGCCACCTAGTTGCCCTCAGTTTCTCATTTAGAAACATTAATTATATATTTCTTATATGAATATTATAGCTAGTCTTCAGTCTCTGAATATATATCAACTTGTATAAATAAGTGGGTCATGACTTAAAAGTGTGTTAAGTGAAGGAAATCCAGTTTGTAGTAAAAATGAAAATTCAATAACAGAGTAGATAAATGACTCTACTATCTGTAGATTAAGGATCAATAAATACAAAAATAGTCTGGTACTTTCAAAGAAGTTTTCACATAGAAATCTTTCAGAAAAAAGTTTAATTTTTTATTTCATTTTTTATGGAGGCTATAGCTACATGTTATACATCAGAATTTCTTAGGCTTTTAAATGTAGAAGACAATTTAATAAAAGATTTTGGATCCTTTCCCAGAAAAATGTTTTAAATGAAGAAAATAAAAATATGCAATACTATAAAGGAAATCAATTATATTGAAACAAAATTATACATTTTTTTAATTTAATGGACCTTGGGTTAAGAAATCTTGTCAAATATCTGTACCCACAGAAATGTTCTAACTTTTGGATTGTTTACTCTCATAATGGTTTAGAAACTTGGTTATGGTTTTACCACAGCCCTAGAAAAGGCAAAGGAAAAGTCTTAGATCAGAGAGATAAAAGAAAATCCAAATTCTGATGAGTCCCTTTATACTCCATCTTGAACTAAATACTTCTCTTGCATATCTATCTGTTATTAAAGGCAGGAAATGAATTAGACTTCCAGAAGAGGTCAGACATTGCTTGCAGAAGAATGGAAGAAAGCAGAGAAGGAGTTTTCTGTGTGATCATAATAAGCCCTGGTTCATTGCCCTACAAGAAAAAACAAATCTGACATTTACCTAGTTCCAGATAAATTTGTAATTGAATTTTGATAAATGATGAATTGCTTTCTGTAATGTTATCAGGACCAGAACTGTCATGAGGAGTTTAATGACATTGAATATATTTTAATAACTTGAATAAACACAAGTGTAAAATTAGTAAAGCAACAATCTATGCAGCATTTCTTGGAAATGAAGACACAAAAGTTCATTTCATACATAATAATTCATGAAAAATATTGTATTTATTGTGAAATTAAGAAATTCTACTTTACTCTTTTGTGTATTTCTTAAGAAAATTTTAAAGTATAAAAGTATATACAGATCAGATCATTTTGAAGTAACTTACTGAGTAGATACAATATATAATTTGAGTGTATTTATATTTACCTAGGTTACTGATAGCATTTGACACTTTCTATTCAATTCAACTCAACAAGCACTATTAACTATCAATCAACAAATATTAAGCACCTATAATATTCCTGTCTCTGGGCTTACAAAGATAAAGATAGAAAATCTCTGTCCACATGGAATTTGAGAGAGAGAGAGAGAGAGAGAGAGAGAGAGAGAGAGAGAGAGAGAGACTCAAAATACATTCAAAACTAATGCAAGGGGGCAGCTAGGTGGTGCAGTGAAATAGAGCACCGGCCTTGGAGTCAGGAGTACCTGGGTTCAAATCTGGTCTCAGACATTTAATAATTACCTAGCCGTGTGGCCTTGGGCAAGCCACTTAACCCCATTGCCTTGAAAAATCTAAAAAAAAAAAAAAAACTAATGCAAGGTAATGAAGGGAGGAGCATAATTATCTGGAGAAATATTGAAAGACTTTAAGGAGAAGGTGAAGCATAGCTGAATTTTGAGAGAAGGCAGAGTCTGATAGTTTATTTTAAGCAAGGGTGATAGCAAGGAGATGGAAGATAAGAGTTTCAGATATGTAGGAAGTCAAAGTCAGCTTAGATGAGCCTTATTGAAGGAGGAAAGAAAGGAGGAAATATTTATTAAGTACCTACTATGTCATAGGCATTGTTACAAAACAATTTACCAATATTATCTTATTTGATACTAACAACAATTAGAGAGATATTATTATTTTCCACTTAGTTTTTGAAACTGAGATACATAGAGTGACTGACTGAATAGAGTGTTTCCTAGGGTCAGGAAGTCTTGAGTTCAAATCCAGTCTCAGATACTAGCTACATGACCCTGGACAAGTCACTTAATCTTTTTGCCTCAGTTTCCTCATCTGTAGAGTGAGCAGGAGAAGGAAATGGCAAGCCACTCCAGTATCTTTGTCAAGAAAATCCCAAATGGGGTCATGAAGAGTTGAATAGAACTGAAACAAATGAAAAACAATTTAAAAACTCTCTAAGTACTGTCCCATGTTCTGGCGATAAAAAGAAAAAAATCAACCCCTGCCCTCAAGAAGTAATTTAATGAGGGAATCAAAATGCAAACAACTAAATACAAAGGAGATAATTGCCATATAAACTAGAGATAATATTAGAGCAGAGTTAAGATGTGAAGGCTTTTAAAAGCCAAACTAAAGAGTTTAGATTTGATCTTAGAAGTTATAGAGTCACTAAATTTTATTTAATGCAGGAGTGACATGGTCAAATCTATGCTTTAAGTCCTGAAGATTAGTGTGCTACAGACTTGCTGCCTGGAGATGAAGTAAGATTATGTGCCATTCTATTATGCTAGGTTCTAAGGCAGGGCTGGGACACCTCCAGCGTGCAGGTCATACAAGGCCAGAGAAATCATTTGGTCTGGTACTATCAAGGCAAAGCCTTTTAGGGTTAGAATTTTGAATTTGATAATTTTCTATGGCTGAAAATGATGTTATAAATATCCAAATGACTTTTTACTGAAAAAGGTTACCTACCCCTGTTTTAAGGTGGAAAGACAAAACGTAAATAACCCTTGTTTAAGGGTACTAATATTCTTATAAGATTTTAGGCAAGTCACTGAACTTTTCTGGCCTTAAATTTCTATATCTGTAAAACAGGAGGTTTTGTGTAGGTGAACTCTAAAATAATTTCTAGCTCTAAATCCATTGTTTCATGAAGAAGAAATTAGGTATGTTTCATTAGGTAATGTTTTGATGTCTTTTCAGTCCCTTTTGCAGGTAGAGAGGAAATAATAGTATCATCCTGGTTGAATTAGATCTATTCTAAATATCATTTCCTGTTTTGACTAATATTTGAATTGGGAATTAGCTAAAGGAGGTCAGTAGTTGAAGTTTTTATGTCTTTCTAGTCACGTTTGGGGGACAATAGTGCCATCCTCGTTGAACAAGATGACCCCTAAAATCCTTTCCTTTTCCAGCTAATATTCTAGGAACTAGAAAATAGGGTTAAAGGTCATTAGTTCATGGCTTGATAGTTTTTTCGGTCCCCCCCAAAAGGTTATGGAGATGTTATGGTAATAGTGCTTTCCATAACTATCTTCAAACTCTTGTAATATATTCTTTTGACTAAAAAAAAAATCCATAAGTGCCACTGATTCCTATTCTTAGTCTCTCTTTACTACAGTATACTATCTCACCTTTATAAATCTTTTTAATGAGAATAGTCAATGCACACATATATTAGGATCATGCTAATAAAAAAAGATGGTAAGAGAATACATCAACGAGTTCATATAGCAGATCACATTTTACCAATTGTAATAGTAAGAAGCTGAAGGAAGATGAACATCACTAATCTATTGCTTTTAGATGACAAATAAAAATATTTGTCTCTATAAAACGAAATGAAACCTTTAATGTTCTCATAAAAGTGCCTCTTAAACATTTGTAAAAATCATAAATGAAGCCAGGAGAAAAAACACACTGTATATATATATATATATATATATATATATATATATATATATATATATATATATATGTAAATTTTCTTGAAAGAATCATAGAGGAAAGTGTAGGACAATGTCCAAAGAGAAGGAAGGTTTTCTATTGTTGATGACATCCTCCAAATGTTTTTGCTTTTATCCAATATTGTTCTGAATGCCTCAAGTCTTGGAATACCACAAGTATTTCTTAATCAAAGACCCATACTCACTCAAATGGACTGACTTATATAACCACAGTAACCAAATAAAATAAAGAAGATTATGACATGTAGTTGTATGCAAGTTTTTCAATTAATGTATCAATCTCTCAATTGATATATTATGGACAAGGAATTGTGACAACCATTAGATGGGCTTAAAACTTGATAGGAGGAGATTTTACTTTGTTTTGTTTTTTGTTTTTTTTGCAAGGTAAATGGGGTTAAGTGGCTTGCCCAAGGCCAGACAGCTAGGTAATTATTAAGTGTCTGAGATTGGATTTGAACCCAGGTACTCCTGACTCCAGGGCTGGTGCTTTATCCATTGCGCCACCTAGCCACCTGAGATTGTACTTTGAATGAGTACCATGATCCCCAGTAATTTATTGCAGCAAAACTCCATCTTTTTAATATTATTTTTTTCTAGTGAGATACAAATGAATCTTAGCATTATGCACACACAGAGAGTAACAACTTAGAAACTCTAAACTAAAAAGTTAAAAATAGAAAAGTAGTTGCAATAAAAACATTACTTAAAGTAGTAAAATAATTAGACAGGGGAGGATTAAAGCATCTTTATTTTCCTGTATAATGTTGGAAGTTCTATCAGATAAAAGTCATGGAGAACCACAATCTCAGAGGAACCAAAAATTTCAGGTGAAACAGAAGGAAATGTCAAGATGATTATGGGGTATAGGTTGGTTTCAGCAAATGGTCTGTGTGAAGCCTTATTCACAAAGTGGCATGAAAGGACATTTGTGATCATAGATTTCAAGCTGGAAGATACTTTAGAGATCATCTAGTATTTCATTTTATTGTTTTTGTTTTTTGTTTTTTGTTATTTTAGGTTTTTGCAAGGCAATGGGGTTAAGTGTCTGGCCCAAGGCTACACAGCTAGGTAATTATTAAGTGTCTGAGGCCGGATTTGAACTCAGGTACTCCTGACTCCAGGGCCAGTGCTCTATCCACTGCGCCACTTAACCGCCCCTAGTATTTCATTTTAGAGATGAGGAAACAAGCCTAAAGAAGTAAAACAAATTGCTCAAGATCATCTAACTATTACTACTACTACTACTACTACTACTACTACTACTACTACTACTACTACTACTATTACTACTACTAATACTAATACTACTACTACCACCACTACCACTACCACTACTGTTATTACCATTACCACTACCACCACCAACAACATTACTACTACTACTACTACTACTACTACTACTACTACTACTACTACTACTACTACTACTACTACTATTTTATCACCATCATTATTGTTGTTGGAGCTATGATTTAAATAGTACTTTAAATTATATAATTGAATAGTTATAAAGTTAAAAAGTTAAATAGTACTTAAGGTTTAAATAGCACTTTATTAAAATTATCACATTTGTCTTTCATATTAACCCAGAGAGCCACTATTATCTACATTTTATAGAATAGGAAACTGAGGCAGATAGAGATTAAGTGATTTGTCCAGGATTACACAGTTTAGTAAGTATCTGAAACTGGATTTGAACTTGGGTCTTCCTGACTTCATTCCCAGTTCTATATCTATCTTTCCACATAGATTCCACTTCTTCAGTTATTTGGACCTGGAATTAAGAATGAAACTAGTCTAAGTTATAATCAATTAGGCTTGATGAATCAGTAATTTTTTGTGAGTAAACAGAATGACAAGAAGGTATGGTTGGTTTGGATGCAAAAGAAGTATTACCTTTAAGAGTGAGTTTATGGGTGCATTATTATATCACAAAGTTGTAAGCAATAATTAAATCTATTTCTAATTTGACATTTAATAGATTATTCTCTATGACTGATCCACTGATTTCAATTAGATTTGCGTATTTATTCAATTAACTTATTTCAATTAGATCTCAAATGATTGCAGTCATAATGGTTCAGGGACTAATATCTTCTAACTCAAATACATCTGCAACATTTTAAAGAACACAAAAGAATACTTTAATAAAATATTAAAAATGAAGCAGTAAAATCTTACATGATAAGTATGCATTCCTTTTACTTTTTTTTCCTTTGTTTTGGTACTATTCTTTCAAGGAAATGCCTATCGTTTTTTATGTGCTAGATATCTTCTTCATGAGAATTTTAAAAGAATAATGTGAAAATGTTTTAGGGAAGCTTATGGGGAAAGGCAGGTTTCAAGATAAATTCTTTCTCATCTCCCTTTCCCCTCCCTCCCATCTCATGTTACTGCTTTGGGTTACATCTTAGTTTGTTTTAACGTAATTTTTAAACCTTTGATGTTTCATACTAGGTGTTCAGTAGATTGCTTGGAGCAATGTTGAATGCATTGAAAGGCTAACATGATAAAATTAAAGGTCTCTACTGCATGGATGAGTACACTATAAGTGTTCCTTTTAGGGACTTATATTTTGTAGAACTGAAGAACTGTGCAATTCTCCAAGGCAAGAAAAAGTTTGCTTTCCTCTTTGCTCTGGGCAATTTTATTTGGAAAGTTTTGACAATCTATGTTGGATAAATGAACTGTTGGAAAAACTCTAGAATTTGACCATCTGCTTAACCATCAGAATCTGAACAATCTTGATTCATTTAGTTTTTTTCTATGTGGATAGTAATACCATTTAAAAAAATAGATTCTTATTGGCATCTTTTGATTTTTATATTACTTAGCTCTCTGCCTATATTCTTCTCCTTCTCAGATGACTATGCAGTATATTAAAAATATTTTAAACAAAAGAGACAAAATCCAACCAAATCATGACATTGGGGGAAAAAACTGACAGTAAGCCCTAACTACCTTTATAAGAGAATGGAACAATGTAGTGTTATTTCTGTTTTATTGTGCTCCCTCCTTCCTCTGAATGTGTTTCCTTTCACCAGTTCTTTTGTAAAGTATGTCAGTGTTTTTCTTAAATGATGACATCTGTAGCAGTACTCTCACTATAGCATGAATTGTCATCAATATTGGTTTATATCCGTCCTGGAGTCATCTTTAGATCTCCTATTATTTTCATATGAATTTCTGTTAAGGCAGATTTTACTAATCCTATAATTGAATGGAACTTGCAATCAAGACACCTCAGTTCTAGTTCAAAGTTTTGCCACTAACTAGCCATATGACTTTATTCTCTTTGGTTCTCACTTTTTTGTATGTGATCCCTATGGATCCACTGTCTTTAATACATACATACATACATATATATATATATATATATATATATATATATATATATATATGTAAATTTATGGCATTTTAAACTCACGTAAAATATGTGCATTCACCCCCTTTTAAATTTCATATTGTTAGTTTTGACAGGAACTTTAGAAATCTTAATTATGTAATCAAATACTTTTACTTATTTAAATGTGTTAAATTACAGAATTAAGATTTCTAAGCTCCTTTTAGGCCAGAATACCAGTTCAAAACCAACAGAAGAGGGTTAATACAGAAACTTATAGCACACCCTCTAGTCTGGCCCTAAGCCATTCATTATGATTTTCTGTGATGCTTATTCAGCTTCCATCTTGCTTTCAATTTCTCTGTGAAGATGAGCATGAATTTTCTGAAAAATACACAAAATTTTGTTATCATTCTTCTTTTTTTATTTACCCTAGAAGGATATTATTATAAGGGACTTTGTCAGGTGCTTCACTGAAAATTAGATTCAGTCCAAGACACACATAAGATATGTTATCACAGGATGAAAGATTAATGCTGGAAGGGTCCTTAGAAATCTACTAGTTCAAGCCTTTCATCTTATAGATGAATAAATTGAGGCCCAAGATACCTGTGACTTATTTAGAAACTGTGACTATAAGAGGTAGAATTTGAATCCAGATGCTCTTATTCCACATCCACCCCTCCATGCACCTTTTTGCCTTTTGTGACCTTTCTGTCTAATAATTCTTGACAAAAAAATGAAAAGGAAGTTTGATATAAATTACTCTCAATTAACTCTGACTGATTCTTGGTAATAATGGCCCTTTCTTCTAAGCGCATTCATCTGTTCCATAAAGTATTCAAACATTATTTTTTTCTCTCTCAACCAGTAATGATTTTTAAAAGCACCAGACTGGTGATTTCATTGCTATTGGGACTGCCAGTAGAAAAAAGAAACTCCCAGTAATATAATTGTTAGAGCACTGAAATTTCTGAATTCAAAATCAGTTTGAGACATACCCTAGCTTTGTAGCCTTGAGTAAGTTACTTTTCTAATCCTCTTTTAAAAAAAAATTACAAACTAAGGATAATGATAATCCTGACCTTTTCAGGATTATTGTGAGGATCAGTTGAGATAATTCACTTTAAAGAAGAACGTTATTTAAATGGGAGCCATTTTTGTTAACACCATGCAGACTTGATTAATTCTTATATTACTGTCTAGTTTAAGTGACTTGCCCAGGGTCATAGAAGGGGAAGTTCTTCCTGACTGGTAGTCTTGTTTCCTACTTACTGACTGGTAGTCTGGTTTCCTTTATTGCTTCTTAAGCAAGTTTAGAATAAAATTTTCATTTCTTTCAGATTTTTCACACTTGGTCACAAGTATTCCATATATTTACACACACACACACACACACACACACACACACACACACACATACAAACACACACAGAAATTTCAAAGAGACAACAGAGGGCAATAAAGTTAGATTTGAAGTACAGGTGACTTAGTTTCAAATACTACTTCTAAGTCATTCTAGCTATGTGCCCCTTTACATATCACTGGTTTCTCCCAAATTGCTGATTACATATATATATATATATATATATATATATATATATATATATATATATATATATATTATATTTATATATATTATATATATATATATGAAGTATACATATATGCAGAAAAGTTAATAGTGTACAGTGAAGGATGAAGAGGAAGATTCTGCCACTGGTTGGTATTCTTTCAAGGAATTACTTATCAACTTAGATAGCCCTTATTATCTGTCTTGGGAGTTGATTATTAAAATTTTAGTGCAATTATTAACCCATTGGGAATCATTAATTGCTTCAAATCAGATACTGATGTATTATATTATTAATTTTCTAAACTTAAAAAAGTACTGAAGAAAATAATTCAGATTAAAATTACAAGTATGTTATTTGTATTATTTTTCTTCAAAGCACTTGTTAAATATTTACTAAAACACCATTGGATCCAGATGAAACTCTTCCCCCCCTACCAAAGAAAAAGAGATCATCTCTTACAATCTCCTTAACTACTTTTGATTTTATCCCTCTTACTTGTTCATTCTAATTTTCCAATTTGAAGATGTTTTTCATTGTGGAGAAGATAAAAACAAAGTATAGAAAAGGTACAAGCACCATTTTACTAAGAAAGCATACTATTTCTATCAAAACAACAGTGTTGGATAAAATAATAATTTTTAAATACTTTTAAATAAATGTAATTAAAACTTTACATACAAACACACACACATACTTGCAGACTTTTCCTATTCCTAAGTTTTCTGGATACAAGCATGTAAACATACATATAAGAGGAAGATGCTGGAAAAGGTGAGCATGCCTAATATGAGGAAAGTGATGTGAAATGTATTTCTGATAATGGCTTACATCACTGCAAATTTGAGAAGGAAAAAAAGGCAAGGAGGAGACAGAGTAGTGGCACCCATATTCTTGTTATGCCTCTCCTCCCACACTCTAGAACTAGAACTAAGAAATCTAAGTCAGTCTCTCTCTCTCTCTCTCTCTCTCTCTCTCTCTCTCTCTCTCTCTCTCTCTCTTTCTCTCTCTCTCTCTCTCAGAGATGCCTCCCCACCTAGCTTAATGGCTGAGAGTAGGAAGGATGGAAATAACCCCTTGTTCTTGCTAATTTTAAGCTACTGTCAAAAGAAGATCAGGGGAGCATTTTGGAACAGGATCTGGAGATTAAACTAGCTCAAAAATCTAATTCTTAGCAATTCAGATCTTTAGAACTTGTGAGCAGCTCATCCCAAATGAAGAGGGTTAGAGTCTGAATGTGAGCACTCAGACTATTTTCATTGAATTCCTGAATTTCAGAATATACTTAAAGATAGATATGTGCCTGCCTTGTTTCCTCTGGTATAGCAGTTTCTGAGGAGTATGTTTTGCAATATGCAGACATATATATGCACATACAAACACTCACATATCATTTCCATATGTAATTATGAGTATAGAACTCTATAAAGGTATGCCAGACTTGTGTATGAATGAAGTTCATTAAAAAATGTGAGGAATGATAAAAAACGTAGAATTGTCTCATTTGGTGGGATGATCACAAACAGTGAGTGTCGAATAGGACAGTTCAACCTTGGATGTTCTCTACTATACACAAAAAGTTAAGGAATAGAATTTCTCTGTTTGACCTTAGATAGTTTACATTACCCTAGAACATCCTGGTGTACATGGGCCTGCTAACACCTCAATTTCATTAAAGAATAGGTCTAAGTAAACTTGTTTGCTTATGCAGGCATGTGTACATATGCATATATGTGTATATGTGTATGCATTCACATCTACAAACATATATGTGCATTTTTCAGGACTTGTGATTTCACTGTGATTTCACTGATGCAGAGAGCTGAATTATCTCTAAGTGACCTCAGATAATTCTATTAATAAACTGTGTCCAAAACTCTATTGGGTGTGTGCATATTAAGGAAGGGATACAGAAGCAATGGAACAAAATAATCCCTATTCACAATATGCTTACATTTTAATGGGAGAGACAGTAAGTACATAAGAAAATTCAAATAATATAAATACAATGTTAATAAATAAAAATGTTTAAAATATTGTTAAATATGAGATAGTTTAGGAGAAGGAGAACTCATAATAAGAAGATTCTGGGGGTCACTAGATGATTCAGTGGATGGAGCACTGGCCTTGGCGTCAAGAGGACAGTAATTAAAATCTTGCCACTTACTAGCTATGTGAATGTGGGCAAGTCACTTAAATCTGATTGTTTCACATCCAGGGCCATCTCTAGTTATCCTGATTTATAGCTGGCCACTGGATCCAGGTGACTCTTGAGGAGAAGGTGAGGCTGATGACTTGGTAAAGTACCCTCTCACTCAAAAATCAATTCATGTGCTTGTCATGGCATAACCTCCCTGATGTCATGGTCTTCTCTGATAATGAAGGGCAAATATCATCATGTACACTAAATAAATATTTAGATATTGGTAGAGATACAGACACACAGATATATGTACATATATATATATATATATATTTATTATTCCTTTTGTGTCAGAAATTTCTGGTGTGAAAATTTTCTCCCTCAATGCAGATTAGTGCCTTGTCAACCGACTTAGAGTTTAGAGACCTTCTGATGACTCTGAAAAGGACCTAAGGACTCACAGTGATACAACTAGAAAGTGTCAAAGGCAGGAATTGAATCCATCCTTCTAAGACCAGATCTTTTCTTACTTAACCACGTTGCCTTGAAACTTTAAGTATAACTATACTAGAGAGTAGGTTAAAAATGCACTAAATCATTTTGTATATCCCCATATATGAATTTTTTGTACCTCTATAAGAGGAGGGAAATGCTTAAACATAGTTCTCTGGATTGGGGTGTGCTCACACCATTAGAAAATAAATTTATTGGTAAGTGAAACAAATTAGCCATTTACCAGCATGGTGTATAAATCAGAGCTGGAAATCATATTTAATTTTGTACCTTGGCGATAATTCAAAGGTTTCTTGCTGCCTTACAGTAACTTGTAAGAAGTTAATGTAGTGTGAATGCATTCCAGTACATTGATTTCTGCATTAGCTCAGTGAAAGATACACTACTTTGGCAAAAGCAAACTTTTGGAGGTAAATTTTCTTTGATATAATCTATTACTTAAAATTCTTAATGGCACATTTTGTTTCATTCATGAGCACAAAACATTGCATCTATTAATAGACCCCACCACACAACAAACAGGAATGAGGCATGATTTTCAAATTTCTGTTATGATGTTGAAATGGTACTTTGGGTTTTGGTAAATGATCTCATGACCATTTTACAAATAATGATGTTAAACTTCTGGAGTTGGTGATGTGGTGGCTATAAGTGGTCAGAAAGATCTTGTCTCTTTAAGCATATCTCATTACAGTATAGCAGGGAATATATAAGAATAGGTCTGGCTTTTTTCCTATACTATTTTGCTCGGGTAGTAGCGAGCATTATCTTCTACTGATAGAATAGGCCAATTGGACTGTCTAAGTAAGAGCTTGAAGAGCCTTCCCTGTTATCACAGTCTCAACCATCAGAAAACCAAATGGTTATTTAAAGAGCAGACTAATTGGTCATTTTTAAATAGTCAATTCCATTTAGTTAATGTAGTCAACCCTGGATGTGCTTATTACTGTAAGCTAATTATAAATAACATTCTATCATATTCATCAGTTTTTTTGCCAGCAACATGCACAACATTTTGATTTAATTTAATGATCTTTTCAATTAAGTGAGTTCTTTTTGGTTAAACTGAATATATATATTGAGAGAGATATTTATATGTACATATGTATACACACATGTACATATAAATGAGTATGTGTACGTTTATATATTTTTACTTTGTAAAGATTGCCACATAATTTCATTTTATCAAAACATTTTTCTGGAATATTTTACTAGGGCTAATAAATTAATCCCTAAATATTTGTCTAAGCCTCATAACATTACTTGGCAGGTGCCAACTTTTTTAAAAAAAAGACAAAGATGAAAGAATCTTTCCTTGTAGGTATTTACATTCTATTGGGGGACACTACATGTACACAGATCATCATATTAATATATATATATACATATATATATATATATATATCCAAGGCAATAAGGCATAAGCAACCAGATATCTCAGTAAAGTAAGCTCTTATATAAGAGGAAGCATTTTTTCTAAATATCAAAAGAAACAAAGGATTCTAAGAGACAAATAAAA
This sequence comes from Macrotis lagotis, assembly GCF_037893015.1. NCBI lineage: Eukaryota > Metazoa > Chordata > Mammalia > Peramelemorphia > Peramelidae > Macrotis > Macrotis lagotis. The sequence continues at coordinate 624,717,136 of NC_133658.1, forward strand.
ACACATATAGGGTACAATTAGGTGGCAAAATATGGGGGGGCAGCTTGATGGAGCAATGGATAGTCAGGAGGACCTGAGTGACTTTAGAGACTTGACACTTACTAGCTATGTGACCTTGGGCAAATCACTTAGCCCTCCCATTGCCCCCCTCCCAAAAGAACATATTGCAGACATTAGGAGATAGCCTATTCAAGGCAAAACTACAGAAGGTGAAAGTCATGTTTGAGGAAATGATAGGACAACTAGATTGGCTATATCATGGAGTGTGTGAGAATCAAGTATAATAATTACAGGTAGGGTAGTATTAATTTTAACCCCCAATGCACTAAGGAATCACCAGATTACTTAAAGATCAGCAACATCAGAGCTGGATTTTGGCCATATCAATTTCCCAACTATGTGAAGGATAAATTTAAAAATAGAAGAAAGCTAGAAGCAAGGAAATCAATTTGGAAGCTGTGCCAATATTTGTAGTATGAGATGTGGAAGAGTTTAGACAGTTGCAAGCAAGTAAAGGCGTGCATGAGGATGAGTCAAGTTCATGTACAACTCTATAAGAGATGTTGTGGATATAGAATCAACAGACATTGCAAGTGATTAAAAATGCAGAGTGAAAGATAATGATTAAGACAAATAAGATGAAAGTTGTTTTCAGAAGGAAAACTAGTCTGCGGACCTTAATAACCTTGTGGTGATGGGTATTTTTCTAAAACAGAACTTGAAATTATCAGAGATTTAGTTAGGTCACTAGTCCTCTGTGAGTACATCTTCTTTGCAGTGCCAAATCCAGGAACTGTGTGGAAATTCTAGACAAATAAGTTTGCCCAAAATAAATTTTTTCTTGTATAAACAGGATTTTTCTTCTATGCACAATATCACCCTGTTCCTGCTCATGAAAAATGGAGAGAATTAATAATTTTTGGCATTATCATGTTCCTCTTTTGTCTTATTAATCAGCTATTACTATAGAATTTTTCATTAATACCATCTTTCACAGAATCACAGAATTTGAGTTAGAAGATAGTTTCATAGCCATGAGCAATTCTCCCTATAGCATGCTTGTAAAGTGACCATCTATCTTTTTGCATAACTGAAAAGCGGAAAATTTTCCACTTTCCACAACTCCACATGGGTAGGAATGTTTTTCCTCTGGAAATCAAGTCTCAGTTGGACTTTATACATCCTCCTATTACTTCTGGTTGAACTCTCTGGTATCAAACAGAATGTAGTGAAACCCTCTTCCCAAAACAGTTTTCCAAATGTTTAAAACCCCCATCATGTCTCTGCCAAAGTCTCATTTCTTATCCAGATGACATATTTCCATTTTCTTATACTAGTCCTCTTACAACATGAAAAAATGGCCTTCAATATACTGATTTCCCTCCTCTGGATAGTCTAAATTATTAATATATAATTCGAATTGTGTTATCCATCTCTAAATGTATTTATCAAAATGTGATCTGATTAGATCAAAATATCCTGATAGTTAAATCTCTTTATTCATATACCTATACCTTTCTTAATATATTCCTTTTCATACCTATATTTTCTTCCACTTGCCAAAGTCACAAATTAATTCTTTCTCAACAACCTCTCATGCACTGAAAACTATTGAATCATACTTTTCTCACTTAATTTTTCTTGTTTTTTTCTTTAAAATAGCTAAAAGAAATGTATTTTGTGTAATTTCACATGTATGATGGCTATAAGTATTACTTATCCTCTCAGTGGGTGGAGGAGGAGCTGAAGGGAGGGGGAGAATTTGGAACTCAAAATTTAAATAAAATATTTAAATAAATATTAAATTAAATAAGCAAAAACTATATCAGTCTCATAGGTAATGTTCTTGGTTCCATACTTCACTTTTTTTACTATCCAGTATTTTTTAAAGATCTATTTTTCTCATATACAGCTTTGGTTATTTTACTAATCTACTCAAAAAGGAATAATAGCTCCTTTTTTTCAATGACTTCCTCTGAATTGTTATGCCTGCTTTAAGACACTTAAGAAACTAGCCCCATCCTATCTCTCCAAGTTTACTTCCTAATTCTATTGTACTATTAAACACAGGTTTTCTGTGGTGATCAATTCTCTTAGTGTTCTATTCAGTATCCAATGAAAATGTTATGTCCATTTCTATTTTTCTATATAGGTCTAGTCCTTTTTTTCTCCTCAGAATATTCTCTACCTGAAATAGTTCATAGAAACATTTCATAAAATATGATTCAGAAAGGACCCCCATTAATCTTTCAACTACCTAATCCTATCCATCCTTCAAGTTTTATCTCAATTCTCACCTCCAGCTATCATTAATTTCCTTTTTTTCTAAACTTCTATAGGACTTATGGTCTCTGTGTGAGACAATTAACACTTAATTATGGTATGCTTGCATTATTTAGGAAGTGTTTAATGTGTCTCCTGCTATTTTTGTATCCCCCATGGTGTAGAGTGCTGGTTATATAGTAGGTAATCAATATTTACTTACTTCCTTGAGTTTTTCATCCAATGAAGGACAAAATATACAGCTATTAGCATGAGAAAAATATTTTTAAAATTAATTAGCATCATTGGTGCTTAATATCTGATTGGTAAAATTAGATGAGTGAATGATAAGGAGTATCAAGAAAATAATTAGTAATTAGGGACAAGTAAAAGAAGAGATTAGTTTTAAGCAGGGTTTTGAAAGAGATAAAAGAGAAATAGGAGTTTTAAAAGGAACAATAATCATTTTTTTGCTTTATTTTCTCAAAAGTGTCAGAGTTCTGGCATTTATGATAGCTACAAAGTTCTTAATTCATGACTATATGAGATAGGGCTGTTTGGAAACATTTTATACATATGGATAAGACTACATTCTTCCAGGAAAAGCCATGCCTACATTAGGATTGAGAAGTATGAAATTAAGATAATTATCTATCTAGATAATGGACCGATTGATTTATTGCCACAATTCAAAGCCCTTCTCTTTGGCAAGTAGTCCTGGCCTTCAGTCTACATAGAAATCATGTATGGTATGAAATTATATCTGAATCTGATAATTTGTACCAACTTTGCTATATAACATCTGCATAGCATTTAGGCTGTCTAATAATCACCAACATCAAAAACAGGAAAAGCAAGAACTCAGGCATAATGACAGTCTGGATAGGGTACTGGACATGAAGTCCCCTTCCAATCCAATGCTTTCTAACTGTGTGACGGTGGTTTATTTACTTAACCAAGAAAAGCTTCAGGCTACTCCTCTGTAAAATGGGAATGATAATATGTAGAGCCCCTCTCTTATTGTATTGTTGTGATGTTCAAATGAGATAATACACATAAAGTACTTTACAAATTTCATAGCCCAAATTAAGTAATAATAATTACTATTTTAATTTTTTTCAATTGGTAGTATCAGTCACTCAACAAATGTGCCATGGTAAAATTCACTGGCAAAATAGTGACTCAGCAATCTATAATCTTTCCTTTCTTTGATGTCTCATTTTGCCATGGAAATAACCTTTGGTTATGGAAATAACTGCACTGAAGAACAAGTGCTGGTCTTCCCAAACTACAAAACATTCACTGTTCTACTTGTGCATCATTAGTCCTCTGCTGTCACGGAGTGTATGGATATTGCCAGATCCATTTAAGATACAGAGAACCTGAGATCCAAATGGATTGTAATATCATATGTGAGCACAATTCTGGGTAGTAGCAAAACTGGATGTCAAACCCAGTTCTCTAGATCATTTGGTGTGGTGTCTTTTCTCGAGTGGCTTATCTTTTTTTAAGAAGTTTTCTGAATCAGCAGTAGAAGCCCATCAGACATTTACTATATTTGGGATGTAGCTTGCTCAGGACTATAAGTATGCTTTTTATATTTGGTCCGTGATTTTTTCTACTTTCTTTGGCAGTTATAAAGATGAATTTTCTAATGCATTAAATGCATTATCAGAGAAAGTTGTTCAAACAGCTTCACTGGAAATTTTAAAGAAAAGTATAGATAATCTTTCTGATGTGATTTAAGTGAAATGCTGTCTAAAATTTGGGGAATGTAATCATAAGGTGACTTATGGTTACTTTTATCTATAATTCAAAAAATTACCATGTAGTCTTATAGTGATTGAGTATTTTTTTAACATTTCAAGCCATAAGCAAGAAACAAAAATGTTAGAAGACTTTGTGTTTAATAACATCATTTTCCAATTGCATTGGTATTGGACAGTTTTGTGGAGGGAACATATTTTTTTTACATTTAACCTTATTTTTTTGTTTTTGAATCATTTTTTCAGTCATGTCCAAACTCTTTGTGACTCCACTTCAGTTTTTCTTGCTGAAGATACTGAAATGGATTGCCATCCATCTTGAGTTCATTTTATAGATGAGGACATTGAGGAAAGCAGGGCTAAAAAGACTTACTCAGGTAATTAAGGTCATACAATTAGTAAATGTCTGAGCCTGTGTTTGAACTCAGGAAGAAGTCTTGCAAAATTCAGGCCTGGCACTCTATTCACTGGACCACCAAGAGTCCAGTGAAGAAATATTAATTTTCTCTCCCTCTCATTTTTCTCAGTACAATCTGAAAAGGAAAATAAATGTAACAAACATGAAAAGTCAAGCAAAACAAAAGACCACACTGATCATGTAAAAAAAAAATTCTTATTCTATACCCTGAGTTCATCATCTCAGTCAGGAGGTTGGGAGCATGATTTATCAATAGTCTTTTGGAATTGTAGATGGTCATTATTTTTATCAAAGTTCTTAAATAACTCAAAGTTGTTTTTCTTTACAATGCCATTTCTAACACATAAATTGTTCTCTGGGTTCTGTTCCCTTTTACTTGACATCTTTCTTTTCTATAAATTTACCATTTTATTATTCCCATTTTACATATAAATATATGTAACATTGTTTTTAAAACCTCTAGTTCCAAATTCTCTCCCTTCCTCCCACTCCCCTCCGACCCCACTGAGATAGCAACCAATTTGATATAGCCTATAGATGAGAAATCCTGCAAAACATTTCCATAATCATGTTGTGAAAACAAACATAAACTTCCTCCCCAAAAAGAAAGAAATCTCAAGATAAATTAACTTTAAAAAAATATACCTCAATCTGTATTCAGATATCATTAGTTCTTTCTCTGGGGATATATAGCATTCTTCATCAAAAGTCCTTCAGAGTTGTCTTGAGTCATGGTATTACCGAGAAAACCCAATTCATCCACAACTAATCATACTACAATATTAGTTACTTTGTACATAGTACATTTCACTTTGAATCAGCTCGTTAGCCTTTCCAGGCTTTCCTGAGAGCATCCCACTCACTCATCATATCTTATAGCAGGATAGCATTCCATCACTATCTTATCACAATGTGTTCAGCCCTTCCCCAACTGATGGATATCCCTTAAATTTCTAATTTCTCATCACCAGAAAAGAACTGCTAAAAATATCTTTACACATTTAGTTCCTTTTTCTTTTTGTTTTTCATCCCTTTTGGGATACAGACTTTCTAGAGGCCTTGCTAATTCAAAAACCTATGTATGATGTTTTAGCCCTTTGAGCACAGTTTCAAATTGCTCTACAGAATGATTGAATCACTTCACAAGTCCACCAACAGTGCTTTAAATGTCTCATTTTCTCCATATCCTTTTCAATATCATTTCCTTTTTCTAGTCTATTAGCCCATCTACTCAGAATTATTTTAATTTGCATTTCTCCAATCAATAGTGAGTTAGAAGATACAGGAGAGTCATTCTATGAATTATTTGGTTATCTGAAAACAATGATCAGGAAAAAAAAACCTGGGCAGTATCATGGAGAAAATCATCATGGAAAACTGCCCTAATATCTTATATTATAATAAGAACAAAAATAATCCTGTAAAGAATCTACTGATCATTCCCAGAAAGAGATCCCAAAATAATAACTCCAAGGATTATTGTAACCAAATTTCAGAATACTCAGAGGAGAAAATACTGTGCAAAATTCAAAAATAAGTAATTTAAATACCAGGAAGTTAGTTACAGTCAGAATTACACAGGACTTATCAGCTTCAACATTAAAGGATCAAATGACCTGGAATATTATATTCTGTAGGGCAAAAGAGGTTGAATTATAACCAAGAATCAACTACCCTGCAAAATTCAGAATATTTTTTTCAAGAAAAAAGATGAACTTTGCATGAAATAGAAGATTCTCAAATTTAACCTGATAAAAAGACCAGAATTAAACAGAAAATCTGATCTTCAAATACAAGACTCAAAAAGTGTGTAAAAAAGAAAAAGAAAAAAAGATCAGTTAGTTTCCTTCCTTCTACTTCTTTCACATCATGCCTAATACAGAAATATGTTGAACACAATTGTTCATGTGCAACCTATATCAGATTGTTTGCTGCCTTGGGGAGGGGAAAAGGGAAGAAAGGATGGTAGAAAAATGTGCAACTCAAAAGTTTGCAAAGGAATGAATGCTGAAAACTATCTTTCTGTGTAATTGAAAAATAATAAAGGAGAACAAAAAATAGTGAGTACTTTTAAAAATTGCTAGAGATAGCATTAATATCTCATCTAAAAATTTCATTTTTTGATTATTTATCATTTGATACATAGCTGTTATTTTTATAAATGTGATTCAGTTCTCTATATGTTTGAGAAATGAGGCCTTTATCAGAGAAACTTGCTTGAAATTTTTTCATAATTTATAATTCATAATTTTCATAATTTCATAATAATATTTCCCCTCTGTCCTATTCCCACCCCATTATATTCTCCTTCTTCTTTCACTTTTTGCCTCCTCAAAAGTGTTTTATTTCTGACTGTCATCTTCCTCCAATCTGCCTGCCCTTCCATCAACCCCACACCTTCATTCTCTTATCCGCTTCCCTTCCTACTTTCCTGTGGGGTAAGATAGATTTCTATTTGATTGTTATTCTCTCTTTGAGCCAGTTGTATTGTGAATAAGGTTCATTGACTCTCCCTAAATGCTGCCCTCTTCCCCTTCACTGTAAAAATTTTTTCTTGCCTCTTTTTTGTGAGATAATTTACCAAATTCTATCTCTCCTCACTTCTTAATATTATTTTTAAAAATATCATTCCTTCATAATTTATTCCTTCCTGAACCCTCTGTTTTTATATAATTTTTCTAACTGCACTAATAATTAGTAAGTTTGTACGAGTTCTCAATATATTCTTCCCATGTAGGAATGTAAACACTTCAACATCATTAAGTCCTTTATTATTTCCCTTTTCTGTTTATCTTTTTATCCTTTTCTTGAATTTTGTATTTGAAAACCAAATTTGATGAAAGTTTTTGTCTTTCCATTAGGAAATTTTGAAAGTTTTTTCATTCATATTTCATTGAATTTCCTTATTTTCTTTTGATAGAATTTGCTCAGTTTTTCAGGGCAATTGATTCGTGGTTATAATTCAAGGTCTTTTGCCTTCTGGAATATCATATTCCAAGTTCTACAATGCTTTAATGTTGAAGCTGTTAATCTTGTGTTATCCTGAGTATGACTCCATGATACTTGAATTGTTTCTTTTTCGCTGCTTACAATATATTCTCCTTAACCTGGAAGCTCTGGAATTCAACTATAATATTCCTGTGAGTTCTCATTTGGGAATTTCATTTAGGAAGTAATAGGTGGATTCTTTCCATTTCTATTTTCCCTTGTAGTTTTAGAATATCAGAGAAACCAAAAAAAGATATCAGAGCAATTTTCTTTGATAATGTCTTAATAGATGATGTCTAAGCTTTTTTTTTTTGACCATGGCTTTCAGGTAGTCCAATAATTTTTAAATTATCTCTCATAGATATACTGTCTATGTCAGTTGTTTTTTTCCAATGAGATACATTATAGTGACTTCAATTTTTTTCATTCTTTATGTTTTGTTTTATTTCTTCATTAGTTCTCATTTGTTACTCCTTTTGTTCAGTTCTAATTTTTAAGGAATTATTTCCTTCAGTGAGTTTTTATGCTTCTTTTTTTCAACTGGCCAATTCTGTTTTTTAAGACATTCTTCTCCTTGTCGACTTTTTGAACCTCTTTTACCTTTTGGCCTACTCTGATTTTTAAGATTTTATTTCCTTTGGTATTGTGTGTGTGTGTGTGTGTGTGTGTGTGTGTGTGTGTGTGTGTATGTTTGTGTGTGTGTGACTACTTTACCAACACATTGACTTGTTTTTCATAATTTTTACTTGCATCATTCTCATTTCTCTTCCCAGTTTTTCTACTACCTATCTTGCTTATTTTTCAAAATTCTTTTTGATCTTTTCAGTGACCCAAGGCTAATTCACATTTATCTTCTGAATTTGCATTTTGATCTTCCTTAAATACCTTCCTTAATACCCTGCCCAGATTTTTTTTTCTGTTGTTTGTTCAATTTCCTAAATTATGACTTGACTTTGAACTCTTTGTTAAAGTTGGTCTCTACTTCTAGAGTGGAAGGTGTGTATTGTCCAAAATTCAGGATTTTTGTGCACCTTTTTTTCCAGAGATTCTTCTGGAGACCTACAAATTTTCAATTTTTGCAAGGTCCTAGGATCTAATGAAAAGTATATACTATCCTTCTGCCTGTGATCTGGACTAGAATGACCATAAACACTCTCTTCTGCCATGGAATTGTGAGGAGGATCCCCTGTAAACTTAAGCTCTGGAGGGCTAGTGCTCCTCCTTCACCTGGGCCCATGACCCAGACTGAATAGGAGCAAAGTAACAGAGTCCTGCCTCAGTGCTAGCAATGAGACTCCTCCTTTGACACCTCCTCCCGACCCCCACCCCCACTACAGTCAGTGAGCTAAGAGGTCCCCAAGCAGCAGCTGCTTTTGATTCTATGCCTTCCAAGACCTGCTCCTGGTCTGCTGGGATCTGGGTTCTGCTGGTGTGGCCTGCATTCATTGCACTGTATTTTTTTTTCTCATTCTGGTGCAACAGATTTTTCCAGCTGACATCTACCTTGTCTTGGGCTAAAAAATGGTTTCATTTCAGCTTTTTGTGGATTTTACCACTCTAGAATTTGTTTACAGTCATTTAATAGTATTTGGAGGGGTTTGAGGGGGAGCTCAGGCATGTCTATCCCTTTACACCATCATCTTGGCTCCACTATTGACATTCATCTTTAATGCAAGAATTCCCAGTTTATCGTGGTACAATAGCATTATATTAGAATTATATAGCATACTTTGGTCATTTCACAATAAATTGGAAACTTTTAATTTTTTATTTTTTCATAACCAAAAAAGCAGATAAACAGATCCCTACATATAGATTATTTATATATATATATGTATACACAAATATATGTATATATATGTATGCATAAATCTATCTATCTATCTATCTATCTATCTATCTATCTATCTAATATACATATGTATACACAGATACACATATGGAGAGACAGAGAAAGAGAAGATACAACCAAACCTTCTTTGGTGTATAGAGTTAGTAGTGATATCACTCAAAGGATATGCAGTTTAGTGACTTTGGAGTCATAGTTCCAAATTACATTCCTGAGAGGCTATAACAATTCACAGATTGTTATCAGTGCATTAATTAAACTGTTTCCTACATCTAAGGGACATGCTGAATTTAACGTAAGAAAATATAGATTTATATTTCAGCTCTATTAGCACCTAAGTAATCTAAATTACCTTTTGAGATGTTTTTGACCTTTACTTTTCTCATCAGCAAAATGAGGTTCTTTTTCCCCTTCCCTCTTTCTTTCCTTCCTTGCTTCCTTCCTTCCTTCTTAACTTCTTTCTTTTCTTTTCTTTCTTTCTTTCTTTCTTTCTTTCTTTCTTTCTTTCTTTCTTTCTTTCTTTCTTTCTTTCTTTCTTTCTTTCTTTCTGGAATACTATTGTTCTATAAGAAACCATAACTGGTTGTACTCTAGAGAAACATTATGCTGAAAGATGGGAGCAGAACCAAGAGAACATTATACATTTTAACAACACTGTGAGAATATCAACCTTGATTGATGTAGCTCTTTTAGCAATTCAGAGAGCTAGAACAACCCTATCAGATCAGCTATGGATGCTAAGGGAAAAAATCAAAACAACCAAAAACACCCTTCAGAATCTAACAAACACTACATTCACTTTTTAAAAAATATCTCTTATGCATGTCTTTCCCTTAATCCTAATTCTACATACCGAAAATGACTAATCTCTAAACATGTTTAACACAATGAGTATGTACAATATTAACTTCTTTGCTGCTGTGGGAAGGAGGGTGGGAAGGGAGGGTAGAAGGAAATTTTGTAACTTAAAAATATACATATACACATGGATATGCATATGGAACACTTTTATAATATGTATTTGGAAAAGTAAAATATCAATAATAAAAAAGAGTTTATAGATAGATGATAGCTAGATTACACAATAGATATATTGTTGACAAATTGTTGAGAAATGCTTCAGAAAGTTTAAGAAGGGAGATGGAACAGAATGTCACTTAAGAAATTATTGCTAACTTCAGAGAGAATATAGAAAGCTAAATAGAACACTGGAAAAGCACAAGACCTGAAGTCAAAAAGATCATGCATTCAAATATCACCTCAGACACCTTATTATCTTTGTGGGAAAATCAATCATGAGGTCAAACATGAATCATTATGTCAAAAGACTGATTGTAGAGTGTTTAGAAGATATTAAAAAGTGGGGAAGTGGAGGTATCAGACTTATATGCCTTTTTAGTGTTCAACCGAGAGAGAGAGAGAGGAGAGATGAAGGAGCTCAGGAGTAGTGATTGTAGGTCCTACTCTGTTTTTGTTTTTGTTTTTGATGGGGAGACTTAAGGATTATTAGCCAGTGAAGAAGGAACACTCACTGAAAACAAGAAAAAAGACTGAATCTTAAAGAGAAAGGAGATAAAAACTTGCAATCTTCAAGAGAACATGAGAAAGAATGGGATCAAGAGAACATGCATAGGTTTTGACCTTGACAAAGACGACTACCTACTCATTATAATTTGACATAAAGGAGAATATTGGGAGATGATGTTAGAGGGATTTGGGATGAAGAAAGAAGATGCCATTAATGTTTGTAATAAAGCATGAGCTGGTGAGAAAGAGGAAGTAGGGAGTATGGAAAACTCAAGGAGAAAAAAGGAGACAAGAAAGTTTGAAAAAAATGCTGTGATAAAGAGGATAAAGAATTTTATATAAGGAGAGAGCAGGATTCCCTTCCTGCTTTGAGAATCCAGCTGACATTATTTAATGTTATCCAACATAAATTTTATAGTATATAAGTAGGAAGAAATCTGTTATATAATTGGGGTTTTGCAAGATATATTTAACAAAAACAATCAGTTGTTCAACAAACATTTATTAAGTGCTAAATGTGTGCCAAGCACTAACCTAAGAGCTGAGGAAATAAAGACAAAATAAGTCACCATTCTTAAGGAGTTGACTTTCTTAAGTGAGAAACACTATGCAAATTGTTATTTGTGTGTGTGTGTGTGTGTGTGTGTGTGTGTGTTTGTGTATACAGTAAAGGAGAGTAAGAGAATGATCAGAAAGTCAGAAATAGAACTAAGTAAAGATAATGTCAAAAACATCCAGAGAGGAGAAAGCATCTTGAAGGAGAAGGTGTTCAATCATATCCAAAGATTCAGAATCCCAGAAAAATCTGGTAATCAAGAAAAAGGCATTAAATTTGGCATTTAAAAGATCATTGAGAACTTTGGAGAGATCAGTTTCTGTTGAATGAAGAAGTTGAAAACCAGATTGAAGTATATTTTGAAGAAAGAGAGGGAAAAAATGTGAGGTGTCTAGTGCAGTATGGTATCACAATTTTTTGTTGTTTATTTTGATTATTTTCATTGTTTTGTTTTTAGAATGAGATAGATGTGGGCTTGATTGTTGGGATCAGGGAAGGAATTAGTAGAGAAAGAAAGACTGAAGATGAGAGAGAGAGAGAGAGAGAGAGAGAGAGAGAGAGAGAGAGAGAGAGAGAGAGAGAATGATAGAGGCAACAATATACTAAAGAAGAGAGGATGGTACAAGAGTTCAGGTTGAAGGAATTGATTTCTCAAAGAGAAGGATCATTTCTTCATATAAGACAGTGGTGGGGAATATAAAAAGGGGATGATGTCTGAGTTCTTTGAGAAGAGGTGGATTGGGAAGATAGAGATCTCTGTAAATGATTTTAATTTTTTAAGACAATGCAAGAATTGGAGGGGCTTAGTTCTGAGAATATTTTGAAACAGCCACTGTGATGAGTCAAATTGTGAAACAAGACTATCTTGATGAAGTAAGGATCCAATTAGAATTATATAATATTAAACTAAAGGGATCAAGTCAACAGAGTTTTGTGATTTCTTCCAATTCTTTTCAGCAGTATATAAATGGGAAAGATGAATGCAACTGGTGCGAGTAATCCAGTTTGGAAAGGTATGTTTAGAATAAGAAAAGCTGGCAAGGTAATCCATTGTAGAGAACCACATAGAAATAAATTTATTTACCAAAAGCTCAAGATAGAGAAGGGAGGACAGCATTACCACGTCAGAATTAATGACCTGTGAAAACATTTAGAAATGAAATGATTATAGGACATAGTGAGCATGAAGAGCAGAATGATAGGCCATAAGGTGCTGGGAAAAAGTGGAAGAATAAAAGCTTACATTTTCATATAGAAATATCTGAATCCTTAAACATGAGACAGTTATGGGTAATAGTAAGACAGAGGGAATATCTATCACTCTGTATTTAAGGTCAATGGGATTTAAGTAGATTGAAGAAATGCAATGTCAGGGTATATGATGAAGTATCATCAACTTATGCACTGAAATACTTTAGTGCTTTCTAGAAGCCTTCTCTAAGCTTTCTTTCATCCCTTCCCTCTATTAATTATTTCCTGTAGGAGAAATTCTGTTTATATCCATATATATATATATATATATATATATATATATACATATTATATGTTTTCCCCCATTAGATTGTACACTTCTTGGGAACAGGGACTGTCTTTTGCCTCTTTTTTGTATCTCCAATATTACCCATTATCTGGTACATATTAGGTACTTAAGAAATGTTTATTTTTTCACAGATTTTGAGGGCAGAATTTATGGTGAAGGTAATAGGAGATAAATACTGAACTAATGAAAAAGAAAGGGAGAATATCTTAGGAGTGATTAGGTAATAGCTAACAGAATCAGAATGAATAATAACTTTTAGAGAATGATTGCAATGATGGAAAATAAAGAATGTATAAGTTCCTGTACCAGGACAAATGGTAGCAGTAGTAGAAAGGATATCATATTTTCTGGAATATAATATCTGGAGGGAAACAAGTCTCAGTGAATTCCAAAAGACTGAATAAGAGTGAAAGGGGTTTAAAATAAAAGGATATATGGTATTTATAGTAGAAGAGTTGCCAAAGGCACAGTGGAAATTCAGCCAGAGGTAGAATGAGATTTTGAGGGTAACAATTGAATCCAGTGGGAATGAGGAAGTAGATAACATGGTTTTGGAAAGGAGGCTTGATCTTTAGCAATTAATCAATTCTCTATCACTGGGATAGAGAAATGTTGAGGGTGTTTGAACACACTAACCATTGAGGAATGAGGATGCACAAATGGAGAGAGATCTGCTGAGAAAGGAAGGAGGAGGTTAGACTAATCTGTTTATGGTCCTGATACTAGTTATTTCAGTTTTAGTAGTTAAATTGGTTGTGCAAGTAGGCATGGGTTATACCCATAACCACAAATTATCCAGATAATTTAGGACCAATGATTTCACCTATGAGAGAAAATTGAGGCCAAAGTCAATTTTTGCTGACTCAATTAGCCATATAATTTGCACTAATTATCTGCATCACATAATTTAGCCCTTGATTATAACAATAATTCAAATTTATATTGCACCTTCAGAATTATAAAGAGCTTTCCCCTTAACCCTGAGATAGGTAGCATGCTTTGTTGTATTATTCTGTTTCTTATTTCCTGCATGAAAGCTAATTCTTCAATATTATATTAAATCCCTCTGGGGTAGAGACTACTTTTTTCTATATTTCAGTACAATCAATAATGCTGGTCACATTTCTAGTGCTTGATAAATATTCAATGATTCAAATTGTCTCAGCTTAATGAATTGACCCAGTCTCTTAGTCACACAACTGATAAGTAGAAGCAGTACTGAGGCCTAATCCCTTCACCCACAACTTCCTTCTAGTACAGTTTTTCTAACAATCCAAGATCAGTTCTTAATTCATATTTTTCTACCTATTCTCACTTTATGTATATCATTCTTTTGAAACATATTCTGTGACATTGGTACAATCTCCTTTTGGTGCACAATAGAGCATGCTCACTTCAGTGGTGGTAGCGAATTAAAGTGGTAACAATTCAAGTCAATCCTTCCCTTTGTCTCAATTAGCTGACTTTTTCTTGTAAGAGTTTTTAGGTATGTGGCGTGTGTGTTTACTATGAATTACTAGACAATTGTTTCAAATCTGTTTTTCCTATCTGCTATGTTTATACAGGTTTTGATTTAAATAACTGGCTTGATTGTTATTGATAGCTGAATCAATTAATCCTGCTGCATTTACAGAATTCCAACCTTAGAATTACTCAGACTTTGTGGTCCTGAGCAAATTTAATCTTTAGGCTAAAGTTGTGATTGGTTCAATTGAAATTTATATTTTAGAGCTTGGACCTATAGTCATATCCATACTTGATGACAGTTTTGGTTTCTTGACCAGATATTGTACTTCTTTTGTGCCTTTTTGTTCTACTCATTCCTCCTTCCTCCCCTCCCCCATCTAGAACTGTGTTAGTGGTAAAATAGGCCTGCAATAAATACATGTAGTTTTGAATGATATCTGTGTCTTAGAAACTTTGTGAAAATTGCACTGACACTTTTAAACCACTAGTAATAAAGTGATGTTTGTCCCCTGTCCCTGTAATATTAAGTTTTAAGATCAGAAATACATTTCATTTTTTCCCTTGATGTTCAGTTTTACTCTAATGCAAATTTTGAAGAGATCTCTCTCTCTCTCTCTCTCTCTCTCTCTCTCTCTCTCTCTCTCTCTCTCTCTCTCTCTCTCTCTCTCTCTCTCTCTCTCTCTCTCTCTCTCTCTCTCTCTCTCTCTCTCCTCTCTCTCCTCATCTCTTGCCCTCTCCTAAGAATGAATCTTTCTCATTTTCATTTGTAGTATAGTTTTTTGTCAGAAATCTCTCCTCCTTTTCTCCATCCAAAATTGTAAACAATTTGAGAATAGGGATTATGTCATTTGTCATCTTTGATTCTCTGGTAGATATCAGAATGTCTTACCCATCTAAGTGTTTGTTGAATTGAATTATTAGATTCATCATTTACAGTGTTCTGGTACATATAACATACCTTAAACTTTGTTCTAGTATCAAACTAGCAAAGGTTGTCTCTTTTATTGTTTGACCACTGTAATGTTGATTAATGTCCAAATCAGTTTGCCTAGCAAGAATGTTTGCAAGCTGAAACACTTTGATTTTGATCACAAGTTCATCAATTTATAATGAATGAATTTTGTTCAAGATTTCTGAAATGAAGAGTATTAGAGTTAGTGGCCTTATATAAAATGTTTTCACCAAATTGTAGAACATTAATGTTTATAACATTTTCATGCATTACTTTTTCTATGTAAAAAATGAAACATATTGTGAAGTTAGTGATCTAATAGCCCCAAGAGAGGCCCTAGTATTTCTTTCCTCATCCTTGCCTACTTTCAATTACCTTATTGCGATGTCCCATGGAGAGATAAACTGGGGTGACGAGCTTCTGCAAACATCAATCTCCTGTTCATAGAAACTTTTACAAGACTGATGTATAGATTTTCCAACAGAAATATGACAGTCATAATTTTTTTAACTCTACCCCAAGTTATTTTCATTTTTATTTTAAATTTAGCACTGCCAAGCTATCTCTTGATTACAATTGAAAAATATTGATCTAATTCTCAAATTGTCCTTCCTTAAGCAGTATCAGGTTCTTAAGGGAAAAAAGTTTATCAGCTTTTGATTTTATAAATAGATAATTTAAATGATCCAGGCATGGTTATGGTTAGTTTTTATTTTTAATTGCATATATACATGCATGCATATGCATATAGATATATACTTTTATTATTTAATTTAAAAAACTTCAAGTACCAAAATTATATTTTTATTATTTAATTTTTAAACTTCAAATAACTAAATGTAATCTTCAAACATCCAATGTAGGGTCTAAAGAAAGCACAAATTGAAGGCTAGAACATTAGAGTTTTCCCACTTACTGACTTTCAATTTGCAAAGGGATATTTAAAATCAAAATGTTTTTGCTTTCTCTTTAGCACCTTGTTTTTCTTTCCTTTCTCTAATCAGGTACTGCTTTAACACAAACAGGGAATAGTCAAATGTTTTTCTCCCATTTCTTCATATAGTAGGAGAGTATAAATAAACATGTGTGAGTTCTTTCCTAAAAGAAACTTCAGGTCTAGTATCTTCAGGGATCTATTTTTTCTTTTATCTTTTAGCCTCAGAAGTCTGTAGAAAATGCAACATTTCATATTTCCATTTCTATGATATCTTAAGGTCTATAACATGTTTTCTTCACAAACATTTATTACCAGGGGTATGCCAGAATCAACTAGAATCACACTTAATCATTACATTTTTCGATGTGAGCATTTACACCTCCAGAATCAATCAATAAAGCAAATCAATAGACACTTATTATGTACTTACTTTGAACCAGGATAAGGACTAAGTGTAGAAGATGCAAAGAAAGGCAAAAAAAAATCTCATAATTTAATGGGATAACACCACAATTTAGGGATTGATTTATCATTTTGTTGATCTTCCAGATGGAAGAAAGCGATGGAGAAAATATCAATAATAATGAATTAAACTTAGGGCTGTGGGCACTTTCTTTTTCAGTGAACTTGTTATTTTTACCATTTGACCTTTATCAATAGCCAGAACACTCTGAAATCAATCCTGGTACTGTGAGAAGCATGGGAAAAACCAAGAAAAGTAAAAAACAGTTCCTCTCTCAAGAAACTCAAAGACAATATGTAAATTCCAAGATTCAAGAAAGATATATATAGAGAAAGTAGACATAGATAATCACAGGAGATAAAACAGCAGTATCTGAGGGATTGGGGAAATGTGGGAAAGTCCTCCGTCAAAAGGAGTTTTTTGAACTAAAAAGTGAAATAAGTTAGAAAAACTAAGAACATGGAAGGGGGACATTCTAGGCATCTAGGCATGCAAATGTGAGAACCATTACTATATTAACTGGCCTGTTAAATAGGCTGGTGTAGATAGATAATACTATTATTAGTCCCATTTTCCTGACAAGAAGTAAAGCCAATAAGTGGCAAAGCTCAAAAGTGTTAAATCTTAAAATTTTAAGACCAGGGTTTCTTCCATTGCACCAGATCGTTTCTTTTCCTTTCTTTTTTCTTTTCTTTTCTTTTCTTTTCTTTTCTTTTCTTTTCTTTTCTTTTCTTTTCTTTTCTTAATTTAAGGCAAAGGGGTTAAGTGTCTTGCCCAAGGTCACACAGGTAATTATTAAATGTCTGAGACTGGATTTGAACTTAGGTCCTCCTGATTCCAGGGCTGATGTCCTATCCCCTGCACTACCTAGTTGCCCCCAGATCATTTCACTAACACATTATTTATTGATTTATGTGATCAGACCTATGATTTCTTTGATATGACAAACTCCCAATAATGAAATTGAAGCTCAGATCACAAGATTATAGATTTTTGATCTAGACAAGACCTTAGAGATCAACTTTCTTATTTATAGCTATGGCTACATGGATTACTCAGGGTCATACAGTTAATAAGTATGTGATGCATATTTAAACCCAGGTCTTCTGTTTTCCAAGACCAGAGGCTCTATCTACTACACACGTTTTACTTCTATGAAACTTCTAGCCTTAATCATTTATCTAAAACTCTGAAAAGTTAAGTGACTTGTTCAGATGAACACAGCCAGTATGTGTTAGGGGTGGGATTTGAATCTGGTCATCCAAAAATTGTCTTTATTCAGTACACCATATTTATTCAAATAATATAACATAGTAAAAGTAAGTATATGACAGTTACTAATCAGGAATTCAATTTCAACAGTATAACATGTACTGTATACTTTTTTATTTGGTTCATTAGGTCAAAATGCTAAGCTAACAATAATGTAGGAATTTTTCATATGGGTTGATTTGTTTCCTTCTGTTGCATGGCCAAAAACAGACCCTCAAATGAACTGAGACATCTTTAAAATGTTCTTGGTTACAAGGGAAGTCAAAAGAAGGGAATGGTTCAGTATAATTCCATCTTCACTTTTAGAAAAGCAAATTGAAATGCCTATTTTTTAATTATCATTCCCTTTATATATAAAAGATATCAACTCCATTCAGAAAACAGCAACAACTGGTCATTTTATATTTCACTTATGATTTAAATGAACCTGAAACCATAGCAGACACAATTATTTCTTTATATAACAATTAGGAAAACAATTAGATATTTGATATCATGAATCTGTTACATAAAGCAGAGAAGGAAGAAGAAGAAACAAGGAAGAAGGAGGAAAGAGAAGGAGGAGGAGGAAGAAGGAGGAGGAGGAGGAGAAGGAGAAGGAGAAGAAGAAGAAGAAGAAGAAGGAGGAGGAGGAGGAGGAGGAGGAGGAGGAGGAGGAGGAGGAGGAGGAAGAAAGGAAGACAAATAAGCATAGTCAAGAAAAAAATCCACATATTGGCAGAGTAAGAATTAAAGTATGTCTCGTTCTGCCCTTGTAGTTCATCACCTATATACCAAGAATTGAGAATCATGATTTATTTTCAGCCTGCCAGAACTTGACAGACCCTGGAGAGACACTTCTTATGCCTTTGCAGCTCAGTGCTGCATCTTAAGATCATAGATTTAAATTCTGGGAAGGACCTCCATTAAGAAAAAGAAGCATAGAGAGAAGAAATAACACCCAGGATCAGCTAGTAAGCAAATGAGTCACATTTTGAAACTTGGTTTTTCCAGAGTCCAGATTTATCACTTTATCCACTATATCCCATTCTTCTCAATTCACTCTGTATCAGTTCACCAAAGTCTTCCCAGTTTCCATCCTTTTATAGTTTCTTAGGAAACAATGATTTTTCATTACATTCACATGCTCTACATAATTCAGCTGTTTTTTTTTAATTAAAAAGAACGCATTTTATTTCCAGAAATTTGCAATAATAAAGAATGCTACTAGAAAGATTGATATAGATAAATGTATATGTTATGCATACAGATAATTATACATATACATATATATACACCTATATACCTATCTACTTATCTCCCTGTGTATCCATCTACCTACCTACCTATCAGATCAGTCTATCAATTTATCTGAGTATGTAGACATGTATGAGCACTTTTTAAATTTATAGGGTTCATGAGTGCCAAATTGTTAAATTTTGGGTATGCACATTTGCACCTAAAAGTTGGCAAATACTACAAAGCAAGGGTAGATTTATTTATTTATTTTTATGATCATCAGAATTAAGAAGGCATAGGAGACAGGACAGAACGTTATTAAGGATCCACTTTGTGTTGGCCACTATGGTAAGCTAAATACTTTACGAATAATATCTCATTTGTCCTGGTTTTAAGGTACTGACAGTCTAATAGGAGAGACAACTTATAAACAATTGTATGCAAAAAGGAATAGGGGAAACTGGAAATAATCAACAGATTAAAGGCTCAAGCATCAAGAGGATTAGGAAAGCATTTTGTTGGGATGTTTATCTGAGAGTTGAAGCGATGAGAATATATTAAAAATGCAAATTAAATTTAAGAATCTACTATATGCACATTAAAATAAAGGTAGAGCCAGATGCTAAATACTTACTTACACACCCCTGGCCCTTTTTTCTCTTTCTTGAAGGGAACTATGTAGTGTAATAGAGTACTGGACTTGGAGTTAGAAGGCCTGAATTCATGTCCTGCCTCAAACTCTTATTAATACTGTGACCCTGGGCAAATCATCTAATTTCTCTGTGCCTCTGTCTTCTCCTACATAAAATACAAATTTAGTAGCCTCTATTTCCCAAGATTGCTATATTTAGCAACACATAAATCTATTTGCCCTCCTTCCTATGCACACTCCACTGAGAAAAGAAAAGAAAACAATTTAGTTAAATATGCATAGCCAACAAAAGAAATTTCTACAATGGCATACAAATTTATATATATATATATATATATATACTTAGGTATATACATATGAGTGTATTTGTGTGAACATATATTGTATGTATGTTTCATTCTGCAACCTAAGTCTACATCTTTCCACAGTAGTTAGCAGGTTTCATCAGTAGTCCTTGGAAATCATGGATTATCATTGTATTATTGATCATTGGTCTTATAACCTTCAACTTACTTTTTTTTTTCTTTTTTGTTAATAATGCTGTTATAAAAGATATTTCTACAATGGCATATATATGTATATGTGTGTACATATATGTCAATGTTGGAATGTGTATGTCTCATTCTGCAACCTAAATCTGTTCGTCGTCATTTTTCATTAGTTTATAGGTCCTCAAAATTGTTCATTTTTTGTAATGATGTATTAATTGTTCTTCTGTTTACTCCTTTATAAAA
Organism: Macrotis lagotis; assembly: GCF_037893015.1. Lineage (NCBI taxonomy): Eukaryota > Metazoa > Chordata > Mammalia > Peramelemorphia > Peramelidae > Macrotis > Macrotis lagotis. Next base: position 624,737,737 of record NC_133658.1, read on the forward strand.
ACATTTATATAAATCTTTCCATGTCTTTTTTGAAATTATCTTATCTTCTCATTTCTTACAGTACAAGAGCATTCCATCACATATTCTACCAGAGATTTTAAGTCATTCTTTATCTTATGGGCATTCCCTGTCTTTTATTTTTCCTTACCAACACAAAAAAGAGCTTCTATAAAATCTTGTATACAAAGGAGTTCTTCTTTTTTTAATTGCTTTTGGAAATAGGATTAAAATGGTCTATGAATAGTCCTCCTCCTCCTCTTGACTCTCTATCAAGCCTTGATTCTTAGACAGTCTCCCTAAATGTGAGTGAAAAATCACAGAAAAGGAATAGTAAAACTTAACATATGCTCAAATGGTTCCCTAATATATCAATCACTTCAATACAAATTTGCATTTTCAAAACAAGCATTGTCACAAAACAATCTATAGATCTAAGTCTTTTTGTTTTATGATTTCCTGAAATACCCTATGCAGGATTTTTTTTTTGTTTATTTGGTATGGTTTTCAGGGAGTCTGATGGTTCTTAGATCATCTTTTTTTTTCAACCTGTTTTTAATCTCAGTTGCTTTTGATAATTGATATCTGAAGTTTTTTCTAATTTTCAATGTTTTGACTTTGTTGTAATATTTCTTATAGAGTTGTTTGAGATCTGATTATTTGATTCTATTTTTTCAGATAGTCCATTGCTTTGTTTCAAGTTTTATGCTTTTTGTCCTAAGCTATTTATTTGTATTTAGATTTTCCCTCTAGCTCTCTAGTGTATATATAGCTATAATTCTGTTTTTTTCAAATATTTTTGTTGTCATTGTGGTCAAGTAAATTTTTCCTTCCTGAGATGCTACTTATATTCATTATAGAGTTACTTTCTTCCTCTAAATGTAAATTAGGGGCTTCTCTTAATCGGTGTTTTCTCTATTTTATTTCATAATATTCTTCTTTTTCCTCATTTTGACTTTATACTAGGGCCAAGTTCTATCTGCTTTCCACACTGGAAGGTTGGGTCACTCCTTTTAAGGTCCTCTCTATATTTTGTTAAGCTACTGCTTCTGCCATTCCCTATTCTCTGCCTCAGTCTCTGGTATATCTTTCTCTTTTTCCTTGCATAATTGCCAACTGAGAATTTATTCTATTCCCTGCTATTGATCTGAAAACCCTAGTAGAATATTGGAGATGGCAGTGGCTCAGGTTTTGTACTACTTCTTCTTCACACAAATCCCTTTTTCCAGACATTGAATAAATCCTTGCTCATAATGAGGTTCCAGATGCTTTGAGAAGTATATAGATGGAGAATGTCTTTCTCCCCAGTGATGTATAGGGGCTATCTCTATCATTGTTCCTGCTTTGATAGGTCTGAACTTAGATCTGACTTCTAACAAGGAATACTAGAATTCACCCTGGATTCTGGTCCTTTTTGCTATACGTTTGTTCAAATTGCTTGTTGGTTCAAGTTCCATTTATCTGAGATTGGTCTGTTACCAAAGGAGCAAGCTAGTTCATGAAGAGAGGAATTTTCTCACTTTTCCTTTAATTTTTCCTTCATGTTGCTCTATTTGGAGCTATTTTCACACATTTATTAATGTACGATGGGGGGAGATGAAAGCTGAGCACTTCTACAAACTTTCATGTCGCCTCTTATTTAACATATATCTCATTTGAGCTTTACATTATCATTGTGTGAAGTAGGTCCTATAGCAAAGATCTCCATGATATAGACCATGCAATATACTGTATATACTTCTGTTACAGCATATTTTTAACAGCAAAATAGCACAAAAGCTTCTCCCCAGTATCTAGCCTAGTATATTATCTTAAGGTGATTAATAAAAGCTTTTTGCATAGGACAGGATCATGGGGTTATAGCATTAGGGCAAGAAGGGAGTTTAGAATAATTTAGTCCAACTCCAACTTTTTTTATAGTTGACAAAAATTGAATTCTATAGAATTGTATGAAAACTATACCAAGGTCAAATAACATGATTGATCTTCCTTTTGTTATCTTTAGCTAAATATCAAGTTGATTTCCTTATGGCAATCATTCTTATATTTATAAATATTTCTAGGGTAATCTTATTGTGATGAGGTCAGCTATACTACAGTGAATATCGTACAGGTAATACCATTAACCAGTGCTCTTGAAGATATGAAGTCTTATAAGGCATTATTAGGCATGACCCCACCATTTCTCCTCTTGTCCTTTCCCACTTAACATATCTTTGTTCCTATAGTTCCTCTCTTACCCTATGCCCTCATCTCCAAGGCACCTTCCCTGCCTCTATCTTTTTTTTTATCCTTCCCTGATGCCTTTAGGTAAGAGTAATCTTATACCTCTAAACCTGACCTTTACCATTCAACTGTGAAATAATTTAGAATGGGTATGTTTTAGATCTTTTTATATTCTAAGCACCTAGAATAATACCTTGTATATGGTATTATTGTTGTTTTTCAATTGTTTCATTCATGCTAGACACTTCATGTTCCTATTTGGGATTTTCCTGGCAAATATACTGGAGTGGTTTGTCATTACCTGCTCCAGCTTATTTTACAGATGAGGAAACTGAGGCAAAGTTAAGTCATTTACCTAGGTCTCACAGCTAGTATCTGAAGCCAGATTTGAACTCACAAAGATGAGTCTCCCTGACTCCCAGCCTGGCACTCTGTCCATTGTGCGATCTCTCTCATATATTTTAGACACTTAATAAATGTAAGAAAAACAGAATGGAAGTAAAGTAAAAGTCACTGTGCCATAGTAATTTGAGAGTAGGCCTCAAATTCAAAAATTCTTGTTTCTGATACCTGCTGAATGTGTGACTCTGTACAAGTCACTTTATCTTTCAATGGATCAGGCAACTCCTTAAGACTGTAAGTTGGGAGACAATTACTAATTTACAGCAGCAGAAATTTTCTCACATATTTCCCTACATTGATGTACTCACAAATATGGAACAAAAACAAAAATATCATGCTTAATCATATTCAGTTGTCAGAATTATAAATGTTAAGGATGTGGGTAGAACTGATCCTTGCAATTAGGAGTTAACTAAAAGAATATGTGATTATGAATTGTTTTCCTCACTGAGTTTCCTTTGGGAATAATGCTGCAGTGTACAAAATACATTTCTAGCAAAATGAATGTTTCTGTTACTCATTCCTATTGAATTTCAAAATTATTATATTCTCTTTATATTTATGACCTTGACTTTATGAAGTTCCTCTGGGTTTCCTTCTCATTGGATTATGGGAGAAACTACAACAGAATTGCTAGGAACCTACTAATTAAAATCCTGCAGTGTGAAAATATAGATGAAAATATCATAAAATCCTATTCAATTATGGAGGTAATTCAAACAGAGATGTGACTTTTCAAGACATACAAGAATATGAAAGTCTTCTGAAATTTTTGATGAGCAATTTTGGAGAACAAATAAATATAAACTAAAATAGCACACATATCTATCATAATACCAGTTTCAGAGTAAAAAGTACCTTATTGTCCATAAAATCCAATTAAATCAACATTTATTATCTAATATGTGCCCTTAAGGAGCTTACAATCTAAAGGAAGAAACATGTGAAAAGAGGTAGGAAATCATGTAGTAAGGAGATACTGGGAATAGATGGACTTCCATTACTTAGAGGAGAAACCTGGCAGAGTAGCAGATACAAAGTGGAATAATTAGATAGTACCATGAACACCTAAAAATGATTCCCCAGTATATCATGACTGATGAGTAGTCAACTTTTCTTTATTTGATGCCTTCTAATAAAAGGAAATTCAGTACCACAGTGGGGGGGGGGGGACTTTTTCTATTTTTGTATAACTCTAATTATTAACAAATTTCCTTTCTGATATGATCCTCAATTTCCTACTGTAACTTTCGATCCATTCTTCCTGCTTCTATCTTTTAGGATAGGATAATTCTACAAAACAGACTTTCAGAGATACCCAAGGATAGTTATCACATCACTCTTCTCCTAGACAAACATCCCTACTTCCATCAACTGATCTTTAAATGTCATGGGCTTCAGGGTACTTGAATCAGGAGTTCTGATTTTTGAATCCTCCCTCATTCCTTCATTGGTTAAATGATTCTAACCAAGTAATTTAATCTCTTCAAAGGACTATTGTGAAGATTAAATGAGAAAATGTATTTAACTTGCTTTCTAGTCCATGAAGCACTCTATTCATCTTAGTTGTTGATCAGTACATGATACAGTACCATTATTATTGTGACTATTATTGTAGTTATTATTATTATTGTTTATTATTATTATTAGGAGGAGGAGGAGGAGGAGGAGAAATAGTAGTAGTTGGGGATATAAGGAAAGACTTCATGTAGAAGATGTTGCTTGAGGGGCATCGTAAAGGAATAGACTCCATGAGTTAGAAGGGCATATATCCCATGTGAGACATCAAGTTCAAAAGTAAATAGCAGATAGAATGTCATATGAACACAGAGAAAGGGAGTTTGGCTATATCTTTATGGTATGGAAAAGGAAAATATATCTAATTAAACAAGAAAGATAAATCAGAACCAAGTTGTATAGGATTTTAAAAGACAAACAAAAATTTATATTTTATTCTAGTTTCAGTTTCACTTGAATGATGCAATCAATTGCCAGTTTTCAAAGTGTTGAGGAATAAATGAGAGAGATGAAACAAAGATGAGTATAATTGCTATTTGACTGAGAAATAGGAAGATAGCATATTAAGTTGAATTTAGAATATATTTTACTGATGCAAGATTTTTGAATCTGTGTTCAAGCCTTTATATTTATGACTTTTGAATTTCACATTAATCAATTCTGTCTAATGCTGGAGACTATCCAAAATCATTTTGGTCCCTAATCTGGTATTCCCTGCTTTGTGTCATCTTACATTTAATAATCATCTATGCCTTTATCCAAATTTAACTACTTAAGAGTTTTTTCTGGTGGTTTTATTTTATTTTTGCAAAATGTGTACTCTGATATGTACAAGAAGTGTCCAGAACCTGATAATTTTTCCAACATGAATCTCCTTGTTGCTTAAAAAAATGGTGGTTTTTCCATTACAATATCCCTTTATTATCAAAACCTCAAATTTGATAAAATACTGCAGGATTTAAAATACTCGAGAATTTTCTTAATCTCTGCTTTTTTTTCTGCATGTTCTAGCAGCTCATGAAGATCCCAATGATTAGTTGTCCCTAGCTTGTTTCAGTTCTCCACTAGCCAGGCTTCTATCAGCAGCTTCTTGAAAGTTAGAGAGCCATCTCCTCACCCCCAAAAACCTACCTCTCAAAAGAATTCGAAAGTCCAACAACATAAAAATAATTGTTCCAATTCACTACTAATAAGACAAATGCAAATTAAAACATACCTGAAATTTCATTTCACACCCAGGAAAAGGAGGGCAAAAGGAAGGATGGTAGAAAGATGTTCATATCTATATACTACTGGTTGAGCTGTAAATTGGTCCTGCCATTCTGTCAAGCTACTTTGGTCCCATACTATGAAAATGACTGAGATATTCAAGCTTGCTAAACCAAAGATTCAAATCCTAAGTATATATTCCAAAGAAAATGGTGATAAAAAGAAAGGTCCTACAAATGTGAAATATTTATTGGAGATAATTTCATTGGTTTCAAAAAAGAATTCAAAGCAAAATAAATCCTCATTGACTGAGGGAAAAGCTAAATGGTGGTATAAGAATATAATGGGATATTACTTCATTTTTAGAAACCATGAAGTGATAAATATGGGCACAGGAAAACACTTGCATGAACTTATGCAAAGTAAAGCAAGCATAACCAGGAAAATTATATGTATAATGACTACAACAGTGTAATTGGAAAGAACAACAACAAAACAATCAAAATTGAATGCAGAGGACTTATAATAACCAAGCTTGGCACTACAGAAAAGATAGCAAAATACAACTCTTTGCGGAGGCAGAGGTGTGGAAAATAGAATATGATGCCAAACTTGGTTAAAGTATTGCTAATTTTTTAAGCTGCTATTTTATTTGGAATCTACTTTTATTCTTTGTGATAAGAGATGGCTTTCTGGGAGCTGAAGGGAGAGGAGAAGACACAACATATTTTGGAAACATAGGTGATGTAAAAACAAAACATAATTTTTTAAAGAGAAAGTAGGCAACATATTGAATTCTTAATGACTACTTGTTTAATCAAATTTGATAAAATACTACAGCTACAGAACTTCCTTAAATCTCTGTTTTGTATGAATGTTCTAATAGCTCAGAAGGATTAGCATATTTTGGTATAATTAAAAAATATACAATTTAAGAGCCCTATAAATTAATTTATTTGGTCTCATAATTTGGTTAAAGCAAGTAGTTGGATTCAAGAATTTTCAGAAAATTCAGATACTCATAGAATTGACACAATCACAAGCTTTATTGCTGTGCTGTTCAGCAAGCATCAAATAAAAGCATATATATATATATATATATATGTATTATGAAAATACAATTAAACATAAGTTTGTCTCCATTTATTAGAAACTCACCTCAGCTTTGGAGGTGAAGGAGTTATGTTGGGTAAGAAAGAAAGTAAAAGGTAGGTTTCAAGTGGCAAGATTGCATACTCTGAGAATGGATTTGTTTGAGAATTGCTAATGTTGTTAAATAGAGGAGGGGACATTCTTAATCAGAACCAACTTTGACAGAAAAGTCCATGTGTTCTCTTACAGTTACCAGCTGGGCTTCAGTGCAGTTCAGTTAAGTGGGGTTTATTTAATGTGAGCACAAACTGGTGGGAAGTTCTAACTAAGGCAGCTCAAGGTCATGTGATTTATGATTGTAACTACTGGAGAGCAGCTGTATTCCTTGACAAGTGAGCTCTTACTTTTCAGTACCAAATAGTATTGTTTGTTGGATTTAATAGAGGTGCAACAGACAAATATGTACCCTTTGATTTTGCTTAAAACTATTTGAGGTGTTTCAGTATTTTATTTTTAGATGTGGAAAATTAAAGCATAAATACCATAGATACATTTTAGCCTTATTTTCATATTTTGTTTTCAATAAAGAATATTTGACACTAATTTGAAAATAATGAGATACTAAGTAATAGAAAGATCATATCTGAGTATAAACAATATCCTATTTAGCAGGAAAAATAGGTTGATAGTTCTTTTCAAAAATATTTTTGTTTTCTTTTTCTTTAATAGTTTGTAGCATCATGGGGATTTTGAATAATCACTAAGTAGGGCTGCTGACTCATATATGTAAGACAATACTCTTCAAAGGATGTTTTACTAGAAAGCCACTAAACTGGGAATCAAAAGCTTGTACAAATATACCTGTTCCACTATTCTGTATGAATTTAGCAAATCTTTTTTTTTTTAAATCTGGGGCATCATTTTTTTTCTGTACATATCATGAAACTGGATTAGAGCATTGTTTTTCAATCTATGTTCTTTAGAGCAATACTACTATATATTATGTAAATATGAAAATTCCAAAGAAAAATTGTAGTGGTAGTAAGTGAAGCTTTCATTTCTAAATTATTAAAATTAATATTTCACCTCTAAATTATTAAAAATGAAATTATAGTATCAGAAATACTGTTGCTTGTAAATTTAAAAGTGTACAGGTATGAATTAGACTTCCATTTTGCAGCAGTATTTCTCCAAATCCCTTTTATACTAGTGGAATACCAAAGTCACACTGGAATATCCTGTTCCCTATTTTCATTCCCAAAGAGGACCTTTGAGTTCTGTTTATTCCTTCATGTCCTGATGAGTTTTATCATCAAAACATTATGGGGAATTCAACTAAATCTTGCATCTACATCCCTTTACAATTCTAATATTCTATAAAATGAAGTTATTGCATAAAAATATGGATTTCTCCATGAGTTTTTCCTCTTCCTCTTGTAATAGTTCCTTTCTGATGTCTTTTCATAGCAGCCATCAAACTGATGCTTTCTAATCATCTAGTTTTACTTTGAAATTGAAAAAAAGTAAAAATTGATGTTTAACTGAGAGTGATATAAACTATAGAAACTCAATAAAAATGCCATATTACTGCTGAAACCCACCAACTCAAGCAAAACATGAAGAACTATAAGATGAAGTAGAGAACACCTCTGATTTTGAGTCAGAATACCCACATTGAAATTCTGGCTCATATACATCTTAATGGCATTGCCAGTCACTCCACCTATTTGAACCCCAGCTTCCTAATCTGTAAAATGCAGCTAATAATACTTCTATTGGCAACTCACTGAGTTGTTAGAAGAGTTTTGTAAACTTCAAAATGCTATGGAAATATGTGCTGTAATTGTTTTTAAGGTATCAGACCCAAATATTTGTGAAAGAAAATTGAGGGGCGGCTAGCTGGCACAGTGGATAGAGCACTGGCCCTGGAGTCAGGAGTACCTGGGTTCAAATCCGACCTCAGACACTTGGGCAAACCACTTAACCCCATTTGCCTTGGAAAAAAACCTAAAAAAAAAGAAAGATAATTGAGACACAGCTTATTGGGTTGCATAGTATATAGTACTTGGAGTCAAAAACACTTGACAAAAAATTCTACCTCAAGCATTTAGCTAGCTATATGACCCTCAACAAATCACTTAACCTCTTCCTGCTTCAGATTCCTCACCTTTAACATGAGGAAGATGGGATTGATGGTCTCTGAGGTCCTTTCCAGCTCTAAAGCTATTACCCTAAGATCACACCATATCCTTCAACTCATGTCTATTTCAGTTCTTTTATTCAATTCTGTCTCAGAACAATAGATTATCTCACAAGTGTCAATTGGAATGCAGGTAAAAGTCATATTTGTTTATTGAATTTTTTCTATCTGTGCCTATTTATCTGGTCAGAGAAATAGAAATAATTTCCCATTCAAGTTATGTTGTTGGCAAATATGAGCAATATTCATGGAAATTCCAAAGGTCTCTCTAGTCTTAGTTATTCTAAACATAGGTAAATGAAAACAACACTAGTTTAAGGGTTAGAACTCTACTATTTACTCTCTATGTGACCTGAGGCACATCACTTAACCTCTCTTGATCTTGGCACCTCATCTATAAAATTAGGTATTTGGGCCACATGTCTTCTTAGGTCCACTTAAGGCCTCAGGCTTAAAGGTGTCTTCAAACTCAAACACTTACTACCTTTCTGTTGTTTCCCTTAGTTTCCTCAACTATAAAATAAGAGCACCTAAGTCCTAGAGTTCTTGTGAAGATCAAATAAAATATTTGTAATGTACTTAAAGAACTTAGCAGAGTGCCTGCTCAGTTGGTGATTAATAAATATCTGTTACCTTCCCTTTGCTTTCCTTTCCCCTACCACTCCTTATTCTAATTCTATGATGAATTGTGATTTTTGTCTCTTATTTTTCCCTTCTCCCAATTTTCCCCCCCTTTCAGGTTACATCGAAGAAGAATGCATCATTCCTTGTCCATTTGATTGCAAATTAAGTGATTGGTCTAATTGGGGATCTTGCAGTTCATCCTGTGGGATTGGAGTAAGAATTCGTTCCAAATGGCTAAAAGAAAAACCTTACAATGGAGGTCGTCCATGTCCCAAGCTGGATCTCAAGAATCAGGTAGAGGGTATCAAGTAATCAGTGAAATAATTTAAATTATCCCCATGTGATTTTCCCAGATGAAATTAAAGCTTTATTCTTTTAATATAGTAAAATGCACGTACAGTGCTAATCATTGTTTTCCAAAGAAGCCAGTGAAGGTTAGAATACAAGTACAAAAACTTAGAATATCAAGGATAGAATGGTCTTCCTTCCTTAATAGAACATATGGCTTTTATCAATAAGAATGCTAAATGATTTTGATGGGATTTTACTTAATACAAACTAATAGGAAAATGAATTGAGTCAAGAAAAATAAGTCAGTTAAATACTGGAAGTTGGAGAAATTGGTAACATTATCAACTAATTTTTTCTTAAATTAAGAAAAAATTGCTGAGATAAAAAGTTAAGAATGATCATTTTATTTAAAAAATGACTGATCATTATATTTTTCCCTATCATTTGTTGAACAAAATGTTTTCATTATTTTCTCTTGACCCCACTGATCTTGCAATCATATTTACCAGTCAGTAGCATTCTTCACAGCTTCTCCATGGAATTATTTGGAAGATCAAAGTGAAGTAATATTTATAAAGCTAAAACATTTTGGCAAATAGTAATCACTAAATAAATGTTTCCCACTTCTTTCTTCCTTTCCTTCTTTCCTTTCTTCCTTTTTCCTAATGTCAAACTTTCCATTCCTTCATTCTTTGCTTATTCCTTCCCTTATTCCCTGCCTCCTCGCCATCCTGCCTTCCTTCCTTTTGAAAGTTTGCCAAACCTTAATGTCAAAGTTTAAAGATAATTTGTAACTGAAATTCTTACGTTAATGCTGATTATATTATTCCCTTTTCAAAATACTTGAAGAGTGTCTTTCTACAACACCCTGGAACATCAGCATTTTGAATCTAGCATGTTGTTGTTTTAAATTTATTTTTTTGTTTGTTTAAAATAGGCAATATGATTAGAATAGATCTGAATCAATAGATATAATTATATATTTTACTAATGATTTCATAATGATTCTTTGCTTTATGGTAACATATACCAGATTTTAAATTAGTTTTTGCTTTGTAACAATATAGTAGTTGGCACGTTCTTCTCAATTCATAAATACTTAAAGTGCTTCTCTGTTATGAATATCTATTTCCTTTTGTAATTTGTAAGAAAAAAGAACTATCCTTACCTAACAGCCTTTAACTATTTAAGGGAAGGAGGAAATTGTCATTCCCTAATTTATAATTATGATTAAAATAATAATACAAACATTTAAAAACATATTCTTTTCATTGTTTATCAAATCAGAAAGTATTGACTCTCACAACTTCCATTTTTTTATTTTCTCTAATTGACAAACAGTCAAATTATTAGATAGTCAAATGGGACATGGTAATATACTAAGTTTTCTGGAGAAGTTTTGATGCAGTTTGTGTCCTCAAGGAACTTATGTACTGTTAGAGGGACCCAAAGAATCATCAATATGTATGGGGAAGCAGAATGTTTACAGAAGTAGAGAATGTAAAATTACTGAAATGGGGAATAGAGGGAATTCATCATGCAATATGATTTGGTAATGTAAGGAGAAATTTTTTTAGATTTTTTCCAAGTTATTAACTTAATAAACATGAACAAACTTAAATTTTTGATCTACAAAGACAAGGAAAGAGGATTTTATATTTGCATATTTCTTGATGGCATATTAAATATAATATGGTAGTAATGAATATTCCTGCTTTTTGAATGAATGAATGAATGAATATTCCCTTCTGAACTTTTTTCTTCTCTCATGTGTACTTTATAATGTTAAATTGATATTCCTTTATTTTGTTTTTTCTTTTTTATTACTCTCACTATTTCCCCACTCTCCACTTATTTTCCCCTAATAAAAACTAAAAATCCTCCCTTATAACAAATAAGTCATGAAAAACAAACCCAAACATTGGCATATATTTGAAAAGATATGTCTCTCAGTCTGCACATGTAGTCAGTATATATGCCAACTAATGAGGACCTAATTTATCATAGTCTTTTGAAATTCCATTTGGTCAATGCATTTATCATAATTTGTAAATATATGACAGTAATTTTTTAGAAAATTGAAGTCATTGAATTAATTATTCTTCAAGTTCTTCTCATTTCATTTAAATATAGCTTAATATAAGTTCTCCAGTTTGCCTGTTTTGTACATTCTTTTGGCACAATGGTATTCCATTACATTTATATTGCCATAATTTCTTCAGTTAGTCCCCTAGTTGTTGGGTACCACCTTTATTTTAAGTTCTTTACTATTACAAAGACTTTGCATATGATTGATAGCTTAATTCCTCTTTTGGCTTTACCATGGGATTTTTTTAGGTATTCAAATGAAAAATAATGTTTAAGCATGTATACTTGTGAATAACGTATGGACAGTCATTAATTTTTACAACAAGCTCCAGAAGCTATGACTTACAACATTAATTTTACTTACCTTTCTTTCCAAGAAAGAAATCATCAAGGGAATGAATGGGCTTCTATTAGAGGAATCACTTAAAAAAAACTTTAGTTGGGAAAAATGTAGTAAGAAAGTAGAACAGTTCTGTATAAGTAATAGTATGGATAGGGAGAAGTTAGATTTATTTTATCTACCTACTATCAAAAAATTATAATATCAAGGAACATCCTGAAACATTAAGTAAAGGAGAAAGTTTACCAGTCAAATTAGCATAATCCTTTTAAAACCTATTTACATTAAAAGTAAGCATGTTACCCAAAGTATTTTTATGAATTTAAAATAAAAAATGTTTCAACAGGATTATATACATTTAGAAGAGACCTCAGAGACCAAAATTTCATGGCATGGTATTAATTGAGATTAGAGATTCTTAGAAGAGAAGGGGACATAACTAAGTTTTGACATCATGGTGTATACCTGTGCACTCCACAGACCTTTGTCAAAGTGAGAGAGAGAAATGGATGTATAGATGGATGGATAGATAGACAGACAGAGTGAGAGATAGATAGATCTATGATACATGATCAAAGGATTGATAGATCGATGATAGAAGAATAGATAGATGGATGATAGGTAGAAGGATAGCTAGAGATAGATGATAGAGATAGATAGATAGATAGATAGATAGATAGATAGATAGATAGATAGATGATAGATAGATAGATACATAGATAGATAGATAGATAGATAGATACATAGATACATAGATACATAGATGATCAATAGACTGAATATTTATTAAGTAAACAGTATGGACTAGGTACTGGGCTAAATTCTCTATATACACATACGGAAAAATAACTATGATTTCCCTATTCTCAAGTAGCTTGCATTTTAATAGAGAAAGGCAATATAAAAGAGAACTGCTACTATCAGAGGAGGAGTCCTAGGTTCACCTTTACTTAGGTTCTTGCTAGTTTTTTTGACTTTTATTAGGGTACAGAGAAGTTATCTGTTCTCTCTGACACAGTTAAACCTAGAACAAGAAGCTTCAATCATAAACTACAGTTTCCAGTTACTACCTGTAGCCATAGTTTTAAAAAAGTGACTTCCTCAGTGTCCACTTAAGTTTATGAATAATAATGGAAATTACTTTTGTGGAAATCCTAAAATTTAAAGTAAATTCCTTTTAACATGTTTCCTTTTAAAAGTAAGCATAATTATCTCTATAGATAGGTAGTGATGTTTAAATATACATGTGGATAGACACGTTTGAGTACTTAAATATGTATTTGCTTTAAAATTTTATGAGTTTCTATTCTTTGTGGCTTATGGTACCTAAGATCGACTGCTATTTGAAATTCATTTCTTAATTCACTGGCCAATAAATTGGGTTGTCAGGGATTTTCATTATTTTGGAAATATTTCCCAGCTGTTATTTATGACTGCACTTCTCCAGCTGGAGAAACCTGCTGTTTGTTTCTCTAAACAGAAAATGTGATGCAGTTAGAACCTCACCTAGTGGGGTTTCTTTGGAAAGTTCAATTCTACCACTGCCCTCTGGTCATTTGTCATGTCTTCTTTGCACTTGACTTTCAGGTTGTTTTCTTTTGAACTAGTTTGCTTCTTTGTCCTTTTCTCTCTGCTGCATTAAGAAACAAAGTAAAAGCTCAACAAAAACTATTGGTAATTCAACTTAGGGATACAATAGAGTTTGACAGCATCTGTAATTTATTTCTTCCTTGATAATGAATGCTAATAATACATGAAGAGTGTTGCTGATCATTTTGTGAGAATGGAATCTATTCTATAATACAATAGACATAATGAGATAATAAAAATATGAAACAACCTTTTTATATTTAGGTAATAATTTCAGGTGCTAAATTCAGCATGGGATAATGGACAGAAAACTGATTTAGAAATAAGAGAAACTGAGGTAAACAACCTGCTTCTGCTGCTCAGCTAACTGTGTCATAATAGGGAAGTCATTTAATTTCTCTGGATCTAAATTTCCTCAAATATTAAAAGGGGGTTAGAGAGATGAAAACTAAATTCTCTTTGTGTTCCAGTTCTTATGATTCAATTCTTTCCCTCTCTTCGATTGTGAGCTATTTTTAGGGCAAAGAATAAGTCATTTTTTAAACTCCTCCTAGCATCTACTGTCGTACCTTGTAGGAACTTCGCATTCAGCAAATGAATATTGATTTACTAGCCATGTGACATGGGACAAATCTCCACCAGACCTCAGTTTTCCTATTTTACAGATAAGAAAATGATTATAGCAGAGGTCTCTTCTTGCTCTATAACTAATTATCAGCCATAAGATGAAAAAAGATTAGACTTGTTAAATGAAGTAGGCTCTAAAGTACCTTCCAATTCATTCCATTATTATATGATCCATTGCTGACTTGAAAATATATGTCATCCCTAAATTCACAGTTGGGAGTTACCCTAGAAATAAACATTTAAAAAAAAAACTTTTAGCCTTTTAAATTTGATTTTCTATTCTTCAAAACAAAAGCCTCCTAAAAGGAAAAAAATAATTAAAAACATTCAAATACTAATTTCTGGAAAAGGCTCTAATCTTTCCAGAACTCTGTATCTTAAATGTTCCCTCCCCTTCAGATTCCCTGTAAGATCTTATTCTGCCATAAAAGTGAAGAGGTTGGGGTGTTATGTACACAAGCTCATAAACCATTCTGAATCTGCTAGCAAAATCAATATTTATAATCTATCATAAAAAGCCTCCCTTTTAAACCAAAACCTATCAACATGATAGCTCTCTCCAGAAAAGGTTACTGATAGCAATAGTTGAGAAGCTTTTAGCTAACTCCATTTGTGATTCTAAGTGATTAGAGTTTGCTGCATGATCATAGCTTTTATCTAAGTGAAAAATTTCTACTAAACAATTTATTGGATTATCAGGTCAGTTGGTTGATGTTCTCTTCTGTACTGCACATATAAAAAGATACATAATATATTTTAATAGTAGTTTTAGAGTCTATTATATGTTCACTCATTTTAAATGCACTTATACTCTGTTACTGAAATGTTACTTCATATGAAATTCTGACTAATAGAAGGTTAAATACGAGGATATTAAAACTCCTTTGGGGTTGCATATCCCTTTATGGTTTCTTCACATTGCCGAAAGATGAGTAAATTTTGAAGCTCATCTTTTCATTGATCAGTGAAAATCAATGACATTACCTTTTGTTTTAATGGAAGCCATATATTGAAATTCATTGCCAATTCAAGATAAATTTTCAGAAGTGTAGTGTCAGGTTTCCAGTTGAACAAAAGAAAATAATTTAAAAAATTCTACTTCCCCTTCAGTAGCACAAATCAGTTTCCAGAAATATGACTTTTTATGAAATTGTAGTGTTGTGTTAGAACACTGATAAGAGAGACACATAATTTTAAGCTGATTAAATATTCTGTGATTTTCATCAAGATGGCTCCATTTAAAATAATTTTGGCTCTCATACTTCTCTTGGGTCTACTAGCTTGACTTGACTGTCCCCACTATAGGCCAAAAGACATTTTGTTGACATTTTCTATTGACATTGGTCTATGTATTGGCAAGAATGGCAGATCTTAATGATGTTTTGGTCATTTCAGAAAAGTTCCCATATCATTTCAGGTGCTCATCTCAGATAGAAAAGCTGTTATTTCTTTTAAGCTATTTTATCAAAAATGATATACTAGATTTCATTTCACCACTTCAATACTTCTGCCTTGTGTTCCTTTTGTGTCCCTATTTATAAACTATTGGTTAAACAGTTTTTTTCAGCTTCAGGTAGATCATTAGTATGGTTCAGAGAGAGGTAATTTTCACTGTTTTCTTTTTTTCTTTGTCCTCATTTTACCAAAAAATAGATTTCCACCCATATATTTGAGAGGACCTTATTAATTCAGAATTGATATGCTCTTAGTTCAGGTTTAATATTGATACAAAATGCAAAATGAGTTACTTGCAGATCATTGAATTGTTTAAAAAAGATATTTACTTAATCCTAAGATAAAATACATATATAATAAAAAATATAGGGCATCCTTCAACTCTACATAGGAAAAGAAAATATGGTCAGCAAGGCAGGGTGCATTAATTCATGTGTTCTTGTTACATCTGTCAAATATGAAAGTTACTTACCCTTGGTAAATGGACCTTAATAAACCAGGAAGCCTTATCAATATGTCCAGAGACCACAAGAAAACTGAGTTTTACCAATAAAGTCCTTGAGATAACTTTGCTACTTTTTAGGGAAAAACAAAGCAAAATAAGCAAAGAAAAGCAACCTATTGTAATCTGTGTTCTATAGAGGAATCTTGCCTTATGAACTCTTCTGTCTTCCAACATGAAATGTATTACTTTAATTGCAGGCATACACGTCCTAATGTTTGGTCACTGAATTAATTCCTAATTAGACATCTGAGAAGTCATTCATTTCTTTTGAGTTCTGCCAAAGCCAAATATTAGAAACAGTTTTCCCTCAGTCCTTATTTGCTTTGTGTTCATGCTAAAGTCCTCCGTACTGTGAAGAAAAGCACCCAATATGTTGCCCAATACTCTGTTATGGTATCCACTTTATTATACCTGACCTAAATAATCTCCTAAGTTTGCTAGGAAAATTCTTTTCATGGTTGGTCACAAGTTTTTGTAGCATTGATACAAAATGATACCTAGACAAACTTATGGAGTGGTACTGTAAAAGTTTTCTTTAAACTTCTCCTGTTTGCACAATCTAAACTCTTCTGCCTCATTCTACTTTTGTTTTTCATAGAATCACAAATGGTATATGGCTTATAAAGTTTCAGTCTTCTAATTATTAGATAATGATGGACATTTCAGGATAGTAGTTCCTTCAACATTATATGACTCAACTATTCAATATAATTTTTTCATATGTAAAATGGGAATAATAATAATAACAAATGATTCATCTATCTCACAGGATTTTTTGGTGAGAAATACAAACCATAAGATTTTATCCATCATTTGGCTTCTGTTATATTTATTATTGAAAGTTGGGAGTTACAGATTATAAGAGTTGTAGAGACACAATCCAGTGTAAACTGAATCTGAGAGGGAAAAGGGTAAATATTACAATATACTTAACATGTAGTCAATTATCCTTTGCTTAATGAGATTAATTTGGGGGAATACAAGGCAGATCACTTCATTTGGAGTTACTTCCAATTGCTAGAAAGATTTCCTTAAACCTCATTTGCCTCTTTTAAGATTCTACTCATTGTTTCTTTTTTTCTATTCTTTGTAGCAGGGTAGAGCAAAGCCATTTTTCTCTACATGAGTCTCTAAAATAATTAAAAATAGCTACCATGTTGATCTTCCCACAAGGGAAGCTAGATGAGGCAGTGGATAGAACATAGGCACTGAAGTTAGGAGAATCTGAGTTCAAATTCAACCTCGGACACTTCCTAGTTATGTGCCCTTGGGCAAGTCACTTATCTCTGAATGCCTCACATCCTGGGCCATCTCCAGTTATCCTGATTCATATCTGACCACAGGATGCAGATGGCTCTGTAGGAAAAAATGAAGCTGCTCACTTTGCACAGCACCCTTCATTCAAATTCAATTCATGTGTCAGTCTTAGCATCATCTGATATCATGATCTTGAAGAATGAATCACTATCATCATCATCATCATCATCATCATCATCATTTACATATAATTCCTTTTTAAGCTAAACAATTCAAATTCTTCCAACCAGTGTTCCTGGTACCTAAGTGGGTAAATTATAGAAATACAAGTCCTAAATTGAGAAAAATCTGATCTTAAACCAGTCCTCGGACAATTAATTGCTGTGTGATCTTGGACAAATCACTTAACTTCTGTTTGCCTCAGTTTTTCCTTCTGTAAATGGAGATAAAATAACACCTAGCTCACAGGGTTTTTGTGAGGGCCAAATGAGATAATAATTAAAAGTTACTTAGCACCTCAGAAGGACTTATTACTATAAGTAATGTATAAATATAAATGTAAGCTACTAATTATTATTAATATAATTATTTATGAAATATGAATATGCAGGCCCTTCAATATTCTGGTTGCCCTCCTTTGAATACTTCTGATTATCAATATATTTTTCCTAAGTTTGATGCTTAGAATTGGACTTAGAATAGGACTCTGTCTTCTTTTCCTGAATGTTATATAATTCATTTGATGAAGTGTAAGATCATGACTGACATTTTTGTTCTTCACATAACACTGTTGATTCATTTTTAGCTTGCTGACAGTAAAGCCCCCAGACAATCATTTTCAAGTTTATTGTTTTCTAACTATTCTTCCTCAATTTTATACTTGTAAAATTCTCTTAGTTTTTAGATTTTATCTTAATAGATTTAGATAAGAGTTGTAGTCTGACAAGATCCTTTTTGAAATCTGATTGTCATATAATCTATAAGCAATTTCTCTCAGCTTTGCCTCATTGAGAAATTTGATAAGGATGACTTTATCCAAGTCTGAATTGATGACATGTTAGTAGTACAGGGTTAAGCCCAGATTGTAGGGGACCTCTATTGAAGATACCATTCCCAACTGATATCATACCATCCACAACTACTTTATGGATATGGAAATTCAAATACTTTCAACTATCCCTTCATCTAGCTATCAGTCCACAAGAGGAATATTAGACAGTTAATCTAATGTTTCCTTGAAGTTTATAGCCATTCTTTATATAAACTATGTATTGGTATTATTGATCAGAAAGTTTCAAAATTAAAATAAAATGTATTGTCTAGCTATAGACAGCCTTGTTATATATACTAAAGTGGATGATCTTCTATTTGGTCAATAATGTGTCTGCCTGTTAAACTTTCATAATAAAATAGAAGTTTTGTTCTCCTTGTACCTGGTATCTAATAGCTGAGCCATTAACCAACAATATAGAATAGCTAAGATCAGGTACTTCTTAGAGGATTTAATCATGCATAAACAGTGATCTATCACTTGCCAAAAGCTTGCATAAGACAAGTGATACTTCAGACAGGCTATCTAATGGACAAATTAGCTCTCTATTCATATATGTTCTCTGAGCTCCATCCTGATAGCAAGTTAGCTCATTAGAAAAGAATGTACTTAGACTGTATTATCATGACCCTACTGCAGAAATGTTTTTGTTGAATTACAATTTAATGATATACCTTTTGACTTTTTAATAGCCCCCTCAAAGAAGAGTCAATGTGAAGAGCAATTCTGTGCTTTTGTGGAGCCATAGTTGAAGCTCTTGTCTACTAGATTATTTAATGTGTTTTATGATAGCAACTACACAAAGTTTTGATGGAGTTAAATTTCTTTTTTTCCTTCCTTCCTTGTATAAATTCTTCCCTTTCCCCTCACTTCAAAGTTCCATTCTTTATAAATGCAAGACAACTAGCTGACTACAAATCCCTCTCAAGGTTTTTAGTTAGGAATAATTTTTTTCAGTTCAGTAGCCTTTGTCAGGTTATATGAAATTTGAATCCTAGTTAGATTTCAAGAAGAATTTGGTATCCAGTGGTAGCATAGTCCTAGCCTGGGAGCTGGCTAAAGTTTCAATTGACTTTTCTGATGAATATGAATATTAGTAATTTCTGGCTTATCAACTCCCTTAATGTAGGTGTCTCTTTTACTACTAATCTTCAAAATTCATGAAAATTGATGAATTCCAAATATATATCCAAGGGCAAGGCCCAAAGAATTTGTAGTATTTCCATTAACAAAGCCTTCATTTTTACTGGATTATAGTATTTCACATCCCACTAGGAGTAATAATCATTGAAGTATCTCTCTATATTATTTACCAATTATGACATATTCAAAACAGACCTGAAGATGACAGAAGGGCATAAAATGTTTTCATCCTGGCAGGGGAAAAACAACTTAAGAATGAATTTATATCAATGATAATAATTGTTGATTAAGAGAAACTTCATGATTTAGAAATTAAATTTCCTCCAACCTTGTGATTTTATTTATAAAATTAATATCCTGCTATATTAATTAATTTGCCCCCAATTCAGCTAATGAATTTCTAGCATATAATCCAATTCTTTTGACTTTTTAAAGTCAGTTCTTTCTCTTTACCATTGTAGAAGAATATGTATTATATATATATATGTTTATATGTATATATAAGTATATCCACACAAATGGGATATGTCAACATCCATGCATTATCTGGATTGATTCTCTCATTTCAACCTACTCTCATACTGGTATGTCTGGATTCTTAGATAGACCACAACCTAATACTTTACTTAACAAAAAATACAATAGAAATAATATATTCAATTTATTCCATAAATAATTAAACACATCAAATTTAATTTTAAAACTGGGTCACACTCTTGCACCAATATATCCAATATCTGTGATTAAGAGTATTAACATATTTAATAGATAACTGGCAGAGAAGCACAAACGGGAGGAACAAGCCTGTACTACTTGTTTTGATGTCATTAATCCATTTAGGAACTTCTATACCACTGCTTCTCTGCTTACTGATTGATTGTTCATTTTTACCATTTGAATGGATAAATTTTCTCTTCTCTTTTTGAACAGAGTAATTACACATTTTTCTAATTTGCAATATCCTTTAAAGATCATGTGGAAAATGTTGCCACAATATTTATAGGAGTACTCCTTTAAGGCAGAGATGTATAAGACTCCACAAATTGACTATCTCTGGGACATGCAGTATAGCCAAATTATTTCTTTACTTACCTTCATGCTTATCTAGTCAGAATGATATTCATAACAGTAGATTACATTGACCTGACATTTGCTTATAGTCACAACTACTGTTTTTTAATGAAATAATTAGTGCATTTAAAATCATATCTCAGTCTCCAAATGCTTTTGTAATTTCTCAGTTTTTTTTTTTTGTTTTGCCATTCTTAGTCATAAAGCAGTTATAACTAGATGATATGAGATGGTATAAATCCCTATATCTGTAAGGTATCCAATATCAACCAATCTTTTTTTGGTATATTTGAAATTGATACTTTGTACTCATATATCTCTCTAATTTTTGATAAATTAAACAGATGTTCTGCCTCTTTAAAATACCAGCAAATTACACGAGAGAAGCATCATTCTGCATTGTTTACAAGGTAATTTGAACCTTTATAGGTATGCCAAAATTTATTTTCTGTCCAAAACTGCTCAAATACTATCTGAAAATAGTATGTTTATATAATTATAAACATTAATATATTCTTACACACATATATTAACACTTTTTATTAAAGTTCTGATCTTATTTCTTTTAGATATCATCTATAAAAGTGGCAATATTTTACATCATCTGACAATATAAATCTTGCTGACCTTTAAATCATTAAACTGCTCCAAATTAAAATGACCTTTTAGAGAATGTATGTCAGATTGTATTGCCTTCTTTTCACTTCTAGATAAATACAGGCTAACGAGTAATCATCTAAGAAAGTAACAGTATAACGCCTTCCTTTGTATTTTATTCCAGTTGTTACTATAACTTTTTAAAGTCTCTATGTTCTGAGTTACATGTTAGATCAGATAAATAAGTATTTTTCATCTTAACCAAAGATAATAATCAACATTTGATTTTAGTTCAGTTTTTCTATAGCTGTTCCTATAAATGAAGAATTTCAGATTCCAGGTGCTATTTTTATTTATTGATTTTTTTTTTAGGTTTTTGCAAGGCAAATGGGGTTAAGTGGCTTGCCCAAGGCCACACAGCTAGGTAATTATTCAATGTCTGAGATCAGATTTGAACCCAGGTACTCCTGACTCCAAGGCCGGTGCTTTATCCACTACGCCACCTAGCCACCCCTATTCATTGAATTTCACCTGATTTACTTCTCTTTTTTTTTTCTAAATTTTCTGATGTTTTCCTGTAGTCCATAATGGTGAAAAGAGCATTCAACTCGAGTCAAAATACCAGGTTTTTATTCTTGGTCCCAACATTTATTAGTCATATTTTATTGACAAGTCACAACCGCTCTTGACCTGTTTCCTTATTCATGAAATGATAGTATTGAATTAGATGTTATCTTTCCTTTTAAAATTCTATGATTTTATGGTGATAATGAAATTAGCAGTTTGTACTTAATAGGTTTTATCATATCATTTCCTTTAAGTGTAATTAAAAGGTATTCCTCATTTGAATACAGAATGGTGAGAACTGATTAGAGTCCTTTGGGTTCTTTTTTTTTTTTTCACAGTAAATCTCATTTTTGTCAGTAATGGACAGCAGTAGATATTGCTAACAATTAATAGCAAAATAGAAAAACATTGAATTGTTTAAATCATTTCTATGTCTGCAAGAATATTCCCATGAAGGAAGGAAATTTCAAACCTTATCTTTATTCCTTGACATAGAATTTTCATGTTAACTTGAAAGTTGAAGTTAAATTAGTTTAGGAGTAATGATAGAGAAAAGCATTTGTATTTGGATAAACCTCCACTGAACAATATGTTTCATATAGGCAGTCTGACTGAGATTCCATGTCATAAATCAATATTAAAAAACCCAACTCATATATTTAATTCCATGTTGCTTTTCTTTGTCTTTTGTAGAAAAAGAGCACAATGGAACTGATGTCTTGATTAGTTGTTGAAGTGACTTCAATGCCTTCTTCTTCCTCCTCCCCCAATTGTATATATTTTAAAAGTTCTTTCATACTTATAGAGACATCTTTTTTTCTGATGGGTTTAGATTATTTTCCAATCTCGAGTTTCCAGAATGTCTATAGAATACAATGATGGCCATTAAAGATAATTATATATAATAATTTAGCTTTGAACAAAAATTAAAATGCTCAGAATTAGAGTGTTTTCACCTCACACTCTCTGTATTCGTATTGTGACTATGCCTGAATACTTTCTTCTATTGTATTATTAAGAGCATCAGTAGATAATATCTCAAATACGATGCATGATTAGGGCACGAGGAAGTCTTTATGAGAGTCTTTGAAAAGTCTAATAGAAAAGTATCATTATAGGGTTGGCTAGGTGGCATAGTGGATAAAGCACCGGCCTTGGAGTCAGGAGTACCTGAGTTCAAATCCGGTCTCAGACATTTAATAATTACCTAGCTGTGTGGCCTTGGGCAAGCCACTTAATCCCATTTGCCTTGCAAAAACCTAAAAAAAAGTATCATTATTCTGGTTTAGTTAATGTTAAAGAAAGGTTTTAGTTGGTAGATAATGGAAAATGAGATGATACAACAGAGAGCCAGATTTGCAGACAAATGGCTTGGCTTGACTTACTATCTCTGTAGTCTATAGAGCAATATTGACCTCTTTTGGTTCTCAGTTTTCTCATCTGTAAAAATGAACAAATTTGGATAGTTGAACTCTAAATTTCCTTCTAACTCTAAATATTTGATCTTATATGACATCAAGGTCATGCAATAGCTGTTCATAGATAGAATATATAAAATATAATTTATTTAAATTTTTTTGTTCTGTACATTTATAAAATAATATAAATTAAGCTGTCATATCAACATAAAATGGTTTACTTATAGTGAGTATAGATTTGTACTTATCAAGGCACACTTTTTCCCTTTCTGGGTGATGTACGTTTATAAGATGACCAATATAATAACTATGAGAAGCAATCTATATCTTGGATCTTACTGACAACAAAACCTCAATAACAGAACCTAAATGACAGAAACATTTTCAAGTTGAAAGGAATATCAAGTATTCCTAGGGACTAGATTCCTGAATCCAGGGAGAAAGGATATTGTTAACATCAATTTTCATAGGAGACAACAAAGACTCACAAAAATTAGGTGATTTATCTAAAATTACAAAACTATTACATGTACCAATCCTCTATGATTTTCCACAGATCCTTCTGACTGACAGTATCAAAGGTCTTGGACAGGTTCATAAACACTATAAACAGATCTCCCTGTTCTGCTCCTAGCATTTCTACTGGAGTTCTTGGGTAGCAAATACAATATTGACCATTCCTCAGCTCTTTCTAAAGCCAGACAGATTCTAGGACAGGTGAGCATCTTCCAGATGATTGATCAGTCAATTAAGGAAGACTCTGGCAAGCATCTTGCCTAAATGATTTTCTAATCTTGCCTTTACACAGAGCTGTGCCTTGGTACCCTCCTAAAAATACCTTCCTCAAAAATTTTAAAAAAAGGCTTCTTCTGCCTTCCCTTACCAAACCTTACTCATCATCCACACAATAACCTCCAATCTTTCATCCTCTCAGTTTTCTCCCAAACCATCACTTCTTTATAATCAGTTAGGTCTTATTTTTGCCATCTCTGCCTCTTAGAGACCCAGTTCAACTATTCATTTTCTTTTTCTCTTGAGTCTCTGGTCCCTTATCATATTACCAATTGTGTCCTGGAAAGTCTCAGTCCAAGATTACTCCTACCATTGAATGCCTTTGCTGAATGAATGTTTAGAAAATCACAAAATCATTTTTTTCTGGATCCTTTATAAATATATATTATACAACTTCAACTGGGCCCTCACTGCTGTAATTTGATCCTTTTGCACTTCCCCTTTCAATTCACTATTTCACTCTTTTTTTGAATTGCATCAAATTTTAATCATTTTTTTTACCTTATCCCCTTTTCAAGTACCCTCCAAAGATATACAGTCCTCATGAGTCAATTGAGAACAGCTATAATTGATACCTCCACTTCTCTTCTCTCACTCTTTTTTTAAATCTAACTCCTAATCTCATCAGTACAAGAGTCCAAAGAGATCTCTTAATTGCCTATTTCAATAGCATATTCTCAGTCCTCATTCTTCCTGACCTCTCTGAAGTCTTTTACACTATTGATTACCCCATTCTTTTTTGTTACCATCTCTCTTGGTTTTCATTAGGTTGCTTTCTCCTGTTTTTATCTCTCAGACCTCTCCTCATGAACCTTTAAAGCATCTTCATTGTTCTCTCCTCCAAACTTCACTATTGCTGCCAAAGATACCATCATCATTCTTTCAGCATCTCAGGCTCACAACCTAGTTTCCTCTTTTGATTCCTTACTATCTCATACTCCCCATACCCAATTTGTTGTTCAATTCCATCTTTTATTATCTCTCAAAAGGTTCCCTTCTTTCCTCTAATGCTGCCAACTCCCTGGTTCAGATCCATACCACAAGACCCACAGACTATAATCTAATTGAACAATAGTGTATTGGTAAGTTTACCTGCCTCAAATCTCTCCTCTTTGCAATCCATCTTCCATTCAGTTTTCAATGTGATTTTCCTAAAGCATCAGACAGTTCACTCCTACACACACACACACACACACACACACACACACAGACACTAACTCCAGTGACTATTATTTTCAGGATCAAATATAAAAATAATCTTCAGATATATGTAGATATATAAATCTATCTATCTATATCTATCTATCTATCTATCTATCTATCTATCTATCTATCTATCTATCTAATATGTAGCTTCAGGAGCAGACTGCCTTCATGATGTTTCCTAGCACTTTGTGGCTAAGGATAGGAATATGACTGCTTCAGCTTCCATACTACAGAAAAGACGAGGATATTTCTGTGTGTCATGTTGCATTTATAGCTGGAAGCAATTGAAAAAAGTAATATAGTCTAATCTATTCATTGAAAAGGAAAATGAGGAAGATTGCTTAATTGAAGAGTCTACCTCTATCTTAACTTGATATATAAAGGCCACATCTACAAGACTAACTGCAACTCAATGTTCAACCACTATATATAATAGTTGCATGCTAAAAATTTCTGAACATATAGATTAATAGCTATAAAAATAGCTTTATACAGTGCTTTAAGGTTCCCAAATCACTTTCCAAATATGTTCTTATTTTATCCTCACAAAAACTTTGAATGGTGAGTATTATTATTATTCTGATTTTACAGATAAGTAAACTTAGATAGAGGGAAATTAAATGATTTTACTAGGATAATACATCTAGTGACTAAGCCTGGAATTGTTCTCAATTCTTGCTGACTCCAGAATAAGGGCTTTATCCACTGGACCAACTAGCTTCTTATTCCACTTATATCATGATGTCAAAAAGAAATGTAGTGACTAACTATGACCTAAAGAACCATAAAATATTATTATATTAAAAATATTTAAGTAAAATTTGCTTTTGACGAGATTACAATTTTGATTTCCAAACTGCCTCCTCCTCTTTCTTTCTTATTTAGTGTGTCTTCCTTACCTCTCTCCAGCCTGTTTCTAGGTGCCTATTCTATCAGCAGACTATCAGGCAACTTCCTATTAATGCACATGGTTACTATGTGGAAAATTATATATTATCAGAATTAGTATTTTGTTATAAAGAATTAGCAGTCTTAAGTAAAATATTACAATTTGGGTGGTTGTGGGCACCTTTTCCTATATAAACACTATTTCCAACAGGTTCAATGTACTAACTTAATTTTTTTATTTTCATGCCATTTTCTAGGACCATTACACTTACCTTGAATTTGAGAATTGATTGTACCTAAGCAGCCACTTAAAGTAGAGAATTGGGATAAGTACCTTCTGTTATCTTCCAATCCCAATCTTGGAAATGAAAAAAAAATCATGTTTTCCACTTCTGTTTGTGAGAGGATATATAAATGAAGACTTGGAAAGCACCTCTGAAAGTTTGCCATTTCTTTGGCTACTCAGATATCATGCAAATTTTCTATCTTCTGAATGTAAATAATATATGCTTACCATGATTTGTGGAGGGAAGGGAAAAATACCAGTTCCATCCATTCAATATCCTTTCCTACTTTCTTCTTGACAGCTTTCACCAGTCTGAAAATACATATCCTGAATTCATAATGATATCTTTATTCTGTCTTGTGAATAAACAACAAACCCCTCTAAACCTCCTTCTTAAACTAATTTGGCAGATAGTATAGATGATATATTTGATGGGAAACTACATTATCAGATGGACCTTTAGGGACATATTTACTCTGAAAAAATGTAGTTGACTTTTAAATATCCCTCTAAATAAAAAGGGATTATGTCCCCCTTGATGTCCTTGGCCTGCATGTGGAATGAGGAATCCTTGTGTATTTACTAAGAAGAAAATGTAAACAATGTATTTAAAGAAGGTGTCTAAAGGGTCAGACAGAGAATGTTTAATTCAAAAAGAATTCAATCATGTGGAACAAGAATGGCAGAGGGACTTCTGCACATGCAAAATAATAGTGAATTAGTTAAGCAATAAGTTCATGGTGAAAATTGTCTAGTGATTTTAAATCTAGAAAATTATCAGCAAACACTAGTTAAGATTCCCTTTTAATAAGGTGTTTGAGTTTCCCTTCTCTCATTTTCATTTTTGATGGGGCAATGATTTTCATGAAATTGAAAATAGGTGGAGCTAATGAAAGGTACTTATACCATGTTGCGCAAGTCTAATAATGCACTATCATATATCATCCGTCATGACATTTTGCTGAGTGATAGCAATAAAGCAGTCATGGTCACTTAGATGCAGCATGGCATTGTTATAAACAGACCTAGGTGTAAATTCTGCCTAAGATACTTACTAGCTTTGTGACCTTGGAGATGCCCTTGAACCTAGCCCTAGTAAAGAGACCCTTCTCTAAAATTATAGTACCTGAGTTCCTATCCTGATTCTGACACCTACTACCTTTGTGAGCTAGGGCAAGTCATAGTCTCCAGGCCTTGGTTGGTGTAGACACTTATGGAATGAGAAGTTTGAAGTGAGATATCCTTTGAATTATTTTCTAACTCTACATCTATAATCTTATGAAATGAGCAGTACCACCAAAGAATCTTGGTTTTCTCATTCATAAAACAGGGATGATCCTTCTTGCAGAATTTACTTCATGGGGTTCTTTTGCAGAAAGTCAGTCAGTCAATAAACATTTATGAAGCACCAACCTCTGCTAAAGCGTAGGGATACCAATATAATAAATAAATAGCATTAAACAAAGTAAAAGCCAGCTCCTGCTCTTAAGGTGCTCATAGTCTAATGGAGAAAATGATATGCAAACAAGTTAAGTGCAGAATAAATTGGAAATAATCAATAGCAAGCAGATACTAAATTAAAGGGAATCCTGTTAAGATCCTAAAGAACATGTGGTTTTTAATTAGGACCTGAAGGAATCCAGGCAAGTCAGGAGGCCAAGAAGAGGAGGGAGTACCTTCCAGGCTTGGAGGAAGGAAGGTGAAAATGCCTAGAATCAGGACATGGAATGTCTTGTTTGAGAAACTGCAAAGAAGATAATGTCGCTGGATCACAGGAAAGTTCTTTTTTTATCCTTAAAGGATTCTACAAATATGAATTATTTACAGATGGATATAACTTCAAGGTGAAGATGCTTTTTACTTCTAGTGAGGGTTAATATTTGTTAATATTTGATGTGATTTAGAAATTTTAATTAGAATGAAAGATTTCAGGCTGAAAACTACTCTAGATCTAGTCTAACTTTCACATTTTACAAAAAAAAAATGAAAATCAGGTTTAGAGGATAATTCCTTTTGTCAGTTAGTATTTATTAAGTGTTTATTGTATGGCAATCAACCTGCTAAGGGATTACAAAGGCAAAAATCTAGCCAATCCCCTCTCCCTGAATTTGAACCAAGTTTCTGATCTCAAGAAGATCATATTCTAACAGAAGTGACAAAAGGCATATAACTAAGTAGCTAAACTTATATTATTATTGTTGATTGTACTTTATTCTTGAAGAAAACCATGCCATCAGTGAGATGATACCATGATAAATACATGAATTGGATTTGAGTGAGAGGGTGCTGTACTGAAGTCACCAGCTTCACTTTCACCTCCAGAGTCAGCTGGGTACAGTGGCAAGATATGGATTAGGATGACTGGAGATAACCCTGGAAGCAAGGTAATTGGGTTAAGTGACTTGCCAACATACTAGACAGTTAGTAGATGACAAATGTCAGATGTTGGATTTGAATTCAGGTCTTCCTGATTCCAGGGAAGTGTTCTAACCACTGCACCATAACTGTCTATATACAGATTAAATGGAAAGTAATCCAAGGCACTAAAAGTGGAAACTGGGTCAAGGGAACTAAGAAGGTCTCCTAAATGTGGGATTTTATTTGAGTCTTGAAGGACCCCAGGGAATTTAGGAGGTATAGATAAAGAAATAGGACATTTCAGAAGTAATAGTCAATGAAAAATCACAGTCAGGAGATGGAGTGAGGAGTGTATGAGGAGGAACGGCAAAGAGGTTTCAGTGGATTGTAACCTATAAAAAGATGGAAGTTTAAGACACCTAGCAAAATGTGCCAGGTTGTGAAGGGCTCTTTAGACTTGCTCTTTAGAAAGACTGCTTCCAGGGGCAGCTAGGTGGTGCAGTGGGTAGAGCACTGGCCCTGGAGTCAGGAGTAGCTGAGTTCAAATCCGGCCTCAGACATTTAATAATTACCTAGCTGTGTGGCCTTTGGCAAGCCACTTAACCCATAGCCTTACAAAACAAACCTAAAACAAAAAAAAAAAAAGAAAGAAAGATTGCTTCCTAAGCAACTGGAGCTTGATCTGGAAGTAAGGAAAGACCTTAGGCAGGGAATTAAAACAGAAAATAGTCCAGGTGAAAGTTGATGAGGGACATTGATATAGGTAATAAATAAAAGTTAGAATTTGAATCGGAGTGTGAACTGACACTAAAATCTAGCACTCTTAA
The DNA here is from genome assembly GCF_037893015.1 of Macrotis lagotis. Classification (NCBI taxonomy): domain Eukaryota; kingdom Metazoa; phylum Chordata; class Mammalia; order Peramelemorphia; family Peramelidae; genus Macrotis; species Macrotis lagotis. The sequence continues at coordinate 624,767,362 of NC_133658.1, forward strand.
TATTTCAAATTCAGTTGAATTGTAGAATGTTACACCTGGAAAGAATCTTAAATGCATTTAATTCATCTGCCACACTCTTCCTTTACAGAAGAAATTAATAAAGCCTATAGAGGAAGATATCACATGGGAATATGTGGCTACTTAGTCACAAAGTTGGGACTAGAGTCCTGAATCCCTGACCTTCAATCTAATATTCTTCCCTCATACTATCTTTCTTTCTGTCCATTGTAGACACACTGTCAGTTATAAGTGAACAAAAAACAAACCTGAATGTCTATTTTTGGATTACCTTTCCATTTTTTATTCCACCTTACCCTTAGCATAAGGAATCAATTAGGCAGATTCTAGGGCAGCCCCCAAGAAACTCACACAGTCCCTAGGTTGCTTCTAATTGCAGAGTATGCAGTTGTCAGTCCAAAGATCAAACAGCCTCCTTTGGAACATGATCAAACTAGCCTGGCATCTCTCAGCATCTGCCTGTGCTATACGGAGGACAAGAATTTACCTGCTAGTTATTGTCTCCCTCTCAGAAAGAGAAAAATATAAGACATGGTTTGTATGGTTGATTTGGGTGTATAATTTGTAGAATGTAGTCTCTTTTCCGTAATCAATTCATTCAATAAATACTGCCTACTGTGTTCTTAGCATTGTAATCAACTTTAGAGGATCCAAAGAAGTTTGCTACCCAGTCCATTTTTCTAAGGTCCTTACAAAGTAGTTGGGGATTGAAAAGATTAAGAGAGGAGGTGAAATAAGAAGGATAAGGATATGTAAACATACATTTAGTGCCTTGTTATTGTTGCTGCTATTATTCATCCTTAATTCTCAAAGAGGACCAATGAGATCAGGAGAGAATTACTTTGAAATGAATTGGAATTAAGAGAGGCAGAACTTTTATTTAATAGTAACTTTTAGTAATATTCAGAATGAACAGCTTAATAGCATAGTGGATGGAGTTCTGGGTTAGGAGCTGAGAGTTCTCAGTAGGGTTCACCACTCAACATCAACATTCAACACTTATTATTATATGATTCTGAACTTAATCCAGTTTCCTCATTGGTAAAATTATCAGAAGGAAATGGCAAACCACCCTCTAAATGCAGTTGAAGAGTTTGACACAACTGAAAAATGGCACAGTGGTAATATCCAGAACATAGAGGAGAAAGATACAAAAAAGCCATGAAAGAAAAAAAAAATTAGAAATCAGTTCTAGAATCATCTTTCCTTCAACTTTTTGTAGTAGAAGGAGTCAAAGGACTTGATTCAAATCCTTGCTCTACTACTTATTCCTTCTGTGTCTTTGGGCAAGAAATATAGTCTTTTGGGGGCCCATTTCCTCAACTATCAACAAGAAGTTTGAATGAATTGATCTCTGAGGGTTTTTGGAATTCTCTAAATCAATGATCCTTTGATCCATCTACTCAGCTACTTCAAAGTCAAGAATCCATAGTCATCTTGATTGGGAATTTCCAGGTCTGGGAATTTATATATGAAGTTGATAAATGGGATGGGTAAGAAAAAAAGAAAAAGAGTCCAGTTCTTAATTATAATAGGAATAAAATCCCTTCTCCCTAAGAGATCAAAAGATCACGAGTGATATGCAGCTTAAAGGGATTATAAGATTCTAGATAATTGAGCTAGAAGGAATTTTAGAGGTCTTTGAGTTCATTTTATAGAAGAGGAATCTGAGGCCCATAGAGAGTCTTGATTTGAGCAAGACAGACAAATAGTACTTGATAATGACTATAAATCTAGTATTTTTTCTAACCTAGTATGCTTCTTTCCTCAGAGGTCATCTAGTTCATCAACAGTATTTTACATATAAAACCTTGAGACATGAAATAATGAATTAAATTGTTACTTACTCTCCTGGCCCTATGCTCATTTCCATAAACTATAACCAGAGGATACCAGCCTGAATGCAGCAAAAGGTGTTTTTTTTGTTTTTTGGTAGAGTAAAAATGGGTCAAAAATTTGAAAACATAAGTTGGAATAAAATTATAGAAGGTCTTGAATGAAGTGGTAAGACAACTCCATAGGAAGTGAGGAACCACTAAATCATCTTAAATGTGATTTTTTATGATCAGTTGCTGTTTAGCCATTTCAGTCATGTCCAACTCTTTGTGACCATGACCGTATGTGGCAGCTTTTCTTCTCAAAGAGATCTAAGTGATTTTCTATTTCCTTCTCCAGTATATTTTTTTTACAAATGAGGAACTGAGGAAAGCAGAGTTTAGTGGAATACCCAGGGTTATATAGCAAGTGTCTGAGGTCATATTTGAATTCTGGTCTTCTTGACCCTAGGCCTGTTGTTCTCTTGATGCTCTTCCCTGGTCGGTAAGAAGGGCTTTACACTTTACACTAAGAAGGGCTTGACAGCTAGTCTGCAGTCTGTTTCATACTTGTTTCCTTTTTTTACCAAAGTAACCTTTTTTGCCAAGTAACCTTTCATATTCTTGAAGATGGTCTTTCTCTAATTACCCTCCAGGTACACAACTTTTCACGATGTTCCCCTTTGTGTTATAAGCTACTTCAGGGCAAATTTTTTAATATGCATTCTCAATACACTATAGTATGTATTATGTAGTATATATTTAATAAATACTTTTTTGATTGATTGGGAATGGTATCTTGAAAATACAAATAACAGCATAAAAATAACTTTTGTGATTAAAAAAAATTGCATTGAAATAGTTTCAGTGCCAGTGTTTTCTTTAACTGGAAGTAAGGGGGGGCAGAATAGCTTACTGACCTTCAGCAAATTACATTAATCTCTTTTTGTTTCAGTTTCCTCAGCTGTAACAACGGAATTAACAATAACATCTGCCTCTCTGGGTTATTGAGAAGATAAAATGATGTAACATTTGCAAGTGCTTAACATAAATACTAAGAGGTGTGCAAATACTGGATATTATTATTATCATAGTAGTTCATCATTCCCCTGTCCCCAAATCCATCCTTCCTATAACTTTTCCACTTCAGGTGATGGTACTGTCATTCTTACAATCACCTAAGTTTGATTAGTCAGCTATCCTTATCATTTCCCCTCCAGCTTCACCCCTTCATTCTCTAGTTCCATTATACCCCTCATCAGGTACCATTTCTGTTCTTTTCAACTTCATTTTATCTTTTGCATCCTCACCTCTAATTAAGTTGTGAGCTTTGAGGGCAGGGAATGTATTGCTACCTTTTTTTGTGTCTCCAGAGTTTAGGATTATGCCTAGCACAAGGTAAACACTTAATATTTCATGATTAGTTGACAGTCATCCTTAATTCTTCCCTTTTCCCTCAACTAGTTTTTAAGTCTTTTTTATTCTTTCTCCACATATTTCCTATTCTATCCTTCTCTCCATTTACCTGTTTCTTTTTCTAATTCAAACTCCAATAACATTTGAAAGTTGGGCTATTCAGGAAATGATTATAGAAATCTGCTGTTTGATAAACCCAGTGTCAAGCTATTGGGATAAAAACTCTTCAATAAAAACTGTTGGGAAAATTAGAAGTTAGTATGGGAGAAATTTAGATTAGATCAACACCTCACACCCTATACCAAGATAAGATCAAAATAGATATCGGATTAAGATACAAAAAACAATATTATAAGCAAACTAAAAGACCAAGGAGTAGTTTACCAGTCAGATCTTTGGAAAGGGAAGCAGTTTATGACCAAGGAAAAGATGGAGAACATCATTAAAAACAAACTAAATAATTTTTATTACATTAAATTAAAAAGCTTTCACACAGACAAAAACCACTGTAACCAAGATCAAAGGAAATATACTAAATTGGCAGTCTTTACAACTAGTATTTCTGACAAAGGACTCATTTCTAAAATACACAGAGAACTGAGTCAAATTTTCAAAAAAATACATGGCTTTCCCAATTGACAAATGGTCAAAGGATATGCAAAGGCAATTTACAGATGAGGAAATCTAAGTGATCCATAGTCATATGAAAAATTGTTCTAAATCACTACTTATTAGAGAAATGCAAATTAAAGCATCTCTGAGGTACCACCTCATACCTCTCAGATGGCCAATATGACCAGAAAGGACAATGATCAACATTGGAAGGGATGTGGGAAATCTGGAACACTAATACATTGTTGGTGGAGCTGTGAACTCATCCAACTTTTCTGGAAAACAATTTGGAATTATGCTCAGAGGACAACAAAAATGTGCATACCCTTTGATCCAGCAATACCACTACTGGGTCTATACCCTGAAGAGATGATGAAAAAGGGTAAAAGCATCATTTGTACAAAAATATTCATAGCAGCCCTGTTTGTGGTGGCAAAGAATTGAAAATTAAGTAAATGTCCTTCAATTGGGGAATGGCTTAACAAACTGTGGTATATGTATACCATGGAACATTATAATTCTATTAGAAACCAGGAGGGATGGGAATTTAGGGAAGCCTGGAAGGATTTGCATGAACTGATGGTGAGCGAGATGAGCAGGACCAGAAAAAACATTTTATACCCTAACAGCAACATGGGGGTGTTGATCAACCTTGATGGACTTGCTCATTCCATCAGTGCAACAATCAGGGACAATTTTGGGCTATCTGCGATGGATAATACCATTGGTATCCAGAAAAAGAATTATGGAGATTGAACAAAGACGAAAAGACCTTTAATTTAGGAAAAAAACATTATCTTATTATGTAATTTTGCTCTCTCATACTTTTATTTTTCTTCCTTAAGGATATGATTTCTCTCTCATCACAATCAATTTAGATCAGTGTACACCATGGAAACAATGTAAATACAAACACACTGCCTTCTATGGGGGTGGGGAGGGAAGCAAGATTAGGGGAAAAATTATAAAACTCAAAAATAAATAAAATCTTTCTAAAAAAAACAAAAAAAAGAAAATTGGGCTATTGCAATAGCTTCCTATATAAAAGCAGCTCTCCTGCTTTTAATCTCTTATTTCTCCTTTCAATTTTTGAAATAAATGATGAAATGATCTTCTTATTATAAAGCAGCTATGTTGTACAATGGATGGACTGCTGGGTCTGGAGTCAGAAAGATCTACTTCCTAGTTGTGTGACCATGGTCAGTTCATTTGATCTCTGTTTACCGCAGCTAACTCATCTGTAAAAATGAGGTAGTAATGGTTGTTGTCCTTCATATTCAAAGAGAACCAAAATGTCATTACTAGATTAGAGTCAACTAATTCAGTTGTGTCCAACTGTTGTCGATCAAGTTAATACAAGAGGAAGATCTACTGTAGGTTGTGCACAAATTTTCCATTTGAACATTTTAGATAAAGATAGCTTTAAATTTATACATCTCATGCTCCTTTTGCACGCCTACAATTGTTTTGCATATAGAACCATCTTTTATCATGGTATTCTATGCTAGTTGATCCTGGGTCAGTGTCTCCTATGGCTCATAAATAATAGCACTGTTCTTCAGAGAGAATTTTAGGGTGTCCTTTTAGTGCTTCTTCTAGTCTCTGTGATAACGTGCTTTGTGTGAGTTCTCTGTAAAATATTATTTTAGGCAAACATACATTTGCCATTCAAGCAAATTGACCAGCTCACCAGAATTATGTTCTTCGCAGTAGAGTTTAAGTGCTTGGTAGCTCAGTTTAATAAAAGACTTCAATTTCTAGTATTTTATCTTCCTAGACAATATTACCAATCTCACAGATTTGTGAGTATCAAATAAGATAATAATTGTAAAGTGGTAAGCACAGTTCTGGTACATTACTGCCTACTATATAAAAGATTGCTATCATCATCATCATCATCATCATCATCATCATCATCATCATCATCATTACTCTGCTCTATTTCACTAACTACTATTTTTACACAGATGTGACTACTGACACCTCAAAACCACTCAATAGCATTATTTTGCCTCATAAAAAATAAAAAATCCTAGCCTTTAGAGCCTTGGATAATCTGACTGCAAGTACCTTTCTAATATCAATTCATATTATTTCCCTCTAAGTACCTTACATTGTAATCAAACTGGTGTCAAAGAAAAAAATAATAATGATACAATACTGTGCATCTGCCAGATGTAATTTTTACCAACCTCCATATCATATAATATCCAAGATAGTTATAGTTTAGGCATTGAAATGTTCAAACTGGCATAATCTTTTCTTGCCCTAGTACATGTCCCTCTCTACAAGGAGAGATTTGAGAGAGCAGGAATCTTGCAGAAGAAAAATTACAAAATGTTAACTAAAGTGATGGGTTAATATTTTAGAATAGTCGCCTAAAATAAATCACTTTCCAAATTCTTCCAGGAGTACTCACAACAAGGATTGAAAAGAGTCTCTTCCATGTAGGGAGAATGGAGAAAGGGACAAAAACCATTGCTTCAGTAGGGGATGGAAAAAGAAGAGACTTTCTTAAAAGGTATTAATAGCCCAATCACTTCAAAGGATGAGGAAGATGATAATCTTTGCCAGACAAGATATTCTTTGTTCAGAGGTTTATTCATTTATCTTCATAAGAAAAACTTGTTCTTGAACTAAATAGTTTCTAAAAGAATCTCAAAATATTTAATAGAGAAATTTATTTCTTAATATTTCTCATGCAGCTTAAAAGAACCTTTTTAATTTGCTTCCACATTGGTCTCCTAACTATTCTTCATACATAGTATTCTTTGTTTTTGAATGTATGTGTCAGGAATGTATTTCCTCCACCTTAAAGAATAAGGAGCTTCTTTCAAAGAACATTCCAGTTTCCACTACTTGCCTGAGGCCTTGGTTTCCCTGTCAGTTATTAGCACCCATTCCCTTTTGAAATTGCTTTGTATTCACTTGTACCTACTATTTTTTCTTTTTGTTTTTATATCTTCAGCACCTAACAGAGTACCGTAGTTTACTGACTGTGTAAGAAATATTTGTTGAGTTGAATACACAGGTAGGTGAGCCAATGTACTGATTTAGATGTGTATTTAAATGGTACAAATACAGAGGACTAAAAAGGGCCTAAGGCTATAAATCAAATGTAATGTGTTCTTTGAATTGGTTTTAGAAAATTTCCATCCTCGCTGAGCAGCTCATAGACTAGTTAACTTTATAGCATTTGGTAATGTGAGTAACAATAGCAGATGGTGGCAATAAGTAGATCTGCATATCATATCCATTCAAGTGAAATCTAAGCTCATATTTATGAAACAGAAATCCCAGTGGTAGCTGTTGCTTTGGAAAACTAATATATAAAAAATGTCCTGAAAAAGAGCCTGAGGAATTATAAATACAGGTCAATGAGTCATCAAACTCTTAGTGCCTAGCACTTGCCACTACATTAACTTGTACTTATTGATATGTTTCTTTGATAGTGGCCTTATGTTCTTTCATATGTAGCTATCTAAGCTATCCAATTTCTTTTCCTGGATTTCAAGTTGTTAAAAGATAGGGATCCCATATGATCTATTAATTTCATAGTGTTTTGCACTCAGCAGGTGCTTAATAACATTGGGTCTTTTGTCAATTAAAAAAATCATCTCTGAGTTTAGTGTATTCATTGTGAAATACAGAGCACTTTTTCAGGAGAATGGACATTTTTGTACATATACTTTTCACATGGGGAAAACATTTTTCCTGCAAAGTCCTATATTTCAGCAATTATGAGGCCTAGAGTAACTACATATTTCTCTTAGATTTATATAACATTACTTAGCTACATTTGTAAAGAGGTCAGCTGCAAGAGGTTTTTACATTTACATTTCATTTTTTAATATTTAAATTGCATTAAAATTATGTTATCTCATTAGTTTATAGTAACTTAATAATTTTATTTCATAATAATTCTTAGCAGATCATAAGCTCCTTGGGCATAGTTCCAAATTGTTCTCCAGAATAGCTGAATCAGTTCACAACTCCACCAGTAGAACATTGACATGACAATTTTTGTACATCTTCTCCCACATGTACCATTTTCCTTTTTATTGGCATATAGCCTTTCTGACAAGTTATCCCAGACTTGTTTAATTTGTAGTTCTCTAATGAATAGTGATTTAGATCATTTTGTATGACTATATAGAGTTTTGATTTCTTTTTTTGAAAACTATTTCTTCATATCCTTTGTCCATAATTTATCTACTGGGGAATAATTTTTATTCTTATAAATTATACTCATTTCTCTATATGTTTTAGAATTAAGTCCTTTATCAGAGATTCTTGTTGAACTTTTTTCCCTTGCTTTCTTCTTTCCTTCTTATTTTGGTTGTCTTGGCTTGGTTTTCATACAAAAAAATAATTTAGCATAATCCAAATTAGCTCTTACAAATCCTATAATGCATTCTATCTCTTGTTTGGTTCTAAATTGTTTCCACCCATAAATCTGACACAAACTATTCCATGCTCTCTAATTAGCTTATGGCAACACTTTTTATATGTAAATCATATACCAAATTTCACTTTTTCTTTATATATATATATATATATATATATATATATATATATATATATACATATACATATACATAGTGTAATATGTTGATCTCTCTCTAGTTTCTGCTCTACTATTTTCCAGTTTTTGTCAGATGCTGAGTTTTTGCTTCAAAATCTAAGCTCTTTGGTTTTACCAAACATTTGATTACTATGGTCATTTACTGTAATGTCATATATGCATATATATATAGAGTCATATATATGTATATGCATAATTTATTCCACTAATCCACCATTTCCTTTTATAACTTGTACCAGATTGTTTTCATACTTACTACAGTGTGTAAATACCCTTTGATATCTGGTACAGTTAAGTCACCTTTCTTCAATTTTGTTGTTTATTTCCTTGATATTCTTGATCTTTTGTTCTTTCAGATGACTTTTGTTATTATGTTTCTTGATCTACAAAATAATTATTTGTTAGTTTGATTGATATGGCCTTAATTTTTTAAATTATCCTATTATATTCATCTCACATACCCACATAGATATATTTCTTCTAATTGCCCTTATAGAGAAAAAGTTCTTTAGAGTTACAAATATCACCTTGACATATAGGAATATAAACAGTTTAGCATTATCGAATTCCTTGTGTTTTCTTTTCTTTTGTTTTTCTTTTTAAAGTTTCTCTTGACTCTCATTCGAAGATCATTTTTTTTTAATTCAACTCTGGTCTTTTAATTTGAGATGCTTGTAAGTCCTGTGTTTCACTAAATATTCATTTTCCCCCAGAAGGATTATACTTAGTTTTGCTGAATAGATGATTCTTGATTATTATCCTAACTCCTTTGCCTTCCAAGAATAACATCCCAAATCCTCCAGTTCTTTAATGTAGAAGCCACTAAATTCCGTGTAAACTTGACTGTGACTATGTGATATCTGGATTATTTCTGACAGCTGGTAGTCCTTTCTCCTTGTCCTGGGAGTTTTTATTTTGTAATCTTTTTCAAGTTATGGTCAGTGGATTTTTTCAGTTTCTATTTTGTTCTCTGATACTCAGATATCAGGGAAGTTTTCCTTGATAATTTCTTAACTCACCTCTTGCAACTATTTTCTTGGTCAGTTGTTTTTTAGTGAGAAATTTCTTATTTTCCTCCTTTTTTGATTTTGTTATATCATTTCTTCATGTCTCATAAAGTCATCAACTTTAACTTGTTCAATTTTAATTTGTAAGGGATCATTTTCTTCACTGAGCTTTTGTACTTCCTTTTTCATTTGATCAATTCTATTTATAAGGAGTTATTTCATTTTATGAAATATTTTAAGTTACCTTTCTTCAATATTTTGTCAAGCTTTTACTAAGGTTTTGATGTTCCTCTTGCTTTACTCTAATTTCACTTCCAATTTTTCTTCTATTTCTCATATTTTCTTTTTAAAATCCTCTTTTTAGTTTTCAGAAATTATTTTTTGGCTTGTTACCGATTTACATTTTCTAAAAGAAGATGACTTTACATGCACCCATTTTGTATTGTCCTCTTCTAAGTTTTTGATTTGATCCTTCCTGTCATCACAGTATCTTTCTGTAATCAAGTTCTTTTTGTTTTTGTTTTTATTTTTCATTTCTCTATTTTGTGTCTTTGCCTTTTTATGTAAAAGTTAGGTTTTGTTCTTCATTTGTTCCAAGATTCTAGCTCAAAGACTAGTTTCTGGCTTGTGCTAGAAAAGGGGTCACTTCTTGTTGGCTTGTACTGGGAGTGGTTCCTCCATATTGACCTTCCCTGAGGATGAGTCTTGCTGATCATCTGATCTAGAGACAGACCTTTTTGCTGGTTTGCAATACCAGCCATGAGAACATGGTCTCTCTGCTGCTTGGCTCTGGGAACAGGGTCTCACCACTGGTCGGCAATGTAAGTAGTCTTGCTTTTGTCTGCACTGGGAGTGTTGCTAGTTTGTGACTGCAAACTTGCCTCCAGGCCGGTGGATTGCTTTGTGGGTTTAAAGCCTCCTTGCAGACCTCCTGGTTTGTGGCCTGCTGCTGCTGTAGGAAGCTTTCCCTAAAACTTTTCATTTTAGTGCCTTTTCTATGAGATCACTTTTCTTCATATTACAGCATTTATCTTAGTGTCTGACACATTCTAAGTGATTAAAACTTGTTGACTGAGTAACTCACTAATAATAATTGACTTCTTTATATTAATTTAAGGTTCACAAAACACTTTATATACATTTTTTCTTTGATCCTCACATTTTTAAAAGGTAAATTCTATTATTATTTCCATTTTGCAGGTAAGAAAACAAACTTAGAGAGATTAATTTGTTCATAGTCACATGGTTTTAAGTGTATGCTATGGGATTTGAACCCATGCTTTTTGATTCCACATCCAGAATCTTCATTCCAACCTATACCATCTTATCTTTCTAAATCATATAGGTTTCTTAAGGGTGTTTTGACATTAAAAATAGTCCTCATCTTTGAAACAGTTTGCCATTATTGCTTGACTATGAGGATGGAATATAACTCATATAATATCTATGCAGATAATTACTGTGAAATAGATATAAAACATAGCTAAATATGGCTTATCTAAAGACCATATTACAAGATAAGGATGTGTGTTTGTGTGTGTGTGTGTGAGAGAGAGAGAGAGAGAGAGAGAGAGAGAGAGAGAGAGACAGGGAAACAAAATGACATTAATCAACTTGAGGGGTGGGGAGAGGTGGGCAGGAATAATCATAGGAAATCAGTCAAGCCATGTTATTTTATAGAGCCAATTCAAAGACATATTTATTGTGCCTCTATTATGTGCAAAGCACTGTGCCTACTCCTCAAAAGGGCGAAGCACTAACCACAGAGAAATCAAATAGAAGTAACATTTAAAAAATGAAGCTAGAATAAAGATGTTTGCAGCTCAATGTGTGTTCTTCCTTATTGTTTTTCAATTGATCTATATATCATCCAGAATAAGTAAAACATCTTTTCTGATTTATTTAATTCAAAATAAGTTATGAGCTTTTAAAAATCCTCATTTAATTTATGAAATTTGACTTGGACATTTCCCATGATTCTTTTTTTTGTTAACTAACAAAAATAAAATTTTGATGCATTAAAGTAAAATAGATCTGCTTTTTTTTTCTATGCTTCAGCAGATGCTGTAAAAGAAATTGTCACAGATGCTGAAATTTGATATTTAAAAAAGCAAAACATGGCTGTACAAAAATTCATTTGTAGTATTTAATATCCTTGGTTCTGAAAATTGGTTAACTTTCTCTTGTGAGGAAGGCCAGCTGAGTTCATTGTATGGTTAGCAGCAGGCAGATAAAAGTGTTCTACTCTTATCTCATGATGAACCAAAGAGAATTGTCTTGCTTCTCTAATGAGTTTATAATAGATGCACTGATACTGACACATTAGTTGAATCCACTGGACTGCCAGAGAACAGCAGAGTAATTTTAACAACTTGCTAAAATCATTGCCACTAGATGAAGTGTTTGTGTGTGTGTGTGTGTGTGTGTGTGTGTGTGTGTGTGTGTGTGATGAGTAAAATCCTAAAATTGGGGGAGTGGAATTGCAATTAATTCACATTTTAATGCTAAGTATAAAATTTAATTTATTCTGATGAACTACTTACAGCCTCTCTCAAATATCATTTAAGGGTTCTATAATGATGATAAAAGACATCATAAACAGTGAATGGCATTTTATTGGTGAATAAGCAAAACATCTTCATATTCAGTTTCCATATTTTCCAAGTGGATTTAAATTTCCACTTGTTCAGAATACAGTAAAGGAGTTGTGGATCTGGAAGTAACAATAAAGGGGACATGATGATAATATGTTTATTTATTTGGTTAGACTAAGGATAGCTGATTATATTTTATAACCAGTCACATTAGAAAAGCATAATTGTGATTTAGCAAAGTGAGTTAGGAGTGAGGGCCATGAGAGGCCATGGGTAGCTCCAAGTCAATTTATTCTATTATTAAAAAACCTTGAAAGGCATGTGTTTCTGAGATTAAGCTCTAGGTAGTTGTGCCTGTTTTTGTATCCCCACAAAGTAGGTGCTTAACAAAATATTTATTGACTGAATGAATGGACTTGGAGACAGAAAACCAGAGGTCCTTGAATCTTTGCTTTGCTGCTCATTGTCTAAGAAAATTGACTGGAAGACTTCTAAGGTCTCTTCTAGCACTCTGAACTTCCTTATTATATCTATGAGAACTTAATACAGAGCCCAGCCCATAGTAGGCCCTAAATAAATGCTTGTTGTTTATCCTTCCTTCTCAAAAAAAGACCAATGGCATCAGGAAAGTGATGTCACACTCGAAAATGAATTGGAGGGGCAGCTAGGTGGCACAGTAGATAGGGTGTTGTCCTATATCGTTCAAATTTGACCTCAGACATTTAATAATTGCTTAGCTGTGTGTGACTTTGGGCAAGTCACTTAACCCCATTGCCTTGTAAGTCCTCCCCTCCAAATAAAGGAAGGAAGGAAGGAAGGAAGGAAGGAAGGAAGGAAGGAAGGAAGGAAGGAAGGAAGGAAGGAAAGGAAACTGGAGTTAACTGAGGTGGAGCTGTGCAAAGTCAATAGTCTGACATGCTTCTTCAGAGTCATCTGGGTCTAATGACATTATATAGATAAAGGTATAGATAAATCTATCTATCTATCAAAATATCTGTAAATGTACACATATATCAAGACAATTGGAGAAGGTCTTGGAGTCAGTGGGAGACTTCGATCTTTTAAAGCTAAGATCATTCCCAGCTCTCCCAGCTCTCGATTTAGAATGACCTCTTTTACCCAGTCAAAAAAAACCAAACAAACAACTTAAATAAATAAAGCTGGGAGAGGAAAATACTCAGTATCTCTGCCCAAAAGAGAAACAGTTGCTATTTACACTCACTCTGCTCCATCAGAACCCAAACAATGATCATGTGAGACTTGGGCTAAAACCTATTTTTTTTTTTGTCAATCAATAAATAAGAATGATTTGGTTTTAAGGGGATGGTCCTTCAAAAAGAAATCTAACTAATATACCCCAAGATATCTTGTGAGTTTTCAGTGAACAAAATTTATATTCCTTTGAACAAAAGTACCCACAGGAAAGGGTTTGATTTCCTATATGGAAAGAGGGACAGGAGAAAAAGAAGAGAGAGGAAGGTGGGAGAGGAGGAAGGCAGAGAACTACCTGGTTGAATTGACTGAAAAATTGATTGAAATAGTGTGCAACATGCTATATTTGGATCCAGAAGTTGTAGATTAGATACTATTGCAAAGATTGTCAAAACATTTAATTACTATGTCATTTGTGAGACCAAGCCTCCAAATCTGGGATACTTTTAAAAAAGAAATGTATTAATACATTTGGTAAAGGTATATATAAGGTCGAAAGGAAGTGTGGCTCTCTCCTATCCAGTCTCTGGAGGTTTACATTATCTAGGATTTAGGCAAGGATGCCCTCACATGAACTGTACTGAAACAGCTGAGCAATAGTCCCAAGAAGACCTTGAAAGTATAAACTTGAAAGTTTGAAATAAGGGAGAAATCAAAATACAAGGGAATGGGGTGGCTAGATGGTGCAGTGGATAGAACACTGGATAGAGCACCGGCCCTGGAGTCAGGAGGTCCTGAGTTCAAATCTGACTTCAGACACTTAATAATTACCTAGTTGTGTGGCCTTTGGCAATCTACTTAACCTCATTTGCCTTGCAAAAACAAAACAAAACAAAAACAAGGGAATATAAAACCTAAGCTTAGATGGATCTAAAACAAGACCTGGTTGTGAGCATTCAAAAGAAGAATACTTTGCTTAGGTTGAGGAAAATTCCAAATTCTTTATAGCCATTTTTGATATTCCTGAAGAAATAGTGGAATCCGTCAATGTTCTTGGTGTAAGCAACCTTTTATTGAGAAGTTAGATTTAAATAGTATAATACTTTGCAGACAATATTTCATTTTTCCTCCAACTGAAAACCGTTTATCTATAAATTTAGGATTATAATACTTTGTGCTGACTATATAATATGATTGTCAAATGAATAAATTAAAACCTGAATCAATTATTTAGCTAAATGCTTACGAAGTGCCAAGTACCTGTGGTTCCAGCCACAAAGGCTGAATAAGTAGTTGCTACCCTCAAGAATCTTATATTTTTCAATTATAAATTATAATTATATATACAATTTCAATTATACATACATTTGATATCTATCACCTTCTTGTATTTTTGTACATATCATGTTATATTATATATATATATTAGTATTCAGTTCATGAGTTTTTTTATGAATACTATGTGCTATTCACAAATTGTGCTCAATAAAATGTTTTGAATAAAGTGCTGCAAGTCATGAAATCAGTTTTTAATAAGGCACTGAGGACTAAAACCATTGATATTAATGTCTTACAGCATGTTGATAAAGGGCTTCAGTCACTTACTATTCATTAAAAGACATTTTAAAAATACCTACCATGTATAAGACACTATACTAAGCATTGTGGGACTTGAATTAATGAATGAAACATTGCTCTTATACTCATATATTTTTAGTTTATAGCTCTGAATCAGTCTTAGACTGTAGGAAGATTTAATCATGTGTGTGTATGTGCATATATGCACACTTAAAATTGAGTTGAAATTCAAACATTAGGACTTAGTGAAAGGATGATTATATATAATGAAAGAGGACCATGGTTACAAGATTATTCCAAAGTTTCACATCTCTGACTGAGTGAATGGTGGCATCATTTTTGCAATATAAATTTGAATTTTGCAATAAGAAAGATGGAAAGAGATTGGTGAGATTGCAAAGTTTTGCAGGAGGATAATGGGTTTATTTGAGTTTTTTTGAGTTCTAAACAAGTAGTGGCACATACAAGTAGAAATGGTCTATTAGAACTTAAAGATTTAAATTTTATATAAAAGACAGGATTCAAGATATAAATTAGGTTTTCCGTAGCTTCAAGCTAATAGCTGAAGTCACGGAAATAGAGAAAAGAAAAATTAGAAGCTTTTGTCCATAATTTGATCTTTTGTTTCTTAAAAAAGCAGCAGCATTATTATTATGAGAAATATTCAAATTGGTAGAGAAGCAGTAGAGCATAGATCTGAGTTTAGAGTTTAATCTCTGAAGCATACGGACTGTGTGACCTTAGAGAAGACATTTAGAATCCCAGTCTTCTCAGCAGCTAAATAACACTTGGAGAGAAGGTGCCAGAGTGCATGAGCAAATGAGCCTTCTCATGGCAGTTCCCAATACTAATGAAATCACAGGTCTAGTTTCTATCTCTAACCTATTTAATATGATGAATCCTAAGCCTGGCTTCTCTATATATCTCATAGAAGTCTGTTATCTCAAGGACTGTTAGAACCTCACACCAAAACCCACAAACTTTGATTAGAAAAAAAATGCAACTATTGTAAAATGAAATAAATATATCTTAGAGGATGAGAAAATCATCAGAACATCCAAAAAAATAAACTGCAGTGACTAATTGAACTCATTTTCAAACCCCTGAACTGAGAAAATAGTTTAGACCATTAAAGTATCATTTCAGTTGGAGATGTAAAAGATTTGAGATGATTTCTTCATAAGCACAATTCTTTTAAATAAACCTCTTCAAAAACAAAAATATGGTTTTAGGTGACTCAGAACAGGGAGTGACATCCTGCCTCCTCTCATCCCTAATAACATCCCCTGTAGCTATCTAAGACTATATTTAAACTACCCTTCAAAATGTTCAGAAAAGGAAAATCTTAAGATTTTCTGATGATTTGCCACCTTTTTTCTGAAAGAATTTTTTTCTCATTTTATACCTTTATTGTGGAGTTTAAACTCAATTTTTTTTCAAATCTTCCATAAAAAAATCCAAAATAAGTGTTGCTCTTTGCTATTTATATAATAGCAAATTGCTCTTTAGCTTTCTCTTTCCAGTCCTTTTAGACTTTTCTAATGACCCCTTCTTTTTCATCCGGGACAGATGGATGACACAGAGAACACAGCACTCACCTTGGAGTTAGAAGGACAGAAATTCAAATCTAGCTTCAAACACTTGATACTCACTAGCTGTGTGACCTTGGGCAAGTCAATTAACCCTGATTGCCTGGCACCTGGGGCCTTCTCCAGTCATCCTGACTCATATCTGAGAGGAGAAAGTGAGGCTTGTGACTTAGCATAGCACCTCCTCACACAAATCCAATTCACATGCTTGCCAAAGCATCAACTCCCTGATGTCGTGTTCTTCTTTGAAAAGGAAGGACAAACATCGTCATCATCTTCTTCTATCCAGTTTTAATAGTTTCCTTTGTAATCTCTCCATTTCCCTCATGTCAAACTGAAGTCATTAGACTATAAGAAAACAGGTCTTATTCATTTCTTAACTATGCTGTTTCCAACTTCATTCATTTCAGACTCTCTTCCCAACAAAAGCAAAATTTAGGTGGACAGTTGAATGTAACTACATTGTGAGAAGATTTCAAGATATGAATTATTTACAAAAGGGGAATTTCAGGAGCACACTTCATTTTTCCCCATTAGATTTGAATGTGTTTAAAGCCGTGGATCATAAGACTGCTGCCACAGGTGACACCATAATACAATGTTTAAAGTATTTAACAGCACTCAGGTAATATCCTTATTCTGTCACATGTTTCACATCCCCACCTTCCATATTGCAGTTCTTCTGAATAGCTCAGCCACTCCAGATTCTATTCACAGATTTTGCAATTATTCTTACTGTCCTGTTTGGGCTCTGAAGGGGAAGATTCTTTTTTATTTTATCTCTATATAAGCTTTATGTCACCTGTGAAAATGTTCTTATAGAATGTCTTTATCTCTGAAATAAGGCATAATTAGACACTTTAATAGTTATTAGCTTTTCTCAATTTCCTTAGCTCATGTGTATTAAATATAATTCACAATAATTTTATAGATGATAGAGATTACATAGAGTAGAAATATTATCTTTGATTTCCTGTTTTAGTTGACCTCATTAAATTTAATACAATGGCTGGCCTATTTCCTTTCACAGTCTAAAAAGGATTAGCAGGCTATTTGTTTAGTTTGCAAGGAAAACTGGGATCTCTTAGGAACATAGAAAAGACACATTAATCAAGGACCTACTCTTTTGCCCCAAGTCCTGTGTAAGGCATGGAAATTTGAAAGCTAGAAAAATGGAGAATGGAAATTCAATTATGAAGGAAAAAGAAAATCTGTTGAATGAACTGTACCTTGGACACTGTCAGTTTTTTTTAAGCACTCTGCGCATGTCCCAGATGAATGGAGTAACCAAGGGAAATGTTTACTAGAAAGACAGTAGATTAAGCTTTTTTTACAATGAACTATAAAGTTTCCTGCTTTGCTCAGTATAGTCCTCATATAATCAATTATGTTTCTAGTTTCAGGAGCCAAACAAACATATTTCCTTCTCTTTTACTTGTTTTTTTAATGTCTTTATCAGTATGATGTAACTATTACCCTTATCTTCTGATCATTCAATTAGGTTTCTTTTTTTCTCTTGTCTTAGCTTCAATTTTCAAGAATTGGGACTCCCTCTATTCCACTGTCTCCCATTATGTCTTAAAGCATACTGATTTTTCCCTAATTATCCTATAACTCCTGATCAACTCAAAGTCTGATTCCCCTTACACACTCTACCATAAAAGATACAGAAAAGCCATATTGTCATATTGTTCTATTGATAAAATCTTGTGTCCTTTTATTCATATTAATTTCTTTCAAGACTTATACAAAAATATTTTTTAAATAATAAGCCCTTATAAAACATACTCTATATCAGTGATGAGGCAGAGACTATTGGAGAATGTTATTAGTTATGGTTTATTGATTTTGCATAATTTGTGCATGCGAGAGAATATGTGTATTCTAAAAATCAGAATGTGGGATGGAATATTAAGAAAAGAAAAACAGGCATCAATAAAACAATTTAAAAAAACCACTATGGGGGTAGCTAGGTGGCACAGTGGATAGAGCACTGACCCTGGAGTCAGGAGTACCTGAGTTCAAATTTGACCTCAGATACTTAATAATTACCTAGCTGTGTGGCCTTGGGCAAGCCACTTTACCCCATTTGCCTTGAAAAACCTAAAAAAAAGAAACCACTATGGCCAAATTCTCTACTAGATGTGTTAGCCATAGACATGTAAGTATTTATACTTGGTATTTCACTACTTACCAAAAAATTCTGGTTTGACTTTTAAGTCATTCTTCCTCCTTCTAGCTGATTAAAGTTAAGTAAAAATATTTTCATTCTTGTCTAAGTCTCCAAAACTTGCTCTTTTATTTCTCTTGAATGATAAAAATCTCATTTTGCATTCCAAATTCTATACTGGGTCTTGAACCTTTGATGATGTTGAATCCTGAAGGAATGGTTTAAATCTGAAACTAGCAGATTCAATCCTGTTAACAACAGAAAAGTTACTCCTCAGTCTAATCTCATGATCTAGAGATATACTTGCACCATTTTTACCAGACCTATCATCTGCAGAAACTGAGTAAATAAGAGGTTATCTCAAATACTTAGAAGGAAATGTGATTAAAAAATTAATAAAAACTGGGGCAGCTAGATGGCGCAGTGGATAGAGCTCTGGCCCTAGTGTCAGAGTTCAAATCTGACCTCAGACTCTTAACAATTAATTTCTTATCTGTGTGACATTGGTCAAGTTATTTAACTCCATTGCCTTGAAAAAGCAAAATAAATAAATAAATGAATGAATGAATGAATGAATGAATGAATAAATAAATAAAAAGTGAAATATTAAAAAAAATGATAATTGTGGTACTCAGGACAACTAACCGTACAATAGACTACTAAAATATAAACACACACACACACACACACACATTTATATGAAAGCCATCATAGTGAATGAATTCTAGTGGCTACCATTTGCTTACCTGAATGACATTGGATGGGATACAGAATTCCAGATTTAGAGCTTAAAGGGATCTTAAATATCGCTTCATATTGCAGTTTAAAAAGCTGGGGTATAGACTGTTTAAGTGATTTGCCAAAGGCCATAAATGAATGGTTGTGCTTAATGAATGTTTAATTCATAGATATTGTTTATTGATTTTGCTTAAATTTGTGTGTGTGAAAGAGAGAATACGTGTATTCTAAAAAAATCAGAATGAGTGGTTACATATTAGGAAATGATTCTGGTATAAAGAAGAACAGGCATCAAAAAAAACAAATTTAAAAAACAATTCTGCTAGATGTGTTAGGCATAGAATGTAAGCATTATAATATTCCGGTTATGAAGTTAACTATCATGACATCCCTAAAATTCCTCTTCTCTGGACAAAGTATTCCAAGTTTTTGCAACAAATTCTCCTGAGCTGTGTTAAAGCCAAACAAACAAACAAACAAGCAAACTCACTTCTGAAGTCAGAGGGACAGAGTAATATCCCATTTTTGGAAATGTCATTTTATTTCTTTGACTCCTCAATATCTTTAATGATAAAAGGAATGTGTGGGACTAGATAATCTCTAACATCCCTTTGATTCTTTATTCTCAGAACTCTTCATTATTCTGGTTTTCTTATTCTAAAGCAAAAACTAAATGTAATACTCTAGTTATGTTTTGAACCAGTACAAAGAGCAGAAAGACTTTGACTTCCCTTTTTCTGGATACTAAGATAATTTTAGGGTTGTCTAAGTTTTGAAAAACATTTTAATAATCATACCATAATATTAACCTAAATTGAGTTTAGGATTCACCAAAGTCCTCAATTTTTTCTCAGACTAACTATTCTCTAGCCAAATGCCATCAATTATTTTTTTGAGGAGGAGTTGCAAGGCAGTGGAGCTAAGTGACTTGTCCAAGGTCATACTGCTAGGTAATTATTAAGTGTCTGAGGTCATATTAAATCAGGTCCTCCTGACTCTAGGGCTGGTGCTCTCTCTACTGTGAAACCTAGCTGCCCTAAATATCACCAATTTTTGATCATTTTATTATGAAGTTGACTTTTTAAAGTTAATAACAAACTTTCAATTTACTTCCATTTCATTTCAATTTTTAGACTTGATCAAATATTCTAGGTTAGTGAGAACCCTATAAATAAAACTTTATTTTTAATCTTCCAAAGTAGGAAATATTCTGTTTAGTTTTGTACTTTCTCAAAATTTGAGAGGAATATAATCTAAGAATTTATTCAAATTATTTAAAAAAGGTTAACATACAGTGTAAGCAGAGTTCACTGATAATTTTCACTATATATATAATTTTAAGGGTTTTTTTGAACCAAAAATGATTATTTTTGGAGTAAGACCATTCAATCAATTGTAAGTCTAGATAATTGTCATATTGTCTTGTCACACCAAGAAAAATAATCAGAGAGTTCAAGTAACTTGTTCAAGTTCATGATGTCATATTTTTATCCATTGTCAAGTATGAGTCATTTAAAACACATTTTCAAATACATTTTTATTTCCAGGACAGAAAAAAATCAGACTGTCTCCTAGCAATAAATAAAAGAATTTGCAATGTATGTGCTGTACCACCATTTTAAAATCATGACTCTTATTTAAATATCCATAAATATGGTCAAATCATCTTACAGAAATATAAATGTTCAGTATTATTTACTATTTTTTGTATATTAGCATAAATCATTCATTACAGTACCCATGTAGGTCTCTTAGAATCTATACTTCAATCCAACACAAATGTCAGCTATAATTATGAGATGATGCTATTAGATTTAAATGTAGAGTGCTCTACATTCTCAGCAATTATGTTGAAGCTCTATCTTTATTGAGGAAAGATGAGAATTTTCACTTTTGATTAGGTGAAATTGTATGTTTCAAGAACTTGCCAATTAATTATAATTCAAATAGGGATTTTCATTAGTGTTGTGAAGAGTCTAAATTTAAGTTTATTAATAAATGAACTAGATTGAAATTTTAATCATATGATGAATTTTAAAGCATGGTATTATTTTTTTAAAGTCAAGATATTGAAGTTTGTGGAATATTGAAAAACCATTTCAGAAGTCATCAATATATGGTTCCCCCAAATTAATCCTAAGTGACTTCTCTTTACCTTGAGTACAATAAGAATTTTGTCATGTTACAGTTATTTGAGTAACCTGATGATGATGTCGATGATGATTATAACTAACATTTATAGCACTTCTTAAAGATTTTTAAAAGTAAAAATATTATCTTTAAATTTCTACAGTAACCCTCAAGGGTTCATTTTATAGGGGAAGAAATAGATGCATCCGGAATGACTTTCCCAGGATCATGCATCAAATAAGTGTCTGAGTGCAGATTTAACTTTCTTCTTCCTGCCTCCACATCCAATATCCTATCCACTATAACACCTAGTTATCATATCTTTGAAACTCTGAGAGACTAACAGGATTTGATGTTTCCCTGCTTTCAGTCTGTACATATTTTCTGTCCCAACATTGGCATGCAAATCTTAAAATATCTGGGCATTGATAAGGGTAAGAAGATTTAGTCGTGAGAAACACTGATCCACTAAAGGGTTTTCAGATAGCTATGAAAAAATAGCTTAAAAAAGTAATACTATAAGTCACATACAGGGCATAAAAAAGTTATTAATACCTGGAAGTGGGAAGTTTTTTGATAACTATGAAGACTATAAAAATAATAATGAACTCTTCTAATGAATTCATTCCTCTTATAGAACCAAAACTTGTCAGCATTGATATATAGACATGAGGAGTCCCTATGGCCAATAAAAACCCTAAGCAAAAAAGTTTTTCTCTGTATGACTCTGCTGACTACTTTCAACATTACTAAATAAGGAAAGTTCTTGCCCTCCAGACATGGCTTAAACAGAGACATTAAAAACTAGCAATAAATCTAACTTTTGAACTATTGCTGGCCTAAGGAACAGAGTTTTTTCCTAAATTATTATTTGGAATCTTAGAGAAAATTTTTGTATAAAATTCTAGAGAAATTAAACAGCTTAACTGAATACAGTATTTAAAAAATGAATTATAATTTGTAATCTAACAATTCTCTCTCCTCTCTCTACATCTCTGTCTCTGTATCTCTCAATACACACACACCCACACACACACAGACACACAAAATATGAATGATTAGATGAGTGATTTTGGAATATGTGAGATGTGGTAGAATCCAATGCCAAGTTCACTACCTAAAGATGCTGACTAAATAAAATCAAGGAATCCTTCCTTTAATAGCAAACTGCCTTTTCTCTAAATTATAATGAATGTACTACCAATTCAGAAAATGTTAATGCAGACCTCTGTACTTTTCAGGAAGGAATCAGTTTGTTATCTAAAACCAATGAAATATAGTTTGAAAAGTATTTTCTATGTTACTATTGATGACTTTTTATTCAATAGTGTCCCAGAATATTTTCAGCAGATCCCAAAATCTTCACATTAAAGTTTTCTCCAGATGTCTTTTACCTGTGAAAGTAGATAAAAATCATTGGCCTGGGATGCAGAAGTTCAGTGCTAAGTGAAACTTGCTAAGATGATCCTTTTGTTAAGCATTATAGAGCCTGACTCTATAGAGAATTTTATGGAATTCTAACAAAGTGCCTAGTATCAGATGATGTTTTATCTTTAAAGCTGATAATAACATGAAAGTGAAATCTTTTTAGACTTCACCCAAATTACACTCAACAACCATTAAGCTCAGATCCTTAAGATTTCTCTCAGTATGCCTTATCATCTATTTCTTTCTCTGCTGTTACTCCTTTGATACTACTCATCCTCCTTTATTCTCTTCCACTGGCAGCTAATCACTGATTGTGAAGTTTAATGGAAGCTTGTTTTATTGTCTGGCATCACACAGAGAAAACACTTGAACAACTAAAGGAGCAATGTATATTTATTAGAAAAATCCATCAGAGAAATCAATGGTAATTTGGACTTGGTTCACATAAAATAAATGTAAATGTTCTTCACAGATCCGAGGTGGTCAGAATAATCATCAGGTAGGCAAAGAAAAATGACACTATGAATATATTTTTAATGTGTGGAGAAAAGATAAGTTTACTCTGTGTCTGTTAGGCTTTGAACATATTGATTCATTAGAGTTCCACAAATATTTACAATGTGTCATGTCGATTACTTGGTTCATTGAAAGTTAAAGAAATGAATAGAGCAAATGTCATAACTATGACCAAGGTTAGTGATGAAACTCTATGGTAATCTATATTATCACTACAGCAAAACACTTTGCTGTAGTGATAACACTCATAAAGAGTTACATTACTCAACCACTAAGTTGGTTTGCTCCTTTCATTGGAGAGATTTAAGAAAGAGGAAGAGTAGAACTTGCTGCTGCTGTGGAACCTTGTGGAAGATGCAGTTGCAAGGTGGAGAGTTACCTTGATTCAGATCATTTCCAGAATTCAGGAAAAAACAGAATTACACTGTTTGAAATCCCCTGGGAATTTTACTTTACAGATATAATCCTCTCTTCATCAATTCTGATATGCTAACTTTTTGGAATTTGGCCAAGTGAGACATTGTGTATTTTATCACCCCCAGGTTGTCTTGTATCCCTCCTGGTTGAAGATTGAATTTTCCAGAACAGATAATTTATTATGACTAGAACTTTCAGAGACATCCCAAAAGGTTGAATTTCTGCTTTTGCCTGTGTCTGACTCTGTTCCCTGAATCTTGGGGTGAGTTTGCAAAGTTAATACATAGAGAAAAGATCTCTGCTCTGGAAATTTGTATCACTTTACAACATATTGTTATGGAAAGAATTGGGGTCATATTAAAATAATAATAATAAAAATAAGCTTGTAATATCTTCATATTATATATATATATTTTCAAATATTAGATAGGTACAAGAAAAGTTTTTTATAACATCATCAGAGACATCTTTGTTATGATGTTGGTAAGTATTTATGCTATATTAATATACCAATATGAAAATGGTCAGGTTATCTCTGTCTAAATTCAGATAACCTTTTTTAACACAAATGGAAAATTTTGGTATTGTTTTGGTTCTTTACTTTTTGAAAATCAAAGCCAGTTTAAACTTTATTTAATTCAATAATCTTCTTTCAAAATGTTATTTTAATTAGTTTTAATTGGCTCTAATTAGCATTCTATATATTAACAATGTAGGATATAAGGTACCCAAAATGGGACCATGCAATAATGAGACTAATTTTCATATATACACTATGGAAATTACTCTCAAACTTTTATGATTTCATCTCATATAATGCAGTTGAAAACTGAATTCTGGTTAGTGCTTGTAAAAGTTAAAATGTTTAGCAAATTTATGATTTAAGAAATGTAAAATTGTCTTCAAAACTATAAAAACTTATCCATTTATTACTTTAAGGAAATCCAAATTATTTCATCAGAGGTTCTTTTTACTTATTGATGGATATTACTTTTCTAATAGGAAGATTAGATGTAAAACTTTTAAAACTTAAAAATATGCTTACTCTACCCCCATCCTGCTTCCTTCCCTCACCAATAACATGCTTGTTAAACTTTTTTTTTAAATAATCATGCATCTTTTTAAGATTTGTTTTTCTTTGATGCAAGAAACCACCAGGCTGTCTCACAGTGGACAATAAAGAGAGCACTTATTCTATTGTGGAGACAACACTACTTAAGTTTCTTACTGCTCTTTTCAACATATTAGTTGTCTTCATTCCAAAAATGGACAAAATATGTTTGTCCATTGAAAATACTTTTTAAAATAACTTGCTTGGGGCAGCTAGGTGGCACAGTGAATAGAGCACCGGCCTTGGAGTCAGGAGTACCTGAATTCAAATCTGGCCTTAGACACTTAATAAGTACCTAGCTGTGTGGCCTTGGGCAAGCCACTTAACCCCATTGCCTTGCAAAAACTAAAATAACTTACTTAAACAATTCATCTGACTGCTAAATTGGAGACTATCTTCTCAATGCAAAGTACATTTCTTTAGCCCTAGTATGAACATGACTTTTGTCTTCTGTATCTTTCCATCCTAGTTTATCCTAAAGCAGATTATTTTATGCTGCCATAGAGACCCTTTTCCATAGTTTGTTACTTAAAGTCATAGTAAATGCATTGAATTATTTATTATTATTATTATTTTAATAAGTTCATTGATATTTTTGTTTGTGTATCAAATTTTTTGTGATTGCAACTGGGAATGTATGTGACATCCCAAATCCAGAGTATCCCAATGTTTATATTGGAAGAAACTGATTCCTCATTTCTACTTTGGGGTCAAGGTAAAGTATTATAAATAAATCAGAATACAATTTAATTTAATGAAGTTTTTAATTGTTTCTGATACTATAGTAATTGCACAAATTTTTATTGATATTTTCTTTATTTTGTTCATACTAATCTTCTCTTGTTTCTCTGAATCCTTCACATGTTTTCACATTTCATTTATGTAATCTATACTTTATTCAATAGATACATAATTTTCCCGTTATTATTTTTACCACAAAAATGTTTTTTTATTTTTTATACATAGAAGTCAAAGCTTTAAAAATATTTTCCTTTGCTATTTTTTGTGCAGTAGAAGAAAGTGCAAATGATATTTTCATGGACTGGTAAACATTTTTGAAGATGACAGCTTGGGAGCATTTCATGAGCAGGGGTCTGATTTTAACTGCTTCTGTCAGATTAGTCTGCTGCTCTATCAAGTATTTCTCAGAATTTTATGTGTTTCAATTTTTACCTGATTGTATTAAGTAATCAGTGATAGGCTTTGCATCCATAAAATCTAAAGATATCCAAAGTTTTAAAATTCTTTCTTTCAAATTTCATCTGAGCTAACATCTTTAAATGCATATCAGACAGCATAAGTGTTCTTACATAAGCAATATTTCTGATTGTATATGCTTTATACAATTTTATACTTTTTTCGCATCCTTTTTCTTCTTTTTAAGGATCCATCCACATACCTTTTAGAATAATAGGCCTTCCTCTTCTTTCTCCTAGACTTCCTTGGATTTATGTATAATTTGAGTGTATGAAAAAATATTGTAAAGGAAATTCATCTTTAAATCCTTTTCTTCCCATTTCCTTATCCTTTTTTATCTCTTCCCTTCAATGCCTTCTGACACCAAACACCCTGCAGATTTGTAGGCAAAGATCCTCAGAAGGAAATATTCCATGTTGTAAAGTTATCCTTCCACCATTTTCCCAATAATACTCCCACAATGTTCTTATCTCACTAGCTGTTAAGAAGATAGCTACGTATATTAATGTTAAGATATGTATTTCCATCTTCCATATAGTTTTATATACAAGTTTATATACAAGGGTGCTATTTCTTAACCAAAAGAACTAAATCTCTAATAGTATCTTCTGTGTGAGTTATCTTTAGGGTACAAAGGACTTCATTGTTTCCCTTCATATCTCATTCTGCTTTTACAGGGAAAAAAAGCCCTTGTAGTATCTCCAGAGAGGCAGCAACTATCTGTGATTCTAGGCTACCCTTTCCATAGTGCCTAGGAAAGTGATATATTGATTCAGTATGAAAACTTTACATTCAATAGATTTATGTGATCCCAATCTCCATTTCATGTATTAAAGAATCAGCCTCATTATTATTATTTTTTTTTTTGTGCAGCAGAGATGACGTCCTTTCCAGGATAAATGTCAGGGAAAGTTTAATTTTGTTATATGCCATTGGAGAACATTTTGAATCTGATAAACTCTTGATGCTTCTGGATCTTTGTTTCCCTAAAAGCTGCTGCTTTTTGATCCCTAGCTGCCAGAGCCACTTCACACACTTGAACAGTAAGACAAGTGAGGGCACTCAAGGTTCTCAACTTTCACAAAAAGGAAATTCCATTTTCATCTTCAAATGAAGAATCAGCTAGTGCAAAAGGTCACCACATCTTTCTGAGTTCCCTTTGGTGAATTGGTCTGAGATGCAATAAGCAAAAAGCCACATAGCTGTGAATCAAGACACTGAGCAGTTTTTATGCCCTCTAACACTCTGATCATGTTAAAGAAGGTGAACAAAGCAATGAAAGCTTTTTGTTTTGCTTTCTAACATCTATTCTGATTTTTTTAGTCCCCATCAGCAATATGTGTTTTAAAATCACTGTGATCTCACTCACTATTGAGTTGCAATCTATCATGTCATTTTGACATGAGAGGTAATAAGCCTGAGTAAGATAAGTGGTTCAGAATGCAAGACACATCACCAGTGGAAAGAAAACCTGTTGTGGAGTTGGGTAGCCTGGGTTTGATCTAAGGTCTGATACTTATTAGCCATGTGTATTTGACTATCTCTGAGTACCAGATCCTTTATTTTTAAAATAAGGAAAACATTGGCACTGTTTGTTTCACAAAGTAGTTGTGATATTAATTCATTCAGTAAGTTTATATTAAGTACTTATTTTGTCCCAGTCACAGTATTATTCACTTGGATTACAAAAAACAGAAAGGAAACTATATCTTCATAAACTCTATAGTATTCTTTTAATGAAATGAGTGGAAGAATGGTCATGGCAGATACAGAGTAAAGTAAGGATATTTACTTTGTAGCATGTAAATTTTTCTTGACAAAATGCAAATTTTCATGGATGGTAAGCAGGAAAAATCAATGTTTGAAGGACTAGGAAAAGACATGTACAGTAATATACTGTAATAATATGGCATAACTATGATATTCTGGATATCAATTTGTAATTATGCAAGAAAAATGACTAAGCCATTAATACATTTTTACCCAATGATCCCAATATTGATTATATGCCCAAAGGGGGCCAAAATAATAGGACAGAGTATTATTTAGTTTATCTGCTGTGGTCATTGCTTTTGATCTTTTTTTCAAACCAAGATGGAGCTTATATTGGCTGAGGGTAGGTAGGTGACTATGATTAGTGAATGGATAAATGATAGTGAAATGATTGTGTTAGAAAACTAAATGTCATCATATATACATATACATCTATGGATACATTTATATGCATGGTTTGCATGTATGCAATAACCCACTTATCATCAGATAAATATACACCATATAATAAGAAACAACAAAGTAATTTTGGGAGGGAAAAGGCTCTAGGAATTGGGAGAATCAAGATTTGATCATGAATTTGAAAATGCTTTGCAAATGATGAAGCAAGATATATGCATATATATTTCTTAAATTATTCATATTATTTTGTTATATATTCACAGATAAAGAAATGGAAGATACTCAAGAAGTCATCTAGATTAATTCATTGGTTTTATAGATGAGAAAACTGAGAATAAATATGGCTAAATGACTTGGCCAAAGTTATTTAGATAACAAGTAGTCAATCTATGTTTTGAATCCAGATACTGTGATTTTATCTTCCGTCTTTGGGTTAATTTTTTCCATGATTGTGTAACATATTATAAACCCTGAAAATATTTGATCCATGCTAAACTAACCTAACATCTATTAAAAATTTTTTTCCTTAAGTTGTAATTTTTATATCTCTGTCATTCTGACACTCATCTACCCAAATTAAGTTCGGGCAAATAAAAGCAGTAAGTAAAAAATATCTGATACTGAAAATCCAACTAATGATGCAAATAATATTCTGTCCTAGCAAGTTATCACCTCACCACTATGAGGTAGGTGCTATGCTGTATATTCTTGGTTTATATTTTCATTTTCCTTTCCTCAGAGTTCAGATATTTTCATTGAACTAGCTTGTCCTTCTCTTGGTCCTTCTTACTAATTATTCATAGGGGTTTATATAGCTCACACAAATATCCATATTTTTCTTTGAATTTTAAATATTCATTTTAGTTGTACTATAATATTCTGAATATGTAGTGATCTCTAAATTTATCTTGTAAATTGTTTTTAAAAACAAATAACTCAAAGTCTAATTTTTTTCCATTTGTGTCTTTCTGATTAAACTCAAATTCAGAAGAAATGTCAGTCAATTGGGGGGTCTCATTTAACTAAGACCTTGTGAATACTATCTTTGCTATATAGAATAGAGATGACTAATAAATGGCTTCTATAATATGTAGTTTTAGTGAGATCTTCCAGTTCTTCTCTCTCTGTTTTTTCTTTGTTTCATATTTGAAGATGTATTTTGATACAAAAGAAAGAAAACTTATTTCTCATTTAATTAGTTTTAGGTGCATTTATTAGTTACATGAGTACATGCATATTATCTTATGGTTACCTCATATTTATCTGTAACTTTTGAAAATTGAATTTAACAATATAGTTTCTATAATCAATATTCTTTATATTTCCTATTGATTGTATTTCTGAATTCAATATTGTCTTTGAAAAAAGGATCATATTTTCATCTGCACAAAAGCTAAAAAAATTCATTTTAGATAAAAATAAACCAGTGCATATGGTGGGGAGTAGCAGAGCTAATGTTCTCTTTCCTTTGCTTCCATCATGACTTTAATACCTTGTTCCTGAGGTGAATTTTTCAGACAAAAACCTTATTTATTTGTTTGTTTGTTTATTTATTTAGTTATTTAACATTCTAACATGGTCTAAATATGAACCCAACAACAGCAATTTAAGCAAAGCATAGGAAAAAATCTATGTTGTGCAAATGTCACTATTTTTTGTGCAGAAGAATTTTATAATATCATTTTCCCTCTTAAATTTTTAATAATGTTGTACCTAAGTTTATTCATTTAATATGAAATAAGGGGCATGCAATATTTCTGGGATTATATCAGTACCTCAGTTTTCCTTCCTTATACTCAGGAAGGCCAGGGATTACTGAATCAAACCTTTACTGCTTGGATAACCTCTGGTGTTCCTCTTAAACCCTGAATATTCTTGCACATTTATGTTTCCCTTTTGGTCATTTTTCTTTGGGTCCTTTGGCAAAAGTAGAAAAATGTCTCTTCTGGATGTTGTTATATGGGTAGCACAGTCTTCCCCCAATAAATCAATTAAAACACATTCATTAAGGACTTATTAATGTGTCTTTTGGATTTACAAAGACAAAAAAAAAAGAAAAAGAAACTGCACTCAAGAAGCTTGTATATGAAATCCACCTTGAAAAATTGAGAATGTATAGTCTGGTAAAGATAAGGCTTGGATAAAGAATTGGGAAGGATATCATAGCTATCATCAAGTGTGTAAAGATTTGTCACCCAGCATAGCATTAAGACATGTTCTATTTAACACAAGAGAATAAAATTAGTTAAAATGAGTTGAAGTTAAAAAGAGGTGATTTTAGACAATACAAGGAAAAGCTTTTTAAGGAAAGTGAGCTGTTCCAGCATAGAATAGGTTACCTCTAGTTCTAGATTCAAATAATAGAAAGTCATTAAGCAAAAGCTGGATAACTTCATGTCACATTTAGTCTTGTTTGATTACATAGGTTTAGGTCTTGAATAGATATCAGAAATAACATTGAGTTCAATCCTTCAATGCTAGCTCCAAATATACATTTAACTTCCCCCACCACAACTCCAAAATTAAACAACAAAAGCATCTCACTTGATCCTAATATCCTTATTCATTCAATTGATCACCTCTCCTCCTTGATTAAATTCCTTGAGGAGTCCTGCCTATGCTCAATGCTCTCTTCCTCTCATTTCCCTTTCTTTTTGACCCTCTGTAATCTGGCTAAACTTAATCATTCAACTGAAATTGTCCTTTCCAAAATAACCAATAATTTCTTAACTGACACATCTTATGGCATTTTCTCGTTCCTCATCCGTTTTGATCTCTCTGCAGCTTCTGATGCTTTTAATCAATGAATACACTCTCCTCTTCAGTATTTGTAATACTGTTTCTTCTAATTCTCCTCCCAGGTATATGCCATTCCTTTTAATTTTCTTTTGTCACATTCACTAAATCTGAATATCTCCCAAGGGTCTGTTGTAGATCTTCTTTTCCCTCTAAATAATTTTATTTGGTGATTTCATCAAGCTCCAGTGTAGCCAATGACCTCTCTTGAAGATGATTCCCAAATCTGTATCTTCGGGATTATTCTGTCTGAGAGCTTCAGTCCTAAAATACCAGCTGTCTTTTGTACATCTCAAAATGTTTGTCCTATAAATATCTGAAACTAAATGTATCTAAAATATTTCTTATGATTTTTCCTCTGAAACTTCCCCTCTTCTAAACGTTTCTATAACTTCCTAGAGAGCATCACCATCCTCCTAGTTTCCTAGTCTTGGAAAAGATCTGGTTCATCTTTATTCATTCATTCATCTGTATCATTTTCATTCATCCACCATATCTATTCTTTCATCAATTCTTATTTCTATTTCATAACATTTCATATATATGTGTACTTATAAAAATATATTCATATATTTTTTATCTCTTTATTTCTTCCATGCAGTCCTTACCCTGTTATAGCCCTCATAAACTCATGACTGACCAAGAGCCTTCTGATTGGTTTACCTGTATCGTTTCCCACTCACTCCAGTTCATCCACTCTTCAGCTGTCAGAGGTGGTCTTTCTAAAAAGCATGTTGAGCCATATCACTCTCCATTTCAAAAGGGCCATTCCATTGTCTGAAGAATTAGATATAATAGTCTCTGCTTTATTTTCTAAAATCCTTCACAATCCATTTCAATCTTATATTTTCATACATCTTTCATTATATGTTCTCCATACTACTGGAATGATCTTGAAAAATATCCATTATGTGGTAAATTTTTGAAGCCAAGATACAGCAAGATCAAAACACCCTGAATCTAATACTACTTGTTGGCTTCTCTCCTTTACATTAAACACTTTTGAGTTTATTTAGCCATCATTATCACGTCTAATTGTTGCCCTTTAGCAGATATGTAGTTAAATCTTTCCAAATAGACATATAGGTTTCATAGTATTTAAAACTGTAAATATTCCCATAGATTATCCAATCTAATCACTTTATTTTAAAAATGTGGAAGGAAATTAAGGACTGGAATCATTGTTATTGACCAGTCCTCTGAATCCGGATCTAATTTATTCCTGGTATGTTATTTTTGCAGCTGTTAAAGATCTCTAAATGAAAAACAATTTGTATCTTCTCTTAAGGACTTGTAAGTCTAAATATGAAATCTATCCTAATTTTTTTGCTTTTTTGTCTAAAACACATTTTTATAAACTCATTTGATAGTACTTATTAAATGTCTGTTGAGTATAAAAGAACTATACTGGAAACAGAAAAACAAAGAGAACATATCCCCGGCCCAAAGAAACTATAATTCTAAAACCTTCTATTGGGAGATGGGGGAAAACAAAAGTAATAGCAAAAATGGTATATAAATATAAAATGTGAGTATAGAGATCAGACCTATGATTTGACTGGTATAGGTTATTCTCATATGATAAAAATCCTTTTAGCAGTATTGGTAGACTCTTCTCTATAATAATCTTAGAAGTTAGTCTAGAGGGGCAGCTAGGTGGCATAATGGATAAAGCACTGGCCTTGGAGTCAGGACTACCTGGGTTCAAATCTGGTCTCAGACACTTAATAATTACCTAGCTGTGTGGCCTTGGGCAAGTCACTTAACCCCATCTGCCTTGCAAAAACCTAAAAAAAAAAGTTAGTCTAGAGTACTAAGTGATTAAGTGACAAAACCATTATTTGTCAAAAGTCGGATTTTGAACCCACGTTTTCCTCTTTCCAAGGTTGTTCTCACTCCATAGCACCATTACTCATATATAGCACAAGCAAAGTAAAATGGAATATTTTGCTTACTAAGTGGAAAAGAACATTACCATTGGACATGCTCAGAATAGATAGCACATGGGAGATATTCTTAAGTTGAATTTAGAAAGAATTAAAAATTATATAAATAGTAGATAAAAAGAAATTGCCTTCTAGGTATTTTAGATATTTTGAGTAATCTATAGAAAGTCACAGACACAAGAAAATGAAGATATTTCTGCTTTAGAAGGTTAGAAATCAACTACAATAGTAACCTTTTCCTATTTGAGTAAATCTTGATCTGACCTTGGGCAAGTCACTTAACCCCATTGCCTTGCAAAAAAATATGCTCCTCTACAACTTTTATATCTTCATGGATCTCTTCTGAACTTTTTCCCTTTTATCTGTGAGTATTTTCCAGATATGTTTGTGTTGGTTCCTTAGCCAAGAGCAATGGGTGAATTGGACTGAGTTCACACTCCTGAATCAATTGCTCAGAATTCATGAATTATTGGTAATGGGGTCAGTAGCAAACATTTACCTTTATATATGTATATATATATATATATATATATATATATATATATATATATATATATATATATAATTCGGTGATAGAAATTGTTAAAACTTTACTAAATTGTATAAATATAACTTTAAGTTGAATTTCAGCATGCTTCTCCCATCAGAGAATTGTGGAAGTCACTTTGTGGGGTTAAACTTTTCTCATTTTAGTAATTTATGGTGATATGCATTATGGTTTATTTAAAGTATAAGCACAGAAATCTGGGAAACTAATACATTGTTGGTGGAGCTGTGAACTCATCCAACCTTTCTGGAGAGTAATTTGGAATTATGCCCAAAGGGCAACAAAAATGTGCATACTCTTTGACCCAGCAATACCACTACTGGACCTAAACCCTGAAGAGATGATGAAAAAGGGTAAAAACATCACCTGTATAAAATGTTCATAGCAACTCTATTTGTGGTGGCAAAGAAATGGAAACTGAGGGAATGTCTGTCAAGTGGGGAATGGCTTAACAAACCGTGGTATATGTATGTGATGGAACACTATTGTTCTATTAGAACCCAGGAGGGATGGTAATTCAGGGAAGTCTGCAAGAATTTTCATGAACTGATGCTGAGCAAGATGAGCAGAACCAGAAGAACATTGTACACCCTAACGGCAACATGGGAGTGATGATCAACCTTGCTCATACCAACAGGGAAACAATCAGGAATAATTTGGGGGTAACTGAGATGGAGAATACCATCTGTATCTGAGAAAGAATTGTAGAATTTGAACAAAGACCAAGTACTATTACTTTTAATTTTTAAAAAAGTTGTCTTATTATCTAATTCTTCTATATCTCATACTATATGTTTCTTCATTAAGAATATGATTTCTCTCTCATCACATTCAACTTAGATCATACTAGGGGAATTATGTAAAGACTAGCAAACTGCCTTCTGTGGGGGGTGAAGGGAGGGAAGCAAGATTGGGGGAAAATTGTAAAACTCAAAATAAATAAAACCCTTCTAAAATTTAAGAAAAAATAAAAAATAAAGTATAAGCTCAGGAAAAAGTGGTCTATAGATCCAGGGAAAAGTCTATATATCTTTTTTATATAGACAAAAGTCTACAGTCACATAGGTAACATTTTTCATATATGTTCAGAGATGGGATATGGCAAAAAATGTATGGACTGTATATAGTAATATAGAAGGATTTTCTTTGAAAGACCACTGATAAAGTTTGATTCTTTAACCTCCCTAAAGGGATAAGACTTGTTCCTAATTGGCAGGTGATCTAAAATTTGAGTCAGTTTTTACGAATTTCTTCTACAGACTTCTATTTTTATGATGACATGAATACAAGTTAAAGACAGAATATCTACAAGAGACTCAACATCCTCCTAAAGTGAGACTTTAACCACAAATGACTTAAAGAAAAGAATATTTCCCACAAACAGAAAAGGTTGCATAATAATTTGGAAGGCTAGGAATAGGGAGTGCATAAATGCAAGAAGTTTACTTCTCTTGCAATGCTAAGAATGAAAAGACTATACCAAATCATTTCATCATATCTCATGGATTCAAACTTCACCATTATCTAGTCTGGAATTATCTAAGGCAAGTTGAATTCTCTCAATAATGCAATGTATTTTATTATTAAGCAACTAGAAATTAATTTATTGTATCTTGTAAGATATTTTGAAATCATGATGATTTAAAATTATGCTAGTAGATTATTGCCCCTCCCCCCACCTTTTTTTTTTTTTTTGCTTTTTCTCAAGGCATTGGGGTCAAGCGACTTGCTTAAAGTCACACAGCTAGTTATATATTTGGTTATATGTCATGTGTCTGAGGCTGGATTTGAACTTAGGTGCTCTTGACTCCAGGGCTGGTGCACTATCCACTTTGCCCCCT
The DNA here is from genome assembly GCF_037893015.1 of Macrotis lagotis. Classification (NCBI taxonomy): domain Eukaryota; kingdom Metazoa; phylum Chordata; class Mammalia; order Peramelemorphia; family Peramelidae; genus Macrotis; species Macrotis lagotis. The sequence goes on from NC_133658.1 coordinate 624,802,739, forward strand.
AGCTGCCAACAACCTTATCTTTTAAGCATCTTGGTTCATGGTGTGAAAACACTATAAAGTGAGAATGATGCCTTTAAGTGGATAGGTATAGGTATTGATTTGAGTCTAATTCATGTTTTGAATTGCTTTTATTCCAAGGCAAATATCTTTGTTCTATCCTTTTATGCCTGGTTTCTCTGTTTTTTTTTTTCTGTGATCTTTTTTCTGTTCTTGTTTTTATAAACACAGAAGTTTATTTTGTTGCTGTTGTAGTTTCATTGAACAAGTTTAGTGTGAAAAAATTAGTCATCTCCTAAAATTTCTATTATGGTCAGATTGTTTTGGAGACTTCCTTTGACTCCAATCAATATATTCTACTTTATCCTAGTTACATTCTATCATTTATTTTTCAAGTTTAACTTCACTTAATTCATTTCTATCTTGTTTTCATGCATTATAAATCTTTTGGTTCTTGGCTTTTATCCATTGCCAAGTATCCTTGAGAGATTTAGCATTTAAATCATAGAATTATTGAACTAAACCTGAAAGGGATCTTAAAGGTCCACTGATCTAGCTCTCTTATTTTGTACATGAGGAAGTGGAGTCTTATAAATGATTCACCTAGGGTCATATAACTATGATGCTACATTTGATAATATTTAATCCTGACTATACCCAGTCAGTATTTAAACCAGTTTTCTTACCAGTACTTCAGCTTGTGGTATTCATTTATTCATTGAAAATATTAAATATTTACTATCATTAGGATGAATATGTAAGAGTTCCATGTTGTTTATACCTGGTGGGCAAATTGGGACACTGAAGCTAAAAAGGAAGCCTTGAATTCTCTAAGACAGCAAGGAACATCTGGGGCTAATGGTCTTGTTGAATGATTTTTCTATTATTAGTTTCAGATTTATTTTATAATACCAAAAAACAAGAAACCATCTACTCTATTGGTTCTTTTGTGAACTTTAGGAATCCTGACAGATCAGTTCAGAAGTTTTAAGTTAAACATTTTAAAACTAGTGGAAATTCACATTTATAATATCATAATAAAGAGTTGAAAAAGAAACACCAATTTATATGCCCTGAGAATAACATTTTCCTTTTTTTGAGTTCAGAAATCTTTTTCTGTTATTAGCAATAACTTAATGCTACATTTTGTATGTAACTTGAAGCTAATAAGTTAAACAGTTAACTATATAATTTGCAAAAAGCCTCTTTTTTGGACAATTATCTTTTAGATTCCCTCTAGTTTGAGAACTTTAAGATTGTTATCTTCAGTTATAGCTATCTTGATATTTTAGATGAAATTAATTGTGATCAGAATTTCCCAGATAGTTTTCTTATTTCTCCAATATATTCTTTGATTGCATAGACTAAACTGGGGCGGGGGGGGGGGGGGGGGGGGGGAAGCACTTTAGAATTTTGCTCAGTCTTTCTGAGTTCATATCAGTTGCAAATACTCAGCTAGAACATTGGTTAGTTTTGTTGATTGGCTTTTATTTTCCTTTTGCCCCTCCCTTTTTTATAGGGAGTTGATAGCTCACTGAATGAGCAAAGCAAAGATAAATTTAGAAGTGAAGTTGATTTAAAAATAAGAAATTTAATAAATATTTTAAAGTTAAATGAACTCTGATGAGTTGTTTGTTGCTTTATTGTTGTTGAGTTGTTTCAGTTGTGTTCAATTCTCAATGACCATAGTTGGAGTTTTCTTGGCAGTGATACTGGAGTGGTTTTCCATTTCCTTCTGCAACTCATTTTATGAATGAGAAAACTAAAGCTAGCAATGTATGACTTGCCCAGGGTCCCAAAGTTTATAAATGTTTGAGGTCTGATTTGAACTCAGGTCTTCTTGACTCTTCAGGATCAACACTCTATCCTCTTTGCCACCTAGCTTACTGATGTTGTTATTTCATCTTTTTTCAGTCCTGTTTGTCTCTTTGTAACCTCATTGGTTTTTCTTGACAAAATTACTGGAGTGGTTTGCATTTTCTCTTCCAGTTCAATTTACATTAGAGGAACATGAAAAGATGAGCAAACAGGGTTAAGTGATTTGTGCCAGATCACTCAGCTAATAATTGCCTGCGGCCAGATTTGAATTCTGTTCTTCCTAGGCTTGGCTCTCTATCAACTGTGCCATTTAGCTGATAATTCCATAGAATCAGATGCCTGAGAACTCACGATATTAATTTTTCTGCTTTGAAATATTGCAGGTTAGAAGTTGTCACAAAGACTTCTGACCTCAAAGTCAGCAGGACTAAACTAAAATCTTTTCTCTCATGCTTGCTAATGGGCACGTCAGTTTTACAACCTCTTTAGGCTTCTGTTTTTTCATCTGTAGAAAGAAGGAGCTGGACTAGGTGATTTTTGAAATTCTTTCTACTTCTATGTTTAGAATCCTTTGAAAATTTCACTTATTTGTAAATACCTCTAAACAATACCATTGATTTACAAAAAACTGACTTTTGCAAATGACTGGTTAATATTACATTCATAATTCATCGCCCTCAAAATGCCAATTCATTCCTATTTAATTTCAAAATCACAATAGGCTTATTAGAATCAGCATCTACCTTCATAAACAGTGCTTTTGCTAGGGGAAAAAAGATTTGCTTTTGTAAAGATATAAAATGTAACCTTTTTTCCTGATTAGGGCTTTTTGTATGAAAAAATTATGAAATGGATAAATTGCCTTTCCATTTTTTATTACTCATCTTAGTATGAACCTATTTGGTTATATTCACTTGTGGGAAATGTACCATATAGCAGTATGTGACTGCTGAGTGAACCCTACAAATAGATCATTAAACCTTACCCATAAAAGATTGCACCTATAGGAATCACACAGTTAATTTGCATTTAATTTAAAATTTCATCAAGAAAATTACCTGTGATTCACACATCTAATCATGGCTAAGTGAGGAAATGAATATCCCTGTAGTCACAGGAGACAGCAGGTATGTTCAATTCTTTCAAGTGTTCAGTTGTAGCAACTAATTGTGTGAGTAGAAAATTGAGCCAGGGCTCTTCCCCATTGACATATAATAGTGGACAATACATGAATAGCACTGAGAGTGACTTACCTTAATAGCTTTGCTAATGAATTTAGTCATTTAAACTAAAATGATCAAGTAGATGTTTATGAATTCCTTAAGTAAAATGTTTTGATTTGAGGACTGTCAGTGTTTTCCAAACACAAGAAACTCACAAGTCAATGAATCGACAATTTTTAGCAGGATCTGGAAAGGTATGAGATAATAAAAGAGATTAAGAACAAGAATTTTTCTGTGCTTTGAGATTGGAGCTTTGAATTTATTAATTTTCCCAACATTAATCTTCTTTCTTCATAATGATTTTGGACTTAAGTTGATACCTTAGTAAGTAAGATTAATAGATCATTGTGTAATATTAATAATTAAATTGAATATGTATATATATAGGTTCAAATGTTTTATTATTTACATATGTTTTGACAAAGAAAGGAAAGAAAAATTCTAATATTTAAAAAATAAGGTTGCTTTAATAATTAAGTATCCACTTCCTCAAAGATGGAGTTGATAGAATCCAATTTTTCACCTTGAATTTAAGTGAATGTCTCAGAATGCAACCGCCTTTCTGGGACTTTCTGGGACAAAGGACATATTTAAGCAGGTTAATGCTTAAAGAGTCAAGTTTTGCTACTTAGAAACGGAAAGAAATTCATATAGGTAGGAAAGGATGTTTGTCATCTCCATTTCGATTTCTCTGTTCCTTGTCTTCTAGCCCTACACCATAAATACCATAAAGCTATTTTTCTAAAGACCCTAAATATAAGTCTTGGACATAATCATTATAGGCTACTTATTTTTATGGGGATATTCAGTGTTTGGACTTCAGTCATTGCTTTCAAATTTATACAAAAGATAACATCATTTTTTAAAAAGCTTTGTCTCTAAATTACCTGGGATAACAATAATTATTAGAGAATTTTATGGTTAAAGTACTCTGAGTAAAGAAGACTTCAAAAAAGTGATTGTTCATTTGGAGTCTGTAAATTCATATTTTACTTAAAGATTTCTTTGCATATTTATACATTTAACACATTCCCTCAGTTCAGTGTAAAAGGGAAGAGAATGAGAGGGAGCATTTATAGAGATAGCATAGATGTTTCAATCAGTAGCCCATTTTTTCTCAAAATACTTTCCATGTTTTCATTGCACTTTCAAATTTTCTGAATAGAGTAGAAAGCCTTAAAGTCTTAGATCCCATAGTCTTTAATACATCTTTCATATTTCAGTACGATTTAAGAAATTTCTATGCATTCACATATACATACTCACAATAAGATCTTAAGGGAGATAATGGTTATGGTTGTGGTGCTGTTCTGATCTACCAATTCCTATCTTTCTTTCAATGTGCCTTACTGCTTCTGCAAGGATGACTTGCCTACTCTGTGATGATTGGGACTGGAATGGACAACTGGCTCTTCCACATGCATTGCCACCCTGGATGATGGTCTGCAGGGCTATGTTGTACAGCAGTGTGTTAGGTGAGGGCCAAGAAGTTTTAAGGTGTTTTACCTTATTGGATTGGATATTAAATTCAATTCAAAATTTATTTAATGTTCAAGGTCCTAGGGATGCAATTATAAATAAGGAGATAATATCTTTCCTTAAGGAACTTAATATTATTATGAAGTTGAGGAAGCTTATTATGAATTTCTTAAATTATATTATTATCATCATTATTAAATCTTATTAATAAAGAGTGATAGAGTCATCTATAAAGAAGAGGAGAGTAAGAAGACTTGAAACAACCACTTCAAAGGAATATAATTGATAGTTAATGAAAGAAGAATGAAAGGGTTATTATGAAGTAATAAGTGATCAGTCAACATAAGATTCTATGAATTTATCATGGGGATAATTAGCAGTTGGGTATTAGTGGGGGATATCTATTTAGGAGTAAATGTGGAAGAAATAAAAATAATAGAAGTGCTAGAGAATTGGAAACCTCTAAAGAATAACAGAATAGCAAGTGCTCAAGCAATTTAAAAATAGAATCTTGGGCTTTGTTAAAATGGCAACAAGAATAGAAATGATGGAAGGGGTACATGGGGAAAGGAAGCGACAACAACAATTGCTAGTAGGAAAACAAGAATCAAGTGGCTGGAAGTCACCATAAGGATGAAGATCAGCTTACAAAGGAGAGAGACAGAGCAAAAGGTGAAAAGTTGGGAGAATATAATTAGATAACAAAATTGAGAGATCAGGATTTAGTGAAAGAGAACATGGAGCTATGGAAAGGTTTAAGTTACATCACTCAGATAGATGGCTGAAATAGAGTGAAGGTAATGGTAAAAAAAAAAAAGGACTTGAGAAGGCTGACAAATTATTAGATGACATTAATACTTGCTACTTTCTCTTCAGATTAGTAGTGATTGGTTGATTGATACTTATTAATCTTCCTTTAGACCAGGAGCATTTATTCAAAAATATAATCCGCAGAATGCTCATACTACTCCCAGAAAACAGGAGGCAACCAATATTCCAAACCAGGAATTCCAGAATCAATAGGGTTTCCTTCACTGTATAGTTTGAGTAACCCATGGAACTTATTTCCTATAGTTTGCACAAAATAGCAGTCATATAATTGGTGTTTTCTGAGCAAAATAGTATTTGCTTTTATATCACAATACACACTTCACTGGCAAATACTGGGAGCTTCAAGATATTTGGGAGAGCAACACAGCACATAATTACATCCTTGAAAGGAAAATATATAATCTCTCCTAGGACTAGAGAATTCTTATTCATACATAATATCTGGCAATCTATTGCCTATAGTAATACTTCTGGGAACTCTGTCAACCTTTAAATCACAATGAAAACTAGCAATGGGAGGGAATTGCAAAGGGGTTTTCCCCCTTTGTTAGAAACCTATCCTCATGGGTCTGTTCCTCAAAACAAGCTACAAGCTGTTGAAAACAGAACCATGTCAATAGTAAGTCAAAGAATTATAGTTTGACAGGAGACATGGGATTGTTTATGAGTAGCCTGACTTTTTAACCCTGGATTTACCCGTACTTAAATCACTGCTGTTTGCTGTCATTCCCTTTATTAAAAGCTTCCTATGAGAAGTTTTAAAGGTGGTATGGAATGAGGGACAGAGAGTCTGCCTTGGAGTCAGGAAAAGCAGAATTTCAGACCTGTTTCTGATGCACTTATACTATGTTCCCATGCCTAGTCTGATCAGGGCTCTAATTAACAGAATCTGTAAGTGGAAGGAGCTTTCATACCTGAACTTTTCCACACAGATGAAATAATACCAGGTGGAGCCCATACCTTCCTCTCCTAAAAAAGGAGAAAAGCAGTATATTCTTCATTATTACTAATAATATAAGCTCAGGTCTCTTAAGTCCAGTCAGTCAATCAGTCAACAAAAACCATTTATTAAGCACCTTCTATATGTGCCAAGAATACAAAATAAAGCAAAAACATCATCCCTGCACTCAAGGAATACACATTCTAATAGAAGAAACATTAAGCAAATAACTACATATGAACAAAATATATATATACAGTGAAAATAAAACATCTCAGACCATAGTACTGTGTATTGGGGAGAAGGATGGTTATGGTATCACTATGTCACAGACAAATTACAGTGTGTTCAATTGTGGCTGATCAGATCAATATGAGCTTGGGATGTTCTACCACAGGTTGGGCACAAATAGTCCAAGTGAACACCTGGGGTGTTTACTCTAAACTTATAAATTTCAAGTTTCCTTTGAGCCGCTTCAATTCTGCCTTCCTCATAGAGCACAGCACCCTCACTGATGAGGGCATACTATGCTGGGCGGTCTTGTGCCAGTGTCTCCCATGTTCCCATTCTTCAATAAGACCTTCAGGATGTCTCAGTATCCCTTCTTCTAATCCCCTTGTGAGCACTTGGCCTGTGTGAGTTCTTCATAAAATAGTCTTTTTTGGCAAGTGTATATCTGGCATTCTAACAACATGTCCAGTCCATCATAGTTGCACTCTCTGTAGTAATGTTGGAATTAGGCTGTTTAGCTCCAGCAGGGACCTCAGTGTCTGTTATCTTCTTCTGCCAGATATCTTCAGAATCTTCCCAAGACAATTTAAATGAAAGCCAAACAGTTTCCTGACATAGACCTAGTAGATTGTTCAGTTTCACAGGCATAGAGCAATGAGGTCAGCACAACAACTCTGTAGTGAGTCTAATACAGACTAGAAAAGACCTCTTGTAGATGGTGGAATTTGAGCTAAGTCATGAAGTAAACCTAATGATGAGAAATAGCTTCAGTGGAGCATGGGCAGATTACCTAAATTCTTGCCCAACTTTGCTGCTAATGGGAAAGTTGCTTCATTTGTTAAAATATCTGTTAAAATTAACCACTACACAATTGTGAAGAGCTAATGAAATAATGCATAGGAAAGCTATTTGAAAATTTAAAGATCGCCCAGTAAGGTATGATCATATTGGTATCTAACTTGAATTCATTTAATTGTAATCTAAGGCATAATTGTATTGTGAACTGAACACTAGTCTTAGAGTTAGAACATCTGAGTCTGAATCTTATTCCAGTATTTACTATTTGAAACTGTATACATCATTAATTCTCTGGATTTCAGTTTCCTCATCTATATCAAAAGGGAATTAAATGAACTCAAAGTTCTTGTTTCAGCCACATTGGAAACATATTTCCTTACACTCTGCATCAAACTTACATTAAAACCCTTTTTTCCTACATAAAAGCAAACCAATTTTGTGATTAAAAAAATTAATCAACTTTTAATCCTAACTTAATTTTGTCAGTCTACTTTACACATACAGATATGAGCTAATTTTACCCTCAGACTAAGTCCCAGTTATTGGTTTGTTTGGAAAATGCAATAACAGAAAGGTGAGTATGAGCAGATTGGATATAGTCATCAATTTTTTACCCCCAATGAATATATGGAAATTATTGGATAAAGGTGATTGTTGTAAATAGCAATTTCCCAATAGAGATAAGAAGTTTGATTCCTGTCAAATATTCAGTATTAAATAAATTGTAACTATGATCAAACATATGTCATAAAAGCAAAGATCTCTTTGCCAATTTAATCAGGAAAAAAATGTGTTCAATCTTATAAAATAGGAATAAATACATGTACAGCTTAATTAAGAAGTCAAAAAAAGCACTATAAAGCATATACAACATAGACATAAAACTCTACTGTGCCATTCATCTCAGGTAAAATTACTAGATTTGTAATATTTACCTATATTTTATCTTCAAACTTTCATTTATTTGGATTTGTTGTTGTTGTTTAGCTAAGTATGCCTTTCACCAATTGGTAATTATAGCTCCTTAGCTTCTTGTTATATGTTCTTTGTGATATCCTGTTGGCAAAAACTTCATCATTCTATGGACAATCTGGTGATGAACCTCTACAAATTTAGTTCTACTGCACTTTGGATAATAGTAGTGCAATCTTCAACTGGACCCTCTCTCAAATCCTTTCCAAATTGGAAGGATTCACAAGGGTTTTTGATCCAGTGACATTGACTTTTAAAAAGCATCAAAACAGGACTATTCATTATAATAAACATTAACCACATGTTTAATTAACAATGAATCTATTCATCACATTAGAAGTTACAAAGAATTTTTGAGAGGTAATTTATATGAACTCAAGCCCTAATAGAAGCTATAGAATGAAATTTAATGCTCTGGATTAAGCAAAAATGATTCCTATGACCACTGATCAACTTCAGACAATTGTATTAAATGCATAATACATGCAGGTCTGTTGATAACAGTGGTGGAATTTTTCTCTATGAAATTGTATTTTTTTAAAGGGCTGACTCCAAATTTCTTCTCTTCATTCTTTCAATTTAATAAAAGTTTTGTTTAATATCAGGTCAAATAAAGTCCACCAGTGAATAGCAAATGATATATTAAGAATTCATTTCAGGGGTCAGCTAAGTGGCATAGTGAATAGAGTAGTGACCCTGGAGACAGGAGAACCTGAGTTAAAATCTGTCCTCAAACATTTAATACTTAGCTCTTTGACTTTGGTAAGTCACTTAAACTCATTGCTTTGTAAAAACAAAATAAAAAAAGAACTTTATTTTTGTATTGTTCATTTGTATTATTTGTATTGTTTTATTTTATTATGCCTTGTCTTCTTTGATTATGTTTATTGTAAGAGTGTAGAGAAAAGAGAAACAGAGACACAGAAACCCAGCAACATAGAGAGAGACCAAAAAGACACTGAGACAGAAAGAGATATGGAGAGAAGCGAAGATTTAAATAAATAGACAGAGATAAAGACAAAGATGAGGAGAAAGAGATGGAGACAGACACAGACAGAAGAGGAGATGGTGACAAAGGCAAAGAAAGAAAGATAGGCAGAGAAAGAGACTGAGAAAGAGAATAAGTAATAAATCTTACTTTGGTTGTTTTGTGGGGGGTTTTTTTAGACATCCTTTATAGGTATCAGTGGACAACTTTTCTGCAACTTATATTCTTAGAAAGTTGTCTGCAGCTTTGAGAAATTAGATGGTTTGATCAAGCTCACACATTGAGAAAGAGTTAGTGAATAGACTTTATCCTTGATTTTTCATACTTTGAGGGCAGGTATTTATCCTTTGTGACACTTTGATTATTGAGGCCAAGTAAAAGGGAATGGACTAGGTAAGATTAAAAGAAAAACAGTTAAAAGTAGAGACTGTCCAAATTTCACAATATTCTATTGACCTGAAAAAAGTTAAAACATAGATCTATTGTGTCATTAAGTTCCCTCTGAACCAGATAGTGACACATACTAAAAACTGGAAACACTCTGGAAAAGGAATTTGCAGGCCTGGATTCAGTGCCTGATGTCTCATTAACCAACTGTGACTTGACCAAAACATTTAATCTTTTTGTGCCTTACTTTCCCCATCTTAGTTCCCATGAGATTATAGGTGATGATGCCTAAGACCTATTTAATCAATTACTAATAATCACAATATACATTCATCTTTATGGTTTTCAAAACACTTTTCTTACAAAGACCAAATGATCTAGGTGTTGGAAAAATTATTATCATTTTACAGAAGAGGAAACAGCAAAGGAACTTGCCCATATTTTCCCAGTAAGCATTGGGCCTGCTAACTAATTTTTCCAGAGACTAATCTTTATAAAGATATTCTTTTAAATTTCATCTTATCGTGGTAAACACTTGGTAGAAATTACTCTTTTTTATAGTCACTCAGTTTATCCTAGGGCACCTAAGGATGGAACATGATGCCAACTCCTAACTCTGTGCTCAGATCACCAGGCTGAATAAGGAACAGTAGCTTTTAAGTTGCTTTAAGTGCCTCTTTTTCAAAAACCTGGAGTTCCCTGAGCAAAGCACCTTACTAAGCAGAAAAACCAATTTCTCTTTCCTACACTGATTCTCATCTTATTAAGTGGCATGTAGTATAGAGGAACATCATACATACGAGGAAACTAATAAATCTGGTAATGCTTTATTTTAAATATCAATTAAATATTACTGCTTCCATAATGATAGAGGGCAATAAAATTTCTCCAGAAGTGCATGAGATAATTTAATATGCCAGATGAATCATGATTAGTACTATTAAATTGGTGACACTGGAAGTTTTAACACAAAGACATAAAGTATTAAAAAAATGCTTCTAATATGTATACTGGTGCCACTGGATTTATGGCGCTCTGTAAGCTAAGAGTTATCTGCTACAATTTACCTGTTCATGTCACTGAAAGTTGGGAGTCATCTGTTGACCCTGTGACCTTATGCTGCTTTAAGGTCAGATCTTCCAGAGAGTAATTTGCTATTTAAGTAGTGATATATGGAGTAACCTTTTGTAACATCACTCTGAGTTGATTAAAGGAGCAACAATGTAATGATATCCTGGCAAACTCTACCTAATGGCCTGTCTTCATACCTAATCTTCTTTGTGGAAGTATTTTCACCCTACCCATCACCATATCCTCCTAGACCTTGGTCTAGATATCATTTATTTTTCTCTCTTTATTTCTTTTTTTTCCTAATTACTTTCTTTCTTCTCTTCCTCTTTCTATGTTATCTATCTCTGACTGTCATGATCAGATGCAAGGAAATAAAGCTGTCAGTTTTTGGGTCCTGTTGGAAAAGATAAGGATGCTAGATGACACTGTTAGATCTTTTAGATCACATGTTACAAAAGGAGATAAATGCTGGCATTTGATTGTCTTTTAAGACTTTGATGACAATTTGGAATACTCTTGAGTTTTTGTACCTCTTGACACTTGTTCATATATGTTAGCATATCTGATGACTGACTTGGTGTCTATGAGTCACATCCAGGTCACATCCTCAGTTAGGGTGAGACTATTCAAAATCTTGTCCCTTATTCTTAGGGTTACCCATACTTTTTCTAGGAATCCCAGTTCACCAAAATTCCAATACTCCTATTCAGAAAAGATCTCTTTATTAGTCTAGAAGACCAACAACTTTCCCTGAATTCATGATAGAGTTGACATAAGATCAAAGTTTGTGAGTCATCCAAATTATCACAAGTCTCTACATACATTAATTGTTGGATAAATGCCTTTGAATTAAATTGTATATCTTTGAATTAATTTCAAAAATACTTCAGTTCTTTCCTCTTTGACTCTATTTCTTTCCCCAATCTCTCTGAACTTCTCAAGAATTCTCTTCTCAATTTTCTATCAACCTGAGCAGAGCTCAAACCCCCATCAATGCTTAGAGCACTAGAGCTCCTAAGTTATTAAGATAGAGCCAATCTGTCATTACCTTTCTTCACCACATTCCTTTATCCCTTAAAATTTCTCAGAAACACTAGTCACTCCGTCTTATTTTCTTTTTGTCATAGCTCTGCTTCTCATTAAGACCATTCTTTATGTTGACTCCTCTGGAACCTTGCTTCAACATTCCCTTACTATCAGTTTTTACACTCAATAGTAACTCCTCTCCATCTGTTTACAAACATGTTCAGGTCTCCCCAATGCTTTGGAAAGTGTTTTCTTGGACATTTTCATCCTTCTACCTATTTTCCCCATCTCTTTTTTCCTTTCACTGCAAAATCTAAAATGTGAATACCTGAATTATCCACATTCTCTCCAATACTCATCTCTTAGGACAATGATATAAAAGTAATTCCCCAAAATGCTAAATGGTCAAATGTTATAAAAAGGCAGTTTGCAAAGTTATACAAGATAAATGAAAAAGCAACACCAAGGCTACTTTTACCAAAAGGAAGAAAAAATGAAAAATGCTGGAGAAATGTATAAAAATGTCAAATGAGAGCACTATTGGAGGAGCCATGAATTGATGGAGCCATTATGGAAAGCAATTTGAAGAGATGTCCCAAATGTGGGCATCCATTGACCTAGCATTAGGTTTATACTCCAAAGACATCAAAGAAAGAAAAAAGGATTCATATGTACAAAAATATTTATATCTGCTTTTATCATAGCAAATACTGTAAAACTGGGGTGGCTAGGTGGCGCAGTGGAAAGAGCACTGGCCCTGGAGTCAGGAGTACCTGAGTTCAAATCTGACCTCAGTCATTTAATAATCACCTGTGTGGCCTTGGACAAGCCACTTAATCCTATTGCCTTGCAAAAACCTTTAAAAAATAGTGTAAAACTGAGGGGAGTGTCTCTCAGTTGTAGAATGTTTGAACAAATAATTGTATATAAATGTTATGGAATATTATTTAGCTCTAAGAAATAGTGCAAAGGATGGTTTCAAAGAAACCTAAAAAGATTTGTATGAATTGAAGAGTGAAACAAGCAGAGCCAGAATTATTCATACATTAACAATAGCTTCTAAGGGTGAACAACCTTGAAAGACTTAAGAACTTTGATAAATGTAGTTGTAAATTATGGGAATGGATGAGGGAGGAAGAGGAGGCAGGGAAGGAGGGAGAGAAAATGGCTGCTTTTTATTTGAAAAAATTGAAAAGAAACATAAAAACATTGTAACTAAGGTAATCAGTTATCTAGTACACATGAAACCCAGAAGTCTTTTATTTACTCCTTAATATGAACTCTTTTATACTATTGACCACATTCTAGTATTGGATTAATCTCTCTTGACTTCATTTCAAGGAAAAAAGAATGTCTTGGGTAATGGGTATGAAGAGGAATAAAAATATAACGTGATCTAGGGTCCGAGGAATTCATGACTGTGAGAGATAATTTAATGACAAGTGAAACATTTTGCATTATATTATATATGCTCATATTTTAGCTTAAACTTGTAAATTCCATGACTGTCAGAACCATACTCCATTTTCGTGGCCACAGATTAGGTGTTCTGCAGACAGAAGAGACTTAATAAATACCTGTTGAATGAGCGTATGAATGATGTTGAATGAATAAATGACATTGCAAAGTCATTCTGAAATTGGGAGATCGGTTGTGCAACACAATTCTATGTAGCCTGCATGCATAAAACAAATCTTTTGACCAGATTTTCCCTTTGCCCAGGACAACACATTCTTTCATAGCATAGGTTAATTCAAAGCATGTTCACTGTTTTATATTCATAATTTTTATTATATATATAATAATTTATAATAGCATTTATGTCATATCCATTCACAGCCACTTGGACTCTGTTACTATGTGTTTTCAAAATGTCTGCAGCTTGGAGTATGAAAGTTGGAAAAACAAAACCTAAAATCCAATCATGTCTCATTATTCTCCCATTTCAATTTCTACTATAAACTATCAATGGCCTTCCCTGTTAATATTTGCTATTTCAGTAGCATAGGGAGAAGTGTATTTTCAATTCACAAAGAATTCTGTGTAGTTGTTTATGTTGCTATTCTCTTGGTTACTTCACTTCTTCACATCCCTTCAACTCTTAACCGAAAAATACTTTGAATACATGAACTTAGATGGCTTAGTGCCCCACTTGATCTGCATTTTTGGATAAATTGTTTTGTAAATGTTCACATGTTATTTCACATGTGTACATCCTGAAAATATTGTAAGCTCCTAGAGGTCAGGAACTTTTCTTTCTTTTTTTATTTACTTTCTCCCATAGTAACTAATACACTAATCAAAAGGCATTACAAAAGGGCATTACAGATATAAATAGCATTCTGGAAGTTTTGAGTTAGAAGACCTAGATTTGAGACATGGTACCAACATATACTAGTTTGTAAACAGGGGCGAATTATTTAGCCTATTCCTTCTATAAAATAAAGGTAGCAATAATACATTATTTACTTGACAAGTTGCTTATAATGAAAGCATTTCATAAAGCACAATATAAAAGTTCAATAAATGGTTCTTAACTAACAATATGTTAAAGAAGATTCACTATGTACCATGAAGTAGCAAAAGAAAAATTTAACAATTTCGATGAGTTGTTGTTTCATTAAAAATGGAACCTTGCTGTCAATTTCTAGATGTCTAGCCCTGTTTGCAGACTATTTAGTAGCAATGTGTATGTGTGTGTGTGTGTGTGTGTGTGTGTGTGTGTATTTACTCATTGATAAAAATTCTGCTTTGAGATTCTGAGGGGTTTTAACCTGTTGAAATGTCAAAAGGGATTTTTCGTTTTTGTTTTCATTTTTTTTTTTACTAAAACCTGGTTTGTAAAATTATTTGAGATACTATCAGTAAGTCATTGAAAATAAAATCCAGTCAGGTTTTGGAAGTGGATAGGAATCAGTCTTAGAAAGATTTTCCATTTCATGAAAAAAGTTTCTCATGTGGAACAGCCTCTTGACCCTCATTGCCACAGACTGCTGAAAGTTGCTGCTTGGCTAACTACGCATGTGGTCTTCTGGTTTGTCAGTATTAGCTGTTCATTTTTTTCCTTTTGCTTTCAGTCTTACTTCAGTCTTACGAAATTGTAATTTTTAAATGCTGTGACATAGTCACAAAGACAATAGTTGTCTCCAAAGTAACAATGAATGCTTCCTTATTTAAGATGAGAAATTGTTCTAGAATTTTAACTTTTTATTAAATATTTTGGGGGTTCAGAGTACTATACTTATCATATATATTAAGAAACTAAATATTATATCATTCTTAAAGTATTTACAGCTTAAATGATTAATAAGGGTAAAAAAGAAAACTAAACTAAAACAGTCTTATAAAGGCATATTGTTATAAAATAACAATGATGTAAACTATGTATTAACTATAAGTAAGCAATAGGGAACCTTCAGAAATATTGACTTCACAAAAAGAAGCACATACTGATCTTCATAGTTTCTGAAATATTTCTATGTTTATGTTTATTATTATACAAATAAATACTTAATTGTTCTATTTCATATATGTTAGATTTGTTTCCTTAAAGTTGCTAGATAGACATAACATATTTGAAGAGAATGGTTCTCTTTTCTTCCCCACAGCACCTTGAAAAGTTATAGACTCATAAAAAGAATATTATATATATATATGTATCCTTTAATATTTTAAATTTATAGCAGGTTTAAATTTCTCCACCAATGGAATGGATATTTATTTGCTATTTGGTTTATAAATCACACTCGACTTTTTTTATTTGTTTGAAGAAAGTGGCCATTACAAATTTCTTAAAAAATGCAAATTTCCCATTTTTAACTGAGTACACATTGACTGACAAACAATATTACCGAATATGTCCTTGAAATCATAGTCTCATAGATTTAGAACTAGAAGAAAGCTTAGAAATGACTTAATCTAGTTTTCTAGCTTATCCTAGGTTAAGGCAACTAAGTGATACAATGTATAGATTACTGGACTTGGAATCAGTAGAACTGAATTCAAATCCAAAGTTATATGCTTATAAGCTTTGTGACCCTGGATTTGGATAAGTCACTTAAGCATCATTTGTCTGAGTTTCCTTATCTATAAAATGTGCATAATAATACACCTACCCCTCCTTAAGATAGTTATGAGGATCAAAGGAAATAATACTTTGAAAAACATAAAGTATTTTTTTAAACACTATTTCTTATAATTGTATGGAATACTATTTTTTTTTCTTCCTCGGCACTAAATGGTAGTCAGAATTCAAACCAAGGTCTTCAGATTCCAAACTCTACACTCTGCATTTCAGTTCTAAATACTTTATATTTTTGTTCCACTATGTGGGGCTTTCTCATTTTTATAAGAAATTGACTGATGCTTTACACTTTTATTACTTAGAGGAAATTAAATAGAATGGGGATAGGGTTCTGGAATTAAGAAACTCATTCAAGAAAATTTGAATTTAAATCCTGGAAGTCATTTACCCTCTCAGACTCTGTTTTATTAATTGTCAAATGGAGATAATAACAGTTCCTACCTCATTGCTTTATCGTGAAGATCATATGAAATAATATGTAAAAAATAGTAGTGAGCAAGAATCAAAGTCAAGAAGACCTGCCTCTGACACCTATTGATTGTGTGAACTTAGGTAAGTCATTTTAAGTTTCTCTGGTTTTAAAAAAAAATCTCTAAGAATTTAATGTACACAAAAGTGACTGATATGCATTGACAGAGGAAGTTCCCTCATTCCATCTAACATTGAAATCACAGATCCTGTCCCTATGCCTATTTCTTTTGTACACTTAAAGAACTACACATTAGCAACTATAATTATTATTGTATTTTTCCATGTATTTCAGTGATATGTGATTCTTTTTTCTCTTTGTGAGATTCCTAATTATCACCTATGGATCTATTTTAAAATGTGATTTCATTGTAGATCTATAGTAGTGTATTACATTTGGAAAATAATACAGGATAATTGACATGGCCTATACTGTTCAGACACAACAATACAATTTTACGTGGATTAACTTATTTCACTGTCACTAAAAGAAATATTTTTCATGTGTGACTGTTATAAATATTACAATCAGAAGGCAAAGTGGAGGAAGACATGCCAGAGAGGGTTGAAAGATGGAAAAATGTGAAAGAATGAGCTCACAAACTGATCATCACGGCAGAGTGTAGGCTGAAAGAAATGACTATAAGTATTATTTTGATGAAAGGAAACAAATGATTTAGATTGTATTCACACAACAGAAAATAAAGCTTTTCTTTCTTATTTTTAAATTGAACTTTTTATGTGATTACCATACAGATACAGCCTAATTTTGAAAATATCAATGCAATATTAGTGATGGAAATTGATTTGTGAATGGGTGAGCATGGAAAATAGGTGTTAAACTTGCAGAATGGGGGGGGGGGGGAGTTACCAAGGTGAGAAAATGAAACAATAAAGAATGAAATTTCCGGTCTTCCTATATCTAGGAAATAGAATCATTAACCCCAGTCCCAAGCATATCAATCAATGCCACATTTCATGTCTCATAAGTTTTGGAGAAGGATATTTTAATGCTAAAGGAAAATACTGGTTAAAGAACAAAAAATATCAGAGTATATTGACAAAGGATAGTTATTCAAAGATAAATTATTTCAGGAACACCTCAGTCAATAAATATTATTAAGTGATAATTATGAACTAAATACTAAGGATAGAAATTTATTATTTTATTTACTTTACCTTTGTTTAGAAAATTATGTTCTAAATTTTCTTTCCTCCTCTCCAACCCATCCTACTGATAAGGCAACCAATGCAATATCAATTACATGTGAAATCATGCAAAACATATTTCTAAATTAACCATGTGACAAAAAAGTAAGAAAAAATAGTTAAAAATTATACTTTAATCTGCCCTACATTCATCTTTTCTTATAGCATAATGTTACTTATCATAATTCTATGCCATAAATTGTTCATTCATTCCCCAAATGATGCACATTATCTCAATTTTTAGATCTTTGCCACCACAAAAAGGTTATTATAAATATTTTTGTATATGTACATGTATATGTATTTTTCCTTTTTATTTGATCTTTATGTAATAATGCCCTAACAGTGTTATTGCTGGGTCAAAGGGTAAGCAGAGTTTTAAATCTTTTGAAACATACTTCCAAATTATTCCACAGAATGCTTGGGAAACTTCCACAGTTCACATTTCCAACATCAATTCATTATTGTATCTTTTTTTCTCTCATTCCTTCAGCATATGTTATTTCAGATAGTGTGCAATCTTCAGGGATATTTTAATTTGCATTTCATTAATCAGTAGTGATTTATAGCTTTTTTATGTAACTTTAGATAGTTTTGACATTTTCTTCTGAAAGTTGCCTGTTTAAATATCAATTATCAGTTGGGTAAGGTTCTATTTTTTTATAAATTAAACCCAGTTCCTTATATATTTGAGAGATGAGACCTTTATCTGAAAAATTTGCTATATAATTTTCTTTATTTTACTTAATTTTCTATGATCAGTCTTTTTTATTTTTTTCCATTTCTGTATAATTATTTATGAATTCTTTTGTAGTTTTCTTGCAAAAATTCTAGAGTAGTTTGATATTTCCTTCTCCAGTTCATTTGGGGGATGAGGAAACTGAGGCAGACAGTGTCACACAGCTAAAAAGTGTCTGAGGCTGGAATTAAACTCAGGAAGGCAAGTTTTCCTGACTTTGGCCCCAGAACTCTATCCACTGCACTACTTAGCTGAAACAAAATATAATTTTGCTGATGATCTGTTTATTTAGGTATAATTTTGCTTTTGCTTTGTCTGAGATCATGACTGCTAGCCCCACATTTTTACTTCAACAGATATTATAAGATTCTGCTCCAGTTTCTTAACTTTGTCTTTGTTTTCAGTGTCTCTTGTAAACAAAATATTGTCATCCCTTTCTAGCTTGTGAATGAACTCTTCCCATTCAATATTATAATTATTACCTGTTCATTTTCTTCCATCCCATTTTCTTTTGTTTATCCCTCTCTATCTAACCTGGTCCTTCTCAAAAATGTTTTCCTTAATCTGTCCTCCTTTTTATCATTTTCCTCCATCCTTTTTCTTTAATCCCCTTCTCCTTCTGTTTTCCTATTGCATAAGAAATATTTCTATACCTAAGTATATTCTTTGCTCTATAAACTATTTAGATAAGAATAAAGTTCAAACTTTGTCTGCCTCCCTTCATTTTCCTCTCTACTTCAAAAGCTCCAAATATGCCTCTTTAATGTGAGAAAAACATTCTACCTCTCCCTTACCTGTTCTCCCAGTGTACCCCTCTTTCTCTTCATTTTTTTATCCTCCAACATAATTGACCTTTATTCATGCCCTCTTTCTATGTAGAGTAATTCTAACTTCCATTATCTTGAGTTGCATTTACAAGCTTCTCATGTAGGATTGTAAACTCCATTTAGCATTATGATTTTGCTTTTGTGTTTACCTCATTATGCTGATCTTGAGTCTTGTGTCTGAATGTCATATTTTCTATTCAGCTTTTATCTTTTTTTATCAGGAATACTTAAAAGTAATCTATTTCCTTAAATATCCATTTTCTGCTAAAGAGTTGTACTCAGTTTTCCATTAGAAGTTATTCCAAATTATAATTCTACCTTTTTTGCTTTCTGGAATATCATATTCCAAGTTCTTCATGCCTTTTTCAATGGAAGTCACTAAATCTTATATTATCCTGACTAATATTTGAACTGGGTATTTTTTTACTGGGATCTTTGACCTGGAACCTTGGAATTTGACTACAATATTCTTAGGAGTTTTCATTTTGGGATCCCTTTCAGCTGATCATTAATAGATTCTTTCAATTTCTATTTTACTCTCTGGATCTAAGATATCAGGGCAATTTTCCTTGATAATTTCTTAACAGATAATGTTTTGACACTTTCCTTGATCATGACTTTCAGGTTGTCCAAAAATTTTTAAATTATCTTTCCTGAATCTATTTTCCAGGTATTTTTTTCTGATGATATATTTCATATGTTCTTCATTTTTTTTTCATTCTTTTGACCTTATTTTATTATTTCTTGATGTCTCATGGATGCATTAGGTTCTACTTGACCAATTATAATCTTTAGGTAATTAAATTTTTCAGTGAGTTTTTGTATCCCTTTTTCTATTTAGTTAATTCTACTTTTTTTTAAGTTCTATTCCTCAATGAACTTTGTGCCTTTTTGCAATTAGAACAATTCTTGGTTTTTTTAGAATTTTATTTATTTATTTTTCTAATTACATGTAAAGATTCAACAATAATTTTTGTAAGGTTTTTAGTTTACATTTTCTTTCTTTCTCCCAACCCTCTCCCCTTCCCTGATAGAAAGCAATATATATATTAATCATGTTGTATAAGACAATTCTGTTTTCAAGGGTTTTTTTTTCCAGTATTCTGTACCTCTTTTTCCTAAACTATTCATTCTTTTTTCATTTATTTTCACATCAATCTCATTTATTTTCCCAATTTTTTTCTCTCCCACCTCTTATCTCTTTAACTTTTCAAAGAATTCTTATTGTGGTTTTTGTCTAATTAGTTTTGGGCAAGTTTTTTTTTTTGTTATTTGCTTACTTTCCAGATTATTTCTTCACTATGAACTTTAAGTTAAAATTTGTCTTGACTAGAAGTACTCCAAGATTCAATTTTGTTCTTTTCTGGGGTGTTTCTTTTTGGTGCTTCTGGCTTCAGAGGTAGTTCTTGGGGTTTGGAGGTTCTTTCAAAGTTAGGGATCCAGGGATAGATCTTACCTATACTCTAGTATTTACCCAGGAAGGTCCTTTAATCCTCTTCTATTTCTAACATTCGTACTTCAACTCTTCCATAGAACTTTACTAGGATCTGTGCTCCCTTGGGATTGACATAAGCACTCTGGAATTGTGACCCAGAACTGCATTTGGGCAATGGAGTTAGCAGTCAACACCAGTAGCATTTAATTCCATCAAAGGGTCCCTTCTAATCTCTTTTTGTTCAGTTTTTCCACCTTCTGTTGCCTCTCTAGGCTGAGAGTTTCTGAAGCTGCTGTTACTAACACTTCACCCAGCTACCTCCAAGGCCCACTGCTAGCACTTCTACACTTGGACTCCCAGCTGGCATCACAGTCCTCTCCTAAGCCAATCTTCTAAATTGTTGTAGGTGGGGGAAATGTCTCTTCCTGTCTTTTTGTTGTCTCTCATGCTCCAAAATTTGATTTGAAGTGTTATTTTAAAGTACTTCAGAGTGGGATTCTGGGAGAGTCTGGCTAGATTGTTGCTTTGCCTTCAACATCTTGTCTCTGTTTCCCTATGTTAACTCTTTATTTTAGGCTTTTCCAAGGCAAATGGGCTTGCCCAAGGCCACACAGCTAGGTAATTATTAAGTTTTGGAGGCCGGATTTGAACTCAAGTACTCCTGACTTCAGGGCTGGTGCTCTATCCACTGCACCACCTAGCCATCCCTTTATGTTAACTCTTAATGATAACCTCCTCCCTCTAAATGTTCATAATCACTTTCTTTAATTTTATGTTTCACACCCATATCTAAGCATAATCCCAGAAACTAAAATTTTTCAGGGATTGAACTCAAATTTGGCAATCTAAAATTATAATTACATGTTGACACATATTTGAAATCAGATAAGAAAAGTGGATGATAACATGATTACCATGGTAATTTGGGGAAGAAATGGACTGTAAGATTATAAGATTTACCTTCTTTTTTTTTAGGAGGACTAGGTTGGATATTAAACTGTCCCTTACAAAAAAGAAAACAAATAAAAGAACAAAATTCACCTTTCTATTAGTGCTTTTTTTTAGATTTTTTGCAAGGCAAATGGGGTTAAGTGGCTTGCCCAAGGCCACACAGCTAGGTAATTATTAAGTGTCTGAGACCGGATTTGAACCCAGGTACTCCTGACTCCAGGGCCAGTGCTTTATCCACTACACCACCTAGCAGCCCCCTATTAGTGCTTTTGAAAAAAGTAGAACTCCATTAGCAGCAACTCATGGTACAGAGATTCACACTTGTATGACAATCTTAAATTGTATAACAATCTTAAAAAAAATCTAAAGAATTTTTGCCCAGAAAAAAGTTGAACTCTTAGTCATGCAACTGTGAATGGGACACAAAATTGATGCCAAATGAGTCACAAAAACATGCTACCCTATGGAAGGAGATTAGACTTCAGAAGAATCTACCTTATAAAACTGGATCTTGATGAGAAAAATAGATTATGTAACTTGAAGACTTATTGGAATCCAAGTGGTTTTGCTATAAGACTAAGATTAATAAAGAGGGAAAAATCCATCAGTTACCTCTTGAAGATCCATTTAGGGCTCTAATTGTGGGAAAATTTTTTTTTTCAATCACAAATTACTTCTTATCACTACTAGTTATATGTGGGCACTTACTGCCTTGGTAACACTGTTGCCAAGAGACATATGTTCAAATAATGCAAAATCATTTTTTCTCATTGTAAGTAAAATTGCACTAGTTTGGTAACCCTGATGAAATAAGGAAGGAAGATATTTGTATCAAATAAAGTAAATCAATCATTTTGGTTTATCCAATCTATTGCTTCCTCTCAATAGTAAACATGGTTAATTAAGAAATGAGATTACTTGTTTTGTTAACTAACTGAAATATTGCCTGTGCTTCAAGAATAGAAAAAAAGTTAAAAATAGTCTTTCTGATTTCCTGTTCTCTAAAAGTGAGTGTTCTTGAGGAATTCTCCTGGGGCATCTTCTTTTCTCCATTTATACTTTTATAATGCTTATTGGAGATCTTATCAACTTTCACTGATCCTTTAGGTGACCATTTTTCAAATCTGGGTAGTATAGTCCAAATTTCTATACTGAAATGTAGTCTTGTATTATTAGTTGGGTGTCTCTACATGGGTTACAGGGGAATTCCTTAGCTTTTCAGTTTCAGCATCTATCTCCACTTCAAACAAGTCTCGGAGTCATAAAAATGCTTATTACTCATTAATTTCTATAAATAGAGTGATGAAACCTCAAGGTCTCCAAAGTGCTGCTATTTCAATATTCAAAAGTATAATACTGATGTAATCAGGGGAATTTCCTTTCAATAACAGCAGGAGTTATGTGCAAGAGAAGGAGAAACCTTTTAGTAGCGAAAGTAGGATTGACTCTATATCCATTTCTTTTTCTACTCCTTTTTATTTCTCCTTCTACCTTCCCTATTGTAAACTAGCATTTTTTTTACTTTTTCTAGTAAAATTTTTCATAAAATTTCTTTTTTCAGATCTCAAATATATGCAGTCCTCTGCTAAACATTTTGGGACAGGTTGGGCAGAAATTTCTGAGATGGATCTCTTAAATGGAGTTCAGAGACTCACTCTTCTACTGAAGCTGGTCCCTGGGTCCCAAAGATCTTAGGAACATAGAATTAATAGGATTGTATGATCAAAGAATCATGCGTGAAAAATCTCAAGTTTGACCTGGTGAAATTACATGATTGTCACAGGCTCATGTAGGCAGATCCACAATTTTCACCCTGATTCTCTGACATTAATCCTAGTGGACTTTCCACTGCAGCATACTGCTTTCAAAAATACTGCTTATTTCTCCCTAGACTATTCTTGCCTCCAAAGATCTCTATTTTTGTTGAATACAGAATCATTCTTTCAGTCACTTGGGTTTATAGTCTTAGTGTCATTCTTTATTCTTCCCCTATATAATGAGTTGATGTTTTATTGTTTCTACCCCCAAAACCACTTGAACTGATCCATTTCTCTATACACATTCATCCACCAAGTTAGTTCAGGTCCTAATCAATTATGCGTGAATATTTCAGTAGTTTTCTAAAGGCTCCTCCTCTTTCTGGTTTCTCCCTATTTCAATCCAGTCTTCCACACTGCTGCCTAATTAGTTTTCCTAAAAGTATCAATCTTTTTATGCCACTCTGTTGCTCAAGAATCTACATTGGTTTCTTTTTGCCTCTAGAATAGAATACAAAATCCTAAAACTGGTATTTAAAACCTCTCCATATTCTGCTCCAAATTACTATTCCAGCTTAATTTTACATTACAATATTCTTCTTCGTATACCTTCTTTCCCCTTTGAGTTGAAATTCTTTATGTTCCCTCATTTTGTTATTCCTTCTTTCACTTCTATGAGTATATTTTGTCATTGAATTCCTAGTCCTTAACATAATGCCTTGCATATGTTTCTGTTTTTCAACTGTGTCTAATTCTCTATGACCTCATTTAGATTTGTCTTAGAAAAGATGCTGAAGTGGTTTGCTATTTCCATTTCTAATTTATTTTATAAATGAGAAAACTGATGCAAACAAGGTTAAGTAACTTTTCCACAGTCATACACTAGTAAATGTCTGAGGTTGGTTTTGAACTCAAATCTTCCTGATTCCCAGACTGGTACTCTATCCACTGAGCAAATTAGTTGCCTATGTATCTTCTTTGAAGATACTAACTAGGTATTTAATAAGATGTCTTTTGAATTGAAACAGTGAAATTAGTGATTTTTTTATTTTCAGAGAACATATTTAAAATATTAAATATTAAAATATTAAAATCACTGTGATTCAAATGAAAAATGACAGTACTGAGACAAGAAAGTATTCTAGGAACTTAATGGAAAATCCTATAATCCAATAGAAAATCCTGGAACATGAAGTACAGCTACTATTCTCATTGCACCAAAATTTATTGAAAACTTACTTTTAGCCCTTATTCTCTGTCCTACTTTTTCATGGTCACAAAATTATGTGCACATTCATATAATTATACTGATAATTACCTAATAATTAGCATAATTAACTATAGACTCTCTTGGGAAGGCATAAGTAACCAATTGCACCTGTATTTTGCTAATTTCAGGTGCAATTACTTGTGCAGACAGTTTTTTAACACCTGCAGGTAATTTTGAGTAGAAAAGGTGAACCTGCAACAAAAGTCTGACTGAATATTTTCCCATAATGCCTCTATAGTTAATACTGCTTACTAGTGCATTACTTTGATATCATCAGTATTTTACATTCTTAGGAGGTTAAAGTATATTTATTGAGTGACATTTAGATGTTTTGTAAGTTGTGATGTTTTTGTCTCAGAAGAGAAAATAATATTTCCCTGAAGAAAGGAAATTTCTAGATATAGGGACCATGACCAAATGGAAATGATTAGTCTTCTATAAAATAAAGAAATTATAGCAGAATAGAATGCCCTTGGAATAAAAGGAGTTGTAAAAAATATAGATTTACCTGAGGCTTGAAATACCCAGGATCTGGACTTTGATTCATCAGATTATTTTTATAATACTAGATTATACAGTAAATAATAAATATTTAATGAGTAAATGGATGGATGAATGATACTTCTAATAATATTACTACTTTCCACTTATACAGTGCCTTTTATTTTTCCAAATACATATCTATTGACTTATTGAAGACTCACGATTAAATACTGTGAGGTTGGGGTAGACATTATTATTCCCATTTCTTTTAGGGAAACAATTGAAAGTCCAGGGAACTTAAATGCTTTGCCAAGGTCATACAGTTTTTAAATTGCAGTTGCATCTTGTACCAGATCTTCTGACTGAAGATTTGTGTTCTGTCTTATCTACAGGAATGACAGTACCACTTTGTATCTGCATTGGAGGATTTCACTAGAGTCAAATTGGGAAAATAAGTAGTGCAGTCCATTTCCATATAAAGTGTCAGTGTCAATTAAGAGTCTTCCCCCTTTTAAAATGCCACTTTATTCTCTTGTGAAACAGGACTGAGTTGACTCCTAAAAGAGCAAGTCTAGAACTTTGGCATTTCTAATCAATAAAATGACTAAAATCTTTATCATTATTGAAATGGGGAATATTCTGTTTAGCAGAAAATCTTTTTTTTAAATATCTAGATGGTTCAGTTTCAGTCCAATTTCATGTGCTAGTGAATATTTGGTACTTTTAATTTGGATGTAATTTGAGGGACCTTGAAATGCAGTATTCTTTCTGTGGTAAGCTTTCCTTACTGGAGATTTCAACTTAAAGTTTCAAGGAAAAAAAAAACCTGATTTCCAAAAAAAAAAAAGAAAATTAAACAATTCAATTGTGGAATCAGGAGTCTTGACCCCCTAGACTTTACCTGAAACATAATAAAGTATGTTTATCCCATTTTTCTAATCTTCTCAGTCTCTTTATACAGGATCTTACTGTAAAAAATGCAACTTTGTTTTTGTTTTTAAAGATGAGTAATTTAGAAATTATATTAATTTAAAAGATTATTATCTCATAAAAATCTGCCAATTATTGGATATATGTAAATTATTGTCAGAGAGAAGAAGAGAAAAATAGTGAGGATATATATACATATATATATGTCCAAACTTTGAATTTAGTGAAACTTCAATATGGGAAATTTCTTACACAAATGCATATTGGCAACTAGTTTATATTTCTAGACAGCTGCTTCTAAGACTTAAAATACCCTACAAATCTTGATTCTAAAATTGATGCCAGCTCTGCAATCTTAATATATTTTGTTTAGAAAAAAAGGAAACCTTAAGTCCTTTACTTGCTCCAAATAGCAATGAAATGAAAACATGTATTTTACTGGTATTTCATCTAAGAAATATTTAGTAGAAGTGATATATGTATATACATATATATGTATATACATATATATGTATAAAATTAGGATACTTCTATTTTAAGCTGCTAAAATTTGGGAGTAAATATTTCCATGC
Organism: Macrotis lagotis; assembly: GCF_037893015.1. Lineage (NCBI taxonomy): Eukaryota > Metazoa > Chordata > Mammalia > Peramelemorphia > Peramelidae > Macrotis > Macrotis lagotis. Next base: position 624,829,225 of record NC_133658.1, read on the forward strand.
AAATGCCTTCTACTTAAATCAGAACAGACTGTCCTGTGTGATTTCTCCAAGGTTTTAGGAATAGACCAAATGTCTTTCAGATGCATTTTTTCCATATTTCATCTTTTTAAAAACCCTTGAGTAACTTCCTGGGATGGTAGGAAAGATGAATGAATACTGAATGAATCCTATTCTTACAATGCTAAGCAAACCTCGTTTTTCAACTTTTACCTGACTTTATCATTTCCTTACAAGTGACTCAGTTGTATATGCAAGACATCTATGATTTTTCTTATTGATACTCTTTACCTACCTAGATCACAACTTAATTAATGGTTTGTCTTTGATAATGTCTGTCTTATTAAAAAATTTATTTTGTAACTGGTGATGAGTCTTTCCAAACTTAGCTATTTTAGCTTTTGCTTGTTTGTATTTTTATATCTAATACATACATACATAGATCTTTACTTATCTCTTCATCAAAATCAGTGTATCGTCCTTCTCTTCCCCACACACATTGATATATATCAATAATCCATATATAAATATTAAATCTGTAAGATTAGTTTTGTCAATTTTTAAATATTTTATTTGCATTTAAATATTTGTATTTAAAATAGTATTTTAATTTTTCCCAATTATAAGTAAAAATAATTTTGACATTCATTGTTTTATTTTGAATTGCAAATTTTAAACTCTCTCCTTCCTCCCCACCCAAATGGTAAGCAATCTGATAGAGGTAATACATGTGTAACTATGTAAAATATATCCATATTAATTATTTTGTTCAAGAAGATTTGAAAAGTGAAAAATAGCATGATTCAGTACCTATTTAAATGACATCAGTTGTTTCTCTGGAGGCAGATAACATTTTTCATCATAAAACTTGGAATTGACTTGAATTCTTACATTGCTGGTAATAACTGTCATTTACAGTTGTTCTATATACAATATTGTTGTAATTGTGTACAATGTTTTCAAGATTCTGTTTACTTCAATTTTTATCAGTTTATGTAAGTCTTTCCAGGATTTTCTGAAATCATCCTTATCATTTTGTATAACAAAATAATATTTCATTATAATCAGATGCCTCAGCTTTTCAGCCATTCCCCAATTGATGGGCATTTCCTCTATTTCTGATTCTTAGCCACTACATGAAGATCTCCTCCTAATATTTTAGTACAAATAGGTTGGTTTCTCCTTTTTTTGAGTTCTTGAGATACAGATCTTTTAGTAGTATTGCTGAATCAAAGTAGGCACAATTTTTTAACTCTTTGGGCATGATTGCAAATTCCTCTCCAGAATGGTTGAATCAGCTCACAACTCCACCAACAGTACATTAGTATCTCAGTTTTCCCTTGTCCCCTCCAGTATTTATCATTTTTTTCATATTACCAATCTTATAGGTACGAGATGACCAAATTTGTTTTTCTGACATTGTCATCTAAACTTGTTAACCTGGTTGCTGGATCTGACTGGAGGAATGGTCCACTCAATAAATATGATTATTTAATTTGTACTTATCTATATTTATTTAGTATAGCATTTATACAGGCATACCCTGGATTTCACAAGCTATTGAGAACTCAAGACAACCTACCTAACAACTCCCACCTCTGATACATGATCCTGGAAAAGTCATTTCACCTCTTGTTGCTCTAGACCAGATATGTATGACCCACAACTTGCCTGAGTGTGGCCAAACAAGATTGAAATATAATTGGGGAATATTTAACTGAATAAATAAAATACTGCAAAAGAGAGATTATGCTAATATATGATTTTCCAAGCCACTATAATCCTTCATGCATCCTTATGAATGGTTTAGTAACCTCTATTTCTATTCATGTTTGACACCATTGTAATAGACTGGAATTTACAGAGATGGTGCATTGATAGGAAATTCTTTATCCTAAACAAATGTTATAATCACAGCTCTAGTTCATTGTTCCTTCCAACATATGTACATTTATTTATTTATTTGAATAGATTTTATTCTATGAAAAAATTTTAATATTCTATTTTATTTAATATTTTAATAATAGCTAACATTTCTAAATTATACAATAGATAAAGTGCTATGCCTGAACTCAGAAAGACTTGTCTTCCTGAATTCAAATCTGAACTCAGATACTTACTAGTTGTGTGACCATGGGCAAGTCACTTAACCCTCTTTATATTAGTTTCCTCATCTGAAAAATGAGCTGGAGAAAGAAATGGGAAAAAAAAACTACTTTAGAGTCTTTCCCCAAGAAAATTCCATATAGGAAACAAACAGTTTGAACACAGCACAAAAATGATTGAACAACTGAACTGAACATTTATACAGCACTTTATTTTAGCATTTCATGTATATATATATATATAATATATTAGTGCATTTTTTACCTCTTTCTGTTTTTATAGGAATGGGAGGGAGGGTGTCTCCACTACAATTTTTAAAATTCATATACATACACTCTCATTTGATTCTTTTAAATTTTTTATTTTGTTAAATATTTCCCAATTACAAATAAAAAAATTTAACTATTTTTAAAAATTTTGAGTTGCAAATTCTCTTCTTTCTTCCCACCCTTTCTAACCCCTTGAGAAGGTAAACAATTGGGTATTGGAGTGTGTGTGTGAGTGTGAAGTGAAAGAATGGCCATATTTGCAATGTTGCAAAAGATAACACAAGCACAATTAAATAAGAAAGAATAAAGTCTTTAAAAAATATGCTTCAATATTCATTCAGAGTTGATCAATTCTTTCTATGGATAACATTTTTCATCCTAAATTCATGTTTTCCCAGGTTTTTCTGAAACCAACTTGCTCATAATTTCTTATATACAGCCATATAAACACAACTTGTTCAACCATTTCCCAACTGATAGCCATCACCTCAATTTCCAATTCCTTGCCTCCAAAAAAAAAAAGAGCTTCTACAAATATTTTTATATCAATAGGTCCTTTTTTGTTTTTCTTTCATGTTTTTGGGAAACTGTAATGGTATTGTTAGATCAGAGCCCTTTGGGCATAGTTACAAATTGCTCTCCAGAATCATTGAATTACTTCACAACTCCACCAGCAGTGCATAAGTATTCCAATTTTTTTTCCCCATATCACCTCCACTATTTATTTTTTTCATTTTCTGGCATAATAGCCAATTTGATAGATGAAGTGGTATCTCAGAATTGTTTTAATTTGTAATTCTCTAATCAGTAAGGATTGAGAGCATTTTTTCATTTGACTTTCAGTAACCTTGCTTATGGTTAATACATAAGATATAAGATTTTCCATGGTAAGGCCTTATAGTTTAGTTACAGAGAATTACTTACCCCCAATTCACCCCTGATGTATGGGGAGGGGAGATGAGCAGGACTGCTCTTATGCACACTTTTAAAACAACTTAATCATTTAAAAGAACTGCTGAACATCCTTGAAGAGTCCTGGCCTTGATTAACACTGCCTGTCTTTTCAGGAATTAGCTATTCCTGAATGAAAAGACCATAATTCTTGGGGTTTGGGGAAGGGATGGCTCCCTCCTTAGACAACTTGGAAAATTTAATTTTATTCTGCAAAAAAATTGGCCAAAAAAAAATCCTTTCTTTGTTTTCAGGCTACTTAAAACTTAGTTAGACCTTAATGTAATTGGAGTCTCACCTATGCAGAGGATACTTTGCCTGGGAGCTTCCCCATCAGGACTCTGGAGGCTGTGCCCCATCACTCCCCAGCTACTGTTGATTCAGATGTTGAAGCTCCCCAAATCAGTGATGTTTTCTCTTACTGTTTATGTTTAACATAGGCTTTGCTCTTTTTATTATTTTAGGATTTATTGATTACTTTTGGTGTAAAACTGATTTACTTCTGTTTTATAATCACTTTATTAAATATACTTTTTCTTTTTGTTGGCATGAATGTGTCATTTTGGAGGAGCAAATTGAAACCAAACTCATTAATCAAAAACCTTGATGTTTTCTTCTGAAAACTGCCTGCATTTATCTTTTGACCATTTATCAGCTGAGTAATGGCTCTTATTTTTACAAATATGGTTCAATTCCCTATATATTTGAGGCATGGAATCTTTATTAGAGATACTCAATACAAAATTTCCCTCCCAGTTTTCTGTTTTTGTTCTAGTTTTGGCTCCATTAATTTTATTTGTGCAAAAACTTTCAAATTTCATAAAATCAAAATTATCCATTTTATATCTTGCTTCTCTCTCTCTAGCTCTTACTTGGACACAAGCATACCCTTATCCATAGATTTGATAGGTCCATTTTTTCATGTTCCCTTAATTCACTTTTATCACTACTTATGTCTAAATCATTTAGCCAGTTCCACCTCATCTTGGTATGCTACATGAAGTGTTGGTTTATGCCTAATTTCTGCTAAACTGTTTTCCATTTTCCCCAGCAATTTTTGTCACATGTTGAGTTTTTGCCCCCAAGGTTTGGAATTTGGAGTTTCTCAAACATTAGATTTTTATGATCATCTACTACTATATATTATATACCTAATTTATTCCACTGATCCACCACTCTACTTCTTAACCAGTATAAGATTGTTTTGGTGTCACTTTGTCACAGAGTTTGAAATCTAGAACTTCTAAACTGTCTTCCTTCATATGTTTTTAATTTATCTTTGATCATTTTGAACTCTTTTCCAGATAAAATTCGATATTATTTTTCTAACAATATTGAATAATATTTTGGGAGTTTGATTGGTATGAAACTGACTATATAAGTGTTATATTGACTCAGCCTTCCCATGAGTAATTTAATATTTTTCCACACATTTGTTCAGTCATTTCAGTGATGCCTGATGCATTATGACTCTTTTGGGGGTTTTCTTGGAAAAGACACTGGTTTGGTTTGCCATTTCCTTCTCCAGTTCATTTTGCAGCTGTGGAACTGAGGCAAACAGGGTTAAGTGACTTGCCCAGGGTCACACAGCTAATAAATATCTAAAGTCAGATTTGAATTCAGAAAGATGAATCTTCCTGATTCTAGGTCAACCATTCAATTCACTTTTGCAATTGTTTACATCTGTTTTTATTTGTGTGAAAATGCTTTGTAAATGTATTCATGTATTTTTTGGCTTTGTCTTCCAGGTAAACTCTGAAGGATTTTACTTATAGCAATTATTTTATTGATTTTTTAAATTTTAGAAAGATTTTATTTATTTTGAATTTTATAATTTTCCCCTAATCTTGCTTCCCTCCCCCACCCCCGACAGAAGGCAGTCTGTTAGTCTTCACATTGTTTCAATGGTATGCATTGATCTAAGTTGAATGTTATTAGAGAGAAATCATATCCTTAAGGAAGAAACAGAAAGTATGAGATAGAGCAAAATTACATAATAAAACATTTTTAAATTAAAGGTAATAGTCTTAGGCCTTTGTTCAAACTCCATAATTCCCTCTCAGGATACAGGTGGCATTCTCCATTGCAAATACCCCCAAATTGTGCTTGATTGTTGCCCTACTGGAGTGAGCAGGTCCATTGAGGTTGATCATCACTCCCATGTTGCTGTTAGGGTGTACAATGTTCTCTGGTTCTGCTAATCTCACTCAACATCAGTTCATGCAGTTCCTTACAGGCTTCCCTGAATTCCCATCCCTCCCAGTTTCTAATAGAACAATAGTGTTCCATCACATACATATACCACAGTTTATTAAGCCATTCCCCAATTGATGTACATTCACTCAATTTCCAGTTCTTTTCCACCCAGAAAAAAGAGCTGCTATGAATATTTTTGTACAGGTGATATTTTTACCCTTTTTTCATCATCTCTTCAGGGCATAGACCCAGTAGTGCTATTGCTGTATCAAAGGGTATGAACATTTTTTGTTGCCTTTTGGGACATAATTCCAAAATGCTTTCCAAAAAGGTTGGATGAGTTCACAGCTCCACCAGCAATGTATTAGTGTCCCAGATTTCCCACATCCCTTCCAACAGTGATCATTTTCTTTTCAGGTCATATTGGCCAATCAGAGAGGTATGAGGTGGTACCTCAGAGGTGCTTTAATTTGCATTTCTCTAATAATTAGCTATTTAGAGCATTTTTTCATGACTATGGATCTCTTTGATTTCCTCATCTGTAAATTGCTTTTTCATATCCTTTGACCATTTGTAAATTGGGGAATGCCTTGTCTTTTCTTAGAGAATTTGACTCAGTTCTCTGTATATTTTAGAAATGAGTCCTTTGTCAGAAATACTAGTACTAAAAATTGTTTCCCAATTTGCTACTTTTTTAATCTTGATTACAGTGGCTTTATCTGTGCAAAAGCTTTTTTAATTTAGTGTAATCAAAATTATCTAGTTTATTTTTTAATGATGTTCTCCATCTCTTTCTTGGTCATAAACTGCTTCCCTTTCCATAGATCTGAGAAGTAAACTATTCCTTGATCTCCCAGTTTGCTTATAATATTATTTTTTAATATCTAGATCCTGTATCCATCTTATCTTGCTGTAGTGTGGGAGGTGTTGGTTTAATCCAAGTTTCTACCATACTAACTCCCTATTTTCCCAATATTTTTTATCAAAGAGAGTTTTTAGCCTAATAGATGTACTCTTTGGATTTATCAAACAGCAGTTTACTATAATCAATTCCTGCTGTTTCACCTAGTCTATCCCACTGCTCCACCACTCTATTTCTTAACCAATACCAGACAGTTTGATGACTGATTCTTTTTAATATAATTTTGGATCTGGTAGGGCTAAGCCACCTTCTTTTGTCCTTTTTTCTCATTAAATCCCTAGTGATTCTCAACTTTTTATTTCACCATATGAATTTACTTACAAATTTTCTAACTCATTAAAGTAATTTTTTGGAATTTTGATTGGTAGGGCACTAAAGAAGTAGTTTAGTTTTGGTAGAATTGTTATTTTTATTATATTAGTTCAACTTTTCCATGAGTTGATGATTGACCCTTTATTTAAATCTGATTTTTATTTGTGTGAGAAGTGTTTTGCTATTGTTTTCGAAAAGTTTCTGAGTCTGCCATGGCAGGTAGATTCCCAGGTATTTTATACTGTTTGAAGTTACTTTGAATGGGATTTCTCTTTCTAGCTCTTTATACTGCATTTTTCTAGTTACATATAGAAATGTTGAGTATTTATGAGAGTTTGTTTTATATCCTGTGACCTTGCTAACATTGCTAATTATTTCTAGTAGTTTTTAGATGATTTTTTGGGATTCATGTCATCTGCAAAAAGTAAGGGTTTTGTCTCTTCCCTATCCCAATTTTTTTTTCTTCTCTTATAGCTGAAGCTAACATCTCTAATATAATACTGAATAGTAGTGGTGATAATGGGCATCCTTGTTTCACCCCTGATCTTATTGGGAATGCCTCTAGCCTATCCCTATTGCATATAATGCTTGTTGATGGTTTCAGATAGATACTGCTTATTATTCTAAGGAACAATCTATTCATTCCTACACTCTCTAGGGTTTTTAGTAGGAATGAGTGCTGTATTTTGTCAAAAATTTTCAGCATCTATTGATATAATCATATGATTTCTGATAGGTTTGTTATTGTTATAATTAATTATCCTAACATTTTCCCCAATATTGAAGCAACCCTGCTTTCCTGGATAAATCTTACTTGGTCATAGTGTATTATCCTAGTGATAACTTGTAGTCATTTTTCTAAAGTTTTATTTAAGATTTTTGCATGTATATTCATCAGGAAGATAGGTCTATAATTTTCTTTCTCTGTTTTAATACTTCCTGATTTAGATATCAGCACCATATTGGTGTCAAAGAAAGAGTTAGATAGAGTTCCATCTTCACATATTTTCCCAAAGAGTTTATATAGAATTGGAATCAGTTGTTTCTTAAATGTTTGATAGAATTCACTTGTGAATCCATCTGACCCTGGAGATTTTTTCTTAGGGAGTTCAATAATGGCTTGTTGAATTGGATTATTTAAGTTTTTAATTTCCTCTTCATTTAACCTGGGTAATTTATATTTTTGTAAATATTCATCTATTTCACTTAGATTATCAAATTTATTGGCATAGAGTTGGACAAAATAATTCTGAATTATTACTTTAATTTCTTCCTCATTGGTGGTGAGTTCACTTTTTTCACTTATGATACTAGCAATTTGGTTTTCTTCTTTCCATTTTTTAAATAAAATTGAACAGAGGTTTATCAATTTTATTGGTTTTATTTCATAAGCCAGCTCTTGATTTTATTTATTATTTCAATAGTTTTCTTGCTTTCATTTTTTTAATTTTTCCCTAATTTGATATTTAATTGGGGGCTTTTAATTTGTTCTTTAATTTTTTTAGTTGCATATTTAGTTAACTTATTTCCTCTTTCTCTAATTTATTCATATAAGCATTTAAAGTTATGATATATCCCTGACAGCCACCTTGAGTATATCCCATAGGTTTGGGTATGTTGTTTCATTATTGTCATTATTTAGGATAAAATAATTAATTCTCTCTATAATTTGCTGTTTGATCCACTCATTCTTTAAAATGAGGTTATTTAGTTTCCAATTAATTTGGGGTCTATATCTCCCTAGCCCAATGGTGCATGTGATTTTTTATTGCATTATGATCTGAGAAAGATGGATTCACTATTTCTGCCTTTCTGTAATTGATTACTAGGTTTTTATGCTCTTGTACATGGTCAATTTTTGTGTAAGTGCCATGTACTACAGAAAAGAAAGTATATTCCTTTCTATCCCCATTCAATTTCCTCCATAAGTCCATCATGTCTCGATTTTCTAACAGTCTATTTCAGATTTATCTAAATCTGAGAATGGGAGGTTGAGATCTCCCACTAGTAGAGTTGTTTTTTTGTTTGGTTTTTTGGCAAGGCAATGAGGTTTATTGACTTGCCCAAGGCCACACAGCTAGGTAATTATTAAGTGTCTGAGGCTAGATTTGAACTCAGGTACTCCTGACTCCAAGGCTGGCGCTCTATTCACTGTGCCACCTAGCTGCCCCCACTTTTAGAGTTTTGTTGTCTATGTCTTCCTGTAACTCCTTCAGTTTCTCCTCTAAGAATATGGATGCTAGACCACTGGGCAAATGCATAGATAGTACTGAAATTACTTCATTGTTTATGACACCTTTTAGGAAGATATAGTTTCCTTCCTTATATCTTTTAATGATATCTATTTTTGCAACTGCTTTGTCTGAGATAAGGATGGCTGATGGCTTCCCCTGCATTTTTCACTTCAGCTGAAACAAAATATATCTTGTTCCAACCTTTTATGTTTACTCTCTCTCTCTCTCTCTCTCTCTCTCTCTCTCTCTCTCTCTCTCTATATATATATATATATATATATATATATATATATATGCTTGAAATGAGTTTCTTGTAAGCAGCATATTGTAGGATTCTGATTTTTAATCTACTCTGCTATTTACTTATGTTTTAAGGGAGAGTTCAATCCCATTCACACTCAAAGCTATAATTAATAACTCCTTAATGCTCTCCATGTTATTTTCCCTCTTTGTTGTATTTTCCCCCCTTTTCCCCTTTATCCATATTTCCTTGTATTTTGTTTCTGACTACCACCACCTTTAGTGTGTTTGCCTCCTATATGCAACCCCCTCTCCTTTTCCCCCCTTTTCCTTTGCCCCTTTTTGCTTCCCTTCCTTTTGTTGATTCCCTCTTTCTTTACCCTCCCTTTTCCCCCTTTTCCCTTTCTTACACTTTGAAGGTAAGTTTCTTAACTTATCTTAGTGTATGTATGTTAATTTTCAGCCAGTCTGATGAGAGTAAGGTATAGGTGCTTCTCACCTCCACCCTTCTTCCCCTCTTTTGCAATGAGTCCTTTGTACCTCTTAATGTAATTAGATTTACCCCATTCAGTCTCCTCCATCCTCCCTTCTCTTTATTGTCCTCCTTTAAAAGTAGGTATTGTTTTCAAATCTTTCTATATGAGTCACAGAAATGTCATGATTGTCTATCACTTCTGGCTAAGTACATTCTCTCTAACAGAATTACAATTATTGTGAGTTATAAGAGTTGTTCTCCCAGGTAAGGATATAGCCAGTTTCATCTTATTGGATAACAGTTTTTCAAATAAGTCATGAGTGTCCATCTCTTCTGACTAATTAAATTCTCTCTAATAGAGTTACTATTCTTGAGAATTATTTAAGTCTTTCTCCCAGGTAGGGGTATAACCAGTTTCAACTTATTGGATAACATTTTTTCTTTTTTTTTCTTTTTTTTACCCCTCCCCTCCTTTTCTTAACCTTTTCATATGTCTTTTGTTTGAAGCCCAAATTTTCTATTATGCTTTCATCTTTTCATCAGGAAAAACTGGAAGTCTCCTATTTCATTAAATGTCTATCTTCTATCCCTGGAAGAGAAGGCTCAGTTTTGCTGGATAATGAATTCTTGTTTGCATTCCAAGTTCCCTTGCTTTTCAGAATATTGCATTCCAAGTCCTTCAAACGCTTAATGTTGATGCTGCCAAGTCCTGTGTAATCCTTACTGTGGCTCCTTGGTATCTAAATTGTTTCTTTCTGGTTGCTTACCGGAGTTTCTCTTTTATCTGATAGCTCTGGAATTTGGCCACAATATTCCTTGGCATTTTCATTTTGGGATCCCTTCCCAGAGGTGGATCAATAAGTTCTTTCAATAACTTTTTTTCCCCTCTGGTTTCACAATATCAGGGCAGTTTTCCATCACTAAATCCTGTAATATTAAGTCCAGGCATATTTTCCTCTTCAATGTTTTCAGAAAGACCAATAATTTGCAGGTTATCTCTCCTTGATCTATTCTCAATGTCAGTGGTTTTGCTGATAAGGTAGTTTACATTTTCTTCTATTTTTTCAATTTTTGTTTTTGTTTTTGTTTAACAGCTTCTTGTTGTCTTATGAACCCATTGGTTTCCACAGACTCCATTCTTTTTTTTAGTGAAGAATTTTCTTCACTTACCTTTTGCAACTCCTTTTCCAATTGGTTAATTCTATTTTTGTAAGAGTTTTCCATTTGAGGAATTGAATTTTTTTTTTAGGTTTTTGCAAGGTAAAATGCGGTTATGTGGCTTTCCCAAGGCCACACAACTAGGTAATTATTAAATGTCTGAGGATGGATTTGAACTCAGGTACTCCCGACTCCAGGGCCAGTACTCTATCCACTGTGCCACTTAGCACCCCCATTGAGGTTTTGAATTATTTTCTTTTTGCATTTGTCCAATTGTCTTTTCCAAGGATTTGTTTTCTTGTTGCAATGTGTTAATTTTCTCGAGTTTCTTTTCCCATATTTTCCAATTGATTTTTAAACTCCTTCCTAATTTCTTCGAGGAAATCTTTTGCTACTGGAGACCAAATCATATTCTCCTGAGAGATTGTATGTCTCTCTGAGTTAGGATCTTTTCCTTCTAGGAATTTTTGTATGGACTCCCCTTTCACTGGCCTTTCTTCATTTTCTAAAGATCACAGGTTTGGTGTTAGGATACCTAGAGGCTTTACTCACTGGGTTTAGTAACTCCAAGTGGGCTGGCCAGTAGGGGGTGCTAGAGACTTTGCTCCCTGAGTGTAATAACTCCATCTGGCCAGTAGAGCTACCAGTCCCACCACCAAAGACTGTGCTCTCCAGTTGTTTCTTAGAGCAGTTCCCACAGCAAAAGCCTCCAGGGTTGATCTTAGGTTAGTCCAGCTCTCACCCCCCCCCCCCACTGGCTGTCTATTCTCTGTGTCCGGCTCATCCAGGATCACTGGAGACAGACCTTGAGGTAGATATTCTTCTACTAGCTTCTTTCTGGGTTTTGTCATTTGTATTTTTTTAAAAGAGGTTTGTTTTATATTATAAATGAGGAAAGATCAGGGGACCTTAGCACACACCTGGCTTCTCTCTGCCATCTTGGCTGGAACTATTTTATTTAATTTTTTTATTACAGGATATGTTTTAATAACACCATCATAATATTCATATTCAGTGAGTATACCCTCTCCCTTTTTTTGCAATTTTGTATTTTTTGTATAATTGGAGAATCTTAAGAGATACAACTTCTGTGAATAGCAGATACTATTTTAGATACCATTAGATAGCAATACTATTACATGACAATGCAATGTTATGTTCATGAATAAATCTTTTTTGTAACCACTACTTTTTTTAATTTATTTTTTATTCTCATCTTGTACAAATGTTTTTGTACATTAATAAAATATTCTTGTTTACAAGTAAACAAAATACCCCTCCCCCCATGAATATAGATAGACTTGCTTGGGCGAAAAAAGTAAAGGGGAGAGAAAAAAAATTAAAATTAAAAAAAATAATAGTAATAATTGTAGATATGGCCAGGTGGCACAATGGACGAAGCACCAGCCCTGGAGCCACGAGCACCTGAGTCTATATCCAGCCTCATAAACCCAATAATCACCCAGCCATGTGACACATGCAAGCCACCCAATCCCTACTGCCCTGCAAAAACCTAAAAGAAGAAAAAAAAAGACCCAAAATAAAATAAAATAGTAATAATGGGGTGGCTGGGTGGCAGACAGAGCATTGGCCCTTGAGCCAGGAGCACCTGGGTCCGAATCCGACCCCAGACACCCAAAGATCACCCTGCTATGTGGCCCCAGGCAGGCCACCCAGCCCCACTTGCCCTGCACCCTCCCCCAAATAATAATAACAAAAAATGTGCTTCAGTCTTTATTCCAACACCAACAACTCTGTCATGGGTGGATCACATTCTTTATGATAAGTCCATCACAAAAGTTACTTCCATATTTTTCCACCATTGCCATTGCTGATCGCAACTCCCTCCTTTCTTATTTCTCCACTACCATGTACTCTATTTTCTCTCTCCTTTCACTCTGACTCTGCTGTAGGGTTGCTGAGTGGCAGAGCAGACAGATCCCTGGTCTTGGGGCCAAGAAGCCCTGAGCCCCCATACCACCCCTTAGGCCCAGAATCTACCTGGCCCTATGGTTCTGGGCAGGCCTTCCAATCCCAGCCCCTTGCAAGAAGTAAAAAAGAAAATGTGTTATATCTGACCACTCTCCCCCCATGGTCCATACTCTCCTCCTTTATTCACATCCCCACTTCTTCCCCCTGCTCCCCCCTCCTTCTTACTCCAGATGTCTATACCCCATTGAGTATATTTGCTGTTTCCTCTCCTAGCCATCTCTGATGAGAGCAAAGGTTCCCTCATTCCCCCTTGCCTCCCCCCTTCCATATCATTGCAATAGCTCATTGTAATAAAAAAAATCTTATTATGTGAAATACCTGGGACTATTCCCCCTCTCCTTTTTCTTTCTCCCATTCCATTTCCCTTTTTTTCCTATTGACTCCATTTTTACACTATATTTTATCTTCAAATTCAGCTTTCTCCTGTGCTTCAACTATAAAAGTTCCCTCTACCTGCTCTATTAACTGAGAAGGTTCATATGAATATTATCAGTATCATTTTTCTATATATGCTGTTCATCCTCATTAAGTCCCTCATATTTCCCCCCTCTCCTCCAATCTCCATGCTTCACCTGAGTCCTGTATCTGAAGAGCAAACCTTCTGTTCAGCTCTGGCCATTCCAAAAGGAACCTTTGAAATTCCCCTGGTTCATTGAAAGTCCATCTTTTTCCCTGGAAGAGGACATTCAGCCTTGCTGGGTAGTTCATTCTTGGCTGCATTCTAAGCTCTTTTGCCTTCTGGTATATTGTATTCCAAGCCCTACAAGCTTCCAATGTAGTTGCTGCTAAGTCCTGTGTGATCCTGACTGCAGCTCCACGATACTTGAACTGCGTCCTTCTGGCTGCTTATAATATTTTCTCTTTGACTTGGGAGTTCTGCAACTTGGCTATAATATTCCTAGGGGTTGGTTTTTTGGGATCTCTTTCTCGGGGGGGATCAGTGGATTCTCTCCATTTCTATTTTTCCCCTCTGCTTCTAGAATATCAGGGCAATTTGCCTGTATTAATTCTTTGAGAATGATGTCAAGGCTCTTTTCCTGATCATGACTTTCAGGTATTCCAATAATTTTTAAATTATCTTTCCTAAGTCTGTTTTCCATATCAGTTGTTTTTCAATGGGATATTTCACATTTTCTTCTAATTTTTCATTTTTTTGGTTTTGAAGTATTGATTCCTGATTTCTGGTAAATTCATCAATGTCCCTGAATTCTATTCTTTGTCTGAAGGATTTGTTCTCCTCAGAGAGTTTTCTTATCTCTTTTTCCATCTGGCCAGTTTTGCTTTTTAAAGCATTCTTCTCCTCAATAACATTTTGAACTGTTTTATCCATTTGACCTAAGCTATTTTTTAGCATGCTATTTTCTTCAGCATTTTTTTGGATTTCCTTGACTAAGCTGCTGACTTCATTTTCATGTTTTTCTTGCATCTCTCTCTTTTCTTTTCCCAGTTTTTCTTCCAACTCCCTCATTTGATTTTCAAAGTCTTTTATGAGCTCTGTCATAGCCTGAGCCCAATTTTTGTTTTTTCTTGGAGTCTTTAGATGCAGGAGCTTGTGCTTCCTCATCTTCAGACTGAGTATTTTGATCCTTCTTGGGCTCATTTGCAAAATATTTTTCAATGGTCTTCCTCTTGTTTCTTTGCTTGCTCATTTTCCCAGCCTAAGCCTGGTTTTTTTGGGTGATTCCTGAGCTTTTGGGACACTCCCACAAAGGTCTCAGTGTGTGAGGCTCTGTCCTCCCTCCTGGTCTGTGAATGACCATAAGTGCCCCCCTCTGCCACAGGGCTGAGGTTGGGGGGCCTGCTGTTCTATGGGGGGGCCTAGACTGCAATCAGGATCTGAATGTGGTCAGAGCCTCAGAACATCCAGGGGCAGAAGACAGAGCTCCGCAGTCTCTCTCTCTCTTCACTCCCCTCCCTCAGCTCAATGGGCTCATGCCCTGGAGGCTCCTGCTTAGGGCCTTGGCCTGCTTCTGTTTCTGGGTCTGGGCTGCCTAAAGACCAAGCTGCTCGCTGTGTGTCCCGAGGGCTAGGCTCCACGTGCTTCGCTCTGGCAGAGGTCCCCCACTATTCCCCCACTTTGTGCCCAGTGCTCTCTGGGGTGAAGCTCAGGAGACTCCCTGCTGCTGTGAGCCATGGCTCCCACTGCCCTGGGGCTGCCTCCTGGAGGCTGAAGTTCTTTCGCTCTGGCGGGCCGCCCCTCTGACCCTGGGGAGCAGAGCCTTTCTGCTCTTTTCCAGGTTACCTTGAGTAGGAGAACTGCCTCACTGGGTCCCTTTGTGGGTTCTGTTTAGTTAGAGTCCTTAGCTTATGAGTTTTTATCAGAGAGCTCCTAAGACTCTATCCCTTCATGTCACCATCTTGGCTCCACCCCTCTATTTTATTTAATTTTTTAAAAATATTTCACTTTTTATTTTTCCATTTGCATGGTAAAGTTTTCAGTTTCAAAATTTTCTTCATCCCTACTTTCCCTACCCCCTCTCCTTGGCAGAAAACAATATAACATTGGTGAAACATATAACTATATTAAACAAATTTCCATATTAATCATGTTGTAAAAGAAGAATAAAAGCAGAAAGGAGGAAAAACCCATTAGATCAAAGAAACTTCAGAACACATAAAATAAATTTTAAAACTTGAAAGATGTAAACTTTGATCTGCATTCAGACTCCATGATTCCTTCATTGGATATGGATTCATATTTGCCATCACATGTCCTTTAGAATCCTTTTGGTTATTGTACTACTGATCCATCAGACTTGATCATCTTGTTTTAACAATGTTGCTGTTAATGTGTACTGTGTTCTTCTGGTTCTGCTCACTTTATTCCACATCAGCTCATGAAAAGTTTTTCCAGGATTTTCTGAAGAACTGTCTCTCATGATTTTTTTAAATTTTATTTTATGTTTCCAATTTCATGAAAAGGTAGTTTTCAGCATTCATGCATTTGCATGTTTATGAGTTTCAGTTTTTTCTATCACCCTCCTTTCTCTCCACCCTCCTCATGGTGATGAACAATCTGATAAAAGTTGTATATGTACGTTCCATCCATATTAGTTATGCTGTGAAAGAGGAATTAGAACTGAGGTTTTTCTGGGGTGGGGCACGAGAAAGGAAAAAAATGCTATTCAAATTTACAGTCATGATTACTAAATCTATTTCTCTCCATATTATCTCCCCCCCATTGTTACTTTTCTCTTTCCTTCACCTTATCCCTCCTCACCAAAGTTTTGCTTCTGATTCCTGCCTCTTGATCTGCTCTTTTCCCTTTCCTTCTTTTCCCTTTTAACTTTTCTTTTTAATTTTTACTTTACCTTTACCATTATCTATACTTTTACTTTCACCTTCCCTTTTATCAGTCCTTTCTTCCCCTTTTCCCCTTCCCCACCATTTCCCTGTAGATTAGGATGAATTTTTAAACTCAATTGGAATGTATTTTATTTCTTCATTGGACTGAATCTTTTGAGATTAAGTTTTACTCAGTGTTCATAGCCTCCCTTCTTTCCCTCTGCTTTAATAGTTGTTTGTGCCTCTTCATGTGGTATTATTTATCCTCTAATGCCTTTGCTTCTCCTAGTATAATTCTTCCTTTCATATTTTGATTTTAAACCTGTCTTGTATCCACAACCTCTTTCAAGATATCCTCCTTTTATCTGTCCTGAGAGTAGTGCAATTCTTAAGGTTTGATTGATTCATTGATTTATTAATATGTAAGCAACATTATCTTATAGTCACTTCATACCCACAGGCTCTGTCACAGTATACTGTCCTATTAGAAATACAATTCTCAAGAGCCACAAATATCATCAAATTAAAATCAAATTATACTATTTTCTCTTTCCAAGTATCCTCAAAGAACAATCCTCATGAGCTAAAGTATATTGTAAAGCAAAATCATTCAAGAGCTAAAAATTTGATCACATTACAATCAATTTATACTCATACCCTGTATTCTATGAAAAATACACTTCTCAAGGGTTGCCTAACATTTCCCCCCCTTCCATTTATCTTTCTTAGACATCTCTTAAGTCTTGTATTTGAAGATCAAATTTTCTGTTCAGTTCTAGTCTTTATATCAGGAAATTTTCATTGAAAATCCATCTTTTCACTTGAAAGATTATGCTGAATTTTTTAGGGTGGTTTATTTTTATTTATAATCCAAGGTCCTTTGCTGTCTGAAATATCATTCCAGGTTTTTTGATCCTTTAATATTGAACATGATAAGTCTTGCATAATACTAACTGTGGATCCCTGGTATTTAAATTGCTTCCTTTTGATTTCTTGCAGTATTGTCTCCTTTAGCTGAGAATTCTGAAATATTCCTTGGAAATTTATGAGGGGTACTCTTTCTGGGGGTGATCAGTGGAGTCTTTCAAAAACTATTTTATCTTTTAGGATAATTTCTTACATGCTATTGTCCAAGCTTTTTTTCCCTTATTATGACTTTCAGGTAGACTAATAGTTTTCTTCATTTAATTTTTCATAATTCTCCTCCATGACTCTCACTTCTTTTCTCCATTTTTCTCCTTCCTCTCTTCCTTGGTTTTTAAAATTCTTTTTGAGTTCTTCCAAGAGATCTTTTCGTAATTGAAACCAATTCATCAACCTTAGAGGCTTCACATGTAGATATTTCGCCACTGCTTTACTCTTCTGAGATAGTGCTTTTATCACCCCTATCAGAATAGTAGATGTCAGTGTGTAACATTTTTTGTTTTTCTCTTTTGTTTTTCTGGTCATTTTGTAGGTTGAATTTTGCTTCTGTGGCATAAGGTATATAATCTCAAGCTTTGTTTTGCTGGGTTCTGGGGATCAGGTCCCTGGTTTTCTACTCTGGTGCTTCCAATTCTCCATTTGCTCCTAGGGTAACCCAACTCCACCTCAACTTCATAGGGCTCAAAACCTTGCTCTCTCAGTTGAAATTAGGACTCTGCTGGCAGAGCTGTGCCAGGATCATAGCTGTGGCTAAAAGTCTCTCATTGACTTTCTAGCTCTCCTGACTATACTGTGATGTACTATCCTTTTACAATTGACCTTTTACCCATGTAACAGACCTTTTCCTGCAAGTCCTCCAAGATATTTCATTGAAAAGTTATTTTACTGATTTTTTTTCTGGTGGGTTCTGTAGCTTTAGGATCTATTTAGAAACTTCATTCAAAATTATTTTGAGAAAAGCTTTGAGAGTTTATAATTTTGCACCATCATCTTGGCTCTGTTGCAGCTATTTTAAATGCAATTTATCTTTCTATCTCTTACTTCTCAGTTTTGTTGGTAATATCCTCATTTGATTTCTTACATCAACTAAATGAAATAGATAGTATTATCTCTATTTTGCAGATGAAGAAATGGAAACTCACTGATGTTTAGTGCCTTGCCCATGGCCACACAGGTGATAAGTTGCAGAGCCTGCAAAAGCCATTAGGCTTACTCCCCTCATTCACTAGATGAGGAAACTGAGACTGAAAAAGGTTTAATGATTTTTATCAGTGTCACACAGCTTGTAAATGTCTAAGATAAGATTCAAATTTAGGTCTTCTTGTTTCACACTTAGTCCTCTGTCTACCATTCAGCTTAGTTGTTTGGTCTCCATAAGTACATCCTGTGGTGTGGAATATGACCTACACTCATTTTTTTATTTCATTTAATTCTTGTAAATGTATTTCTATAAGTCCTTCATGAAAAATCTATGCAACATGATGGTAGCCTTCCATTAGGCCTTTTAATTTATTGTTGATACCAGTGAGTGTAACATTTAGACAATTCATCTTTTAAGCATTTCTCTTGTTCCATAATCAATCCACTTTGTTTTCTGTTCAGACATGTACAAGGTGACATTTACATCAATCAAATATGAATCATTGTGGGAAACTTTTTGCCATCACATATCCATTTCTCCATGTCCATTTGAATTCTTCATAAATTATAGTTTTCTATAATCTGTAGCTCTCTAGTAATCCCAGGAGAATTTGGCATGAAAAAATGGGGTTTATGTCAGGCAACTTAGGATCATAGTATCAATGATTTAGAGTTAGCTCATTCCCTAGACATCAACTATTCACATTTTTAAAAAAAAATTTCACATGAGGAAATCAAGGTTTAGAGAGGTTGAATTATTTGACTAAGGTCAAGTAGTGAATGTCAGAGATGACATTTAAACCTAGGTCTTCCTGACCCTAAAACCATAACTCAGTCTATGAAACCTTCCCTTTTTTGTGACAAATTTTGTGATAAAATTGTGATACTGTTTTCCAAATACAGACCAAACTGTCACCCTCTTTTCTCATTCTAATCAGTTGTAATTATTGTGCTAGACCAAACTACTGTTTCAGGAATCATGGAGCCCACCATACATGCAGTTACTGAAATGAAGATGGGATTGTGAATCATCGCATTTTTGACCATATATAAAATTAATCTTCCCCGAGTGACTTGGGAAGGCAGAAATATCTCTTTTTAAAAATCTAATTCTCAGATTTGCAAATGAATCTATGCTTTCATTAATTCAAGTGTGTTTTCTAACAATATGCTCTTCAACTGTCCATACTTGTCCATCCTCTTCTAATTTTGTCCCTGTCCTTCCCAAATGTTTCCAGGGTTGAGCTACCCAATCTGATAGAGACCATCCTCATTTTCTGCCTACATTTTGAGTAACCCAGTAGAGAATCCCTGCCATATACTAGCCATTCTTTGCTCTTGCTATATGACTAGTCCTTTTTCTCTATCACATAATACTTTGATAACCTTCTTTATCTTGTTCTTTAGTTTCTTCATTGTTGCATCCTGATGATTTCTGTCATGTCTTTTCATTGCCTTCTAATACTCAACTTTAGTATTTGAAGGCAATATAGAGTTTCAGTTCTTTCTATACAGAAACAGCAGTAAAATATGTTTATTTCCAAAGTGAACTTTTTTTTGCTATTATGAGAAGATGAGAGTAATTAAAAGGATTTTTCAATATACTAAGCGAAATCTACCTTGCTGACAGCCCTATTTTCAATTCTGGGTCCATCATTTTGTGAAATTATATTGTCCATTCTGTATACTCATAATTTTTCATAAGATATTTAGAATCATAGAATCATAGATTTAGATCAACAATAACATTAGAAGCATATAGTCCAACCTCATACTTTTAAAGTTAAGGAAAATGAAATTCAAAGAGGCAGTTAAATGGGGCAATTGATAGTTTTAGACCCAGAATCAGGAAGACCTAAGTCCCAATCTAGTCTCAAACATTAAAAAGCTATATTATTCTGAACAAGTCAATCTCTGTATGTCTCAGTTTCACATTTATAAAATACGGTTAATAATAATAACACCCACCTCTAGGGTTGTTTTGAAAATAAAATGAGTTGATATCTGTAAAGTGATTTGCAAAATATAAAATGGCATATAAATACTATTTATTATTCTTGTTAATAGTAATAATGATGACAATTATTTTATCAGGGTTACACAGGTAACAAATGTTAAGACTGCAAGTGCCATACTCTATATAATAATTTTCACGTTTATTGAAATTTGGAAAAGCAACATTTCTTGATCAATTTGATCTTTCCTGTATGTATAGTTAGTTTCACTTCCCTTGCAATAATCTGGTACTTGATGTAAACAGCATTCACAAACAAAAGTATCTCAAGGATCTCACCATTAACAGAGAATTAATCTTCAATCTGGACTTCCTGAACCTGCTCTTTCACAATAGGCAATAATTTGAGCAAGTACATATCACTCCATTTTTTTCACCTAATATTTATTATCCATAGGTATTGAACAGACTTGTTAGGGTTGTTCCATCTTCCAATTAATCCTGAAAGATTTTGGTATATGAACAGGAAACATCATCATGTTATTAAAGTTCTTATGCTATACATGTCAAATACTTCTACATAACCAGCTAATAAGAACAATGAGATCTAATATTCCCTACATCTTTGACTTGATATAGGTATGGTTCATTGTTGAACTTTACCTTTAATAGTTCCTCCTAAAACATCTATAGCACCATGACATTAAAGACTAATTGTGGTGGTTCCATAATCTTGACTGAGAAAAGTTATTTATGATAGTTATTTTTCTACAGACTTCTCATTATGTCCTTACACTAAAAATTTATGTATAGATGACCCTCATAGAGAGTTGATATAGATCAGAAGTAAGCATATATTTTAGTAATTGTTGATATCCTTTTTTTTGAAAGGGTATTAGTAAAATCTAAGTTTTTCCCAGACTTGAGATCTTCTCTTCCTTTAGATGATTTCCAAATTAGCCCTGAACTGTCATTATTATTATTATTATTATTATTATTATTATTATTATTATTATTATGTTGCCTTTAGTGTGAATCTCCTTTACATTTACTTGATCCAATCCAGCAACTTTTTTCTCAATCCTTTCCTCTTTGACTTTAATAGTCCCTCTTTAAACATCTATAGCAGCATGGTATTAAAGATGTGGTTCCATAATCTTGAATGAAAAATAGTTACTTGTGGAAGTTTTTTTTTAATTTTTCCCATTTGGTTTGCATTTCACATCCTGAATGTTCTTTAGAAAATTGGTAGAGAGGCAAAGTCAAGATGATGTAGTAAAGGCAAGGACTTACCTGAGCACTCCCCTAATGTGCTTCAAATGCCTTTAAATAATGACTCAAACCAAATTCTAGAGTGGCAGGACCCACAAAAAATCTGAATGAAGGAATTTTCCAAAGCAAAAAAAAACCCTGGGAGCTAAGTCAGAAAGTTCTGCTGCACCAGCATGAGAGAGGAGCAAATGAGAGCATGAATCATGCCCAACCATCCAGGAACAGGAAGCCCAGTGACTGGATGAATGATGGTGATGGTTTCCAAACCTCTCGACTCAGGGTTGGCCAAGGACAACTCTGCTGCACTGGGGTGAGATTGGAACTCAGTCCAATGCAG
Organism: Macrotis lagotis; assembly: GCF_037893015.1. NCBI lineage: Eukaryota > Metazoa > Chordata > Mammalia > Peramelemorphia > Peramelidae > Macrotis > Macrotis lagotis. Next base: position 624,850,989 of record NC_133658.1, read on the forward strand.
ACTTCAGTAATGCAGACCTGACCCATCAGACCAGGACCTAGAGCCACTGAAGCAGCAACAGCAGCAGCTGCTGCTTCTTGGAGCTCTCAGGCCACAAATAGTAAGGGAGTCAGAAGAGGATCACAGAGGTCTCTTTGGTATCACTGTGGTGGGATCTGTTGCTTTGCCCATACTTAGATCTGGGTCACAGTCTGCTACCTCAGTCTCAGGAAAAGGAGCAGAAGCACAACAAAACTTACTGCACCAGCAGAGCAGGGACCCTCCTCACAATTCCAAGGTAGAAAGGATTGTTTGTGATCATCCATGGAGCACAAAGTACAGGCCAGTAGAGCAATCAGAGCTTCTAATAAGACTTTAAAAAGTTTTTTTTTTGTTTTTTGCAAGGCAATGGGGTTAAGTGACATGCCCAAGGTCACACAGCTAGGTAATCATAAAGTGTCTGAGGTCATATTTGAACTCAGTTTCTCCTGACTCCAGGGCTGATGCTCTATCCACTGTGCCACCTAGCTGCCCCATCTCATAAGATGTTGGATAAGAGGGGCAGTTAGATGGTGCAGTGGACAGAGCATCACCCCTGGAGTCAGAAGGATCTGAATTCAAATTCAGCCTCCGATACCTAGCTGTGTGACCTTGGGCAAATTGCTTAACACTATTGCCTTGAAAAATAATTATAGGATTTAAATAATATAATCTTCTTAATTAATTACTATGCTTGATCATTGCTATTTTTTGTGTATTTTAAGTGCTCATCTTAGTTCTGAGGAGTAGAGGGTCTATCTATACATAGGGAAGTAACTCAGGGATTACTTTCCTCTCCATAATATGTCTTTCCATCTGTAGTCAATCTCATTCTTTACTATATTATTTGATTCTCACCATGTCCAATATCCACAAATTTTTTTTAAAGAAAATATTCAAAATGCAGAGGTCTAAGATTCTTTTAAACTCTGCAGGTCTTTGGTCTTTCTCATTTCATTCTTCTGAAACATACTTCCCATATATTTCCCAGGGTACCCCCTCTAGAAACAAAAAAAAAATAGGAATCAATAATTATTCTCTAGCCACTACAACTGATAAAATAGTTACCCAGAATTTAGAAATATCCAATTTTTATACAAAAAAAACCCTCACAAAAGGCAACGTCATTATGTTATTTTGACCAAGAGACAGAACTGTTATATATGCATTCAAATGATCAATTGTGAAATCATATACATAGGATTTTTATTGCTTTGATTCTTTGTGTTTCCTCTCTTTTAGTAAATATAGTTTTAGATTGAAGGTGTTTTGAAGATGACATTTCTGTCCAGAATGAGTCTTCAACAATGCACAGCTATCCATTATATGAGAATCTATAAGTCATTTGTATAGTAAAGAGTACTGGATTTGGAAGCAGAGGAACTTAATTTGAATCTTTTATTTATATCTTTACTACATTTTAATCTTGGAAATCATACATAGAGTTTTTTTTTACTATCTTGGTCAGTAAACCATCAATGTATCTCTAATTCACTTGGGACAGGGAAGTTAGAGATTAAAAGAAACTACAAGGTAATAATTGCTAACACTGAAATCCAGAATTGGGAGATCAAAGAAAATGGTCAAAGGATGGAAGGGAAGAGAAAGGAAATGGAAGTATTGTCTGGTATCTTTTATTTCAGTGAATTATTCTTGCTTACTATGTGCTAAATTTTGTTATTTCTTTGCTGCTAAAGGTATGTTAGCACCCTCTAAATTTCAGCATCACTGAGGCCTTAATTATGGTTCTTCATCTTGATCAAGTCATTTCAAATCTCTGTAACTCAGTTGCTCTATGCATAAAATGAAGAAATGGTGATGAATGACTTTCATGAACTTTTCCAATTCTGTAAGAACCAACTCAATTGAAGTTTTACTGAAGACGAAATAGAAAATTAAATGAGTACTTTATGAGAATATATTTGTGGAATGTTTCAAATAAATTTCATAAAATACAGTATTTCCAAAGATCCTTTAATACAATAATCACAATTTAATTTCATATAACTGAGTTCTTTTTTATATTTGCTTAATTGAAAAGATACATAGGCCTAATACTTTCCCCCAGATTTTAAACCTGATTTTATGTTTTTTTGAATAGCTTCTTATATATTCATGTAAATCAATAGTTTTTTTTTAATTCAGTGTAGGTCTCATACAACCTCTTAATATTTTATTGTTCTATCATTGGTGTGATTATTTCATTGAATAAAGTTCAACATACAATCTGTTCATTTATTTATTTTTCCAACTAAGTTTTAATTGTATATTTAAAACTGTAAAAATCTCTTTTCTTTCATGTCAATATGTCTGGTTGTGAGCTCATTATTTGTAGGAGTGTGGAGTCATATTTGTTGGTGCAAAAAATGAAAGAAGATCAAGGCTTCATATCTTCTAGAAAAGTCCCTTAATTACCATTTATATTAAATGTCATGCAGTATTTAATATGAGGCAATGTACAAAGCAGATGCAACCAAAAAATAGAATTTTATTGCTTGTCAGTTTCTCAACATATTTGAATCACATAGGCTCACTGATAGCAATGTAGTTTCAAAGGGGGCATCTTTTAAGTGAATCACACTATTATCATCATTATCAAAGTAACTGAAGAGGACCTTCCCTTTTCTAAGTGATTCAAAAGGAGGATTTAGACAGGCATGAGATAAGACCCTGCCCTCAAAGAACTTAAAACCCACTGGAGAATGACATGACTCATATCAAAAGATCAAAAATCACATTAGCATGACCTAAATGTGTGATAATACATAAAATGCTCCAGAAGTTTAAAAGTAGGGAGCCATTACCAAAGACCGAAGACCAAAGAAGCTCATGGAAGGATTCATGTAGAAAATGATTTTCCCTAAAGATGTGCTATAGATGAGTAAACAAAAGAAATCTAGTTTGGGGATAGCATTCAGTCATTGGATAGATATTTATTAAATATCTTCTATGTCTGTTAGGTCTTGGTTTAAGTGAATCATTCTTGCTTACAAGGTACTATACTTTTGTTTCTTTTCTGTTAAAAGAATATAAGTGGGGCAGCTAGGTGGCGCAGTGGATAGAGTACTGGCCTTGGAGTCAGGAGTACCTGAGTTCAAATCCGACCCAGACACTTAATAATTACCTAGCCATGTGGCCTTGGGCAAGTCACAACCCCATTGCCTTACAAAATCTAAAAAAAGAAAAGTAAGTGTTCTTGAGTAGCTTGAGTAGCTTAAAGTTTAGGTTCTAGGTATCAAAAGATATGAAAATGATGTGATCCATACCTATGTTCATGGATCAATAAAGCACAGACATTGATAATACAGTATATAATAAATGCTTTGAAGAGCTTTACAGAAATGCTATATGAAATCCAAGAGAGAAGGATAGTGATAAATTAGTTGAAGGAAAAATAAGAATGGAAGGCTTCATTTAGGAAATGCCCTTTGAGTTGAATACTAAAGAAAAAGTAGAAATTCAATAGATAAAGGTGGAGGGACATCCCAGAAAAGTTGCATTGAAGGCCTATGCTAAAATGTTGAAAATGATAAATTGAAGAGACAGGAAGTATATAAGAAATGCTATGGAGATAGAACTGGTGAGATTTAGAAACTAATTGCACATGAATGGTGAAGAATGAAGAAAACTATAGAATTTTTCAAACATAAGGAATAGTGTCAAAACTGTGATAAATTTTGGACATATTAATCATGACATGCTCAGTGCTAATTCAGATCTAGATGAATTTATCTTGATTTAGTGATATGGGTCTGAACTTGAAAAGTGAGCTCAGTACTAGAGAGGTATATTTGAAAGTCTTTTGCAAAAAGATGGTAGGGAAAGACAAGGGAACATCTGAGATAACGGGGAGGGAGGGAATAGGTAGAAAAAAGACAATAGCACCAAGGAAAGGCTCTTGCATCATCCATGCTAAGTGGTCAGAAAGTAGAAATTAAGTAAGCCGAAGGGCTAGCTAGAGACATATGGGATGGTCATGTCTCTGGAGCAAAGGGAGAAGAGAATAGTTGGTATTCAGCACTACCGAAATACTGTCAACAGTGCAAAAGTTTCAGAGGGATTTAGAAAGCTATGAAATGAAAATAATAATAATAATAATAAACTGAGAATAACAGCAACAAAAATAATAACAGCAATTAACATCCATGAAATCTGTTAAGGTTACTAAGCATTTTACAAATATTATCTCATTTTATCTTTAAAACTACCCTGGGAGGTGGATTTTGTTATTTTGTACATTTTATAGGTAAAGATTCTTAGTCAAACAGAAGTTAAGTGAATTGCCCAGAGTCAAATAGTAAGTGTCTGGAAACAAACCATAACTTACTATTGACTCCCAGTAATCCTCTACTTCTGTGCCACCTAGAGGCTTTGGAATTAGTGATTCCAATATGCTAGTAATATATAAAATACCATATATTTGTGGGGGGAGGAACAAATCAAGCTTCAAACAGTTCAAGAAAGAATGAGTTGCGAGAATGTGCAAGGTGTTCCAAATGTCTTTAATGTGTTGTAAGCTTTAATAACTTTAATAACAAATTTAATAGTTTAAAGAGATACCTTGTAAAGATTTCAAATACAGGGCACATTTTTCAAGAATTTAGTCAATGAAAGGGAACAAAGAGTGGAGAAGGTAGCTGGATGGAGAACAAAGTAGTACAAGAACAAAGATAGGAAAGGGTGTGACTCCCTAAAATGGGAGAATTGTTTTGGCCTAATCCTGTTTGTGGTAACCATGGGACAATCAGACAGGGATGTCTAGCATATCAAAGTAGATATGTCTACTTATATACCTGAATACCTGAAGGGAAAGATTAAATTTGGGAGTGTGGACAGGTAAATCAACTTTATGATAATAGATTAGATCAGCGAATGAAGAGAGAAGAAAATGTTGAATGAGAAGAAGGCCAAAAAGTGAATGAGCATTCGAATATAGTCATATTTCTCTTCCAATCTCAAAGCAAAATTACAAGATATATTTTTACAAACTACTTTAGAATAATGATATAAAGTATAGAAAATAATCCTTAAGATAACAGGTATCTTAGAGGTCAATTTCCTCCTTAAGGAAGTTGTTGTTCTGGTTGTTGTTTATCCCTCCTTGAAGAAGACCATGACATCAGGGAGGTGATGCCATGACAAGCATATGAATTAGATTTGAGTGAGGGAGTACTGAGCTAAGTCACCAGTCTCACTTTTTCTCTGGAGCCATCTGGGTCCACTGGCCAGATATGAATCAGGATAACTGGAAATGGTCTTGGATGTGAGACTGTTGGAGTTAAGTGACTTGACTAGGATCATACAGCTAGTAAGTATGAAGTATCTGAGGCCAGATATGAACGCAAGTCATCCAGATTGCAGGGTTGGTGCTCTATCCTCTGTGACAAAGAGTTGCTCCAAGGGATTTGCCACATAACTAGTGAATGACCAGACTAGTCTCAATGTCTCTTAGCTCCCCATCCAGCCTTCATTTTCATTTTATCATACCTTTGATTAACTTAGTCAAAGAAGCACATTTCAATGTAGATATCATATGTAGCATTGATTTAAGAAGGAATACTTTTCTTTACAAAAATGTTTTCTTAAAACTAGACAATATTTTAGTTTATATAAATGTCAACTTTTCCATAACTAATCAAATTTTAATGCTTTGAAGATGTCTTAAATATTCATCCTGAAAAATAAATAAGAGAGTCTAGTATTGCTATATTGAGGACAGAGGAGGAGAGATGTGGTATGAGCATTTTCTAAAATACCCTATAGATATTTTACAAAATCTTCTAAGGGAGTTTTAAAAATTCTCAATCATAAGCGTATTCTTAGCCATTTCATGATAACAACACATACTGCATTTTCATAGTATGATTTTCTTTGCACTTCAAAATACATTATAAAAGAATCATTTTAACACCTCTTGAAAGTATAGTAATATTGTGAGAATCATTTTAACCTAGTCTTGGTCTACCATCTTCAATCTTTTTATTCTTACCCTCTCAACCTCAGATTTAGAATCAGCCCCACTTATTACAATATTTGCCCCCCCCCCAATTAAGGAAGGGTCATGTGTTACCAAGCTATGTGACAGAATACAATGATTACTGGGTTATAATTCTGCCTTCAATGTTGACTACTTGTGTTCCCTGCCTCAAAGGAAGTGTTTAATAAATGCTTGCTGATTTGATTTTATCTTTTTGAACCTCAGTTTCCATATCTGTAAAAAAACAAGTTAAAATCTAAAACTTTTGAGATGAGTTCAGTTCTAAATTTGTGATCCTATGATCATCTTTAGTTTTCTCTGATTCCATCCCTGCCCCACTCTAACTAAAAGTATTGTCTTCCTCCTCATTTGCTAAGAGCAATTTATATGGAATTCTCCTTTATCTAGAATTCACATTCTACCTTTTATTATAATTAAATGTATACATTACTGTTTTTTTTTAGCAGACTATAAGATCATTGAGGGCAAAAAGTGTTTTATTGGTCTTCATTTTAAATACCTAGAATCTGTCTTATACATTTTGGGTGTACAGTTGTTGGATGAAGTGAATTGAGGCATAACTTTTGCACAAAACTTTCCAAAAGAAGCAACTAGTACTACTACACTGTAACATATTCCATGCTCTGAGTATTTTTCCACTGTGTAAGTTGAGCATGAGAGAGGTCTGAGCTAATGCTACTATCTTGGAACCTTCCTAAGGATCCATGAGGCTCAACTTCCATTGTGATTGATACTCCTGAAAGATAGGATCAATTTAAGAAATAAAATTCCAAAACTATTTGCAATGGATATTTTGTTTTCTGTGTAGTTTTATTTTGCCATGACTATTTTCTCTAATTGAAAGACAGTTTAAAGTAGTGAATAGAGACAGGAAGAACTCGGTTTCAATTCCACCTCAGACACTTAGTATGTGTATGACCATGGGCAAGTTATCTAATTACTTTGAACCTCAGTTTTCTCATCTGTAAAAGAAGAGTTAGTCTCATTTACTTCTAAGGTTGCTTCCAACTCAAAATCTATGAGCCTATGATCTATGATCTATGATCTTATGACTCCCACTTTTTGAATTCCTGTATGTCTTGGACACAGCTTGGATTGACTGATTTCTCTAAAGGTTAGCTGAAGTTTGTTGAAGCACTTCAAAAATAGAAATGTCCAGCAAATAAACTTCATTTCATTTCTACAACTATGGTGAATCTGTGATTGTGTCTCCTTAGAAGATCTGTTAAGCTTTGAAAATTTGTTTCTTAACTCTGAAATCTTTGATTTTGTCATTTACTTCTCAAACTCATAATTCATGTTCCACTTTTGTCATCTTCTGGACAATGTGCTTTGTTTGCTCCTTTGTTATGTTTGTTTTCTATTTACCTAGAGGTACCTTTAGCCTAAGAAGTGGGAGGGGAAACAGGATTCTATCCAAATAACTGATTTATTTTTAATAATAAGAATAAGAGATTTCTTTTTGCAGTTTCTTACAATACAGCAGCAAAACTAATGAATATATAATTTTCTTTCCCTTCTGCTTGTCATGCATTGCTAACATGGACATCTACAAAGGCTCAGGTTGGTGTTGCAATCTGTTTTGATCTTTATTGTTCTAATTTAGTACAAAAAAGACTTTGATGATATTTCCCCCCCTTACAAATCAACTTTTTAAAAAAGTTTATTTTTTAAAAGAACTGATCAAAACATTTTTCCCACAAGAGGGAAAATTGCCACAAAAGAGGGCTAGATTTCTCTGTTGCTGTTGAACCAATTCCTTTGCTTCAGTAAAAATGGCCATTTCAGAAACCCTGAAATTGATTTATATCTGCTTAAATTTTCCATGCTTGCCTTATTTTATGATAGGAAGAAAACAGTATCCAGAGATTCCAGAATCAGCAAAAAAAAATGCAGAATCTCTCAAAAGATTCTCAGTAATGACACTGTTCTATCTATACTATATGAGTGTACAAGTTGGCAATATGTATTATTATTAGGTGAGAGATCTTACTAGTGAAAAATATTATTTTCTATCCAGATGCTAATTCAGGAATTCACCCTCATTTCTTTCTAAACAGTCTTTCTAAAGAATGATGCTCTGTTTTTTGGGGAAGTGACTTTTTTTAAAAGTCACTAATCTTTTTTGAAGATTACATCGACATCGACCCTCCCATATAAAACTCAGGGTCTTTGCTTTTATGGTTCCAATAAATCCACCTGCTATTTCTGTCCACCCTGATTCTTGTTTGAAATATAGTTGGTCATGTAATGAATACAAAAATCATTAGTGTTTTTCAAAAACTGCCTGTACAGTAGAATAAGTAATTCATATGAGTCTTTGGGGGCCAGTAGATAAGTACAACTAAAATGTGCTGTGCAACCACAGGGGATTGCATATTTTTCATGGGCAAAGACTGGAAGGGTAGTATAAAGTGATCATAGGGCTGGACTCCCAGTGCAATGGGAATAGGTAGTTGTATAAATTGGTGTTTTCCCTTTTGGAAAAGCAGCATACTATAGTGAAAAGAATGAATTTGCCTCAATGGGTATGTAGCAGAACAGAACATTAATTTCTGTTCTTTGTGGAAATAAAAGCATTTTGTAATCTCAAGTTCCCTGTAGCATCTAAAACTATTTTATGATCCTGGGTACTTCTGAGGATCATCTTGTATAACCCCTTCATTTTATGGATTGGAATATTTGAGACCCTAAAAGAGTAAGTGACTATTGACAGTGCAAAAATTGGAAAACCTTCAATAATATTATAACTGGATTTTATGAAGCATGTTACCTTTACTTTTATCCCATTAATGGAAAAAAAAGGGTACATTTTGATTAACAAATATATTGATAGGGGTGGCTAGGTGATGCAGTGGATAAAGCACCGGCCCTGGAGTCAGGAGTACCTGGGTTCAAATCTGGTCTCAGACACGTAATAATTACCTAGCCGTGTGGCCTTGGGCAAGCCATTTAACCCCATTGCCTTGCAAAAAAAAAACCCTAAAAAAACCCAAATATATTGATATACTTTTAAATATTTAAATAAAAATTTTCTTCATTTAAAAAGTATTCATTTTTAAATAGATTCATTCCCATTTCTTGTAACAATTGAGAAAAAGAGAGGGGGAAAACTTGTTCAGCAAACTTAGTTCATACATCAATCAATATATAGAGAATGTAATGACATTATATGGGAATGTTCCATTTAGTACCATTTTTGCAATTAAGAGAATCTCATTTTCTCAGTTCATATATGAGGCAAGGCTTTGTTATTATAATTACACATTCAACCTTTCTTATTGTATAACAATATTTTATTAAATGAATATATTACATTTTTTTAGCCATCGTCCAATCAAAGGTTATCAATCTTGTTTCTAGTTCTTTGCTATGGTAGAATGTACAACTTGAAAATATTTTTGTAGCTTTCTTTGTATCTTTAATCTTCTTGGGGTACATGAAGTGCATTGAAAACTCTTAATCAAGGAATATAGATATTTTAATCACTTTTTCAAAAACTGTATTCAACTTTGATTTCCAGAATGGTTAAGCTAGTTCTACTAGCCCGCCAACCCACCATTAGTGTGCTCATCTTCATACAGCTTCCCCATTATTAGCTATTTTGCCTTTCTACCCCCTCCAGTTTGCTAAGTTTGAATATTTATTAAATGCTTGGCATGTGTTCAGCAATGGACTGGAAAGTAAAGGGAAGGTAGTATAAAAAAAATTTTAAATTTGATCATTTTCTTGAATGTGATATTAAAAAGGATCAATTACTGATAAACTTTATTCAGATGTAAATCAGGTACTTGAATGCATCTAAAGAAGTTTAAAAAGCCTTGTAGGTTGTCTTCCTTTATTTTCCAGCTGCTCAAGTTCCATCAGGGGCTAGGGAAAATGGAATGAAAAACAATAGACATTCCTTAATTGAAATTTTGGGTTCCAATTCAAGTAATTCTTGAATGCATGTGAACTAAAAGGTGAAAAACGAGACTAAGTATTTTTTTTTTCTGAGCATTATTTTCTCAGAGAACTTATACTTTGATTTGGTCTTTCTATGATACATTCTATAGGCATTCAATAAAAATTTAATAATTGTTTACTAAATATATCCCCAAAATTAAAGCTGGATGGTACCTCATCTAGTCCATCTCTATCATTATATAGATAAAGAAAATGAGAAGTAAAGTAACTTTGCTAATGTGAAACTGTAAGTTAGTTGTGGAATGAAGATTTGAACCTTCTGCCTCCCAATCCAGTGATCTTTTCACTGCATCACTGCATGGATCACACTGTAATAGGTGCTGGGCTTCTCTCTTCTACACCTTACATCTCTTCCCAAACTAAAAAACCATTGCTTCCTAGAAGAGAGAGTAAAGTCAATGTTTCATGATATGTATGTGACTATATTGTCAACAACACTATCAGCATTATTCCACCTTCCATTTATTCATGCATTACATTCACATTCATATATTTTCAAAGTACTTTTATATTGAGTGTTTCTTCATTCCAATCCATCACTGTCTCAGTTGCCAAAACAATCTTCCCAAAACACAGGTCATGACAATTCATTCCTTTACTCAATAAACTGCAGTGGCTCCCTTTTGCTTTCAGAATCAAATAGAGAAACCTCTATTTGGTTTTCAAAACCTTTAATTATCTGGATGCTTTCAACATTTCTAGTCTTCTTGAAGTTACTTCCCTCTACTTGCTCTATAATCCAAATACATGGACCTTCTTACATAAAACATTACATACACAGCTCCCAATTTTATATCCATTCACTGACATTTCCCCTACCTGGAATGCTCTATTTCTTTATCTGTCTTCAAGCCTCAACTCCAACCCAAAATTCTATAGGAGTTGTTATGCTATTGCCTTTCCTCTGAAATTACTAACATTTTATTATATATAGTTTGTATATTCAAATGTTGTCTTCCTAAGGGGATTTTGAATTTGGGGGGACAGATACTGTTATTTGCCTTTCTTCTAAAGAGCCCTTAGCTCAGTGCTTAGCATGTAGTGCTTAGTAGTAGGTGATTAATAAATTTTTATTGATTGATAACTACCCACCTGAGTGAATGATATTGTTATAACTTACTGTCTTATCAGCTCAAAAATTGTAAATGACTTGCCCAGAGTTAATCAACTAGTCAATGTCAGCCAAAATGCAGAATTCAGATATTCTGATTCAAAATACAGCATTCTTTCCCTGCTACTTCACTCTCAAATAAAAGCCTCTCTTCTTCTTTGAAGTATTTGTTTCTTTTAAATGGCAGAATTAAATAAAAATTTGTCAAAAATGACAAAGGCATTATAAGGAATCCTAAAGGACTAGATAAACCCACCAGGCATGTATGCTAATGGACTGCAGAAATTATGAGATTGATTCATTTCTTCAAGATCACCAATGTTGGGGGAGCTAGGTGGTGCAGTGGATAGAGCACTGGCCCTGGAGTCAGGAGTACCTGAGTTCAAATCCAGTCTCAGACCCTTAATAATTACCTAGCTGTGTGGTCTTGGGCAAGTCACTTAACCCCATTTGCCTTACAAAAGCCTAAAAAACCAAAACAAAACAAAAAAAATACAAGATCACCAATGTTTTTGAAATTCATAAATCCTTATAGTGTCTCCAAAACATAATTACTTCTAATGTCAGCTTACAGAAGGAGAAATCTAGATGCAGAGACTATCTTAAGTGAGCAGCCAGAAAATCAGTGGTGGAACTTGGAAACAAAAACCATTTTCAGTTTCCTATCTACAACTGTGTTCAAAAGACCACTTACTGTCTTTCTTACTGTGTTTAGGAGCACTTCACCCATCACTGAAATGAAGTCACCTCGGGATGGACCATATTATCAATTTAATAGGAGCCAATCAAAATATCCAATAGTTGAGGACAGGAATCCAATTTGATGTTCTGCTTCTAAGGAACTCAGAGCATTATTGCCCAGGCATGATTTCATCACTCTAAGATTAGATATTTCCTACTAAAAAGGGACACATAAACTGCCTCTGAGAAAGATACTAGCATAGTTTGATTCAAAGAACTGACAGCTATAGGAAAAACACCATTGTGAACATCAATAATGACTTTAAATCTGAAAGGAAACATGTAATTTATGGACAACCCTTATTTTATAAAGAAACCAAGACATTGAGAGATGAATCGACTTGCTCAAGTTCACACATCACATGTCAAAATTCAAGTTACTTGACTTCCTAGGCTTGTGCTTTTTCCACTAGATGAAATTAGTTCTGTTTTGTAAATCCAGTTAGCAAGTATTTATCAAGAGGCTATGACTGTGCTAAGGGATTTGGATCTAAAAAAGAAGTCTAAGATAAGGTTTCTTTCTTTCAGGTGCTAAGTGTAAGGGTAAACCTGGCCCTGATCTGATTCTGTATGTGCCCTAAATCAATCCCAAAGGCTGAGATGGTCTGCCTGTTAATAATGATAAACACCCATGGGCACCTTCCTCCAGATTGCTTTCTTTCTACAATTGTGGGTTGTGGATAGACATATAGCCTCTTTGTTTGCCATCTGCTGACCCTTTGTGTTTAGTATAAAATGTTTGATGAAATATTCAACAGGATCCCGTCAACCTGAAAATTACACTTTAATCAGGATTTTATTATTTCATGGAGAGCTTTCCCCAGTGCCTTAGCTCTCTGATGCCACTGTTGCTGCTTGTTAGCTTTGACAAAGTAATCACCTTTGAGTTCACCTTGTATAAGGGAAAGATAATTTTGTCCCTGACAAGAAGCACTCTACACAGCTACTACAGGGTCATGGCACAGTGGAAGTAGGACAGGCTAGAAAATCAGATAACTTTGATCTAAGTCCAGCTTTTTCAATTACTAGGTGTATGATCTTGGAAAAGTCATTTTATACATCTGAACTCCAATTTTCCCATCTGTAAAGTATGAAATATCATCAAGTGCTTATGAGTGGAAAAAAGGAGGAAAATTGACTATATAACAAGAATTGGGGTGAGGGAGATAAGAAATGGATACCAGGAATTGTACTATCCTACTAACAATGAAATATTATTAATATTATGTAAAGTTTTTTTGTTATTGTTGCATTGAACTTTTACCAAGCATTCATTTCTGCCTTCCTATCAAGGTTTTTTCCCTAAGAAAGAAAATATTTTTAGCTCAAATCAACTAACATAGAGATTGCATTTGAAAGCATAAGCAACATTCTTTATTGGTAACTCTTATGTATCTTTCTGCAGCCTATAATACATGATGCCCTCCTAAGAAGCCTATCCAATATTACAGGTAGTCACGAATCTCTCTGCTAAGGAGAGAGGTACATTTCATCATCATTTCTCCCTGCAATATGAAAAGAATACTACTGCCATATTTATAAACTCTCTTAAAAAAAGATTTATGGAAAATTGAATAAGAATGCAGAAGTAGGAAATAGATTTCTACTTCATAATAACGAAGTAGTCACATAAATGAAAAATCACCAATCTATTGAAAATAAAAAGAAAAGAAAATGGAGGTAGTGATGTATGCCCTTACTACCTCACAAAGCTGTTATAAGAATCGAATGAATTAATATGTTTTAAATTGTAAAGTAATATGCAAATGTAAACTTTTATGAAGACTATTATAATAATTATGATCATCAGTATAATCATCATAACAATATAACTCACCTTTTCCTAAACACACTAATTCACTGACCACTTGCTCTTATTGGATTTTAAGAAGTTACAATGTAAAAATGATCTTATTGTTCATTAATATATCAAGGCCTTTCCCTTTAGATCTACAGTATCAAGTTTATAGTTGCAAAGTTGAATCTTACCCTCTTTACAATTCTCAAACTTTTGTCCTAAATTACAGACTGCTTTCTGAATATTTTCATTTGAATATCTGTTGGCCCCCCAAGCCCATTCCTCCAAAATTTCCTTACTCTATTTAGTATACTATGATCCTTCCAGATAGTCACTCAGATTGATCACCTCAGAGTCATTCTTCATTGTCCTCTTTCCTTCAGCACCTCAATCTAGGAATTTTTCAAGTCTTGTTGCATCTACACTCATATGTCTCACAATCTCCTTTTTCTTCATTTATATAGCTTCTATATTAAGTCAACATCCTTATTTCATAATTAGTAAATTTCCTTTCATTTAATTTTTTTTCAATTATTCCATTCCCTGACTTGGTGAAATTTGACACCCTTCTGATAATGCTGCTTCCTTTCCAATCTTTTCTAGCAACATTTTCTCTTTTGCCCTCCAACTCAAAGCTGGGGAGTTGGGTTGCTCATTAATCATCATTGCTACTTCTATACTCTCCTCAGAGAAATGGAATGATATGCTTCTTTCACACCATCATTCTCTTTTGAAGTTCATGATAAATTAACTATTATCATCTTTTCATTCAACATCTCCTGTGTACTTGTCCTTGTCTCCAATTAGATAGCTATTTCAGTTATTCAGACTCTCAGTCTGTCTTTCCTGGACAACTTCAAAAGCTGTTCTTTGTCCATTCTAGGTTTTCCTGGAACTGGATCCTCCATCTCCAATCCGCTTACCTTTTCACTAGTTGTTCTACATGCCACCCTCCTTACCTCTACCTCCTAGTTTCCCTAAATTCCTTCAAGACTCAACTCAGATTTTTCCTTCTACAAAAGACCTTTCCTAATAATTCTAAATGGGATTTAATTCCAAATCAACTATATCTTTAGTGTAAAGAACTACCAGTATGGAAATCAAGTATGAACAATTCTATTGTAATGTATCATCTTAGACAGGTGCTTGTGATTTGTCTGAGGAACTGAAAGGATAAGTGTATTTTTTTTCATGGTTAAAGAGCATAAATGCTTTTTCACCTATTGTCTATATTTTAAAAATATAGAACTTTTTTTATGTTTTTTTTTCCCTCCCATTAAAATGTGTGTTCCTTGAGAGAAGGGACCATTTCATGGTATTTCCGGTGCTTAACAGAGTGCCTGAAAAATATTAACCATGTAAATACATTTATTGATGAGATTTGAACTTATCACTAAATTATTTCCTCTTAATTGCTTTCCCTGTTTCAGTATCTTCCCTTTCCCTTCCAATTTCTTTGAAGATGCCCCAATAATCTTTCTAAAAAGACAAATTGTATTTTATCACCTCATTCTCAAGAATATTCATTGGTTCCCTAATTATCCTTTAGATTAAATGAAAACTAATCATGTTGGTATTTGAAGTCCTTCAAAATATGGATCCTACATCCTTTTTAACCCCATTTCTTGCCATTACCCTTTCCTAGTATGTGTTCTTACAAACTAAGTTAAGAACTATTGCCCAAAACTTTCTTTCATCTCCTCTCTTCTTTGAAACCTTAGGACAGGGCTAGTAGCTGCATGACTGGGTTTTACTTCTTAATGAAATTCCATAGATTTTATTAAGACCATATACATTTTAGCTGTTATTTTCTAGTCTTTTATGATCTCTCTGGAAGAGAGTGCTCTCCACTACTGAAACTGCTTTATACTATTCTCTGTATGAATTGAAGTTCATCAGTAAGATGTATGCTATTGGGGACTGAATGTTATGACCTTTCGGTTTTCTTTCCCCAAAGTCCTAGTAAGTGTTCTCTACCTTTCTTTATGGATCTAGTATGTCATTGGTATAAAGATCTTCCAGTAAAGAAATCTAGAAATACAGATGAACAATTCTATGGTAATGTTAGATAGCTGCCTGTGATTTGCCTGAGGAACTTAAAGAATAAATAGATTTGTTCATGGTCAAAGAAAAAGTATATATCAATGGTATAACTTTAACCTAGGTCCACATGACTCTAGGCCTGGACCTCTAGTTACCTTGTACATACTAGGGTTAAGCATTTTTTCAATTAAATTGAACTTGCAGATCTCAGGTAAAGACAGGAGAAAATGGGGTCCCAGAAAGGAGTTTAAAGATTGGGTTCATTTGGGGGTGAAGGACTCACCAAATCTCTGCCTTCAGGGAGGTTAAGAAAGATTTAAACTTTAATTCACAAGTTACCATAAAAGTTCACAGGTTACTATACAAAGTTCATAGCTTGCATCAACTTCGTAGGTAATTATAAAAGTTCACAGATTAACTTCTTTGGAGAAGCAACTGGATAGTGAGTTTCTTTTTTTATTAATATTTTATTTTCCAAATACATATTATGAAAGCTTTTTTCAATATTCATCCATATATATGTGTATTTTAAGTTATAAAATTTCCCTCCACCCTCCCATCCTACCCCTTCCCCTCAGCTGTGAACAATCAGGTTAACATTGTACATACATATTTTTGATAAATATGTTTATAGATTAGTCATTTTTGGTATGAGGAATTAGGATTAAAGGAAGGGGATACGTAAGAAATAAGTTTTCTAAAGTGTTCATCAGATTCTGAAGGGTTGTTTTTTTGTTTTTCTTTTCATTCTCTGGATGGGGATAGCATTGTCCATAGTCAGTCTAATAAAGTTGTCCTAGCTCTGTGAACTGCTGGGAGGAACTGCTTCCATGAAGGCTGGTCATCTCAAAATGTTATTATTAATGTGTACATGGTTCTTTTGATTCTGTTTCCTTACTCAGCATCAGATCCTGAAACTCATTTCATTGTTCTCTAGAGTCTAACCATTTATGGCTTCTTATAGAAAAAGAGTATTCCATGGTCTTCATTTACCATAATTTGTTTAGCCATTTCCCAATTGATGTGCATCCCATCAATTTTCAATTCTTTGCCACTACCAAAAGCTGCTATGAATGTTTTGGAAGATATGGGCCTTTCCCCATTTTTTTTTTTTTTATGATTTCTTCTGGATATAGGCCAGAATTAGAATTGCTGGGTCAAAGGGAATGAACATTTTTATTGTTCTTTGGGCATAGTTCCATATTGCTCTCCAGAATGTTGGGATCCATTCACAACCCCACCAGCAATGCATCAATGTCTCAATCCTACCACAATCTCCAACATTGATCTTTTCCCTTTTTCTCATCTTGGTCAGTCTGATGTATAAGGTTGTTTTAGTTTGCATTTCTCTATTCAATAGTGATTTGGATAATTTTTTATATGATTATCTATAGCTTTAATTTCTTCATGAAAACTGCCTTTTCATATCCCATTTATAAATTGGGGAATGACTTGTGACCTTCTAAATTTGATGAAATTATATATTTTAGAAATGAGATCTTTATCAGAACTCCCGGTTTTGAAGATTGTTCCCCAGCTTTCTGCTTTCCTTCTACTTTTGGCAGCATTGCTTTTATTTGTACAAAAACTTTTTCATTTAAGATAATGAATTTCTTAAGGGACAGGTTAATTAGCAGAAGTTGTGGCTTAAAAGGCTAAAGCTCTTAAAAGGAAATAAGGAAAGAAAAGAAAGTTAGATTAACATAGATACAACCACATGGAGCTGGGAGCATATTGGTAGTTACAAGCTGGGAAAAGAATAATCAAATTAAAAAGGGAACAGGAGAAGAAATGCTTAGAAAAGA
The DNA here is from genome assembly GCF_037893015.1 of Macrotis lagotis. Classification (NCBI taxonomy): domain Eukaryota; kingdom Metazoa; phylum Chordata; class Mammalia; order Peramelemorphia; family Peramelidae; genus Macrotis; species Macrotis lagotis. The sequence goes on from NC_133658.1 coordinate 624,868,469, forward strand.
GAAGAGAAAAACAGTCAACAAGGAATCCATAGAGAAGGGAAGAGAAAGGAAGAAGAGAGAGAGGAGGAAAGGAGAGCAGAGGAGAGAAGAAGAGAAGAAAGGAGAGGAGAGAGGTGGGGAGGGAAGGAAGGGAGGGGAGAAAAAGGCAGGGGAGGAGAAAAAGAAAGTTTAGATCCACATTGATCCACCCAAATGGAGTTCCCACAGCATGGCCAGACCATATGGATCTAGCTACATAGCGAGGAAATAAGTGGCAACCTGCTGGGTGGAAGTCCAATCAAGTAGCTCCTGGTTCTAGGTATTCGCTAGTGTTTATCTTTAATTTCTTTATTTTTAAAACTGTCTATTTATATCCTTTGACCATTTATCAATCGGGGAATGATTTATAACCTTATAAATTTGATGCAATTCTCTATATATTTTAGAAATGAGACCTTTATCAGAACTCTTATTTGTGAAGAGTGGATAAGACAGAACTCATTGTACATGAATGGTGTTCTCTATAGTAGTGCTACGCCTTCTCCTGCCCCAAAGGGTATGATCAAAAGTCCAATGTGGCTTAGGAAATGGAAATCATAAAGAGTAAACACAAAATGGAGAATGTCCTCCACAATATAGAAAAGCTTCAAAGGATTACAACATTTTTTCTATGCTCTTCTTCATGGGAAAATAACTTTATTCCCAGTATGAGGTTTCAATAATATAGGGTTAGGTGTATAAGGGAATCAAAAGAGGGAAAATATAACTATAGTACTTGTTTTAGAAAGAATAAAACCCAGAATAATTTGAATCTTTCAAAGGACAGGAACAAAAGCTTATTTTTTTAAAAAACTGTGTTGGAACAAGAACAAGGAAGTGATAGAATCAGTACTTGGGGTGATGGTGCAATTAACAGACAATAGAGAGAAAATGGAGTAACTCAGGTCCAATTTTGCTTCTATCTTCATTGTCAGGAATGATCTTCAGACTGAAAAAAGCATAGAACAAAAAGAGTTCAGAGAGAATTGAAACTCATGAGAGGTCAAGATAGGATAAGAAAGTACTTTGCTGGTATAATTCTCTTGGCCTAAAGTAATTACAATCTAGTATACTTAGTAAACCTGTAGATGTAATTGCTAAATCAATGTTTCTGATCTTTTGGGAGAGCAGAAATGTTCAGCTTTTCAAAAAGAAGATAGTGATGTCTATATACCACAGATTGGCGGGCTCAACATTTAAACCTGGAAAAGCTGTGGATCATATTATTAAAGAAAAATGTGTAGCTACTCAGAATAAAAAGCAGTGATCCCAGAAAGTCATCATGCCTTTCCTTAGAATAATTTGTGCCACACTCAGCTCATTTTTTTTTGACTGAGTTCATCAACTATTTACCAGGATAATCTATGGACGTACTATGACTGACGTTATTCAAAATATTTTTATTGAATTTCATGATATCTTTATGGTTAAAATGTAAAAATATAATTAGGGTTCATAACTGAATGACAAAATCCAAAGGCTTTTTTTAATGGATCAATCTGAACCTTAGGAATGATCTCTTATAGTATACTCAAAGATTTCTAGTTGGCACTGTTTAAGAACTCCATTCAGAATTCATGAAATGTGTTAAGCACTTACTGATGCTGGGGAAAATGTATTTGGCTAAAAGTTCAGATGGAACATGAAAAAAATTCATGTCAAACGAATTCTTACTATATATATATATATATGGAGAGAGAGTAAGTATATATATATGTATATACACACATATATGTAGTAAGTACATATATTATATACAGTAGAAGTTAAGGGAGTGAAAGACTTTCAACTTGTTTTTAGAAAGATTTTATTATTTTGAATTTTACGATTTTTCCCCTAATCTTGCTCCCCCCCCACACCCATAGAAGGCAGTCTGTTAGTCTTTACATTGTTTCCATGGTATGCATTGATCTAAGTTGACTGTGATGAGAGAGAAATCTTATCCTTAAGGAAGAAAAATTAAGTATGAGATAGCAAAATTACATAATAAATTAACATTTTTTTAAATTAAAGGTAATAAAACTTTCAACTTTCAAAGTCAGCAGCAACTTCACATGGACAACATAAATTACTGATGCTGGGATAAAATGTAACTGGCTAAAAGTTCAGATGGAACATGAGTAATAAGGAAAGGAAAAAAGAGCATGAGAGGTAACGGGAGGGATCATGCCCCTCAAGAGCAGGCTAGCTTCACCAGAAGACCAGCAAGAAAAGAAGGGTAAAGGTGGATGAGAATTTGTTTGGGAGAATCACACTTCTCCAGAGCAGGTAAGCATCCCAAAGAAAGATAAACCACCCAACTGTGGAATGAGTAAAATTTTAAAGGAGTAGGAAGATAAAGTCATTTAGGTATGAGTTGATGGAGTCAGTAGTTCAGAGAGCAGAGATGAGGTATTTAGGGATATGTAGATGAGGGGATGATAGCTCAAAGATTTAGACTAAAACAGGAATTCATTGTTTTGTTGATAGGAGCTTGTCTTATGCTTGAGGATTAGCAGAGATTTAATGGAGTCTTTGCCCAGGAGAGGTAAGGTACTTTACAAGGTTCATTAACCTTATCCCTTAGCTTGGACAATGGGATGGGGTGGGATTGGGTGGGTCAATATTAAAGTAAGAAAATGGTCACTGCAGAAGGATAGATTAATTTTAAAACATTTTACTGTTTAATATTTCCCCTGCTTCAATATTGTATGCAACAAAATGTATTAGATATTAGGTTTCCAAAGATAAAATGGCAAAATAGTCTCTGCCTTCAATGACTTACATTGTTGGCTACATAGCATATGAGCAGATAAATAGATAGATACAAGAGAGGAAGCAAGAGAAACCTCACAGAAGGGATCAAATCAATGAATATCAATGAATTTAAAAACAACTCTGAAAATACAAAGTTGCATTTTAATATAATTTTATGAAAATGATTTTATCCTAAGATACACTATTCTTATATTTGGACATACTCTAATAGCGTTGAATCTTGAGCTGGCATTCTAAATAATGGTTTCTTGACTCACCCAGTTTCCCAAGAGAATAAAACAATATAGCTCATGTTTGAATTTAGACTGAAGAAAGACAAAGTCAAGGTTTATCCCTTTGAATTATAGAACTATCTCCTGTTGTCTCTAACTTCCAGTTCCTGCTTGAGTCCAGGGATAGGTCCTCTTCTAGGTCTGGGAACTTTGCTAAAAGGTGGCTCCTTCTCTGGGAGCTAGTTTGATGTTCTACCCCTATTAGTGCTAGAGTCAAAAGATTTCTAGGGGTCAGTATGTTTATTTGGGGGGAGTCTTCATGGCACGAGGGAGGGAATAAACATTTATTAAGCACCTACTATGTTCCAAGCATCATGTCAATTTGCAAATATAATCTCATTTGATATTCACAGCAATGATAGGTGCTATTTTATTATCCTCAAGCTCCTCTATGAATTGTACCACCTAGATAAATCATGAATCAGCAGATTTCCTTTCCTTGATGTCAAAGACTCAATTGGTTCTCTATGTGTAGTCTATCTGTATCTTCTAACTCATTTTTGTTAGTTCCTTTCTTTTCTTTCAATTTCAACAAAAATTCAAATGAAGACGTGAACTTTTAAAATCTGAATGTAATAGAAAGCTCAAAGAGATAGTTAAAGCATCAAAAACCATAGTCATGGGGCAGCTAGGTGGTGTAGTGGATAAAGCACTGTCCCTGGAGTCAGGAGTACCTGGATTCAAATCCGGTCTCAGATACTTAATAATTACCTAGCTGTGTGGCCTTGGGCAAGCCACTTAACCCCTTTTGCCTTGCAAAAACCTAAAAAACAAAACAAAACAAAAAACCATAGTCATGATACAAAAAATCTAGACAAGCTATAAATGCAATAAATCTCAAAGGACAAGATGGAATATGACTGACATCACAGTTCTTAACTTTAAAAAATCAACTACACTAGTTCTAGGCAAAGTATATATATATATATATACATATATATATATATATATAAGTTTTTTTTTAAAAAAACACCTTCAATAAGAGTGATTTCAATGACTTGGCTTCCCCCTTCCCCAAGCACACATACAAACTAAAAGACACACAGGCACATACAGACACAGAGACATACATACAGACACACACAGACATACCTTTTGCAATTTTATTCTGTATTCCTAGAAATGGTTTTAAACATGAGTAAGAGAACCTAGGTTCAAATGTCATCCCTTTCTCTTGCTATCCATTTGATGTAGAACAAAATATTCTCTCTGGGACCTCACTAACATTATGTTCAAGTGAAGATATTGAATAGGATGGTCTGTAAATTTATGATCCTATGAAGTATAGAATGTAGAAAAAAAGACATATTAGGCCTAGCATCTTCTACTCTAGTCCAGTTCTCTTTTTTTTTAAGTATTTGCAAGGCAAATGGAGTTAAGTAGTTTGCCCAAGGCCACACAGCTAGGTAATTATTAAGTGTCTGAGGCCAGATTTTAACTCAGGTACTCCTGACTCCAGGGCCAGTGCTCTATCCACTGCGCCGCCTAGCCGCCCCCCAGTCCAGTTCTTCATAGGCTTTTGTGTACAGATTTTGGAGGCACACTGACAAATTAGAAGATGTCAAGGGAATGGTGACCAGGTTAGTTAAATTACTAGAAATCCTTTGATATAAATTGTGTTGAATAAACCAAGGTTTAAGTACTCTGAAGAATCTTTTTTTTGAAAACTCAAAAGACATGATACTTATTTTACACTACTTGAGAATCTAATCTAATTCATCTATGTGGAAAAAAGAATTAGACTTAGTCTGCATGGAAAGGGGTGTAACAGAAACAACTGATAGAAATTACAGGTATCCCATGTGCCTTGTAATTTTCACATTGTAGTTTCCATATATTGTAGGACAGCATAAGAAAGTAAATGGGAATTTTTCTAAGAGTTTTCCAGGAGATTCAGATGACAGAAAAAAAAAGCTTAAAAAACTCCTAAATGAATATAATATATGTATAATGTTGCATAATATCAACATATGTATCTTTTATTACCATAATAATTTAGACTTCTTCTGTGATATGTAAGATGCTCCAAAAAAAATTTTATGTGGATTTTTCAGATCATGGGGTCCTGCACTCCTAACCCTTGCAATATGGAAAAGATAACTAGAAGAAAAGAGATTTTTATCTCAATATAAGTAAAATTTTTCTAAGAAACAAAGCTGTTGTCAAAATGAATGGACTGCAGTTTTCCTTTTCAAACAGAAGTAGAGTGATCATTCATCAGAGGCTTCACAAAACATTAAGGAGATTTGTTTACTTGGCCTTTCAGATCCTTCCCAACTTAGAGATTCTGTAATTTTGCAACTAGTTGCCTGTATGCTTGCCTTCTGGCTTGGTTTCTCCATGTATTTAAGGGAAGGAACTTTAAGGTAAATTAGTTACTTGCAGTATTTAGGCAGGCAGTACCCTGCATGAATTGGTACAGAATGATTAGAGAACAGTTTAGTTTTTTGGAATTCTTTTCTACCATATAACTTTTCAATGGGTCATGGTATTGTCTAGTATTCCCATTGTCATTTCCCATGGCTATGTTTAGTACCAAGTGTGAAAATATCCACTTGCAGATTGACACCATGTTATGTCATATTCAATTGCATTCTAAGATCATTAAGGCAATATAGAAAGACTGATGAGTTTGAAGGTGAAGGGGCTAGTTTTAAATGCTGGTTCTGCTACTTACCACTTATGGGATTTCTCTAGGTTTCAGTTTATTCATCTTTAAAATGGGAATAATAATATTTCCTCTCTCTGATGCCTAGATGGATAAAACTGCTATATGAGAGTGCTATATGAGTATGAATGATGATTATTATTTCTACTTTTCAATGGTTTCATTAATATGTCTAGAGTGTCTGAGATGACTAAAACTCTCTGAATTATTAACTTCCCTCTATCAGTTGGTAGCTAGTCATAATATATAGCACAATGTAGGCTAATGGCCATTGTAGCTCTGCTTTATCCCCTTAATATTTCTCAGCCACAATTATTTTAATTTAGATATTTCTGTATAGGAAACTGAAAGCCTCCTGCCATTCTTTGTTACTTCCCTTCCCTCACTTCAAAGTGAGAATTTTGACTACAGCAACACTCATATATGCTATAAACTAGTAGTTTTCAATTAGCTTTTAATAGCATTCTCAACTTGATGAAACTGGGTCAAAATCTGAACCAAGATCTCAATTTATCACTATGTGATAATGTGACTGGGATTCCATTATCCAATCAATCTCACCTTTCATTTCTGCAAAGGTCAGGTTGTGTCATCCTTGGGTTATAAAACACCACTTGTGGGGGGTACCTCTCACTTTATATTTGTCCCAGAAACATCAAGCTCATTTATGGGAGCCACCCAGACCAAGAGTTCATATTTTAAAAAGTCATTTTGAGCACTGCCTGCCCTTCCACTTTAACAGAGAAAGCCATTAGAGCACAATTCAGTCAGAGAACTATTTCCTCTTATGCCATTACCCACAGGGGAAGGGAGAGAAGTAAAGTGGTCAGGAAAAAAATACACTGAGTGAATTATTTGTGTTGAAAATCTCTTTAAGGATATTTTAATATGTGAATTTATTTTTCTCTGTCACTCAGCACTGTTAGGAGTAAAAGTGAAAATATGGATAAAAAGTATATGTATTGTTTGCTTGGAAGAAGAGATATTCATTTATTCCCCTTGAAAATAATCTTTTAGAAGTCTCCATTTTTCTAGTTTTCTCTCTTTTTTTAAGAAAAGAAAACTAGGTTTGAGTAGAGTAAAAGACTTTTCATTAGTTTGACTCTCTTTCTGTAATGTTCTAATGGAAAATTTACTAGGGGCAGGTCTTAGGAACTCTGATGCCTGACTGTAGGTAGGCTTTACTGGAATGAACCAGGGATTCTGTTCTCATGAACACACAACTAGCTGCATTATAATGATTAGAAAAATCAATCAATCAACAGGCAATTACTAAGAACCTACTATGTGGAAGGCATTACATTTAGAAATAAAATTAGGGTTTGATGAAGAAATGGAAACAGTTACAAATGGAATGCCAGAGATTGGGGATACAAACACAGAAAATGAAAGAATCTCTACTCTCAAGGTCTGAAGTTAATGTGGAATCACAAAGAGCTGGATGAATTCACAGCTCAGACACTAAGTGGATCTATATCCTCTCTGGGTTTTCATCTGCAAAAGGGGGATCATGATCCCTCTGTTACTATCTCACAATGTCATTTGTAAGGCTCAGGCAAGAGAATTCATATAAAGAGCTCTGCAAGTCTTCAAGCTCTGGATAATTGTGGTTTTATCATTATTAAGACAGCTTTCTAATTACAACTTTCTTTTTTTTGCATTTTTGCATGGAATCTAAACTAAACTTTATACTTGAGATTGATTTGTGATACTATGGAAATCTCCATGATGTCCAGTCAATTCCTTTCTGGTTTGATGTATCATAGTATTCTATCATAAATTGGTAAAGCTTCTCAACCATAAATTCACAAAAGCTTTTTGTTTTCATTGCCCTGTGTATTCAGAGTACTGGAAAAGATAATAAAGTTGAAACAATCAGTCCTGATTTCAGGGACCTTACTATCTAATAGGAATATAAACTCCCCTAGGGCAGAATCTGTTTTTCTTGGTCTCATCTGCACTTCACACAAAGCCTGTTACAAAACAGGAATTTAATAAGTGAATTTTATTTGGATATGGAACTCTACTAAAAATATTAAGTACAAAAGGGAGGTACAGAGTACTATATAAGGTATAAAGAGGAAAAGGGAATTATTAATTAGTAATATCATAAAAGTAAGTTTCATGAAGGTTACATTTTAGTGAGAGGGAGTTAATCAAAACTAAGACTGAGATTTGGAAACTGGGGAACTGTCTAGTGCTATAGACAGAAATAGTCAACATAGAAGGAGGGATTAGCATTTTAAAAATTGGGGAGAGGAGTAGGATAAAAACATTCACTAGTCTTCAGAAGAAAGTTTCTTGGTAATTTATTTAAAACTTTTCAGTTTATTAGTGATGCAACTCAAAGTATTGGGCCACTAGGATTGTAACATTTCTATTTTTTTATTTCTATTGAACAATTTCTTTGATGTAAATTCTCTTTATTCTTATGTTTTTGAACAGTGTCTACTGAAGTTCAAATTTTTTGGAGTAATCATAAATAAAATGATTTTTGTTTGTATTGATTCTTTCACCTTCATCACTATATATTGGTATTTCTTATGTTCTAACAGTTCTTCAGTCTCCTCCTTTGTCATATCTACAGCCATATAGCCATCAAAACCTAAGACAATATGTTTACAAACCCTAGGCAACATTGAAAAATTGCATCATCACACCACTAAAGGATCTGAGCTTTCACTGAAACACATGTAGATTAACTTATCACAAACTACAAACCTATATCCCATGACAAGCAGGATTTTCAGCAATATGTCTATATTTCTAAAACATATATATATATATAATGTATAATTCATATGTATTTATTTGCATTTCCTTAATTTTTTTTTTGTACATCTGTGGGGAAGCTAGGTGACACAATGGATGGAGCACTGACTTTGAAATCTGGAGGACAGAAGTTCAAATCCAGCCTTAGACACTTGAATCTTACTAGCTGTGTGACCTTGAACAGGTCACTTAATCCTGATTGCCTCACATCTAGGGCCATCTCCAGATTCATATCTGGCCACTGGACCCAGATAACTTTGGAGGAAAAAGTGAGACTTGTGAAAATTCCCCTCACTCAAATTTAATTCATGGACTTGTCATGCCATTACCTTCCTGATATTGTGGTCTTCTTCAAAAATGAAGGACAAACGTTATTATTGTACTTCTGTATTTTCTATATGCCTGCTTATCTTTCTTATTCCAAGTCCTTTTCTTTAGGTCATTCACTAATCATCTCAAAGCTATACTATTTCAAAAATTACTTTGTTCATGATCATTCTCCAACTTTCCTTCCTTTTCAGTCTGCACCACATAAAGCAAGAATTTTATTCTCCTTTTGCAGTCTATAAGATTCCTCTTTTTGAAGTCTACAATGATGTCCATTGACTCTCAGGTCAGATTATATCTCTGGACCATGAATTTAAAGGATCTCTAAGAATTGCCTGGCTCTTTATGCCTCTCATTCCCTAATAGACAATTGTTCTTACCATTCATATAAACTTGCTCAATTCTCTATCTCAGTAATATAATCTCTGGTTTACTCAACCAACATGACATATTGCCTTCTCTATACTACTCACTTGATTCATCAACATTTTTATATACACTACAGTCTCTCATACTATTCTCTCCCTCTTTGTAATTTCCCACCCTTTTTTTAATTATTTAAATTCTTTTAACTAACAGTGTACCAAAAGAAGTTATTGTTAACTAGGTAGAGGAAGCAGTCAGTTGACACAGTAAATAGAGTGTTAGCAGGAGTCAGAATGACTTGAGTTCAAATCTGTCCTAAGACTTGAAAAGTCTTAACTTTGTGACCTTGAGCAAGTCACTGAACATCTGTTTGCCAAGGAGGCAGGTAGTTCAGATTAATGTCTGAAGTCAAGAATACTTGAGTTCAAATCTGATCTCAGACACTTTATTAGCTGTGTGGCACTGGGAAATCACTTAACCTCTGATTGTCTTAATTTACTGGAAAAGGAAATAGCAAACCACTTCAGAATCTTTACCAAGAAAATCCCATGGACAGTATGATACATAGGGTCACAAACAAACATGACTAAATGACTGATAATAAGTAGAGAAAATTCCTGTAAAACCTCTGTGTGTGTGTGTGTGTGTGTGTGTGTGTGTGTACTTTCTGATACTGTTGATTCACTTCTTATAAATGACAACTGTTTTTGATTTTGCTAGGCCTTTAATTCTATACACTTTCCATTTGCATTCAGTTATTATAGTCATTACAACAACTCTATTAACACATGTATATTGATTACTCAATAGGTACTTCAGTGGTGTACTAGATAGTCCTTGGAATCAGAAATGTCCGAGTTCAAAATCTGCTTAAGATACTAAATGACCATGTGATGTTAAGTAAGTCACTTAAACTTTAACTTCAGTTTTCTTAGGTGTAAAATGGGGATAATAATGACACAAACTTCACAGGGTTATTGTACAGTTTAAGCAAAATAAAACATGTAAATTATATGCAAAGGACTTTGAAACTATTTTAAACCAATAAAGTATTTTGTAAATGTCAATCATTCTTAATCATCTATTTGTATTCTTGAGAGCTTTCATGTGTTTATCCCACCTAAATTCATTTGATCACATTTTCCTAAATCATTAAATCTATACTTCCTTTTCTTTTGCAATATACTCCTTTCTGGTGTGTCATTAAGTATTCCAGATGTCCTATGTGCTTAATAGAGAGTATTAACTAATCTTTCATAAGTATTACAATATTTAAGATATCAGAAAAGTCTTAAGGAAGTTTGAAAATTAGTAAATTTTTAATTGCACTAAGACTTTTGGGACGCTCTGTGAAACATGTACCTATTCTGGAAGTGTTCCTGAGTTGTTGTGTTTGTCTTTTTTTTTTAATCATACCTGTTTTGTGTACCTTAGTTTTCTTTCTTTTATTTGACTCTGTCATCAGAATTCCCAATGCCTTAACTATAATGCCCCACCATTATTCATCAAAAACTAATCATACCTGTAAGAGATGCCAATCTCTTAAATTAATAATTAGTAACAAAGGTTGGAGTTTTTCTGCAAAGTCATATTATTTAGGGATTCTTTTCCTAGACACACAAATACAACCACACCTAAAGTCATACACACGCACATACACATACACACATACACACACACACACAAACTTCCCCAACATCTTATTTTTCTCTTGATGCCAATATGTTATACATACATACAGATACACACACGCATATTAATTGTTCAAAACAACTTTGAAATATCTCCCTAAAAAAGTAAAAATATATAATATTCAATATATTATATACATACACATTATGTATAGTATATTTATATATAAATATTGAATTCTCATAATTAAAAAACAAAGATCTCAGCATCTGGTCAAGGTTTTCTAGTGCATGCATATCAGTATCAGTATTACTGTGCCCCACAAAAGGTAAAGTTCATGATGGGGTCATTTTTAGGTGAAGCTTCTTATAAATAGATATAACTAGGAATTTTAAAGCTTTGGCAAGGGACAAAGTATATTCTCATTTGGGGTAGAACAGGAAAATAGGGTGAGACGAGAAAACTCATTCTTACCTGCTAGTAAATTCCTATGTTGAAAAAATGTTTCATTTTTTATTCTTTTAAAAAATTTTATTTTTAATTTATGTAATAAAACATAGTACAGTACTATAACTATAATACAGTACAGTAAAAAAGATGATTGTGCAGGAAACTGAAAATCTACTGTGTGTAATTTACTATTGCTTTCAAATATACAACAAAATTATCATGTAAATTTTTTCTTTTTTTCTCTTCTCCCTCCAAGATGGCTACCATTATATTATATACATATATATATATATACATATATATACACAGACACATATACATATATAGATATACATATATATGTAAAATTATTCTATACATATTTCTATTTATCAGTTCTTTCTCTGAATAACTCTTGATAACCTAAGCACTAAACTTTGTTATTTCAATGCTAATGAAGGATTATAAAGTCTCCACCCTAGTTACAATTCTCTACAGCACAAACCTTCTACCTAGGACCTTGACTCACTTCTTAAGAGGACCATAGGATGACTTTTCCAGATCTCCCTGGATTTCTGATAATATCATGTTGTTCTTTCCCTCATCCAGTCTAGTCAATGAACGTAATCTGTACTGGGAATGTTAGGAGGCTACTAACTTGTCCCGTGCAAAATTTAACATTTTATGTGCCATACTAGAAATGAAATACAGCCCTAGAAAGGAAATCATTTTTCAAAGTGAGGTAATAGCACAGATGCTCTGTTTCCTCAGTTTTCCTCATCTGTGGTCTCCTTTATTCCATTTATTTGCAAAGCAGGATGGTGTATAGCTGAGATGTCAGTTTATCTTCTCCCAAACTGCCTATGTCAATATACTTTCTCCATTTTGTACATCCTACATTACACAGTGGGAGTTTAATCAGGGCCTATAAATAGTTTTATTTAAATTGAAGATAAAAGTCTATAGTGAAAAACATATCAAATTTATTATATTTGACTGGATTGTTCACTTTTTGAGATTAACTGCAACAATATTTTTAACTGAAGATTGACTTTTAACACCTGTACAACAAGCTTACCAGAACTATCATCCATGGAAGCAGACTCAGATAATGCCAATTTCACGTTAAGAGAACCATATGCAATGAAAAAGATAAAACTTTGGAATGTGCGTGAACACATATCTTTATATGTGTATGTGTGCTGAGTTGTGTTGTAAGCTGCTCAAATGTCAGCCATCTTTTAGCTCCCCTACAATGTTAGGGTAAATAAGATTCTCAAGTCACTGAAGAGTTAGCTAAAGAAAATTTACTTTGCCTAAACACAGCAAGGATTTGTAACAATACAGTTGCACTTAGGATACTACTCTGCTTAACTCCATATACAGTTATATCTGAGCTTGTGCAAGATATGAAGGACATGATGACTTTGGTAGTCTTCAGAAATCCATCAGATCAGGGGATTCCATACTCCATGTGCCTGGGACTTTTTATGTCTTTAGGTGAATCGAAAGATGCATTATACAAGTCAGGGATTAGAAATCAGGGACAGTTTTATTTTCTTTTGGGAAAAACTGATCTTTGTTGAAAGAGGAAAAAAAGGACAGTTGTGTTTTTTTATTTTTGTTTCTTCTCCTGGACTTACATACATTTTGAATTGGAGGAAAGAAGTTGTTTCAGGGAAACATTGGTAAAGATTAGTCTTATTGGGGAAGAGGAAGTTGGGGAAGCAGAGAGAATTGGAAAATAGTCAATTCATTGTTGAATTATGTGTAATTTGTATGACCTAAGTCTAATGTATTGAGGATAATGGAGAGCTGACAATCTCTTGGGACTTTATTTTGCTTTTTAACATTTACTTAATAGAAGGATGATCTGATGCTTGGGGTGAATAGGTTGTACTGAGATCTGATTGAACTGGAAAGGAAGTCAGAAGATAGTCTTACTTCCACTCTGTTATGATTTGGGATTATATCTTCAAAATCTAAGTCTCCTGCCCACACAAAAAGGAAACAGAGCTACAGTGAGCACATGGAATTTTGACATAGGTCTGGGACTTCATTCTACAGTACAGACTCTGAATGGTTAAGCAATGGTAAATGATACTACAGACTGGGGGGAAGGCTAAAAATCACAGTCATGCCACCAGTTCAACTCTCAAAGGGTAATGATACCTGGATAGCAAGAGAACAAAAGATAATAGGGAGAAAGAAATGGTACCATGTTTGTTATTGTTGTTACTGCTGCTGCTGTTGTTCAGTTGTATCCAATTCTTCATGACCCATTTGAAGTTTTCTTGATAAAGATTCTGGAACGATTTTCCATTTACTTCTCTAGAGTATTTTGAGATGAAGAACTGAGACACACAAAGTCAAGTAACTTGCCCAAAGTCCCAGGGTTAGTAGGTATCCCAGGCCAGAATGGAGCTTAGAAAGATGAGTCTTCCTAACTTCAGGTCTATCTAATGTGCCACCTATCTGCCCCATGCCACAACGTATAATTCATTAAAAGGACTATTCAGAGTAGCAGATACACTATAAAAATACAAACAGTAACATTAATTTTGTGTAAGTAGTACACTTTCCTTTGAAGAATAATTCTTGGTATCAATATATTCTAGGAAGATAGAAAGGGAAAGAAATAATTATCAAAATTGTTCTCAGGTCAAACTATCTAATAGTTTAAAAAAGCACAACCAAATGTTAGCAATTTGTGGAGGCAGTTCATTTGATGAAAGCAGATTATTTTTTTCAAATGAGTTCTGTTGTTGTTTAGAAGTCACAGTCAAGAAAAGAATGTATTGTGTGCCTTCTGAAGAGAAGGGAGCCTTTAGAAAAACAATTATGATGATGAACTCTGGTCAGTCTGGAAAAGTCCATTTATGATGTCCTATAGCCATCTCAAATTAAATATGTCTAAAAAAGAAATAATACTCTTTTTTTAGAAAATCGCACCCTTCAAAATTTCTTTACTATTATTTAGAATATCATCATATTCTCAGTCACCCGGGCTCACTGCTTCAACACAACTTTTGACTCCTAACTCTTTTATCATATATATGTCTGACTTATTGTCATCTTACAATTTCTTTTTTATATACTTCTTTCTCATTCATACAAATGCAATCTGAATTTAAATTATTATCTTCTTCCATCAGCTTTTCTTCAAGCTAATTTTTAATTAGCTTTTTTTAGTTAAAAAAACACTTGTTTTTTTTCTTCCTTTCTGCCTCTGCCTTATACTGGGAAAAGAATCAAAAATAAACAAAACCTTTTACAATAGCTTTCCAAATGGTCATGCTGACAGAAGATTCCCTCTCTGTCTTCTAATCTTCCACTCACATGCCAACATGAGTTTTCTAAAGTAGAAGTCTAACCATATCATTCTCTACTCTGTCTTTGAACTGACTATCCATTCCTTTTATAATATATTCTTGAATTTTTGCTTGAAATTGAAACTGGGTTCATTGATCTATATCATGCAAATCTTCATTTTCTTGTGTTTTGAAAATAATGTAAGTATTTTCCTTCTCTATTCTTTCAGTGCTTCTGCTGATTTCCATGAATTTTCATAGATCACCAACAGTGGTTTAGCAATCACATCAGCTACGGTTATAAGAGAGAGTATGTACTCTTTTACTCTCTTTACCCAACTTGAATTTCAACACCCAATTATCTATATTTTTTCTACTCATTTCATTCAAAGATCATTCTCTTTGGAAGATGAAACAAAATCTTCTGAACCTTCATGTTCTTGACTAAATTCTTGTAGAACTATGACTTTTTCTTATTTTCAATATCCAAAACCATTATTCTGTAGTTCAATCCTTTATATATTTATTTTAAAAATTTAAGTTAGTTAATATGTTCCCATTTCACCTTCCTATATCTCTTTAATTATTCTTTTTTTCCTTAATTATTTCCTTAAGGAAATTTGAAAATTGTCATTTTTGATAATTTTTCATACATCTTATGCTGATTTACTCTATATAACTTTAAGCTGTGAGATTTCTCCTTTTATTTTAAATAATTGAACTCTCCACTCTTCAACTCTATGATACATGTCTTAGTATGCTTAATTGGTCCATTCTTTATTATAAATTAAAGAAGCAGTTCCTCCATGTCAGGTTAGAATCAAATCTAGAATATTTACTCTCACTAACTTTTCTATCTTCTAAAGAATGAAATTATCATTAAGAAAATAATTAAATTGCTGCTGCCAGAGATAACTGTTGCAAATATAGACATTATGGCACCCTCTAGCTTAGACCTAGAAATACATTACTACTTATCACAGTTGCTGGTATATAGTAGGCACATAATTAATATTTTATTGAATTGAATTGAATTGTATCTAGTCCAACTCACTTCACTGATGAAGAGGTGAAATGACTCAGTCAGTGTCACACAGATAGCAAATCCCAGAACCAAGTTTCAAATCTAGGTTCCTTCATTCTAAACATAGCATCCCTTCACCATACCATGGTTTCTTCCTTGACATGACTATAAAGTCTATATGCATAGCCTGTGGATGACTCTCTGACTTCTCTTTCCTCCTCCTGCCCAGGTAGGTGGTAATACCTCCACAGAATCCCTTCTTTTTCTTCCTCCATTTTCTACCTGACTCTCATACAAAAATTAATTTTTCAGAATTCCCCCAACTGGGTCATAGATTTTCTCACATGAGTAGAAATCTTTTTGTAATATGATGTTATTCTATCCTTCCATTTTTATCAATTCTGTTCCTTTGGAATAGCTTTCCAGAGCTACATTCTAGACACAAGTCCTTTCTACCAGGTCTAAATAATACACATGTGATCAAAGGATCTCTAGTTTGAAATACTTACCCATACTTTGTCTTTTTATAAAAATGTTTCTGGATTTTATTGCTGATTCTTATTTTGGATTTTGTCTTCTCTGAATGATCATTCTGGGTTAATCATTATACTATTTTCCTTTGTGTCTTTACAAAAAGGCAGACAATCTAGTCATAGACTAAAGCATTAGTCCTTTATTGTGGCACATTTAGGTTCATATGACAAAAGGCCAAAGCTTAACTTGAGACACCTTAAGGGATCAGGCATAGGAGAAAGGGAAAGGGAACTAAAGGCAAATAATATAATATTATTTTAGGCTTAGTAGAGGTGGAAAGGGAGATTTTTGTTACCAGAAGGGCAAGTGATCAGAGTTTCTTTTTTAGTGATCTTCTGGACACAGTAAAAGGAGTAGTGCTTGAGACATTGGCCTTTCTAAAGAGACATACTCAGGCTTAGAGCAAACGTTTTTAACCAAAAATTCAAATAATATGAGATATGTCTGGTTTTCATTACCTTCACAATCAGGCAAGCCCAGTTCTTCATGATGATTTTGACATTTTTTTAAAGTAGAAATTGACTTATTGCTTCACAAGTCAAGTCCCAATTAATGTCTAGCTTCCATCCCTAACCTTATAAATGGGAAACATTTCCCAGCAAGTCAACACAATTAGCTAAAAGGGGTGTTTGCATAAGTGTGGTTTGCATAGTGCTTGCACAGGAACACAGAGGTCAGTATAGTAGGGAAGAAAAATGAGAAATAAATAGTGTATTAATATTCACCAATACCTATAAATGTCTGCACAGGTCTACTGTGTTGACTTCTGGAAGAGCCTGAATAAATGTGTTCACAATGAAGGGCCACTTGGAATGGTCCAAGAGAATAGAATAGAACTAACATCAGTTCAGAGAGGCTCACAACTGTAAGGATGCATTCAAATTGACTTCCATTAGGTCTTCAGATGTCACTAAACTGCTTCAGGCCAACACACTTAGATCTAACCCACTGTGTAAAGAACACTAGATATGCTATTTAAATACTTGTGTGACCTTGAGCCAATCACTTTATGTTTTTTTTGTTGCAATTAACCGATGTATAAAATTAAGGTATCAGACTAGGTTCTCTTCATTTCTAAATCCTGCAATCTTTATTCAGACTAACCTCACCTAATTTTGTACCTGAGTCAGAATTTTGGGAAGGAAAATAAATTGCTTCGTATGTATCCAGGACCTTACTTTCTAGATTGCTCTTTAGTTTTCTGGACCATGGCTTCATATCATTACTGTTTTATCACTTTAGGTTAATATGAATAGATATCATTTTCTTCAGAGTTTATGATCACTAAATAGGTGTGAAAAGAGCCCAGTTCAGCTGTTATATGCATTATGATTTACCAGAAAACTGTACTTAGTTCATTTGATCAATTCCATTGCAGGAGATTTTATTTAATAAATATTGAGAGAATGAATGAATGAGTTTATATGGTATGACTTTCACACTGGCAAAATTATAAAAAAACATATTCCTAAATGAAGGTGTAATGAAAAGGGCCATTACTAGTGGAATGAAATGTTACCCGTCATAGTACTCTAATCTTGATGCCGTATTCTTAAACATCTATAGCCCTATTAAACCCTGTTATTTTCTTCCTAATTTGTACCATTTAAAAAATGATTTTCAGTTAACTTTCCCATGGTTCATTTCTTTCCTTCAGACCATTTTCAAATGGTTCCCTGATAAAGTCCATGCTTTAACACAAACCCATTTCAAAACTATAATAACCATGAGCTAAATAGCAATGTGAAATAGCCAGAACTTAAAGGACTGACACTAGAGGTGTCGGAGTAGTTAATTTTTATCCTCAAATGCCCTATTGGCTTTGTTCCTTTTGTGCTGATTGTTAATCCTATGGGCAAGATTCATTCCCAGCAGGACCTGGGTAAGAGAAAGACAATAATTTTCTCTATGACCCACAGATACTTCTGTAATAGAGATTTTTATTTCCATAACAAAATCATCAAGTACCCTCTCTTGAGGGATGTGTGTGTATGTGTGTGTTTATTCTACCTAAAAGCTAAAATAGAAAGAAATGAATATTCATTTTTTAAATAAAATTTCTTTCTGCTACATAATTTTTCCAGAAAAAAAAATATATTGAATGATATTATTTTCTCTGGGGAATTAAATTGGAAATGCTAGTCATCTCCTTTTAGTAATTAATTTTCAAATTCTCTTTGAGTGCTGCTGCTTCAACTTAAAAAATATATTTAGCACCTATTTCAGGCAGAGTACTATATAGAATCTAAAGGAGATACAGTTTAGGTAAAATATATTCCTTGGTTCCATAGAATTGACAGTTTAATGTTGGAAATATTACTCATGTAAGTAATAAGAAAAAGAAAGAATAAGATATAATACATGTATAACATGAAATAGAGGGTGGTATTGTGGCTAGAGTCAGGAAAACTTGAGTTCTAGTATTATCTTTCACATATATAGTATGATTAGGTGATCCTGTGCAAGTCACTTAGCCATTTAGCACTTCCAGAGTTCTTTTAAGGTTATAAACTACAGAGTAGATACCAACCAGCATTGATAAAAAAAAAAAACACAACAGCAATGATTTCCTCTTCTTGGATTACCTCATATCAAATAAATCATAGGTCCATTTCCATTATTGTACCTAAATGCATAGCAGTACCAGTTAATATCACTAACAGAAAGAATTCCTGGCTGAGTCAAGGATCAAAAGAACTTTGAGAGAGGTATTGTCAAGGAATGTTTCATTAAATGTTTCATTGTCAAGGATGGCATTTAGGTTCAGCCTCACAAGATGGAAAGTATTTCCAAAGGAAAAAAATGATGCATTTGGAACAGAGAATTCCATGAAAGGGAAATCATATGAACAAAAAGACATAAGCTAGAATGCATGGGGCATGATGTGGGGAAAGTGAGCAATCAATTTGACCAAATTATGGAGAGTGAAGAATTGGGAAATAGATTAGAAAGATGGGATACCTTGGTATGTATCCTTTGAACTTTAGGCTTTGAACTTATCTTTTTGCATATGGATTTTGAATAAGAAATCATAAAAAAGCTTTGAACAGAATTACATAATCAGACCTGCTTATATTCAAATACATAAGAAGGTTCACAAACTTAGCAGTGTAGATTTTCTTGTTAGTTTGATCTATTAGCACGGATGAGAATATTTTTATGACTTCATCCTATACAATCCTTTTCCTTTTAAACATTATTATGGTAGCAGATTAAAGGATGGATTGGAAGTATATAGGGAAGGAAAGAAAATTGGTTTGAAGAATATTACATTAATCCAGGTAACTGATAATGAGGACATGTGTTTTAGTACTGACAAAGAGAATAAATAGGAAGGATAAGGATTATAGACTAGAATGTGATGACTGTTAGGATATGGTAAAAGAGTGAGAAGAGAATATCAAAGATTACACCAAGATTTCAGAAGTGGGTTATTAGATGTACCCCCCCTTGTAATAGTAGCTTGGGGGGTACATGGAATGTTTAGGGAGGACTATCATCTCTGACATGAGGCTTGTAGAGCAATTTTCAGAGTTGCTCATTCATCCTTGATGTTCACCTGCTACCCAACTCTCACCTGTGGCTGCAAAAAGCCACACCCTAGGAAACTGTCTTGGCAGATGGACTAAACCAGGTTCAGTATAACTGACAAGCCTCAAACCCATCAGTGAGTTTAGGGGGTATCTACCCCAAGCATTTGAAGAGTTTGCTAGCAGAAGGGGCTGGTGACTGAAATAGGTGCTGGGGAGGACTAACTTAGAACTTGTTCAGGCACTGAAGATGCCTAGACCATTAATTGCACCACAACCAGGAATCTTCTCTTTTGTCTTGCCACTGGACATCTATGATTCTAAAAGAGTGAGGGAGGCTGGCAACCTTGTACAATTCTGCCTTACTTAAATACAATCTACCCATGAGTCAAGCTGTCATGCTGTAATGCCATTGGTTCTCTTCAAAAACAAAGGTTGAGCAAATAACACAGAATCTAAAATAGACATTCCAGTATTGAAACAAGGGAATAGAAAACAGAATGAAAACAAACAAGGGAAAAATGAATAAGTTGGATAATATTTAAATTATCAGGTGAAGAAGTATATTCTTAAGCATAGTTCTCCCTTCCATCATAGCTCTGGCCTTACTAAGTAAAATAAGTACAAATTGTGGTTAGTATTTCTTGTATCAGAAGCTCTTGCATCAATCTAAGAGTGCACTCACCCATTTGCTGTCTATCTCAACCATGAAAAGTAGAAAAAGGATTGTTTTCCTCAATTTCCTCTGCTAATTTTGTCAGTGTAAAGTGCTTTGGTGTACATACTTTTATTTTTAAGGCAAAAGAGCTTTTCTTAATATTTCTGATATGCTAAAGAATTCACAGAAAAACCTTGTGATACCAATGAAGGATTCATTTCCAGAGCTTCTGCTTTCAGTATACAACCAAAGCCACTGATGTCCTTTTAATTTGATATGTCTTCCTTCATTTTTATAGGCCCTTGTCTTATCTTTATTGCCTATCATTGCTTTTTGGATAGATTTTTTTATTACAAGTTATCACCTCCATATTCTAATATAGAAGTTGGCTCCTGACCCTTCCATTCCCTTCATTTCAGGTTGCACAGCATGAAATGTGATTCTTTTATTACTTAATTCCTCACTCTCCTCATACCCATTTCCACTTCCATTTCCCCATCTCCTTTCATTTGGGCCTCACATATTTTTTTTTTTTTTACTTTGTGGTTTCTTGCAGCTTTCTGTGACTCTCTCTGTAAGAGAGCCAAATAGAACTCCATGGTTAAAAATAGTTTCTGACATTATTTGCAATTCCTAAAGTGTACCACAAATAACCTTTTCTGATTTGATTTCTAGCTAACATGCTGACGATGCTCCAATCTTGTTTTCAGATTATTCCATTACATAGTGCTTTCTCTTGCATTCAGAAAGTTGCAAGTAATGTTTCTGTTTGGGTAACACTTGCAGAGTCATCATTTACAGTTTTATGAAGTTGGAAAGGAAAAGAAGAAAAGCACTGGGGTTCAATTGCTTATTTGAAAGGGAAAAGCTACAATTAGCTGTTTAAATAAGGAGCTATGTTGCCTGACTTCTAGGTAGATTTGTGTTATAGAACAACATGTCAGAGGATATGATTTTGCTGTGTGTGTACAACAAAATGATATGTATTTCACACTGAACAATAAAGAACATTGCCTTTTAAATGTGGTATCAATGAGGCAGAGAAATAAAATTTATTACCAATTGTGATACAAGTCCAGAAAAGCAAAAGCCAAATGCCTTCAAAGTAAAGAACTTTCTCAGCATTAATAGGACAATGAACTCATTTCACTGTTTTTAAATCATAAAATTTTAAATTATCATACACACAGTTAATTATAGGTTTGGTAATATTTCTTTGATATTCTGTGGTTGGGGGTAGGTGGGCAGGGCAAGAAGTGATCAGCTATACTCTTAGGCACCTCCACAAAATAAAATAACAATAACAAATTTTCAGAGTCCCTACAACAGGAAGCTAATTGCTTATATGAACTGATCTTTTAAAAAAAAAATTTCCAGTGAAAAAAGCACCACTTTTTTATTATGATTATAGGAATATGTTAAATGTTTTTATTTTATAAATATGTGTACATATAGTTATATATATATATATATTCCAATCATAATCATAACATATAGCTATTACAATATGACATATAACTGAGACTAGGGCTATCTAATATATGATGTGTGAGTTCTTTGGGAAAATGAAATTATAATAGAATTCTTGTCCTCAGTGCTGGGAAATGACTGTCCTCTGTTCTTTTCTACAAAGATTCATAATTATATTTAAGATGATAGCCCATATATATAAACATCTTTCAACAAGTCAGCAAATTCAAGGCAGTTAAATACAACTTTGAACTTTGGGGACTTCATTTGCCAGTTTGGTCTACAATATTATTTCTAAGGTTACATTCAGCAAGCATTGCACATGATTATCTGTTTCTTTGTAAACTGCATTGCTCGAAGTAATATTTTTGTTTTCCTTCCCTAACAGGTGCATGAGGCAGTTCCATGTTATAGTGAATGCAATCAGTATTCGTGGGTTGTAGAACACTGGTCTCCATGTAGAATCAACAGTGAGCTAAGGGCTTTCCGTTGTGGAGAAGGAATACAAACTAGAAAAGTCAGGTATGTGAAAATCTAGAGAAAAGGTTTTGGAAAAAATATAGTTTCCATAAAAACAAGGTAGTTGGTCTCACTCAGTGATACTCAGATATTCTTTTCTTGATGAAAATGTGGTTTGGCTACACATATGTTTATATGTACATAAATATACACATGGATATATGTATGCTCATCTATACATATAGGTACACACACACACACACACATATATATATATATATATATATATATATATATATATATATGTATTTACACAGACATTTCTTTTGAAATGTCCCCTATAGTATTTTCTTTTTTGTTTGTTTTTGCAAGTCAGTGGGGGTAAAGTGACTTGCCCAAGGTCACACAGCTAGATAATTAAGTGTCTGGGGCAGGATTTGAACTCAAGTCATCCTGAATCCATGGTTGGTGCACTATCCTCTGCACCATCTAGCTGCCCCTCCTCTAGTATTCCTAATAAGACATATGTCATAATCTGAGACCATTATTGGACTCATAACCATCAACTGACTACAGATGGATATATTGTAAATGTGTTGATTCATCTTTTTTTAAGGGCATTTGAGCTAGAGCTCTGGTCTTGGAGTCAGGAGGACAAAAGTTCTACGTGTGACTTGGGCAAGCCACTTATTCCTGCTTGCCTCACATCCAGGGCCCTCTCCAGTTATCTTGATTCACATCTGATTACTGGATCTATATGGCTATATCTGATTTCTGGATCTATATGGCTCTGAAGGGGAAAGTGAGGCTGGTGACTCAGCACAATACTCCTCACTATAATCCAATTCATGTGTTTGTCATGGCATCAAATTTCCTGGGTGTTGTGGTCTTTTTTTGAGAATAAAGGATAAACATTATCATAAGGGATGGATATTTTCCTCTTTATTGGTTATAGCATATCCCGTAAGTGGTTTTAAACCTCAACAGTTAGCCTTGAGGAAAAAGTCAGTAAAGAAAATTCTGAACCAAAATATTCTCATTTTTGTAATTTCAATTAATGGGAATATTGAATAAAATATCAATTTTAGGGTTAACAAATATATCCAAACACTAGAAGAAGCATCATAGCTTGGATTCAAATGGAGAGAGAAGCAGATTAAAATGACACTGGTAGGAAAATATGAGTATTCCCAGACTTCAAAGAATCTATGACTACTTCGAAGAAAAACAAGAGATAACATGATTTTAAAAATGAATACAGTTAATTTGGAGAAAGGCAAGCTATTTATTCTGAAAACAATAATGTGAAGTAGGATATGTTTGCATGTGTGTGTGTGTGTGTGTGTGTGTGTACGCACGCGTGTGATAAATCCTATAGATAAACATTAGATAACAAATGTTTGACTTAATGTGACTTGGAAGTTACCAACTCTCTACTTTCTGGTATGGAGGCTACCAACTATTCACCTATTGTGTCCTACTATTTGATAGGTGAAATGAGGACATTTCCTTTGCAATTATGTCCTGTAAGTATGCTTTCTATCCCCAAAAATCGACTTCTGGTCTTTGTGGGGGGCCACACTTTTATTGTTTCTTTTGCCTTCCCTTTTATTACAACACTGAATACACACATAGAACCAAAGAATAAAGGCTATTTGGTAAACTTGTTGGTGAAGTATTCCTACTTTCCTTTATAAGTTTCAATTACATGATGCTTCCTCTTGTTTAAGTCATATTATAAAGTCTATTCTGCAGTCATCGAGGCAAACTTACCCCCCCACTTTTTTTTTTAATTTGACAGATGTGTAAATGCCACAGATGACAGTGAAAGCAGCAGGGTGGACAGTGGCCTATGCAATCAGGATGAAATTCCTGCAGAAGCCCAGGCATGTTCACTCCTCTGCCCCAATGAGTGTGTCATGTCTAACTGGGGACAATGGAGCAAGTGCCCACAGGTATGTAAAGCCTCTTCCCCTCCTTTGGTCTCAGAATCCTTTTGAGATGGCTCATCCAGGCTCCTTCTGCTTCCCAGGGATGCTTTTCAAAGTCTTCTGTCTAATAATGAGGAAAAAATGATTATCCAGAGGAAACCAAAGTGAACAATTTCAACAAGTTAAAATGAGTAATTTTGGATGCCAGTTTTTCTTCCCAGTCCTCAATCTTAGCAACAGGAATGCAGAAATGTGCCTGTAATGATCACGCTAGGATTCTGCTATACTCCCATTGTTAAGGGGCTCTTCTTTAGCAGTGAAATGACTCTCATTATATTTTCCCGGTTCCGTTCCATTTTTAGCCTTGTGGAATCAATTACGTCTCTAGAGCACAACTCCACTGTGTAATTTAGCTCCTGTTAGAGTGTTGATCTGTTTTCTCTTTCTGCTGTTCTCAAAAAAAAAAAAAGATGATCTGTTATGTTCCTTCTACATGCCACTGATTGGATGGAAGCTTATAGTAACATAGTGAAAATGTGTTGAGTCTGACCTTATAAACCCCTTATTCAAGTCTCAGTTTTCAACTTCACATGGTCTGGGAGCAAATTTTGGACTGGTGATTCTGTCCAAGGATAAAAATAGATTGGATTTCCTTTAGCATGTGATTTCCAAAAAAGTCAGGAAGTACTAAAGGTATTATGTGGTTGTATAGATCAGGGAGAGAAAGAGTGAGTTTCTTGTCTTTTTAGTTCAATTACAATGCTGATGATTTGGGCAAAGGGTGATGTGAAAAGGGATAATGCCCTTGAGATCAATGGATAGCTAGGAGCTGTGGTTAATTATTGTCTCTGAAAGTCTTATCTTTGAAATTGATATACTGTTCGTGAAAGTCATTTCCTTCTGTCGGCAAAATGTTGGAAGAAAAAGAACAGCAAGACATTTGTGAGGGGAGGTTGCTTTGCCTACTGAGCCATTTCTTTCAAGAATATCTTAGAGATATGTGTTCCCTGAAAATACATGTTCTTTATTTAGCTTTCACCTTAGAAAGTCCATTTAATTTTCTCTTAAACTAAAACAGATCATGCTACAAGAGCAAAGCAAGCTATTTTAGTGACCTTAATATTTCTGTTACATGGCCAAATACATAAATCCATCTTTATCTCAAAAACTGTTTCTATCATGTACTCTTTATTAATTAGAAATCTGAAGAGCTTTAATTAAATGTAGATGTGAGTAACTTTTCATAGAAGATTCTACTAAACCACAGACACAATACTATTTAAAAAATTGTCCTGTTAAATTGGGATACAGAAATTACTATAGCCACAAGACATGCATTATTTGTGGGAAGGTTTTTCAAAGCAAAAGGATCCTGAGTTTAGTGTTCTTTGCATCCAGCTGGCTGTTTTTGAAGTTTATTTTGTTTAAAAAAAACATGTAGGATTCAGAAAGACTAAGAACTTGGAAGAAGAGAAATCTGAAACATTTGTCTAAGTTTTTCCATTTTTATTCTAGGATTATTACTCATGTACTTGGGGTGTGCTAAGCAACAGTTTTATTATATAATTATGTGTTCAGTTCCTTCTTTTGTGTATGTTTTGTATTTTGTGTATTTCTTGCAAAATGTTCACGTGAAAAAAAGTGAAAAACTCAATTATTTCTCACAGGGATTCCCAACCACCAGTAGACTGTAAGCAACTTGAGGTCAGGAATTGTCTTTTACCTTTTTTTTAGTATTCCTAATATTTAGCACTATGATTGGCAATACTAAAAATTTGATAAATGATTATTTTTTAGTAAGCAGAATTCTTTTCATTCACAGCTCTCTCAATCTAGAAGACACACAGTAAGCGTAGATGATTGATGATTAAAAGCAAAACACAAACAAAAACTTGACCTTAAGTCATTTTACAGCTTTGACTAGGACAGTTTTGTTTGGTTAGCTATCAAGAATTTTAAGGCACATAAATGAAAATCTAAATGCATGTATAAGACTTTGAAGCATTATTCTAATAGTCATAAATATTGGCAACTGTTTTATAGGATTCTCTTTAATTGCTAGGTCATGACATTTGATCTCGGTACAGTTGGTCATGTTTTACTCTGTTCTCTCTCATAATAGGTTTACCAAAAGAAATTGTCTAGATTATTCAGAAGAAAATATGTTTTTCCTCTTATTTTGCAGACAATTTTCTTAATCTTTTGCTTTGATTTGCCTGAGAGAAGTATATTAAGTCTTCCACCTACCCACATAAGTCTGGGATTCAGTATACTGAGATTCTCAATAGAATGCCAAATGGTAACATTATCAATTAATGTAAATTATCTATATAGTAAAGCAATCAATGGCCAAATATATATATATATGTATATATATATATATATATTTAATATCTTTATTTAGTATTTGATTTTTAAAACAAAATAAAATTCAAAAACAGACAGCTGGATGCAAGGAACACTAATCTCAGGATCCTTTTGCTTTGCAAAAACTTCCCACAAATAATACATCAGTCCTGTGGCTAAAGTCACTAGTTTAGATGTTCTGGAAAACACCAGAGAAATAGGTGACCTGACTCCTGGTCTTGGGGTAACTTATGAGAACCAGTAGCACTCTTTAGCTGGTTCTCAGGCAGAAAGAATAATGAATTCTTTGTTTTTCAGGGCATACTATGTGCTGTATTAGATACTGTGTTAGACCTTGGTCTTTCAAACACCATTCAGAATTCTATCCATTCCATCCATGCTTCTGCTCAAATACACTGTGGGCATTTATTATTTAACCAACACTATACAGGACAGAAAAGAAGTAGAATACCATCTTCATCCTTGATAATCTTATAATATACATGAAACACTTTTTATTTTCCTTTCATTGTCCTTTTTTGTTTGTTTGTTTTATGTGGATTTACAAAAGAAAATATTGCTAATTCAAGGACCATGGGACATCTGTCTCTGATCTGTCTTTCTTCAACCAAAAGGATCAAAAGGATTCAGTAGAAGGAGATTAAATCTCCCATGGCACAATCTCTCATCTTCTTAGCAGTAAATGGGAAGAAGAAATAAACTTGTATTTATTTTTCCACCATATCACCAAGAAAATATCATCCTCAAAACCTGAAATGAGTTATTAGATGATCCTTCAGAACTAAAATTTGTCACCTCTCTGCTTCAAATATTGTCTATCTCCAAACCTAATAGTGTTAAGGGGGGGAAAAAGAGTAAGACATTGGAAAGATAACTGAACAAATGGGTTACTGACCTAGCAATAACTGACAATTGTATCCTAGATAGAAGAAAGAAGATGGAGGCATTAAAATTGTACTGGGACTATTTTCAAACTATATTGGAAGACATTCAAGACTATAAATATATTGAACAAGAACAAACACAATTCAAGGAGGAATTTGTAGAAAATGGAAAGCAATGAATTTAATTTACCTGCATGTTTTTATTCTTTCTTTTCCCCCAGCATGTGTTTTGATTTTTTATTGGAACATCTTCAGTAGAAGCAGTTAAAATGAAATGCAGCTTTTGAAGTTATATGTAGGAAACTTGGGATAATAGGATCCTAGATTTGGACCATGAAGGAACTGAGAGGCCATCTAGCTCAATCCCCCCCACCTTTTGTTTGAGGTTATTGAATAGTGAGTAGAACGCATGAGTAGAAAGGAGAAATCAGTGTCTCAGAGTGCCTTTTCATAACAGGTGAAAGCAAACCTTACCAAAATCCAACCTTGAATAATTCTTTAAATTTTAATTGATTCTGATCAAATTGCATCATCTGAATGCTTCAGTGAATGACTGAATGGAATTCTAGCCTCAGTAACAAGGCTTTCCAAATGCTGCCACTTGATCAAACAGTGACTCAGCTATCTAGTTGCCTGGTCACTCTAACAGCCTCTGGGGCAGTATCACAACCCAATCCCTTTGCAGAGAAGCTGCTCTGGGCTTCAAAAAAAAATGAAATTTAGTTTGATTCTCAGTCATTAAAAAAAATAAACCAAAGAACATTGCCACACATGTGCCCCTTTGCTTTATCTATGAATTGCTCTCTGGTTCTTTATGCATGCAAAGGGCTCTATGAGGCTAAACTAAGTCATCAATCTTTTTGGTGGAGATAGTACCTCCAAAGGATAAGGGGAAAGTGTGACAGTTTTTTGATAAGCACTCTGAAAGAAACATTTAAGGTTAAGAAATATGCCTTTTAAACCATGGCATTCCTGTGTTATTTTTGGAGAGGGACTGTCAGCAATGACATTTAATTACTGGTGACTAAGCATTTCTATACTGTGACACTATTTTTGGAAATGGCCCTGCCAGGAAAGTAACTTGGAAAAAAAGTTAACATTCAGGAGTAGCTAATGTTCCCCTTTGTGCCATGAATTAAGTATCTTATTTTGGATGCCATGATAGTTTAACCATGCTCTCCCTGGATCTCATAGCTTCAGAGAAATTGAGGCTTTTCTGTTACATCCTGTTCTCCAATGCCAAATTGATATGTTGTTCTTGGAAGCTGAAGGGATTCAGTATTTGGTGACCTTAGGAGTTTTCACTCCCCCCCCAAAAAAAACCAGGTTTCCTTCTCTCTGAAGCAGCTTAAGGGTCATCACACTTAATTAATATTCACTGAGCAGCTGCCAGACTCCTAGCACCACATTAGACCCTACATGTTGCTCTCCTGGAAATAACTACCTCATTTCATGTAGGCAAGCAAATAGCCACTTCAGTTAGGTAGCCTTTGGCCCTGCTATAGAAGAGAATTTGTATATTAAAAACTAAGTTGCTTAGACTCTCTATTAAAGTATATATCTGTGGAAGGAAAGCAATTGTGTTATAAGAAAACATAAGAGACAGACAGAGAGAATTTATCATGTGCCAACTTCTGTTCTAGGACTAGTCAGGATTCCAAAGCAGAAATGGGTGATGCATGAATCTTGATCTCAAGAAACTTATCATAATATATTCCATATAGATTCTGGTGGTCTATTTGCCTTTTTCCTTCTCATCACAAGTTGCAAATCAAATCCAAGAGAGCTTCTGGCTCCATCTTCCCCTCAGATTTCTAATATACATCTGAGGGATTAACTAATATCTCTCTATTCAAGACCACATTCTTATGTGCACTCTCCAGGATCAGTCCCTAGTTATTAACACCTCAGCTTCAGTTAGCTAATTGTCATCTAATAGCACCAATAAAGGAATATCTTACTGAGAAAGTATGAAAAGAAGTACATATATTTCCTTCTGACTTTTATGAGTATATACCTGAGGAGGATAGACCTAAATTTAAAGCAGCTACTTCAAAATATTTCTTTCCATCAAAGTTAGTCCTGCTTTCCTTTGATCCATGGTAACTCTGAGACAAATGTATCACTTTATCATTTTTCTCTCCACCAAGGTGGAATGTTGGCAAAGTTTGGCATTCCCATCACTGAAAGTCTGGCAGCTTAACCTACTGAGATTTTGAAACTCACAAGGTCATTGTGATTACCACAGGCAATAGCAAAACTAGGATCATCTTTTGTTTTGCTTTGTTTTTGCTTTTTCACAATGTGAATTCTTCTTGTCTTAGAATTTCTTGCTGATTGAGTCAGATACTTTCCCTCCCCTCCCCTTTTTTACTAATACCTTTGTGTACTCATGGATTTTGGCATTTAGACTACTTATGAGTTACTTTCTTGAAGCTTCTAGGCATTGTACTTTGGGTAATACCTTTCTATAAGACCTCCAGAAAGTCTGTCTCTCCCTAGCTGCAAATCATCCATTAGTACCTACTGTTTCCCATCCAGTTGGCATCAGCCAACATTCTGAACTATAATATTCCTATTTTAATAATATATTTGAATTGGGGGAAATTTGACTATAATAAAAATTTTATATGCTATCAATATTATCAAATACTATAAGATGCATTTTAACTTAGGTTCAATGGAAAGACATATTGAATAGAAAATTTTCACACTAATCAATTTCTCCTACTATGTCATGTTAGTTAGCAACAATGTGTAGCTAATATTGATTGTGTTTTTAAAAAAAGAACCCTGCATAGGGTCTTCTTTTAAATATCTCTTTCCAAATCAAGGAACAAATTTTCTTTAGCCTTTCATATTGTTTCCATTTGTTTATTCAATTCTAAGAGTCCACTATATATAGTAGTAGATAGTAGGGAAGAAGAAAAGAAAAAAATGGAAATGGAAAAATAATTGTTATCTCCTAGTATCCTCTTATTACTTGACCATCATTTTCTGATTCCACTTCCTAATTGGTCCTTGCCTTGAGGTAGTAATGATTTTCAATAGTATTTACTTAAGCAATGACTTCCTTATGATCAACAATTCCCATTTGGGACAGCACAGTGATAACTAGAAAAGCAAATTATTATTTTGATCTCTTTGATCATCTTTAATCTGCTCCTTTCCTCAATTCCTATAATACTTATCAATCTACACCATGCAATTTGGCACACAGTTACAGTGTTTTGTGTCAGTCTCTATATCTAACATAAGGAGAACTAGCCAATGGGATTCCCTTCCTATGACTCAAGAGTATGTGCATAGCCTACTACTAAATCTTGTAGGAAGCCTTGGTGAGCCTGCTTTAAGTGCCTAATGAATGTGAGATGGAAGAGCACTGCACTTCATGGATACTTTATGACTGGTTTTTATTTATTTGTTGATGATTATGTCCAGTTTGCTAATAATGGGGTGAAATTGACTGCTGAGATTGAACTGAAGGTACTTTCATAAGGTCCAGCTAGACAAAGAAAGTCTGTCTGGACCTCTGTCTCTCTTTCTCTCTCAATTTCTTCCCTTATTGCCTTCAACTGAGGAGGAATAGATTACTCTAAACTTTTAGATGAGGAGACAGAGCTAACATCAGATTCACTCACCCAGTGACTATAAAATCATAACCACATAATCCTATTATTGTACCTGTCCCTGTATTCTATTCTTTTCTGTCTTAGATAAATGTAGACTGAAGAATACAATAGTGTATGACCTTATAAGCATCAAAAAATCAGAAAGGTAAGGTCCCAGACTTCCAGTGATGGGAATGCCAAAGTTTGCCAACATCCTGCCTTGGTGAAGAGCAAAATGCTACAGTGATATACTTGACTCAGATTAGCCATGAATTTGTCCATTGATTATGGACATTCAATCTGAAGTTGGTAGAAAGAAATATTTGGTAGTAACTGCTTTAACCTTAGGCCCCCTCTCCTCAGGTACCAAGGTGGTTTAGGGTAGAATTTAAGCATGAATCTCTGACTTCTGATGACTTGTCATACCAAAAGAATTACTCAAAGCAATCTCCTTTTTATGCTGTTGGTTTACTAACCAAAATTCTTACCTTCTAATTATGTTTACAATGCAAGGAAGTTGCTCAGAATTCTTCCCTGATAAGATTATTAGGGAGAGGTTTGAGCTAATTCTAGTGCATGAAAAAAACAACCAAAAACATATTTTCTTCCTTCAGGTCCACATCCTTCCCAGTTTACCAGTTGACGGTAAACTAGAATTAATCCAAGATTTCTTGTTAAGTATAGGATGGGTACTATAGGGTTCAAGGTCGGGACCTCACAAGGACCAGTGAAAATTATTGTTAATATGGTTGTTATTAGGTGGGTAAGTCTAGAAAGGTCACAGTGCATATGTGATAACAGGTTCTCACAGGCTTTATTAGAACTCTGGTATTTGGCAGCCAATGAGATTTTTTTTTCTCTCCTCCATGAAAACATTCTCAATGGGCACAAAACCTGTTGATTTGTCATTTATATAATTTTTTGCTTGCAGAAATTATATTTTGGTCTAGGTAGTCTCTATGTCCCTAGATTGATATTAATGACTAAAACTATAGTGTAAGATATGAGTATGACAAATGAGTCCAATATGCTTTAAAGTAGCCATCGTCTTATTATTTTGGTTTCTGTTTCTAATAGCAAAGATCAAACATAGTTCCAAAGTCTTCTCGCTCTTATAATTCTTGCCCCTTTCCTTCCTAAAACTCAAAAGAGGTCTGCCCAATATGGTTTTTCCCGTGAACAGAGAGATTATGATGCCATTGCACTCTTTCCTTGTCAGTGGGAATATTGTGTTCAGGTCTAGTCTCCACTGTTTAAGGACATTGATAAACTACAGAGTATACAGAAGAAAGCAAAAAGGTAGTGAGAAGGCTTGAATTTATGACATATGACAATAAGTTGAAGGCACAAGCAAGTTTAGACTGAAGAAACAGAGACTTAGCAGGCATGTGCTAACTGTGTAAGTATTTGAAGGGCTGCTAGATGGAGGAAGTATTATATTTGTTCTGTTTGGCCCCAGAGAACAAAACTAGAAGCAAGGGGTAAAAATTACAAAAGAGGCTCATTTGAGTTTGATATAGAGATATAAATGAAAAGAAAAATTCTTCCTTAAAATTAGAGCTGTCCAAAAGTAGAGTGGCTTGGTTTGAGGATTGGTGAATTTCACCTTAGAGAAAATATAAGGTATGTCATAGGGGTTTTCCTTTGGGTATGTGTTGGGTGAGGATGAAGGATGATGAAATGAATCACTTCTGATCTCAAATTCTGTAACTTCTAATTCTGTGCTTAATAGATATATTTTTTTCCACTTGAATTTTCTAAAGTGGATAATTATTGTGAACTATTTCTAGCAATTTCAAAGGTTTGTTATGAGATTTCAGGCAACCAGAATACTTTTATATGTAAGCAAATGTATAAGGATGATATCACAACCTACTTGCAATCTCTTTCCCTTTTGATTCTGTGCTAGATACCTTTTTTGACAGTGGCATAGACCTTTGCTAAACATAATTGTTCTTCATGTTTAATGCTTTGCTTGACAATAATTAGAGTTATCAAACTAAGCTGACTGTGCTATTCTTTTACCCCAAGCATATACAACTTTATCTTATTTGTGTGAGATAACATGTTGAAGAAAGTCTTTAAGGAATCAAAGGCTGTTATTACTGTAAAAACAAAATCAATATAATGTGATCTTCTGTTGTATTTGGTATCTTGTGCAAATATAAAGATATGAGCTATAAAAATTATTTGTGAAAATTGGATTACTCTTTTTTCTCATACCATCATTGAGAATGCCTTTGATACTTGATGAGATTGTTATCACAAAGATTTTGTAGAGATGGGAACACAGGCATATTGGTTGATAGTTGTTGGTATTTTCTCATCTATGTATTTTTTTCCAATTTAGTGTGTGGTAATATTTCCTTTGTTATTATTGCATACCCTTTGTTATTATTCCATCTTGGCCTTTCTGTGTTTGGTTGGATAGGTATAGCTCTTTTTTGTCATTTTTTTCTCCTTCTTTTTTGTCATTTCTCTATCTTCAAACAGAACAGAGCAAATCCATTGCTATTAAAAAAATGATTCGATATGATCCATAACTATTTTTATTTACTATCTTTTATTTGCCAGTTTTATTCCTTTTATTCCTTTATTATTTGCCAGTCTTATTGCTTTGATGTTCTTTTTTTAACAAAACTTTTGACTTGTTTTAATCTCAACTGTATCTCACTATTATTTTTAGGCACTATTGTTAAAATTTTTCACCATATTCTTTCCATAAGAGTTTATAAATGAGCTTATATTCTAAATCAGTAATACCACTGACCTTCATATCTTTCAGTTTAGCAAGATGATTTAGTATATACTGGTTTAAATATTTTCTGATCTCCCTGTGGGGTTGACTGAATTACATCAGTTAAATTAGGAAATTGTAGTACATGAAAATACTTGCTCTAATGAGAGATAGCAGATTTTGAAATAGATCCCATATTGGCAACCATTAATTTTATATCATTTAAAAAATAGTTTCATTTATTTGGGATGGCAGTTTGTGCTCGTATGTTCAACCTTTCTTGATTCTTTCCTTGAAGAAATATGATTTAAATTTTTTTTCTTATTCTTAAACTATATTTTCTTTTTGTTGTTGTTGCTTCCTTTCTTTATTCCAAAATTTGTATATATAATATATATGTATACACACACATACACACACACACACACACACACAAACACACACACATATATATATATATATATATTTACCTCAAAAAGTTGCCTAGGATAGAAGAGCTTAAGAGATTTTACCTAGCAGGGCAGCTAGGTGGCCTAATGGATAGAGCGTGGGCCCTGGAGTTGGAGAACCTGAGTTCAAATTCGGTCTCAGACACTTAATAATTACCTATCTGTGTAACCATGGGCAAGTCACTTAATCCCATTGCCTTGCAAAAACTGAGAGAGAGAG
The DNA here is from genome assembly GCF_037893015.1 of Macrotis lagotis. Lineage (NCBI taxonomy): Eukaryota > Metazoa > Chordata > Mammalia > Peramelemorphia > Peramelidae > Macrotis > Macrotis lagotis. The sequence goes on from NC_133658.1 coordinate 624,902,895, forward strand.
AGAGAGAGAGAGAGAGAGAGAGAGAGAGAGAGAGAGAGAGAGAGAGACTTGCCTAAGGGTGACATAATCAATGTATGAGGAAACAAGACTTGAACTTGGTTTTCTTAACACTGAGATTAGCTCTCCATTCATGAAACTTTACTGCCTCCAGTAGAAGTTATTGAGTATTTATGTATACATCAATTTAATTTGTAACATTTCTGTTTCTTAGTACAATTTCTCTTTGGTTTCCTTCTCTGACATGGCCATTAGTACATAAATTGTCTTCATAATGCCCCTTTCCAAGTTCTCATTATAAGTACTTCCAAATGAAATGACCAGATGTCCCAGGAAATGTTATTTTTATTGCCTTAGGATATATGATAAAAAAATCATTCAATACCATCATTTGTATCTCTATGAAACATTCTTTTAAATCCAATCTTCTTTTTCTTTTTAAATTTAATTGTATCAAAAATATTAAAATCAATAATATTTATATAGAACTTTAAGGTTTTATAAGTGCATTATAAATATGTCTTCTGATCCTCACAACCCTGAAAAATAGGTGCTATTCTGGTAATGATTTTATCAATAAGGAAATTGAGGGCAGGTAGAGGGTTAAGAGCAGGTGGAGGTTAAGTGACTTGCCTAGTGTCACATAGCTATAACTAGTAGAGATCTGAGGTAAGATTTGAATTGTGGTTTTTCTGATTTCAGATACAGCAATCTTTTCACATCACCTCACTGCTTCTAATTTTTTTCAGTTATTGTGGGCTGTTTTATTTTAAATATTTTTTAAAATTTATTTCTTTATTTTCATCTATATACACATGTATATATACATATGTTTTTTTAACAAGGCAATGGGGTTAAGTGACTTGGCCAAGGTCACATAGGCAATTATTAAGTGTCTGAGTCCAAATTTGAACTCAGGTCTGCCTGACCTTAGAGTTGGTGTTCTATCCACTGTGCCACCTAACTTCCCCAATGTACATTTTTAAGCTAAAAATGTCCTTCTACCCTCCCTTCTCAACCCCCTCCCCCAGTGGCAAAGAGTGAGGTTAGCATTGTACAACTCAGTTCCTTTATTAAGAGCTATAAGATTTAGTTTCTTGGGTAGTAAATCCAACCAGTGAAGGATCACATATTTAGAGATTTAGAGGACCAAATATTAATGTTACTAGATGGCCTAAAATGTACAATTCTTGGCATTCAAAGTTTCTTTTCTGATGACTATCAATTTAGGAGTAAGAGAGCCACAAAGGAAAGAAATTGTATTTAGATTTATTTTACTAAACACTCTGATAAAAGCAGTCATTACCTAGCATGAAGCTATGGGTGAGAAACATTTCTGCACTCAGCACAGCTGGTCTTCAAAAAGTAGGAAAATGAAATGATACATTTTAAGATTTGGAAGAGCACAGAGGTCATCTGGTAAAACCTGAATAAGAATTATATCTATGAGATACTCAATATGTGTCTAGAATTTTTTGGAAGTTATTCAGTGTGGGGAGAACTCCTGAGGAAACCATTCAACTTTTTATAGCCTAACTTTTTGGAAGTTTTCCTTTCATCATACTTTGCCTTAACTCTCTGAAACTTTGGGGACAAGCTGAACACATCTAACTTGTCTTCCACATAATAGGTCATAGTTCTAATCTACTTTCCCTTATGTTATTTGTTATTTCTCTTCAGGACAGATATCATTCCCTGTTTCCTCATTCCCATCTAAGTCATTGCTTCTATAGGATAACTATTCTCAGTTCTTTTAACTGACACATAAAATAATCTCAAGGTTCTTCACCATTCTTACTATTTTTAGGTGATCTCCATCTTTTCAATATCCTTCCTAAAATGGAGTGCTCAAAATAGAATAAAATACTTCAGATGTAATCTGACTGGGGCAGTGTGCAATAGAATATTAGTTTTCCTAGTCAAGTCAACAAGCATGTGTTGGCAACCTACTGTGGTAACCTATTTATCCAGACACTGTGCCAAGCAATGAAACATTAAGTCTGGGATACAATACCATTCTTAATGTAGCCTGGAGTTAAAACAGCATTTTTGATCACTATTTCAAACTGTTGACTTGTGCTAAATGTCAATATACTAAAACCTTATCTTTTTCAGATGGACTGTCCACTCCCCACATTTCCCTAGATTTTACTTGCAGGGTTGATAAATTAAGACTAATTTTTAAGATTTCACATTGATCTCTTTGGAATTCCAGCATTCTATTCAAGATGTTTTTATTTTTATTCTGATTCTGTTAGCCTGTATCTTTACGTTCCCTTACAGTTTGTTATCACTTCTAAATTGGTTACAAGTATAATTTCTGCCTTTTAAAGAAATTAATAGCTATCATCAGCCCTGGAATCAGGAGGATCTGTGTTCAAATTTGGCCTCAGACTCTTAATAATTATCCAACTAAGTGACCTTAGGCGAATCACTTAACCTCACTGTCTTACAAAAACCAGAAAGAAAGAAAGAAAGAAAGAAAGAAAGAAAGAAAGAAAGAGCGAGCTATAATAGATATGAAAAAGCTTAACTTCTGTCCTGGTGCCACTCCATGAAAGAGATTTTTCCAAGTTGACATTAAATTATAAATGATTTCTATTTGAATCCAGACTTTCAACCAGTTCTGATTCCATTAATTGTATACTATCTTTGGTCCTTGTCTTTCATTATCAAAGAAAACCAAAATGATATTACTGTGGTAGAAAGAAATTACAATTTTCCACCTGTGGCTGATCAGGCAAGCTTGGAATGCTGTATCACAGATTAGCCACAAATAGTCCATATGAACACCTGGGTGGTTACTCTAAACTTATGTAGTTCACGTTTTCTTTGAGTTGCTTTAAATCTGCCTTGCTCATAGAGCACAAAACTCTCTCTGATAAAAGCATGCCATACTGGGCAGTCCTGTGCCAGTGTCTCTCATACTAAACAGTCAATTCCAAACCTTTTTAGAGAGAACTTCAGTGTCCTTTTATCACTTATTCTGACCTCCCTGAGAGTGCTTGCCCTATGTAAGCTTTCTGTAAAATAGTCTTTTTGATAAGCATATGTTTGGCATTTGAATGACCACTCCATCATAGTTTCACTCTTCTATAGTAAAGTTTGAATGTTTGGTAGTTTAGCTTGAGAAAGGGCCTCTGAATCTGGTTTCTTCTCCTGCCAATTGATTTTCAGAGTCTTCCAAAGAAAATTTAAATGGAAGTGATTCAGTTTCCTGGCATGGCAATGAGGTCAGTACAAAGGCGCTGTAGACCTTCTGTTTAGTAGTTAGTCTAATTCCTCTTCTCTCCCACACTGAGTGCGGAGTCTCCCAAATACTGAACTAGTTCTGTTATTGCCTGTAACTTCATTATCAATGTGTACCTCCCTGGAAAGTATACTGCCAAGGTAAGTGAAAGTATCCACAGTATTCAGGTTTTCTCCATTTAGCTATAACATATGGATGATGTGGTATTGGCTGATGCAGCACCTGTATTTTCTTGGTGTTCATTGTTAAACCAAAATTAGCATAAGTGATCCATGCATTTTTGAGTCTCAGCTGCAGAGGCTGCATTGAGTACACATCAACTACAAACATAAAATAATGTTCCAATACTCCCTCCATTTTGGTCTTGACTTGAAGAATTTGCCATGGTGCAGTAGCTGACCTTGTGACTATGTTCATCCTCAGTGAATGCATTTAATAACATGCTGAAAACATCATCCTAAAAATCTTGGGAGAAAGGACACAACCTTGTTTTACTCTATTGGTGACTGGAAAATCAAGAGAGCATCTAATCTATTAACCAAAATTTGAGCATTCATGTTGTCATGAAACTGCTGTACAATATTAATGAACTTCTCTGGGCAAAAAATTTTGACATAATTTTCCATAAGCCCTCATGACTGATGCATCAAAGGTATCAAGGGTATCAAAAACCTTGGGCAGTTCTGCAAATGTTGTAATGATGTCTCTTTTTCTACTGGCATTTTTCCTGGAGTTGTTGGGCAGCTAATATATTAATTGTTCCTTGACCCTTTCTGAAGCCAGAGAGGTGACCATCTTCCATGGGAAGTATTAGCCTTTTGAGAAGGACTTTGGCAAAAATCTTCCCAGAAATAACTAAAAGAGAAGCATCCCTGTGATTGATTATCATAGGTCAATCTATTCCCTTTACCTTTATAGAGATGGATGATGGAGGCATCCTTAAATTCCTGGGGGATTATCTCTTCCATATAACCTGGAAAATTTCAGTCAGTTTTTGGATGAACAATGGACCTGCTACCTTATAAATCTCAACTGGAATAAAATCAGCACCAGGTGCTTGATCAGGTCCAAATGAAAGAAGTCTAATGGCATTCAGAAATCTCTTCTTCAGTTGGAAATTCAGCTAGAGACGAATTGACTTCAACTTGAGATAAACTGTCCAGCTTCTGAATTGATTGATGGTAGTCTTTTAAGAGTACTAAGGAAGTTTTTAGCCCATCTCTGTAGAATCATGCCCCTATCATTAATCTGTGAGGCTCCATCATGGGTAGTGGAGATGCACCATAGGTCTTTGGTCCATAAATAGCTTCCAGGTTATCATAAAAAGTCCTTTGAATTTTTTGCTCTCCATGAAACTGAATTTTATCTGCTTTCTTACTGAGTCAAGAGAACTGCATCTCTCCAAGATTCAATTATAGTTTAATTGATGGAATAAAACGCTACCTTCTTAGAAATGGATGAACTATCCTGCTAGTAAGCCCTATGGCATTCTTTTTTTTTCATATAACTGCTTCTGTATTTCCCCAGTATTTTCATCAAACCATTCTAGATGTTTGTGAGTGTTCTGGTCCAGATGAGCAAATCTTTACTGCTTTGGTTGAATATGAATATTTAACTTGGAAAGAATGAGTCTATGATCAGTCTAGCACTCTGCACCACATATTGCCTTTATCACTCACACCCTTCATCCCTCACATTCTGTCTGTCTCTTTTCCTTTCAATTATATAGTCTATTAGATGCTAATGTTTGCTGGGAGGGAAGTTTTATTACATTTAGGTAAATGGAAGACAGCGTTTGTGACAAGAAGATCATGAGATGCATAGGTCTTCCATTGTTGTTACTGTTTCCAACTCCACTCCTCCCAAGCACTCCTGTCATGTCTGGTAGTCTGAGCCTTTTCTAGTATTAAAGTCACCCAGAATTATATGCTTGTCTTCTTTTGGTACATTGTTTTGGGTCTTTTTCCTAGGTTTTTTGCAAGGCAAATGGAGTAAGTGGCTTGCCCCAAGGCCACACAGCTAGGCAATTATTAAGTGTCTGAAGCTGGATTTGAATTTAGGTACTCCTGACTTTAGGGCCTGTGCTCTAATCCACTGCACTACCTAGCTGCCCCCTTTTGGTACATTGTTGGCAGGGGTCTCCAAGTCTTCATAAAATTTTTCTTTGACCTCATCAGGCTTCGTCATGGTGATAGTATGGTACTTCCCAGAGTTCCCCTTTACTGTGACCTTTCCAGAAACAAACAAAAAAAAAAATGTGAAGCTCTGACTTTTGTCAGTCTAGTTTCATATGGAGCTGCTATTTGGATAGGATTTCTGCTGAGTATTTTGCAACAAGAGGTATTCCTCTTTCAGGTCTATTGAATCTGGTGTTATCTATGAGAGTGTGCATATTCCATGCACTGATGGTGAGTGGAATCTAATTTGAGGAAGTTTTTGTACATTTTCTTTTGTGTTTTGACCATTGTGTAGGTTCTTCACTTACCTTGGTAATCAGGCCAGGGTTCAGTAAGCAGGTAATTCTTACACCTTTTCTAGTCCCTTCCTCACACCAGGGGTTGAGCAGTGTGATTCTTAAAAGGGTTACTCAGTCATCCAGGGGGCTGCCAAATTCCACTGCTACTTCCAGTGAGGAGATGACCTTGGCCTGGGCCTCTTATATGCAGGGTTGTGCAGGTCTCTTATGTGCAGGGATGAGGGCTCCCAGTGTATCTGCACCTGCTGTTTCATCACTTGCCTATAGCCATAGGACTTTGAGATAGGAATGATAAAATGAAGTAGGTGATGTCTTTTGATTCATGCATAAATTGGATTTAAATGAGGCAGAGCTACTTGAAAGCATTGGCCTCACTCTCTTTTCTAAAGTCATCTTTATCTTTGTCCAGTGGCAAAACAGTCAAAAAAACTGGTGATACGTCTAGATGCAGTGGATGACTTTGGTATCTTTCATGTCAACCAAGCTCTAAGTGCTCCACAATCCCTGCTTCAGTTGCCTTCATGACCATTAGAACAAATTGTTCTCATCCGCCCATTCCACCAGTGGAAATCTTCACATGCTTGGAGTAGGCTCCTCCTTAGTTTACTGATGGGTTTGAGAACTCCTGGAATATCCTCAATCTGATTTAGCCAGTCCACTGAAATGGTTTACTAGCATGTGGCCACTGGACATGCCTTGAAGCCAAAGATGAGATTAAGGTAGATCAATGTGGAAAGCACCCTTGAAAAGATCTCAGCAACCCTCATACCACAGGTACTATTATTCCTTGAGCAATCTCTATATCCCTGTGAGCAGTTAGATGGTGTAGTCTATAGCACTCACCTTGGAGTCAGTAGGACAGGAGTTCAAATTCAGCCTCAGATATTTACTAGCTATATGACCTTGGGCAAATCACTTAATTCTGATTGTCTTGTTCCAGAGCCATCTCCAGTCATCCTGATTCATATCTGGTCACTTGACCCAGATGACTCTGGAGGAGAAAATGGGGCTGGTGACTTAGCACAGCATATCCCCCCAATGGCATCAACTCCCTGATGTCACGATCTTCAAGAATGGAGGAATACTTCACATTTCTCTTTCCGCCAAAAAAAAAAAGCTTAAGAGGCTTAGTCAAAAAGATATCTAAAATCTAAGTAATCTAACTTTTTTGATCCCTTGAGCTACCTTTCTAGTAAGCCTGTTTTTAAAAAAAAGATATAAAAGTCACTTTAGCATGACCTATTAATGATGATGCCATGCTAACTTTTTGTGGTTAACACATGTTTTTCTACATGTTTATTCCTTTAAAAAAGCATTCTTAATTTTGCCAAAAATTGGCATAGTATGGGCAATGATTTTAAGTAATTCTGAGGCATTGAAAGTTCCATGGCTATATTAATGTTTAGTTATCAAAGATGGTTATCTTATTATTTGTCTTAGATATTTAGACTGAGTCCCTAATTGTCTTGAATTGGGAAGGAATTCCTTGTTTGAAGATCTTGTTGAGGGTGGATTAATCTAGATTCACCATAGTCAGGTTTTTAACACAGAGGCAAGTTGGACTAATATTGTACTAATAGTAAAATATGAAATCCATAATTCTCATGAAATACCTAGATTATGCAAAATCATCTAACAAAACCAATTCTTAGTACTAAAAGGAGCTGGACTTGGTAATTTCATCTTAAGTTATTTTCAGAAATCTCTGACCTGGTCCTATAGTCTTTTGTTCACATCGTTTACAATTTCTGGAGAGGAAGACACACATTTATTATCTCTACTACACTTGGGCATTTGTAAACTTAAAGGGACATTTATTCTTAATGATCAATAACCAAGTTCATAATTCTAAAAGACCTAAAGATCCACTAAATTTGCAATTAACAGATAGTTTAGAAACTGTAACTCAAGTTTCAGGCCAGGTGGAGCATTGATCATGAGACAAAAGTTTTTTTACTACATATGCAGATGGGGAGTTATAGAGCTATATTGAATTCTTTTGTCCATGTTTTAAATTTTCCAATACTTTGTCCCTTGGCTCCTGCTTTGACTGGACTCTAAAGTCCTTTCTTGAGCTGAACTGTTAAGCATTTGAACTCTACTGCAGAGAGTACCACATTTTGTTAAAATGCCAAAAATGTGTTTATCTAAGAGGCTATTTGCACACAAGGCAAGCAAGTACTCACATGGAGGTCATAATACAATGATAGCTGATACATAATACAATAATAATTCAATACTCTTGGAAGGTCTCTCTAAAGAACATTAGAATTGATTACAAGACACTGGAGACACTGACACAGGACTGCTCAGCATGGTATGCCTGTATCAGAGAAGATATCCTATGAGCAATTGTAATAGATTAAAAGAAACAAGAGAAGTACAAATGTAGAGACATCACCATCCCAGAACTATTAGTCTTCTGGGCAGATATTGATCTTTTCAGTCACAGCAGGACATACTGCACCTTGATCCCAAAATAGTGATATAATTTGGTCCTCTTGTAGAGGCCTGGGGTGACTGAATCAGGGGCAACAGTAATGGTTTCCAGACCTCTCAGACCACAGATGCCAAAGACAATTTAGAAGGTCAACATGAAGGTCTATTGCAACTGGGTGAAAGTAGAACAGAATCCATCCCAGGACAAAAAAAGAAAATGAGGAATGTAGGAGATGTGGGGAAAAAATAAGACATTAATGCATTGTTGGAGTTGTGAATTGATTCAACCATTCTGTAAAGCTGTTTGGAACTCTGCTCAAAAGGTTATAAAACCATTCATACCCTTTGACCTAACAAAACCACTACTAGGTCTGTATCCCCAAAGATAAATAAACAAAAAGGAAAAGACCTGTATGTCCAGAAATATTTATAGATGCTCTGTTTTGATGGCAAAGAATTGGAATTTGAGAAGATGTCCATAAATTGGGTAATGGTTGTACAAATTATGGTATGTGAATTTGATGGAATACTATTGTGTTAAAAGAAATGAAAAACAAGATGTTCTCAGAAAAATCTAGAAAAACTTCCATGAGCTGATGCACAGTGCAATGTACTATGTACAGAATAAGAACAAAATTGTAAGATGATTGGCTGTGAATGATTTAGCTATTACCAGCAATACAATAATCCAAGACAATTGAAGGATTTGTGATGAATAATGTATCCATCACCAGAGAAAGAACTGATAGTGTCTGAATACAGATCATAGCATGATTTTTTTAAATTTTGTTTATTTTTCTTGAGATATGTGGGGGGCATATATTTTATTTTATAACATGACATGGACATTGTTTTCATGACTGGACATGGATAGTCTATATGAAATGTTTGACTTTTTAGTGGGGTAGGGGTTGGGAGGAAGGAAGGAAGGAAAAGAATTTGGAACTCAAAGTTTTAAAATTAATGCTGAAATTGTTTTTACATGTATCTGAGGAAAAATAAAATACTAAATAAACTACAAAAATAAAGAGCTACCACATCTCTGGATGTAGGCATAATGGCAGATCAGTGCTGCATAGGTCTCTAACTGTTTCTACTCTGGTTAGTTCACTTCAAATAGGCACAATTAAATTTGTTGACACAGTATTTCTTTTGTTTGTTTGTTTGTTTTGTTAAGTTTTTGCTAGGCAATGGGGTTAAGTGGCTTGCCCAAGGCCATACAGCTAGGTAATCATTAAGTGTCTCAGGTCACATTTGAACTCAGGTACTCCTGACCCCAGGGCCCATGCTCTATCCACTATGCCACCTAGCCACCCCCACAGTATTTATTGACTATGCAGGTGGAGTTCATGGAAAATACTGGTTTGGAATTTTAAGCAACTGCTTCATCATGGCCTCTCATCATGTCTGTGCTAAAAAATCTATCACCTGACTAAAAAAACAGAATATTGTAATAGAGAACAAAGTCTCCATGTGCTCCTGAAAGAACCATTCAATATCATTAATCTTTGGTGCTTAGTTGCCAGATGTATAGGTGCATATGACACTGAGCAATTTATTCAACACTGTTTGCTTCAGTTTCCTCCTTTGTAAAATGATCTAGAGAAGGAAAAGGCAGACCATTCTTGTATCTTTGCTAAGAAAACCCCAAATGGGGTAATCAAGTGTACACAGGACTTAAACACTAAACAAAAGGTACATTAACAAACATTTGTTTTTGAATTGAGAAGGATTCATTCCCTTTGAATAGCCTGTCTCATTAGGTATGATATAACAAAGGTTACTTTGGATCAAACTGTTGGAAGTTCCTAGGAGGATGTGGTTTATTAATAATTTTATTTGCAGAAGAATTATAAATACTTACTGACTTTACTCATTGACATAAAATTGATACATTGTCATGTCTGTCTAGTGAATGTAGGAGATTTTTCACTATTGGGAGCAGTGAATCCAAATCTTTTTTTTTTTTGCAAGGCAAATGGGATTAAGTGGCTTGCCCAAGACCACACAGCTAGGTAATTATTAAGTGTCTGAGGCTGCATTTGAACTCAGGTCCTCCTGACTCCAGGGTAGGTGCTCTATCCACTACGCCACCTAGCCACCCCAGTGAATCCAATTCTTCAAGATTCCTGGTACATAGTCCCCAAATTTTCTTGGAACTTGTTGAATTTCTCATTGACTTGATTCTGGAGACCAGTCTGCGGTTCCAAAGCCTCCTCTGGCTTCAAGACAATGATATAATTTCAATTTCTTTAGTAAGAGGCAGGATTCTGGTTCACCAGGAGTTAGGGAAAGTATGTGCTAGGGACCAATGAGTAATTAACAGACAGAGAAAATCTACCAAGATTTGGGGTGGGGGGAATAAAAAGAAAAATTTGCTCCATGCAAAAGATATGAGAACACAACATGGGGGGGGGGCAAGATACTGATACCCCAGTTCCATTTAGCATTAGATTCATTTTTTCAGAGGAATATTTACTTCAAAGATATAGTAAAAATGAACATGTTTCTCTTACCATTCCCTAACACTTAAGAGCATAAACCCTCCTTTATTTCTCAGTCTCTAGAGAAGGTAGTGGGATTATTCTCACAGATTAACTCTGTTCATATATATAACATTAGTCAGTCAATTCTAAGTCAAAAGGCATTTCTTTATGTGCCATCAATATGCCAAAACTATTGAATACTGAAGATACAAGAAAAAAAAGAAAAAAAAACCTGTTCCCATTTTTGGAGATTTAACAGTCTAGTAAAGGAGAAAACTTTCAAAAACAACCATGAATGAGGAAGATGCAAATACATGCAAATGGAGATAATATGGGGGAGGATCTTCAGCATTTGTGACTTCCACCTTTTATCTCCAGTTTATACTTTTCTTAGGCTTCTTGTAGAAGACAGGATTTTAGCTCTATTCCAAAGCTTCAGATTGTTGCTTCTCAAAACTTCCCTTCAGTCCTTACTGGCCAGAACCCTGAGCTCCCAGCTATTCATGGCTTGAAATGAATGTCAAAGTTCTAAAGAGAGACCTTCAGAATGTCCCTGTATCACTTCTTCTGTCCTCCTTGTCAGCAGTATGAATTCTCCATAAAGTAGAGTTTGTGGCAAGTGTACATGTGGTATTCTAACAATGTGGCCAGCCCCTTGGAGATGTCCTCTTTGTAGTAATCTTTGAATGTTTGGCTGGAGAAAGGACCTCAGTGTCTGGTATCATCTCCTGGCAGGGGACCTTCCTTGCCCCCAAATCCCTGCCAATGCAGCCAATGTACTTAATTCAGTTCTGCCTATGAGGAATCATTATTCAGACTCGGGAAAGCATGGGTGGAAATAAAACAAAAATTTATTAAAAAGTTACAAGACATGGGTGGGGGGAGAGAGAGAGAGAGAGAGAGAGAGAGAGAGAGAGAATAGCCAAGTAGCATTGGCTGGGGCCATGGTCAGAGAAGACTGCCAGCCCTGAATTGGAGTCCAGCTCAGGTTTTTATGTCTTGCCTCTCCAGAGGGCAAAAAGGTAAAGTCCCTTTCTCTTACTAAACCCAGAATTAGGTAGAGGGTAAAGTCAAAGAAGATCAGGATACAAATTTTATATTAAGCAAAGAATCAGTTGTACATTAAGAATGGGGAGGGTTAAGATTAGGGAGATTACAATTATTTGGGGACTATGTACCAGGAATCTTGAAGAATTGGATTCACTGGAGCGGCTAGGTGGTGCAGTGGATAGAGTAGGGACCTTGGAGTCAGGAGTACCTGAGTTCAAATCTGAACTCAGACACTTAATAATTACCTAGCTGTGTGGCCTTGGGCAAGCCACTTAATCCAATTTGCCTTGCAAAAAAACAAAAAGATTTGGATTCACTACTCCCAATAGCGAAAAATCTCCTATATTCACTAGACAGACATGACAATCCATCAATTTTATGTCAATAAGTAAAGTCAATAAGTATTTATTAAATTCTTCTGCAAATAAAATTATTAATAAACCACATCCTCCTAGGAACTTCCAACAGTGAGACAGGCTATTCAAAGGGAAGGAATCCTTCTCAATTCAAAAACAAACATTTGTTAATATACCTTTTGTTCAGTGTTTAAGTCCTGTGTATACTTCACACCCATTTGGGGTTTTCTTAGCAAAAATACAAGAATGGTCTGCTATTTCCTTCTCTACCTCATTTTACAAAGGAGGAAACTGAGGCAAACAGTGTTGAATAAATTGCTCAGTGTCATATGCACCTATACATCTGGCAAGAAATATTCTAAGCACCAAAGATTAGTGATATTGAATGGTTCTTTCAAGAGCACATGGAGACTTTGTTCTCTATTACAATATTCTGTTTTTTTAGTCAGGTGATAGATTTTTTTAGCACAGACATGATGAGAGATGATGATGAAGCAGTTGCTTAAAATTCCAAACCAGTATTTTCCATGGACTCCACCTGCATAGTCAAGAAATACTGTGGGGGTGGCTAGGTGGCACAGTAGATAGAGCACCAGCCCTGGGGTCAGGAGTACCTGAGTTCAAATTTGACCTGAGACACTTAATGATTACTTAGCTGTATGGCCTTGGGCAAGCCACTTAACTCCATTTGCCTTGCAAAAACTTAAAAAACAAACAAACAAACAAACAAAAGAAATACTGTGTCAACAAATTTAATTGTGCCTATTTGAAGTGAACTAACCAGAGTAGAAACAGAGTTCTATGCAGGACTGGTCTGCCATTATGCCTACATCCAGAGATGTGGCAGCTCTTTATTTTTATAGTTTATTTAGTATTTTATTTTTCCTCAGATACAAGTAAAAACAATTTCAACATTACTTCAAGTCAATTTACATCTCAAGAGTCAATTTACATCTCCACCCAAATTCTTTCTGTTACATTCACAATTCTCCTCATCTTTCCCCAGCATCACCAAGACCTTCATTGCTTCTTGGGCTCACATGGTTTAAGCAGAGTGAGATAACCTTAAGGTCTTCCCTCTTACCACTTAGTATCACCTGAGAGAGATTTTGAATAAATTAGTTGGCTTAAAAAAAAAACCAAACCTCTTTTTCCACTATGTAGCCAAGAGAAAAGAAAACGCTTACCATTTGATTAAATCACCAAAGCAATATGGCATGTTTGAATTTACCTGACTCCCAGAAGCTAGTTCCAAGAGTATCCTATGTGTACAATTCCATTTTAGGTGGTCTGGGAACTTGCCAAACTCTATTACAAGAGTAACCAGGAAGCAAAGAGTTGCAGTGGATTAGAAAAACTAGAAACATCAGATTCAAAGTCAGGATCTGCAAAGTTCAAAGTGTAGGAAAGCTTTAAGGAGGAAGTATGGAAAGAAGCAGCTGTATACAATGTGTATCACACTGCCTAAGGCGGGGTTCTTTTATGGCAGGTCCCTAGAAGCAATTTCTCTCCACCCTTTTCTACTTAGCTGAAAGGCAGTCCAGCATCCAGATGAACAATTAACCCTTGGAGCATTTGCCTATTTCTAGTATTTCAATAAGAAATTCTAACTTAACTTGTTTCTTCTGATTTCAATCACTGGGAATAAAGTAAGAACCTTTGTATTACTAAGACTGTGGAATCAAGGTTACATGTAAAAGCACTCATTCTAGAGGGGTGTGTGTGTGTGAAAGTTATCTTTTTATTCATACTTGTGTAATCCACTTCTGAAGTAGAGGAAGGACCATTCCCTAGGGGTTTGTTGTTTTTATTTTTGCATGGCAGTGGGGTTAAGTGATTTGCCCAAGAGCACAGAATCAAATAAGTATTAACTGTCTGAGATTGGTAGAACTCAGGTCCTCCTGACTCCAAGACTGGTGCTCAAACCAAAGTTTGTCACTTAACTGCCCCTACTCACCAACTATTTACCTTTGAGCAAGTCATTTAAATTCTTATCCTCAATAACCTACTACCTCAATAAGCTACTACCTATCAAATCTCAGGGGTTTTGTGAGGATAAAACAAAATATATGCAAAAAAATTTAATAGTAAAGTCTTATATACATGAGAACTGCTATTATTATAAACCTAAGCTATTGTTATCATAAAATTAATATGCTTGGCTCCCTGTCCCCAAATCCCTGCCAAGACCTTATGTGGCAATTAAGCTTTCTTTAATACCCTCTTATAAATTTAACTCTATCTCATATTCTGACATTAATCATGGTTCTAGGCAAAGGAGATAAAAAGAATCACATGTCAATAACTTAGGATCTAGTTAGTGTTGCTCACCCAGGTCTAACCTTAGAAATTCAGGCTCCAGAAACTGGATTTCTGCTTTACTCTTCAGTCACCCAATGTCTAGGTTTTTTCATACTGGACTCTAGGTTTCTGGAAACTAAGTCTCTGACTCCCCTTGCCTGAATACTTTGATACTGACTACTGACTGCCTATTTGCTGGGACACAACTACCATTCCTGTTTAACAGCATGCACCAGTTATTAGTCTCTGTTCAGGATCCAGTGAATAGTACTTATGCCAGCTAATGCTTTCCCATTGGTCTGATCTCCCAGGTTGGGTTTGCTTTGCTCCAATTAACCCCATTAAGTTTCTGTCATCAGAATAATAGATCTCATGATGTTCATTATACAAACCTCCTTAAAAATCCATCTCCCTGTGGACCAAGAGATAATGTAAATGTTGCCTAATGTAAATCCATCTTACCCCAAATTAAATCTCTGTTCTCTCTTAGACTCTTAGTTAATTTTTTACAGTTGATTATTAAATAAGCCTTCAGGAGATTCTTCATCTTACTATCACATTTCAGTTCTATGTCCCATGCATCTTTATGGGATAGCAGTGGGCTCCTGAGAAATAATAGGAGTACACAAAGCATGTTAGTGGGCAGGACTCAGGAATCGTTTTTTCATCATTGGCTTCCGGCTCACCACAACACAAGGCAGAATTACAAATATTGACAGATTCTGTAAAGTGATTTTAACCACACCCATGCATACTCAGACAGTACTTATCATTTGGAACATCATCTTTGCACATAATATACCATTATCTGAAACTGTCTGGAAGTGGGCTGTCTGGTTTATAAAATATTCTGGTTATTAGAAATTTACCACATATAAACCCATGGATAGCCAATTATCAAGGAACTTGAAAATATTTCACACAACTACCATGTGGGATGGAATAAATTATTAGTTTGTGCTTCAAAAGGAAATTCAATATCTTATAGTGCATCAAAAATAATGAAAATTATAGGAATGTAATAATATAAATGTAAATATAAAAATGTAAGGACCGTATTGTCATCCAGTTTCTACTTGACCACTGCTAATTACAGGACATTCACTACTTTGTTATACAGCTTATTCTATTATTGACTAATGCTAATATTTAAATTCTTTTTTCCTCCTTTGTCTTAAGATAGAATCTCCCACCCCAGCTTTATGCCTTCAATCTTAATTTTGCCTTCTGGACATAAGGGAGCAAGGTGAATTCTTCTTCCACAGGACATCTTTTCAAATATTTGAAGACATCTAATGTGATTCTCACTCATAAGTCATTTCTACAGGGGAAACCCTCCTTGCTTCTTCAATCATTCTTTCTAGAAGAGTTTCAGATGTCCCACTTTTCTGATTTTCAAAAATTAGCCCTTTCCCAGGGCTTCATTCATACATTCTCAATCAATCAATCAATCAACAAGCATTTTAGTAAATGCCCACATGCCAGGAACTCTGCTAGGGGGAATTGTTGTTTGTTCTTCATTCTTTTTTTTTTGTTTTTGTTTTTTTTGCTAGGCAGTGGGGTTAAGTGGCTTGCCCAAGGCTACACAGCTAGGTAATTAGTAAGTGTCTGAGACCGGATTTGAACCCAGATACTCCTGACTCCAGGGCCGGTGCTCTATCCACTGTACCACCTAGCCACCCCTGTCCTTCATTCTTGTAGAAGACCACATCAGAGAGGTGTTGCCATGACAAGCACATGAATTGGATTTAAGTTAGTGGGTATGGGAGAGGGGCTATGTTAAATCACCAGCCTTACTTTCTCCTCCAGAGTCTGTTGGTCAGATATAAATCAGGATGACTAGAGGTGGCCCTTGGGTAATACCTTGGCCTTTTTAAGCTAAGGTGTTTTTTTTAATTGAAATTTTATTTTATTTTTCCAATTCAGAGCTAAAATCATTAACAAGTCTCAGTTTGACTGAGGCAATACTCACTCAGTGATTAAGACTGGGTAAGAAATGAGGCAAAGAATGGCCTCTTTTGCCTTGTCAAAAAATAAAAAATCAATCTGAGAGAGGAAGACCCTTCCAGTTTCTGACCAAAACAGAAACTATTGCTATTTACATTCACTCTGAGCCAATCAGTGTCCAAATTATGACCAAGTGGGACTTGGCCTGGAATCTATTGCTGGCCTGTCAAGTAAAGCTGGAGTGATTTGGGGTGTTAAACCTCAAGATGCCTCCTTAGTTTTCAGTGATCAAAATTTACATTCCTTTGGGTAGTTCACAGGGTATATAAACTCAATAAGTGAAGCATTTTCTAACTTCAAAGTGTTTACATTCTAATGGGGGGGAGATAAAGTCATATTACATATATATCTATAGATATGTATATCTATATCTATATATATATGTACATATATACATTTGTAGAATAAATATGAAGATATTAAGTCCAAAGAAATACATAATAATTAACTACTCATTAGCTAGGGAGGAAGGGTACCTCCACATTCATTGAGGGGTCCAGGAAAAAAACTTTATGTGGAAAGTGGTGCATAGACAGTACTGTGAAAGAAAGTGGCCAGAACTGAATATATTCCAGACATGATCAGTGGAAAGGTATGGAGATTAGACAGACAGAATATTATATCCAAGGAACACTAAAAACAATTTGACTGGTTCACATGGTATAACAAAAAAGAATTCTATCTGAGACTAAAAAGATAGATTGGGAGCTGGGAATGAGGGGATTTAAAAACCAAACAAAGATTTTATATTTTATTTTAGAGGCATTATGGAGTCATCAGAGATTATTGAGTAAGGCAGTGACTTGGTATTATCTACATTGATAATATCTATATATCTCAAAATGAGAAGAGGATTTTTTTCAATTAGTGTATACTTATTTTTCCTCCAACATGCAACTACTACCCTCTGCAGGGAGGAAATCTTCTAACCAAGTGTACATAGTCTAGCAAAATATATTCCCTCATTAGCTAAGTGCAAAAAAATGTATATTTCATTCTGTTTCTTGAATGTATCATCACCTCTCTGTCAGGAGGTGTGAAAAAGGCTTAAAACAGAGACAGCAAGAGACAACAATCTAGACAAGAAGGAATAAGGTTTGGAGAGTATAGGCTAGAGAGAATAAAAGAGAATAATGTGAAGCACTATGCTAAGTGCTGTGTAGCTAGATGGTGCAGTGGGTATAAAATTAACCCTTAAGTGAAAAGGACCTGAGTTCATATCTAAACTCAGATACTAACAAACTGCAAGACCCTGGGCAAGTCACTTAACTCTGATTGCCTGAATGCCTATTTCCCAGCATTCTGATTTATATCTGGCCAATAGATCCAGATGGGTCTGGAGGAAAAAAATGAGGGAATTGATTTAGCATCACTTTTATTCAAATCCAATTCAAATACATGTCATGGCATCACTTCCCTGTTATGGTGGTTTTCTTTGAGAATGAAGGACAAACATCATCACCATATATCTCATTTAAACTTAAAATGACTCCAAAGAATACACGCTATTATTAGCATCATTTTACAATTGAGGAAACTGAGTAATCAGCAGGTGAGTGACTTGCCTAGTATCATGTAGGTAATAAATGACTGAGGTCATATTTGAACTCAGATCTTCCAGATTCTAGATCCAGTGCTTTATAGACTGTGCCACCTCTAATACCTCTAAGGCACTATTTTTAAAAAATTCTCTCAAAGTATAGTATCCATAAATGAACATGATATTCCATTTGAAATTTGGTTGGGCAGAGTACAGATTCCTTGTGTAGATAATAGACCTAGAGCTGGAAATGATCCAGGGGCCATCTAGTCCAGCCCTATTCATTTAAAAGATGAAGAAATTATATAGGGTTTGCCTAAAATTGCACAGATTGTCAAATAGATTTTAAACTTAAGCTCTATCTTTCCATTGTACCCTATTGCCTCTCTTACTTTCATTGAAACAACTTAAAATGAAATTTTCCTTTTTTTTTTTAGCTTAACAGCAGCACACTGTTGACTCTTATTAGATAAGTGGTTAACTAAATTCCCTAGGCTTCTTTCACATGAACTTCTGTCAAAGTGGGTCTCCCCCTACCAATTGATTTCTTTCCCCTTAATTCTAAATCCAAGACTACTCATCCCTGATAAATTTCTTCTTTTGTTGATTTAGACTCATTATTCCTGCTCATGGGGGGAACAAAAGGCTTAATTCTGCCATGTAGTGTAATTGTTAGCTCTCCTCTCTTTTTTTTTCATTCACATATTTAAAAAGCATGCTTTATATGCCTACATCTAATTCATTAATAAAAATGGTGAACAGGATAGGATTAGGAAGGCACTTGATAGAAAATCATGAGACCTTGTTGATGGCATTGACTCTGATACTAACAGGTTCTGGTACTTAGATTGAGATAATTCTCCTTTCTATTTCTTCTCATCAGTGAAAAGATGGGGGGTAGACAGGGTAATCTATAAGGCCCTTTTTGCATTCAAGATTATATTAGACATGTGGCATGCTGTTAGTGATCTCACTGAAAGATTTTATTGATCCATTCATCACCATTGTGTAAAGTTGTTCATCTATCTAAAAAGGGAACTGGTAGAGTTTGGTGTTGAGATGCAAGATGTAAGAGAGAAAGAAGTCAGAGCTGACTGAGCTTTCAATCATGGACAACTGAAAGATTGATGGAGCAATTAGCATAAATAGGCAAATATAGATAGAAAAAAGAGAGAAAGATTTGGGTAAGGGGGAAATTATAAATTTGGAAGCATATTGAGTCTGAAGTCCTAATGTGATATCAAGCAAGAATTTAGAAATATGTTTTTAGAGATCAAATGAAAAGTCAAGAATAACAAATCTATTCTGAGTACATCTGCTTACAATTTAGAATTGAAGACATGGGAATAAATGAGATATATGTGAGAAATGAAAAGGTTTGATCTCTATAATCCCCTTCAGCTCTAATGTCCCATGAGACTTTAGAATTAAAACTATTTTCTTTAAGCTACTAGGATTCTTCCTTAAAAGTGGGTTGCCATAAAATGTACCTTAAATTGATGTGATCTGTATGTCAGCATCCACCAAAAACCATAAAGAATGAGTCTCTCTCTCTCTCTCTCTCTCTCTCTCTCTCTCTCTCTCTCTCTCTCTCTCTCTTTTTAAGGTTTTTGCAAGGCTAATGGGGTTAAGTGACTTGCCCAAGGCTACACAGCTAGGTAATTATTAAGTGTCTGAGGCTAAATTTGAACTCAGGTACTCCTGACTCCAGGGCCAGTGCTCTATCCACTGCACCACCTAGCCAACCTGAATGAGTCTCTTTTGACATTTTTGTTTTTACTAACTAATCAGAGTAGCCATTACTTAAAAAAAAAAGAGATTTCTATAAAAAAAAATAAATAAATTGACAAGAAAGATTTCCTTCCAGGGGCAGCTAGGTGACACAGTGGATAGCGCACTGGTCCTAGAGTCAGGAGTACCTGAGTTCAAATCTGCCCTCAGAAACTTAATAATTACATGCAAAAACCTAAAAAAAAAAGATTCCCTTCCTCCTAAAGTATTCATGGATTACAATTTAGAGTTACAACTCTACCTGGGGTGTTGTTGCTATTACTTAGAGAAAACACACTTATAGGGAAAACATAGCCAGGAAAAAAATGATTGAATGAGTTCATTCTTGAAATCCAAGTAAAGCAGAGATTGCACATATTGGGCAAATTAAGAACATTTTTGCAAACACAGTTTGCGGAACTCATACTTCCTAATGCTACTGCATTCCTGGCCATCACCATTCCTCTAGACTTTTACCAGTGGACTTCTATTTTACTATTTCAAACTTTGTAAGGAAGAATGAGGAAAACACTTTTGTACAAGACTTCCACACAAGTTTAATTCACTCATAAGTCAAGATATCACCCAATGATGCCATTGGTCCTCTCTGAAAGCAAAAGACAAATAGCAACAACAGACCTATGAATTTCTTCTGGTGATATGATCACTTTGACTGATATTGTATCCTTTAAGACATGATACTTCTCTATTGATCATCATAGCTTTTCTCCTCTTTGTGTCATCTTTGAAGGCATTAGCACTGGTCTAATGTTTCTATTCAGGTACAATTTTTTTTTTGCTTGAATTAACTTGTTTCAGTACCAGCCTCTTCTCTTTAATCTTTGACTAGGGTTCAATGGGTAGAAAGTCTCCCCTGCCAGAAAGATCTACAGATTTTAAAAAATATATATTAATGACTATGAACCAACAGAAACCAGCTTAGATTAAATGTTCTTTTATTTGATTGTCTAACAATGATTTTAAAACTGTGGTTCCAGAAAAATACAGGACTTAAAGTTAGGACATTCCATTGAACTTCTAATACATCCATGATAGGAATACTGCCTATGAGTTTGTTTCCAAAGTGATTGTGGGGAGGGAGGCACAGAATCTTTGCAGAGACCTCTTGTTGACAGGGACCAAGAATTCTAATTCACTCCCAAGATTCTCCTTCACTAGCAGGTAAATCATGTTGAATAAGAACAAAAGGTTAAAGAAGAATGAAAGGGAATATCCTTTTATTTTCCTGGTTCATATTTCTGTCTTTATTGTATAATAAAATTGTATAATTGTATAATTGTATAATAAAATTGTATAATTGTATAATAAAATTGTACAATAAAAACATCCTCATTTTTGCTCAGGAGTCTAATCAATGCAAAAACCTTGCCATATTTTTTTATGCTCAGTTCAGTTTTATACTTTGTCTTTGAAGAGATCACAAGATGCTTTCCCTTCCAAAAATCATTCGATAAAATTAAAGCACACTACATTTATTATGACAGCTAGGTGCCATAGTGGATAGAGTGTTGGACCTGGAGTCACGGAGACCTGAGTTAAGACCTAGCTATCCTGCTAATACTCTGGAAACTAAATGAGATATTTACTAGCCTTGTGATCTTTAGCAAGTCACCTAATCTTGTTTGAATTAATTTTCTCATCTCTAAAATCAGCCAGGGAAGGAAATGGTGAACCATTCCAGCATCTTTCCCAAAAAATTCCAGAGGGGTCATGAAGAGGAGGACACAACTAAACAATGGCAACAACAACATTCATTACATTTTCCTTATTTCCCAGTATGTTTTCTGGATATAGACCTAGAATAGGAAAAGAATAGAGTAGTTTCATTTAGTTGACACATTCTTTTTGTTTTATTAAAAATTTTATTTGAGGTTTACAATTTTTGCCCCAATGTTACTTCCCTCTCCCCCTACAGAAAGCAATCTGTCAGTCTTTACTTTGTTTCTGTGTTGTACATTGATTCAAATTGAGTGTGATGAGAGAGAAATCATATCCTTAAGGAAGAAACAAAAAGTATAAGAGATAACAGGATCAGACAATAAGATATCTGTTTTTTGTCCCCTAAATTAAAGGGAATAGTCCATGAAATTTGTTCAAACTGCATGTTCTTTATCTGGATACAGATGGTATTCTCCATTGCAGACAGCCCAAAATTGTCGCTGATTGTTACACTCATGGAACGAGCAAGTCCATCAAGGTTGAACATCACCCCCATGTTGCTGTTAGGGTGTACAGTGTTTTTCTAGTTCTGCTCATTTCACTCAGCATCAGTTTATGCAAATCTCTCCAGACTTCCCTGAATTCCCATCCCTCCTGGTTTCTAATAAACCATAGTGTTCCATGACATACATATACCACAGTTTGCTAAGTCATTCCCCAGTTGAAGGACATTTAATTGATTTCCAATTCTTTGCCACCACAGACAGGGCTGCTATGAATATTTTTGTACAAGTGATGTTTTTACCCTTTTTCATCATCTCTTCAGGGTATAGACCCAGTAGTGGTATTGCTGGATCAAAAGATATGCTCATTTTTGTTGCCCTTTGGACATAGTACCAGATTTCTCTCCAGAAAGGTTGGATGAGTTCACAGCTCCACCAATAGTGTAATAGTGTAGTTGACTCATTCTTAATGAACTTGGGATTCCCAATATATTTTCTATATGTTCAGAACCATTTTGTCTAATGATAATTTCTAAAGTTTTACAGGAGATTGACAACAAGTTTTTTTTTTTTTTTGGTTTATTTGTTTTGTTTTGTTTTGAAATCCAGTCATTTTGAACCTGTGCTTTAATGGTACAGGGAAGTCACAAAAAGAAAATTCCTTTCAAAGATGCAAATAGTAATTCTTCTACTACTTAAATCTTAGAGAGTTTCCTAGGTATGGAGGAATGGTGATTTTCCCAGTAATGTGTATATATATATATATATATATATATATATATATATATATATATATAACCAGCATGTCTTAGAACATAGCATCAAGCAAAGTTCCAGACTCCCAAGACTACTAGCCACTGTTAGCCACTGAGCCATTGTGTTTTTTTTCCCCTCAGTGACTTTACTGTTCTGGATTGCTCAGAGTGTATCCTTTTCCCTTTTTTGGAGTATGGTACAATATTTTCTTGCTTACAGTCATGTGGTACATCTCTCATTATCTGTATGTTCTCTTATGCTATCTATGGTGAGTCTAAGATTATATATCTACAAATTATTTTAATGTCCTTGGATAGAGTTCATCTGAGTCTGATGATTGGAATTCTTTTAAAACAGCCATGTATCTCTTATTATAGCTTCATCTATCTTTGGCTCCAGTTCTTTATAATGTGTCTTTCCCAATTGCTTGGTGTATAACCTTTAATATGCCATGACACATTTGAATTTCATTTTTCACATCTTTAAGATAATAATAATAATAACGGTAACCTAATTGTTGGAAATCAGCAGACTAGACCAAATCACTAGAGTTCTTATTTTACCCTAAAATCTGGGTATCTATTGTTTTACATTTTCCAGTTCACATAGAAGTCTCCATTTTTTTGAGAATAAAGTAAAATAAAAGCTAAATAATTCTTCCTACTCTCTGTCATCTCTTAACAAGAAATTATATTATACCATCTTTTCCAAGAAGTAAATCCTTTTTCTTCCATGTTCTTCTTGCTTCTTGCATCTAGCTTTTAAAGTTTTCCCCTTATCTCTCATATTTTAGAAATCTTAGCAAATTCAGTAGTTTTGCCTTTTGAGATTATTCTTACAAGTTTATGCAGTTCTTTGGATTTATCCTTGATTGTATGTACTTGTTTATATTTTTTCTTTAATATAGTCTTTGAAGGTCTATGTTCTGTAGAGAGCCTGCTGTGCAAACATCTTTTTTGCTTGCTTATTTGTTTGATGTCTCCTCTTTCTAACTAGAAGGATATATGATTGTAGGGATAGAATTTTGTATTTTTGTGTCCCTCTGAGAGTTTTTTGGGTCTTAACTTTCTGTCTAATTTGAAAATTTTGTTTTTGTTTTTTCTGCAAGACAATGGGGTTAAGTGGCTTGCCTAAAGCCACACGGCTAGGTAATTATTAAATGTCTGAGACAGGATTTGAACCCAGGTACTCCTGACTCCAGGGCTGGTGCTTTATCCACTGCGCCACCTAGCCGCCTGCTACTGAAACTTTTAAAAATAAGCTTTCCTATGGTTTATCATATATGTATAAGGATGTTTATTATAGTCAATTTGCCAATACCCTGTACATAAAGTGAAAATCTTTATTTTCCTCCACATTAAGAACATGATAGCACTTTCCTTTTTTTGTTTCCTTTACCTTCTGAGATAATAAACATTTTCAGAAAACTAAGTCAAATATTTACCTATCTGTAAAAATGTCACATCTCTTAGAAGAATGTATGCTACTTAGGATCAACTACTCCTCTTTCCATCTAATATAGTACCTTATCACATAATGGGCTCTTAGTCTTTTTTTCTTGTTACTAAACTAAATTGTTTGCTGAAATATCCATAAAAGTCTGACTCCAATGACTCATTCAAGAACAGAAAAAAAAGTGCTTTTGGTTCTTTGGGGGAAAAAAATTTTATTCTTTATTATTTCCAGATGTGCCATTCCTATAACTCATCCTCAAGCAAACCCTCCCCTGTAACTGAGTAAATATGTTAAGTCAATAGTTATCTCTTCTGTCATTGTTTGAAACATTCTTCACTTCTAGTATCTCATCTCTTTCTCAAAAGGAGGAAGATAAGTTTCATCATCTGTTTTCCAGGATCAAGACTATGTCCTTGACTATTAAAAATGTTACCTGTTGGTACATGAATACTATGGAATATTATTGTTCTATAAGAAATCATAGTCAGACTCTAGAGAAGCATAGAATTATTTATGGGATCTGATGCTGAGTTAAGGGAGCAGAACCAAGAGAACAATGTACACATCAACAACAACATTGTGAGATGATAAACCTTGATGGAAGCAGTTCCTCTCAGCACTTCAGAAAGCTAGTACAATTGTATTAGACTGGCTACGGACAGTGTTATCCCCATCCAGAGGAAGAAAAACAAAACAAAACAAAACACACAAAAAATCCCTTCAGAATCTCATGAATACTTTATAAAAATTATCTCTTATGTATCTCTTTCACTTAATCCTAATTCCTCATAATGAAAATGACTAATCTCTAAACATGTTTATCAAAAATATGTTTTTACAATGCTAACCTGACTGTTTGCTGCCGAAGGAAGGGAAGTGGGAAGGGAAGGTTAGACAATGAAGATGCTAATATCATCCATTGTATTTAGAGCATCACCAGTTGTCTTGATTCTGTATTGCTATGCTGGAACATGATGACTTTGGAATAGAGAGTGAAGCAGTTGATTTCGTGCAGCCCTCCCTCACTTAAATCAAATTTATGCATGCAACAAAAGACAGCATTTATAACCATTCCTCAACATCCTGTGGTTATAGGCAAGTAATGAAGCAGCAGGTGTGGATTCACTGGGAACTGTAGTCACAACCCTGTACTTGGGAAACCCAGAGCATAGAGTTGTTTCTCCATTGAAAGCAGCAATGGGATTGGGCAGTCCCTGGGTGATTGAGCAGCTGTGTTAAGGATCTCACTGCTCACCTCCTATTGTGAAGAAGGGGCTAGAAAAAGTGTCCTAAAAATGTCTGCTTACCCAACCCTGGCCTGATTACCAAGGCAGGTGGGGAATCCCACTGTGTGGTCTAGATATACAAAAAAAATTCTATAAAAATATCTTCAAAGAAGATTCCAGTCACCATTGGTGCATGAAACATGCACGCACTCAGACAGTATAAGATCCAATAGACCTGAAAGACAAATAGCTCTTGTGAGAGAACTCAGTAGATATGGTATCAAATAGCAGCCCTAGGTAAAACAAGACTGGCAAATGAAGGTCATTTGGATCTGGTTACTGAAGTCAGATCTGGATACACTTTTTTTTTTTTCTGGAGTGACTGAAGTAAAAGGGAATGCTATGAAGCTGGGGTAGGTTTTGCAATCAAAACTAATCTAGTCAACTTTCTTGAATGCCTACCAATAGGAGTGAATGACAGGCTCTTGTCAATGAGATTGCTACCTCCAGAAAACACCATGCCACCCTCATTAGTGCCTTTGATCCCACCATGGCAAACACTGATGAAGTTAAAGAAAACTTTTGTGAAAACCTGCAGTCCCTTATCAAAAATGTCCCAAAAGAGGACAAGTTATTAATTCTGGGTGATTTTAAGCTCAGTCATGGCAGGGAGTCTTTGGGAGGAATGGGATTGGAAATAGCAGCAGCAATGGTCACCTTCTACTGAAAACTTGTGAATCTCAAGACCTTCTCATCAGAAATACTGTCTTCCTTTTACCTAAACATAATAAAACTTGCTGGATTCACCCTTGTAGGAAACATTGACATCTATTAGGCTAAGTGATTGTAAGGAAAGAAAGACATACAGGATGTTAGTAACAAAGGTAAAGTGCTGAACTGATCACAGATTCATCCTCTCTAAGCTAAATATTCATACCCAACCAAAGTGGCAAGCCCAAGGCAAAACGAATACTAGAAGGATTAATTCCAAAAGATTGGAGTGTTTATCTGAGCCAGAACAGATTTTTACTAACTTGGAGGGAAAACTGAGCCAACACACAGTAGCAACAGTGGAGCAGAAAAGGAGTGGGCAATTTTCAGGGATCTGGTGTACAGCACTGCATTGTTTCATCTGGGCCAGAACACTAATAAACATCAAGATGGGTTTTATGAAAATGATAGGGAAATGCCCCGACCCACGGGACAGAAAAGTGGGGTGTCGAGGAGGACCCAGCCTGAAAAGGAATGGGTGAGAATAAGGAGAGTGAGACCCAAGGATGGTGGATAAGGTCTGAGTTTATTTGAAAAAGGTACATGCTTATATTTTGTAGAGAAGGAACAAGGGGATTAGCTTAGGGGTGGAGTTGGTATGCCTTGGCCTGAGAGAAGGGATAGTCTGTGGTCAGTTTGTTCTTGATAACGGAGGGTGACTTTCCTTTATCTTGGCCCTTGGTACACCTGGAATTTTGTTTGCTCGTTTTATCTTATCTGACATGGGGCTTCTTGGCTCCTGGTATGTCTGAAATTTGTTTGCTCTTTTTATGGGGGCTTCTTGGCCCCTGGCATGTCTGGAATTTGTTTGCTCTTTTTATGGGGGCTTCTTGGCCCCTGGCATGTCCCCCTTTTTTGTATTAAATTTATGGGCAGGATCCCTGTCTTAGTCTGTGCAACTTGTTTTTCATGCTTGGTATCCGTGACCAGGAGGGGACCTTAGCGAGGTCCTTGTTATCTCCTGTAGGATCTGATGTTCCCAAGTCATGGAGTCGCACTAAATCCCGTCATTGGGTATCACTGCAGCCCTTAGGGGGTGCCTTTCCTTGAGCAGATGCACGCATACCAAGGTGGGCGAGGTGTAAGAGCAGCGAACCTCAAGGGTTCCATTTGGAGGTCCTCACAGGACCCTTGGCTTTTCAATTGGTGGTATAAGACCGAAACTGGTTTTCCAAGGGCTGAGTCAATTTGGGATTTGATAAAGTTAGTCAGTCTCCTGAAGGCCCATGGTCCAAAAGAAATTAGAATTAGGAAGCCAATTAATGGGCCTAGAAGGCTTGGGAGCAGAGTAGAGAGCCAGGGGGATGTGGAAAACCAATTTTTATACCATGCCTCACCTTTCTCTCTCTCCCTTTTTCTTTTTTCCAGGCTATCCTTAACCCTTTGCAGACTGTCTTCTACCAGGCCAAGTTTATCCTTAAAAAAACAGTAGTCTTCCTGTAGTGCCGCGCAGAGTCCCCCCTGTTGTAAAAATAACAAATCAAGACCACGTTTATTTTGTAATGCTACTTCAGCTAAAGAGGCAACAGAATCTTTTAGGTGTTCTAACCCTGCTTGAAGTTCTGAGAGATCCTTATCAATAGTGGCACTAAGCTGGGTATACTGTGCATTGGAGGAGACTAAGGAGGCAATACCTGTACCAGAGCCAACAAGCCCAAGTCCAATCAGGACCGCGAGTGTGACTGTTGTCAGGGGTTCTCTTTTGTCTCTGATAAGGGTACCCCTTCCATGTTCCCAAAATTGGAGGAATTCCTCCGGGTAGTGGACAGTTAGGTGAGGAAAAAGGGAGACAAGGACACAATAGTCCTTTTTATCAAGGAATTGTTTTGTGTCCACAAAGGTGGTTAGTCCTGACGAGCAGGCAAGATAGGTATTAAGAGGGGCTACAGCATATCTATAGGAAGTATTAATAAGGGTACTTTGGTTACATACTGTGTCTAGCTGAAGAGGGGGGAGCATTTGTGGGCCAAGGAGACAATTTCCCTGACCGGAGATTTTTGCAAGAGTGAGGCCTTGGGATTCCCCAGTGCCCCATCTGAGATCATCTGTTCTGTTGGAGTGTGTGATGTTCCCGAATTGAGCAATACCTTCATAGAAGGGCAGGGAAGAGGAATAGCAGATCCAGCATTCTTCCAATGAAGAATTCTGTATCTGGGTCAAAGCTTGCACAGAGGCATTAATGAGAGTAAGTACGATATGGGCAGTAGAGGGATCGCTAGCAGGGAGGGTGGGTCTATAAGGGATGGTGTCGAGGGAGACAGGGGTGCTGGGAGTAGGTTGGTCCAAGGGTCTGGTATTATAGATGTTAGCATTAGGCCCAATGGCCACTGGTTGGGGGGGGCATGGGGATGGTTTGAGTGAGCTTTATGGTAAATATTAGACCCTCATTATATCCTTCCTTGTACAATCTGAGTCCCCAGGTGTATCCTTTCCCCCATCCAGACACCCTTTTACCTTCTGTCGTGAACTGGATTTTTAGGGGGTTACACCATTGATTCTTTTTGCAAGAGGGGAGGGACAGGGGGTCACATCTATATGAGTTACAAATACGGGTAGTATAGTTGGTAGTTACGGAAATGAAATCTGATTTTGAGTTCGTGATCCAGTACCCAGTTCCTGTCGTCTCACAATCCCATTCTTTACAATAGAAGTCCCCCGTTCTACCGCATTGTGGGGCTGATGAGCGATGGTATCCCGGGCAAACATAAAAGGAGAGGGTCCCAAGCCTCTCTTTTCTATCTTGAGAGCCACAGCCTGTCATGCAATCATCGGACCCCCATACTGCGTCCCATCCACTGTTCCATTCGGATAATCGACAAAGATCTGGGTACAGGGGAAGCCAGGGTGTCGTGGAGTCAACTTTCGAGGTACTCCAGATGCGGAATCCTTGAGCGTCTTCAACTGACCAAGTGTAGTTAAGTAGTTGGTATGAGCAGGACAGCGGAAGGAGCAGGCACAGGACGAGTGCCTTCATGCTGGATCTTTTATCTACAAGAGAGCACAGAGGGAGATTCCTCAGGGGGTTCCCTGGGTGGATTATGTAATTTTACTAGACGCTCGGGTAGCCATCTAGCATTTTGAGCTGATGAATCATAAATACAGGCATGTCCTTTACCCCAGATAAGGACTGGGTCAGGTCCTTGCCATTTGTTGGAGATGGGATCTCTCCACATAGCCTGTGCATAATTGTGTTCAGTAGTGGGATGCCAAAGGCAATCTGCTGCAGATTTGGCATTAGCATCAAGGGAGAGGAAATTGAGGACAAAGAGGGCATGGTTAAGAATAGTTTTAGCATTGTTAATCTTGGTGTAGAGTGTCTCTGACCCTTTCTGTAATTTAGTAATCATGTTTTTGAGCGTTTGGTGGGCTCTTTCTACAATGCCCTGTCCTTGAGGGTTATAAGGAATTCCTGTAATATGTTTGATACCTAAACTCTGACAGAAGTTACGGAAGGAGACGCTTGCATATCCGGGGCCATTGTCTGTTTTAATGATCTTAGGGTTGGGGAGTGTAGCCAAGGCGGCCAGAACATGGTTAATAACATGGTGGGTAGCTTCACCGCTCTGGGGGGTGGCAAAAATAAACCCACTGAAGGTGTCGATAGAAACATGGATGTACTTAAGCTTTCCAAAAGGTGCATAGTGGGTGACATCCATCTGCCAGACTTCACCAGGAACCAACCCCCGGGGATTGACGCTGAGGTGTGGCTCTGGGAGCAGGACAAGACACCCTGGGCACTGTTTGACAATTTGTCTTGCTTGTTCCCTGGTTATGCCAAATTTAAGCCTGAGTGTCTGTGAGTTTAGGTGGTGCAGCTTGTGGGCCCGCGTGGCAGCCTCTAGGGGACACAGCAACACAGGCTCATAAGCTACCCCACAGAAACCTGTTCCTTTTCCTAAAAATGGGTCTTGAGTTGCCCGGTCCACTTGTGCGTTCCCTTCTGTCAGGGGGCCTGGGAGGTCAGAATGGGCATGAATATGACCAATGAAAAAGGGTTGACTTCTGGAAAGTATGAGCAACTGTAACTTGGCAAAGAGAGGGGAGGCATTGGTAGATGGTCGTATATAAGGGACAGTTTCTAAAAGGGGTACCGAGTGGGCAACGTAGGCACTATCTGTGTACAGATTTAAAGGATCAGGGACTGCCTCAAAAGTCCAGATGATCGCAGCAAGCTCTACAAGTTGTGCTGAGGTGTATGGGAAGGTGAGGGAGGTGATCTTCCCATTTACGCTCACTGCGGCTTTCCCAGATGCTGAGCCATCTGTGAAGATGAGATGGGCCTCCTTGAGGGGTGTCCTTTTAGTTATTTTGGGGAAGACTACAGGTGTTATTTGCAGGAACTGAATAAGTTTGTCAGGGGGGGTAGTGATTGTCTATGACCCCCGGGAATGAGATACAGCTCACAGCCCAGTCATCATCGTTTAATAGGAGCCAATTTATTTGTGATGCTGTGTATGGGCAAATGATGCGATCAGGTTCTTTGCCAAAGAGTCTTACTGCAGCTTCCCTTCCTCCTTTAAGGAGGTCAGCGGTGAGGTGTGGGTATGATGGGAGAATTTTGGTGGGGGTGGCTGGCATGTGTATCCAGAAAAGTGGATGATTTTGCCAAAGCAGGCCAGTGGGAGAGAGATTTGTGGGAAAGAGCAAAAGCCAGAGAGGCTTTTCAGGGCTATAATATCCTATGTGTCGTTTTTTTATGGCTTGCTCGACTAGCATCAGGGCTGAGCGGGCTTCTGGTGTCAAGGAGCGTGGGGAGGTGGGCTCTGGGTCTCCCTTTAAGATGTCAAATAATGGCTTTAATTCTCCTGTTGTTAGTTTTAAATAGGGTCGGAGCCAATTGATGTCTCCTAGTAATTTCTGAAAATCATTGAGGGAATTCAAATGATCAATACGAATATGGGCTTTCTGGGTCAAGGTTTTGTTAGTAAAAAGTTCAAATCCAAGAAATAACTGGGGGGGTCGGGTCTGAACTTTTTCCGGGGAGATCCAGAGTCCTCTTTTTTCTAGTGCCTCTATAAGTTTCTGAGAGATAGTTACCAATTCTTTTTCCGTAGGTCCCGCAAGGAGGATATCATCCATATAATGGATGATATAGAGTGAGGGATATTGTATCCTAAAGGGGTCAATAGTCTGGGCTACGTACTTTTGGCAGAGTGTAGGGCTATTGGTCATGCCCTGGGGTAAGACTTTCCATTGAAAGCGTGGGAATGGGCCATGGCAATTGGTGATGGGTAGGCTAAAGGCAAAGCGTTTGCAGTCAGCAGGATGGAGAGGGATTGAGAAAAAACAATCTTTGAGGTCAATAACTACCTTGGTAAAACCTTCAGGGATGGCTACAGGCGAGGGAAGACCAGGTTGCATTGCCCCCATGGGGATCATAGTTTTATTAACCGCTCTGAGGTCATGTAAAAGTCGCCATTTACCTGAGCGTTTTCGGATGACAAAAATGGGGGTGTTCCAGGGGGACACGGAAGGTTCGATGTGTCCTGCATCTAATTGTTCCTGCACTAATTTAAAGGCTGAATCCAATTTAGCCTTAGGAAGGGGCCACTGGTCAATCCAGACGGGATGGTCATCTTTCCATGATATTTTTTCCGCCTGTAGTGCAGGGGGACCAGTGGCCCTTATAAAAAATGGTTTTCAAACCCTAATCCCGAGCGCCCTGTTTTTCCTGTAATTTGCAAAGGGAGCGGTTGACCTTGCTTTTCTTTTCCAAGGCCTTGTCCAGGGAGAAAACCTTGAGCAAGCATCTGGCTGGTTACTGTAAAATTAGGGCTGAACATAATGACTCCCATTTGGGAGAGAATGTCTCTTCCCCAGAGGTTAACAGGGAGGCCAGGGACTACATAGGGTCGAACAGTACCTACATTTCCTTCTTCATCTTTCCAGGGGAGCCATTGAGAACTTTGTAGGGCATTTTGAGATTGTCCTATTCCTTGTAGGTGGGTCATAGAGGGCTGAAGAGGCCAGGAGGGCGGCCAACTTTCTTTGGAGAGGACTGTGGAGTCCGGCCCAGAATCTAGTATGCCGGAAAAGATCCGGCCCTGAATGGTTAATTTAAGTATAGGGCGTTCCTGTGAAATGGTTTGAGCCCACAAAACATCTGAAGACCCTGGGTTGGAAGCTCCCCTCCTTTGTGTAACTGTTGAATATTGGGTTTGCAGGGGGAGCGGGAGTGCTTGGGCAAGGCGTTGTCCTTTCTGAATAGTGATGGAGTTATTAAGAGTGGACGCCATTATTCTAATTTCTCCCGTATAATCATTGTCTACAAGAGAGGGGTGGACAATAAGGTCACCCAAGGTGGAGGAGGCGTGGCCAATTATAAGAAAAAGGAATCCCTGAGGGGGGGGCACAGACGCCAGTGGGGATCATACTGGGACCATCCTCAGGGTTTAATATTGTACCGGAGGAGGAACACAAGTCCACCCCTGCGCTCCCTGTGGTGGCTCTGAGTAATGGTAGGTGGGCAAGCTGTTCCCCGAGGCTTGTGGGTTGGGGGTTGTTTGAGGGGCTCGGGGCTGGCCCCTCTTGCCGTTTCCCGGAAACGGGACAATGGGTTGGCCTTCAGCATTGGTGGTGGATCGACAGGTGTTGGCCCAGTGCTTTCCTTTCCTACATCTGGGGCAGAGGGTCTGTGGTTGATTAGGTCTTTGGTGAAAACCTCCTGTGTTGGTGTTGGTAATTGGGCATTGGCGGGCAAAGTGGCCTTCCTGGCCACACCTAAAACAGGTCTTAGATTGGTCAGAGTGCTGAAGGGCTGCCCCAACAGCTAAATGAACTGTCTGCGTAAGGGGGTCTATGTCTCTACAGAGCCTTATCATTTCATCTAAGGTTTTGTTTTTCCATTTTCCCCGTAAAATGGAGCGGCAAGTGGCATTGGCATTCTCGTAGGCTAAGCGTCTAACAAGCTGGTCATCAGCCGCTTCCTGCCCTAGGGTCCTTTCTGTGGCTTCCAGGAGCCTGCTTACATATTCTGAGAATTCCTCCTGGTTTCCTTGGACAATTTTATTGAGGGGTACAAAAGGGGAGCCAGTGTTGGGAAGGGCCCGCCAGGCAGAAATAGCAGCACTAGCTGCCTGAAAAAGCAATCCAATCGGGAGACGGGACTCCCGGGTTTCATTAGCGTACTTGCCCTGCCCTGTGAGTTTTTCATAAGCTCCCTTAGAAGTTTTATAGGTAGTTGAAGCAATGGTTTGACAACGATCAAAAAAATCAGCCTTCCAGGTGAGGAACTGTCCTCGTGTAAGTACTGCCTGGACGACCCTGAGCCACTCGGAGGGGAGAAGATGTCCCCCACAGGAGATGGCTTCTAGTGCGGAGAGAATAAAGGGGGCATTAGGCCCATAAGTCTTAACAGCTGTATGTAAGTCTTTCAAGCTTTTGAAGTGGATTTTTCTATAATTTAGTGATTTTTGTTCCCCTAGACTATCTTCCACTTCCCTTTCATCTTCCCTGTTCCTATTCTCCTCTTCCTCTTCTCCTTCGCTATGGGAAGACTCGGGGGGCTCAGCCTCTCCTGCATCAGGGTCACTATCATCTTGGCAGGATCTTGTCATGACAGGGAACACCATCTGTTTTTTATAATTCATGGCAGCTCCTGCCTTAGAGTGTCTCTGTTTTGTTTTGCTTTCACTTCTGGTTTTTGAATTAAACTGGTTTTTTAAGAGGGGGATTTTAAGGGACCTTTGTAATGAATCCTGTAGGGCAGACAACTCACCGGAGAGCTGCGCATATTGTGTTTGGAGATCTAAAACCTCACGGAGTTCTTTTACTTGCGTGGATAGTTGCTCCCGTGCCTTATTGAGTGTGGTTATATTAGGTCCCAGGGGCTGGAAGGCAGGGGCAGTTAGGTATGGAGGGGGAGCGGAGGCTAGGGGCCAGTCTGGGTTATTATATCTAGCAGCTTCTTTCTCAAGTTCTGCCTCATTGCCTGGGTCTAGAGGCTCTGAGTCTGGGTCCATCTCTGGACTGGACCAGAGATTCTTATTTCTTGTAAACACTGGGCAGGTTATGGGCTCCTCTGCTGGTGTTATCTCAGAAGGGAGAGGAGGATAGAGGGATTTGCTTGGGGGGATTTCAATAGCTGCTGAGGGAGATCTAGCTGGAGTTTTAGGGGGTTTCGCTTCCTCTTCTTTCAAAGACTTTATAGAGGCTGTACACGAAAGAGGGCGAAGGCAGGACTCTGCAACTGAAAGAAGCTGTTGTTTTGTGGGGTCCCCGGTGGCGCTTTCCACTATGTCTCTTATAAGACCCCAGTAAGAAAGGGCTGAAACAGGGATGGCATCGGGTCCTTCTATTTTCAATTTCTGATTAAGATCTCTTCCTACTTTCTGCCATTTGCCTGGGTGGATCTCAGGTCCTGTTACCAGAAACCACGGGCATACTTCATCTATAAAAAGGAAGAATCTAACAAGATCCTTTTTCTTTACTTTAACTCCCCTGTCTTTAAGTGCCAGTTTAAGGTCCCGTATAAAGACCTGTTCTTTAGACAGCTTGGAACCCATGAGAAAAGAATGAGGCAGACGTCACTTACCTGTTTGTGGGGCTCTCCGGAGCGATCAGAGGGGGTCGCGACGATTCTTCTTTACGGGGTCTGCCTGGCAAGAGTCCGTGCCTCGAGCCGCACGTTGGGCGCCACGTGCCCCGACCCGCGGGACAGAAAAGTGGGGTGTCGAGGAGGACCCAGCCTGAAAAGGAATGGGTGAGAATAAGGAGAGTGAGACCCAAGGATGGTGGATAAGGTCTGAGTTTATTTGAAAAAGGTACATGCTTATATTTTGTAGAGAAGGAACAAGGGGATTAGCTTAGGGGTGGAGTTGGTATGCCTTGGCCTGAGAGAAGGGATAGTCTGTGGTCAGTTTGTTCTTGATAACGGAGGGTGACTTTCCTTTATCTTGGCCCTTGGTACACCTGGAATTTTGTTTGCTCGTCTTATCTTATCTGACATGGGGCTTCTTGGCTCCTGGTATGTCTGAAATTTGTTTGCTCTTTTTATGGGGGCTTCTTGGCCCCTGGCATGTCTGGAATTTGTTTGCTCTTTTTATGGGGGCTTCTTGGCCCCTGGCAGGGAAATCCTAAATGAAAAATACTAAATGATGGGGAAGCTTCTAAATAAAAAATGAGAACTCCAAAGATTTTGCCAGTAGGATAACTCATCCATTTCTAAGAAGGAAGCATTTAATTCCAACAAAAGTAAAGTCCAAGCAAAGCTGAGAGAAGCAGCATTCTTGATTCGGTAAGAAATCGAGTAAAATTTAATTTTATGCAAACAGTAACAAATAAAAATGCTTTGATGATGCTGTATCTCCATGCTGATGGATCTACATTGATTAATAATAGGAACTTGATCCTAAAGAGCTGAAGTGAATGTTTCCATAGTGTTCTTAACAGACCATCATCAATCAATGCAGAAACAATTGACCATTTACCTCAAGTTGAAGTCAGTCAGTCCCTAGTTGAAATTCCAACTTAAGAAGAGGCTTTGAATGCCATTAAACTTCTTTGAAGTTATTCTACTCCAGCTGAGATCTACAAGGGAGGAAGTACATTGCTCATCCAAAAATTGACTGAAATTTTCCAGGTTATATTGCATGAAGAGGCTATCCCCCAAGAATTTGAGGATGCATCCATTGTCCATCTCTATAAAGGTAAAAGAAATAGATTGTCCTATGACAATCACAGGGGTATTTTTCTTTTAGTCATTGCTTATAGAATTTTTGCCAGTGTCCTTCTCAATAAGCTGATCTTTCACCTGGAAGATGGTCACCTTCCTGGAGGACAG